>NC_133137.1:1066976-2379476 GCF_048418815.1 Hemitrygon akajei | reverse complement strand
TTTTTTCCCCTCTGACCTAATCCTCCAACATTTCCATCAGCTCTCCCCAGATTCTACAGTTTATCTATACACAATGGACAATTTACAATGGCTAATTAGCCTACATTTTATGTACTTGCGAACTTCATACAGATAGCATTGGAGGTCAAGATCAACTCTGCTGAGGAAGCAGCTGCACTCACTGCGCTGTCCATAGGATACAGTGAGATGTGACTTATAATAATTGAAACAGGAACATGATGTAAAGCGCAAAGATAGTTAAGAATTTTGACGTACTGCAGTCAATTACTTGATTAACTTTTTGCTGCAACATTAGGGTACTGTGCCAGATCTGGTACTAGAAAATTAAAAGCTGCTGCAAATGATAGGAAGAATTTTTAAGGAGTAAACATTTGTGAAACAGTAACTATCATATTAAACTTGCAGTAGGTATGGTGCAGATAGGAAGCAAAATACTTCTCTGCAGAAGAGTCCATTTTAGTGAGTTGACAAGTGTCCAGGAGAGCTTTGTGTTTTAAAAATTAGCATGTATTGTAAAATAGTAGGGAATTACTTAGAAGTAGAGTTTTAATAAATTTGGATAGTTTTCACTGAAGCATTGTAAGCTGAGGAATGACCTGATAGAAGTACATAAAGTTATGAGAGGTACATATAGCATTAATAATGTTTTTTTTCTATGGTGGAAGTGTCAATTACTGGAGGGTGTTAAGGAGATAGAGGAAAGTTTAAAGGAGATTTAGGAGGGAAGATTTATTATTTTTACAGAGAATAGCAGGTGCCTGAAATGTGCCACCAGGGAAAGTGATGGAAGTAGGAATTATAACAACATTTAAGAGGTAAGACCATAAAACATAGGAGCAGAATTAGGTCATTTGGTGCAATGAGTCTGCTCCGGTATTCAATCATGGCTGATCCTTTCTTCTCCTCAACCCTATTCCCAGCCTTCTTCCTGAAACTGATGCCATGTCTAATCAAGAACCTATCAATCTCTGCCTTAAATACACCCAATGACCTGACCTCCACAGCTGCCTGCCGTAACAAATTCCACAATTTCACTACCCTCTGACTAAAGAAATTTCTCTGCATCTCTGTTTTAAATGGACATCCCTCAAAACTGAGGCTGTGCTCCTTTGTCCTAGACCCCCCCACCATAGGAAGCATCCTGTCCACATCTACTCTGTCTAGGCCTTTTAACATTCAGTAGGTTTCAATGCAATCCGCCCCCCCCCCCCCCCAATCCTTCTAAAATTCCAGCAAGTACAGACCCAGAGCCATCAAACGTTCCTCATATGGTAACCCTTTCAGACAGACAGACATACTTTATTGATCCCGAGGGAAACTGGGTTTCATTACAGTCGCACCAACCAAGAATGGTGTAGAAATATAGCAATAAATTCATTTGCGGAATTATCCTTGTGAACCACCACCCCTGGACCCTCTCCAATGCCAGCACATCTTTTCTTAGATGAGCTCAAAACTGTTCACAATATTCAAGGGGCAGCCTCACGCATGCCTTTATAAAGCCTCAGCATCACATCCCTGGTCTTGTATTCTAGACCTCTTGAAATGAATGCTAACGTGCATTTGCCTTCCTGACTACTGACTGTACCTGCAAGTTAACCTTTAGAGTGTTCTGCACAAGGACTCCCAAGTGCCCTTGCATCTCAGATTTTTGGATTTTCTCCCCATTTAGAAAATAATCTGCACATTTACTTCTATACCAAAGTGCATGACCATGCAGTTTCCAACATTATATTTCATTTGCTGCTTTGTTGCCCATTCTCCTAATCTAAGTGATTCTGCAGTCTCCCTGTTTCATCAATACTACCTGCCCCTCCACCCAATCTTTGTATTATTTTCAAACTTAGCAACAAAGCCATCTATTCCATCATCTAAATCATTGATAAACAGCATAAAAAGAACACAGACCCCTGCACAACACCACTAGTCACTGGCAGCCAACTAGAAAAGGATCTTTTTATTCCCACTTGCTGCCTCCTATCAATCAGGCAATGTTCTATAATACCCTGGGCTCTTAACTTGGTAAGCAGTCTCATGTGGCACCTTGTCAAAGGCCTTCTGAAAGCTCAAATATACAACATTCACTACGTCCCCCTTATCTGTCCTACTTGTAATCTCTTCAAAGAATTCCAGCAGGTTCGTCAGGTAAGATTTTCCCTGAAGGAAACCATGCTGACTGTGTCTTATCTTATCCTCTGTCACCAAGTACTCCATAACCCCATCCTTAACAATTGACTCCAGCATCTTCCCAACCACTGAGGTCAGGCTAACTGGTCTATAATTTCCTTTCTGCTGCCTTCCTCCTTTCTTAAAGAGTGGAGTGACATTTGCAATTTTCCAGTCCTCTGGCACCATGCCAGAGTCCAATGCTTTTTGAAAGATCATTTCTAATGTCTCCATAATCTCGACCACTACCTCTTTTAGAACGCTAGGGTGCAGTTCATCTGGTCTGGGTGACTTGTGTAGCTTTAAGAGGCATGTGGACAATGCATTAATGAGCACAGATGCAGATGGGATTAGTTTAGACTGGTATCATGGTCAGTACAGATACAGTCATAAAGTAATGCAGCATGGGAACATGCCCTTTGGCCCAATTAGTCAATGTCAACCACTGCATCCTCCCCGCTAGTCCTAGTTGTAGTATTCAGCCCATGACTCTCTTAACCCCTTCCCCTTCATGTAACGATCCAAATGCCTCTACCACCTCTTGCAGCTTATTCCAGGTACTCACTACCCTTTGTATAAAGAACTTATCTCTCAGGTCTGTTTTAAATCTCCTCTTTTGTATCTGTGCCCTTTAGTTTTAGACTCCTCAGCCCTGATTCATGCTCCTCTTCATTTTATAAATTTCTGTGAGATTACTTCTCTTTCTCCTATGCTCCAAAAAATAAAGATCCTGCGTGACCCTCTAGTCCAGGGCAGCATTGTCATAAATTTCTTCTGCACCCTCTCCAGCTTGACAACATATTTCCCATAATTGTTCTATAGTTGTGTGGTGACCAATCAGCAGGGATGCATCGTTAGAAAGGGTGAACGAAAGTAATACAGGTGCAAGCAGAGCAGCCATTCTTTGATTGGCCACTCTTTTAGCTGGTCTTTAGAGTGTCTTTGACCCATCAGGCTCGGGCGAGATCATGCTTCAGTGAGTTAATATGCCAACTTTTTCTTTTTGTTCTTATTTCTTCATTCCTGGACTGCTAGGGCATAGTAGCACAGTGTGAAAGGCTCCAAGGGCAGTATTTTGTAATGTGTGTGGGATGTGGGAAGTTGGGAGACCTTCAGTCTCCCGGATAAACACATCTGCACCAGGTGCACCAAGATGCAGCTCCTCAGAGAATGTAAAGGAATCGGTACTGCAGCTTGACCTTCAATTCATAATAGATGGGAGCTACAGGGAGGTAGCCACCCGTAGATTGTAGGAATCAGTGACTGTCAGGAGAAGGAAGGGAAATACATGGCCAGTGCAGAGTAAACCGTTGGCTGTTCACCTCAATTATTAGTATACAACTTTAGATATTGTTGAGGGAGATGATCTACCAGGAGAGAGCCACGGTGACCGGGTCTCTGGCACTGAATCTGGTGCTGTGGCTCAGAAGAGCAAAGAGGTGAAAAGCACTGCAGTGCTGATAGAAGATTCCATAGTCAGAGGAACAGGGATGAGATTCTGTGGGCACGATAGAGACGCCTGAATAGTATGTTGCCTCCCTGGTGCCAGGGTCAGGAATGTCTCAGATCGGGTTCATGGCATTCTCAAGGGTGAGGGTGAGCAAATGGGTCTTTGGCACCAATGAGGTAGGTAGACAAGGTGAGGAAGTCCTAAAGAGAGATTTTAGGGAGCTAGGTAGAAAGCTGAGGAACAGGACCTCCAGGATAGTAATCTCTGGATTGCTGCCTGTGCCATGTGCCAGTGGGGGTAAGAATAGGATGATTTGACAGGTGAATGTGTGGCTGAGGAACTGGTGCAAGGGGCAGGGGTTCAGATTTATGGATCATTGGATCTCTCCAGGGGAAGGTATGACCTGTGCAAAAAGGGGCAGACGGCACCTAAACCCGAGGGGATCCAATATCCTTGTAGGCAGCTTCGCTAGAGTTGTTTGGGAGGGTTTAAACAAATTTGGCAGTGGGATGGAAACCAGAGTGACAGTGCTGAGGATAAAGGCAATCTGCAATAAGATTTCCTAGCAAGGTGAGGCTGATGACAGGACTAGATTACAGTCAATAAATGAGTTGCAATGTAAAAGCCAGACAAAATTGGAAAGGGTGAATACAGGATGAAGGTGTTATATTTGAATGCACAGATTAGCAAATATGATATTGTAGGCATCACTGAATCATGGCTGAAAGAAGATTATAGCTCGGAACTTAACGTCCAAGGATACACATTGCATCGAAAGAACAGGCAGGAAGGCAGAGGGGATGGCATAGCTCTGTTGGTTAAAAAATGCAATCAAATCATTAGAAAAAGATAATATAGGGTTGGAAGGTACTGAATCATTGTAAGTAGAGCTAAGGAACTGCAAGGATAAAAAGACCCTGATGGTAGTTATGTACAGACCTCTAAACAATAGTAAGAATGTGGTCTACAATGGGAGATAGATAATGCATGCCAAAAGGGCAATCTTACAATAGTCATGGGGGATTTGAAAATGCAGGTTGGTGCTGAATCCCAAAAGGGGGATTTTTTTTAGAATACCTACAAGATGGCTTTTTAGAACAGCTCATGGTTGAGCCCTTCGGATTTGGGTGTTGGGCAATGAACTGCAATTGATTAGAGAGCTAAAGGTAAAAGAGCCTTCCAGTCATAATATGATCAAGTTCACACTGAGATTCAAGAAGCAGCTAAAGTCAGATGTATCAGTATTATAGTAGAATAAAGGAAATTATAGAGGCATGAGAAAGGAGTTAGCCAGAATTGATTGGAAAAGAACACTGGTGAGGGATGACTGCAGAGCAGCAATGGCTGAAATTTCTGGAAGTGATTCGGAAGGCATAGGATATATGCATCCAAAAAAGGAAGAAGTATTTTAAAGACAAGATGACTCAACCATGGCTAACAAAAGAAGTCAAAGCTAACATAAAAGCCAAAGAGAAGGCGAGTAATAGAGCAAAAATTAATTGGAAGTTAGAGGATTGGGAAGCTTTTAAAAACCAACAGAAGGCAACTTAAAAAGTCATTAGGAAGGAAAAGATAGAATGCGAAGTAGGCTAGTCAATAATATTAAAAGAGGATACCAAGAGTCTCTTCAGAGACAAAGTGTAAAAGAGAGGTGACAATAGATATTGGAGCACTGAAAAGTGATGCTGGAGAAGTTGTAATGGGGCAGGGGGGACAAGGAAATGGCTGAAGAACTGAATAAGTATTTTACATCAGTCTTCACTGTGGAAGATGCTAGCAGAATGGTAGAAGTTCCAGAGTGTTTGGGGTCAGAAGTGTGTGAAATTGCTACTACTAGACAGAAGGTGTTTGGAAACTGAAAGGTCTGAAGATAGATAAATCACCAGATGGTGTTACACCCCAGGGTTCTGAAAGAGATTGTAGAAGCATTTGTATTGATCTTTCAAGAATCACTAGATTTTGAAATGGTTCTGGAAAACTGAAAAAATTGCATATGTCACTCCACTCTTCAAGAAGAGAGAGAGGCAGAAGAAAGTAAACTCTAGTTAATCTGACATCAGTGGTTGGGAAGATGTTAAAATCAGTTGTTAAATATGTGACTTCAGGGTACTTGGAGGCACATGATACAATAGGCTGTAGTCAGCATGGTTTCCTCAAGGGAAAGTCTTGCCTGACAAATCTGTTGGAATTTCTTGAAGAAATAACAAGCAGGAAAGACAAAGGAAAATTGGTTGATGTTGTGTAATTGGATTTTCAGAAGGACTTTGACAAGGTGCCAAGCATGAGACTGGTTTAGAGCCCATGGTATTACAGGAAAGATACTAGCATGGATAAAGTAGTGGCTGATTGGTAGGAGGCAAAGAGTAGGAATGAAGGCAGCCTTTTCTGGTTGGCTGTTGGTGAGTAGTGGTATTCCTTAGGGGTCTGTGTTGGGACTGCTTCTTTTCACGTTACATGTCAATGACTTGGATGATGGAATTGATAGTTGCAAAGTTTGTAGATGATACGAAGATAGGAGGAGGGGCTGGTAGTTTTGAGGAGTGGAGAGGCTACAGAAGGACTTGGATGAGAAGAATGGGCAAAGAAGTGGCAGATGGAATATGGTGTTGGGAAGTGTATGGTCATTCACTTTGGCAGAAGAAATAAAAGGGTAGACTATTTCTAAATGGAGAGAAAATGCAAAAATCTGAGACACAAAGGGGCTTGGGAATCCTTGTACAGGATCCTGCAAAATTAATTTGCAGTTTGAGTCTGTGGTGAGAAAGGCAAAGGTCTGGTAAGCATTCATGTCACAAGAACTAGAATATGAAAGCAAGGATGTAATGTTGAGATTTTATATACCGGTGAGACCTCACGAAGTATTGTGAGCAGTTTTGGGCCCCTTATCTTAGAAAGAATGTGTTGACACTGGAAAGAGTTTATAGGAGGTTTGCCAGAATGATTCCAGGATTGAACGTCTTGTCATATGAAGAGCATTTGATGGTTCTGGGTCTGTATTCTCTGGAATTCAGAAGAATGAGGGGAAAACCTAATTGAAACCTATCAAGTGGTGAAACAGCTTGATAGAGTGGATGTGGAGAGGATGTTTCCTTTGGTGAGAGAGTCAAGGACCAGAGGATACAACCTCAGAATAGATGGGTCATCCTTTTAGAACGGAGATGAGGAGGAATTACTTTAGCCAAGAGTGAAACTGTGGAATTTGTTTCACAGGCAGCTGTGGAGGCCAAATCTCTATGTACATGTAAGCAGAGATTGACACATTCTTGAATGGTCAGGGCATGAAGGGATATAGGGAGAATGCAGGAGACTGGGGCTGAGAGGGATAATGGATCAGCTGAGCCAAATGGCTTAATTAAGTGTGGCCAAAACACTACACAATGCTCCAAATATTGCCTCACCGTCACCTTTATGTGCCATGCCTTATGACAGCAGAGGAGGCCATGAACAGACGTGTCGAAATGGGAAGTAGAATTGAAGTGGGAGGCCACCAGGAGATCCTGCTTTTTCTGGCAGACAGAGTGTAGGTGCTCAGCAAAGCGGTCTCCCAATCTTAGTCTGGTCTCACTGATATACAGGAGGCCACACCGGGAGCACTGCAGACAGTAGATGACCCAAACAGACTCACTGGTGAAGTGTTGCCTCACCTGGAAAGACTGGGGCTCTGAATGGTAGTGAGGGAAAATATGTGCTGGACGTGGAGGCTAGTGGGATGGTAGGTGAGGACAAGAGGAATCCTTTTCCTGGTGGAGTGGCGGGAGAATGGAGTGAGGGCAGATGTGCATGAAATGGAAGAGATGTGGGTGAGGGCAGCATTGATGGTGGAGGAGGGGAAACCCTTTGAAGAGGTAGGACATCTCAATAGTTCTGGAACAAAAGGTCTTGAGAGCTGATGCAGCAGAGACGGAGGAACTAAGTTCTGGAATGAAAAGCCTCATCCTGAGAGCAGATAGTGAAATTTAATTGGTTGCATAAAATTGAGGGTCCTGAACAGCATGGGAAGAAGGATCCTGTACCTTTTGCTGAAGTTGAAAACCAGTTAATGTAGATTTGCTAATTGGTAGAAAATTTGAGGGGTTTTAAGCAAAATATATTTTGTCAAAAAATGACAGATCTTTGGAACCCAGTCTGCAAAGATGATGGAGACAGAACCCTTCATCACTTTAAGAATGTGGATGACCACTGTCACCTACCAGGGAAGTGAGAGGAATGCTCAGATATAATGGGGAAAATTATACCCTCTGCATACATTTTTGATTTGATGAAACCCTATACTATATACAAATCCATCAATAATTCCTTATAAATCCATCTTTATATGCATATCCTCTGTGTAAGCCAGGCACATGCTGAAATCAAGCAGTCTGCTGAAAGAACTGTGTAGCCTAATCAGGGTTTTGGCCCATGAAGTCAACAGTTCCTTCCCCAACACCCCCACAGGTGCTGCTTCACTAGCTAAATTTCTCCAGCAGACTGTCTGTTGTTTCACACAAATTTCTTTTTTTTTACACACACACCAAGCTTTCAATAACACTTAAGTACTTTCTCTCTTACGTTTTAAAAAAAATCACTCAGAAATCTCTCCCTATTTTGTAAAAGATCATATGTGCAAAATATTAAAATGGTTATCCAGTACCTTACATATGCAACAGATCAAAGTATATCATAAAATGTTGTAGACATCAATCAAATACAGTTGTTGATGCGTATTTCCTTTTTCCATAGGCGAAGTAAGCATACTGTTGTGGCCTATAAGGATGCAATCTATGTGTTTGGAGGAGACAATGGGTATGTACTGAAATAAGTCCTTGAAGGTATCTAAACTAATCATTATATTGCATTGTGATTTCCACAGGATCTCTCCGACAACAAAATGCACAGGGGCCATTCTAAGACTTAAGGCTAAATCTTTGTAAATAAAGCCATTGTAGTGTAAGCTTAGGCTCACTGAGGAGGATGGAATAAGCTTTAGTTTGTCAGTAGTTCCATGCAGAGCAATCGATACTTGTCAGAGCTAGTACTGTTACTTTACATTGCAGTTTCATTATGCAAAATCTATTAAATGAAGATACTTCTTTTAATGTTTGGTGCAACGGTCAGA
Organism: Hemitrygon akajei; assembly: GCF_048418815.1. Lineage (NCBI taxonomy): Eukaryota > Metazoa > Chordata > Chondrichthyes > Myliobatiformes > Dasyatidae > Hemitrygon > Hemitrygon akajei. The sequence continues at coordinate 2,370,741 of NC_133137.1, read as the reverse complement.
CATCCTGACTTACTGTTTGAACTCCACCAGTGATTTCCTGTCTGTATTTCACTGGAATTCAGTACTGAGACATGAACTTGCTCCAATTGCCCCTCCCTTGCACTTTCATACTCTACAATCTGATGAATGGGGATAGCATGGCTGTGGGAAGAAAGGTATTTTTTTAAAAAATTATTTGGGTCTTGTGTTTTTGATTTCTTTGAACAGCAATCTTTTTTTTGTTTGCTTTTCCCCAATTCATTGTGATGGATGACAAATTACTGCTCCATCTGCTACAGATTTTTGGAAAGGTTTTGTGAGCAGGTTACTATTATTAGAGGACCTGTCGCTGTCTAGGGCTTCACTGCCTTGCTGCTGAGCTACATGAGGTGGCAAGACTGGGATTGGATTAAGACAGGTTAAAGTAAAGGGCAAGTGGCAAGTTCTGGAGGCAGGCCCACCTCAGGAAAGGTCCCTTGTGATTTTCCCTTCACTATACCATGTAGTTGAAACCATTTTGTAGAATGTATATGAAATAAACATAATAAGATAATAAGACTTATACTAATACTTATACCAGACTAAGACTAATAGGCACTGGAGAAGTTTTTTCCCTACTGCAGTCACTTTGCTGAACAGTTAACTGCCGGTTAACTGTCAGCTAACTATTACTTGGATTGTACTACCTGTATGTACAATTTATATTTTCATTTATATTTATCATTATTATTGTTATGAGCAGAGAGACAACATCCGCCGGAAGTAAATTCCTTGTATGTGCATAGGTACTTGGCGATTAAAGTCTGATTCTGATTCTGATTCTGAGATATAGGAGCGATATTAGGCCATTTGACCCATCAAGTCTGCGTTGCCACTCTGTAATGGCTGATTTATTTTCCTTCTCAACCCTCTTTTCCTGCCTCCTCCAAGGAACCTTTGATGCCCTACTAATGAAAAACCTATTGACCTCTTCTTTAAATACCCACATCATATCACTGTGTACATTTGCTATAACACTTTAATTTCACCTGAATGCTCCATAACTAAATATATACTGTATACCATTAAGTATTTCATTATTACCAGTTTGAAAAACCTTTTAAATAGTATAGGAGAAAGTATTTTTTTTTTACAAATGGATTCTAATAGTTCTTGTTTAATAAAGCTACAATGTAAAAATGTTTATATATGAATAAATACATTTTCTAGAAACTTTCCAGCTAATTCTGGAGGCACAGTATCTGTTCTAAATTGGCCTGAGTGCACATAACCATAATGTTTTAGTATTAAGTCATTAAGAGATGTATACCTTGCTGTAGTGCAACATTATTTTATATTGTGGATATATAAAAATGGTATATACTTCAATTAATCATGATTCTTCCTATAGGAGATGCAGTAAAATATGAATAAAACGTGCATGCGCACATTCCACAGTGATTCACCACATTGTGTTACGGATGCACAGCTATCAGAGGGAAAAATGCCAGTCATTTCACATTTTGCTGACTTCAGAAAGGAACATGGGATTTATAACAAATTCTCAAATTGTTGAAGATAAAACACTATAGCACAGGAACAGGCCTTTTTACCTACAATGTTGTGTCAACAGACAGACATACTTTATTGATCCCAAGGGAAATTGGGTTTCATTACAGCCGCACCAACCAAGAATAGTGAAGAAATATAGCAATATAAAACCACAAATAATTAAATAATAATAAGTTAATCATGCCAAGTGGAAATAAGTCCAGGACCAGCCTATTGGCTCAGGGTGTCTGACACTCCGAGGGAGGAGTTGTAAAGTTTGATGGCCACAGGCAGGAATTACTTCCTATGACGTTCAGTGTTGCATCTCGGTGGAATGAGTCTCTGGCTGAATGTACTCCTGTGCCTAACCAGTACATTATGGAGTGGATGGGAGTCATTGTCCAAGATGGCATGCAACTTGGACAGCATCCTCTTTTCAGACACCACCGTCAGAGAGTCCAGTTCCACCCCCACAACATCACTGGCCTTACGAATGAGTTTGTTGATTCTGTTGGTGTCTGCTACCCTCAGCCTTCTGCCCCAGCACACAAAAGCAAGCATGATAGTACTGGCCACCACAGCCTCATAGAACATCCTCAGCATCATCCAGCAGATGTTAAAGGACCTCAGTCTCCTCAGGAAATAGAGACGGCTCTGATCCTTCTTGTAGACAGCCTCAGTGTTCTTTGACCAGTCCAGTTTATTGTCCATTTGTATCCCCAGGTATTTGTAATTCTCCACTATGTCCACACTGACCCCTTGGGTGGAAACATGGGTCACCGGTGCCTTAGCCCTCCTCAGGTCCACCACCAGCTCCTTAGTCTTTTTCACATTAAGCTGCAGATGATTCTGCTCGCACCATATGACAAAGTTTCCCACCTGTTACGTATTCAGGCAACAATAAATATATGTGAGTTAGGCAAGGGTTTTTATAACAAATAACACGTTTATTAAACACTGAAAACAAACCCCCCAAAAGTAAACAAACACTAACGTAACCGGAAAACAGCTGCTGTGCGGCAGCTTAACAGTTCTTAAAGCGATGTTGCAAAAACAGTTGTTTAAAGCGATATTGCCAAAAGTTCAAAATGCTCAGTCCATTTAAAAGGAGAGACTTTTTTAAGGCGATTTAAATTCTCTTCCACGTTGTTTTCCTTCAATCCCCCGGCGTCAAACTCTTCCCACGAAGAATTTTATGAAACGTAACGGCTTAAAGGCACTGACCTTTCCTTTATCACACTGTCCTCAATCTTTTGCTATCCCGCAGAGATTAACACGAGAACAGTCAACGAAATCCTTCCGAATGAGGATCACACAAGGTCGAACCCATTCCACCGTCGAAATTCGATTCTCCTCGATCTTTAACTCCCGAACTCTTATCTTCACTCTCCACTAGCAGTGTTGTAAAGAAACTGCTGGCAATGACCTTTTAAACTTTAGGCATTAGATAAAACTTCATTTTTCAACTAAACTGCGTCATCACATTAAATCACGCAGTGGCATGAAGTCAGCTTGGCAAATCCAGCCACGAACTGCCCCACCTCACAGGGTAGGGTCCTCCTCTTATACCCTGTTTAAAAAAAAAAAAAAAAAAAACAACCTGTCACACTATCTTTACTGGCGGGAAAATGACATCACTCCACCATCACAAGACCATTACCTCAAGTCCAGTATAGCTTCAACCCCAGTCACGTGACAAGGGTACCACTGTCACGTGTCACGAGTATGTAACACACCGTAGCCCTGTACTCAGCCTCATCTCCCTTGCTGATGCATCCAACTATGGCAGAGTCATCAGAAAACTTCTGAAGATGGCAAGACTCTGTGCAGTAGTTGAAGTCCAAGGTGTAGATGGTGAAGAGAAAGGGAGACAGGACAGTCCCCTGTGGAGCCCCAGTACTGCTGACCACTCTGTCTGACACATAGTGTTGCAAGCGCACGCACTGTGGTCTGCCAGTCAGGTAATCAATAATCCATGACACCAGGGAAGCATCCATCTGCATCACTGTCAGCTTCTCACCCAGCAGAGCAGGGCGGATGGTGTTGAACGCACTGGAGAAGTCAAAAAACATGACCCTCACAGTGCTCGCCGGCTTGTCCAGGTGGGCATATACACGGTTCAGCAGGTAGACGATGGCATCCTCAACTCCTAGTCGGGGCTGATAGGCGAACTGGAGGGGGTCTAAGTGTGGCCTAACCATAGGCTGGAGCTGCTCTAGAACAAGTCTCTCCAGGGTCTTCATGATGTGGGAGGTCAATGCCACCGGTCTGTAGTCATTGGGGCGCTGGGGCGCAGCGTCTTCAATACAGGAACGAGGCAGGACGTCTTCCACAGCACAGGAACCCTCTGGAGACTCAGGTTCAGGTTGAAGACATGGTGAAGTACTCCACATAGCTGGGGGGCACAGGCTTTGAGCACCCTGGGGCTGACACCATCCGGGCCTGCAGCCTTGCTTGGGTGGAGACGTTTCAGCTGTCTTCTCACCTGTTCAGCTGTGAAGCCCACCGTGGTGGTTTCAGGTGAGGGAAGGGTGTAGTCACAAGAGCAGGGTGGGGGGCTGTGAGGAGGGGTAGGAGGGGAGAGTGGAGTATGTGTTGGTTGGGGGCTGACAACAGATGAATCATGTGGGGGATGAGCAGGGGCTACAGTGTCAAATCTATTGAAGAACAGGTTAAGTTCGTTGGCCCTATCCACACTGCCTTCAGCTCCTCTGTTGCTGGTTTGCCGGAACCCAGTGATGGTCCTCATCCCACTCCAGACCTCTCTCATTAAATGCCTAATTAAACCAATCCCATCAAGCTTATGTTTGCCTATCTGCTCTTGCGAACTGATTCCCAACTAATCAATGTAATATTCCTAACTTGATGGAGCATTTTCCTTTGCCGTGAGCAAAATTAGATAAAGGTGTAATAGTGCTTGTTGCTGACAACAAATATTGTATTCTATTATTTTATGATGAATGTTGATCAGTGACATTTTAGGTAGCAACAGTATCAGCAGCAACATACGATCCACTCGCTCTCCTCTTCGATCAGCTTCTTTCCTCTGTAGCTCTTTATCTTTCCTAACCACCTGGCTTCCTTCCTCCACCTTTGTAATCTGGCATCTTCCCCCACCCTTTCCATTCCTGAAGAAGGGTCTTGGCCAAAATGTTGACTATTTATGTATTTCCATAGATGCTGCTTTACCTCCTGAGTACTTCCAGCATTTTGTATATCTTTCTATGATAACAATGGTCATTTAAGTTCGTTATTTTATGGGTGCTTGGCTTGAGAAATGCATTGTTTTGTTTCCTACTTTTATCTCACTTCTAAATGTTCTCTACTTTTTTGTGGGTATGCCATGAGTTTTGTGCAAAACGAGTAAATGTCCACTCTTACCCACTATAATTTTGTAAGAAAAACAATACAACTTGGATTGCAATAATTACTATGGCATCAACAGCTGTTTGTTGACCATTTAAAATGTTATAATATTTCCTGTCTCTTTCAGGAAAAAAAAGATCGTTTTCAAGCTTTTGCCATTCTGTTGAACCTGAAATAGATTTGTGGTATATACTAAGTGCATGAGCAAAGTCTCCTGAGTACACTGCCTGATTGAGATTTGAATAGCTCAAGAATCCTGTAGGTTTTTGCATTATGTTGAATTACTGGGGAGTACTGGGAATTAAATATTTGCCAACAAAAATGAGGTGAATACAAATTGAATGTTTCAACTCAAGATGTACATGGGCATTAGCAGACTATTATATGGATCCTTGGCAAAATTCAGTGATGATTTTTGTGTCTTGGCCACAGGTGTCAATGAATTCTTTAGATGCCCAAAATATATATTGCATAAAAAGGGGAAATGCAATGACAGCAAATTAATCTTCCATTTGAATGATGCACCAACTTTGTTTTTCTGCAGAAAGAACATGTTAAATGACCTGTTAAGATTTGATGTGAAGGACTGCTCTTGGTGCAGGTATGTACAAGGACAAAGTTATTAGAACAATTGGAATGAAAAAACAAACTCCAAAGTGCTTTATGGAAACAATTTCTGACCCAGGACTTGAAGGATACGGAGGGACAATCAGTGATGTAGAAGAATAAATGGGCTTTGGTTAAATTCTATTACGATGGGTGATTGATAAGTTCGTGGTCTAAGGTAGAAGGAGTCAATTTTAGAAAACCTAGCACATTTATTTTTCAACATAGTCCCCTCCTACATGTATGCACTTAGTCCAGCGGTCGTGGAGCATACGAATCTTGGACCTCCAGAAAGTGTCCACGAGCAGGGGTGATTGATAAGTTCGTGGCCTATGGTAGAAGGAGATGAGTTATACAGCTTTCATTACATCCACATGCAGTACAACTCTTTCAGTGATTATGCAGAAAGTTTGAAGTTAATAACTCATCAGAGGTGATTGATAAGTTCGTGGCCTAGGGTAGAAGGAGATGATTTATTAACTTAAAACTCTTGAAAAATAAATGTGCTAGTTTTTCGAAAATTGACTCCTTCTACCTTAGGCCACAAACGTATCAATCACCCTTCGTAAGTGGGAATGTAGGACTAGTATGAATGACAGTTATGCTGTGATTGTTATGAGAAATGGCAGCACACAAATAATAGATGATGTATTCTGTGATCCTTGAATTAAAATAACAAGTATAAATATTTTGGTGCTGGTCCCATCTTCCTTATTTACCCAGTCATATTCCACTTGTACTTTTTTTTTTAATAAGTCCTTTGGTCCCATATTAAAGGCATGACCATTTCCTCACTTTGTCTAATGCATTTTTGAACATTATGCAAGACTGTTGGTCATGTTCTAGTGTAAAATTCAATCTTTAACTATGTGGAGATAGTGACTTGACTAGGATATTTTCACAAACTACTTTTAGATTTTTAACTTAATTGTGCATTTAGTGGAGGGAAAAACAATATTGTTGATGGAATCCTATTAATCTTGATTGACTACAACTGACAGGTGCTTTAATGGTCCTTGTCTGAAAACCTCCTGTTTCATAGTGGTTAAACCCATCAGATTTTCTGCACAGAGCACAGAAGTTTGATCAGTGTTTTCCACTTCTGTCATATATTGGTGAACATGCTTGAGGCATAATAGTGTATCCACATCCTTTACTCTACAGTGTATAATTTAGGAGGCTGGCTTCATACAGACAATTTTTATTTTACAAAAGAGTGACAACAAAAATAATCTTTGTTTCTAATTTTCTTGATCAGAGCTTTCACAACAGGGTCTCCACCTGCGCCCAGGTACCATCACTCTGCTGTTGTGTATGGAAGCAGCATGTTTGTGTTTGGTAAGTCATGGCAGAGTTCTGAAGATGATTCCATTCATTTGTGCATTTATCTTTTATTTATATTCAATTATAAACTCAACTGTTTGAAAGCTAGGGAATATGATCCAATTAGTACCATGTTACAGTCTACATTTTTATTTAACTACTTTCTTTCTGAGGAGGAATTTCCTTTGGTAGAGGGTGGTGAATCTGTGCAGGCCAAATGATTGAATGTATTTAAGACAGGGATTGATCAGTTCTTGATTGGTAGAATGGTTAAGGATTAGAGGGTTGTGAAAATAATCAGCCATCTTTGAATGGCAGAGCAGAGACAATGGGTCAAATTACCTAATCTGCTACACTTTATTGTCTTCTTTCATGTCCCATTCTACATTAGAGAATGCACAACTCTGAGCAATTGATGGAAAGTAGATGTGCATATTTATTATGGTCATTAAGTTATTTTGCACCAGATACATTTTAGGTAAATATCAGTCCAAGTTCATCCCCTCTCTGAGAGTACCTTTTTTAACGCTTAATTTCTTGTACAAGTAAATGCCGATAAAATTGGGCTTTTCTTTCCTTATTCCTGAACTGTGGAAGGATTGCATTAATTTATTTTTTTGTGAAGTTCCAAACCTTTGTTGTTACAGTGGCATGCAAAAGTTTGGGTACCCCTGGTCAAAATATCTATTGCTGTGAATAGTTAAGTGAGTAGAAGATGAACTGATCTCCAAAAGTCATAAAGTTGAAGATGAAACATTCTTTTCAACATTTTAAGCAAGATTAGTGTATTATTTTTGTTTTGTACAATTTTAGAGTGGGGAAAAAAGGAAAGGAGCACTGTGCAAAAGTTTGGGCACCTCAAGAGATTTGAGCTCTCAGATAACTTTTACCAAGGTCTCAGACCTGAATTAGCTTGTTAGGCCTATGGCTTGTTCACAGTCATCATTAAGAAAGGCCAAGTGATGCAACTTTCAAAGCTTTATAAATACCCTGACTCCTCAAACCTTGTCCCAACAATCAGCAGCCATGGGCTCCGCTAAGCAGCTGCCTAGCTCTCTGAAAATTAAAATAAATGATGCCCACAAAACAGGAGAAGACTATTAGCAAACCGTTTTCAGGTAGTGGTTTCCTCAGTTCATAATGTAATAACCAAGGACTAATCCTTTTTTGTTATTTTGAAACTGTAAAAAATAGAAATAAAAAAAGTAATCTTGCTTAAAATATTAAAGGAATGTGTCATCTTTAACTTTATGCCTTTTGGAAATCAGGTCATTTGTTACACTGGCTTAGCTATTCACAGTAACAGAAATTTTTACCAGGGGTGCCCAAACTTGCTACTACATGTCACACTATCAACAAACCAAATAAAGTCCTAACTGTACATTGAATAACTTAGTCAAAGTGGGTTTGTGATCTGACATTTCAACAATTTGTTTTTTATGTAATTGGGACTGGACTTTTGGTTAAACTAATATTACAGGGCAGCAATGAATTGAAACCCTCAACACCAAATCCATAACCAAGAAAGCCCAACAGCGTCTCTACTTTCTACGAAGGCTGAGAAAAGTCTATCTCCCACACCCCGTATCCTCACCACATTCTACGGAGGATGTATCGAGGGCATCCTGAGCAGCTGCATCACTGCCTGGTTTGGAAATTGCACCATCTCGGATTGCAAGACCCTGCAGCGGATAGTGAGGTCAGCTGAGAAGATCATCAGGGTCTCTCTTCCCGCCATTACAGACATTTACACCACACACTACACCTGCAAAGCTAACAGCATTGTGAAGGACCCCACGCACCCCTCATATAAACTCTTCTCCCTCCTGCTATCTGGCAACAGGTACCAAAGCATTCAGGCTCTCACGACCAGACTGTGCAACAGTTTCTTCCCCCAAGCCATCAGACTCCTCAATACCCAGAGTCTAGACTGACATCTACATCATTTATTATTATATTGAAATCTGTCCTCTACTCTGCCTATTGTCTTGTTTATTAATTAATTGTACTGCCCTGCACTGTTTTGATGCACTTTATGTAGTCCTGTGTAGGTCTGTAGTCTAGTGTAGTTTCTGTGTTGTTTTACGTAGTCTAGTGTAGCCTTGAGTTGTCTCACATAGTCTAGTGTAGTTTTGTGTTGTTTCATGTAGCACCATGGTCCTCCTGGAGGAACATTGTTTTGTTTTTACTGTGTCTGTACCAGCAGTTTATGGTCGAAATGACAATAAAAAGCAACTTGACTTGAAAAGAGACAAATAGCAGTTTCTGTTGGATTTGGATCTTATGTACCTGTAGCTTAAGAGCAGAGATTGATTAAAGGAAAGAGTTTTCATTTTTATGGCCTACGTGCATGAATTCAATGAAATCTTGATTTTAATAAACACAGAATATAAGCTCTGGCCGCTAAGTATACCTGTACACTTGCTGTTAAATAGCTAATCTGCCAATCACGTGGTATCAACTCAATGCATAAAAGCATCAGACGTGGTCAAGAGATTCAGTTGTTCAGACCAAACATCAGAATGGGGAAGAAATGTGATCTAAGTGACTGTGGAAGGATTGTTTTTGCCCAACAGGGTGGTTTGAATATCTCAGAAACTGATGCTCTTCTGTGATTTTCATGCACAGAAGTCTATAGAATTTACAGAGAATGGTGCTAACAACAAAAAAATCCATTGAGTGGAAGTTTTGTGGGCAGCTTGTTAATGAGATCAGAGGAGAATGGTTCAAGCTAGCAGAAAAACAACAGTAATTCAAATAACCACATTTTACAACAATGGTGTGCAGAAGAACATTTCTGAGTGCACAACATGTTGAACCTTGAAGTAAATGGGCTGCAGCAACAGAAGACCACACTGGGTTCCACTCCTGTGTGTATAAAATGCTCTAATTGCTGAATGAGAAAGAACTGAGAGCAAAATACACCTGAATCCTCCTTTACTTGCTAATTAACAAAGTAGTGATTTTTGGTAGGCTATCAATTGCTTGTACATTTGTGTAAATGTAGTAATGCAAGTTGAGATGATTCATTGCTTTGAATGATGGAAACCCTTACAATTGCTTGCTCTGCTGAGATTTTCAGTAACCCAACAATAGACTCACAAAAACTAAAAATCTCCTGCCAAGAAAAATCCAGATATAAAATATGCTGTTTTAATGACTACAACAAATCAAAAAATTGCATAATGCTTATTGTGATGATGCTGTCAGTGAAGTGTAGGCACTATCATCATGTGGAATAAAGTTGTGGGATCGTCCTTTGTCAGGATACCAGGAAAGCTCTTTTGCACTACCTCACATAATACAAGGATATCATTTGTATCAACATGAAAGTGCAAAGAGCAACTTGATTTTGTGTTTTTCATCTGACAATGTATCATTCCCACTACATTACAGTGTCAGTCAAGACTATATGCTCTCATCTTTGGAGTTTATCTTGGCTCATAACCACTTGGGTGTTATTCCTAAACCAAATATATAGCTAGATTTAGAAAATCTAAATGAAAAGTAACATGTAGCCCAGAGAAGGAAGCTATGATATGTTGCAGGTGGAGTAGTCAGGGTTATGAGGTCTACTTTGCCTGTTGATTAGTGAACGCAAGTTACCTTGCCTTTTATAGGTGGCTACACTGGAGATATTTATTCCAATTCCAACTTACAAAACAAGAATGATCTGTTTGAATATAAGTTTGCCACAGGCCAGTGGACAGAATGGAAAGTAGAAGGCAGGTAAGCTTTGTCCATTATTGTATTTTGTGTGTAATTTGACCCACTTGAAGATTAATATTTGGCACTACATATTGTGTTTGTGATGGGCTGCATGGTAAAATAATGTATTGATGCTTTATTTTTCTGTTCTGTGCCAAGTTTTGCTCTGGATAAGCTCTCAGAGATCTTTAAAACCTCTTTTATTACCTGTCGATAATCTAATATACAAGGGCATGAACATCTTGACACCCTTGGAACATAATGAAAAGTGATATGACTTCAGCCAATTTTTGCAGATGATATTCTCTCACAGATGCTTCTTTTTTAAAAAAAAACATTGTTGAGTATAAATTATTTTTTAATTTGCAAAACTATTTTCATTCCAGTGCATCCTGTTTCCAAACCCAGAGGCTATTTTACCATATTCTGAAATTGGCATTATGTGATTAATTCCTTACATTCTTGCCCCAGTCTTTATAGCTGAAATTGAAAATAATGTACTCATTCAAATCCAAGCTTTCATTATGTATTTCTCATTCAATTTTGAATTTTTTTTATCAAATAAATATGCCTTTTATAATTAACTGTTAAGGCAGGTAATATTCCACATCTAATATATGGAGTAATCTTGTCATTTTTTTTTTGTCTGCCTGGGCACACGGAATTTCAAAATAGAATAAAGGAACCCGCAAGGAAAAACGCATATTCAATATTTTTCATGTTTCTAATGTCTATTCAAGCCTCTTGTCATCATGTGTTGTCTATTAGACTCTCAGCTTGTAGCCTACACTTTAATAATTATTGTCCCATTGGAACCCTCTAAGCTCCTCAGTTGGTTAAATAGTCCATTAATGGAAGTTTCTCAAATTCTGTACATTCTACTAAAACTGGATTACTATAATTTGCTATGTAAAATTTTTAGTTGCAAAATGTATTTGTAACGCAGGTTGCCAGTTGCAAGGTCAGCTCACGGAGCCACGGTTTACAGCGATAAGCTATGGATCTTTGCCGGCTATGATGGTAATGCAAGGTAAAGTGAATATTTAATGAAAATAGTTTATTATCTTGCTAACTATTAGTTCAATTGCAATGTTGACCAGAAATTGGAGTCAAATGTTCAACTACAGATTATTCTTGTCAGCTGATAAATTAAAGTGGTATGCAGATCCACCACATGCATACTAAGGTTAACTAGTGACCCAATGATGGCATATTATCCTTATTAATGTATGTGGACAATAACACTTTAATAGTGTTATTGCCTTTAATTGTAGACCAGACGTTCTGTGGAGATGTAAACAAAAAGGAGGCTTTATTAAAAGCATAAGAGATTTTCTAGATGTTGGTTATCCTAAGTTACACACACAAAGTGCTGGAGGAACTCAGCAGATTAGACAGCATCTACGAAGATAAATAAACAGTTGACTTTTCAGGCTGATGAAAGGTTCTGATGAAGGGTCTTGGCCCAAAATGTTGATTGTTTATTCCTCTTCAGAGATGCTACCTGACCCGCTGAGTTCTTCCTTTATTAAATGTGCAGGTTGGTAGGAACTTTCTTGCATCAGATTCTGTGTATTACATTATATGAAATGATAGGTTACTCCTTGGTTATTAGGCTAAAAAAAAGTAAGAAACAAAAATACATGTTTTAGCTTGAAAGGAGTTGAATAAAAGAGTACCTTTTTAGAAATACTTGATTACAGTACAGTCACCAGTTTGAAAAACCACATTGTGGTGATATTATAGAACATAAAATAGTACAGCACATTACAGGCCCTTCGGCCCACAATGTTGTGCCAACCCTCAAACCCTGTCTCCCATATACACCCCCCCACCTTAAATTCCTCCATATACCTGTCTAGTAGTCTCTTAAACTTCACTGGTGTATCTGCCTGCACCACTGACTCAGGCAGTGCATTCCACGCACCAACCACTCTATGAGTGAAAAACCTTCGTCTAATATCCCCCTTGAACTTCCCTCCCTTTACCTTAAAGCCATGTCCTCTTGTACTGAGCAGTGGTGCCCTGGGGAAGAGGCGCTGGCTGTCCACTCTGTCTATTCCTCTTAATATATTGTAGATCTCTGTCATGTCTCCTCTCATCCTCCTTCTCTCCAAAGAGTAAAGCCCTAGCTCCTTTAATCTCTGATCATAATCCATACTCTCTAAACCAGGCAGCGTCCTGGTAAATCTCCTCTGTACCCTTTCCAATGCTTCCACATCCTTCCTATAGTGAGACGACCAGAACTGGACACAGCACTCCAAGCAACACACACAAAATGCTGGTGGAACACAGCAGGCTAGGCAGCATCAACAGGAAGAAGCACTGTTGACATTTTAGGCCGAGGCCCTTCGTCAGGACTGTGGTAGCAGAGGAATACCTTGGAGTTATCAAAGCAGTGCAGTTAAATACCTAAGTTCATTTTCATTATCTTTTTTGTAGATGAATGGCTGAAATAGGGCAACATTGTTCTGCTCAATACATCATAGGATATAGATTGCACTGGAGAGGGGCCTGTGGAGACTTGCCAAAATTGGCAAGTTATTAGTTACAAAGGAATATTGGATAGACTGGCAAGAGGAAGCTGAGGGGTTGTTTAACTAAGATATAAAAATGTCATGAGGAACTGGGAAAAATAAAGAGTTATTTTAAAAACTGGTGGGTAAAGATTTGTAGTAATTGATGAAAGGATAAGAGGGGAAATGAGCAGAGTGTGATAGGGCTCTGAAGGTGTAGATAATTGCACAGTGATCGTACTCTATGGGTGCAATCATTTTCCACACACACACTTCGGGTTGCTCTTGACCTCTTAATTTCTTTATTTTCCTCAAATGTGTAGTAAATCGAACCAGTGTTTTTACTTTTATTTTGCTTAAGCAATCAGAGCGTGATAATTTAGCATATTCTCAGCAGATTACTTGCCAAATTTACATTATATTGGTCCAGTCATCTGTGGAGGGAAGGGGATAGAGTTAAAATTTAAGGTCAGGTCTTGCATCATCATTATCCTACTTTGTTTTTAAGTTTGCAACTTTATTTTACCTATGGGGTTTGTTCAGTTTATTGCCTTCCCTTCTTGATAGCTGTATTTAATTTTTAAGGGCACTTCATGTTTTTTTTGGCTTTTTATTAGCTCGCATAAAATTATATGGCCATGAAACAGGCCCTCCAGCTCAAATTGTCCATGTTGACCAAAACAGCTATCTAACTTCATCCAATTTTCCTACATTTGCCCCATATACCTCTGAATTTTTCCTATCCATGTACCTGTCAAAAATACCTCTGACACCTCTCCTGGCAGTTCAGTGTACTGTATATACCCACTGTCCTCTGTATGGAAAACCATTCGAATCTTTTCCCACTCATCTTTAATCTTTGCCCTTTTAATATTATATTCCCCTACCCTTGAAAAAAGACTGATTATCTTCACTATCTATGCCTGTCATAATTTTATTGAACTTGCTCCTCATTCTCCACAGTCTTGCTTGAGTGAGTCTAATTTCCTTACAATGATTCATTAGAAACTTGTCATTTTAAAATTCTTTCATATGCAGTTTCAGAATTGGATTTAATATCACGGGCATATGTTATGAAATTTGTATTTTTGCAATAGATAATCATTTTTAAAAACGGCAGAAAAGAAGCTATCCCTAAAATGTTGAGTATGTGTCTTCAGGCTCCTGTATCACCTCCTTGATGATAACAATGAGAAGAAGGCATTTCTTGGGTGATGGGTGGTCCATAATGACAGATGTCAATGTTCTCAGACCCATGATGGAGCTGGCTGAGTTTACAACTTTCTGCAGTTTTTTTCACCCCCCAATTCTCTGTAGTGGCCCCTCCATATCAGATGATGATGCAACCAGTTAGAATGCTTTTCACAGTACATCTGTAGAAATTTGTTTGAGTCGTCGGTGACATAGCATGTCTCCTCAAATTCTTAATGAAACATAGCTGCTGCTGTGTCTTCTTTGTAATTGCATGTTGGGCCCGGGATAGATCTTTAGAGATGCAGTTTTTAATTGACTTACAGAATGTGAGTACCATGAGCATAGCTAGTATTCATTAATGGTGAATTGCATTCTTCAGCTGCTACCTTCTTTTAGTGAAGGCACTCCCTCTCTGCTGTTGGATGAAAAGTTTATGATTTGACCTCTGCCATGATGAAAGAACAGTGGCATATTCTCAAGTCAGAATGGTGTATGACTTAGAGGGGAACTTGCAGATTGTTATGTTTCCCATGCACCTGGTCACCCTGTTTCTTTAAGTGATAGAAGTCCTGAGGTTGGGAACTGCTGTCAAGCTAGCTGAATCAAGTAACCATAAAGCATTTTGTAGATGGTGCACAGTGAAACCAGTAATGCAGAGAATGAATGTATAATGTGGTCGATGGGTTATAAGTCAAGATGACTACTTCATTTCAGATGGTCTTGAGCTTCTTGAACATTCGTGGAACTTTACATCCAGGAAAGTGGACAATATATCATTACATTCCTGAAATACATTGTAGTTGGTAGAAAGGCTTTGTGGAGATGAATAGTGAGCTGGAGGCCATGGGATACCACCTTCAATAGCTACTGTATTTATGTGAATGGTCTAGTTAACTTTCATATCAATGGCTAGTTTATCTTTTCCAGAAAATGTAGAATCCATCTTTTCAATATCTTAACTTTAGTTTTGCTTTAATAATCAGAACTAAATATTAGTGCCGAGGTTTGAAGACTGATCAATCCAATTTAAATGTCAAAGTGGTGGTTTTACTTTGTCTCATTGCAGATGGTCATTGCCTGGCACTCTTGTTGTATACACTTTATGATTTGCCAACCCACTTAATATTGCTAAATGCAGATATTGGCTGGTTCATTCCCCTAGGAGTTGTGAATGGAGCTCGGTTATGCATTCACCAGCGGAAATCCCCAGTTCTGACATTGATTCCAAAAATATTTGCCTTATCCCCGAACTTAAGTTTTCTTTCTCTTGTGTGGCTTAATAGCACTGTGCATCACTTGGATGGAGAGCAGACTACTGTTAATTAACTGAATTGGATTTATTTGGCTTTTTGTGAACCTGGGCATTTTTCCACACTGTTGGATGGATCTCAATGTCCTAACTGTACAGAAACCAAATTTTGGACAGCATATTCAAAATGATATTGAGGTGCTGTGTGTTTATGAAGTTGTTAAATGTGATACTTTTCCTTTCAGACTGAATGATATGTGGACCATAGGTCTCAATGACAGAGAGATGGCATGCTGGGACGAGGTAAGAAGTTGCAAATGTGGCAAAATCAAAACTGTTGTGAAAGCTTGAAATAAATGTTGTTTTGTTTGGTTTTTGAAATAAGTTTCATACTGTTGTATGAATTGGGAAGTGTTTGCTCTTCATTAGAAGGGTCAGAGGCGTGTGTGTATGCCTTGCATGGTGTACATTATGTTTAGAAATTGAAAAGTATAATATTTTGCAATCGCCAATGAGAGCCAAGGGTGAATCTAAGAAGATTTGATTTGTTGAGTTGAATCATAGAACATTTCACAACTTTTCCTCATCCACAGCATGGAGAAGTAGACGTTTGCTAGCGTTTGGTTCTATGGATACAAGCTGTTCTTGTATCTTTATTCCGCAACTCTTAGTCTGATTGGTGTAGTTTGTGCATTTGCTATATAATCCCTGGAGGCATCATATGATCATAATCCACTTCACCACTTTTGTTAAATTTTCCAGAAGGATGGAAAATCCTTTCATTTTCAAGTTCTAAAAGCACTTGAGAGAGGCTTTGTTCAGATTTTGTTGGAGAATATGTTCTGCAGGTAGACTTAAAGCCATAGTACTAGGTACAAACAAAAAAGGGAAAAAAATCTAAAATTGCAGCACAAAAGGAGGTCTAAAAACATAGGAGCAGAATTATTCCATTCTGGAATTATGAATTGCTCCCAGAAACTCCAGCCATTGTTGTTCAACTGTTATTCCTGCTAGTGTCCCCATCCAATCAACTTTGGCCAGCTCCCCTCTCATGCCTCTGTGATTCCCTTTATTGCACTGTAATACTGATAGATCTGATTGTAGCTTCTTCCTCTCTCACTGCAGGGTGAATTCTGTCATGATCATTGTGTCTGAAGGGTGCTTTTACCTTATGCTCCTTAATTAAATCTGGTTCATTACATAACACCAATCCAGAATTACCTTTCCCCTCGTGGGCTCAACCACAATCTGTTCTTAAAAAAAAAACATTTTGTATGCATTCTACATTTTCTTTCTCTTGTCATCCAGCATCAACCAGATTTTCCCAGTCTACCTGCGTATTAAAATTCCCCATGATTTATCATAACGTTCTCCTTTTTACATGCATTTTCTATCTCCCATTGTGATTTGTATCCCACATATTGGCTACAGTTTGGGGGGGGTCTGTATATAACTCCCATCAGTGTCTTATTACCCGTACAATTTCTTAACTCTAACCACGAGGATTCTACATCTTCCATCATATGTCACCTCTTTCTAAGGGTTCAATTTCATTTTTTTTACCAACAGAGCCACCCACCCCCCCCCCTTACCAACCTGCCTGTCCTTTTGATACAATGTGTATCCTTGGCTCTTTAATTCTCTGACCTATTCTTTGTAAGAATTATTCAGGTAGTCCTATATCACATACTACCCCTACAATCCATTAATTGTTTTTCTCCAGTGCATGTTGCTGTTGAATTCACTTTCACAACTTCATTTTAACCCTCTCTCCATCCATTCCTTATCCTTTTCAGGATATTAATCCAAATCACAGCAACTGGTATTACAATTTATTTAAAATAATGCTATATCTTGTCTTTTTTGCTTTAAATCTGCATCTTTTGGTAACGCTCATCTTTCATTTCTTATTTACATACCTAAATTATTGCAATTAATCTGTTATGTTTGCAGAATACATCAGTAATTAGGATGGGGTGGGAGGCTAAATATTTCCTTGTTTAACTGATGGTGCATTGCGAGGACACAGAGGTTGGAGGGTAATTTGGGCAAGTTGAATGAATAAGCAGAATCAATGGTTAGAACAATTAAGACAGTATTTAAATATTGATAAATTGTAAAATGTCAAATTATAAAGGAATCTGTGTTTGTATATAATTCACTGAAAGCAAACATGCAGGTTCAACAGGCAGTTAAGACAAATAGCAAGAGGTTTTGTTACAATTAGTGAGGCCATATTGCTAATATTTAATGCAGTTTTGGCCTCTTTCTATTTGTCAATGAGTGAGTGCAAGGGTTCAGTAGATCAATTCCTGGGATGGCAAGAATGTCGCATGAGGAAAAAATAGGTTAACTCAGCCTATATTCAGTAGAATTTGGAATACTGAGAGTGGATCTTTTTAAAAGTTCACAAAATTCTGACTAGGTAAACAGATTGAATGCAAGGAGGATGTTTCCCTTGGATTGAGTTATCTGGGACTATTTGAGACCCACAGATCCTTGTAGCATATTCAAGGACATTTAAAAGATTATGGCCATCTTCTCTGATGTAGAGCCCATAGTCAAGTCACTTTTTATTGTCATTTTGACCATAACTGCTGGTACAGTACACAGTAAAAACGAGACAACGTTTTTCAGGACCATGGTGCTACATGAAACAGTACAAAAACTACACTGAACTACATAAAAACAACACAGAAAAATACTACACTAGACTGCAGACCTACCCAGGACTGTGTAAAGTACACAAAACAGTGCAGGCATTACAATAAATAATAAACAAGACAATAGGCACAGTAGAAGGCAGTAAGTTGGTGTCAGTCCAGGCTCTGGGTATTGAGAAGTCTGATGGCTTGGGGGAAGAAACTGTTACATAGTCTGGTCGTGAGAGCCTGAATGCTCCGATGCCTTTTCCCAGATGGCAGGAGGGAGAAGAGATTGTATGAGGGGTGCATGGGGTCCTTCATAATGCTGTTTGCTTTGCAGATGCAGCGTGTAGTGTAAATGTCTGTAATGGCAGGAAGAGAGACCCTGATGATCTTCTCAGCTGACCTCACTATCTGCTGCAGGGCCTTGCGATCTGAGATGGTGCAATTTCCGAACCAGGCAGTGATGCAGCTGTTCAGGATGCTCTCAATACAACCCCTGTAGAATGTGATGAGGATAGGGGGTGGGAGATGGACTTTCCTCAGCCTTCACAGAAGGTAGAGACGCTGCTGGGTTTTCTTTGCTATAGAGCTGGTGTTGAGGGACCAGGTGATATTCTCCACCAGGTGAACACCAAGAAATTTGGTGTTCTTAATGATCTCTACCGAGGAGCCGTCGATGTTCAGCGGGGAGTGGTCGCTCCGTGCCCTCCTGAAGTCAACAACCATCTCTTTTGTTTTGTTCACTCTCAGAGACAGGTTGTTGGCTCTGCACCAGTCTGTTAGCTGCTGCACCTCCTCTCTGTAAGCTGACTCGTCGTTCTTACTAATGAGACCCACCATGGTCGTGTCATCGGCGAACTTTATGATGTGATTCGAGCTGTGTATTGCTGCTCATGGGTCAGCAGAGTGAACAGCAGTGGGTCAGCAGAGTGAACAGCAGTGGACTGAGCACACAACCGTGGGGGGGTGGGTGGGGGCCGTGCTGAGTGTGATGGTGTTGGAGATGCTGCCTCCGATCTGGACTGACTGAGGTCTCCCAGTCAGGAAGTCTAGTATCCAGTTGCAGAGGGAGGTGTTCAGGCCCAGTAGGCTCAGCTTTCCGATCAGCTTCTGAGGAATGATTGTGTTGAATGCTGAACTGAAGTCTATGAACAGCATTCAAACATACGTGTCTTTTTTGTCCAGGTGAGTTAGGGCCAGGTGGAGGATGATGGCAATGGCGCCATCTGTTGAACGGTTGGGACGGTATGCAAACTGCAGGGGGTCCATAGAAGATTGATGGGGATCTTATTGAAACGTATAAAATTCTAAAGGGATTGGACAGGCTAGATGCAGGAAGATTGTTTCCGATGTTGGGGAAGTCCAGAACGAGGGGTCACAGTTTAAGGATAAAAGGGGAAGCCTTTTAGGACCGAGATGAGGAAAAACTTCTTCACACAGAGAGTGGTAAATCTGTGGAATTCTCTGCCACAGGAAACAGTTGAGGCCGGTTCATTGGCTATATTTAAGAGGAAGTTAGATATGGCCCTTGTGGCTAAAGGGATCAGGAGTATGGAGAGAAAGCAGGTACAGGGTTCTGAGTTGGATGATCAGCCATGATCATACTGAATGGCGGTGCAGGCTCGAAGGGCCGAATGACCTACTCCTGCACCTATTTTCTATGTTTCTATAGAGTAACATAGCATAGAAAGCCCTTTGGCCCAACATCCATGACCAACCTAGATGCCCATCTAAACTAGCTCTTTTGCCTGTATTTAGTCCTTATCTCTCCGAACCTTCCCTATCTACCTATCCAAGTGCCTTTTAAATGTTGTCAGTGTATCTATCTCAACCATATTCTCTGGCAGCTTGTTCCACATATGTATTACCCAATATGAAGAAGCTACCCTTGGGTCCCTTTTTAAATCTTACTCTTCTCACCATAAACCTATGCCCTCTATTTTTGATTCCCTTTCCCTGGAGCAAAAATGTGTGCATTCACTCTACCTATATCCCTCAGGATATAATGAAAAGGGTCCCTCAGTAAGTCAGAATGCCTCCCACCTAGGCTAGGTACGTTTTCTACTTTGAAAATTGCCTGTCTTCTATATGCCTGTGGCTCTTCAGTTTTAATCCTTTTCAGTGTAATTAATACTCTCCTTGCTGCAACATTGACCTCATCTTCATAATAAATATGCACAATATTCATTTAATATGTTAAATCTACCTTTTGCTTCTTTGGATCTTGTTTATGGCTTTTAAAAGACTGTCCTTTTATCTTTATCAACCTTTTCCTATCATCTTATAAAGCTAGGCTCTTTTTCTTTTGTGTTCATCTATATTCCTACTGAATCTTTCCACTGATTGCTCTGCATAAATTCTCCTCTGTACTCTTGGTATTCATTTTCACATCTCCTCGATCAGCTGTGTAGTTGTTTAAGCGGTTCAGTTTCAAAAACACTTCTGAAGGCTGTAATCGCTAATAAAATCTGCTGTATGTGTATTTTCTTTTTAGATTGAGCAGAGTGGCGAGATCCCTCCGTCATGTTGTAACTTCCCTGTGGCTGTCTGCAAAGACAAGATGTTTGTTTTCTCAGGACAGAGTGGAGCAAAGATCACCAATAATCTTTTTCAATTTGAATTCAAGGAAAAAGTGTACGTGCTCTATCATTATTCTTTCTAATCACTGTCATCCTTAATAAACTAATGTAATTCTTATTAGAGTGCCAGAGGTCCTGAGGAAAGGAAACTCTGCTCAGGAAAGATGTGATTTGGAGAAGGAACCATTGTTTTCTCATCAAATGCTGATGTAGAAGTTCTCTGCCTTACTCAACAATGTGTGTTCTGTGATGATGGCCACTTGGGAGTTATTTTAAAAAAAGATTGTGAGCACACAGCATTTCACCACAATATACATCAATGTAAGACATAAGAGCAGAATTGAGCCATTCAGCCCAATAAGGCCTACTCCACCATTCCATCATTACTAATTTATTAACTCTCTCAACCCCATCCTCCTGCCTTCTCTCCGTAACCTTTGATGCCCCAACTAATCATGAACCTATCAACCTTTGTTTTAAATATTCTCAATGACTTGGCCTCCACAGCCGTCTGTGGTAATGAATTCCACAGATTCAGCACCCTCTGAGTAAAGAACTTCTTCCTCATCTGTCCTAAGTGGATGTCCCTCTATTTTCAGGCTTTGTCCTCTGGTCCCAGACAACCTCATTATTGGAAACATCTTCAACACATTGAAACTTTTCAATATTCAATAGGTTGAATGTGATTTCACCCCCCCCCCCCCCATTCTTCTAAACTACAGTAAATACAATCCCAGAGCCATCAAATACTCTTCATGTGTAACCTTTCCATTCCCGGAATCATTCTTGTGAATCTCCTTTGGACCCACTCCACTGTTAACACAAGAGGACCAAATTGCTCACAATATTCCAAATGTGGTTGGATGAAAGCCTCAGTGTTAATCCTTCCTCTGGTATTCTAGTCCCCTTGAAATGAATGCTAACATTGCAGTTGACTCAACTTGTACTGAATTAGCAGCTTTACACTTTACCAATTTGGTTCTCCCTCTGAAATTTAGTAGTAATTATATGATGACATGATCCAGATATTCTGAACCACTTTAGAGATACAGCACTGTAATAGCCCCTTCTGGCCCAACAAGCCCCCTCTGCCCAGTTACACCTATGTGACTAATTAACCTACTAACTCATATATCTTTGGAATGTGGGAGGAAACACATGCGGTCACGGGGAGAATGTTCAAATTCCTTACAGACAGCAGTGGGAATTGAACCCCAGTCTGACACTGTGAAGCAATTGCTAATGTCAGCATCATGCAGACATTTGAAATTATTAATGCTGTCAGAACGCAGATAGGCAACTGTCTTGTGATGTCTGATTCGGTGAGTTAAAACCTGCTTTGCTCCTTTATCAAATGTTCCTTCTCCAGCTATTCCATCATGAACAATTGTTTTTTTGTGCTTTTCATAAGGTGTCCTACAAATAGAATAGCTTACTACTTGCTAGTTTAGATTGTCTTTGAAGTGTTTCTAGAATAAATATAAACCAGGTCTTAATATCTTGACATTTTCCAGAAAGTCTTCCATTTTATTCAGTCACTGCTTCAATCCTTGAGCTACAATTGGATGCTAATCAATTCTGAATCAACTAATTAGAACTTGACAAGAGGATTGGGTCAGTGATTAGCCACCTAATTGATGTACACCCATGATGATAAACAGTAACATGTAATTGGTAATCAACCTGTTAATGAGCCTCTGAGCAGCTGTTCCAAGAACAAACTTAATTTGTTTTTGCATTGGTGTCTTGGGCAGGCTAAATTAGCTTTCCAACTGTATCCCCTGTGTAGCATCAAAAGGCACCTGATCAAATTATAATCACTGCACCTGAAGGCTGTGATCATGATGTGATCGAATTCACCCTGCAAATTGAGAAGGAGAAATTAAAATCAGATATATCACTAATACAGTTGAATAAAAGTAAGGACAGAAGCATGACAGAAGCTGGCCAAAGTTGATTGGAAGGGGCCTAAGCAGCAATGGCTGGAGTTTCTGGGAGTAATTCAGAAGATGCAGATCACTTCAGCCAAGGTAAGGAAAAGCATTCTGAAGGGAGGTTCAGTAACCATGACTGACAAGGGAAGTCAAAATGCAAAAGAGAGGGCATAAAATATTTCAAAAACTATGTGAAATCTAGAGGATTGGGAAGCTTTCAAAAAAAACAGAAGAGCAATAAAGGAAGAAAAGATTAAATATAACAGTAAGCTAGCCGACAATACAAATTAGAATACCAGAAATGTTTTCAGATACACATTCAGTGGTCACTTTATTAGGTACACCTTGTTGATGCAAATATCTAATCAGTCAATTGTGTTGCAGCAACTCTGTATAAAAGCATGGTCAAGAAGTTCAGACCAAGTACCAGAATGGGGAAGAAATGTGATCTAAGTAACTTTAACCATGGAATGTTTGTTGGTGCCAGACGGGGTGCTTTGAGTATCTCAAATTGCTAAAATCCTGGGATTTTCACACAGAACAGTTTCAAGTGTTTACAGAGAAAAGTGTGAAAACAAAAAAAAATTGTAGTTCTGTGGGCAAATACGCCTTGTCAATAAGAGGGGTCAGAGGAGAATGGCCAGACTGGTTCAAGCTGACAGGAAAGTGACAGTAACTCAAATTACAACAGTAATGTGCAAAAGAGTATATCTGAATGCACAACACATCAAACCTTGAACTGGATGGGCTACAGCAGCAGAAGACCACATCTGGGTTCAGCTCCTGTACCTAATAAAGTGGCCTCAATGTATATATGGCAGGCCTGATCATTTTGAAGTTTTTAGCACAAGAAGTATGTAAGGGGGCAGAAGTGAGTGTAGTCGTTATTACTAAGAAGGATGTACTTGGGAATCTGAAACATCTGAAGGTAGTAGTCACTAGTCTTGGACAGATGATCCCCATGGTTCTAAAATAGGTAGCTGAAAAAGCTGTGGGGGTATTGGTAGTAATTTTTCAAGCATTGATGATTTCAGAGGGCTGGAAAATCACAAATGTAAGGGGAGAGGCAGCATCAGACATGAAATTACAGGTTGGTTAGCCTACTTTAGTGGTTGGTCAGATTATAGAACCATTATTAAGATTGAGGTTCCAGAGTACTTGGAAGCACAGGATAAATAGGCTGAGGTCAACATGGTTTCCTCAAGGGGAAATCTTGCCTGACTAAGATATTTGGTGAGGGAAAAGGTCCAGAAGAGCGTTTAAGAATGGTCTTGGAAATGAACAGAATAATGTACGAAGAGAGTTTGATGGCTCTGGGCCTGCACCACTGATATTTAGAAAGATAAGGAGGGATCCCATTGAAACATATCGTATACTGAAAAGTCTGGATAAAGTGGAGGTGGAGAGAATGTCCTCAATAGTGGGAGAGTCTACGAAAAGGGCATAGGTTCAGAATAAAAGGACATCCCTTTAGAACAGATGAGGTGGAATCTCTGATGGCAGTGAATCTATGGAATTAATTGCTACAGACAGCTCGGGAGGCCAAGTTACTGGGTATATTTAAAGCAGACATTGATCTTGATGAGTAAAGAGGGTTAAAGGTTACGGGGAGAAGGCCGGAGAATAGGGTTGAGATATAAGAATAAATCAGCCATCAAATGGCATTTATGATCTTAAATATGCCCAGATTTTTGGTTAAATTAGTTTTCTTTATTTTTAACTGTACAAATTAGTTTTCTTTATTTTTAACTGTACAAACTGTACAAACTGTACAGTGGATTCTGGTTAATTGGGCCATTGGTTAATCAGGGTAGCTGCTTTTTTGGGACAACTCAAAGTACAAAAACTAATTGAGAAAATTGACAGGATTCCCTTCACTTATTTGGGACACTTTGCCACTTAATTGGAGAAGGAGACTGTTGCTGAACAGGTTTTAACTAGCATCAGTCATACACACTACTGTGGCTGTTAGAATGTGCACCATGCTTGGAGAGAATCTGAAGTGAGGAGTCTGCAAGTGAGGAAATCGTGAATCCAATTATGAAAGGAGGTATTGGGACCAAGATCTTGAAACTTACTGGTTAGGAACTAAACAATATTATTCATTATTATTAATTGGGAACTAATATACAGTTCTATAGTACTGTTGGTAGTCTAATTCTGTATTTCATTTAAGTACAGAATTTGATATTCAGTTTGTCCTTTTTATGTCTTTTTACCACGAAACTTCTGCTAATTGGGGCAGCCGCATAATTGAGCCAAAATATACTGGTCCTGATGTGTTCCAATTAACTGGAATCCACTGTGTTTGGAATAAAGCTACTATTCTCTCTACACTCTCCTTTCCCATTAAGAGGAATATACTAGTATAAATAAAAATGACTTTTGATTACATAGGCTTAATGTTGTTCTAAGGCTGTTCAAACATTTTGCTACTTGAATTTATTCTTATTTAAATTATAATCATTTAAATCTGTTTTGCATTCTTGTATAGTTGGACAAGGATTCCCACCGAACACTTGCTCCGAGGTTCTCCTCCCCCACCTCAGAGGCGGTATGGCCACACCATGGTAGCATTTGATCGACATCTATATGTATTTGGAGGTGCTGCAGATAATACATTGCCTAATGAATTACATTGCTATGATGTGGACTCCCAGACGTGGGAGGTCATTCAGCCCAGCCCTGACAGTGTGGTGAGTTCAGTTCTGTACTCTGCTCAGCATGCATGTTATAGAAATTAATTAATTTTCATAGCATTTTGACATTTCATTGACATACAGTAGCTTCATTTCATTGATTTTTTTAATTGGCTTGATAAATAATGAACTCAAAGAATTTCAAATTGGAAAAGATACTCTATGAAAGTTAAAATAATTAGAATGGCTTTTAGCAATCATTTGAATAGAACCTTACCACCCCTGCATTTGTTTCTTTTCCTCCTAATAGTTTTTTTTTTGTATAAGTAAGAGCATATTGAGTACTAAAAGATGCAGAAGGCAACAGGAATGACTGCTTCACTATTGTCATTATGGGGTATTTGTTCTCTCAGCCTTTGAGGTCTGTAACAGTGGGAGCTTTATTTTCAACATTAACCTCTGATCAAGTTCACTTTGTTAAATTGTGACCCTTTTTCAAGAGGTTTCATTTTAATTCATAAATCATGATTAACACAGAAATTTTACATTGTCTCAATGTCATTTCTAAAGAAAAAATACTGCTGAGACGTCAAACACAAGAAATTCTGCAGATGCAGGAACTCCAGAGAAACACACAAAATGCTAGAGGAACTCAGCAGATCAGGCAGCATCTACGTAGAGGAATAAAGAGCCAATGTCTCAAGCTCTTTATTCCTCTCCATAGATGCTACCAGGCCTGCTGAGGTCCTCTGGCATTTGGTGTGTTACTCCTGAAACATCAGTGGCTTTTGCATAGGTTGTTGCTCTGTACAATTCTGTCCAGTTACTCAAGTTGTTTGCTATTACCTGAAGGATGCTTTGCTGAGATAGTTATTAATGAGATTTTATAGTTTACTCGAAACCATATCGCAAGAAGTCCAATGAAAGTTAATGCAGGAATGACACGTAAATAAAAATACAGTATGTCCATTTCATCAGAAGAAAATTAATATGCAATATGTTTTCTCCCTTTTTAAAGAACTGACTCATCAATGTATCTCGAGCATTTCATTTTGCAGCACACTAATTGGTGTAGTTGTTGAATCAGCTAAATTAAATAGCATTCACCCCCTGCAGAATATTTCCTGTTCTGTAGTCAGAAGCTCCTCACTGTGATTGTTCTGTAGTATGTGAGCATTTATGCTACAAGGTTGCAAAGATCTAAACTATAGTTCAAAAAAGTTTCCAACATTGGTGTACCTGCAAACTGATTATAATATCACATAGAAACTACACCACATAAGCAAGTAATTCAACGTGTTCAAAGTCAAGGTTCTTACAGGTGTTCAACACGCCTAGTCCTTAAGTTTTCAGTGTCCTCTCATTCTATTGATGAAGGGTCTTGACTGTTTATTTCCTTCCATAGATGCTGCCTGACCTGCTGAGTTCCTCCAGCAGATGTGTGTTGTTGCTCTGAATTTTGTTAGTGTTGCTGTAGATTTTCAGCATCTGCAAGATCACTTGTGTTTATGATTTGCTCCTCGTATTCTATTTGTCTGAAATATTTTATCTATTGTGCTCTGTATTTTATGCCATTTTTTAAAGTGCTGTTTGTTATCGGTGAATTAATCTCACCTTCATGCAATCTTATTGCTTTCAAAATAGGGGAGCAATTTGTACACAGAGGCAACGTATGATCCTGATTTTATGGTAAGTTTAATCTATTACTTCCACCTTTCATTTTGTATAAAATTTGAATTTGTGTTTGATTCACAGTTCCCAAGGAAGTTACACAATTTGAACAGATTAAGTGATAGCAAAGGAGAATCATTTTGTGCTACCAGTTTGCAAATTGAGAAAGGTTTGCATTTTGGGAACATGGTACACCTTTCCCACGGGTAAAGGAAGTTTGTTCACTTATTGGGTGCCAGTATTGTCGACTTTTTACCAAGTACTTCCTCTAGAAGAGGAAGAGCAGCTATTATCTGTAACCAGCAAAGAAACCTTTGTTTTAGGTTGCCACTTTCATTAACAATAGGCCGTTCCTTGAGTATGGAGAGACAGAAATCTTGCAAATGTGTTTATTTTTGCCTTGTGTCTGGGGCACCCTGTGTAATTACAGTACAGAATATTTATTCAAAATTTTTGGATTTAAGGCTATGATTTCGTTCATCAGTTACTTTATTGCATGGCATTTAACAAAAATTAACACAATATTTAAAAAGAAATTAACCAGTGGTTTCACTGTTTTTAAAAACTTTGGTATTTTAAAGTGTGTGCAAATTGGATAAGGGAAATTGAAGTTGAATATGGATGGCAATGAGTTCAAATGGTAATGGTTCAGAAAGTGTACATCATAGAGTGTATATGCACCTAATACAAATGTATTTATTACTGCAATGTGTTTGCTTTTTAAGCTAAATTTAATTTTTTTTACTAGTTTTACTGATCTCATAATGTTCACTCAAAAACAAACCAAAATAGAGAATTCAAAGGTTTCAAAGGTACACTTAATGTCAGAGAAATATATACAATATACATCCTGAAATGCTTTTTCTCGCAACCATCCACGTAAACAGAGGAGTGCCCCAAAGAATGAACAACAGTTAAATGTTAGAACCCCAATGTCCTCCCCAGCTCCCCTTCCTCCCACACATAAGCAGCAGCAACCAACAATCCCCCCCCTCCCCTTACCAGTACCTGCCACCGGGCACTCAAGCGTGAGCAAAGCAACAGTAAAGATACAGATTTGCAGTTATCCCAAAGACTACATTGTTCATCCGGCATTTGACATACCACTCTCTCCCAAATAAAGGAGAAAGAGGTGTCTCCGTTTTCACAACAAGCAGGGAGACATAACAAACAACTTGCTGGTTTACAATGTTAAAAGTCCATTATATCACTGTTTTTGAACTCTGTGCCCAAAGATTTCAAGTCTGTGGGCACACAGCGGAAAATATTCCAACTCCCTTGACGATACACAGCTCTCCTACCATGACACCGACCTTCGATCCGCCCGTCTTCAGAGCCTGAGATCCTAGGCCTCCAAAGCCGAGCCCAACTCTTAGGCCAAGCCCTTGGTGTGCCAAACAGCAGCCAGTTATGAAACCCCGAGAGTGGGTCCCATTCTCGCAAAGAACTATAGTCAGCATGTAACTCCAGGTCAGGGTCTTCAAAAGAACCCTGAAAGGGAAAAATAAAGATATTGAAGATGGAAATCGAGCTGTTTCTGAAGATGCAAGCAAAGGAGTTGCCATTTAGCGCCATCATCACTTCACTTAATTCCACTGAGTGTAAGTGATCCTGCAGTTTGGATTTTTACCATTGCTTTCTGAAATACGGAATATCGTAAATCATTCAGAAATTTCAGTGGTGGAATAAGCCTACAATCCACTGTATCTTCTGCATTTCTCCATCCAAATGTGGACACAACTGTAAAGTGCAATAAATCTAGTTAAATTGTATAGCTTTCAGAACTTTGGCATTTTCATAATTAAACAGTAAACCAGAAAGAATCAAACTTGGAAGATTTTTTTACATAAGTGGGTTGAGGTTAATCACTAAAACTAATTGCCAAAAGCAACAACTATTAAGAGGTTTTATAAAACTTCCTCTTTAAAGGTCGAGGTTCAACAAACTGCTTTGAGACAGTCTCTGGGAATAATGATGAGAAAGTATTATGATGTATTCAGATTAGATTATTGTTTTGGCACATTACAGCTTTATTTGGCAGGATCTTAAACCGCTGTCTTTGCTGTTTTCAACACTGATTTTTGATCTGTGACCTTTCATAAAAGGAAGGCAAAATGTAATTAATGTGCTATTAACTGCTGCTCCCCAGTCCACACACAGTGGCACAGCTTTGTTTCAGGTCCAATTTAAAGCTTAGCTCTGGACCTGTAGATGATTCAGAGAATCCTTTAAGATAAGATTAGCTTTATTTGTGTCATGTACATTGAAACATACAGTGAGATATTTGTGTCAATGACCAACAGTCCATGGGTATGTTGGGGCCAGCCCGCAAGTGTTTCCATGGTTTCAGTGCCGACGTAGCATGCCCACAACTCACTAACACTAACCCAAATGCCTTTCTGAATAGCAAAGGTGCATACATCAGGATGTTCTTTATCTACTACAGGTCACATTCAATACTATCAATACCTCAATAACTCCTTGTGCGATTGGATCCTCCATTTCTACACTTGCAACAACATCTCCTCCACAATCTCCATCACAGGTGCAATACAAGGCTCTGTACTTAGCCCCTACTCTACACACTTTATACTTCTGGCTGAGAAGCTAAACACAGCTCCAATGTTGTGTTTTAAGTTTGCTGACTGTCATTGACTGAATCAAAGATGGTGATGAATCAGCATCAAGGAGGGAGATTGAAAATCTGGCTAAGTGGTGCCACAACAGTAACTACTCAGTCAATGTCAGCAAGACCAAGGAGGTGATTATTGTCTTCAGGAGGAGGAAACAGGAGATCCGTGAGCCAGTCCTCATAAGGGGATCAGAGGTGGAGAAGGTCAGCAACTTTAAACTCCTCTGTGTTAGCATTTAAAAGGATCTGTCCTGGGTCCAGTGCAATTACAAAGACAGCATGGTAGCACCTCTGCTTCCTCAGGAGTTTGTGACGATTCGACATGGCATCTAAAACTTTGACAGACCTCTCGAGATGCGTTGAAGAGTAAAGTAAGTGGTCGCATCATGGCCTGATATGGAAATGCCAATGCCCTTAAATGGAAAATCCTACAAAAAGTAATGGATAAAGCCAAGTCCATCATGGGTAAAGCCCTCCTCACCATTGAGTACATCTAAACACAGCAGAAAAGTAAGCATACATCATACTTTCTTCTCAGTGCTGCCATCAGGAAGAAGGTACAGGAGCCTCAGGACCTACACCACCAGGTTCAGGAACAGTTACTACTCTGCAACCATCAGGCTCTTGAACCGCAGACCATAACCAGTCAACTTCACTTTTCCCATCACGGAAATGTTCCCACAACCTTTGAGCTTACTTTCGAGGACTCTTCACCTCATGTTCTTGATATTTATTGCTTATTTATTATTTCTTTTTTAATTTTATTTTTGCACAGTTTGTCTTTTGCACATTGGTTGTTTGTCCTTTTGGATGCAGTCTTTCATTGATTCTATTGTGTTTCTTAGATTTACTGAGTATACCTACATGAAGATGAATCTCAGTGTTATATGTGGGAGGGAACTGGAGCACCTGGAGGAAGCCGATGTGGTCATGGAGAATATGTAAATTTCTAGCAGACAATGGTGGGAATCGCTGTAAAGCACTACATTAACTGCTAAGCTACTGTGCCACTCCATATTTACAATGCTGCCCCATTACATTATCTAGGCTTAATTTTTAAATCATCTGTTTAAAGATTAGTTCCAATAGATCTTGATCTTGGCCCTCTTTGGCATGCTGCTATCAGTGTGGAAAGCTTCAGCATTTCTATCCCTGCTTTACTTGGACTCCACAATCAAGTCTAGATTAAAATTACTGATGAATTGGGATAGATGCCCCTGAATTTTCCATTCAGCAGTTTCAATTCTCTGAAATATGCAATGGCACGGAAATACTAGACTTGAAACAGTAATATTTGACTGGTTAGCTCTTTGTGTAAGATGATTGATGTGTCAGGACTGCTGTTTCATCAGCAAAAAGAAACAACATAATATTTTCATAAACAACTCTATCAAAAAAGCCAAATTTGTTCCTTGCTGTGCTATTTCTCATAAATGAAGAGAATGCATTAAGCATTCTCCCATATTAGTCATTCAAGAAAGATAGGTTGAATCTTCAATCTACGTTGTAATGGATCTTTGATCAGTAGTTGATATCCCAGGTTTTAAAAGGTAATGAAAATTTGCTTTTACCCAACTGCTGGCCATACATTTGCAGTTACCTTATCAGAATGATTGAAATCTTAGAATACTTGAATGTCTGCACTTGTTATTTGCTTATGGATTAAGGTCTCAGACCAGGAGCAAGTGCAACAACAACGTAGCCATCAGTATCACCACAAGGGACCCCACAGTGTGTACCTGAGCCCAAAAATAGTTCACTGTAGCCATGAGCACGAGGTCTCAGATTGTTAATCCCTGAACTCAAATTAACTATGGAGATGAGACTGACATCTCTAAACATTCGTGTTGTGAAGGGCTTTGTTCGATGTGATAATGCCTTGCAATACTTCGCCAAGGTCATGGCAGAGATGACTTTTTCCACAAGAGTGTGTGCTGTCACACCACCACAACCATCAAAGAATGTCATGGTGTTGTTTCCAGGGATTGTCTTTAGGACTGGGATGGAATGATGGTCATGCACTTGGTCTGGGGATTCTACTGCAGGGAGGGAAATTCTCGATCACTGAAGTCAAAGAAGTGGTGGGAGGGAATCTCCTTATGACCTTCACAAGTGCTGGAACAATATGCTTCAGTTAATCAATGCATATGCCTTATCCATGCTGAATGAACAGCTAGGTATTGTCCAGAATCTCCCACTGTTGCTGGTGAAGTCTATCGGTCTCTCTGGCTTGTTACTTCAACTGTATTATTGATGGCACTGCAGCAAGAAAACTAGACACCAGCTCCAGACTCCTGATAGAAACAGTTAAATATGCAAAGCTGTGCAACACCTTCAACACCCCTGCAGGTGAAGCTAAGTCACAATATACTTATGGGCGGTAGAGTAGCACAGTGGTTGGCCTAACACTATTACAATGCCAACACCACTGGTTCAATTCCCGCTGCTGCGTGTGTCGTGGTTTTTTGTGCTTTTCAAATGACCAGGAGACGCAGAAGATTCTTCAAGAAGGGTTAAACTTTAATTTGCAAATCAAAGCTGAGACAGTCATTGAGCTGGTCGCTGACTGCCTCCTGATTCTCGGATACAGCCGCTTTTTAAAGCAAACCTGGTTTAGCTGCATTAACATATCCAAGCGGTGCATATCACAGTTACTATTGTTTTTACCTATTGACTTATTTGTTCTAGTCGACTATATAGTTTTAATTACACAGCAGACATGTTCAAAGCAAAATATCCCTACATATTGTCTCTACATTGCTTTAGTTACACAGCCGACAAGTTCAAAGCAAAATATCCCTACATATTG
The DNA here is from genome assembly GCF_048418815.1 of Hemitrygon akajei. Classification (NCBI taxonomy): domain Eukaryota; kingdom Metazoa; phylum Chordata; class Chondrichthyes; order Myliobatiformes; family Dasyatidae; genus Hemitrygon; species Hemitrygon akajei. The sequence goes on along the minus strand of NC_133137.1, from coordinate 2,338,358 downwards.
TCTCTACATTGCTTTAGTTACACAGCCGACATGTTCAAAGATCCCTGAGTTACTGTTCATTAACACATATTGTCTCTACATTCAATTGGATACCTGGTTAGCATATATTGACACATCATTGTCCTTTAGCATTTCACACAGTTTTGGTTACACAGCAACTTCACAGCTGGCGACCGCTCCCAGCCACCTCTCCCTAGCATATACCAACACACCATAGTTTTTAGCATTAAGTTTTATACTCCATAAAGTTTTATACTCCATAATATTCATATTCTCCAATACTTGTAAGGAGTTTGTATGTTCTTCCTTGCATGGGTTTCCTCTGGGTGCTTCAGTTTCCTCCTGCATTCCAAAGACATACAGGTTAGTAGGTTAAGTGGTCACATGGGTGTAATATGGCAGCGTGGGCTCATTGGGTTGGAAGGACTTGTTACTGTGCTGTATCTTTAAAACTAAATACTTGGACCACAATGGACAGCTCAGTATGGTCCCAGATAGAATTCCTCTTCATATCCAAGACTGTCACAGTCAGAACCTCCTGCATTATGCCAGTGTTTTTTTTCTGACACTAGAAGCCTCCTGTCACCTACCGAAGGACCAAAAAGCGACAGGAGGATATGGACGTTGAATGTCAAGCTGTTGATTCTAGATGACATCAGGGAACTAAAGAGGAATTACACAGGTTGGAGAACCATGAAGCAGTTAATTTAAGAGTCTTGCACTGCTCTGCGATACATTGCCCATATTCAGGACAAAGGTATGGATGCTCAGCTTGGACCAAGACAAGGCCTTCAATAAGATATCTCACACGTATGTGATTGACGTGTTCTCTAAAATGGATTTTGGGGAGGTAGTAAAAAATTGGGCCCAGCTGCTCTACACAGATATCTGTAACAAAATCCAAATTAATAGATGAGAGATAGTTTCCCCAACAAGTGTAGAGTCAGGCAGTGTTGTCCACTCTCCCCTGTCTTGTTTGTATGCTGTGTCAAACCCTTTACTGAATCCATCAGGAAGGATGAGGGCATAAGGGAGATGACATTTTGTGGTAAAACCTTCCTGTACGTGGATGACATGCCTGTCATCTGCTCAGATCCATGATCAGTTCACAAATTGATCAGCATCTACAACCAGTTTGTGTTCCAGTCAGGGACCAGAGTCAACAGCAGGAAAAGTGAGGCCCTGCTCTTTGGCAGCTGACTCAATTGTAACAATGTCCCCTTCACTATATAGTCTGACTCCTGAGGTGCTGGGGATCTGGCTAAAGCATTTAGCAAGAATTGAATGGACTGAATTGGGAAGGTCAATTGGTCTGTAGCAATGCTGTTCTCTGCCAATAACTGGGATGAACTTGGTCATCAGGTGCAATATACTCTGAGAACTGCCTCACTAGGCACAGGTGTGGCCTGTTCCTCACACCTCTGCTTTGGCAATAACCTGGGACATCTTTCTGTTTATCTGGGGGTTCAAAATGGTGCAAATTTGACCAATCAGGCAGCACAAGTCACTGGAGGATGGAGCAAAACTGTACCTAACATTGCTTTTGTCCTGATGACCACCTTCATTTGTGGCTGCATCAGATGGAGTGTGCCTTATTCCCAGAATTGATTTCCCCCACCAACAAATACCCAGACTGAACTGGAGATCCTGTTTTTTCCCTCCTGAGATCTCATTCATCTGAAAGCCTCCCATCACTCCACTCTTAAACATTCAGCTGGGTTGTTGAATGGTAGGAGCTTCCTATCATAAATGCAGGGAAGGTCTGCCTCCCATAGGTAGGGGCCAGTCAAAAGATTCCCAGTGCACCAAATGACAAACCACTCTGCCTGTCCAAACAACACCTAACTGGAAATGGGGATTCCCATAACAGATAAACTGTTACTTTTCCCCAGCAGTAAGACTGATCAATACCTCCACCCACGAACTCCATCACTACTTGATTATTTCCTGTCAGTCACCATATATACTACATGCCGTCACTTTATGGACATAAACTAAATATATGTATATAATCTACCATAAGTGCTTGTATTTATTGTGTTCTTTATCTTGTGTTTTTTTTTGTGCTGAATCTGAGTAACAATTATTTCATTCCCCTCTACACTTGTGTACTGGAAATGACATTAAACAATCTTGAATCTTGATGGAGAGTAGGTCAGATGATCATGCCCAGTAAGTGTTATACAATCTGCAGTGAATTTCTAACCCTGTTGATGAATATTTTCTCTGAATGCAATAATTCTGCTTAATAATTTTATATAATAATAAAACCCCTGTATGCACTATATGAGAGCAAAATCTGCTGCCCAGACTGAGAGACTTTATGATGCCATTCCATAGGGACTTCAAGGGCAAAAGCAATTCAAGATTCATTCCTTCTGGTTTGTCTTCTAATATAATCGAAGGCTATTCTCTTGATGTGAAGACAGCTAAGGTTTTCCTCAAAATAAGATACTTGTGTCAAAGAAAAGTGAACTAGAATAGGACACAAAGTGATCATATTCTTTGTGTTTTCTTACCCTGCCCCAAACTCAAAATGTTAGATTTAGGTAGTATTATTAGTTGTGTCATTTAAAGCCATTTGTTGTCCTTTGTTTTGATTAAACTCAACCTTGTAGTCCACATTGGATAATAGACTACATGTTATTTCATGTATTTCCTTCCAGCATTGGAGGGAGGCCTTTGGCCTATTGAATATATGCTTGCTCTTAGAGCCATTCCATTTCCTTCGTATATCTTTCCTTAACCTAAAAATGAGCCAGTTGATTGCAGATTGTTTCCCAGAAATCTATATCGATTCCTATTAGTGCATTTTAGTATGTATTTATTTAAGGAAGTTCCTCATAATAACCACCTTTCCATGTGAAGCATGTTGGCACTATCTAGTGGCAGGAAAGTAACACAGCATTTATATTATCGCAACAAGCCTCAGCATTGTGTAGTTTTCTTGACCAAATAGGAAAGTGTTTTTCGCAAGCATACCCGAAATCACATTCAGTAGTGTGCTTGTTGGTTAAGCAGGAACAAAGATTTATCTGCTGTGGGTACAGAGGAGACACTTGATCTACGGAGTCTGTGATCAGTTTCTGAAAAGGAGGTTGTTTCTAGGACTGCACATAATGGACGAACTCACCTGGTCCCTCAATACTACCTCCTTGGTCAAGAAAACACAGCAGTGTCTCCACTGTCTAAGGAGATTGAGGCAAGTGATACTTCCCCCACCCCCCATTCTAGCCTTTTTTTTTACAGGATCAGTATTGTGAGTGTCCAGGCCAGCTGTATCATTCTCTGGTATGGGAATTGCAAGGCATCTGACTGCAACACCCTACAGAGGATTGTGAGGATGCTGAGAGGATCATCAAGGTCTCTCTTCATTGGGGATATTTATCAGGAATGCCGCATACCCAGGGTCCTTAGCATTGTCAATGATCCCTCCCATCTGTCCAATATTCTCCGACTCCTCCTACCATCAGGCAAGAGGTACTGTAGCATTAAGACAAAAACCGTTAGTATGGGAAACAGGTTCTTCCCGCAGGCCATAAGACTACTAAACTCCCTCCCACCACCCAGGTCTCATCATGTGTGACATGCCAGTAGTGTAATACTGTTTACTTTTTAACATGTGTTGTAAGTGTATCTCATTAATTGTGATAATTTTACTTTGTGGTGTGTGTGTGTGTACTTTGTTCTTGAGAAACATTTTGCTTTTTGGTATACGTGTACAGTTGAATGATAGTAAACTGAACTTGGGTGGAGTATGTGAAGTATCAGCTTGGTAATTTCATCCACACTGCTTCCTTATCCAGAATGCTTGTGTGGACAGGCAATGTGTTCAAACAGCAGGCAAGATCCAATGCAGTTATACCTATTAAGTTTTTGAATGAAGCACCTGACTGACCATTGTGGTCACAGGCGGAGGGTGACCTTTATTCATTAGTAAAGCGGCTCATTCTCGTAGCTGAGCAAGTGCACATTTATTAGAGTTCTTATAGTAATAAGCATATACTTTTGCAATTGAAAATGTGTTAAATTAAGGACAAAACTGAGATAAATTATTTACACCCAGAATTTCAATGTAGTTTTACTTATTTCATAATATTACTTCACTATCTTTTGTTTCTTAGTTAAGAAAGTTTCTGTGCAGATCACTTATTATTTACTGGTGCAGTAATTAGTTTATTATTACCATGTGTTTTGCGATACAGTCAAAAGCTTCTGTCTAACCTAAGGACCAGTAACTAATCAGTTTGTCTCCATTACTGACTGAAATTAATTTGCCATTTTCGAAAATAGATTCTGCATGGGGCATCATGGGTGCAAAATGAATCCTATTTCTTTATACCAATGAGTCTTTTAATAATGTAATTGTGCTCAAAATTGCATAATAGGACTGAGCTCATCGAAAGCACCCAATCCTAACTTTCCAGTTTTAGGTGGAAGGGTACTTGCATGTACAATTGTGTATGTGTACTTGATAATCCAGGACTGTTCTTTACTGCATTCACGGCATCATTTAAAAGTCTTTGCATCACAAAAAACAAGCGACATATGTGACAACAACATTTCACTCCCAGATGAGCCTTTTATGCTCACTTTGATCATTAAAACATGAAATCACCTTTATGAAATCCCACAACCTTTTAAGGCCAACGTAAAAGCTTCCTTCAGAAAGGTTGAACCCATTGAAAGCATACACCACAGACAGGGTACCTGGCCACGTACTAAAGACCTGTGCTGATTACTGGAGTGTTCACCAATATCTTTAACATCTTGCTTCAACTGTCTGAAGCAGGCTTCAATTATACCAGTATCTAAGAAGAACATGATATCCTGCTTCAATGACTACCATCCAGTAGCACTTACATCCACTGTGATGAAGTGCTTTGAGAGGTTGGTGATGAAACATCAACTCCTACCTGAGAAGCAACTTGGATCTGCTCCAATTTGCCTACCATTACAACAGGTCAACAGCAGATCCCATTTCAATGGCTCTTCACTCAACCCTAGAACACCTGGACAGCGAAGGTGTATACATCAGAATGCTCTTCGTTGACTACAGTTCGGCATTTAATACCATCGTCCCCTCAAAATTAATCAATAAGCACCAATATCTGGACCTCAATACTTCTTTGTGAAACTGGATCCTCGATTTCCTCACTTACAGACCTAAGTCGATTCAGATTGGCAACATCTCCACAATCTCCATTAGCACAGTTGCGCCACAAGGCTGTGTGCATAGCCCTTTGCTCTACTTACTTTATACTTCTGACTGTGAAGCTAAGCACAGCTCCAATGCCATATTTAAGTGCCGACATCATTGTTGGCTGAATCAAAGGTGCTGATTAATCAGCATACAGGAGGGAGATTAAAAATCTGACTGAGTGGTGCCACAACAACAACTTCTCACTCAGTGTTAGCAAGACCAAGGAGCTGATTATTGACTTCAGGAGAAGGAAACTGGAAGTCCATGAACCAGTCTTCATTGGGGGATCAGAGGTGGAGAGGGTCAGCAACTTTAAATTCTTTGATGCTATCATTTCAGAGGATCTGTCCTGGGTCCAGCACATAAGTGCCTTTATGAAGAAACCATGGCAGCATCTCTACTTTCTTAGAAGCTTGCAAAGATTCAGCATATTATCTAAAACTTTGACAAATTTCTGTGGATGTGTAGTAGAGTATATATTGACTGGTTGCATCACAGCCTGGTGTGAAAACACCAATGCTCTTGAATGGAAATGCCTACGTAAAGTAGTGGATTCAGCCTGGTCTGTCACAGGTAAAGCCTTGCCCACTTTTGAACACACCTACACGGAGTGCTGTTGCAGGAAAGCAGCATCCATCATCAGTGAGCCCCACTGTCCAGGACATGTTCTCATCTTGCTGCTGTTATCAGGAAGAAAGTACAGGAGCATCAAAACCCATATCACTAGCTTCAGCAATAGTTACTGACCCTCAATCATAGGCTCTTGAACCAGAGGGAATAACTTCACTCGGCTGCCCCCATCACTGAACTGTTCCCACAACCTATGGACTCATTTTCAAGGACTCTTCATTTCATGTTCTTGATATATACTGCTTGCTTGTTTGTTTGCTTGCTTATTTATTTGTCTGTCTTTTTGTATTTGCATAGTTTGTTGTCGTTTGCACATTGGTTGTATCATGGACTTCATGGTAGCATAGAAGTTAGCATAACATGATAACAGTGCCAGCAATCTGGGTTAAATTATGCCCTGTGTGTAAAGAGTTCACATATTCTTCCATGACCACGATCTTCCCTGCCATAATGGTTCTCTGATTCTCTGATGGTGTTCACTGAACACTAGGCCTCGAATTCTAAACTCGCTGATGTCTGAAACTTGGTCTTCCAGGGTGAAAAGATGTCCACAGGATACTGCCAACCTGCATATTCCTAAGGGGCAGCAGTTAGGTGCGATGGGATGCACTGAAGCTCAATGTAGCCACTATAAATAGTTTGTGGGGAAGCTTCCTGCCACCACTGAAAATGAAGGAATCTTAAATTTCTTAACACTAGCATTGTTTAAGAGGAAATATGACTGAAATTGGCATGTTCTTGGAAAATGTGTTGTTACTGGTATAGCAAACGAAAAGAGAGATGGTACATATTACAAGTAGTGTATAATCCATTCATGGTTTACCTGACGTTTAACTGAATAGAGTAAACTTTATCTTTTATCTGAATGGGGTGTTTGTTGAAACTGACAGAGTGCATAAAATTAAATGCTTTTCATTTCCATTTGCACCAGGTGCAATCCTCTTTCACGTGTATTTCAAAGATCTAGGATCAGCTTACTCGCTATAAACACTTATATGCATTAGAAAATTGCTGTGGTGTGTTTGTGCTACACGCAACAAAAAATAACATTCAACAATTGTGCAGAATAAACAATACATAAAACTGAAGTTAAAACTGATACGGAATAAAATGTGCATAAATACAATACCAGGATGTATTTACAATATAAACAGCATAAATTAAAGTGCTAACAGTGCAGTGAAGGGAATAATAAACACAGGAGGGTGGGATGGGGGGTGTTAAATGGTTAATCAGATTAACTGCCTGGTGGAAGTAACATTTAAGATGCCATGAAGTTTTTGTTTTAATAGCCCTGTAGCGCTTCCCAGAAATGGGATTTCGGAAAAGGCAGTTTGCTGGGTAGGTAAATCCTGCAATGATTTCCATACCCACTTCTTTGCCCTGGGCACATATAAGTCCTACAGTAAAGGGAGACAGCAGCCAAATGACCTTTTCTGCTGGCCTGACAGTTTGCTGTAGTTTTTTGTATATTGTGACAGGATCTTGTACTAAACCAGACAGTAATGGCTGATGTTAAGATGCTCTCTCTATGATGGCAGTGTAGAGTTGCACCAGTATACTCTAGTTTTTCAATTCTAGTTTAAAAATAAAATCATCCACAACTGAAATGTATTTAAGTTACTTCAGCACTAAAATACTTAAATTTTTTCAGATGCCTAGTGGAAGACTTTTCCATGCTGCAGCAGTTATTTCTGATGCAATGTATATCTTTGGTGGAACAGTGGACAACAATGTAAGAAGTGGAGAAATGTATCGTTTTCAGGTAACAAATCTTTTATTCGTGCAGTATATGCACAGTTACACATATCAAAGACTATCTTATTCATAGATGATTCCTGATGTTAACAATACAAACTAAATCCTGAAGAATATCCAGTTAGGAATCTACAAATAGGCTAAAACACCAAAGTTGGTTCCAACTTTAATTTGAAAAATGAAGCTACAGATGTTTTGGCATACGGATAGAAGTTCATCTTTTAACACTGTTTTTGATTACACTTTGTGTAATATTTATCTCTAAAGAAAATTGCCCATGAATCCCCAACAATTCCACAAAGTAAAAACTCGAGTGTAATTCCTGAATCATTTCTCCCTTTACATGATGGTAGGGAGTTTGGATCTCCCTGCCTGAGAGGGTGGGAGAGACAGAAATCTTTGCCCTATTTTCAAAGTGTCTGGATGTACACTTGAACAGAATGAAAAATTGAGCTAGCATATACTTATGGACACAAACATCATGGCTTAAATTTTTATTAAATAGTGTGGAGGAAAATACTGAGAGTTAAAAATTTTGACAAAGGGTTAATGTTGGCTTTTTTGAGTATGGAAATCAGTTTTGCAGTTTGGGTTGTAAAAGATATGGCCTTGGCTTTTAGCAAAGACATTTCTTTGAATAAAACAACACACACAAAATGCTGAAGGAACTCAGCAGGCCGGGCAGCATCTATGGAAAAGAGTACAGTTGACATTTCAGCTGAGACCCTTCATCAGGACTGGAGGAAAAAAGAGGAGGAGTCAAAGTTAGAAGGTGGTAGGAGGGGAGAGAGAGAAACAAGGTGATAGGTGAATGTGGGGGTGTGGTGAGGTACAGATCTGGGAAGTTGATTGGTGAAGGAGGTAAAGGGTTGAAGGGGGAATCTGATAGGCGAGGACAGAAGGCCATCGAAAAAAAGGAAGGGGGAGGAGATGAGCAGGTAAGGAGATAAGGTGAGAGACGGAATGGGGAATGGTGTGGGCAGGGGAAGTGGCATTACTGCAAGTTTGAGAAATTGATGTTTATGCCATCTGGTTGAAGGCTATATAGACGGAATATAAGGTGTTGCACCTCCAATATTAGAGTGACCTCATCGCAACAGTAGGTGAAGCCATGGACTGGCATGTCACAATGGGAATGGGTGGCCACATGGAGATCCCACTTTTTCTGGCAGACGGAGTGTAGGTGCTCAGTGAAGCGGTCTCCCAATCCACATCAGGTCTCTCCAATATACAGGAAGCCACACCCGGAGCATTGGATACAGGAGATGACCCCAATGGACTCACAGGTGAAGTGTCACCTCATCTGGAAGGACTGTTTGGAGCCCTGAATGGTAGTGAAGATGGAGGTGTAGGGGAAGGTGTAGAACTTGTTCTGCTTGCAAGGATAAGTGCCAGGAGGGAGATCAGTGGGGAGGGACAAATGGATAAGGGAGTTTCATAGGGAGTAATCCCTGCAGAAAGCAGAAAGTTGGGGAGAGAGAAAGATGTGCTTGGTGGTGGGATCCCATTGGAGATGGTGGAAGTTACAGAGAATTATATGCTGGATGTGGAGGCCGGTGGGGTGGTAGATGAAGACAAAAGGAACCCTATCCTTGGTGGGGTGACAGGAGGATGGGGTGAGAACAGATGTACACGAAATGGAAGAGATGAGGTTGAGGGCAGTGTTGATGGTGTAATAAATACTCAAAATAAATACTTGCAGTAGCTTAACTTGTAAGAATTGGCCTCAAGGATATGAGACAAACTGTCTGTTAATACGAAGTTGTACACAGGACTGAATTTTTAATTTTGGCTGTGCTTTGGGTCTCGCTTATCATAAGAGAAATGCATGTGAACCTAGCTTGTCTTTTGTAGTTCACAATGTTAATCAAACCAACTTTGCTTTTGCAGTTGATTTGTACAAAAAAGGAGCTGTGCTCTCTGTGTTATTCGGAGTGTTACGTACCCTGTAACTGGGTCACTTACCAGCAAAGATAGAGAGCTCCGTTGAAGTCTGATGGTACTATTTTTAACAGTATTTATTGATAAAAATACACAAAAATAATATCAATGCAACCATACAGATAATATACGTCGTCAATACTAAAGCTAAAAGCGCGGGTATAATAATAATCAATAAGAAATAACTCTATCGTTGTCTAGGGGATAATGTATTGTCCGATGGAAATATAAAAGTCACTCAAGTTCATTCAAACTGCAGGCTGCAGCTTTTGGTTGGAGTCAAGAGAGAGAGTTTAAACTTGCCCATTCCTTTTATGATGTCAATCCTTCGAGAGTCGTTGGGGGCTGATTTCTCCTTTGTGTTAGCTAAAGCCATTCTTCCGTGGCAAGGCCCACCAGTTCCGAGGCAAATGGAAAAGGACGCACGTGGACTTTCCACCGGCTTTCGCTGTTACAGGATTTCTAGCGTTTCTTTTGGTGCATCTGAGGGACTGTTCCCACAGACCCTCTTTTATCCCCACTCACGGGGTCTCAGATGTCAATCAGGGTGGAATGATGCCATCCCCCAACCAGCCCATGTTGCCTGAGGGCATCCACGAAGCACAGTACTCAATACACAATTCCGTCTCCAAGAGACAATGGCCGTTTCCCGTAGCTTTGTATCGCCGAGGGACCAAGACATTCCAAACATCTCTCTCTCATTTCCTGGGTCTCCTGACCTGAATTAATAGCGATCTTGCGATTCTCAAAAAGGAGGGGGCACCGGCGTAACAGGAGTTTGAAACTTACAGTTAGTGATTGATTCTATTCCCTGCGATCTCGTGAATAAAGCTCTCCTTACTTCGAAGTCCGTGTCTAATTTATTTGCTATCAACTTTAATCATATTTCCTTAGCAAATTAATTTCCTTAACTAATAGCAATACAGTGCAATCTTAGCATAAAACTGACGTTGTGGGCAACCTTCACTCCCATATTATAAGCAATTTACACTTGATATATATGAAACTTGGGGAAGATGGAAAGGTTTTGGAAAGCACATAAGAGATCTGTTTAGATGGTTATAGGGATGAGAGACTTTAGTTGTGAGGATGGACTGGAGAATGTGCTTGTTCTCCTTGCTACCTCCACTGTATAAAAGAGACCTGATGGATGTATTTTAAATAATAGGTAATGGTCGAGTTGCTAGAGAGAAAATACTCCTTCTTGCAGAGGGTCAAAAACTAAGTGACAGAAGGAAAAAGATTAGTAAAAGACCCAAAGCTAAAATAAAGGTTTTATTTTGTGAATAATAAGTGTTTAGGGTCTAGAATGCCTGGTTGAGGGTTTTTTTTTGGAAGTTCAAAGGCTTCATTGTATTCGTCTTCTCACAAATATTATCCTTAGATAGGGAAATCAGAACTGTATGTATTTATTTCACGTAGTTCCACTTGGGGCCTATGTGAATGAAGCAAACTGGCTCTATCCTTGTACTCAAGGATAGGGGAAAAATTGAATTAAAATAAGTGTATCTAGATGTATATTAAATTAAGACAGGTAGTGCAAAAACAAATTTTAAAAAGTAATAAAGTAGTGTTCATGTGTTTAATGTCCAAATAGAAATTGGATGGCTGAAGGGAAGAAGTTGTTCTTGAATCACTGAGTGTGTGCCTTCAGGCTTCCGTGCCTCCTTCCTGATAGTAACAACGAGAAGAGGGCATGTCCTGGGTGATGGGAGTCCTTTTTTTTAAAAAAACTTTTTTTTATTAGTTTTTCAAAACATTTTACAAATTAAAAACCCCAAATCCCAATGAGGAGCATTAATACAGTGCAAAATTAAGCGTACAATAACAATATGCTACAAAGGAAGAGAATTTAACAAAAAAGCACCTAAATTAAAGACAAGTAAGCTTAGTGTCCTCCCCAAGCCCCAAAACACAAGATAAAAAACAACAACTCCAGACCGACCACAACACAGTATAAAGAGTATAGGTCAGGACAGTCAAACTCCCAGACTGTGAATACACTTAGCAGCAGAGATTAATAATGCCTACTACCAGAAAAAAAAGGGAGCTGAAAGGAAGGGACCGAAAAGAAGAAAAAAAAAAGAGAGGAAAAAAAAACCCTAGTCAGGAGGAAGGTTATGAAAGTACTCGATAAAAGGTCCCCAGACCTTATGGAACTTTAGATCCGAATTAAGAACTGAATAATGAATTTTTTCGAGGTCCAAGCGGGCCATAATGTCGTTAAGCCATTGCACATGAGTGGGCGGGGCAACATCTCTCCATCTAAGGAGGATCAAGCGTCTAGCCAGGAGAGAGGCAAAGGATAGTATTCGGCATTTGGTCGGACCCAGACATAAATCTGTCTCGCTCCAAAAACTGAACAGAGCAATTAAGGGGTTTGGTTCTAGGTGCTGATTCAGAATACCCGATAATGTAGTGAAGACGGTGATGGGAGTCCTTGACGATGAAAGCCACTTTTCTGAGGCACCACTCCTTAAAGATATTTTGGATACTACAGAGGCTAATACCCATGATGGATTTGACTAATGACTAATTTTATAACTCTCCACAGCTTACTTCGATCCTATGCAGTAGCCCCCCACCCCCCACCAATACCAGATAGTGATGCAGCCAGTCGGTATGCTCTCCACAGTACATCTGTAGAAATTTTCAAATGTTTTAGGTAACAAACCGAATCATCTCAAACTCCTGATGAAATATAGCTGCTATCTTGCCTTCTTTATAGTTGCATCGATATGTTAGGACCAGGTTAGATCCTCAGAGGTACTGATATCCAGGAACTTGAAACTACTCACTCTCTCCACTTCTGAAACCTCTGAAGAATGGTTTGTGTTCCCTCATTGTGAAGCCACTCAATTATCTGGTATATCTTGCTCCTGTATGGCCTCTCATCAACATTTGAGATTCTGCCCAATAATAGTTGTATCATCATCAAATTTATAGATAGCATTTGAGCTATGCCTAGCCACACAGTCATGGGTATAGAGAGGGTAGAGCAGTGAGCTAATCACACGTCGGAGTTGCACCGGTGTTGATTATCTGTGAGGTGGAGATGTTATTGACAATCTGCAAAAATTGTGTCTTCCAATTAGGAAGTCGAGGATCTGGTTGCAGAGGGAGGCATAGAGGCTCAGGTTCTGTAGCTTTTCGATCAGGACTGTAGGAATGATGGTGTTAAATGCTGAGCTATAGTCAATGAACAGCATTCTGACATGGGTATTTGTATTGCCCAGGAGATCCAACACCGTGTGGAGATCCATTGAGATCACGTCCGCTGTTGACTATTGTGATGAGCAAATTGTAGTGAGTCCAGGTCCTTGCTGAGACTCTTGAGTGGTCTTTGGATATACCACGCTTAGAATGAACAGTTTTTAAATAGCATCAGTTGTGTCTGTTTGTGTTCAAAAAGCAGTGACAGTTTTGTCACTGTTAGTTGGTAAGAAATAAGCAGTAAAACAGTTTGGAACGGTTTTGCTCACTGCGGTTTCAACCATTCAGGCTTAGAAATGCCAGAATGGCCAGGAGTGAAAATGAAATGATTTCACTACTTCAGCAAGTTAGGAACTACGATGAATTTGAGGTTATTACCAATCATCTTGAATGTTACGATGAAAGTGAAAATTTGGAGGATGCAATTGTCAAAAGGATTGTATGAAGACAGTTCAGTATCTGCATTAGGTGTCTGTGCTGATCTTGTTCATTTACAGTCAATCAAAAGAACACAGCAGTGTACACTGGATGAATTCCTCCGACAACCATTAGTACTGTAATAATATAGGTTGTATTCTAATTTGTTCTGATTTCATTTGAATACATAATTCATTACTCAATTAAATGGTAGTTTGTCTTTTTATACCTTTTCTAGCTATTTCCATGAAACAGGCTAATTGGGGTAGCCACTTAATTGGGCCAAAATGTACTGGTCCTGATGTGTCCCAATTAACCGAATCCACTGTACTTGGAATGGGAGGAGACATTTAAGCGAAAACACAACATGGGCTCGTGTGTATGTTGTCTGCCTGCAGCATCACATAACATATATGTACATCTGTTTTTCAATTCCAGTTTTCATGCTATCCTAAATGTACTTTACATGAAGATTATGGGAGGCTATGGGAAAACAGGCAGTTCTGTGATGTGGAATTCATTCTTGGTGAGGTAAGAAATTTAACATCAATCTCTTGATTGGCTTTCTGATGGTCAGAAGGGTCACAAACATTTAGAGAAGCTTCCAGATCAATGCCAAATTCATGATTTTCTGTGTTGTTGCAATTTTGTTAATGTGGGAGGGCACGACTTAAAATAGGTAGCACTGTAATCTGAAAATGTTATTCATTTAAGTAATGGAGTGCACTTTGGTGATTCATATGACCTGTTGTCATTTTAGACTTCATTTACCCAAGTTAATAATCTGTCTTCAGTTGAAATATTGATTGTCATCATATTTGATTATGCACCAGAAAGAAGAGCGTGTTAAAGGGCATATAGCGGTTGTCACAGCTCGAAGCAAATGGTTGAGGAAGAAGATTGCTCAGGCTAGAGATTGGCTGAAGCAGGTGGGTAACCTGTGAATGAATATAAACTCTACAACACTGCCGAAAAGCCACTGTTCTTGCTATGTTTTGCAGAACAAGTCTTTCTTATAGTTTAAGATTGCAACATTTGAAAGAGAAATGGAGATGTAACACATTAAATCTTGAGTAACGTTGAAGCCAATAGATGGAGAAAATAGGGTCTTGTATAAAAATGAACTGCCTAAATTACTGAGCCTATTTCACACATGTGGTGAATCAACTTTACCTCCACATTGTCAATGTCACCAGTTTACCACAGGGATTATACAGTATATTTTAATTGCTTTTCTATATTGTCTGGATATTGATGCAAAGTTTTCATTGAACTCTGTTTTCACTGCTTGCTTCCCTTTTGAATATTTCTTCCGGGTATACAGTGTATTCCTTTGCTGTTTTATCTTAGTGACAGTTATACATGGTTATTATCTTAATACCAATTAACATTGCCAATATTTTCCAATATCATAAATTTAGCATTGATCTGAATATTTTCCCTAAATTTATACCCTCTTGACTACCAGAAAGCCAAGCAGGAGGTGGGGGTTGAAGCAGAGACAGCAGGGACAAACCTAAATCTGACTGGTTCCTTGCTTCAGCTGGAGGTCGTGATCCGTGAGGCTGAGGCACAACCATTTGAGATACTGATGCAGTTTCTCTACACAGACAAAATCAAGTACCCACGGAAAGGTAACATTCCTATAATGTATTGGTAAATAAACGACCATCTAACATTCTGTTTTTTTTTAATGCATGATTAATTTTCTGATTGCTTCAGAACTACCACACTTATCCTTCTAAATGAAGGCAAGCCTGGAATTTCCATGCACCCAATGTCAAGGAAAGGGGTGGGGATGGAGGAAACAACCAAATTGAAACTGTAGGTTTAAAAGTATTATTTTTACTATGTTCCAAATGGGTAAAAATCTGCTTACATTGCCTACATTCTTAAATGTGTCCAGTTTTTAAAGCCTTTACCTAAGCTGAGAATATTAAAGTTCACAGTGTTATAGTTTCTTTTCTTATACGGATACATTGAAAAATAAGTTAACAATTGGGTGATTATCATTATGGGCCGTGTTGGTTGTGACTGGCTTTTTCCCTTTTATTTTTTTTATGATGACTATAAAAGCTTGGGCAAGAAACTGTATGGGTGAGTCACCAACCATGATTATACTGTTTAGACAAAGTGTTAAAATACTTGCACTGAATTACTCTGGTAGGTCACGTGCAAGATGTCTTATTGATAATGGATGTTTACAAGCTTGCCCTAAGCTTTCACCTGGCTCGACTGGAACAGCTGTGCTTACAGTACATAGAGGCCTCAGTCGACCTTCAGAATGTACTCACTGTGTGTGAGAATGCCAACAAATTACAGCTGGATCAACTAAAGGTAGGCAAATACAGAGTGAAGACAGAGCAACCAAATAGGCTTTCATAAATGTGTTGTTTGCCATTTTAAAGTGGCCTGGAACTTGAAGTTAGTGGCCACTAAACAGGAAGATCTGGTGATCTTTGGACTTTCCCTTTTGCTGATTCGAAGATATCATTCAGAGCTAATAACGGTGTCAAGTTGACTGAGTTGCAATTCAGGAAATAAAATCGACATCTTTTACCTAATACCAAACATTTATAGCTAATAAAGATTGGGACATACAAGTCAGACAAACAGAGGTGAAATGTGTCTTTAAAATGTTTATTTTTTGACATTTGTCATCAGCAATCAATTATACTCTGAAAAGTTGCACTCAATTCTCAATCACACTTTATTTACTTGTGCATAAGAAGAACAGCATGAGCCCTGTCACTTCTCTCGCTCTCTTGCTCTCCTCTTGCAAGATGACCAATATCTACTGAGCTATTTTAACCCTTTGCTTAACAGGACACCTTTGTTTTATTTGTTATTAATCCTGCTCTTTCTTTCTCAATCTCAGCTACCCTAGATGGGAACCTTTCCAATACTCACTTTGTCACAGGTATAATTGCTCCAGTCATACCTTAGGTCCCATACCACTGGATTCAGTTATTACCCTTTAACCATCAGGCTCCTGAACTAGTGTGGATAGCTTTATTCACCTCAAATCTGAATTGATTCCACAACCTGTGGACTCATTTTCAATGACTATATAACTCATTCCTCGGTTTTATTTATTTATTGTATTCACACAGTTTTTTGTACATTGCTTGTCTATGTGTATAGTTTTTCATTGATTCTATCACATTTCTTTGTTCCACTGTGAATGCCTGCTAGAAAATTAATTTCAAAGCAGTATATGGTGATATATATGTACTTTGATAATAAATTTACTTGGAATGTAATTTAGCTTATTTTTCTCCAATTCCAAATTAGCTCTTGAGAACCACCCTGCGTCCTGTTCCCAACCCATTTTCTGACTTTCACACTGCATGAGATGTACACATTTCAGCTTTGTTCTTTATCTGCAGTCCACATTGTTTGTAATTTAATTGGCCATCATTCTCTTCTTGGCCTTAATCCATGTTAATACTGAGTTAATGTATTTTGTCATTGTTTACAATACTTGCATATTGTGGTATAGATTAGATTAAATATATACCATAGTTGAGTTAACAATACATTTAGAATGTTACACTTTGACCATAATGACTAAAGTATTTAGATTAGCTTTATTTGTCACCTATACATCAAATCACAGCAAAATGTGTCATTTACGTCAAATCAAATTACCGTAGATTCCGGACTACAGAGCGCACCTGATTTTTAGCCGCTGGCACTAATTTTAGAAATAAAATCATTTTTTTAAATGTAAAGGCCGCACCGGATTTTAGGCCGCACCGGATTTTCGGCCGCAGGTGTCCCACGTTGTAATATGAGATATTTACACAGAAAGATATTACACGTGAGGATTTTTTTAACTTTTAATTAAATCCATATGGTAACAAAAACAAATACATATTGCAAATGCTTTTTTTCGAACCGTGCCCGTACGCGGCTACTTTTAAATATACGTTGCGTATACTTCTTTACTGAACAACATTCCAATATCTCCTAACGACTGGTAAAAAATATATATACTGCAGCCTACCAGGAAAAGTTATTGATACCTTTAACTTAAAAGCAGAGTTTTCGCTCAGATCCAAAGCCGCTCGCGGAATCCGCTCCCCCCCTCCTTTCCGTTTCATCGCAAACGGCATTTTCCCACAAGACGCCGCGAAACCGGGTGTGTCGTCATAGCATCCCGCGGTAGTACAGAAAACAAATATAGTTTAAACTAAGAGGGTAGGTAGCACAATGCTTCGAGTGTTTTCCATGTTGATGAGGGTGAGTACAAATGACTGATTTACAATAATTTAATTGTGAAAGTGCGCTTGATTTATCGTACAATTTCATTGGACCTCTGTGAACTACTCATCAATTTTATTGGTCTACTGTTACGAGGCAAAATGTTTACGAGGCGGCATGAAAAAAAATAATGCATTAGCCGCTCCGGATTATTGGCCGCAAAGTTCAAAGCTGTTCAAAATGTGGGAAAAAAGTAGCGGCTTAAAATCCGGAATCTACGGTAGTACGGATTGGGCTGGATAGCCCACAAGTGTCACTCCACTTCCGGCACCAACATAGCATGCTCACAACTCACCAACCCTAACAGTGTAGAATGTGGGAGGAAACCCTTGTGGTCATAGAGAAAATGTACAAACTCCCAACAGACGTTCCAACTCTGATCTTACAGTTGGTACTGTGAAGTGTTATGCTAACTGCTATACTACTGTTTCACACACATTATTTACCGTGCTGTATTTAGATACTTTGCAAATGTGTTTACTTAAGCTAATGAATTCAAAGTATTATACCATCAGTTCAGGCTACTTTCTACAATTTCCTAATATGGGGGAACAATAAATAGCTTCTGGATCTCCAGACAGTTTCATTGTCATTGCAACAACAAAATTCCTTTAATTTCACTGTTCTTACCACTAAGTTAATATTTTCACCCACCATATTGAATTTAATTTATCTTAATTGGCTTTGGTTCAGTTAGCACATTCTGCTCCTGAATCAAGTTTCACCCATAAGACCAGCACCAGTTAACACTTCAGTTTTATGGACCACATCTCTCTTGGTGGATATTAGCTCTTAGGAGCTGACAGCACAGTAGTGTAGTGTGTAATGCTCCTACAGTGCCAGCTGTAAGATCAGGATTCAATTTCATTGTTGTCTGTAAGAAGTTTGTACATTCTTCTGTGATCACGTGGTGCTTCCTGCAGGTGCTCCAGCTTCCTCCCATGCCCAAAGACGCATGGGTAAGGTTTAGTGAGTTTGTGTGCATGCTATGTTGGTGCCACAAGCGTGGTGACACTTGCAGACTTCCCAGAACAAACCTTGCTGATTTGATGCAAATGACGCATTTGTTGATGTCTGTATGACAAATTAAGCCAATCTTAAAATCTTTTTGTGCTTTTGCAGTATTTCAAAAAAGAGCAAAGGAGAAATTTTCACTATGCAGGCTAATTTTTCTTCTTGGGCCATCGGAGAGGGTGAGAATGTGCTTAGTATTTGCAAATTAAAGATTTGTCACCACCTTCCTTCATTGAACTCCCTCCTAGTAATGAAGATTTATTATTAGGGCTTCCACAACCCTTTCAGTAAGCTGGCGGTGCACTTGGATGCAGCGGCCTCTCCGGGTCCAATTAAGAGTGTAATTGTTTGTCTTTTTTATGATTGAAAGGCACTGCTGGTTATTAGGAACATCAGGTACTAGAGGTCGTTCCCACTAGTGAGTTGCTCAATGTGGTGGAGCTGGACTTGTTGCACACTGTGTTGCAGTCTTCAGCTACCCAGGAAACAGGTGTCAGAGACTGTGTGTGATTCAGCAAATTGTGTGAGTTGTGTGGATGTTTTTCTTGTGATTGCAAGACCCTGTTGGACATTGGAAATATAGAATACTGCAAATTCGGGTCACTGGTTCATTGGCGAGACCAACATTGGGCTATAACAGCTTGGTTATAGAACAGACCAAGGCCTCGTGCCGCAGAGTTGCTTTTGCAAGTGCTCAGGGAGGTAATATGGCATGGTGACCCATCCTGGTTTTGGGACCAGCCCCTCCCGTCGGTGCTGCACTCCCGTGTTTGCTCACTGGAGGGCAAGTGGATTTCATTTGTCTGTGGCTGAACTAGCGCCTGATGATTAGGCTGCTGCAGGCTTGTTCTTGCCAACAACATCCCACACACCATCAATCTACACGGCATAACATGCAGGGACTTGAGCTATATAATTTTTTGCTGTGACTGTATAATGTATTTACTGCTATCTTATGTGTGCTAGATTTGCCTTGGACTGTGTCCGAATGTTGGTATTGTGTTTTGTGCCTCAGCTCCAGAGGAACATTTTTTCATTTGGCAGTATCAGTGTTTGGTTGAGTGACAAATTTAAATCTTGAACTTGAAGATTCACAGCAAATCTCTGGAAGCCTTGAATCACTTCCATACCTTGGTAGTCACCTCTCAGGAAAAAAAGGGCATCAATAGTAGGATTCGCCATTGCTTTCAAGAGTGTCAGTAAAGTATTTGACTATCTGAGAAAAAAAGGCATTGACAAGATGGAGTCAAAGATCAAAGTAAATTTATTATCAAAGTACATATTTGTCAACATATACTACCCTGTGACTTATTTTCTTTCATTTTTTATTTTCAATTTTTTTTTATTGATTTTAAACAAAAAAATACAAATCAGAGGAGAAGTTATAGCAAACACAATGTAAAAAACGTACAAACAACAAAAGGGATATATACTGTCAAAGTCATATAAATATAATATTAAGCTATTGTATATAAACAAGAAACCACAACTCCTCTTGTTGGCAAATCATATAAAAAAAGAAACTGGGAATTTTTGTAATAGAGAGAGAAAAAAACCCCACTGAACTAACCTAAAACAAAAAAAAGAAAGACTGGGCAGTCCATTTGAGAATAAAATTAGAAAAGAAAAAAGAAAACATCCTTCTGGTCAGTTCTGAACCTTTACGGATAAAGAGGAACAAAAAGAGAAAAAAAATTAAATCATATGAAAATATTGAATAAAAGGTCATCAGGCTTGCTCAAAATTAAAAGATGTGTCAAACGCCCGGCATCTAATTTTCTCCAAACTTAAACAGGACATAATGGAGGAGAGCCAATGAAAAACAGTAAGTGGATTAGAATCTTTCCAGTATAACAAAATAGCTGTCCTAGCCAGTAAAGTTGAAAAGGCTATGACTTGTTGAGCGGAAACACTTCCTGTTTCCTCTGGAATAATCCCAAAGATTGCCATAAGTGAGTTAGGTTGTAAATCCACATCTATGACTTTTGATAACGTTCTAAAAACATCCCTGCAAAAATTGTTTAACTTTGCACAGGACCAAAACATATGAGTTAGAGTAGCCACCTCAGCATTGCATCTGTCACAGGTGGGGCTTGTAAGAAAAAATATGCGCTAGTTTATCTTTTGACATATGCACCCTGTGTACTATCTTAAACTGAATTAGGGAGTGATGTGCGCAGATAGATGAATTATTAACTAGATCATAAATTTTACTCCGTTGATCATCTGCAAGTGAATGCTGAAGTTTCATTTCCCAAGCACGTTTAACCTTATCATTAGGCATCATATGTGCATTCATTAACTGTTTATATATAATGGCTATCAATTGTTTTTGAAGTGGTTTAAGCTGAAAAATAGAATGTATCATATTTGGTAAATGAACAAATGGATAATTCAGTAAAAAAATCATGTAAAAATTCATAACTTGTAATTATCTAAAAAAATGTGCATTAGATATATTTATCCACTAACTGCAAAAAAGACATTTAATGGTTCTCTAAAAACAAATCTAAAAAAGATTTTATTCCCTTGGTTTTCCATATTAAAAAAGCCTTATCCAGAGTTGATGGTTTAAAAAAAAGTTAAAATGGATATTACTAGAGTACAAAGTTATTTAATTCAAAAAATCTACGAAACTGAAAACAAATTTTTTAAAGTATGTTTAACAATAGGACCTTGTCTACCTATCCTGGAGAACAAAAAAGGAAAAGGAGCTCCCAATAAAGAAGCTAAAGAAAATTGCCTTACCGAATTCCCCTCCAAATGTAACCATGAAGGACAGTCCTGGTTATATATAACCATGAATCCTAAAGGTGATATAACAAATATTAATTGCCCAATAATAAAATCTAAAGTTTGGTAGCACCAGTCCTCCATCTTATTTTGATTTTTGCAATAAAGATTTTTTAATATAAAATTAATTTTTTTTATAATATTCACTCTGGAGCTTTTATTATTCCAAATGTAAGACAAGATCATAGAATCTATTTTATCAAAAAATATTTTCGGAACAAAAGATGAAACCGCTTGAAATGTATTTAAAAATTTCAGTAGAGTAACCATTTTTATTCATTTGTTCGACCAATTAAGCATTTATTCGACCAATTAATGACATCGACATAGGCGACCATTTAGAGAGTGTTTGTTGTGTATATTCAATTAGAGGAGAGAAATTATACTTATATAGGTCTTTAAAATTTTTAGTAGTTTTAATACCAAGGTAAGTAAAATAGTTTTTAGCAATATTAAAAGGTATTTGATCATAATAATTAGAGTAATTATTAATAGGAAGTAATTCACTTTTATGTAAGTTTATATCCAGAGAAAATACTAATACGACAACGCAATGATGTCATATGCACACTCAATAACGGAGTGTAGCAAGCGTGTAAAAAGAAAAAAGTAATCAATTCTAGAGTATTTATGATGAACATGTGGAAAAAAATGAAAAATCTTTGTCATCAGGGTGTTTATATCTCCAGACATCGACCAGGCCATTTTCTAGTAGAAAAGAATGAATACAAGCTGCCGCTTTATTTGGAAGCGACGGATTGGTTCATGACCTGTCGATCGCCAGATTCAGACAGCAATTAAAGGCACTGCCCATGATCAACTTATATTCATTCAGATTTGGTAGCTCAAAAAAAAGCTTCTTTAAAAAATTCAGGACTGTCTAAATTAGGTGCATATACACACACCAAAGCTAGCTTTTGACCGCATAATAAACCAGTAACAATTAAATATCTTCCAGTCGAATCAGTAATAGTATTAAAATGTACAAAAGAGATTTTAGAGTTAACAAAAATAGGTACTACTCTAACTTTATTAGTCGATAAAGAATGAAATAAAGGTCCTTTCCAAAATTTAAAAAACGGTCCTCAACCTGTAAACGGTACTCATCCTGTCGTTTTCTTGCAAGCACAAGAAACATAATAACATCAATGAAGAAGCAACAAACAATGCAAATACAAAACATAAAATAATAACAGCAAATAAGCAATAAATACTGAGAGCATGAGATGAGTTCTGGCAAGTAAGTCCATAGGTTAGTAGAACAGTTCATTTTTTGGGTTAAGTGAATTTATTCCCCCTGCTTCAAGAGCCTAATGGTTGAGGACATTAACTGTTCTTGAAACTGGTGGTGTGAGTCCTGAGGCTACAACAGTGCCTGTATCTCCAAAGCAAAAAGTACATGAGTGGCGAAGAACTTTGAAATTAGCAAAACCTATAAAATGTACCATAATCAACACAAAACTTATTTCCCTTATTTAATTGATTTTCCTATCTTAGTTATTACAGTTGAACCAGACACTGTTTGATTTTGGTTTTTGCTGCATAGACATCTCTTCCACTAATATTTGGTATTAGCTGAAGTGAGTTCCCTGACCATGCAGTTTTCATTAGAAATTTTTTTTGTTCTTTCTGTTATCCGTATGGGCGGGATTATTAAAAGGTTTTTACACAGGGTGTACTGGTGGATGGAACACCTTGCCAGGTGATGGTAGAGCCAGGTGTATTATCACTGCCTCTTTAGCCAAGTAAGCTCAGCAATATCTCCACTTCCTGGGGAGATTGAGATGAGCGTGTTTCACCCCCCCCCCCCCCCTCCCCAGCGTTGTAACTGATTTTTTTTTGCAGGGGCACCATTGGAAGCATCCTGATCAGCTGCATCACCATATATCTGACCACAAAACCCTACAAAGGTTTGCCAGGATTGATGAGAGTATCATTGAGGTCTCTATTCCACCCATCAGAGATATTTATCAGGAGTGTTGCATACACAGGAACCCTAACGTTGTCAGTGGTCCCTCACCTCCGTACAACAATCTCTCTGACCCCTACCAGTAGGTACAGGGTACAATAGCAAGACAAGGATGTAAAACAGCTTCTTTCCTGAGGCCAATGGAGACTACTGAACTCCCTGCCACCATCCGGGTCTCATCAGTAGTGTATGCTGTTTACTTTTTGAGTTGTGTCATAAATGCACTTTATTTATTAATCTATTTGTGGTAATATTACCATCGTGTTATGTGTGAGTTATATGTACTGTGTTGTGCACCTGGTCCAGAGGAATGTTGCTTCATTTGGTGGTATATATATGTATGGTTGAATGACAATGAAATTGAGCTTGATTAGGTACATTTAAGAAACTCTTGGATAGGGATAGAAAAAAAATGAAAGGTTATGTAGGAGGGAAGGGTTATATTGACCTTAAAGTAGGCTGTGCTGTAATGTGATTTTTCAACTTAAGAAAAACTAAAGTTATTTCTTTTTGTTACAGGAGTACTGTTTGAATTTTGTGGTGAAAGAATCACACTTTAACCATGTAATAATGACTAAAGAATTTGAGCATCTTTCCACTTGCTTAATTGTGGAGATTATAAGAAGGAAGCATCAACCCCCAACACGGATGCATTCTGATCAGCCTGTTGACATAGGTAAAAATAAACTTTTCTTATACTTAGTTCTTTCTAATGGTTGCTCAAAAGAATTATAATTCTCTTCCTTTGCTCTTCACCATTCCCCATTGTAAAGATTAGCAAAACATTAAACAGGCAGTGCATTAGACCATTTGCATTCAGCAGCCCATAACTGGTATAATTGTTTCCAGGTTAAGCAGTTCATTTGCATACTGCATTGACAAGAGATACTTTACATTACCTCTTCATATTTCTTTCTTACTGTCTATCTTAGTACAGGTTGGAAAGACTTGGTAAGAAAGACATTAGGAGAGAGAAAATGGAATGGGAGATATGGTAGTCAGGAAGAACGAACTTTGGTTCTAAGCATGAATGGACTGGAAGTAATAAAACATGAGACAAGCACAATTTGACTAAAAGCACATTGAAACTCTGGCACTATTTAGACTGGTTGGAAGCAGAAGTAGAATGCTTCTATTCCATTATATAGTGCACTTACTCGTAAAGCAGCCAGTCATTCCTACATAAAACTATTATGGGTTTTGTTTTAATATCTGAAACTATTAAAATAGTCGAGTATTTGAAAAGATACATTTCCTATTCAAATAGTTTACTTCATTAAGGCTGTGCCCAATTCCTGGAATTTTGGAGTGTCTTCACCAGAGCATAAAAACAGCTCCAGAAAGCTGCTTGCCACTTTCTACAAGGGCAGTTGGGGAAGGACAATTTTTTTAAAAAACTGGCAAGGGCCAGAGACACTCAGATCCTGGAACTAGTACGATGTAAATTGTATAAATAAAGGTAGACCCTAATATGTTGCATCCTCCCCTAATATGAACACATAGATTTCCTCCAAGTGCTCCCACAGTCCAAAGGTGCACCAGTTAGTAGGTGATTTGGTGGTTGTAAATTGTCCCATGATTAAGCTGGAGTTAGATCAGTGGGTTGCTGACTCAAAGGGCCAGAAGGGCCTGATCCGCACTGTATCTCTAAGTAAATAAAGAAAGAGATTTCAAAGGAAATTATGAAGAAACCTTTTGGTAGGAGAGTGGGATATGGAATTTGCTGCCACAAGGAGTGAATAAAACTGAACTTGTAATGCTAGAAATTTAAAATGTAAAAAAAACATTTAGCAGGTCAATATGGAAAATGAAACAACTAACATTCCAAATTGAAGACCTTTCTTCAAAATTAGGATAGAGGAAATGTGTTACTTCTAGATTGCAGAAAGGATGGGGAGAAGTGGCTAAGACAAAGGAAATATCTGTGATAGGATGAGCCCAGAATTACTAAGGGAATACATTCGGTGGTCACTTTATTAAGTACACCTGTTCATTACTGCAAGTATCTGATCAGCCAATCACGTGGCAGCAACTCAATGCATAAAAGCATGCTGACATGGTCAAAAGGTTCAGTTGTTGTTCAGACCAAATATCAGAATGGGAAATAAGTGTCTTTGTGGAATGATTGTTGGTGACAAGGTGGTCTGAGTATCTCAGAAACTGCTGATCTCCTAGGATTTTCACACAGAACAGTCTCTATTAAAGTTTATAGAGAATGGTGTTAAAAGCAAAAAACATCCAGTGAATGGCAGTTTTGTAGGTGAAAGTACCTTATTAATGAGAGAGATCAGAGGAGAAATAGGCAAACCTGTATCAAATGTCTTACAGATAAAATCATGCTCATGGGGAGAGGAGAGCTGAGCCAATATTACAGGTGGATGGTCTGAGAGAATTGGCCAGTTCTGATAAAAACAGGAGTACTTCAGTGAGTGTAGTTACTGGGGGAATCTAGTTAAGCACATGGGGGTAAATGGAATAAAATGTTCTATTGATGAGTTAGATGCGGAAGGATAGAAACTTGTGTAGAGCATTAGCAATGAACCATTTGGACCATATGAACTGCTGTGTGCATTAAGTACAAAGTTCAAAATAAATTTATTATCGAAGTACATATATGTCATCATATACAACGCTGAGAATCATTTTCTTGCGGGTATTCACAGTAAATACAAAGAAACGCCATAGAATCAATGAAAAGCTGCACACAAGACAGACAACAACCAATGTACATAAGACAGCCAACTTTGCAAATGCATAAACAGAAATATAAAAATAGAAAGAGAACATGGGATGAAGAGTGCTTGAAATTGAGTCCATAGCTTATGAGAATAGTTCAGTGAGTGAAGTCATCCCCTCTGGTTCAAGAACCTGATGTTTGAGGGGTAATAACTGTTCATGAACTTGGTGATATGGGTCCTGAGACTCCTGTACCTCCCTGATGGGAGCAGTGAGAAACGAGGATGACCTGGTTGGTGGAGGTCCTTAATGATGGATGCTGCTTTCCTGCAATGCTGCATTTTGTAGATGTGCTCAGTGGTAGGGAGAGCTTTACCTGTGACAGACTGGGCTGTATCACTACATTTTGTAGGCTTTTCTGTTCAAGGGCATTGGTGTTTCTATACCAGGCTGCAATGCAACCAGTCAATGTACTCTCCACTACACAGGTATAGAAATTTGTCAAAGGTACAGATGTTATGTCAAACATTTGCAAACTCCTAAAGAAGGACAGGCGCTAGCATGCTTTCTTTGTAATTGCACTCATAATGGGCCCACGACAGATCTTCAGAAATGCTAATGCCGAGGAATTTAAAGTTGTTGACCCTCTCCACCTCTGACCCTGATGAGGATCATGGACTTATGGTTTCCTCCTCCTGTAGTCAATAATCAGCTCCTTGGTCTTGCTGACATTGAGTGAGAGGTTGTTGTTGTGGTACCACTCAGCCAGATCTTCAATCTCCCTCCAAAATGCTGATTTGTCACCACCTTTGCCAACGATAGTGGTGTCAGCAAACTTAAGTATAGCATTCAAGGTATATTTAACTATATATTACTCATTGTCATCAAAATCAGGTTTATTATCACTGACATGTCTTGAAATTTGTGATTTTTGAACAGCAGTACAGTGTACTATATACTATAAATTATAATAAGAAATACACATATGAAAGTAACTAGTTCAAAAATAATGATCTAGTGTTCATGGGTTTATTGTCCTTTCAGAAATCTATTGGCTGAGGGGAAGAAACTGTTCCTAAAACATTGAGTGTGTGTCCACAGGCCCCTGTACCAGGTGATAGTTATGAGAAGAGGGATCCTTAATGATAGATGCCACCTTTTTGAAGCATTATCCTTGGAGTGAAGTGCTTGTGGCTTATTACATTCATTTTTGGATGACGAGACAGCCTACAGGGATGAGGTCCAGCACCTGGCCGCTTGGTGTGCTGACAACAACCTGGCCCTTAACACCCAGAAGACCAAGGAGATCATTGTAGACTTCAGGCACGCTAGGAGCCACACTCATGTCTCCATCTACATCAATGGAGCTGTAGTGGAGCGTGTATCAAGCTTCAAATTCCG
Organism: Hemitrygon akajei; assembly: GCF_048418815.1. Lineage (NCBI taxonomy): Eukaryota > Metazoa > Chordata > Chondrichthyes > Myliobatiformes > Dasyatidae > Hemitrygon > Hemitrygon akajei. The sequence goes on along the minus strand of NC_133137.1, from coordinate 2,311,077 downwards.
TAGTGTCTACATTTCCGAGGATCTCACCTGGTTACCTGGATGAACTCCTCCATCCTGATCAAAATAGCGCAACAGCGCCGTTATTTCCTGCGGAGCATCAAGAAAGCTCACCTCTGTCCCAGGATACTGACGGACTTTTACCGCTGTACCATTGAGACCATACTCACACTGCATCTCAGTGTGATATGGCAATTGTCCCGTATCGGACCGCAAAGCACTCCAGCGGGTGATGAAAACTGCCCAGCAGATTATTGGCACCCAATTGCCCACCATTGAGAACATCTACCATAAACACTGTCTGGGCAGGGTGAAAAGCATTATCAAGGATGCATTTCACCCTAACCATGGACTTTTTGCTCTCTTCCTATCCGGTAGGCGCTACAGGAGCCTCCGCTCCCACACCAGCAGGTACAGGAAGAGCTTCTTCCTTGAGGCTGTGACCCTGCTGAACCTCACATCACAGCGTTAAGCAGTATTGCACCCATATTGTACTGTCTCAGTACTTTTATATTTGTGTGTGTAGCACTTAACTTTCTATTCGCAGTTGTTTTGTAAATAACAATATTCTTTGCATTTCTGGTTAGATGCTAACTGCATTTCATTTGGCTTTGTATCTGTACTCAGCACAATGACAATAAAGTTGAATCTAATCTAATCCTTAATGGTAGGTGCCACCTTTTTGAAGCATCATCCTTTGAGTGAAGTGCTTGTGGCTTATTACATTCATTTTTGGTAGACCAATTTTTTATTACTTATGTCAGAATTCACTAATTATTGTCTCTTGACCTTTTTATCTTTTATTTTACCATAAGGCACGTCTCTAGTCCAGGACATGAAGAGCTATCTGGAAGGAGCAGGCATGGAGTTCTGTGACATAACACTGCTGTTGGATGGTCACCCCAGGCCAGCCCATAAAGCAATACTAGCTGCCCGGTCCAGGTCAGTAATAACTGACATATTAAAACCAATTCTTCCTTTGCTGGTCGCACCTCCTCTTAGATGTTGTTCAGAACTGAGGCTGGATCTGTTTGAATTTTGTATCAGTAAGTCATAAGATATTTTGGATATATTTTTAAAATTTACAGCACAATTTTTGAAATTTTGCTTCTGCAATTCCTATTCCTACCCCACAAACAAAGTTTCCCTGCCTCTATCAGAAATTCTTTATTTTTCCCAGCATGTGTCACTATGTTGAAACATTTTTCCCCACTGAGCACAGCTGATTTCATGACCCATCCACATGTTCTTCATGTTGGGAATAATGACTGGCACCAATGTTACTTGCATTACTTCAGTTAACCATGTGCCTCTGAAGAAGGCTGGACTGTGTGATCTAAATATTAAGCAGTGCTGTCTATTTAAACAAGATAAATCCCCAAACATAAGCTCAATTTTGATTGAATTATATCAAAATTGATTATTTAACTTTTTAATCACTTGCCAGACTTAATGATACAATTAAACTTTTAACATTTTTCCAAACACAATGTGCTCTCAAAATATCCTTACTATTTCAATTCAAGTCTATTATCTGACTGTTAATGTCTTGTACTGGATCGGTTGATTATTGTTATTTATGCATTTATATTTATTAGTTATTTTGAAGCCATGTTTCGGTCTTTCATGCCTGAAGATGGACAAGTTAATATTTCTATTGGAGAAATGGTACCAAGTCGACAAGCTTTTGAGTCACTCCTTCGCTATGTGTATTATGGTGAAGTCAATATGCCTCCAGAGGACTCTTTGTATCCTTTAGTCCTAATCTTGCTTACATAGCAGCAATTCCATCTTCTGTCTGCACTACTAAGCAAGCAGTGGCAATATACACTTTTGCTAATTTAGTCATAGTAACAATACTGATTCAAATCCGTTATTCATCATACGGAAAAACTGATTACGCTGGTCACGTTCTCAATTGTTTTGAAAAGGTATGCACAGAAAATTTGAGTAAATATTGGATTGCAGTTATTAGGCTTGTGGGATAATGGGAAAGAGGTGAAATTATATGGATAATATATTATTACTATAGTAATTTATAACATTTTTATGCATTGCACTGTATTGCTGTGGCAAAAACAACAAATTTCACGACATATGTTAGTGATATTAAACCTAATTCTGAATAATAAGGAACTCAACAAGTCAGGCAGCATCCATGGAGGGGAATAAACAGTCAACATTTTGGTTCAAGGTGCTTCATCAGTTCTGGAAAGGAAGAGGGCAGAAGTCAGAATAATGGGTGGGGCGGGCAAACGGAGGCAAAGGAGTGCAAACTGGAAGATGATAGAGTCCAAGCGAGGGGGAAGGTAGGTGGGTGAAGTAAGAAGCTGGGAGGGGCTAGATAGAAGAGGCAAAGAGCTAAATTTCAAAGTTTAAACTACATTTATTATCAAAATATATATACAAAATACAACTCTGAGATTCATCCTCCCACAGGCAGCCACAACACTATGGAACCCCTTTCTAAAAAGAAAAAATCAGACACCCAACGTGCAAAAAAGAAAGAATAAATGTGCAAATGACAAAATGTGAGCAAACAACACATAGAATATCAACATCAAACCAGAAATTCAGGAGTATTCAGTTCAGTTCAGCTCAGCTCAGCGCCACTAACTGGCTGCAGAGCCAGACTTGACCGAAGCACTCCAGTCCACACCAATCACTCCAATCAAATTGCCCAAGAGCAGCACAAGACAGTAACCAGAATCCAGAAACACATGAAACATTAACTTCAAAGGCCCCCAGAATGAGTCCATAGCCACGAGCCTCGCTGATCAATCCCTACAATGTGTAACACAAGACTCCTGCACTTTCCTCTGACAGCAGCTGGAGAGAAGGAGAGGAAGACCGGTCAGACACAAGCAGACAGCACCTGTCCATCTTTCGATCTCGTCTTCGTCAACTTCAACCTTGCTCGATGCCTCAATCAGAGAGAAACAACGGAGTTGATCATGGGCTTGCAGATTTCCAGGCCATGCACTCTGTTTCCAACCTCCCTGAGCTCACTGAGAGACAGAAAAGTGCTAGATCGCTCAGTCAGCCCAAAAATACACCATCAAAATGTTAATCAGAGGTTCCAATCGCACACAGCTCAGTAGTAGAATCATAAATGAAGAAGAAAGAATCTAATAGGAGAGGACAGTAATCCATGGAAGAGAGGGAGGTGATAGGCAGGGGACGATGGTTAAAGGGTAACTAGTAGCATTGTACTTGCAGTAGCAATACAGATCAATTCCATCAAGCAGGTCAAAGACAGCAAGCAGATGGGAGCAACACCACCTTTCCTTATATTACTGGAAATATATCACTGTCCTTTCATCCTCATCAAGTGTACCCCAGCAATGAGAAAGCACCTTCTCCACGAATAGTTTAAGAATATCTTACCACCAACTTCTCATGGGTAACTAGGTATGAACAATAAACGTTTTTTTTCCATTGAAGCCAAGGTCTCAAAAAAGAGAAATCCAAAGAGCAAGGATGACTGACTTCACTAATTGTGGCAGGAGTTTAAAATGTAGGTATATATCTACAATTTAATTGTGAGATAAGTTTCCTTGACATCAATTTTACAGATACTTGTTTTCGGCACCTTATTATTATGGCTTTACAAATAATAGACTGCAAGCATATTGTAAACAGAACCTGGAAATGAATGTGACAGTGGAAAATGTACTGCAGGTGATTTGTCTTTTAAGTTTGTTGCAAATGTGCCATCAGGTCCTATTTGGAAAGTCATCTTCACACTTCAGATGATTTTTTACTGGACTCTTCTGGTGATATTGCAAGTTAACAATGCTTTTATCTAGATGAGATCATCTAAGGTTTGTCTGTTTATTTTCTAGTGAAAAGTTATTATTCCTGTGTGCAGAGATTAACTGTTTTAAGTGTTTTAGCAAAGTGTCTGAATTCAGAGTAGTAAATATAAAGCAGCAGATTTGCTTACCAAAATACATAAAATTTTCTTTTTTTCTTAAAGGACAATTTTTATATTCTCCTCGATTAACTTCAGAATTTCTATTCTCGCAGTGTTTTCAATGAAAGTTTTATTTGAAGTAGGTGCCAAGTATATACAAAATATTACTGTATCACTTAGTGTGTTCTTCTTTGATTTAAAATCATATCTCTGCAGAAAAACATCCTGACTACACTCCAGAAATTAACTACAATTCAAACAAGATAATATGCTTATGCCGATCATTATCATAGTTAAAACCTTCAATTAAAAATACTTTCCTTCGTGATCACAAAACCTCTGCCTTGGTGCTTTTTTTTTTACCTCTATTATCAGGAGGCCATGGTATTACTCTTTAATATTTTACTCTGCCCATAGTCTCCAGTGCCCTCTTATTTCTCAAGATTTAGTTTCTTATCATTCATGTACCGCATTTGCAATTGCTTTTAGTTATCCTGGTTTTCCATTATCTCCCTAAATTCTAACTTCAAAGACTATACCTTTAAAACCCATCTGTTCAACAATTTTTTTTGATTATGGGAGGAAATGTCTTTAATATTTTCTTAAACAGTACCTTAATGTTCAGTCAATAACATTACAAATAATCATAATTAATAAATTAAACAGTTCCCTTTTCTCTACAGATTCTGGAAGCAGCTGATAAGACTCAGGCCTTGGATATGAAGAAGCACTGTCTTCACATTATTGTACATCACTTTACCAAGGTAGGTAGGGTCCTGTTTGACTCGATGAGAGTCTGTTGTCCTTTTATACCATCTTGACTATAGCTGGAGAAGTCTTATCCTTTCATTTGAGGTTAAGACTAAGAAATTCTTAAACAAATTTGTAATGGATATTACTGTGTTATGATTGCTGTATAGATTATCTTGTGATTGCAATATAGTTTTAAGGTTTGTTTTATATATTCCCCTTCATCTTTCTTTTGTGCTTTTCCAACTGCCTGCTCTGTATCAGTTTTTGAAACTTAATATAACTTGAGTGCAAATTATTGGGCTTCCACCAATTTCTGGGAATGAATCCTGTCGATGTTGGCTGGTTACTAAGTTTGAGTTCATTTGTTCATATTCTCATGGTTTTTGACACTGAGCATTTTACTGCACTATAAATCTGGCAATGACACCATCTTTAGGGTACTAATGTTACCAGCTTATCTTCCAATCTATCCTACTTTCCTCGCTGCACTATGAAAATGAGAGCTTCGTCATCTCAAGGATTGATTGTCTTTGGCACTCTCTTTGTATCTGCGCTTTGCTAACTACAGCTGATGCAGAGCTCCATGACTAAATTTCTGTGGGCTTTCAAAGCCCATTGCCATCGAGGAAGATTCTTTATGAAACTCAACAGCACTTGTAAAAGGAAAGAGATGGTCGCATTTGTGTTGTTCAAGCATGCCTTCATGCAGCCCAAAGATGAAGTTCCTTCCTTTTTCTGCACAGACACACAGAGGAAAGACTTGTGATCACAAAACATCACTATTGTTTTATTCAGGTGAATGCAGCAAAGATTAATTGAAAATTAATAAAAATCTGATAACTTGGAGGTAAATGGTTTACACTAATTCCTGGTACTGGAAAGGAATGTGAGGGATATACATGGTATATGATGCAAATACATAGTTCTGTTCAGCACAATTTAGTCAATATTGAAATTTTGTCAGTTTTCTTTTTGTGCTAATGCCTGATCAAAGAACCTTGTTGCGCGAATGCAATGACAATGTATTCTAGATGTTTTTGTCTATTTCATGTGATATTGTAATATCTGCACTTAATGTGAAATAAAACATCAATTATAAAAGCTGAAAGCTTCAACAATGCATAAAAACCTGCCTTGTTATATGATCGAGTAATCTGAATTTTTGACCAGTGAAATACTGTAATTAATTTCTATATCTTCATAGGGTGTGTGTCTATGTGATGTAAACCTTAAACTGTTTAATTTAAATTGATTTGAGAGCATATTATTTTGGCATGATTAGTAATTTTTCTTAATCTTTGGATCTTTGCAATTCTGTTTTTTTTTTTAAAAAAAAAAGTATATCATCCAGGCAGAATCTGGCAATAATGCTATTTTTCCCTGATGAAAGGAAACCCTATTTTTATTTGTGGCCTCTTGTGTTTGTTCTTCCATTATCACTAGATTCTAGTGGTAGAAGTTCAATGCAACTTTCCCAGGAAGTACTGAACATGCCTGCCAGATTCACTGCCTATTACATCAAAATAAAAATGTACTTTTACATGCAATAATATGTTGTAAGAAAACAAAGCAGTTAACGTTTCTCTTAAATCACTTATGACTTTGAAATGATGTCCTTGTTTTGATCAAATGTGTCTCAGCCAGGGAATAAAACCAAGGGGGGCATTACAGTAATCACTCAGCAATTTGAGACAGGATAGAAATATTAAAGGTGGTATGGTCGAGTAAAGAGGAGGTGGTTATAAAAACACTAGTTTGTCAAAGGAGAATATATATGTAATGTACACTCAATGGCCACTTTATTAGGTAAACCCACTCCTTACTGCAAATATCTGATCAGCCAATTATGTGGCAGCAACTCAATGCGTAACAGCATGCAGACGTGGTCAAGAGTTTCAGTTGTAGTTCAGCCCAAATATTAGAATGGGGAAGAAATGTGACTTTGACACCAACAATCGTTCCATGGTCACACAGGGTGGTTTGTGTATCTCAGAAGTTGCTGATCTCCTGGGATTTGCACATAACAATCTCTAGAGTTTACAGAGAATGGTGCAAAAAGCAAAAAACATCCAATGAGCAGCAGTTCTGTGGGGGAAAAATGCTTTGCTAATGAGGATATCAGAGGAGAATGGCCAGACTGGTTCAAGCAGACAGGAAAGCAATGATAACTCAAATAACCATGTATTACAAGTCGTGTGCAGAAGATCTCTAAACGCACAATGCTTCAAAACTTGCTGTGGAAGGGCTACAGCAGCAGAAGACGACACTAGATTCCATTCATGTACCTAACGAAGTGGCCACTGTGTGTACATTTGTCCTGCTGCTGGATACATATCTAGCCTTGACCTCCTAACCCCCCCCCCATCTAAAATGTTCAATTTCTAGTCACTTCTTGTTTCACAATGTGTAATTTTTACCCAAATCAGTGTGCAACTTCCTTGCAATCCCAGGTATGAATCTTTGCTACAAAATTTGAAATCACAGATTTATTGAAACTTCCTTTAAGATTGCATTCAGGGCTTGAGGAATGATTATAGCCTTTGTGTCATTTGCCATACCATCCTACATCAGTTTCTATCTGCTGTCAGTTTGATGAGTAGGATGGTGCTCAGGTGAGTTACAGCTACTATTCCCACTCATGTAGTTAATTTTGAACTCTCTCCAGAATCTAACCTTACTGTCCTTCTACTTAAAGAAAAATGGTGACTGCTTTCATGTAGTTTTGTCTTCTACTGTGTAGCTACTAGCCCTAGAATTCCTTCCCTCAGTTTGGGGAGATCCAGAGTGCAGTGGTTGGAGTAACTCCATTACAGCGCCAGGAACAATTCCTGTTGCTGTTTGAGAGGAATTTGTACATTCTCCCCATGAGTTGTATGGTTTCCTTCCGGTGCTATTGTTTCCTCCCACATTCCAAAAACTATGCACGTTAGTAGGTTAATAATTTACATGGGTGTAATTGGGCAGTGTGGGCTTGTTAGCCAGAAGAGCCTGTTACTGTGCTTTTGCTGTAAATAAAAAAGTTTAAAAATCTCACTATCTCTCATCTTTAAGAAACCCTTTAAAATATACCTCTGACCAAGCTGTAGATCATTTTCATTATATCAGCATGCTTTGATGTCAATTTCTATTTAAAGTCATGGTACGCATACTGTATAAATGGAAAGTATTAACCACAGAAGTTAAGCATCTGAATCACTGATGACTTTCAATTGTTCATATTACTGTATCATGAATAATAAATGTTATGCCTTGTTAACAAATTCTTGGCATTAAAGATTTTACAAGTTTTTTTAATAGTCTAGATCATACAGAAGTTGTATGCTGTAGTCTTACAGTTATGTAAATTATTACATCATTTCTGTACTGTGGTAGGCAATAATGGCTATTTGAAGTCTCATTTCTATGAAGCAAATTAACAAACTATTATGTCTCTTTCTAAAAGTGTTGCATTGAATCATAATGAAACTTCATACCACATCTATACAATACCATTGTCTACGGTGAATGATTATTGCACACCATTTGCTGCATTAATGAGCCATCAGATTCTCAGTTTAGCATTTTCCTCTATGGCTTAAGTATTCCTTGAAGGAACTCTACCTAACCCAATGCCCCAGTCCCGAATAGGAGACAGGGACTTTCACTTGTGTGTTGTGGTCTGATGGATTTCTGTTGCGTTTTGTACTTTCTTGACAAAGGGTGTTGGCCCAGAACGTCAATGGTTTACTCTACTCCATAGATGCTGCCTAACTTGAATTGATTTTATTCCTTGAATCCTTCACATACATGTGTAAAAATTTTTGTTATGTCTCCATCTGAATGTGCAGTGTGAAAATTATAGCAATTTGTAATTGTATGTACAGCAAGATACTCAACAGAATGGTCAATATAGCTTAAAACTTGCAGAGTTCCATCAGCATTTTGAGTGTGTAAAATTTTTGCAGGTTTCGTGTTGACAAACCAATGAACAGTCATCATGTTAACTTCTGTTCTTTAAGAACCCTCAATCTTGACCCCTGCCCAACAGGCAAGGGATTCTTGCAGCATGCATGGATTAGAGCAGGATCAGCAGGAAGGAGAAGCTAGCTGATTTTGGCATTTTTTTAAACATGAAGAGCTTCTATAAGGTTCTGAAACCTGTTTTGACATTGGATTATTAAATGATATGCACCAATTTTACATCTGAAATAGTTATTCTTCTAAAGATTAACAGCTGTACTGCAGTTTAGTAGTGAATTTTGCTGATATTGCTTTAAGATTAATTTAATTTAAAAGCTTGCTAACCTTTATGCAAGTCCCTTATATGTTAAATTCATTTTTTTTTCTTCCATCTAAGGTCTCCAAGTTGCCCAACCTACGATCTCTAAGCCAAGCCTTACTTCTCGACATCATCGAATCATTAGCCAATCATATTTCAGACAAGCAATGTGCAGAGCTGGGCTCGGATATGTGACAATTAATTTTAAACACTGATTCTCAAATTGTCTTAGCAACTTTGTTGTCTGATGCAGATGAGTAGTAATTTATTTATTGAAGTAATTAATTTTATTTTAAGTTAGACAGCTCGATATTATGCTAAGGCTATTTGGATTACTATATTTAAATCAAGCCTTTCGTTAAGAGTAGAATATATTGCTGTCTGTCTTTTGTTTGCTGGTTCAAGCAGAATAAGGGAGTAAGCAATAGTATTATTTTCAAAAAATAAAGCACTTAGTAAATGACTATTGGAGAAATGTCAGCATCACCTATACAAAGACTTGTAAAGTTTAATCATGAGGTTTAAAACTAACAATATTATTTTACTTATTCTTTTTCATTTCCTGATTTAAAAATGAATAGTATGAATGACTGCATTTCCACAGTAACTCAGTGATCACAGGTTTGGGAATTTGTTTCTGTGGCTTAATTGGCCAGTATTCCTGAGTTTATCTAGTTCTCTACTGTTGTGTGATAACAAGAGACAGTATGTGGAACTGCATGTTATTCATTGATATTAATGAGGCACACAATAAATATGTTAATTAATACTTTCTAAATAGTCTTAGTAAAATTTGATATTTATATTTATCTCATCAGGCATTACAGTTATTGAATATTTTAATCAAAACATAAAAATTGAATGAGCCATGGCATTGATTATCATGACTGTTGTAGTAGAAACCTTGTGCAAACACATGTAAATGCTACATATATAATATGATAGAATTCTAAGTATAGAATTAATGTATGAAGGGATTTGTGAACAATGAACACTAGGTTTGCCTAATATTCTCTGAGCTGCAAATTGCTTTGAATCTTTTGTCTAGATTTTATTTCTATTATTATTGTTAGTTTGCATCCGTATTGAATGCAATGTTAGATGAAAAGATTTATTTATCGTTCACCATGTGGAAGTTAGATACTATTATCACTAATTGTAAAAAAAAAATGCAGCAGTTACTTGTGTAATCAGAGCAAATAGTCTGTACCACATCTTGAATTTAATGCATATGCATAATCATTAGGCTATGAATCACAGCGTAAATGTTCTCATTGAATCTTGCTCTTTTCAGTTCTGAGTGAAGTTTACTAAAATTTCTAGGGCTTTATTAATGAGCGATAGTTTTAATTGTGCTTTGCTGTTGTACTTGGAGAGGAGTGAAAGGGGAGATAAGTTGACCAGTACCTTCTATTTATGATTTTCAGGTTGCTGTTAGATGCATTTACAACATTGTGTGATAGTGTTATATAATTCTAAGATAGATTCTGAACTAAATGAAGAATAGCCAGTTATTACAATATTACTTGGAGACGCTCATGAGGTGATTGCAGCCATACCAGTCTATGCTGAGCCTGCAATTGCCTAGAGTAATAGATGTGGGAGAGAGGATGGAAGTTTGAACTGAAGCAAATTCTATTCCAAAGCTTACAATGATTAAACCCACCTTGTTCAATATACAGCATGTCAATTTTTTAAAAATTGTGCAACTAATGAATTGTAATGGTTAATCTGTGTATAAAGTGAACTATGAAAGCTTGTGTACACATTATTCTGTTTATTGTAACTTAGCCATATAGTATTCATGAAATCACAAAGTAAGCTGCTATTGGTTTGTATATGATCTATTACGTTGTTTCCTGCCCCAAGCTGTTAAGCTAAGGACTAAATGTATGACTTCTAGCAAAAATATATGAGCAGCTGAAGGAACTCAGTGTGTCAGGCAGCATGCGTGGAGAAAAACGGACAGTAGATATTTCAGGTTTAGACCCTTCAGCCAGACTGGAAGAGCAAAGGGAAGATGGCTAAAGAAGTGAGTTGAGACAACAGCTAGCTAGCAATTGCTGGATCCCTGTTGAGGAGGTGATGATTGGCAGATGGAGTCAAAGAGGGGAGGGAGAGGTTGAGAAGCAATAGTTGGAAACAACAAAGGGTTGCAGATTATGAAAATGATGAATGTCCACTACCCTCCAAAGATGCTGCCAGACATGCTAAGTTCCTTCAAATGGCTCATTTATTTGCTCCAGGTTCCAGCATCTGCAGTCTTTTTATGTATCCAGGTATGATTTTGGTTTGTAAAGCTGTAATGAACTGAGCAAAGTTTCAACTACTAACTTGTTCTGCACTGCCCAATATAGTGACTTCATTTTGCAATTATTCTGTCATCTTATCTCAGTTGCACCTTTTAAATGTATTAAACAAAGAAAATCCAGCTTCTATGCCAGAGAAAAGGAAGGCAACACAGAAGTTGCATCTCATTTGAGCATGACTGCCAAGGAAGAAAAGTTATCAGTTGAGTATCTAAATCCAGGATGTTGACAGCTCAATTATGTCTCATCAATTGATAAACTACCTATCATGGAAGCAGTTCCCACTTTTGCTGTGTCTTAAGGTAGAATTTTTAGCATAATGTGCAACAGAAATCCTAGATTCCACCTAGCATTGGAATCTATGAAGAAAACTGGTATTTAGTAGAGATACATACATACGTACATTTCTTCCATACATAATTTGCAGTTAGACAAGATTGAGTAGCTTGAGTAAGTTTAAATATTGATCTGTAGGGATGCAGATCAGATGCAACACAAAATAGGGAATAGGTTAAGAAAGACAAAAATGTGATTCAATTACCTGAGGTAAATTTTAAAAAGAAGGGTGTAAATACAATGTGTTGATGCTGATCATCTGATAACTAAAGGACAATGAATCAGAATTCTTTACTCTGGACTGCAGTGAGTTTATTCAAAACAGAGATTGCTTTAATATACAGTATACTAGATATATCAATCGATTAATAATACATGAAAATGGCACTGAGGTAGAAGCCGTGATCTTGATGAATGGCGAAAGCTTGAACGACTGCTTGGCCTGCTCCAGCTTCTGTGTTTTTTCCCCACAAACGGGAAAATCTGGAGATGCTGGAAATCTGAGCAACACACACAGAATGCTAGAGGAACTCAAGCCAGGCAGCATCTGTGGGAGGGTGGGGGGGGGGGAATACTCTTTCCCATAATTGCTGCTTGGCCTGCTGAGTTCCGCCAGCATTTTGTGTGTGTTGTTCAGGGTTTTTTTGTTGTTAGAAAGGATGGAGCAGAGAAATAAAGATGGCAGAAAGAGCTTCAATAATATGAGAACAGAATTCAATCTTATCTCTTCACATAATTGTCTGATAGGATAATGATATGATTTTGAAATTTTCATTATTAAATGATGGAAAAAAGTTGTATGTACACAAGGGAAATTTTGAACTACTCTGGCCAGAATTGAATAATGATAAGGTACAATCTGTAAACCTTCTTACCATAGATTTTAAAGATTAGCTGCTCCAGTTCAAAAGGAGCAGTGAAAGGCACAGACCATGATAAAGGCAAGCTCGTTGTCAAAATGGCGGTTATCATAGGTGTCATGGATGCAGGTGGGAAGAGGCTGGACAAGGGGAGAAAAACTAGAATCAAGCTTGAAGTCACTAGTTTTGAAGGGCAACAGCAGATTGCAAAAATGCTAGGACAGTCTTGCTCACTGCCTGTGAACTGAAGCAAACAGCGGCACCAATACATACCGCCTACAAAATACATCAGCTCACCAAAACTCCTTAGACAGCACTTTCCAAACCCATGACTTCTACCAGCTAGATGCACATCACCATCAAAAGCTTGAGAACAAAACCACCTATAAGTTGCCTTCCCAGCCACATGCCATCCTGACTTGGAAATATATTGTCATTCCCTCGCCATTACAGGGTTAAAATCTTGGAACTCCTCTCATCAAAGCATTGTGGGTATACCCATGATTGGATGCGTAATGAATCGATTGGGCCTCTTACATGCAGAAGACCCTCACTTAATGTGCGGGCTTTTGAGAGTGTGTACAGTGCTAATATGACTCAGTGAAAAAAAGTTTAATCCTACTACTTTGTACTACTACTAAGATGGTCTTCATTCATCCTCATTCATGGTTTTCATTCTGAGGATTGATCAAAGCAGGATGGAGGATGTCCATATGATCTTACATAAGGCTTTTGACAAGGTTCCACGTGGTAGGCAGGTCCAGAAGGTTCATTGTATCCAAGTTGAACTGGCTTGGCAATAAGAGCCAAAGAGGTGCTTATTGGAAATCTGTGGCTAGTACATGGACCTATTTTTTTGTAAAGTATATTAATAACTTGAATGTGAATGTGGGAGGTATTAAATTTACATGAAAATTAGTGTTATTGATAGCAAAGGCTTTCTAAGGCTACAGCAGGATAGAGGTGAGTTGAAAAGTTGTGCTGAGCGCTGGCAGGTGGAATTTAATTTTGACAAATGCAAGGTGTTGCATTTTGGGTGTCAGAGGTAGAATATGTACAGTACATGAAAGGGCACTAAATGTCAATGAACAGAGAGACCTTGGGCTTCAATTCCATAGTTATCTTAAAGTGGTTACACAGCTTTAAAGGGTGGTGAAGAGGGCATTTGGCATGCTTGTCTTCATAGGTCAGGGCACAATAATACACGCGTAAGGATATTATAATGCAAATTTCCACGACACATGTTAGGCTGCACTGGAGTATTGGTGCAATTTTGGTTGCTACACTATAGGAAGGATATGATTACCCAAGAGAGTCTGCAAGGGAGATTCACTAGGATAATGCCCGGACTGGAGGACTTTAGCTTTAAAGAGAGATTGGATAGGCTGGGTTTGTTTTCAGTGGGTCAGGCAGCACCTATGAAGGAAAGTTGACAGTCAACATTTCAGGTAGAGGCCTTCCTCTTGACCTGAAACATTGACGGTCATTTCCCTCCATAGATGTTGCCTGATCTGCTTGAGTTCCTCCAACATCTTGTATGTTGCTCCAGATTCCAGCATCTGCAGTCTCTTGCGTCAACATAAATAAATGTCTAAATCCAGATGAAAATAGGATTGCAATGAGGTAGCCAGGTCAAAATTACGGTTAGCAGAAGTGTTATAACAGTAATATTAAATAAATACTTTGGTATTTGCCAAGGAGATTTATCAGATGGATCCATCATCAAAAAATAAGATTAGCACGATGAAATACTAAAGTAACTGAATTCAAGAAGGATAATGCTTCTGTTTTGTTTGGATTATGTCTGTGCATTTTGAAATGAATCTGGGGAAGAGAGTATATTTCACTTTTAATATTAACTAAATTTAATAATTAATTTAATATTAATTGCCAGAGGACAAAGGGATAGCTTAGATCAACCCTAGCTTTCTTTGGCATTTTTTAGAATCTAAGCATAATAAATCTCATCTTTGCACAGACTTGACTGCCAAGTCCTTGCTGAGGCACACTGCACTTAAAAGTTGTGAAGGAATGAAGAGAATGGAAGTTTCCAAATTTCAACTCCCAATTGGCACCCTCAGCACTATCAAGGCAACAACGTGATGGTAATCTTTATTCTTTAGATAGGCAGTGAGCCTTTAGTTAGGTTCGTTTGACATAAAAGGGTTCGTATTCATTTCCTGAATTCTAACTGTGGTGTAAAATCAAATTGTTTGTCTTTAGATGTGATAATTTGTGATCTGTTAGCCAAAGAGAATTTAAGCCATGGCATGAAATGTGATCACAAAGTATACTGCAGATGCTGTGGTCAAATCAACACGTACAAACAAGCTAGATGAACTCAGCAGATCGGGCAGCATCCGTTGACTGCTCATTTCAATGAAATGTGATGGCTGGCTCCCTCTACTGCTGAATCTTGGCTCTGAGGTAGCTGTACTGCATAAGAATTCTTAAGATTAAAAACATTGTAATTATTTTATTTGCAAACTGAACAAAGCCTTCACTTATCACAACTACACACTTTAAAATGTTTTTCAATAACAATTAAACCTTTTTTCACTGCGAAATGCATTTATGTGCAGAGATTCTTGGAGAGACTAGTTCATCGTTAGTAAGTTAATGCCATTTAAAGTTTATGATCATTTCATAAGCAGCCGGTAGCAATTTTCAATCATTTTGAAAACGTATATATTTTCATCCCCAATTTGTTTTAAATGATGTTGACAATGGAGTTCTGTGTCTCAATTAATTACTCAATGATTGAAAAGCAAAAAAAATTGAAGACATTAGAAATCTGAAATGAAAACAGAAAATGTTGGAAATACTCAGCAGTTCATGCAGTATCAGTAAAAGAGTGAAATAATTAATATTACAGGTCAAAGACTGGGTGACCATTGACAGTGCATGTTTTGCAAAATGCTAGCATTCAGGTACAACTAATACTGGAAGTTAACCAATTATATTGCTTATTGCAAGTGTAATGGAGGGAATGTTATGCCTTAGATGTGAAGAATATTATCCAAACTATAGCTGGAGCACTGTGTGCTGCTTAGGTTTTCTTATTAGGATGCTAATGTATCGGAATAAATCCAGGAAGGTTTAGATTTAGGGTGGTTGTTTAAAATCCAAAAATTATCTAGTGGCTAAAAGATCAGTAGCCAGAGGGAGCAGCTTTAAAGTGGATGTTAACATATTACAATGGATTCTGGTTAATTGGGTCATTGGTTAAATAGCATGAATTATGTGTGTGTTCAAAAAGCAGAGTTTTTTTAATCACTTGATAGTTGGTGAGAAATAAGCAGTAAGACAATTCTGAACTGTTTTACTCACTGCTGTTTCAAGCATTCAGGCTTGGAGATTCCAGAAATGGCCAGGAATAAAACTAAAAATAAAAATGAGCCTCAACAATTTAGGAACTACAAAGAATTTGGAAGTATCAATAATCATCTTAAATGTTACAATGAAAATGAAACCTTGGACGATGCAATCACCAAAAACATTGCATGAAGGCAGTCCTTATCTGCACTAGGGGCCTGTGTGAATATTGTTCACTTAGAGGCAGTCAAAAGAACACGGCAGTGTACACTGGATTCTTTCCTCTGTTGAGAACTATTAAGAACAAATACACAGTTTTAAAGTATTGTAGGGTTCTAATTTGTTCTGTATTTAAATACATGAAGTGTTACTCAGTTAAACAGTACTTAGTCTTTTTTTAATAACTTTTAACTTAATTGGGCCAAAATGTACTTGCCCCAATGTGTCCTAATTAACCAGATCTACTGCTACACCGTGCCTATAAAAAGTGGTTATCCCGCTTAGAAGTTTTCATGTTTTACAACATTGAATCACAGTCAATTTAATTTGGCTTTTTTGACTGATCACAGAAAAGACTCTTTTGTCTCAAAGTGAAAACAAATTTCTACAAATTGGTCTAAATTTATTACAATTAATACACAAAATAATTCCATAATTACTCAGTCCCTTCATGTCAGTATTTAGTAGATGTCCTTTTGGCAGCAATTGCAGCCTTGTGTGTGTGTGGTTCGGTCTCTGTCAGTTTTGCACATCTGGACACTGCAATTTTCCCCATTCTTTACAAAACAGCTCATGCTGTCAGATTGCACTGGGATTGTGAGTGAACAGCCCTTTTCAACTCCAGCCACAAATTCTCATTTGGATTGAGATATGGACTCTGACATTGCCACTCCAGCACATTAACTTTATTGTTTTTAAGTCATTCCTTTGTAACTTTGGCTTTATGCTTGGGTTTATTGGTTTTTCCCTGTATTTTGCTGCATTCATTTTATCCTCCACCTTCACAAGTCTTCCAGGGCCTGCAGCAATGAAGTATCCCCACATCATGATGCAGCCACCACCATACTTCACAATAGGGATGTAGGGATGGTGCGTTTTTGATTATGTGCAGTGTTTAGTCTAATGGCCAAAAAGCTCAATGTTGGTTTCATCAGACTATCAAACCTTCTTCCAAACCCTAGCCAAGAATTCACGTGATATTTTTTCAACAGTGGCTTTCTCTTTGCCACTGTCCCATAGAACTGCAACTGGTGAAGCACCCAGGCAACAGTTGTTGTATGCACAATCTCTCCCATCTAGCCACTGAAGCTTTTAACTCCTCCAGAGTTGTTATGGTGGCTCCCACACTATTCCCCTTTTTGCACATTTCTCAGTGTTTGAGGATGGCCTGCTGTAAGCAGGTTTATAGCTGTGCCATATTCTTTCCATTTCTTAATGATTGACTTAGCTGTACTCCAAGGGATATTCAGTGACTTGGCAATTTACATGTATCCATCTCTTGACTTGTGCTTTTCAATCATCTTTTTGCATTGTTTGGAGTGTTCTTTTGTCTTCATGGTATAGTTTTTGCCAGGAAACTGACTCACCAGCAGTTGGACCTTATAGATTGAGGTGTATTTTACTACAATCAATTGAAACACCTTGACTGCACAGAGTGGACCTCCATGTAACTAATCATGTGACTTCTAAAACCAATTGACTCTACCAGTGATGATTTGATGTGTCATATTAAGGAGAGTGAATACTTATACAGTCAATTATTTTGGGTTTTATATTTGTAATTAATTTAGATCTCTTTGTAGAGATCTGTTTTCACTTAGACACGTCTTTTTCTGTTGATCAATGTCAAAAAAAAACCCCAAATTAAGTCTACTGTGATTCAATGTGTAAAACAATAAAACATGAAAACTTCCACATAGGGTGCATACTTTTTATAGACACTGTATATATTATAATCAGCTTAATGTTCTAGGATGTAGAAGTTTCAGACATGACAGAAGTGGTGCAAAAAGGGGGGAGTTGCATTACTGATTAGGAAGAACATCAGGACAGAGAGGATATCCTGGAGAAATCATCCATTGGGACTTTATGGTAAGAATTCAGGAATAAGAGAGAAGCAATCACTATGTTGCAGTCACTAGTAGGCCTTAAGTTAGCAGGATTTAGCGGAACAAATATGTAACAGACTCAGAGCAATATAAGTGGGAGGTTTTAACATTCCTAATATTGAAATCAAAGCAGTTTATTGTCATATGCACAATTACACGTGTGCACAGGTGCAATGAAAGTGTGCATTACAAGCATACAAGGAAAAAAATCAAATATAACTTACACAAATATATGAGAAAGTGTACAAATAAACAGTCCATTATAATGCACAGTGGTCATAATATTGCTATAATGAGGTGTTGATTAGGGTTGTGTAGGTGGTTTTAGAAGAAAATGGTTGAAGGGAAGCAGGTGTTCTTGAACCTGGAGGATGGAACTTCAGGGTTCTGTAACTCCTACTCAATGGTAGCCTCAAGAAGATAGCATAGCCCAGATGCTGGGAATATTTGATAGATTGACTGCAACTGCATAGTGCAATGGGCTTAGATGGAACAACAGTTCTTAAATGCATCCACGATAGTTTTTGAGACAGTATGTATGTTGAGGGTTCAGTAAGGGTTCAAAGCCTAATTTTCTAATAAGGGTGGAAGGCAAAGTTGTCAGGATGAGAACCTTAAATGCTAAAGGTTTGATCAAGGAGAAAAAGGATATAGCAACTGTTACTGAGTGACTCCCTTGAAGAATATAGAGACTGTAAGAGAACTTAAGAAATAAATTAGTATGGCAATAAAGTACTATGAATTATTGGAGGCAAGATTTAAGGAAAATCGCAATTCATTCTGTAAGCATGTTAGAAGCAAAAGGGTAGCTGGGGAAGGAGTGAGGACCAAAGGGAGCCAGAGAATGTGGGTAAGGTCCTGAATGAATACATAATACCTGCATCACCAAGAAGAAAAATGTGGAAGATACAGTATTGAGTTTGGGGAGCAGGTACGTTGATAGTCTGGAACATCTTGGTATTAATAAGGTGGGGCTGTTAGATGTCTTCAGTGCTTTAAGGTTAAATCCCCAGGGCAGAATGAAATTCATCACAGGATGCTACGCAGAGCAAGGGAGGAGATTGTTAAGGCCTTAGTAGAGATGTTTGCAATATTTTTTTAGCTTAGAATGGAGGCCATCTAACATTTTTCTTTATTTTGGAAGAGCAGCAGGGATAAGCGAGTCATAGGAGGGAGATTATTTGTGGGGAAAAAAATCCAAGGGATAGGATAGGATTTATGTGTACTTGGAAAGGTAAGAGCAAAGCAGGGGTAGACTGCATGGCTTTGTGTGAGGGAAATCCTGATGATAATTTGATATTTTTTTTCAAGGAGATTCTGCTGCAGGCTGGTTCTGCAGCTCAGCCACAGGGGGTCCAAGGTGAGCTAACTAGATTTAAAATTAGTTTAGTGATAGGAGGCGGAGCATAGGTAGTCAGCAGATTATGCAGCATCTGTGGAAGGGAATACAGTCAATGTTTCATACCAAGACCTCATCAGGACTGGAAAGGAAAGAGCAATACACAGGTTGGAGGAACAACACATCATGTTCCATTTGGGTAGCCTCCAACCTGAGCCTCCAAAACATCAATTTACTTTCACTTTGGGTTTAAGATAAGAGGAAGGATGTTTAATGGAATTTAAGGCTAAAAATGGTTGATATCAGTAAAGAGGGGAAAATGGTGGAGTCATATAGTCACTGCATTTCAGGCAGGAATTTGAATAAACATGAAGAATATGTGTGAAAATGGGATGAATGTAGTTGGGCAAAATGGTAAGTATGAACATGATAGGCTGAATGGCTTCTTTCTGTGTTCACAACTCTATAGCTGTCAGACACCCCACCTCTCCCGGAAGTTCCAGGAGTCTCCCGCATATTGATAGCAGCTCCCTGATGCCTGCAAATTATATACAATGTCCCGGAAATTGATTTTTTTGAGAGCGAGAGGGGGAGGGGGGAGAGAGAACGAGTGAAAGACATAGCGAGAGAGTGACAGAGGAAGCATCCTGATTGGTCTCTCTTTGTGCTAAGTAGACCTATCAGTTTTTTTCTGTGGGCGGGCTTTACAGTCAACCTCTCTCTCTCTCTCTCTCATTGTCCATCAGTTCAGTTTAGTGTCCTGCGGCGCCATGGTGTTCCAAAAAAAAAGAAAATATAAAATGTACTTCACTCCAGACTATACTAAAGTGTACCCCTGCCTAATAGGGGTAAAAAATAAGACAATTCAGAAGTCAGCTGTCTCACAAAACACTTGTGAATCTGATGTCTTGCAAAATTAACATATTCGTTGACACAGACTGCCATGAGGTTGAGACTTAAGGCAAAATGCTCAAATCTGCCAAGCAAGCCACATCACAGTACAGGGAAAGTTTGCAAAAGAAACAGAAAAGCTATTTGCATTAGCACTTACCTATTAGCATTGAGACTGTCAACAAAATGCTCAACAAGTGTGTGTGTATATATATATATATATATATATATATATATATGTATGTGTGTGTGTGTGTATAAATAGTTTCAATATGTGATCAAATAAATTGTGTTTTTTCATAATCAAATGTCCTGTATACATGCACCCTTGGATGGTCCACCGGGTTGGGGGGGTCGGGATGGTGGTACTACCTCCCTGAAATGAGTTTTTGCAGGGTGGGATGTCTGAGCTGTACACCAGCCAGATGTGCTAAAGCACAAACTGCATGGTTCCCAGTGACCTGCCTATGTTCACATTTGTGAACTCCCTAGGAGAGCCAAACAACACAACAGACACACGACTTGCAGATATTGCTGGAATCTGGAACAGTAACAAAAAATAATGTTAGGGTGGGGAAAGGAAATGTCGAAATTTGGGGTCGAAACCCTGCATCGGGAATTAGTTGTGAGGAAGGCCCTACAGCCACTGTATAGAGTGTCTGGGCTTAGTGTAACTGCGTCTTTTGAACACGCGGCGTACAACATTTTGGAAGAAAATGCATTGATCTGATGCCACATTAAATGTAACGAAAGACGTGTATTTCCTGTATTTTAATTTCACAAAATAACAAAACATATGACGTGTACCACATGTTGGGAGGCGGGATCAGCATGAGACGCAACGCTTTCCGATTAGTCACTTTCTGTGTCAATTGCCTAGGTCGGATTCCCCCCCCCCCCCCCCCCCGCAAACTCTCAGTCAATTGGTTGATTTGCGAGCAGGCGGCAGATGACTGGCTAGATGAATTGCCGACAAGCCGGATTGGTTCGTTTTGGAAGGACGGAGATTTGATTTTTCTACCGTTTGTCCGGAAGCAGCGCCAGGCCGCTAGAGCGGTGAACCTGCGAATGGGAGGCTGCTGCCGCTTTCCGGGTGGTGGTTGGCTCTCGCCCGCACCTCTCCTTCCCTCTTTAGGCCGGAGAGCAATAGGAACCGTAGTCCCGCGATTGCCTTGAACTCCAGGAAACCCGCTCAAAATCACCCTCTCCCGACAGCGGAGTCTCCACGGCGGACTTTACGTATTTGTAAGTGAAATAGTAAAGATGCAATTGCAAACTTCATGTCCAATGAAATGTTTGGCGTTCAAAACATCAAAGTGATTGGGCCTACTGCATGTACTGTTTTCTGTCACCTATTTCCGCAACCTTGGTGGTTTATGTTGAACCTGTGTCCTTGAGCAACAGTGTTGTATGATACTTTGGCCGCGTAATCTGACTGCTGTCACATTTTTCTGCAGCATAATTATCTTCATGGCTCCCTATCTCAGCATTGACACAGTATAGTCTCTCAAAATTCTGCTCGCCTCCAAACATTTTCAGTAGCGTTGTTTGATCTGGAGTAGGAATCTTGGTTGTTTCCCAAGATGTAAAATGATGTTGTTTCAAAAAGAGCACACGCTCAACAGTAATTTATACATACATAGCAACTTCAACATATCCCAAGATGCTACACAATGCTATTATTAAAATTTAACATTGAGTCACCTATGGGCATAATATGCCAACTTTGAAACTGCTGGTAACAGTCACTCCTGCAATTCCGCAGTCCCACCGATAAATCATGCACTATGGTGGTCTTTCTAACGCGAAAATTACATTTGATTCGATTTAAGTTAACATTTGTTTCGAAGATGAACAAGGAGAAACTTCATGCAGTGTACAGTATTAGTTCGGATAATTCCAGGGTACACCAAAAGTCATCGGAATACCTGTATTAAAATTTGTTGTCAAAGACTCTTCTAGTCCCCATTTCAGAGTCCCGGAATGAAGCATTCCTTCGTGGACTGTTACTCACGCTAGAAGCGTGTTGCTATTCAGTGAGACAGAAAATCTCCGTCAAAGTTAGCAGAAGTTGCTCACTGCTGCAAAGTCCTAGAAATTACCATCAGTAAGATGATCTGGCCGTTTGGGCAAAGCTTAATCAAAAGAATAGATTTTTTAAAAGTAGATGAAGAGAGGCACTTACTCATGATCATGAACTTTCAAGTTCAACGATCTCAGCAGAGCAGGTAGAAATTAAGTCTGGATTTCAAAGGCAATCTGAACGAAACACAAACTGGAGCCAAAACTCTCAAAGCTATAACACAGTGACAACTTTGAAGCTTAAAATGAGACTAGCAATGGTTGGAGGCTAACAATCTTGTGAAGCATCTGTTCCCACCCATTCATTTGTAGGTACAGTTTAATCTCCAGCTGAAGTTTCTACCTCAAGTCAGCTCACTGTGAAGTAGGAAATCAGTGCATTCCACCTCATCTTAATTCACCAGAGTGTATTTTGTACTGTCCTTTTAACATGTTCATGTTTTGAGATTGTGCTGTTTTTTTCTGCAAAGCTTGCCACAGCTGCACACTCTGCTTTCCCTGGAGTTTGCATTCTTCAGCATTTCCAATCAAATCACAGGCTGAACAAGCTCCAGACTTGAGCATTGTTCAGTTTATCTGTTGCAAAGTTGCTGGGCTCATTGGATTGAAATTGAAATATACCCCAGCTTGCACATTCCAAAACTTCACCCAATCAGGAACAGTGATTTTACTCACCTCTCCTCACCCACTTCATGGGACCTAGCCCATACATTACTGTATTACTACTCTAGGTTTGTAACACCTATGAATCTGGCAATTTATGTTTTGAAAATTCCTCATGGCTGAATATTCTAAACGTCACCTCTTTAGTTATTTTCCTACCACATTCTGCAGCTGGAGGGTGAGCTTTTGTTAATCACACTCTGTTTCAATGATATCTTCCACAACTATTTTAATCTCTAGGTTTCAGAAACTTCCTTTTAAAATGTTATTAATTCCACGTGCAAATCTCTCAAGCCTTGTCAGGAACGGTTTCAATCATACACAGTAAAATCTGCAGATGCTGGACATCCAAGCAACACACAAAAAATGCTGGAGGAACTCAGCACAACAGGCAGCATCTGTGGAAGAGAGCTGGGCTGAGACACTTCATCAGGATGTAGATAATTTTGTTTTTGCAAGTAATGAACAATAGTTCACTAGAATTGTGGGTTTTTTTCCTTCCAGAGACCCGTGGTATGTTGGAACCACCACTTCCAACAGATAGATAGATAGATAGATACTTTATTCATCCCCATGGGGAAATTCAACATTTTTTCCAATGTCCCATACACTTATTGTAGCAAAACTAATTACATACAATACTTAACTCAGTAAAAATATGATATGCATCTAAAATCACCCTCTCAAAAAGCA
Source organism: Hemitrygon akajei (assembly GCF_048418815.1). NCBI lineage: Eukaryota > Metazoa > Chordata > Chondrichthyes > Myliobatiformes > Dasyatidae > Hemitrygon > Hemitrygon akajei. Next base: position 2,287,557 of record NC_133137.1, on the reverse strand, counting down.
TTAATAATAGCTTTTAAAAAGTTCTTAAGTAGTTTACTTAAATACATTGAGTCCTAACCCCGGCACTTTAACATATCTTACTCCTGGCGGTTGAATTGTAAAGCCGAATGGCATTGGGGAGTATTGATCTCTTCATCCTGTCTGAGAAGCATTGCATCGATAGCAACCTGTCGCTGAAACTGCTTCTCTGTCTCTGGATGGTGCTATGTAGAGGATGTTCAGGGTTTTCCATAATTGACCGTAGCCTACTCAGTGCCCTTCGCTCTGCTACCGATGTTATACTCTCCAGTACTTTGCCCACGACAGAGCCCGCCTTCCTTACCAGCTTATTAAGACGTGAGGCGTCCCTCTTCTTAATACTGCCTCCTCAACACGCCACCACAAAGAAGAGGGCGCTCTCCACAACTGACCTATAGAACATCTTCAGCATCTCACTACAGACATTGAATGACGCCAACCTTCTAAGGAAGTACAGTCGACTCTGTGCCTTCCTGCACAAGGCATCTGTGTTGGCAGTCCAGTCTAGCTTCTCGTCTAACTGTACTCCCAGATACTTGTAGGTCTTAACCTGCTCCACACATTCTCCATTAATGATCACTGGCTCCATATGAGGCCTAGATCTCCTAAAGTCCACCACCATCTCCTTGGTCTTGGTGATATTGAGACGCAGGTAGTTTGAGTTGCACCATATCACAAAGTCCTGTATCAGTTTCCTATACTCTTTCCTCCTGTCCATTCCTGACACACCCCACTATGGCCGTGTCATCAGCGAACTTCTGCACATGGCAGGACTCCGAGTTATATTGGAAGTCTGATGTGTACAGGGTGAACAGGACCGGAGAGAGCACGGTCCCCTGCGGCGCTCCTGTGCTGCTGACAACCGTGTCAGACCTACAGTCTCCCAACCGCACATACTGAGGTCTATCTGTCAAGTAGTCCACTATCCAATCCACCATGTGAGAGTCTACTCCCATCTCCGTTAGTTTGTGCCTTAAGATCTTGGGCTGGATGGTGTTAAAGGCACTAGAGAAGTCCAGGAATGTAATCCTCACAGCACCACTGACCCCATCCAGGTGAGAGAGGGATTTGTGCAGCAAATACGTGATAGCATCCTCCACTCCCACCTTATACGCAAACTGAAGAGGATCCCGGGCGTGCCTGGTTTGTGGCCTCAGATTCTGTATTATCAGCCGCTCCATGGTCTTCATCACGTGTGACGTCAAGGCAACAGGTCTGAAGTCATTCAACTCCTTTGGTTGTGGTTTCTTCGGTACCGGGACAATACAGGATGTTTTCCACTGTCTGGGTACTCTTCTCTGCTCCAGGCTCATGTTGAAGATGCGCTGTAGTGGTTCTCCCAGCTCAGTCGCACAGGCCCTCAGTAATCGTGGGGATACTCCATCCGGTCCAGCCGCCTTGCTGATACAGATCTTCCTCAGTTGACCTTCCACCTGTGCAGCCATAATCCTGGGCGTGGGCAAGGTCTCCTGTGAGTGGCTATTTTCCTGTGAGGGAAGTAAGAGGGAGGACGAGTAAAAACTCTGCGGTGAGGATGAGATTGTGCTGTCGAACCTATTGAAGAAGTTGTTCAGCTGGTTCGCTTTCTCCACATCTCCACTTATGTTTGCCCCCCGCTTTGCACCGCATCCGGTGATGATCTTCATCCCATCCCACACCTCCTTCATGCTTTTTTTCTGCAGCTTTTGTTCTAGCTTCCTCCTATACTGCTCCTTTGCCCCCCTTATCTGTACTCTGAGTTCCTTCTGAACTCTTTTAAGCTCCAACCGATCATCATCTTTAAAGGCCCTCTTCTTCTGATTTAGGAGGCCTTTGATGTGACTAGTGATCCAGGGCTTCTTATTGGGATAGCAGCGAACAGTTCTAACAGGAACAACGACATCCACACAAAAGTTAATATAGTCCGTTGTGCATTCAGTGACCTCCCCAACGCCCCTACAAAGCCCCCCTTGCAGTTCATCCCAGTTAGTAGTACCGAAGCAGTCTCTCAGGGCCTGTTCAGCTTCAGGAGCCCGCTTTCTAAAAGATGTACCAACTGGTCAAATGCTCTCACCCTTCTGGCCCTTTAAGTTACCATAATTTAGAGAAGCTTGATGCAAAACTGAATCTATGAGAATGTGTAAAGGTAATGTGCAAACAATCATTTTAATGTTCTTTTTCTTTTACCTGCATCCCCACAGGCCTACGATGGAAACTCTGGAAGAATTTGACAAAGAGTATCCTCTGAGTAAGATGTTTTGTAAACGCCTGACTAAAGAAGAATTTGAGGTTGAAGGACTGACTTACACAGAAAAGGCACTGGAAGACTTGTTTTGCACCATGGATCAGAACCCATCGCTGTGTGAGAAGGTGGTGCGCAAACACAAACAAGCTGAACTGGAGAAGGCTGGATTGAAATCTTTTATTAAGGTAAGATGGAGATCAGAATCTGGTTGGCATGTTGTTCTGCTTACACCAGAAGCCACAGAAAGAATTATTATTCTAAAATGTGGCTGAGAACCCTCTCCTTTCTATCTCTCCTGCCTTTATCGACAGTCTGATTCATTACCTTCCAAAATATAGTCAGAGTTCTAGAACCTTAACAATTTTAGAAGATCCATTATATCCATAGCTATGACTTTTTAAATCCCTTTGGTATAGACCATGAGAATTTGGTCATAAAAGTGTCTGCAGATGCTAGAGATCTTAAGTAACACACACTGGGGGAGCTCAGCAGGTCGGGCAGGATCTATGAAGGGAAATGGACAGTCGAAGTTTCTGACTGAGACTCTTCATCAGGGTTTGAAAGGAAGAGGGCAGAAGCCAGAATAAAAAGGCAAGGGAGGGGAGGAGTTTAAGTTGATAGATGAATCCAGGTGAAGGGGAAGGCGGGATGGAGGTGGAGGAGGAATGAGAATTTAGGAGGTGAGAGGTGGAAGCGGTAAAGGGCTGAAGAAGAAGGAAACTAATATGAGAATATAGTAGATCATGGGGAACCAGAGGGAGATGATGGGCAGGTCATCATGAGGGTTGACAGGGCCAATGGAATAAGGGAACATAAAGTTGGTGGTGTGGGGGGTGGGGGATGTGGAGAAACAGAGGGGAATGGTTACCAGAATTTAGAGAAATCAATATTCATGTCGTCGGATTGGAGACTACCAATACAGAATATGAGGTGTTGCTCCTCCTGCATCTGGCCTCATTGTGATTGTAAGTGAGACCGTGAACAGATATGTTGATGGGGGAATGGGAAATGGAATTGAAATGGGTATTCACCTGGAAATCAAGATTGTTATGGCAGACAGAGTTAAAGTGTTTGACAAGGGGTCTCCAACCTTTATTGGATCTCGCTGATTTAGAGGAAACCCCATTGGGAACACTGGATGCAACAAATGTCCCAACAGATTTAAGGTGAAGCACTTGTTTAAGGACTGTTTAAGACCCTGAATGCTGGTGAAAGAGGTGTTCGGGCAAGCATTTATTATGATGGAAGAGGTAAGTGCTAGAAGGGAGATTGGTGGTGAGGGATGAGTAGACAATCGCCAAGAGAGTGATCCATAAAGGAAGTGGAGGTGAGGGATGTGAAAGATGTGCCTGGCAGTGGGATCCAGTTGAAGTTGCAGAAAATGATGTGTTAGCTGCAGATGCCTCTGAGGTTGTAGATGAGAACAATCCCTGTCCCTGTTATGTCTTAGGGGTGGGGGTATACATGTGGACAATGGAGAAGATACAGGTGAGGCAGCATCGTAGTGGCAGATTTTAGTAATATCTTCTTCTGCCTTGATCTTCCATGACTTGTTTTCTGTAACCTAATCAAATTTCCTGCTTCTGCACTTTCCTATTATATTTTCAATTATCAGCTTCTTGTAAATCTTTTGTTGATATTTTAAAAAACTACTTGGCAACATTATAAGTCTCTTAATCGAATGCTATTTTTACCTTTTCTAGGAAGGCACAGTGTACATATAAAACTAAAACCTCTCATCCACGTCCCATGTAGGCGTGAGCATTCCAAGGACTTCAATATATGCAGTAGTATCAGATGTTCAAAGTTCCAATGAGGTGCCTTGAGACATCTTACTGTAATAAAAGCTGCTTAAATATATTATTGTTGCTATTTATCCCTTTTATTACCCTTTTCTATCTAATTATTACCCTTTGGAACAGTTTTATTGACTGTGGTTTGAAGCATTTGGGCTTGGAGATGCCAGAGTTGGCCAGGAGTAAAAATTAAATTATTTCACTGCCTCAGCAAATTAGGAACATGAAGAATTTGCAAGTATTGACAATCATCTTGAATGTTACAATGAAAATGACGAATTTGCCGAAAGCATTGTAGGGATGCAGTCCACTGTCTACACTAGATGCCCCACTGATTCTTTGCTTTACACTCGAACAAAACAACACAGCATGTACACTGGATGAATTCCTCCAATAACTATTAGGAACTATTATACAGTTTTATAGTACTGTAGTACTATTGTTAGTGCTCTAATTTGTTACTCAGTTAAATGGTAGTTTGTCTTTTTTTATACCTGTTTAACTATTTCTGTGAAACTTCAGCTAATTGGGGCATTCACTTAACTGGGCCAAAATGTACCGGTCTCGATGTGTCCCAATTAACTGGAATCTACTTTATATATTTCCTTATTGTATTTTATAGTATGTTTAATGTATTGACAACAAATTTCATGGCATGTGTAGGTGGTAATGGGATGTCAGGGTAGCATGGCAGTTTGCTCAACATTATTACTGCTCAGGCCATTGGAGTTTGTAGTTCAATTCTGGCGCTGTCCCTGTACGTTCTCCCTGTGATTGGGTGGGTTTCCAACCACAGTTCAAAGATGTACCAGCTAGTAGGTTAATTAATCATTGTAAATCAGCCTGTGATTAGACTGGTGTTAAATAGGTGGGTTGCTAGGCAGTGTGGCTTGTTGGGCCAGATAAGCCATTTCCACACTGTATCACTAAGTAAATACAAATAAAATAAATAATCAACCTTGTACTGTTTGTAACTTCAAAACACTAAATGAATTCAAATGAAGACGTGGGCAGTCTGAAATACGGGTGTAGTTCGAGTTTACTTTAAGCAAGGCACGCACCTATCACGTGGTAGCATGATGATGTATGTATTTTTGCGTGTGCGTGTATGCGTGCCCTTATCTTCTGGTGGAGTCATTGGGGTGCCATCATGACAAGCTTTTTGCACCAATCTTTTTAGTGATTGCTCATCATACGGTGTGTCTTGGGCATCTGAAACCTGGCAGAGTCCATCCCTCTCCAGGTTGAGTTGCTAGCTCGACACTAAACCCAGGCACGGATGGAGAGTGTGCAAGGGAGCTGGCCGGATTCGAACTCGGGACCTCTCACCCCAAAGTCCAGCACTGATGCCACTACGCCACCAGCTGGCATATTTTGCATATAACCTGTAATTAGTTAGTCAAACAACAGGAATGTTTAATCTATATATATCTATTACTCAATTATAACTGAAATATTAAATACACAACAAGTAATGTACTATTAAATGTTTTATTTGCAGGCTAAGTTCTTTGCAGCAATAGATGGTCGGATGAATCGCTGTAATGCTGTTGAGATGGATGAGTTGCGAGGCAGACTCCAGTGTTTGAAGGATGAGATGATAAAAGTGCAGACTTATGCATGTGGTAAGTCCATTGTCAAATTTTCAACCCCGTCAGTCAAATATTCCTGTGAACGTGTGGATTTCCTCTAGATACTCTGGTTTCCTCCCACAGTCCAAAGATGTACTGGTTAGTAGGTTAATTGGTCATTGTAAATTGTCCTGTGATTAGGCTACTGTTAAATAGGTGCATTGCTGGGCAGTGAGCTCATTGGGCTGGAAGGGCCTGTTCTGTGCTGTATTTCTAATTAAATGAGGAAATATGCAGGTAATTCAGGAATATGTTTGGACGAACACAGTTTGTTTCAACTGGCATCTAGGGTAGTTAATTTCTCCACCCCCACCACCACCCCCTTGAGGTTTGCTGATGCTCACTGTGTATACAGGTATCCCCTGCTTTTCAAAGGTTCATTTTACACCACTTCGCTTTTACGAAAGATCTACATTAGTACCTGCTTTTGCTAACCTAAAGAAATCCGAAGAGGATTTTCGCTTTTACAAAAAAAGGCGAAAAGCGAAAATAGCGTCCAGCGTTTGTTTTGCAGCGAGCTGTTATAGAGGCAGCGTGCACCCCGAGCAACGAGAGTGGCGTCACCAAGCTCCTTCTCCAGGAACTACACTCAGCATCAAGCTGCCGTAGCTTTGAACTGTGTCTGTGAGCATCTCTGCTTATTCGGCTGATACAGAAGCTGCCAAAAAGTTCCCAGAAGAACTGAAGAAAATAATTACAGAAGGTAGTTATCCATCTAAGCAAGTGTTTAACTGTGACAAAACTGCAATTTATTGGAATTGCTGAGCAAGACATTTATTTCGATAGAAGAAAAGCAGGCTAAGGGACACAAGGCATCGAAGGACAGGTTTACCCTAATGCCTATTATTAACGCCACTGGTGATGCTGTGTGTTTATATAGGCTGTGTATTTATCATATCATTCCTGCTTTTACTATATGTTAGTGTTATTTTAGATTTTATGTGTTATTTGGTTTGATTTGGTAAGTTATTTTTTGGGTCTGGGAATGCTCAAAAATTTTTCCCATATAAATTAATGGTAATTGCTTCTTCGCTTTACGACATTTCAGCTTACAAAAGATTTCATAGGAATGCTCTACTTTTGGATAGTGGGGGAAGCCTGTATAACTAATACTGTATCTACTTTTTCAGGACTGATACAGGGTTACAATATAGTCTGTTCGTGCCTGTCCTTTCTAACCCCTGTCTGCTCATCAGCTGGGCATCATGCTCTGGAATACATGCTGCTCTGATCTTCCAGCTGCCCCGTGTCTCTTTCAGACACGCTGAAGGTGGATTATTTCTCCACATGATCATTTATGTCATTGCAGGTTGACATTTTTGGAGAACCTCTCGCAACAAGTAGAGTTGCCAGTGAGGAGCAGGTTTGCAGACTATCTTGGCTGTTGAACAGTGTTTGTTGTAGAAAAGTGGAGGTATTACTGTTCAAATGTCAGTCTGTCTGAATCAGTTACTGTCACTGCTACAGGCAATCTTCTACTCAAAAAAAAAAAAATGGGTCCTGCTTATAGGAGCCTTTGAAACAATAGAAGAGAAGTGAATTTAGAGTCTATACTAGCATAGCTGAAGCTGGCGATTCAAATTAGTATCTCCTCTTTTTCTTTGTCTATGATGGTCACCGTCTTCAGTTGATAGGCAAATAGTCACAGGAAACCTACTGAGTCTGGCAATCAAACCCTGTTTCTACAATTTACTTCTCCCTGACACTTGATTGATTGGTGGGATTTTGATGTGCTGAAGTTGCAACCCTCACTACCCAGTAATGAAATGACAATGATACTTCCCTGCACTTCCTATAGGATGAACATTATACCATGACTTAGTGGAGAAAACTGACAGGCCAGTGACCACATGTTGCTTTTTGCCTTTAAATTAGCTCAACTTCCAATTACTCCAATACGCAAAGGATGTGCAAAGCCCGTGGCAGATCACTTCCTTAGAGTAGTGATCACTTCCTTTCCAGATATTGTTATTGAAAGACTAATTGCAGAGAGGAAATATTGTTCAAAGTGATGGAGAAAGAGGTCAAGTGTGCACTCTCTTATAGCTTATTGCCAGCAATATGGAGAGAAATACGTCAAACCTTGAAATTTATCTCCTTACAGGCAGCCACAAAACAAAGAACCCCGATAGAACCAATTTAAGAAAAACATCGTACACCCAATGCAGGAAAAAAAACTAATGATGTAATCATGAGCCAATAACATTCAGAACTGAAGTTCACAAAAGTGAGGTCACAGCCACTCTAGGAGCCCATTAGTTGCAGGCCACGCAGAGAGGACAAACCCTCACCGGGCTGAACACCGGCTGGTCCCTTGCCTCCAGCCCCAACACACTGACCTTTTCAATCTGGCCTGATGTTTAAAATGGCCAAACGGCAGCTAATTCTTCACTCTCAAACCTGGCCTCTGCTGTTTCAATACGCTGTTGGGCCCAGGACCCGCCTTCTTGAATTGGCCTGTCCCCGACTTTACAATCTAGCCCGCTGCTTTAATCGGTCAAACATCAGCTTGTTTCTCACTCTCGGGCCTGGGCCCTGCAATTTCAAATCGCTTCCAAGTCCTTGCCAGCAGCCAAACATTGGCTTATTCCCTGCTTTTGAGCCTGGGCCCCACCACCTCGATTCATCATGCACGTACCATGCTGCAACTGTGCCGGACCTTCTAGGCTTCTGCTCATGTCAAAAAATACCAGGTTGTACAGGCATTCAAAAGCTCAGCTCTGAAAGGGAAGCTACAGGCGATTGATTGCAGTTATCTTTTTCGAGAAAAAGTATGATTAATAAAGCAATTTATTAAACTGTCGTAAGTCTAGATAGTGAGGGGAAAGAAAGGTTGACAATGGAACGTTGTCACACTTCTCCATAATGGCTCAGACAACTTCTGTCAGAAGATTTATAGACAATAGGTGCAGAAGTAGACCATTCAGCCCTTCGAGCCTGCACCGCCATTTTGAGATCATGGCTGATCATCTACTATCAATACCCGGTTCCTGCCTTGTCCCCATATCCCTTGATTCCCCTATCCATAAGACACCTATCTAGCTCCTTCTTGAAAGCATCCAGAGAATTGGCCTCCACTGCCTTCCGAGGCAGTGCATTCCAGACCCCCACAACTCTCTGGGAGAAGAAGTTTTTCCTTAACTCTGTCCTAAATGACCTACCCCTTATTCTCAAACCATGCCCTCTGGTACTGGACTCTCCCAGCATCTGGAACATATTTCCTACCTCTATCTTGTCCAATCCCTTAATAATCTTATATGTTGCAATCAGATCCCTTCTCAATCTCCTTAATTCCAGTGTGTACAAGCCCAGTCTCTCTAACCTCTCTGCATAAGACAGTCCGGACATCCCAGGAATTAACCTTGTGAATCTACGCTGCACTTCCCCTACAGCCAGGATGTCCTTCCTTAACCCTGGAGACCAAAGCTGTACACAATACTCCAGGTGTGGTCTCACCAGGGCCCTGTACAAATGCAAGAGGATTTCCTTGCTCTTGTACTCAATTCCCTTTGTAATAAAGGCCAACATTCCATTAGCCTTCTTCACTGCCTGCTGCACTTGCTCATTCACCTTCAGTGACTGATGAACAAGGACTCCTAGATCTCTTTGTATTTCTCCCTTACCTAACTCTACACCGTTCAGATGATAATCTGCCTTCCTGTTCTTACTCCCAAAGTGGATAACCTCACACTTATTCACATTAAACGTCATCTGCCAAGTATCTGCCCACTCACCCAGCCTATCCAAGTCACCCTGAATTCTCCTAACATCCTCATCACATGTCACACTGCCACCCAGCTTAGTATCATCAGCAAACTTGCTGATGTTATTCTCAATGCCTTCATCTAAATCGTTGATGATGTTTACAATCGTTTACAAAGTGGTGACAATGTTTTGTATTTATGTTGTTGGGCAGCGATGTTGAACAATAAGGGACTGAGTGAGAGTGTTCCATTTTTCCCATTTGTAAGGAAGCACGAGGTTTTTTTGTAGAAATTATTAGCACTCTTAATGAGAGTGAGCCTTAACTAATCATGGTTCCTGAACTAACTTTACAGTTTCACTTGATTTGAGAAACTCTTCTCATTCGTCTATCATCTCTCTGTGATGCCCCTCCCTTCCTTTCTCCCATGGTCCACTGTCCTCTCCTATCAGATGCCACCTTCTTCAGCCCTTTGCCTTTTCCACCAATCAACTCCCAGTTTCCCCCTTCATCTCCCCCTGCCTCCCCACCTGGTTACAACAATCACCTGCCGGCTTGTACTCCTTACCTCCCTCCCCCCAGCCCACCACTTCTTATTCTGGCTTCTTCCGCCTTCCTTTCCAGTCCTGGTAAAAGGTCTCTCTGCCTGAAACGTCAACCCTGTACTCTTTTCCATCAATGCTGCCTGGCCTGCTGAGTTCCTCCAGCATGTTATGTATATTGCTCTGGATAAACTTACTGATTAGTGCCTGCTCTTTTGAGGGTGTTGTAAGATCATTTTAGCAAAGAGGCTGAGAGACATTTAACTCAGATAGACATTCCCTACTTTAAATAATATTGAATTCTTTCTTACCCCAGGCCACGCCACCCCTCCACTGCTTCTGTAATTCATGAGAAGGCAAGTTACAAAAATAATAATTCACTTACTCTTCTATTGTCCTCTGGCCAAAATGATTGAGCATTTATGGGATAGTTGCCCCTTGAGTTTGTATCTTCACACTTCTGCATGACCTCATCAGAGTCAAGGCCACCATTAGTTGATTTAAGCACTAGTTAAAAGAGTTCATTGGGATGTTTGTGTTTCCTAGAGGCTAAAGGACAAAGAACTTCCAAACGACTTGCTGAAAAAAGGCTGAAGGAGCAGGGTGAGAATTCTAAAACGACCAGTTCCTCTCCATCTGCGTTTACATCTGCTGTACCTCCACCACCACCTCCACTACCACCACCACCACCACCACCACCTCCATCTTCCAGTAAACTGCCTCTTAAAACCCCTCTGAAAGACAAGTCCAACCTCTGCACAGTAAGTAGCTGAACTGCAGGTTTGTGTTTTTTTTGTGCTGGGTGGTGGGTGAAGGTCTGCTCTACAGGGAGAGATGCATTCTACCTGATGTTATGGGGGAGGAGGTGTTACTTTCCTAAGAAATGGTCCCAATCATGATATTGTGCTATGCAAAACTACATCATCTGTGCATAGATCAAAGAAAAAGTAGTTTTATTTTATTTTCCCCAAAAAATACAGTGCAAATAAACTCTATTTAATATCTCAAATTTTTGGACAGTGATTTGTGAATTCTATAGGAGACAATTTCCATCACCCAAATGGCCACTTAGCACAGGTTGCCGATACTGACAAACTGAAGTTTCTAGTATGTTCAGGGAAAACTAACCCATTGAAGAGGAATGTACAAGTTACCAAAAGGAGTGAGAAGATTGTGTATTTTGTCCCTTTTCTAAAGAAAAAATAGAAATGTGTACTTTGAAACAAGCATTTCACAATTACTTCAGTAAATTTCAAGTGCCTTCCCTGTTGTGGAGCAGACTCGATGGGCCAGATAGCATGATACTGCTCCTGTGTCTTATGGTCAAAATTCATGATGCTTTTCCCTGATCTTGCAGAAAGAACAAATGGTCTTGGCAACCCCCGATCTGCTAGAGAGTTATGGACTGGCCAGACTGAATCGACGTTCAAAAAGGTGAGAGAGTGAAACTTAAATTTGAAGCAACGTACATATGAATTTTGATGCCGAACGTTGTAAGCATTTCTCACTGCTGTCTCCAGATTGCCCAGTGTTTAGATATATTAGTGTATGTGGGCCATCTAACACAGTTGACCAGTTCTAGCTGCCTGGAAGCACTGAGTGGAGCAAGCTGCACGAGTGCATCCAATAGAGCCACGATAGCTATGTGCAAACTTTAAAAAAACTTTAGAAAGTGTTCACATTCACTTTCCATGCTAGTGGTCGCCAACCCATTGATTGCGATCAACTGGTCAATCTTTGAGACTTTCCCAGTAGATCCCAAAAAAAAAGAAAAATAAATACACAAATACTGTTGAGAGATTGTTTTTGGGTTATGGGGTTTTAGTTCCGTTCTTTCTGCCCAGTGCACATGCGTGTAGCTCCCTCACCACGCACTGTGGTGTACTTCAGTGGTCCCCAACCACCGGGCCGCAAGGAAACGATATGATTTGGCAATGTGAGTCAGCTGCACCTTTCTTCATTCCGTCACGCCTACTGTTGAACTTGAACACGTGCGAGGTCATCAGTCGCCTAATCGCAGTGATATCCTCATGCCAGGGATCACTGGTTGGCCTTGGGTAACCGGCTGCCTCGCGCGGCCGGCGGGAAGTGTTGTTGGTACTGGCCTGGAGCACGGACAGATGGGCACTGCCTCTAAATCTGTTTAGCACACCGAATGTACGTGAGGAACCCAGTGCTAAAATATTCGCAGACGACCTAATTCGGGCTTAGGGTTTCATAAGTAGCAGAGCAGCTACCTCGCTGCAATCTACTGAAAGTCATCCTTCGAGACAAACTTTTGTCGGCCGATAGATGCTACAAGGGGGGCGGGCGTGCGCCCTGTCGCACTCCTCACTCAGTCGCTCTATCCAGATTGCAACCGCCACGGCCCCAGCATGGGGACCTCCTGCCCTGACCTTGTCCTCTCACCCCACCCACAACCAGCTGCACCTGGCCAAGGTGTCTGGCAGCGGGTGAGCAGGAGGCTGGAGCTCAGTTCCAGAGGCTGTCTAATGAGGCAATGAAGCTCTCAAAACTGCTTCGGTACCCTTAAGCACCCTGCACTTAAAGACAAACCCATTGAGATTTTTAAACGAAAAAAACGTGAGCAAGCGGGACGGAAGCTAAGTGCTGATAGCCACGTAAACTAAATTGAGGAATAGACTGGACATAAGGAACCTGCTTCGAGTATCGCGCTATTCCGGTCATGTTCCTTCCCTCCCCCATCGGCCGGTCTGCAAGAATATTGTCAATCTTAAACTAGTCCGCGGTGCAAAAAGGGGTGGTGACCCCTGGTGTACATATATTATTTCTACTCCCAGGTTTTCTGCATGCATGTGACTAACCGATTTAGTAGGGTCGATCTTGCCCAAGGCCAAGGTAGGGGATATTGGGCTTAAAATGGTTGGTGACCACTATTCTATGCCATCAGATCTTGGCACTCTGAACACGGTTTTTTTTCACCAGTGAGCCAATACTTACAATTCAGTTTTAGTAAAAGAACCTGGGGGCAGTGCATTATGGTACAAACAAACAAACAAATAAATAAATATATTCACCTACTTTGAATCAGAAGCAAATCTTTTGTGTTAGATATTCTGTATCAATAAAGGGATGGGCAGTAAAAGAATACTATCATTCCCTCAAAACTAATCAGTAAACTTCAAGACCTGGTCCTCAATAATACCTTGTGCAATTGGATCCTGGATTTCCTCATTTGCAGACCCCAGTCATTTCAGATTGGCCAAAATATCTCCTCCACAATCCCCATTCACACAGGTGAACCACAAGGATGTGTGCTTAGCCCCCTGCTCTACTTGTTTACATCTATGACTGTGTGGCTAAGTACAGCTCCAACACCATATACAAATTTGCTGATAACACCGCTGTTATGGGCTGTATCAAAGATGGTGATGAATCAGCATACAGGAGGGAGACTGAAAATTTGGCTGAGTGGTGCCATAACAACAACCTCTCACTCAATGTCAGCAAGCCCAAGACTTCAGGAAAGGGAAACCAGAGGACCTGTCCTGGACCCATCATATAAATGTAATTGCAAAGAAAGTAAGTTAGCGCCTCTACTTCCTCAGTCTGTGGAGGTTCAGCATGTCATCAAAAACTTTGAGAAGTTTGGTGGAAAGTACGCTGACTAGCTGCATTACAGCCTGGTATGGGAACACCAATGCCTTTCAGTGGAAAATCCTACGAAAGGTAGTAGTGGATTCGGCCCCGTACATCACAGGTAAAGCAGTCCCACATCTACATGAAACACTGTTGTAGAAATGCAGCATCCATCATCAAAGATCCTGACCACCTAGGCCATGCTCTCTTCTCGCTGTTGCCATCAGGTAGAAGGTACAAGTGCCTCAGGACTCACACCATCAGGTTCAAGAACAGTTACTACCCCTCAACCATCAGGCTCTTTGAACAAAAGAGCATAACTACACTCATCTAATGAGATGTTCCCACAAGCCATGATCTCACTTCCTGTACTCTTTATCTTATTGTTTCATGCTCTCATTATTTATTGCTATTTATTTATATTAGTATTTCAGTGGTTTGTTGTCTTCTAGGCTCTTGCTCTTTCACTGATCTTGTTTACAGTTACCGTTCTATAGATTTGCTGAAAATGCCCGCAGGAAAAAGAATCTCGGGGTGGTGGCATGTATGTACTCTGATAATAAACTTTACTTTGAACTTTGAGTAGTCTTCAGCAAATAATTTGGAGAGTACAGTTACGTAGAGGGAAGAATTTGGTGATTAGATTGTGGTATGGAGCACTGTAATTGGATGTGAGGCATCAAGATTATACTGTATATCCGAATTTTGCAGAAGAAAACGAGACTCAAACTTCAGCTCAGCTTTTAAACTAATCATTCCTCAGAAGCTGGTAGGTAAACTGTTCTTGTTGGTTCTCAACACTTCTCTCTGTAACTGAATCCTGGACTTCTTGAAAAGCCACAGTCAGTGCGTGTTGGCAGAAATATCTCTGATGCTGAGCACTGGCGCTCCCCAGGGCTCTGTGCTCAGTCAGCTGCTGATGCATGACTGCACCACTAGGTCCAGCGCAAACCGAACCAACAAGCTCGCTGATGACACTATAGTGGTTGGCCTCATCAACAACGAGGAAGAAAAGAATGGTGTGAGCACAACAACTTGAGTCTCAATGTGGGCAAGACCAAAGAGATGAATGTGGACTTCAGGAAGGTGCAGGCTCACCACTCTTCACTGCACATACACAGCTTCTCTGTAGGGAGAGTTAGGAGCACCAAGTTTCTGGGAGTGCTCATATGGATGATCTCACCTGGTCCCTCAGTCCCTTTCTTTGGTCAAGAAAGCACAGCAGCATTTCCAATTCCTAAGGCTCCCCCACCCCCCCCTTAACAGATTTTTACAGGAGCACCATCAAGAATGTCCTGACCAGCTACATCACTGTCTAGCAAGGGTAACTGCAAGTCCCTACAAAGGATTGTGAGGGCTGCTGAGAGGATCATCAGAGTCCCTCTTCCACCCATCAGACCTATATATCAGGAGTGGTGCATATGCAGGGCCCTTAGCATCGTCAATGATCTCTCCCATCAGTCTATCGATCTCTTTGACCCCCCCCCCCCCCCCAACAACCATATTAAGAACTATTAGGATAGGAAATAGCTTTCTCCCCCAGACTGTAGTTACTGCCCATTACACAGCTGTCATTTAGGTCAGCAATGTCCATCTCTGTCAGTCCTCGGCCATCTTATCTATTGTACATCAGGTGTGGTCAGGGTCTTTGGTCTTGATTTTGGTGGTGTTCAGGTCTTCCTTCATTGCACCAGCATCTTCCTCTCGATGTTCACTACTGTCAGTCGTACAAATCGCAGGTGGACACTTAGGAATACTATCACACACAGATACAGGATTCTTCATTGCTGTTTCCGTGACAATTTTTTTTTAACCAGTCAGGGGTGTTAGTCCTGAGCTAAACCCCGAACCTGGAGGACCAGTGGACTGCCGTTAGTCTGGCCTCTACCAGATCAAAGCACAAGACTGCATCCAACATAGTTCTCCAGGTCATTGAGGTATGCAAGCTTCCAAACCCAAACAACAGGGTTGTGGTTCTCTTGGAGGTCCCCCAGGCCGTAAGACTACTGAACTCACTGCCTCTACCTAGGTCTCATCACGCATGAAGCGCAGGTAGCATTATACTGTTTACTTTTGAACTTGTGTTGTAAATACACCTTGTTATTTGTTAATTTACTAGTGGTAATAGATGTAAATGTGTTGAGACATGATAGAAGTTTTCAAAATCACTAAGGGATGTAAGTAGATGCCAGCTGCTCTTCAGAATGAATCCATCATCAAGGACATGGGACCATTGGTGGAGACTGGTCAAAGGGAGATTTCAGACCAACATCAGAAAGCATTTCTTTACATGGCAAGTTGTGGACACCTGGAACAAACTATCTAGTTGTGTAGTTGAGAGTAGTACTTTGGAGACTTTCCAATCTAAACTTGATAGTTACTTCAACGCACTTTGTGAATAGGAATTTGGCAAGCTTTATTGGGCTGAATGGCTTGTTAATGTCAAAAACTTTCTAATGTTCTAATGATACATCCATATCACATGGAAAGGTTGGATCCTCAGAAGATCTTGCAGACTGAATTGGATCAGTATTTCCAAGATTCCTGATTCCTATGGGAGGTTCACCAAATTCCAGCATACTGGGGAGTAAACTTCTATTAATAGTATTTGGAATTACACTCAGAACCTTTTGAATAATATAATCTGGAGTCATTTACTGCTAGGTGAACTTGTATAAGTTTCAGGTGGAGATTTGCTCTGCTGTAATTACCTCTTCTTCAGGTCCTCTTGGATTGTGAATTCTAAAAACTTTGTGGATATTCCTTCTCACCTCCATGATGATATGCCAACACTTTGAGACTGTGACACATGATCCTAGAAACACTGGCCAGGGAAACATCAGCTCTCAAAATCTTACACGCTTTTTATATATTTCAATGAAATCACCTCTCATTGTTCTGAACTCTAGAATCTAGGCACTGTCTCCTCATTTGATCTACAAGTCAGTTTGTGTGGGAAGTAAATAATCTGACATAGTAGTGTTGAGGTTTACTTTGTTTCTCATTGCACCTGATCTAAAAATTGTTGCTGCTGACCGTGAGTTTGCATTTTCTTGTCCAAAACAATAAGGATTAAAATACAAGTTTCTAAAATGAAATATCAATATTTGATCCACTAATGATAATACTAGCTGCTCTAATTTACTTTGTTAACTGATCTGTTTGTAGTATTGGCGATCTGAGAGACTCTGAAAGTCTGCACAATCCTCATCCTGTCAAAAGCATTCACTCTGAGCTACTGGCTGCAAACCATTTTAAGAGGCTTCGTTCAACAGGGGTTGACAGGTATGTAAAAGCAATTCTGTGTAAACAGAGGCATGAATGTATACTCTACATTCTTTCCTTTTTAAAAAGGGAATAGAACTGTCCACTGAAATACATGTTGCTGTTTTCTTAAGATATGTAAAGCCCTGATGAAATCACATTAGAGAATCAGAATCAGGTTTACCATCGCTTTCATGTTGTTAAAATTGCTTTTTTGGGGCGGCAGCATAGTGCAAGACTTTAAAAAAATTTTTACTATACTGTGGTGCTAGAAAGTTTGTGAACCCTGTTGAATTTTCTCTATTTCTGCATAAATATGACCTAAAATGTGACCAGAGCTTTGTGTAAGTCCTAAAACTAGATAAAGAGAACCCAATTAAAAAAGTAACACCACTTGTTCATTTATTTATTGAGAAAAATGATCCAATATCACATGCATTTGTTGTAAAAAGTATGTGAACCTTTGCTTTCAGTAACTGGTGTGACTCCCTTCTAGAGCAATAACTTCAACCAAATGTTTCCAGTAGCTGTTGATCAGTCCTGCACATTGGCTTCATAGTGTTTTACGCCATTCCTCCTTACAAAACTGCTTCAACTCTGGGATGTTGGTGGGCTTCCTTCTATGAACTGTTTGCTTCAGGTCCTTTCACAACATCACTTCAGGATTAAGGTCAGGACTTTGACTTGACTATTCCAAAACACAAATTTTCTTCTTTTTAAATAATTATGTTCTTGATTTCCTCTTGTCTTTCAGATCATTGTCTTGTTGCATTAAACAACTTCAATTAAGCTTCAGATGACAGATCGCTATCCTGACATTCTCCTATAAAATGTCTTGATACAATTTTGAATTCATTGTTTCCTCAACAATTGCAAGCTGTCCAGGCCCTGAGGCAGCAAAGTAGCCCCAAACCATGATGCTCCTTCCAACATGCTTCACATTTGGGATAAGGTTTTGCTGTTGACGTGCAATACCCCTTTTCCTCCAAACATATGTGCATTTCTGCAAAAAAGTTCACCTTTTGTCCCACCTATCGAAACAACATTGTCCCAGAAGTGTTGTAGAACATTCAAGTGGCCTTTTGCAAACTTGAGATGTGCAGCAATTTTTTTTTTTGGAAGAGCAGTGGTTTCCTCCACGGTGTCCTTCCAGGAACACCATTCTTATTCAGTGTTTTTCTTATAGCGGACACATGAACAGAGACTTTCGTAAGTTGTAGAGATTTCCCTCTCTTACACCTCCTTCAGCATTGCACATTGTGCTCTTGGTGTGATCGTTGAAGGATGCCCACTCCTAGGGAGAGTAGCAACAGTGCCGAGTTTCCTTCATTTGTAAACAATTTTCCTTACTGAGAACTGATGAACACTCGGCTCTTTAGAAATGCTTTTGTAGCCTTTTCCAGCTTCATGTATCTCTACAATTCTTCTAAGGTCCTCTGAAAGTTGTTTTGATCAAAGCATGGTGCACATAAACAGGTATTTCTTAAAAGTACAGGCTCTGTCAGCAACCTGACTTTGTGTGTCTTTTTTTTATAGGGCAGGGCACCTCTACACATTACCTCAGAGATTCACATTTTTTTTCCAACAAATACATTGCATCAATTCTCTCAATAAATAAATGAACAAGTATAATGTTTTGTGTTATTTAATTGGGTTCTCTTTATCTTGTTTATAGGACTTGTGTGAAAATCTGATCAGATTTTAGGTCATATTTATGCAGAAATAGAGAAAATTCTACAGGGTTCACAAACTTTCTAGCACCTCTAAGTTACAATAAAAAATAAATGGTGCAAAAAAAATTGAGTTAGTGTTCATGGGTTTATGAACTGTTCAGAAACCTGATGGTGGAGAGGAAGAAGCTTTTCCAAAAACTGTGGTTCTTCAGATTCCTGTACCTTCTCTCTGATGGTAGTAATGAAAAGAGGGTATTAGGGACCTTAATGATGGACGATGCCTTCTTGCACTGCCTTTGAAAGATGTCCTACCTGGTGCAGAGGATTGAGACCATCAAGAATGACTACCGTACCATCCCTCGGCTGCATTTTGGGAAATCTGATCATCTAGCTGTCCTCTTCCTACCTGAATATAGGCAGAAATAAAGAGCAAGGCACCAGAGGTAAGGACAACAAAAAGATGGTCGTGGGAGGTGGTGGAGCGATTACAGGATTGTTTCGAGTCGGTGGACTGGGCTATAATCAAGGACTCATCTGAAAACCTGAATGAATACACCACAGTTGTCATGGCCTTATAAATATGCCCATGGACAAGTATATCCCCACAAAATCATGCAGAGTCTTCCCCAGTCAGAAGCCCTGGATGAAGTGAGAGACTCAATCTTCTGAAGACTAGATTAGTGTCGTTCTGGACTGGCGTTTCAGGAAAGTACAAGAGGTCCAGGCTTGACACCAAGAAAGCAATCTCATATGAAAAGTGGCAATTCAGTCTAAACTTGAATCACAGAGAGATGCTTGACAGCTGTGGAAGGGCTTTAGTGTCATTGCCTTTACAAAGCAAACCCAAGCAAAAGAAATGCTTTCAATGCCTCAGCAAAACTGAAGAGCAGATCGTCAACCAAAGGAGGAAGAAACCAGAGGTCCATGAACCAGTCTTCTCTTAAAGAAAATGGCAGTAGCTATAAATTTCTTGGTGTTATCATATCAGTGGATCTATCTTGAGACCAGCACATAAGTGCCATCACAAAGAAGGCATGGCAGCGTGTCTTTGTTCTTAGAAGTTTGCATAAATTAATAGATGTCACCAAAAACATTTAACAAACTTCTACAGATGCACAGTGGAGAGAATCCTAACTGGTATGGAAATCAGGAGTGGAAAAGGCTACAGACAGTAAGTAGTGCACGTAGCCCGGTTCATCACAGGCAAAGCCCTCCCCCCACCATTGAGTATATTTACATAAAGCATTACCACAAGAAAACAGCAGTCATCATCAGAGATCCCTGCTATCTACGCAATGAGCTCGTCTCACTCCTACCGTCAGGTAGGAGATACAGGAGCCTGTGGTCCCACACCACCAGGTTCAGGAACAGTTACTACCTGACAATCACTGAATAACTTCAATCACCACTTTCCTGAACTGATTTTGCATACAGACTCATTTTCATGGACTCTTTACAACTCATATTTTTAGTATTTTTTAATTAATTGCAGAGTTTATCTTATTTTTCACATGGACTGTTTGTCCATCTTTATGTAGAGTCATAAAATTCTGTTACTTTTTTTCCTGTAAATGCCTGCAAGAAAATTAATCTCAAGGTGGTTGGAGTTTGATACAGAAAACCACAGGCCGTCGCTACAAGACTGGTGAAGTGCTGGCTCTTGGAAGCCATTGAACAGACAGTGATATCACACCGTGTACGTTTTTTTTGCTGCACATCTCTTGTGCTGAATTCCATTGTGCACACAAGGGTCATGAGGGCACTAAAGTTGATCCTAACTGAAGAATGGAGGCCTGCTTTGATATTAATTTAACAGCTCATCCATCCACCTTGGTTCACCAATGGAAATAAAGGGGTATTCATCTGCATTCCTCTGGGAAGATGCAGTCTTTAACTTTCCATGGATACTGGTCACTTTCACACACTGCTGCTGTTATCCTCACCACCCCTTTCTCGCCTGCCTCCTCCACCTCAGCCCACACAATTGTCTTCCCCAGTTCACTTTCTCTACACCCCTCACAATGGCAGGAGATTGTGGAATATCACAGCTTCCTTTCCAGTGGGCTAAGTGCAGAGTTGCCATGAGTTAGATTTGATCTGTAGCTCTGTTTTAAAATAGCTATTAATTTGGAATTAGCTACATCAAGTGATAGTCGCCAGGCCGGACTGAGTCAATAAGCTTGCCTCCCCTGGTGTTTAATGACTGTGTGGGGTCAGAATTGCTTTTATGCATGCATCTTATCAGTAAATACTCCCCATTCCTAACTGTTCTTCCCTAAATTCCAATTCCTGCTCTTCTAGATCTCCAGGTGGGACTCCATCCAAAACCCCCAAGGTCAAGGCAGAACAAGGGGAAATGAGTTCTCCTGCATCTTCTTTCAACATGACTTTATTAAATAAATTTCGAAATACAAAGAGCCCTGATGAAAGTGCTCCACAATCACCAACGCCCAGTGACAGTGATAGCTCTGGATTTGCCACCCCTCCAGGGAGCCCGTGACAGGGACATCATCTCTAACTTCTCTGAAATAACTGCCTCTGACCAAAGAATTCTGCTGAACCACAGTGAAATCATGTTTGGTCCAATGTTTGCATTAAGCTGCTGTGAGTACACATCATGGAACCAATTATTACTGCAGAAAGTCCAAAAAGTAAGGGAAAAATCCTTATTTTTAGTACAGTATCATCTACAGCAGTGGTTCCCAACCTTTTTTTGGCCATGCCCCACCTAATCACCTCTAAAATCCTGATGCCCCCTGTGGTGATATATAATTCTTATTATTCAAAAAGTGAACTCCTATTCACCTGGAGGAAGCCTAAAAGACCATTAACTTGGTTTAAACAAGCTTCCAAAGAACATGGCATTCATGAAAGAGAAAAATAAAAGAACCAAAGGACTGTTAAAGTTCTGAGGAAGAAATTACTAAGAAATGTAAAAAAAAAAGAACATTAAGTGATATTAAAATAATAATAATAATAAATAAATAAAACAATGCCGATTCGTTTCTACAGCAAAGACAGATACACCGTTTAAAAGAGATGACGCAATGTACACACCTTCACACCACCAAGAACCGAAAGCTACTGCAAAAAGCAGCATTGGCGCGACCTCGTACGAGTTTCTTACGCGTTTGAACTTGTTCATTCGTTCCTTCCTACATCAGTCAATTCATTAATTTAATTATGAAAGCCATTTGATGGTTGTAATGATGGTGATACACTATATACAGTACATACGCAATTACACATGTACATACACACAAGTATTTTTATGTATGCATACTGTATATACACATATGTATTAACTCGCACCACATTCATACTCACACAGACTTACTAGAAAAAATTCACTGTTAATAACTCATTCTCAAATTGCCCCCCTTAAAAATCAAATTACCCCCCTGTGGGGCGTACGCCCCACGTTGGGAACCACTGATCTACAGGTAATACAGCAACATCTGTACTTAACAAAAGACAATGGTTTCATATCTCAGCGAGCATTGCTATATTTCAGATCTGTCTTATTACTTTACAGTGTTTTATCTAGTTCCAATATATTTGTCTACAATGCTTGATATTTACTAGATTTGTTTTTTGAGAATCTGGCAGCCACGTAAAGAAATGGATTGCATCTGGAAATATCACTATTTAAGCTTTTGACTGTTTATTGTAGATATAATAATCCAGAGATACAGAGTATAAGAGAAAATTTGGATTTTGAAAATAACAAAACTGGAAATGTTCTAATTAAATCTGTGAAAAATCACTCCGTGCATATCTCAAATTACATGGTTTCCAAACAAATGTAAAAGCAATGATCTTCACATTTTGCTATGCGGGGATCCAGCTTGTATTTGAAACACTTTCCTGCATCAGTTGAAGTATGAGAAATACTGTGATGCCCTTTAGTGATGAATGTAATGTAGGAAGAGGGTCAAATGTACCTGAAGTGCTTGTACCCAATTCTCACTTCAATCCCATACATTGCGAAATTGGACCAGACACAACCCCTGTTACAATTCTTCCTGTGCTGGTATCACTTCACATCAATATTTCACACAAATTGTGATGCCACCTGATGTGGCTCACTTTAATTACTTGGTGACAGAAAAAGTAAGTGACAAATTATGATCTTTGCATCAACCCATGATTAAAAACAAGGCCTTCATCACACTTACAGTGAACTATGATTTAAAAGTGACACAGTGTCCCAAGGACTTCCTTTTTAATGTAAAGTATGAAGTATCCCTAACTGGCAGATGGCAAAGTTTGAGGTTTCTGTGAGCTGGGAGATAGAGTATGTAGATCTCACACAACATGCTGGAGCAACTCAGCAGGTCAAGCAGCATCCGTGGAAACGAACAGTTAACATTTCGGGCCGAGATCCTTTGTCAGGACTCAGCCCAAAACGTTTACTGTTCATTTCCACAGATGCTGCCTGACCTACTGAGTTCCTCCAGCGTGTTGCTATGACCCCAGCATCTGCAGAGTATTTTGTGTTTAGTATGTAGATCTGTTGATTTGTGGCCCTGATCCTAATCCTAATTGCTGCACAGTTGTGATTTGTAGAGGATGCCTCCACAGAGAGATTTGTTATCTAATAAGCTACTGCTCCCAATATGTACAAGTCGACTTTTAATGATCTAAAAAGGGAAAAAAAAGTGTGCCCCAATTTTGAAAATGATTTTGGTGATTAACATTTGTAAAAGTGACAGGGTCATTTCGTTTGCTGATGAGCTGTAATTATAAAAGAAAAGCTGGCAGTCTCTCTGAAGCAGGTCTTCAGTTTAGAAAATTGATTGTACAGGCAAGCCTTGTACTTCACAAAAACCACTGCGAATTTTAAGGAGAACAGAACATTTTCGTAATGTCAGCCCTGATTTTATTCTCTTACATCATGGTCAGTAACAAAGGATTTACTGGAGTCACAGTAATAATCTAATTTGTAACAATGAAACTTTGATTTGGGTTGATGGGGAAATGATCAAAGGTTTTGAATGAAATACAGACATAGGCAAATGTATGTAGGTTTTCAGTAGGGTCTTGGTAAGCTGTCAGTTCAGATTCTGTGGTCATTATTCTTTCTGGAGTACATGTTGAACACAGAAAAGATAAGGATACAATGGAGACAAAGCTCAATGGGGATGTTAAAGTACAGTATTTAGAAAATTAATACAACAAGGAAACCAAAGCACAAATGGCTTTTGATGCAAAGAAAATTACTAAAGAGAATAACATACCTGGATATCTGAAATAAAAAAATATGATAATTCTCAGGGGATTAAAGTTGCATTTTGCTGTTGGAATTAAGGAAGCACAACAGTAACTTGGAAAATGTTTTTCAGAAGAGATGTTAAAATGAGCCCTTGCTCCCCCTCCATTTACCTGTCAAGATGTGCATGAAAGGTTTCCCATAGTGGTTTTAAAGGGACTATGGAGTTTTGCAGTTGCCTTTAACAATTTTAATTATCATCACCAAAATTAAAACCACTGGTCACTTATCCCATTTGTCATCTGTAAATCCTTTCTGCACAACTACAGGTCCTTCCTCAGGTTAGGACAGGATTTCATTCCTGTGAATATACACCAGTCAGAAATGTGGCCTCAAACC
The DNA here is from genome assembly GCF_048418815.1 of Hemitrygon akajei. Taxonomy (NCBI): domain Eukaryota; kingdom Metazoa; phylum Chordata; class Chondrichthyes; order Myliobatiformes; family Dasyatidae; genus Hemitrygon; species Hemitrygon akajei. The sequence continues at coordinate 2,263,495 of NC_133137.1, read as the reverse complement.
GAATTCCCAGGCAGCAGAAAGTGCCCGCAGCCCCACAGCAGCTGACAAATCTGTCCCACCAGTCTCCCCAGTGCTAATTCACATATATGGGTTATACACGTTAGGTGTTTGTAAGCTTGTCAAGGCCTCTATTAGTTTCCATATTTGCTTACAAAATAACAGTTAAGTGCTGACTAAGCACAAGTCAAATTCTACTGTTGTAAGATTATTTTTATTCAATTTTTGAAAAGTGGAATCGGATCATTTTAATTCTGTAAAAGCTTCAATCAATTGTCTGTTATGAGATGTAGTGACATTTGCTCATCACTATATGGGTCAGTTTGCTGGGTAGCATCAGGGCAATTTTTGAACAAGTTTCTTTTGTTTACCTTTGGCTATACAAATATTGATACACAAATGATTCCAGTGACTGAAACTTTGTGTTGACTACATAATGTTGAAATTTAAGTTTCTATTTTGTTACTTTCTTTCAGCAGTGCCTTGATCTATGCTGGGTTTAGTATCCAGTTTAGTGTATAATGAAAGAGGCAAAATTATATATTTATAGTTTTTATTTTATATTAAGCAAGTGGACTAGGTATGAATTTGGTGACTGAATGTGCTTTTTTCATTAATGTTATTTTGATATTAAAATTTGTTAAATTTTTAAAGCCAACTTATTTCTTTAACTTGATAATAGAAGAAGCATTTCAATTGTAGAGACAAACAAGACTGGTGTGTAGTTTTTCCTCTTCCTCATACCTAAGCACTTATCAAAGCATTTTGAACATGCTGCAAGAACAATCTTTAATTTTAATCTTCTAGATTTTGGGTTTGATAGGTTTGTATATGAACTATGCAAACAACCACATGAAATGTCTCTGTTCTGCTAGCTGGTAATGTTGTACAAGTCCCATGATTCAAACAAAATCTCTCCTAATGTATATTTTCAGGCAATTTAGAATTTTGCTTTATCTAACTTTCCCAGAATAAATAATTTTATATTCTAATATTTTATGTGAATGTTTACTGTAATTATAATTAAACAGAACACACTAAATGGCTTTTAATGGACTTGCCCAATGGACCATAACCACTGCACATCTTAGGATACTTAAAGGACATTGTTAATGTCAAAACCTAACTCTGGTTAGGCCACACTTGGAGTATTGTGTCCAGTTCTGGTCGCCTCACTATAGGAAGGATGCAGAAGCATTGGAAAGGGTACAGAGGAGATTTACCAGGATGCTGACTGGTTTAGAGAGTATGGATTATGATCAGAGATTAAGGGAGCTAGGGCTTTACTCTTTGGAGAGAAGGAGGATGAGAGGAGACATGATAGAGGTGTACAAGATATTAAGAGGAATAGACAGAGTGGACAGACAGCGCCTCTTCCCCAGGGCACCACTGCTCAGTACGAGAGGACGTGGCTTTAAGGTAAGAGGTGGGAAGTTCAAGGGGGATATTAGAGGAAGGATTTTTACTCAGGGAGTAGTTGGTGCATGGAATGCACTGCCTGAGTCAGTGGTGGAGGCAGATACATTAGTGAAATTTAAGACACTACTAGACAGGTATATGCAGGAATTTAAGGTGGGGGGGTTATATGGGAGGTAAGGTTTAAGGGTTGGCACTGTGCTATACTATTCTATGTTCTAATGTTCTCAAACGTGTGACCATAGGTTCATATAAAACAGAGGGAGGCCCATGTCATGCCCTTGATCTAAAATTCATGGCATTGTTTCATGAAAAAATATTTGTAACACTTACCCAACAGGCTGGTATATGTCTAGGGGAGAAGGAGATCCAGCCACTCACCAACCCCACCTCCCGTACACGCAGGTGTTGTGAGAATCAAGTTTATGCCGCGCGTACACACGCAATATCAAACTCACACCAGATACCGTTACAGAATACACTTTAAAGATTTTACTAAAACTAAAAGAGTACTATGCAATACAGTATATATGAAGGAAAAGAAAATAAAGCAAAAGGCGCCAACTTATCAAAGTTCAGTCAGTTTAATGCACATCGTTGGAGCTCAACCATCGAACCATTCGACCCCTCGTCACTTGCCTCCGACCTCTACGTCCTCGCACCTGGGACCACCCCGGTGGTCGACCGAGCAGTGCAGTGCACGTCCACCTTCCTCGGCGTCTCCTTCCCGCCTCCCCTCAAAAGACCGCAAAACCCCCAAGCTCCCAGCCCCACAAGTCAAAATAACATTCCCCATTGGTTAACAAATGAATACAATCCCCATATCAGCAAGTCCAAAGCTAAACAACTGCGAGAAAAAAAAACTTATTAGACATAAAAGCATTCCTACTCTAGCAAACCAAAGAAGCCATTTTGATTACATACACAGTACATTGTACATATTAAATAATCCTATTGAAGGAATGAAAGACTTGACATGATTTTTTTTCTATGGTTTTTCTTTGGCACCTAAACATACATGAAAGATTTGCATTCTCAGCTGACTGTTTGCTTTTATTTAGACCTAAGACCCTTATTTCAGGTTAAACTAAACTATTTTCAAACTTTATGTAAAGTTCTACCATATTGTTATCATTCTTTCCTAAAAACCTGCCTTAACACTTGTTAACATGCACTTAACATTGCATGTTGCTGGGACTAAAATAGGCCATACCTCATTGAATCCTCAAAATATTGATCTGGGTAACTATCTATTATCCATTCCTGATTGCAGCTCACACTGTTATTGATAATTTGGTTTGTATAATCTACAGGTAGATGAAAGTCCCTATTGGTTACTGCATTATCCTTGCTATAAGAGTCTCCAATTTCCTAATTTATATCATCCCCCACATTACGGCTACATCAGAACCTACAGCAAGCTCCCTCCAATTTTCTCTGCCTGTTTTAACTCTACCCAAATTGATTCTGCTTAATAATTTTTTGAGCCCAATCTTTACTCTCAACTGTTTTTATCTCATTGTTTATCAATCCAGTGCTCTTTTTGCAATTTGCTGATCTTTATTAAAAGTTAATAACTCCTTTGTTCCTCTTGACAAATCAGGTACTATATACTGTGTGTGTGGCTGAACTCCAAATTACACAACTTGGCCCAATCCTTTCAAAATCGATCTTCATTGAATCATTGATTAAATTATGTCGGATGTAGAACATGCTCAAGGGCAACTGTATCATTTATTTGTGTCTTCTGTGTGTTTAATCATAGCAAAACAACATTGTTTTTTCCAAGAGAATTATTTAAAACAAAAATAATATTTCCATAACAATGTGCTATGAATAAAATAGATCACGGGTATGACATAGGGTTGATAGCCTTCCTCTGTGTTTGTATGAATATGTGGTGACATATTTAACATTTGGGAGCAGTTGAAAGATTTTTATATGAACACTGTTCTGAAGTATCCCAAGCTTTGCTGTAGTTCAATTCTCCAGGTTACCAATGACATGAAAATTATTCGCTCTTTCTGCACACATTAAGGATTATTTCTGGATGATTTAGACAATTCTATCATTACATATTGGGTGATATTGAAAATGATAAGCAGAGTTTGATCAAGTACTTTTCAGGATAGTAACATTGCTGTCAGGAGATATGGTAGGCCTGTGATTGGTGAAATGCAACAAGTAAATAAGTGTTGTTTCTGTTTTGCCCTTCAGGACCACTAAGAAATTGACATTTTTTCCTCTTTGAAAAAGTGTTTAAGATTATTTAAGTACATGTGGTTCTTTTGAATGCAGGAGACCATACATGATGTGAGTCAAAGGTGATTTCTTGAAATAATAGCCTTTATGAGGCACACATTTTTGTAAACATTCCTTTGAGTAGAATACATCTGGATAGTGGTTGCATTCCCTTTCTCTGGAAAAGCATTGAAGATATAATTTCTCAATAAAGTTTTTTTTTGGATCTTCACAGACATTCTATGCAGCCTACATATATAAAAACATCCCAGTGAATGAGAAATAAGAGATAAAAGCTGTTACATTATTATTAATCTATTTATACATAGAATCACATTTTACCAACACCAGGAGTTTCCTCATTTACAATGTCACAATGTTAAAAGGGAAGAATGCTTGGCAGAATCTCCCCACATCGAGCACTGATTTTCAGAGTGGCCAGTTTATCTGCTCTCGTCTCCCCAATATTCAGTATTGCAACTGGCAACTTCTTCTCATAGGCTGCAATGATGAATCTATATCCTGAATACACCTATTAATAGAAAACATAAATAGTTAAATACTTTAATTGATAAACTGCCCAGACAGGTATAATCCATTATGTATTTGAACCCAACACTAAGGCAGGAGCTTAATGCCTTTCACGCCCCCCCCCCCCCACCCCCCGACTGGGAACAGAGACTGTCCTTCCAGAGGATTCATGTACATTTTGCTGGGCCATTCATGGGCACAAAATTCTTGGTATAGTAGGAGCATCTACAAAGTGTTTCCAATAGCCTCCTACAGCTTGGCAAACAGCTGATGTGTTGAGAATCCTCTTCTCTAGGACTGGTGTTCCAGAACACTTTGTCAGTGACAATGGACCACAGTTTATTTGGGAACAATTTCAATCATTACTGAAATTGAATGGAATAAGACATATTAGATCTGCACTATACCACCCAGTTACAAATGACTTGGCTGAAAGGTTTGTCCAGAGTCTGAAGAACACATTGCAAACAACATCAGCAGAGCACACCAATTTCCTCCATGCATAACGCAATGCAGCATACTGCACAACCAACAATTCACCAGTCATGCTGTTCCTGGTTTGTCCCTTACACTCGCCCTCCGAACTGCGCAAACCCAATCTCAGAAGGCGTATGCAGGACTGTTACGAAGGATGAACAACTCTGATGGGCAGAAGGGTGCAGAGTCACCCATGCCCCCTCCCCTTTTGGAAAATCACAAATCGCTACTATTTCGATGCTGCTAACAAGGAAGTAAGAGAGACAAAAGGAAATCTGCCAGGGCAGTTGTTATTGATAACAGCTCATGAAAGTTAATGAGAGAGAGGCACAGCTAAGGTGGAATGTCTTCTACTAACAAAAGAAGAACAGAACCATTGATTACTGCTATTGTCTTTTGGAGAAGGATTGTTTACTTGGTACTGTTCTATTAATTGAAACCCCTCAGGGGGCAACCAGAGTGGGCTGGTTTAATGGGTTACATCACCCTAACCTGATTGACACCTGAGACCCCGTGAGTGGGGATAAAAGTAAGGTCTGAGGTAACACCCCTCAGACGCACCAGGAGAAACGCTAGTGAGCATCAGAACCCCCACGAGACAGGGTGGGAGACCAAACGAAGGGTCGGTAAATTTTAACTCACAGTGTCTTGTAGTGAGACCGGTGGGGGCTTGTGTGTGTGTCCACCCTTGCCTGGGTGACGAGTCCACCACGGAAGAACGGTCTAGCTAAAGGACGGAGGGGTCATACGTGAATGGCCACAACAACAACGCATCGACGGATCAAAATCGTAAAGGAAGGTTGGCAAGATAATAGCTGTTATTGTTCACCCGTTTTCTCTCTCTCTCTCTCTCTCTCTCTCTCTCCAACAATTGAAACACCACAACCAACAACTACCGCAGCCTGCATGAACTGAACTGAACTGAACTTTATATTTCCATCTGACAATTCATTATCCCCTAGACAACGATAGAGCTTATTTCTTATTGATTATTATTATACCCGCACTTTTAGGTTTAGTATTGATGACGTATATTATCTATATATTTGCATTGATATTATTTTTGTGTATTTTTACTAATAAATACTGTTGAAAATAGTATCACCAGACTCCAACGGACACTTCTATCTTTGCTGGTAAGACACCCAGTTACAGGGTTCGTAACAGGACAAACAACTGAAATAAATTGAGGGCTCCTCAAACAAAGAGGTTTGAGGTTTCACCCCTGGACAAAGGACTATTCGGCAAAATTAAGGACCACACTGAACCACTCTCCTACACAGCGCAGGCTGTGTCTGATGAGACAACACCTCGATCAGTTGAGGAGAGCAGTGTCAATTGTTAGAGAAGAAAGCTGTCCAGAGCTGCCAAAACCACTTCCTGCACTTAGAGTTAACTCCTAGACACACTCGAATTTGTTTTGCAGACGTAAGTCTAACCTGCCGAGCAGAGTGACCTCGCCAGTAAGGAAAGCCTTTATCTCACTACATTAATAAATCCTCCACAGTGATTAAATCCTTAGGCCTGAATGGGACAATTTTAAATTTACTGTGCTGTGGATGTGTATATAATAGTTGAGCTGCAGATTGTAGCCACACAGGGAGTAGTGTTGTGAATTTAATATTTCAGTAATATTTGACCAGGTACTTTATCAGGACCCACAGCTTCACTTTGATTGACCTGGGCTAAGGTCTTCCTCACATCCGCTGCAGCCAAACAAGAGTGCCTGCTCCTCAGGGAAAGAGGGGTCCTTCCTAATTTCCTGAATTTTAGAATGCTCAAATATAAAAGGCACTATGTCCATTCTGTTTTTAAGCATTACCTCAGAGACTGAGTCTGAATCATGTATAAAAAATGGCATGTTGCTCTAAATTACTTGGAAGAGGAAATAACATCGTGAGAACTAACATATCCTCTAGACACATTACTATAAACATAATGCAGCATATATGGACATCACTGGACCTTTCTGAGCTAACCAATTAGTTCCACTCTGCTTAACTTTAAACCCTTAAAAATATCTTGCTATAGTTTTGAAAGTTTTCATGAATAGTTGGCTACCATCACCTTTTTAGGCTGTGCCTTACAAATCACAACTCAGTATGCAAAATAAAATCACCCATTTTCCTCATAGTTCTGTAAGAATTCCTTAATGTTGGACACCTCTAATAAAGCTCTTCATAGTCTTTGCAGCTCTAAGGAAAGTTTTCTTATTCTTCCAAGTAACTATTTTGTCTTATTCCTGATATAATTCTAGAAGATAATCTTCTGCATGTGATCCAAGTTTTGGACATGCTTCCTAAAATATGGTGTCCATAATCTGACCTAATATTCTAACCCAGTTAGTATATTATGTTTCATTGGCAATCCTACAAGCCTTTTGATAAGAATTGTTTGATGGGAAATGTGTACAAGGAATACTGCCTGATAACTGCAGAGCAGTATTCTGGATGTGTAATTGTTCTAGCATTACGGAATGTGGTGTATAACACAAAATTGGTGCAGTTTAGTATTTTCTGCTTTTGTATCTTTTGGTGCAGGGTGAGTGCTCCCTGGAAGTATACTCCTTTTTAGCCCTTTCCCCTCCTCTCCATTTTATTCTGCCTTTGTCCTCCTTTCCAGTCCTGGTGAAGGGTCTTGGCCTGAAATATCACTTCTTTATTCCTCTCCATAGATGATGCTTGACCTACTGAGTTCCTCCAGCATTATGTGTGTGTCACTTCAGATTTCCAGCATCTGCAGAATCTCATGTTTCAGAAAGTATGCAGCGGTTTTTATAAAATTCAGAACTGAGTAAATTGAGAATATAAATGTGGTACAATAAATTTTACTACATTTACTTTACTTTATTGTCAGCAAACAATTGATACTAGAGTGTACAATCATCACAGTGATATTTGTTTCTGCACTTTGCGCTCCCTGAAGTACAAATCAAAGTAAATATAATCAAAATTTAAATTATAAATCTTAATTAGAAAATAGAAAAGGGAAAGTAAGGTAGTGCAAGTTAGGTCCAGATATTTGGAAGGTACGGCCCAGATCCGGGTCAGGATCTGTTCAGCAGTCTTCTCACAGTTGGAAAGAAGCTGTTCCCAAATCTGGCCGTACTCTGGGAGAAGGTTCATGCTCCTGAACCTTCTCCCGGAGGGAAGTGGGACAAAAAGTGTGTTAGCTGGGTGGGTCTTGTCCTTGATTATCCTGGCAGCACTGTTCCGACAGCGTGTGGTGTAAAGTGAGTCCAAGGATGGAAGATTGGTTTGTGTGATGTGCTGGGGTATGTTCACAATCTTCTGCAGCTTCTTCCAGTCTTGGACAGGACAACTTCCATACCAGGTTGTGATGCACCCTAGAAGAATGCTTTCTATGGTACACCTATAAAAATTAGTGAGGGTTTTAGGGGACAGGCCAAATTTCTTCAGCTTTCTCAGCAAGTAAAGGCACTGGTGGGCTTCTTGGCAGTGGACTCTGCTTGGTTAGACCAAGTCAAGTTATTTGTGATATTCACCCCGAGGAACTTGAAGCTTTTTAAAGATTTGGGAAAGTCTTAAGGACAGAAATATGAAGATATCAATCACACAGTTAGATTTCACATGATTTGGTCTCCAACAAATTACAGTAAAAAAAACATTTCAGTTGGGATGACACAAATGCTTATTCTTGGAGACAATATTTTGTCTAGTTACCTCCCCTTCTCCACCCTCTTTTTAAAGCAGAGGGCATTGAGAGAAGATGTGATAAAGGTGTTTAAAATGAGGAGTCCATTAACCAGGTAGAGAGAAACTGTGTCAAGAGCTAAAGAACAAAGATTTGAAGTGTTTGGCAAAAGAAACAATATCTATATGCAGAAAAGCTTCCTTTTATAGAGTGGCTGGTCAGCTCCTAGAATGCATTACCTGCTGGGGTCACAGTGACAGATTCAAATGTGATCTCAGTAATTTTGATGACCCTACGAATGGTTACTCAATGCAAAGTAGAGCTCTGTTCTTTGTTTTTCTCCTAATGATACAGATTTTCACAGATCTCTGTAAATTCTAAACTGGGTTTCCTTCCACTGCCCTGCAATTTAAATTGCGATGACTACATTAATGTAAACAATAGTTACTTAGATAGTTAGCAGCTAACCACACCTGATGTCTGCAGGGTGAAAAGATGCCAAAAAGGTGAAAAATCTGACAATTCTATCTGCCACTTTTAATCCTGATCGAGTGACAACCCCTTTGATAATCTCCGCCACTCACCTGTAGTGAAGAGCCAACGACTAGAACTGCATCAGACTCAGCCACACGTTCATGGACAAAATTCACTTTCTCTTTGTTCACTGTGTCTCCAAAAAAGGTGACATCAGGTTTCAGGATTCCACCACAGTTCTTGCATGACGGAACATTAAAGTGTTTGACTTGCTCATTGGCAAAGAAAACATTTCCATCTGGAGCTATTTGATGTGCTTCTTCAAGCCAAGCTGGATTCAGAGCTGCAAATTCTTCCTGAAGGCGACTCCTAGCGGTTGTCTCCCCACAGCCAAGACAAATCACTCTGTGAGTACAGCCGTGAAGTTCTGTCAGGTTCCGGCTTCCTGCCTTCGTATGCAATGCATCCACATTCTGGGTCACCAACCAATGCAGTTTTCCCATTGTCTCCCATTTACTTAGAGCTCTGTGTGCATCATTTACCTGGCGAGAACTAAATTGTGGCCAGCCAACATAATTTTGTGCCCAGTATCTCTGTCTGCCCTCAGCACTGCGGACAAATTCAGAGTGTTGAATGGGGCGTCTTGCCATCCGAGCATAAAGTCCTACATTTTCAGAGCGATAATCGGGAATACCTGACTCCGTAGACACTCCTGCTCCAGTTAGCACAAACAGTTTCTTGGACCGTAAGAGAAATTCCTGAAGATCCTCAAACTCAATGGCATCCAAAGGAAGGCAAGAAGGAACAAATGAAAAATTAGAAGCAATGGCAGAACAGTAGTTCTTGCAGATTTGTTTCAAGAAGCAGCATTTCTCTACAGCTGGGAAAGTGGTCAGAAACAGCATCTAGAAATAAACGCAAGCAGAATCACTATTTTTTTCTAAATAGTTTCTAAAATAAAAGAATAAATATCTGTGTATTTAGGACAAAGAATCAAAGTTAAGGCCTCAAAAGCCAGGAGAAATTTATACAAAGGGATGTGTCAGTGCAAAGGAAGAATTTGATTGATCAGTAGCTGGCATCTTTTTTTGTTGTTTGAATCAGGATATGTCTCGGCCCAATATGTCAACTGAACTAATTTCTATAGATGCTGCCGGGCCTGCTGAGTTCATTCAGCATTTTGTGTGTGCTGCTCAGGGTAAGTCCTACTTATTTCATCCACATGTTATTTTTGATCTGATAAGACTCTCCTGATCGCTGTTGCCTTAATTCTAATAGCTCTTTTAAAGGTTTTGTATTTAACTAACTTAGTTTATAGTTTTGGGGTTTTAATTTAAATAATTTATTACTTGATGAAGTTTACATTAAAGCTTGAAAACATTTACGTATAATGCAAGCCCTCCAGAACATATAAGGTCACTTTGCACCATTCCTTATCTCTATTGTCCTTTTAAGCACTTCCATCCTGAATTCTGATAGCTGCATCAGCTGAATTGAATTGTACAGCTTTAAATGAAGACCATAATCAGCCACAATGGCTTCAGGAGAGATACATTAAGAAAAAATCCTCGTGATCTCAATGGAAAGGAAGGGATGGTGATTTCATATTTTCCTTGTCATTCAGATTAAAGAACAATCTTATTTATTCTAGCTACTGTCATTTTGGAAAATTGGACTAAAGCGATATTCCTAAAATGCAATTGTTTTATTTTTGTTCTTTAACTTTACTCATATTGACATGGGAGGGCACTCCACCTTGTCCAATGCACTTGCTGTGACATATAATAACACAAGATGTTTCTACTCTTGAAAAACCACAATATTGTCGGCTGGAAGAGATCAAACTCTGGTTTCACGGCTTGAGCAGGAATTGGCACCCCTCCAATGCACACACGAGGCTGAGAGTCTGCAGCCTGAGGGACAACTGCTGAGTGACTACCACACAGACAAGGCGATCTAAGCTGGTGATGTGGAATCCTTCCAGTGCAACTCATGCATACTGATGCAGGTGGTGATTATTCTTCAAACACAGAAAATGGACGGATATGGGTATGTGCAGGCAGAAGAGATTATTTAGTTGAGTATTTAAATACTAGTTGAATCAGTTTCTCAACATCATAGTTGAAGGACCTGTTCCTGTGATTGGTGGTTTGCAATTGGAAGCAAGGGTGTGCCCAAAATGGAGGGCATCAATATTTACAGCAGTAGATGGTGTGCAAGTCAACTGGGTTTTATCCTTGATCATGTTAAGCAGCTTCATGTTCACTACTATAGTGGAGAATATTCTGGCATCCCTGATATGCCTGAAAGGTCCTGGGAGGCAGGAGTTAAATCACTTTCCAGTACATAACTTGATAAAAAAGATGCTCCCGCAGACACACTATTTATTATAGGACACACACAAAATGCTGGAGGAACTCAGCAGGCCAGGCAGCATCTATGGGAAAGAGTAAACAGTCGACATTTTATAGACAATAGGTGCAGGAGTAGGCCATTTGGCCCTTCGACCCAGCACCGCCATTCACTGTGATCATGGCTGATCATCCACAATCAGTACCCCGTTCCTGCCCTCTCCCCATATCCTGTGACTCTGCTATCTTTAAGAGCTTTATCTAATTTTCTTAAAAGCATCCAGAGAATTGGTCTCCACTGCCTTCTGAGGCAGAGCATTCCACAGATCCACAAATCTCCGGGCGAAAAAGTTCTTCCTCAACTCCATTTTAAATGGCCTACCCCTTATTCGTAAACTGTGGCCTCTGGTTCTGGACTCCCCCAACATCGGGAACATGTTTCCTGCCTCTAGTGTGTCCAATCCCTTAATAATCTTATATGTTTCAATCAGATCCCCTCTCATCCTTCTAAATTCCAGTGTATACAAGCCTAGTCACTCCAATCTTTCAACATATGACAGTCCCGCCATCCTGGGAATTAACCTCGTGAACATACGCTGCATTCCCTCAATGTCTTTCCTCAAATTTGGAGATCAAAAATGCACATAATACTCCAGGTGTAGTCTTACCAGGGCCCGGTACAACTCCAGAAGGACCTCTTTGCTCCTATACTCAACTCCCCTTGTTATGAAGGCCAACATGCCATTAGCTTTCATCACTGCCTGCTGTACGGGCATGCTTACTTTCAGTGACTGATGAACAAGGACACCTAGATCTCGTTGTACTTCCCCTTTTCCTAACTTGACACCATTCAGACAGTAATCTGCCTTCCTGTTCTTGCCACCAAAGTGGATAACCTCACATTTATCCACATTAAACTGCATCTGCCCACTCGCCCTACCTGTCCAAGTCACCCTGCATTCTCATAATATCCTCCTCACATTTCACACTGCCACCCAGCTTTGTGTCATCTGCAAATTTGCTAATGTTACTTTTATCCTTTCATCTAAATCATCAATGTATATTGTAGATAGCTGTGGTCCCAACACCGAGTCTTGCACTACCCTACTAGTCACTGCCTGCCATTCTGAAAGGGACTCGTTAATCCCTACTCTGTTTCCTGTCTGCCAACCAATTTTCTATCCATGTCAGTACCCTACCCCCAATACCATGTGCTCTAATTTTGCCCACTAATCTCCTATGTGGGACCTTATCAAAGGCTTTCTGAAAGTCCAGCAACACTACATCCACTGGCTCTCCCTTGTCCATTTTCATTGTTACATATTCAAAAAATTCCAGAAGATTAGTCAAGCATGGTTTCCCCTCCTGTTACTGCTCTCCAAATGTGCCGTTATTTCATCTTTTATCATTGACTCCAGCATCTTTCCCACCACTGATGTCAGGCTAACTGGTCTATAATTCCCTGTTTTCTCTCTCCCTCCTTTCTTAAAAAGTGGGAAAACATTAGCTACCCTCCAATTCACAGGAACTGATCCTGAATCTATAGAACATTGGAAAAGGATTATCAATGCGTCCACTATTTCTGGAGCCACCCAGCTACACTGGGATGCAGACCAGATACCTGGGGATTTATCAGCCTTCAGTCCCAGCAGTCTACCCAACACCATTTTCTGCCTAATGTGAATTTCCTTCAGTTCCTCCGTTGTCCTCTGGCCACTATTACACCTGGGAGATTGTTTGTGTCTTCCCTAATGAAGACAAATCCGAAGTACCTATTCAACTCGTCTGCCATTTCCTTGTTCCCCATAATAAATTAACCCGACTTCCTTCATCAGGACTGGAAAACACTATTTGTGCAGCCAGTATCTGGTGACCAGAACAATCTCCTTGGCTGTTCAAGGCGGAGTGATTCAGTGGTGATAATGCTATTAAATGGGAGCGATGATTAATTGAGCGGCCTTTGCCTGACTCTCCGGGATTAAGGATAGCTTGCTTGCTTGCTTGTAAATTTTACAGGTTCTACCGTGGCTGGTGAACTCAATCCGCGAACTCTTCCACAGATGGCAGCTGGCTAGTTTGTGAGGTGTTGTGTTCCTTTCTGAGACCTATTTGCCCTCCCAATGCGTGCCTTCAAATTCTCATTGCCATCCCAAATTATTGCTAGCAGCCCCTTCCCCTAAACTCACCCATCGTAAACCTATGACCAAGCCTTGTCGGTTCTGATTACATAACCAAAATATATTCTTTCTGACCGCTGTAACAACACCTTTAAAGTCAGATTAAGTGACATGCTCTCGCTCTCGCTCTCTCTCTCTCCCTCCCTCCGGAGACCGATGAGCAGCACGACCCTTCTCCACAACTGTTAGAAACTGACCTTTGCGAGTGGCAACCTCCGACCAGCTGCGAACCGAAGCTGCAAGAACATAAACACTACAACGTCCAGCATCCACCGCGACGTCGGGCTCGCTCGGCCGTTGTCATTCGCCGAATGGTTTGAATCACGTGACGTCCTGCCAACCAGTGGAAGGTCACCCTCGGGAGGGGCTGCTGGGTAATCTGAGGTATGGCGCCTGCGGTTGCTGGTTGCTGGTGAGGCCGGCAGATCATTGAAAACGCCTCAGAAGAATCGAGGAAATCTGATGACGCGGGACTGGGTGAGTAAATAGGGGTCACAAACAAGAGAAAATCTGCAGATCTGGAAATCTGAGCAGCACACACGAAATGCTGAAGGAACTTAGCAGGCCAGGCAGCATCTATGGAAAAGAGTACAGCCGACATTTCGGGCCGTGACCCTTCAGCAGGATTCGGCCCAACACATCGACTGTACTCTTTTCCATAGATGCTCCCTGGTCTGCTGAGTTTCTATAGCATTTCGAGTAAGTAGGGAGCCTAGATTTGTAAATTTGTGATCCTTTCATCTCTAAATGTTAAATAAAGTTGATGTTGCATCCAATTTGCCACGTGGAAACGCTAAGAAAGGTTTAACATGACTACTCAGTCCTTGAGAGCGTCTCACGTGTGTATTCCCAGCCATCAGGAACCACGGTTCCAGATTGGCCTACTATTGGCTTCTCTACTAGAAAGAACCATGCCTGCCTTGGCCAGAAGAGACAGGTATTAGTTAACTGTAACAAAACGTTACATGGCCTTCATTTCATTGGGAATTTGAAGAGATTTAATATGTCACCAAAGGCTAGCAAATTTCTACTGATGTACCGTGGAAAGCATTTTAACTGATTGGCCCCTCCATAGTGGATGATGATGCAGTGGACAGAATGGGAAAAATCTGCTAATCTTAGCCAGCTCTATCACAGGCACTAGCCTCCCCAGCATCAAGAATATATTCAAAAGACAGTGTCTCATAAAGATGGCATCATCATGAAGGACTCCCTGCCCCCATTCTCATGGCTTCATTACGACCGTCAGAGATTAGTTGAGGTTTCATGGAAATAGTTTTTTAAAAAGTATTAAAAGACACTATCATTTTAGTGAGTAATTGGCTATAAGATGTAGGAGCAGAATTAGACCATTTGACCCATCAAGTCTTCTCTACCATTTCATCGTGGCTGATACATTTTCCACAGCTACCTGTGGCAATAATTCCTCATAGACCTGATTTTATTCTCACAAATCAATGAATATGTTGTATTTTTAAAAATCACTCCCTACTTGTACATAGTTTTCTCCTTTTGTTTGTTCTTTCTTTCCTCTCTTTTCTATAAGTGTATACCTCAGAAAAATATTATGTGGAGATTTGTGGCAAATGTGAATATATGATATATATGTACAGTATCTGAAATACATCTTGTGGAAATGTTTGATGATGAACTTCAATAAAAAATAAATTACAAAAAAAAACAAATTCCACAGATTCACCACTCTGTCTAAAGTTCTATTCTGCGGCTGGGTCCTCTGGCCTTAGACACTCCCACCACAGGAAACATCCACTCTATCAACGCCATTTGATAGGCTTCAATGAGGTCACCCCTCATTCTTCTGAATTCCAGTGAATGCAGGCCCAGAGCCATCAAACACTCTTCATATGACAGGCCATTCAATCCTGGAATCATTTTCATGAATTTCTTCCAGTTTCAGCACTTCCTTTCTAAGATAAGGGGCCCAAAACTGCTTACAATACTCCAAGTGAGGCCACACCAGTGCTTTATAAAGTTTAAACATAACATCCTTGTTTTTATATTCTGGTCCTTTTGAAATGAATGCTAACATTGCATTTCCCTTCCTTACCACAGACTCGATCTGCAAATTAATCTTTAGCGAATCCTGCAAAAGAACTCCAAAGTCCCTTTGTACCTCAGCTTTTTCTATTTTCTCTCCATTTCGAAAATAGTCAATCCTTTCATTTCTTCCAGCAAAGTGCATGACCGTACACTTCCTGACACTGTTTCCATCTGCCATTTCTTTGCCCATTATCCTAGTCCAAATCCTTCTATAGCCTCTCTACTTCCTCAAAACTACCTGCCCTCGACCTGTCTTCACCTATCTGCAAACTTTACATCAGAGCTATCAGTTCCACCATTCAAATCATTGACATGTAACGTAAAAAGAATCAGTCCCCACACAGACCCCTGTGGAACACCGCTAGTCACCAGCAGCCAACCAGAAATGGCTCCCTTTATTCCCAATCATTGCCTTTGCCAATCAGCTACTTGCTTTATCCATGCTAGAATATTTCCTGTAATACCATGGGCTCATAGCTTGTAAGCAGCCTCGTGTGGCACATTCTCAAAGGCCTTCTGAAAATCCAAGTACACAACATCGACCAATTCTCCTTTGTCTATCCTTGTTATTTCTTCAAAGAATTCCAAGGGATTTGTCAGGCATGATTTTCCCTTGAGGAAACCATGCTAACTACAGCCTATTTTATCATGTGCCTTCAAGTACCCTGAGACCTCATCATGCCTCTCTCCCTTCTTGAAGAGTGGAGTGACATTTGAAAATTTCCAGTCTTCTGGACCCATTCCAGAATCTAATGATTCTTGAAAGATCATTACTTCTGCTACTTCTTTCAGAACTCCTTGCTGTACACCAAGTGATTTATCTTCCTTTAGACCTTTCAGTTTCCTAAGAACCTTCTCTAGTTATGGTAACTTCACACATTTCATGCCCTCTGGTATCTGGAACTTTCACTATACTGCTAGTGTCTTCCACCATGAAGACTGTTCATCCACCATTCCATTGTCCCCCCCCCCCCCCCCCATTACTACCAATCTGGCATCGTTTTCCAGAGGTCTGATGTCCACTCTCGGCTCTCTTTTACATTTTATGTACTTGAACAAACTTCTTGTATCCTCTTTAATATTGTTGGCTAACTTACTTTTGTATTCCATCTTTACCTTAATTACTTTTAGTTGGCTTCTGAACTTTCTTTAAAATATTCTTTCCTTTCCTCTTTCCTTTAAAATACTTATTCCTCTTTAAGATGTATATATCCTGTACCTTCTGAATTGCTTCTAGAAATTCCAGCCATTGCTGCTCTGTTGTCATCCTTGTCAGTGTCATTTTCCAGTCATTTCTAGCCTAATCCTCTCTCGTGCCTCTGTTGTTCCCCTTACTCCATTATAATACTCATATGTCTGACTTTGGCTGTTCCTTCTGGAATTTCAGAGTGAATTCAATCATATTATGAACACGTCCCACTGAGGGTTCTTTTACCTTAAGCTCTGATCAATTCTGGTACATTGCTCAATGCCCAATCCAGAATAGCTGATCCCCTAGTGGGCTCATCTACAAGCTGCTCTAAAATGCCATCTTGTAGGTACTCTAGAAATTTCCCCTCCTGTAATCCAGCACCAACCTGATTTTCCCAAACTACCTGCATATTGAAATCCCCATGACTATTGTAACATTTCCCTTTTGGCAAGCGTTTTCTATCTCCTGTTGCAATTTGGAGACCACATCACTACTGTTTGCAGATCTGTATACAGCTCCGATCAGGATATTTTTACCCTTGCAGTTCCTTAGCTCTATCCATAATGATTCAACACCTTCTGATCCTATTTCAACTCTTTCTAATGATATTATTTCATTTTTTACCAACAGAGTAACACTGTGCCCACTGCCTTCTTGTCTATCCTTTCGATACAGACAGACAGACATACTTTATTGATACCGAGGGAAATTGGGTTTTGTTACAGTCACACCAACCAAGAATAGTGTAAAAATATAGCAATATAAAACAATAAATAATTAAATAATAAGTAAATAATGCCAAGTGGAAAACTGCCCACTCGCAGTTCTAGGCAGGGGACCCACAAAATCCACAATGACTCGGGAAAAAGGTTCCCCAGAAGCAGGTATCGGTCGAAGGGGTGCCGTAGGGATAACCTGATTCAGCTTTCCTACCACCTGACACGTGTGACACCTTCTACAATAGTCGATAATATCCTTCCTCATGTTAGGCCAGTAAAAGTCTCTCATAACTCTATCTACTGTTTTCCTCACTCCAAAATGTCCACCTAGGGGTATCTTATGGGCCAGGTTCAAAATTTTGTCCCGATAAACCTTCGGAACCACCACCTGGTGTACCACCGCCCAGTCCTCATCTGCCGGTACGGTGATCGGCCTCCACTTTCTCATTAATACTCCGTCCTTCATATAGTAGCCCACTGGTTCCTTCTTAATTCCCGCATCAGAGAGAGCTGTCTCCTTCAATGCCACAAGCTCCTCATCCCGTCTCTGCTCCTTAATAAGTTCCTTCCTCGCTAATGGTAAATCCACCTCCTCTTCCTTACTTTCCTTAGCTCCACTATCCTCTTTCTTCTCATCCTTTAACCCCTCCTGGTGCAAGGCTGGGAAAAACATCTCAGCTAAATCAACGCCAGACTCAGTTAAATTTGTGCCTGTCTCAGCTGCTTTTCTCGACATGCTGCTAACTGCGCAGGCGGGATAATGGGCGGGTCCTCAGCACTTACAGGCTTGCTCGTCAGCTTCACTGCTGAGTACACATCCCCACCTGCAAGATCATTACTGAGTAAGACATCCACATCACGTATCGGGAGTGCAGACTGCACTCCGATCGTGACTGGTCTGGATACCAACTCACACTTCAAAAAGATTTTATGCACCGGCACTGCCTCGGTCCCTTTTCCAACCACTTCTATCACTACGTCACTGGTCTCGGTCTCGGCACTAAAGTCCAACACACTACTTAGGATTAGGGACTGAAAAGCCCCAGTGTCTCCAGATTTTCACTGGCACTGGGGTTGACCCTTCCTTCACAGATACCAACCCGGGCAAAAGAAATTTCTCCCATCCCTCCTGAACTCGGCTTGGCTCCTCCTCCTTCTTCTTTAGCGACATTTCAGTTGGCTTAATGCAGGCGGTTGGGGTTGGCGCCTTTCCTTTCCCTATCTCTTTCTTCGGAGCCAGGCACTTAGATGCTATGTAACCAGCTTTCCCACAATTTTAACATGTAAAGCTGGGAAACTTCCTGCCAGCCTGCTTTTCCTCCTCCTTACCCTTTCCACTAGTCCCCGGCTTATTCTCTGATTTTGCCGGTGGGCTTTCTCTACCAACCCTACTACCCCTCTGGTAGCTCTTATTTGGGGGAAATTTTATCTTATGGGTTAAGGCATACTCGTCTGCTAACTTGGCAGTCGCAGACAGAGTCACTGCCTCCTTCTTGTCCAAATACGTCTTCATACCCTCAGGGACGCAACTTTTAAACTGCTCAATCAGCATCAGCTGTTTTAATTTGTCCAGATCCTCACTGGCCCCTTTTGAAGCGCACCAACGCTCAAAATACATGTGCATTTCACGGGCAAACTCTAAATACGTGCGTCCCACGGCTTTCTCAAATTCCGGAACTTCTGCCGGTATGCCTCTGGAACCAACTCGTAACTCCTCATTATAGCCCTTTCTACTTCATCATAATCTTTGGCCTCATCCATAGACAATGCCGAATAGGCTTGCTGAGCCTTCCCTTTAAGAACACTCTGTAACAGAACAGCCCACTTCTCCTTAGGCCAGTCCTGATTCATAGCAACTTTCTCAAAATGGAGGAAGTACCTATCGACATCCATCTCCTCGAATGGGGGTACCAACTTAACCTCCTGATCAATCTTGAACCCCCTGTTTGGGTCCACCACGTGTCCCCTTGCCTGCAATGCTCGTAACCTATCCATCTCATACTGCCTTTCTTTCTTCCTTTTCTCAGCCTCCAGCTTCCATACTCGGAATTCATGCTCCCTTTTCCTTTCCTCCTCCTCCATCTTTAATCTCTCCATCTGAAGCTGAAGATCAACCCCACTGGGTTTACTCTTGGGGAAACATCTCCCGCTCCTCTTCGGAAAACACCCCCTCAGATACATAGTGGTCAACTATGGCTCTCTGTATCTCCGACTTCCTCATTGCCGGTTTCACCCTCACAAGTTTCAACTGTTCCGCAATATTCAACAATTTCAACTTTATGGCAACCCCAATGCCTCCGAAGTTGGTTCCCTCCGAACTTGTCAATCTCTATTTCTGCTGTTTACCTGTATTTCCCACACACCAAATCAGATAAGGGAATTTACCCTGATCAATTCAACAACCTCCCAGTTTGATGTTCAAAATCCCGGATGAGACCCCAATATGTTACGTACCCCATGACCGGGTTATCAAACCAGCAGGATTGGAATGATACATTGGAGTCTGGTGGTACTGTAACTAAAGGTGTTTATTAGTAAACTAAGTAATACAGTATCAAAAATGCAAATTTACATATAAATCAGATTAGCAATGATAAATACAGAAGTGTAGGAATAAGAATCAAAACCAAGCTCTATCGTAGTCTAGGGGTAAATGAATAGTCTTAAGATAATGTAGAGTTCAGTTCAGTTTGTTGTGACGTTGGAGAGAGAGAGTGAGCGAGAGATGAGCAGCTGTAGCCGGCAAACCTACCGTTGTCTTCTTGTTCCGTTGTACTGTTGTGGTCATTGATTATGACCCTTCCATTCCCGGCTAGACCGTTCTTCAGTGGTGGACCTGTCACCCAGGTGAGGATGGACACACACACAAGCCCCCACCGGCCTGCCTTCACACACTGTGATCTTTAGACCGATTCCCCGAATCAATCCTCCAAGCCCCCACCTTCCTGTGGGTGCACAACACTCTTTCAGTGCCCAGTGGCGTGTCTGCCTGTGTCTCAGCAGACCGGTCCTTTATCTCCCCTGCCGGGGTACCAGCCATCCATCAACTGATCATGTCCATCAAACTGGGCCACTCCCTTCTGTCTCTGCAAGCACCTGGCATCACTCTGCTGTGTCAGCAAGGATTCACACAAGCAGGCAAAGTCCTTGGAAGTAAAGTCAACAATCAGCAGAGAAGCCATAATTTTAAATCCTTGTGTCTCTCTCATTATCAGCATGTGCAGCATGGCACCTCTCCCTCTTTATCTCTCTCGTTAGCAACATAGTTCACTGGGGGTTCAACTCTGGACCCCATCTCCCCATGGTTTTCTCATCATACATAACAATACCATCTGGAAACCTTGTTCTTGGCCACAGAAACTCCTGTCTGTTCCCCTAACTGATGAATCCCCTATCACCACAGCTTGCCTCTTCTTCTCTTCCCCCCACCCCCTTCCCTCTGAGTCACAGAGGCAGACTCACCAACTGCAACTTTTCTCTGTTAAGCCACTCCCCCCCCACCTCCTCGCGATAGTATTCAAAGTGATGGCCACAAGGGTCCTTAACTCTGCACTGGCTCCTTAACCACTTCCCCCTTCCTGACTGTCACCCATTTTCCTGTGTCTTGCACTTTGGGTGATAGATAGATAGATACTTTATTCATCCCCATGGGGAAATTCAACTTTTTTCCAATGTCCCATACACTTGTTGTAGCAAAACTAATTACATACAATACTTAACTCAGTAAAAAAATATGATATGCATCTAAATCACTATCTCAAAAAGCATTAATAATAGCTTTTAAAAAGTTCTTAAGTCCTGGCGGTAGAATTGTAAAGCCTAATGGCATTGGGGAGTATTGACCTCTTCATCCGTCTGAGGAGCATTGCATCGATAGTAACCTGTCGCTGAAACTGCTTCTCTGTCTCTGGATGGTGCTATGTAGAGGATGTTCAGAGTTATCCATAATTGACCGTAGCCTACTCAGCGCCCTTCGCTCAGCTACCGATGTTAAACTCTCCAGTACTTTGCCCACGACAGAGCCCGCCTTCCTTACCAGCTTATTAAGACGTGAGGCGTCCCTCTTCTTAATGCTTCCTCCCCAACACGCCACCACAAAGAAGAGGGTGCTCTCCACAACTGACCTATAGAACATCTTCAGCATCTCACTACAGACATTGAATGATGCCAACCTTCTTAGGAAGTACAGTAACTACCTTTCTATAGGTCCTATCTATTTACACCATCAGCTTCCTGAATGATTTGGAATTCATTAACGTCATTTGTTAGAATCTGCAGCTGGATGCACTTCTTGAAGTTCTAGTCATCAGAGAAACTGGAGGTCTCCCTGCCTTCCCACATCCTGCAAGAAGAGCATTGCACTGTCCTTCCTGACATCTCTATTGTCCTAGCTGAGCAGGTAGGAAGAAGAGAATGGGGAAAAAAGAGTTTTTCTTTCCTTTGCTTTCTCTGAGTGAAGCCTTTCTTCACAGAGGCCTTGAAAAGCTAAAACCTTAAGCACATCACTCTGACTACGTCCACTCGATGGGCGGTGCGCCGATTGGTCACTGTTCAAAACTCTTTGACACTGTTGCAACCTGCTCCTATCTTTTATCCTTCCGCAGTGGACCTGATAAAGTCCCCTCCTCTCTAAACTTCCTATGTCTGGATTGGCCGCTAGTCAAAGCTCTGTTTAAGTCAAATACAAAACAAATTAGATGCTATCAATACTACTGCAGTACTATAAAATTGTATTAGTTAATAGTTTTTGACTGAGAAATTCCTCCAATCTATGCTGTCATGTTCTTTTGACTGTAAATGAATAAAATCAGCACAGAAACCTAGTGGACCAATGCTAACATTAATTTCAAAATAAGATTATTGGGTGTATTTAAGGTGGAAATTGAGGGGTTTTTGATTGGTCACAGCATCGAAGGTTACGGGGAGAAGGCCGGGGGGTGGGGGAAAGGATCAGCCATGATTGATTGTTGGAACAGACTTGATGGGCCAAAAGGCTTAATTCTGCTCCTATGTCTTATGGAATTCCGGTTCTTACTTAGAGGGAGACTTTCCTCTTTGTTAAAATTCTTTTCCTCTAGTTTTATTTCAATGGCTTCCTTCATCAGGCAGTTCCAAAGGCCATTGGCATGGCACAGTAGTTTTGTGATGCCATTTTCATTTAATTATGGACCTATATTCCCAAATCCATTTGTTCTACCACATTCTCATTGCCCTACTCACTGTGTAAGATCTATCCTGGTTGGTCTTACCTAAGTGCAAAACCTCGCAACTGTCTACATTAAATTCCTTCTGCCATTTTTCCAGCTGATGCAGGTCCCTCGGCAAGCCATGATAGCCTTCCTCTCTGTCCAGTTCACCCCAAGTGTTGGTGTCATCAGCAAATTTGTTGATACAGTTATCCTCATTATCATCCAAATCATTGATATAGATGCCAAACCACAAAGGATCCAGCACCCATCCCTGCAGCACACTGCTTGTCACAGACCTCCAGTCAGAAAGGCAACCATCTACCACAAAGTCAATGTCTAGTCCATTTTACTAGTCTACCTCAGCTTGAATGCCACGTGCTAAAGTCCATGTAGACAACATCCACTGCCTTGCCTTCATCTCCTTTCCTGGTAACTCACTCAAAACACTCTATAAGGTTGGTTAGACATAACCTACAATGCACAAAGCCATGCTGACTATTCTTAATGTCATTACAAATATATCTGGTCCCTTAGAATACCTTCCAATAACTTTCCCACAGCTGATGTCAGACTCACTGGCCTATAATTTCCTGGTTATGTTGGAGCCTTTTTTAAACAGCTGAATGACATTGGCTATCCTCCAATTCTCTGGTACTTCTCCCTTTGCTAAGTATGTTATAAGTATCTCTTCTCAAGCCCCAGCAATTTCTATACTTGCCTCTCATCGGGTCTAAGGGAACACCTTGTCAGGCTCTGGGGATTTATCCACCCTGATTTTCCTCAGGTAAGAAACACCTCCCTCCTCTTTTGTAATCTGAAGTTGATGCCACTTTGCCTCACTTCTATAGACTCTGTGTCTGTCTCCTGAGTAAATATAGATACAAAAAAATTATTTATGATCTCCCTTCATCTGTTTTGGCTTCACATGTGGATTATCATACTGATCTTCCAGAGAACCAATTTCGTCCCTTGCAGTCCTTTTGCTCTTAACATATCTGTAGAATCCCTTAGGATTCTCCTTCACCTTGTTTGCTAGAGTAAATTCATGCCTTCTTTTAGCCCTCCTGATTTCTTTATTAATTGTTCTCTTGTATTTCTTATACTCCATAAACACCTCATTTGTTCCTGTCTGCCTACATCTGCTATGCACTTCCTCTTTTTTGTCTTAGCCAGGGCCTAAAAATCTCTTGAAAACCAAGGTTCCCTACACTCGTTATCTTTACCTTTTATTCTGACAGGTACATACAAGCTTTGTACTCTCAAAATTTCAGTTTTGAATGCCTCCCACTTACCAAGTACACCGTTGCAAGAAAACACCCAATCCACAGTTGCTAGATCATTTCTGATACCATCAAAATTGGCCTTTCTCCAATTTAAAATCTGACCAGACCTATTTTTTTTTTTTAGCATATTTAAAACTAATGACATCCCTAGGTGAAAAATGTTCCCCTACACCAAATTCTGTCACCTGCCCATGTCATTCCCTCATAACAGATCCAGTATCGCGCACTCTCTCATTGGGACTTCTATGTACTGATTTTAAAACTTTCCTGAACACATTTGACAAACTATCCCTTCTAGTCCTTTTATCGTATGGGAGTCCTAGTCAATATGTGGAAAGTTAAGATCACCTACTATAACAACGTTATGTTTCTTGCAACAGTCTGCAAGCTCTGTACAAATTTGTTCTTCTAAATCCCTCAGACTGTAGGGTGATCTATAATATAGCCCCATTAACATGGTCATACCTTTCTTATTTCAGTTCCACCCATAACAACTCACGAGACGAGTTCTCCAGTCTGTCCTGACAGAGTGCAGCTGTAACTGACTAATGGAACTCTGGGATATTGAGCTGCCAGTCCTGCCTCTCCTGCAACCAAGTCTCACTAATGGCTACAATATCATAATTCCAAACGTTGATCCGTGCTCTGAGCTCATCCACCTTTCCTACAATACTTATGCAGCTCAGGACACTACTTGCACCAAACTAAACTTTTTGACTCCTGAATTTGTCTGATGTCTTAGCAACATCTGTCTCCACAACTTCTCCACTATCTGTTCTGGCACTCTGGTTCCCATTCCCCTGCAACTATAATTTAAACCCCACCATGCAGCATTAGCAAACCTTCCCACTAGGATATTTATCCCCTTCCAGTTCAGGTACAGGTCTCACCTTCCCTGGAAGAGAGCCCAGTGATCTAAAAATCTTCTGCCCTCCCTCCTACACCAAATCTTTAGCCATATGTTATACTGTATAATCTTTCCTATTTCTGGACTCAG
Source organism: Hemitrygon akajei (assembly GCF_048418815.1). NCBI lineage: Eukaryota > Metazoa > Chordata > Chondrichthyes > Myliobatiformes > Dasyatidae > Hemitrygon > Hemitrygon akajei. The sequence goes on along the minus strand of NC_133137.1, from coordinate 2,238,736 downwards.
CATGTGACATGGGTAGCAATCCTAAAATCAGAACGCTAGAGGTTCTGTTCTTTAACTTAGCACCTAACTCTCTGAACTCCCTTTATAGAACCTCATCACTTGTCCTATCCATGTCATTGGTACCTACATGTTCACCTTCTACTTGAGAATGCTGAGGACTCAGTCCAAAATATCCTAGACCCTGGTACCTGGGAGGCAACATACCATCTGCAAATCTCATTCTTGCCCGTAGAACCTCCTTTCTGTTTTCCTAATGAATGAATCCCCTATCACCACAGCTTGCCGTCCCCCATCCCTTCTGAGTCACACAGCCAGACTCAGTGTCAGAGACCCAACAGCTGTTAGATAATTCACACCCACCCCCAACAGCATCCAAAGTGATATAAAATTATTGAGGGGGATGGCCACAGGGGTACTCTGCTCTACTCCTTAACCCCTTTCCTCTTCCTAACTGTCATCCTGTTTCTTGTATCCTGCCCCTTGGGTGGAACAACCTTTTTCTTCCAGATGTGCTCCTTTGAACTCCACATTGAACCAAGACATAGTAATGGTAGGTTTGGGGTTTTGTGAGGCCTTGAGGTTGCATTTATCCCGCTGACCAGTGAATTCCCAGTTTCAAACTGCCAAATCTGTTCTAAATGTTTTTCCTTTAATATGATAGTAATGCAACACGACACAATGAAGGACATCCTCAGTGTGAAGATTGGACTTTGCCTACACTTATTGCTAAGCCAACCAACATGTGTAGTTACTGCAGCTACGTTGGTGAGGGGAGTGTTTGCCATGTTTATCCCTTGAGTTGGTTCTCTCATCCCTTGCCTGCAGCCCAGACTGGGCTGATTGTTATTCAGGTCCAGGCCACTTGGTGCTGCTGAATGTTGGAGGAGCTCAGCAAGTCAGGCAGTACCTACAGAGAGGAACAAACAGTCATCATTTCAAGCTGACACACTTCATCAAGTTTGCAGTCGTGATGCAGGGTTGCAGCCCAAATCATTGGCTCTTTGTTTTTATCCATAGATGCTGCCTGCCTGAATTTTTTCCAATATTTTGTGTATGTTGTTCTGGATTTCCAGCATCTACAGTATCTCTTGTGTTTATGGTGTTACTGCACCCTGTTAGGTCTGCCATCCAAAAGGCAGTTCTGCGTCCTTACTGCTTTCAGTGCTTCCTTCAACATGGAGTACCAGTACATCAGCTAAAGGAAGAAGAGTGGTAATCGGCTAAAATTTCCTTAGATGTATCTAACACAATACTTTGAACCTTCAGAGTTGATATTGAGGGCTGTATGAATACCTTTAATTCTGACATGCAGTAGACAGGATGGATGCAGGGGTCACAATGGAGCTGACGAAGCTGCTGCTCTTCCAGACTGTGAGATCGTTCTCCTAATTTAGATGGCAGACTAAATTGAGTTAGGCGTGCCTTTGTGTTTCCGAATTTGGTGCCTAGGCTCTTGCTGGGATATCTGTTCTGTTTTATTTTTATTTTTCAACTGAGTGGCTTGTGCAGACATTTTGGAGGGCAGTTAAATGTCATCCAGATTGCAGGACTGATTGAAATAAGGACAACTGATTAGAACAATGCAGTTTGTGTGTGTGGCTATGTATTTGTAATGGTGGTCAAAAGTAGAGGTGTAAATGTACAAGTGAGTGTGAGATTTTCATGGGTCCACCTAAAATTGATGAAATGCTGAGTTTAGAGCATGAGGAGGCTATGAAACCTGAAGATTTTTTAAATTGTGTAGCCAAAGGGTTCTTTTAAAAAAAAATACCAAGCCCCTTAATAAAGCCTCATGGCCTGACAATATATTCCCTCGCAGTTTGTGAGAGGCCAGTGCAGAATCTGCAGGGACCCTAGCAGAGATCTTTAAAACGTCCTTAGCCACGGTGAGGTGCCAGAGGGCTAGAGTACAGTTTGTGTTGTTCCATTGTTTAAGAAAGGCTTTGTATATCCGTAGTTTAAAATGGGAAATTATAGGCTTTTAATGGTTAAGTTAGTGGAAAGTATTCTCAGGGACTGGATATTTAAGTATTTGGGTAGACAGGGACTGATTGGGGATAGTCAACATGGCTTTGGGAGTGGTGTCTTACCAATCTGAAAAGTTTTTTGAGGAAGTTACCAAAAAAGTTGAAGAAGACAAGGCAGTGGATATTGTTTACATGGACTTTTGCGGGGCAAAATGACAAGGTCCTGCATGGGAGGTTAGTCAAGAAAGTTCAATTATTTGGCATTCAAGCTGAGGTAGTAAATTGTATTGGACATTAGCTCCATGGTAGAAGCCTGACTGTGGTAGTTGATCATTGCCTCTCTGGAGGCCTGTGAACAGTGATGTGCTTCAGGGATCTGTGCTTGGTCCATTGTTCATTATCTAAATCAACGATCTGGATGATAATGTGGTAAACCTGATCAGCAAATTTGAGGATGAAACAAAGACCGGGGGCAAAGTGGGCAACAAGGAAGGCTATCAAAGTCTGCAGCGGGATCTAGGCCAGTTGGAAAAATGGGCTAAAAAGTGGCAGATAGAACTTAATGTAGCCAAGTGTTGAAGTACAGTATTGCACTTTGTTGTGGGGGGGGGGGGGGGGTTATCAAACCAGGATAGGCTTGCACAGTGAGCAGTAGGGCACTGAGTGGTGTGGTAGAAGAGGGACCTAGGAATATTGATCCTTATTTCTTTGAAAATGGTGTCACATGTAGATAGGGTAGTAAAGAGAGCTTTTGGCTCACTGGCCTTCATAAATCAAAGTATTAAGTATAGGAGTTAGGATGTTATGTTGAAGTACTATAGAACATTGGTGAAGCCTAATTTGGAGTATCTGGTCATCTACCTACAGACAAGATACCATTAAGATTACAGGAAAGATATCATTAAGATTGAAAGAATACAGAGAAAATTTACAAGGATATTGCTAGGATTTGAGCACCTGATTTATAGAGGAAGATTGAATAGGTTAGGACTTTATTCCCCAGAGTGTAGAAGATTTGAGAGAGCTATGCAAAATTAGAAGGACTAATAAATAAGAAAAAATGTAAGCAGGCTTTTTCCACTGTGGTTAGGTGACTGGAGGGCATTAGTTAAGGTTGAAAGGTGAAATGTTTAAGGTGAACATGAAGAGGATCTTCATTCTGAGAGTGTTAAGAGTGTGGAATGAGCATCTAAGTGAAATGGAAGGGAGGGGTATGAAGGGCTATAGGTGCATGTTAATGGGACTAGGCATATTAATTGTCCAAAGGGCTTGTTTCTGTGCTAGTGTTCTATGACTCTGACTAAATGTTTTTGCAGAAAAGGTATGTATAAAACTGAAGAATTAATGATTGAAAAATAAAGAAATAACAGATTTTGTACAAAAATTTATATTCTGTTCATGTGAGAAGATACAGGTGGCCCCCATTTTTCGAAAGTTCGCTTTACGACAGCTCACTTTATACGTGTGTTTATCCCAAGAAAGACTACCATGATCGTGAAGCCTTGTGCGGGCAGTTGTATGCGCATGCGTGTACGTGCTGTTTTTTTTAATCCAAATTGATTTTGGCTTGCTGTCTTCCCGATTTTGATAAGTGAAACTACACTGTACATACATTATTTCTACTTTATAAAGGCTGTATATTTATCACATCATTCCTGCTTTTACTATATGTTTGTGTTACTTTAGGTTTTATGTGTTGTTTGGTATGCTTTGGTAGGTTATTTTTTGGGTCTGGGAACGCTCAAAAATTTTTCCCATATAAATTAATGGTAATTGCTTCTTCACTTTACGACATTTCGGCTTACAAACGGTTTCATAGGATCGCTGTACTTTCGGATAGCGTGGGAAACTTGTACTTGAGTATTCCAACAATAGAAAGTCCAGGACCAAGAAAAAGTGGGGAGGACAACAGGGAAACAATTTAAAACAACCAAGACTTAACAGTTTGTAGGTTAATTGGTCATTGTAAATTATCCCATGATTAAGTGTTTTCCAATCTTTTTTAGCCCAACGCCCCCTGAAGCGCCTTCATATTTGCCAATGCCCCTCTTAGGCACAATATACTTTCCAGCACTTCCATTGTGTAAAAACATGTCTACCAAATGCTAACATGATAAAAATGATCCTACTTTAAATTTTTATTTGTCTTTAAACTAGTTTACTGTACAGCTTTGATATCAATATGGTCCTTGAGCTTGATGGATTTCAGCAAGAGATCTGATTCAAGTTGTGATAGCAAAAGCCTTAAGTCCTCACATATAATAATGTCCAAGCGGTTTCTGTTTTTTGTGAGTATGTGATTCACTGCGCTGAAGCCTATTTCAACAAGGTAGGAGAATGGAAATGCAATGAAGAGCATTTGGCTCTTCTCTAAAAACCAGGAAGCTTCGTATGAGTGTGTAACCACATACCACAAAAGCCAACATTTTTGAAAAGCATTTTTGATAATTTCTTGTAAGCTCTCTTCCTGTTCTTCCACCTTGCAAAGAAATGGGGTAGTTACCCAGTCCGGAATTTCCAGATTATTCAAATCCTTGAATCGATTCTGAAAATCCTTCAGTGATAGCAGGTGTATGCAGCACTGTTACAAATCACTATCTGTGAAAGAGAGTGCCATACTTTCCATGCAGTGAGAACATTCTTCTCCTAATGTTTTGCTTATATATTTCCAGTTTTCCGATAAAAGTGGACACTGCGCTTTATGCCTGGATTAAATTGAAATTCTCATCTTGCGGTTTCATATTTAGAGTGTTCACTTTGTCGTACAGATAGGCTAGGTATGCCACATCTCCATGTAGAAGTTCAATCTTGTTTCCCAAGCTCTTGTTGCCTTTGAGCAAAAATTCACCAACTGTGTCTAAAGATCAAATAAATGTTTTAAGCAGCAGCCTTTTGACAGCTGCTGTCAAGTGATCAAGTGTTCGAATTCTTCATCATTATCTTGGCATAACTGACAAAATAATATGCTCTTTTAGGGATGTGCTTTAATTTTGTTGATTGCAGATATTATAAGTCATGCTTGAAAAAGTCTCTGGCTGTGGTTTTTGGCAGCAAGATGTTGATGATGAATTACACAATGGATTGCAAACAGTCTTGGCATTTATGGAAAAAAGAAATTCCACTAAACCAGTATGGTGACTTGTCATATATGGTGCTCCATCTGTTGCATGAGAAATCATGTTCCTAGTCAGAATACTTTTATCCTCAACTTACATTTTAAGCTCATCATAGATTGATTCTCTGTTAATATTTGTTTTTAGCTTTTTACAAAAGGAAATTTCTTCATAAACTTCTGTTTTTGATAAACCATACATATGCCTTTAGCACTACTTCGACTCATCCAGTTGTATCCCAAATTCTGTTTTTTGTAGCTCTGTGCATAGTTGATACTCAATGTCTTCATTCATTTCCTCAATAAGACCAGCTATAGAGTTATTACTCAGATGAATTGATTTTAAAGTACTGGTATCCATTTTGAGAACAGTGTTGAGCATTTCTGATACAGCAGGCATTATTAATCTTTCGCCAATTGTATGAGATTTCCACACTTTGCTATCATTTTGGAAATATAAGAAGCAGTGAGACCACTATCAATGTATTTTTAGCTTTCTTGGCAAATGACTCAAATGTGCAACACTTTTCAAATGTTTCTTCCATCTTCTGGAACTGAGTAATATTGTAAGTAGTCTTTTCAGGGTGTCTTTTACAGAAGTGTTCCTGCAATCTTGATAGTTTTAGACAGTACAGTATTACAAATAAGAAACGTGGGGTGTCGCTGATCAGGCGGGAACAGAATAAAACCATACTCCAGGAGTGTAACATTGTATTGACGCACTTTCTGTAGTTTCTTTTTCTTAGCAAGATTAGAATTCTAGGCTTCACTGCCTTCAGGCTTGCAGAGATTGCGCTGTACATATTTATCCATCATTAACAGAGCTAAATTAAAATAAAAAATTAACACAAACTGGGAATGCCTATCAGATGTTGACGACAGCAGCAAGTTCACATGGATAGAACAATGGTGGCAAAGGAACAGCGAGGCAAAGATGAAGACTATCACAACAGCAAAAATTATGTTAACAAGGACTCAGATTAGAATCTGAATGTCCATTGAGATAGAGCTGGTGTTCAACAAGCTACCTTTATACTATTCCAATTAGTGTGATTGAACAATCACGTAAGGTCTCATAATCTCATAATCCCCAAAGATGGTTCTTGACTGCAGATCTGAAGCCAAGGTCACTTTGAACACCTGAAGAAGAATCCTCGAGGTTAGCAGGTTCACTGGCAGTGTTCCACCATTTGGTTTTGACCAGCACTGTATCATTGTGTGACCTGTTTTCTGTAGATCTGTAGAGAAAGTTGAGAGTGTGTAATCAACCTACCAACTGTTAAATTGCATGAACTTGTTCTGTGCCACGAGTGATGGGGAACTGTTGAGCACCCTGGTTGTCTATTGGTTCGTAAGGTCAGATGAAATTGCTGAGTTTCAGGTGCATTTGACAACGAGTGCTCACCGCCTGCAGAGCAATGGTTCTTTCTGTGTTTCAATGGGCTCTTTCCCTTTTTTTGGGAAGTCCCTGCTGTACTAATGGTCGGATAGGTCTCATGCCTTAGTTAGAGTACCGCTTACCACCCCCACCCTCCCCGTCCCCCAAGAATATTGAACACATCCCAAAGACTTCTTATTCCCCTAATGCCCCCTTGGTGGGGGTGGAGGGTACTGCCCCCATTGGGAGATCACTGAGCTAGATTAAATAGGGGGAATGCTGGATGCCACAGCTTGAAGGGCCTATTCTGTGTTGTATCTCAATAAATAAATAAAATGACTGTCATTACTGTAAAGGGTAATGGGATTGAAATATAAAAATAATGGGGTGAGTCCTTCTGAACCAGTGATCCACATCCTTGGGCATTAATGGCTTCAGAGACAGTAGATGCAATTGTCATGATCTTCCAATTCTCAAAGTTTGAATGAGTTGGAAGATTGTGAATGTAAGCACTCATGAATGATGAAGTAGAAAAGATAGAGAGCAAGAAACTAGACTACCTAGCTTGGCATTATAATAGGGTAAATGTTGAAATTCGTTATTTTTAAAGTGATAGTGGGGTATTTTAGAAAATTATAGTACTGTGAAGTAGCACTTTCATGGAAAGAAATTGTTTCTGATAAGTTTTGTTGTAGCTTGTACAAACATGCACAAATTAAAAACAGGGCTCTGTCTGCTTCCTCATTTAATGATTTCATGGCTGATCTCTTTGTAACCTCAATTTGCATTCCTATCCATCCACAGCAACCTTTCATCACCTTGCTTATCATTAATTTATTTCTTTAAAATTAGTCAAAGGTTCTGCTTCCTCTACCTTTTGCAGAAGCGAGCTGCAAAGGCTCATGATCTCAGGAAAAAAAATGTTCCATCTGTATTTAAAGAGAAACTTGGGCCGAATTTAGAACACTTCAAAAATAAGAGGTTATTTATGACACAAGATAGGATGATGAAGGGTTAGCAAATTAACAAAGTAGAGTTAGTTATAATCCACGTTGAGTATTTACAATTTATATTAATGATGGTAGAAGAGACTAAGTGTATTAAAGCCATATTTGCTGCTGATATAGCGATGGATAGGAATGCAAATTAAGGAAATGGAGAATGTATGGTTAGTGTTGGCAAAGAGTAGGCAGATGGAGTGTAATACAGGAAAATACAAGTACTTAACTTTGAAAGGAAGAATAAGAAAAGTAAAATATAGTTTTTTTAAATGGAGAGAGATTGTAAAACGTTTACGGAAAGACAGTGACTTTATTTGTATAAGAAACACAAAGTTCAGATGGCAAAATGTAATGTTGGCACTTATTGTAACATGGAGTTTAAAACTGAGGAGGTTTGCTCTGTACGTTGATGAGACTACACATGGACTCTATGTAGAGTTTTGGCCTTATTTATACTCTTACTGAAGGCACTTTTAAAAGTTTATGAAAACATAAAATGCTGGCAGAACTCAGCAGCCCAGACAGCATCTATGGGAGGAGGTAGTGACGACGTTTCGGGCCGAAACCCTTCATCAGGAGTGAAGTAACATGGGATGGTCGGGGGGGGGGGGGTGGGGGGGGGGATAAGAAGTGGGGGGAGGGATGAAGTAGAGAGCTGGGAAATGATAGGCTGAAGGGAAATGGGCTAGGGGGAAGGTGGAGAATTATGGGAAATAAAAGAAAGAAAGTTAGGGCTGGGGGGAGATTATAGTGAGGGGGGAAAGAGAGAGCAAGAGAATCAGACTAAAATTATAGATAGGGATGGGATGGGGGGGCAGGGGTATTGGTTGACTTCTGGAGTGAATGGGTTGAATTGAGCAGAAAACTTGAGCAGATTAGGTTTACACTTAATGGAGTTAAGAAAAGCAAGGAGTGATCTTATTGAAACAATAAGATTCTGTTTGATAAGTGCTGTCAGTGTTTCCCCTCGTAAAGGAACCAAGAACGAGGGAGTGTTGTTTCAGAATAACAAATTGCCTATTTGATGGAGGCAAGAAGGAATTCGTTCTGAAGTTTGTGGATCTTTGGAATTTCATGCAGTTGTATATCCCCAACATACAACAGTAACTGTTGATTTTAATATGTAAATCAAATTAGGAATTTTTGAGAATGAGTTTTGGTGCCCATAATATGGAGCTTTAACAAGGGCATGTTGAACATAACAAGGTTCTTCGTTTATTAGTTATTCTCATCCCGAGGATAAGCACTGATAGTGAATTCCAAAACAGAGGGTTATTTCCTCTTTGTATCAATTGCATAGTTGTCCTCGCCTTTTAGTATGAAAAATGCAAATTTATCCCAAAGTATATTTTAAACTGTGATTTGCAAGAAAACTGCTTCCATTAGAAGTATTCACTACTAGTCTATTCCTTAGTCTATATTCATTTCATTATAATATCACAAATTGAGGCAGAATTTTGGAAAATGAGAAATCAGTGTAGGCAGTAGTAACTTTAAAGTGTTTTCCCATTTTCTCATATCCCTTTAACATTAATAAACACTTTGCAGGGTTTGATGGGCATCCTAGCCTTGACTAAAGATTCAATGATGTAAGCAGAAAATGCTGGAAGTAATCAGCATGTCAGGGAGAAAGTTTGGAAGCAGTTAATATTTTTTAAAAATATTTTACAAATTTTAGCTGCTTCCAGTATTGTATTGATTCTTGATCAATTAGTTATCCAAAATCTCTTCAAGGAGTGGTGCCTCAGAGACATCCATTATTAAGGATCCCTGACACCCAGGGCATGCCCTCTTCTCATTGTTACAGTCGTGAAGGAGGTACAGAAGCCAGAAGGCATACTCTCAGCAATTCAGGAACAGCTTCTTCCCCTCTGCTGTACAATTCCTAAAGTGGACATTGAGCCCTTGAACAGTACCTTACTTTTTTAATATATTATTTCAGTTTTTGCACTATTTCAATCTATTCATATACATATATATACTTTTACTTTTTCTCACTATTTATGTCATTTATATTACCGGGTATGTCATTTAATTGGTTGTGTAGTTCATTCATAAAAATACTGAATATTAAAATGCCTACACATTAGGGTTGTGCTTTTGAGTGGCAGTGGTTTTGAAGAAATAAAGAAAAACTAGAAAGCAGTTCAGACAATATCTTTGGAAAGAAAAATCAAGTTAACTTTTCAGATCAAAGGCCCTTGGTCAGAACTGTGAAAAGAGAAAATAAATTAGTTTTAAATTGCAGGGAGAGTGGGGGAGGGGTAGATAGGACAAACTGAATGTAGGATAGAATGAAACCAGGATTGCCGGGGGATAAGTTCTAAATGAAACCATCTGGTTGATAGGTTAGAGAGTAGTTTGTGAGAGCACAAAATGAAACATAAAAGCTGGAAAATACTGAAGTTTAGCTGCTTTTAGACTTAAACATGTTAAATTATAATGTGGAACGTGCTACCATTTTGTTATTGAGTGCAAGATTTGGTCTGATGTTTCAAAGTTCCAAGTACATTTATTACCAAAGTGTATATATTCTATCTACAACCTTGACTTAGCTCCTTGCAGGCAGCCATAGAATAAAGAAACCCAACAGAACCCATTATAAAAAGAAAACTCAAATAACCAATATGCAGGGAAAGAAACATGAAAGTAAGCAAATAACATTCAGAACTGAAGTTCACGAAAGTGAACACCATATCAAAAAAATCAAATTTTAGTCCGGCATTTTGGAAAGCAAGCCTCTTTTGGTTTTCCTTGGATCAAAATGCAAGAATGGATAAATTGTTTTGTTTGGTTTCCCAGCCTTTTCCTTAATCTGAAGTTTAAAGAATACTGGGACCACAATCCAGATTTGTATCACTTTAGTTATTATAGTCTGCAATAAAAATAGTGCTGGTAATAGAACAGGAAATGATTGTGTTTGCAATCCACCTGAATTTTACTTTGATAAGTTTTTTTTTGTTCTTTCAGATCAGCTTCAATATGCCTGTTTACTGCAACAGTTGTGGAAAGAAGGCAGCAGTCCTTAGGCGTCCCAAAACAGGGCATTCTCTTTGCAAAGAATGCTTTTTCTGGGCTTTTGAAGAGGAGATTCATCAGACAATCATATCTGCAAAGCTTTTCCAGAAGGGAGAGACTATTGGAATTGGGGCTTCTGGTGGGAAAGACTCAACTGTTTTGGCTCATATTTTGAAAGTCTTAAATGATCGATATAATTATGGGTTAAATCTGATGTTGCTTTCTGTGGACGAAGGTATTAGTGGCTATCGTGATGACTCCTTAGAGACGGTAAAGAGAAACCAGCAACAGTATGATCTGCCACTCAAGATCATTTCCTATGAAGAGCTATATGGCTGGACAATGGATCAGATTGTGAAGAAAGTTGGTTTGAAGAACAACTGCACATTCTGCGGGGTCTTCAGACGGCAAGCACTTGATCGTGGTGCCATGATGCTGAAAGTGGACAAGGTCTGCACAGGTAATGCAGAACTAACTATATTTACCTCAGCCTATTCATACAAACTTATATACATTGTAAATGACTTCAAAATATTCACTGTAAAAGAAATGCAATATTCCACCCATCTCTACCTCTCAAATGTTTTGAGCAAATCCACTTCTCTGTTTAGAAGATTCAGCCCAGAATAATTGATTTAATATACATTTTCTCCTCCATCTGTGTTCCAAAGCGTTTATATTTTCTTATTAGTTCAGACCTACTTGTTTTTAATGTAATCAGCTACATTTCTTATGGCTTCCACTTTTTATGCTAGCTACTCAATGTGTAGAGTTATTTTATTTACTCTCAAGCTCATTGGAAAAATCATTCTCATCCTTTGTCTTGCACTTTGCTTACTCTTTCCCCACATAAGTGAATGGAAACCAGCTGTTCGGAAGCTTTTTGATATAAATCCAACACCCAATGACCATTGATTAACAATGGTATCTTGCACTTGATTTACTTTGGAAAATTGTTCATGATATTGAATAAGGATTAAATCTGGATGAGAGAAAATAGTGTTATAAGAATAAATGGGAATAATATAAAGCATTGTAAGTGTTTCTGCATTAATGGACAGACTTAGAAAATTGTCAAAGGTTAATGAAGTTTTTCCACAGTTAACTTTTAACATAGCCACAACAAAAGTTATTCGAGCAAATAGGCTTTTGAGAATTTTTTTTAATGATTTTGGACACATTCAATTAATCTGGCAATCCTCAGCTAATTCAGTGTTTTGCACCAACACTGCTTTCTCTAAGTTCTACTTAACCTTCCATGTTGATGTGATAATGTGGTTGTCTGGCTGGTCTTAATTCAAGGATGAGCCTGTGGACTTCTGACATGGCACATTCATTCAGTAACAAGTATGTCTGTGTGTTGAAGATAACCTTTTTATTCCCTTCACACCCAGGTCACAATGCAGATGATATTGCTGAGACAGTCTTGATGAATTTCCTGCGTGGAGATATTGCTCGCCTACGTCGCTGTACTGCGATTACTACAGGTAGTGAAGGGGCAATTCCTCGTTGCAAACCACTCAAGTATGCTTATGAGAAAGAGATTGTGCTGTATGCTTACTTCAAGAAACTGGACTACTTCTCCACTGAATGTGTGTATTCTCCTAATGCATATCGGGGCTATGCCCGTACTTTCCTGAAAGACCTGGAGTCAATCCGACCAAGTGCTATTATGGATGTGATTCACTCTGGTGAAAACCTCTCTGTGAAAGAGGATGTGAAGATGCCCAAGCAGGGCACTTGTGTACGCTGTGGTTACATTTCTAGCCAAGGGCTCTGCAAGGCTTGTGTTCTTTTGGAGGGGCTGAACCGTGGGCTTCCCAAACTTGGTATTGGCAAGCATGCAAAACTGCATAGCCGACTTCTAAACAAAGAACCACTCACTGAAGCAGAGAAGAAGAAGTTAAGAGTAGTTGATTTATGAATACTTGCAGGTACTTTGACATCTAGGTTTAAGTTGTATATCTTGGCCAAAGCTGCCTTAAAGTGTTAAGTGGCCATTTTCTGATGAAGGTGCTTTTACCAATCTGAATAGAATTGCTGGCATGAGGCATTTTTATCATGTTGATGTCTGCCAGCATAGCAATATTATGAAGTAAAATTTAAATTAAGTTAAATTGCAAGGACAGTGGATTTATCGTTAAAACATTTGGAGTAATCTTTGTAAGAGAGGTGGAATCTGCTGCTGAGGACCCAACACCAATCTGTTCTTTACCTAAAATTCTTACAATGGAACAGTAAAACTAATGTACAGGGTTTCTTTTTTTGAAAAACAGAGATTTTTGAGTATTAGATAAAGGTCAAGTGCAATAGTTGATCCATAGGTAATGTATGATTTGCACCATGTTAAGAAAATCTGTGTTTATGAATGCCTTTGTATACCAAGTTTAAGGTAATTAAAGGAAGAAAAAAATATATAACCAAGATGATGAAATTTCCTCTTCTAGGAAGAGAATTCTGTTTAATCTTGGTTAATCTGAATGTTGTTCCTGTTTTAGTAAAACCAGAACATTAATCTCTCTGGTTTTGGTTTAGGTAGAATGGAGTTTGCAGATTTGCTCAGAGGTGGAACTATAAATCGTATAGTTGGTGGGGAAAAGAACCCAGAACAAATAGTGCCATGAAGTTAGATATGGCCCTTGTGGCTAAATGGATCGGGGGTATGGAGAGAAAACAGTTACAGGGTTCTGAGTTGGATGATCAGCCATGATCATACTGAATGGCAGTGCAGGCTCAAAGGGCCGAATGGCCTACTCCTGCACCTATTTTCTATGTTTCTATGTTTTTTTTCTATTACTACTGGTACCCGGGGTGCCTAACGTTAGCATTTGTTCTTCTAAAAAAAATGGCTCAAAGATTACACTGTTGGCACTAAGATCCTTCACCTTGCTGAGATTTGTGGTTAGATTTATAGAACCCTACGGCACAGTCTCTGAGCCTTCAGCCCAAATAGTCCATGCCAAACCATCAATTTGCCTAGTTCCATTGACTTGCGCTGGGACCATAGCCCTCCATACACCTCCCATCCATGTACCTCTCCAAATTTTTCTTAAATGTTGAAATCGGCCCTGCATCCACCATTTGCGCTGAAAGTTTATTCCACATTCTCACCATCCTCTGAGTGAAGGAGTTTCCCCTCATGTTCCCTTAAACATTTCAACTTCCACATTTAATCCATGACCTTTAGTTCTAGTCTCACCCAATCTCAATGGAAAAAGCCTACTTGTATTTACCCAATTTATACCCCTCATAATTTTGTATACCTGTATCAAGTCTCCCGTCCATCTTCCAGTCAGAGAGGCAACCATCTACAACTCTCTGGCTTCTTCCGCAAAGCCAATGTCTAATCCAGTTTACTATCTCATCTTGAATTCCAAGTGACTGAACCTACTTGACCAACCTCCCATGCAGGACTTTGTCAAAGGCCTTGCTAAAGCCCATGTAGACAACATTCACTGCCTTGCCTTCATCAACTTTTCTGGTAACTTCCTCATAGAATACTATATGATTGGTTAAACATGACTTGCTGCGCATAAAGCCATGTTGACTATCCCTAATCAGTCCCTGTCTTTTCAAATACTTGTATACTCAGTCTTTTAGAATACCTTCCAATAACTTTGCCACAATTGATGTCAGGCTCATTGGCCAATAATTTCCTGCTTATTCTTAGAGCTTTTCTTAAGCAATTGAACAACATTATCCTTCAGCATCCCACCTGTGGCTAAGGATGTTTTAGATATCTGCTAGGGCTCCTGCAGTTTCTGCACTAGTCTACAGGATCTTGGGGAGACACATTGTCAGGCCTTGTGGATTTATCCACCCTAATTTGTCTCGAAACAGCAGACTCCTCTCTGAAATCGGTATAGGGTCCATGACCTCACTGCTGTAATTGCCTCACATCAATAGACTTTGTGTCCATTTCCAGAGTAAATACAGAATGCAAAAAATTCATTTAAGATCACGCACATCTATTTTGGCTCCACACATAGATTACCACTCTGATCTTTCAGAAGACCAATTTTGTCCCCTACTGTCCTTCTATTCTTAATATATCTGTAGAAGCCTTTAGGATTCTCCTTCAACTTGTCTGCTGGAGCAACCTCATGTTTTCTTTTAGCCCTCCTGATTTCCTCAAGTGTTCTCTTGCATTTCTTCTTCTGCTCAAGTACCTGCTATGCACCTCCTTTTTTTCAACCAGGGCCTCAAATGTTCCCTAAATCTGTTATCCTTGCCTTTTATTTTGACAGGAACATACAAACTGTACTATTAAAATATTACTTTTGAGGGCCTCCCACTTACTAAGAACATCTTTGCTGGAAAACAACCTATCCAAATTCACACTTGCCAGATCTTTTCTGATACCATCTAAGTTGGCCTTTCCAATTTAGAATCTCAACCTGCAGACCAGACCTATCTTTTTGCATATTTACTTTAACACTAATGGCATTGTGGTCATTAGATGCAAAACGTTTCCCTATACAAACTTCTGTTACCTGCCCTGTCTCATTCCTTGTAGTAGACAAAGTATTGCACACTCTCTCATTGGGACTTCTATGTACTGATTAAGGAAACTTAGCTGAACACATTTGACAAACTCTGTCCCATCTAGTCCTTTTATAGTATGGGAGTACCAGTCAATATGTGCAAAGTATCAAATCACCTATTATCACAACGTTATGTTTCTTGATCCTCTAAATCCTGTGGAATGTTGGGTGGTCTATAATATAATCTTATTATTGCAGTCATGCCTTTCTTATTCCTCATTTCTACTCATAAAGCCTCTAGATGAACTCTCCAGTCTGCCCTGTCTGAGCACTGCTATTTTTCTTGACTAGTAGTGCCATCCCTCCCACTCTCTCAGGTTTAAAACAACAGAACCATGAAACACAGCTACCAGTCCTTCCCCTCCTGCAAACAAGTCTCATTAATGACTACAATGTCATAATTCCACATGCTGATCCATGCCCTAAGCTTGTCAACCTTTCCTACAATACTCCTTGCATTTAAATATATGTGGCTCAGAATATTTGTTCCACCATGCTCAACCTTTCAATACCCGACTGTGTATGTAGGCTTAACAACATCTTTCTCCACAACCTCTTCACTATCTGTTCTGGCACTCTGTTTCCCTCATCCCACCCCCCAATCTCTAGTTTAAGTCCCCCTCCCTCCACCGTGCAGCATTAGCAAACCTTCCTGCAAGGATATTAGCCCCCTCCAGTTCAGGTGCAAACCATCTGTTCTGTACACGTCCCACCTTCCCAGGAAAAGAGCCCAATGATTCAAAAAGAAAACTGAAGCCCTCCCTCCTGCACCAACTCCTTAGCCACATGTTAAACTGTATGATCTTCCTATTTCTGGCCTCACTAGCACAAGGCATGGATAGCAATCCTAAAATCGCAATCCTTTAACTTCGCACCTAACTCCCTGAACTCAGTTTGCAGCACCTTGTTACCCATCCTACGCATGTCATTGGTACTGATATGGACCACAATCTCTGGGTGCTCACCCTCCCACTTGCTGAGAATGCTGAAGACTCGATCCAAGATGTTGCTGACCCGGGAGACGACAAACCATCCAGGAAGTTCATTCTTGTCCATAGAACCGCCTTTCTATTCCCCTAACAAACAAATCTCCTATCACTACTCCTATCATTTCTTCTCTCCCAACCCACTTCCCTTCTGAGCCATTAGTGTGTTATGCAATTCATTCTATGCATATTAGACCTCAAGCATGGTTTGAATTGATTTGGAGTAAGACTGCTTTTGGAGGGGAGGTAGATTAATCTGAATATGGGTGGGTCTAGGCTATTTACTGAAATATAAAACTCAGTGGCAGAGATCTGAAATAAAACATGAAATGTTGGAAACACTATAGAAGTTGGCATTGTCTTGTGAAAAGACGAGCCGATTTTAACCCTGACTTTCCAAGGTTCATTTTGGCCTTTCCTTATCAGAAATATTCCCTTTGTCTTATTTACCCTTTACCATCCTCTCTGCAAATGTAAACTATTGTGTTTTTTCATACTTTGCCAGTTCTGATGAAGGGTCTTCAACATGAAATGTTAGTTTCTTTTCTACAGATGCTGACAGACCAGATGACTTTTCCACTGTTTTCTGTTGGTTTCTTTGGTTATGTACTGCATTAGCTGAGCAAGTATTGGATGGCAGTTTGACTGGCTGTTTTACCAACTCAGTATATAAGATTCTCATAACTTCTATTTTTCTCCTTGATAACCACGTATTCCTTCTAGTCCTCTCTCTTGACTGGTACTGGAACATCATAGACTGCAGAATATGGTTTGGAAGTGCTTTAGCGAAGAACTGTCAGTCCTTTCCGTACTTGGACGTATGGGCAAATTAAAATTAGATCAATGTTCATAACTAGATAAATGAGGACAAAACCTTTAATTTTTAAGGTCTTTTCTGTTTTTGTAGAAATAACCCAATTGAAATGTTTTGGCTCTGGTATAAAAGAGTAGGATGTGGTGGTTTAGTGATTTGGGGATTAGTGGTTTACAATGATATCCATACTGAACACTACCCTGGCAAGACAGCCTGGTATGATTCTACATTGTGTGTTTAACTCAGTACAAAGTTTACCAATTTAGTTTTGTATTATGCTAATTGACATCTGGATTTATTTTAATAAAATAATTTAATAAATTGAGTCAAGTATTTTATGTTGCCTACATTTCAAACCAGCCTCTACATCTACATGACATCAAAGCAAACCTAGTCAGTACTGCTAGTAATCAACTGATACCGTAAACTTACCATTTGTCATGTTTGAAAAAACCCACTGCTCCTCTGATGGTAGCTCAATATTTGTTCATATATTTGTACTGGTTTAGTAAAGTAATTACAAAACCATTGAGAAGGTCAGTGTAGTTGGTTGGGAAATACAGATGGATTTTATTCTCAGTTAGTTGCAGGCAAGTATTTTTTTAACAAGTTGTACCTAAGCTGCTAGTGGCAGGTGCCAATTTGTGTTGCCGCCGGCATGTGTGAGCTGCCCCCAGCGCATCCTTGAAGTGTGTTGGTTGTTAATGCAAATGACGCATTTCACTGTATATACATTGATAAATAAACTTAAATCTCGAATGTTCATCTGTTTTAAATGTCTTGTTCTGCAAAAAAAGGACTGTGTAAAAAGGAGTGAACTGCATGATTGCAGTATTACTTTATTTCATCTCCATAATGACTTAAAACTACATATAGTTCTGTGATGTAATACAAAGATACACATGGCTGTGTACGAAGATACGCATTTTTAAACAACACTTTCAATAAACCTTGGGAATCATACAGCAGTAACCACTGATGTTTACAAACTGATACTATCACAGTAATTCGCATTTTAAGCAGTGTGAAAGTCATACTGTGTTCAAGGCTGTTATTCTACACTAATTATCACACTTCTTGGTGAAATTAGAATAGATGCCAGTTTTAGAGTAAGAAAAGAGCTTGCTCCTGTCTGATCTTTGCTGGTAGGCTACATTTGAGGTGCTGATATCAAACTGAATGTAGAAGGTGTGCCAGTTTTTTCTTAATATATAATACCACTACACATTCAGCAGCTTGATTCTGGCCTCAGTCAATCTTTGCATGTCATCTTAATGTTTTCCACTGCCATAAGAATAGGGAAGTCCTGACCTGTTCAGTTCCTGCTTGCTCTGTCAAGTGTAATTCCTTGTTCCTGTTTGCACAGCAGTTGTGTTGAACTTCCCCTCCCTAAGTCTGTAGTGTAATAGCAACTAGTAAATTTGTTTGTCAAAACAACTGACTCACTGCTGCCTTCCTGACATTGTAGGCTGAATGGTCAGGTGTAGCAGAAAGCCACCGGATTAACTGTGTATGCACATTCTATGTTTCAGGTTGAATTGTTCCATCTAAAGATTAGATTAGCTTTATTTATCAAGTGTACTGAAAATACAGTGAAACGGGTTGTTTGCACCAAGGATATGCTGGGGGGGGGCAGCCCACATGCTGCCAGCAACTACATTGCATGCCCAGAACTTGCTTACCCTAACTCTAGAATGTGGGAGTAAACTGGAGCACTTGGAGAAAATCAGTACAGTCACGGAGTCCTCATAAACAGTGGTGGGAATTGAACCTCAATCTTACAGGTGGCGATGTAAAGAATTATGCTAACTGCTATGCTACCGTACTACCTCACATGTGGACTGAAAGATGGAGGAGAGATAGCAAGATGAGGAGAAGGTGGATCCAGGTAAGAAGATGTGATAGACAAATGGAGGAGGGAAGAATAGACCTATCAGAGCCTGGGAGATATGTTGAGGCAAAAGAGGAATGATAAAATCTGATAGGAAAGTGGAGCTTGGAACTAAATAAGGAAGTTGGGATGGGCAGATGGGACAGTAAGGGGAGAGACCCAGTAGCAAGAGTGATCAAATTCCAGTAGTCACTGGAAAGTCTAATCTCTAGTTTCTGTTCAGAGAAAATTGCTTTCTGCAAAAACCTTTTTCATGAAGTTGCTCTCTGCTCTACAGCATCTCAAGTAATTTGATCTCATAAGTTTCATCACATGAGAAAACATTGAACACAAGTTCAGTGTTGGGAAATACCTTGTGACGGCAGAGACAGATATTGAAATAATAGAGGTCATGTGTGCATTGCATAAAATCTCTGCTCCAAACAGAACATCACAAAAAAAATCTAGCCGGTCTGACTTTTGAATTTATCTCTACAACCATTCAGTTTTTGGACTTGCCTATATTTTAGAGCAGTTAAGTGTTAATCACTATGGCATTGCATATCTGAAATTGATATTCATTACATACAGGATTAGAAGAGTGGGGGTAAATGATTGGGAAGGAAGCTAGTAATGAGGTAGACAGAAGTAGGTGATAAAGAGTAGTGTTAGATAAATAGGGAAGATTAGTACAAGGAAGGAGGAGGGATGGAAAAGAGGAATGGGAAAGTGATTAGAGAATGGAAGGAGAACAAAGCATAGGGCAGAAGTGGAAGGGAGGAAAAACTTGGGTAAGGGTGGTAATATATGTTAGGATGACATTGTGTAAAGCGAACTATTCCCTGAGGCTCAATTGGTATTCCTGGTGGTAGAGTAGTAGGTCAGGATCAATTTCAATTTTCCTGCAGAAGAAGGAGGGTGGGGAATGAATGGAAGTGCTGCTGTAGAGAGATAAACGGTCATTAGTGTAGAACAGATTATATGAGCAAAAAAATTGTATGGCATGTTCTTAAAAAGGTGCATCATGAGGGTGATAGGTTAAGCAAGCAAAAAACAGGTAGGATCAAGCGGGACAGCTAGGCGTAGATGGTTTGTCTGCCAACTGCACTAAGGCAGGGATATGGTAAGCCCATTTGTATTTAGAATTCATATCCTTCACTCAAACCCCTATAGAAAAAAAATTACAATATTTCACAATCTTTTGGGTACCATTTTGTTTTGAACAACAGAGAGGAAAGGTGGCCTGGAATATATTGAATGAACACTAGATCATGAGCCAAAAGACTTGGCACAGAGACAGAAATAAACTTTATGTCATAATCCCACATCTGTGACAGAAAACGTGGAATCCTGGGCAGCACAGCTGTGCAACTAATACAGAACTGCTGTTTCACATCTCCGGTGACCCGGGTTTAATCCCGGTCCGCAACACAGGCTCTGTAGGTTTTGTATGTTTTCCATGAGACAGCGTTGTCTTCCTTTGGCTGCTCCAGTTTCCTCACAGATAGGTCAAGAGGCTAATTGGCCACAGCAATTTGCCCCTGGTGTGTAGCTAGAGTAGAATTAGAGGGGAATGTAGTGAGAATAAAGAGAATTATTGTAGGATTAATGTAGGAAGGCTTTTGATGATTGGTACAGACTTGGCAGACCAAACGGCCACTTTCTTACTTCTTGACTCCCTGACTCTTAATAAACTGCTTTGGAATAGTGTTTAAAGGTGTGCTTACACCATAACAAGCCAACTTCAGATTTTCAGTGAGAACAAATCTACAAAGGGGCTGAGCTTGCTCTAGGTTGAACACTGAAACCCCTTAGAAAAACAAATCTCACATTACTCACACGGTGTGCAAATCCACTTTACCACCAGGCACATGACAAGTCTTCAGAGCTGTCTGAAGATTTATATGTGGAACTGTTAGGAAAGGGCTCAGTTCGTGTCTGTGTCCGGTTACATGCAGAGCTTTCGTTTGGGCAGGACTGTTCAGGTTCAGACAGGCAGCAGCTAGGTCATATGAATGCACATGAAACCTGAGCAGAATCTGAAATCTTAGACACTTGATTGTAAGTGTAAAGGAACCCTCAGTGAACTAAAGGTAAGCAGATCTTTACATGTTTAATTGTTGATATGTTTGTGAGACACAGAGGGAACACCATGGTCACTACAAAAAAGTATAACAGCACATATTCGAAAAACCATAGGTATATTTTCCCAGTATAAAATACTTCAATCATAATTAGTTGATGGAAAGGGCCAAAACGGGTTCAAAAATAAACGGTAGCCTCAATTCACAGCAAGTGATACTAATGGTGGCTAATAATGATTTTTACAAAATTATCTCTGATGCCTCCAGGAAATCTGCATCAGATTATATCAGTAGATTGAATCCTCCATATTCTCATTATTCATGAGGGGCATTGTACAAAGCCCCTCTTCTGTCATATCAGATCACATTTCAAGTGAGTCATGTTACAATAGCCTTGGGTCAAATTTGTTCATTTGACATTCATTATGAAGTTTCCTAAAAATAAGAGTCCCTATAGATCCCAAATGACTGAATGAATGAATGAATGCTCACTTAGCTGTATGGAATCATTGATCTGGGTGTCAGACAGCAGGACTAGGGGGGAGGCAGCTACAATTGACCACAGTGATTCAGGACTGGAAAGATAAAGGAAAGTTATACTTGTTTTGCACCCCCTGTAAATGTGTCTGAATATTATAAGACCATAAGATATAGGAGCAGATTCAGGCCATTTGGCCCATTGAGTCTGATCTGCCATTTCATCATGGTTGATCCAGTTTTTCTCTCAGCCCCAATCTCCTTCCTTCTCCCTGTATCCCTTCATGCCTTGACCAATCAAGAATCTATCAACCTCTACCTTAAACATACATAAGACTTGGCCTTCACAACAAAGAATTCCACAGATTCACCACTCTCTGGCTAAAGAAGTTCCTCTTCATCACTGTTCTAAGAGGACGCCCTTCTATTCTGAGGCTGTGTCCTTTGTTCTTAGACTCTTTCGCCATAGTAAATATCCTCTCCACATCCACACTATCAAGGCCTTCCACCATTCCAATGAAAACCGGCCCAGAGCCATCAAACACTCTTCATATGACAAGCCATTTAATACTGGAATAATTTTTGTAAATCTCCTTTGCACCCCCTCTAGTTTCAGCATATCCTTTTGAAGGGGCCCAAAACTGCCTTATAATACTCCCAAGTGAGGTCTCACCAGTGCTTTATAAAGTCTCATAATAACATTCTTCCTTTTACCTTCTAGCCCTCTTGAAGTGAATGTGAACATTTGCCTTCATCACCACAGACTCAAACTGCTTCACTATTTCCCTGCACAAGTACTTCCAAGTCTCTTTGCACCTCAATTTTTTGAATTTTCTCTCCAATTAGAAAATAGTCAACCTTTTCATTTCTTCCACCAAAGTTCATGACCATACACTTCCCGACACTGAATTCAATTTGCCATTTCTTTTCCCATTCTCCTAATCTAAGTCCTTCTGTAACCTCTCTAGTTCCTCAAAACTACCTGTCACTCCACCTATCTTCATATTGTCTGCAAACTTTGCAACAAAGCCATCAATTCCATCATCCAAATCATTGATATATAACGTAAAAAGAATCGGTCCCAAAACAGACCCCTGTGGAACACCACTAGTCACAGGCAACCAACCAGAAAAGGCTTCCTTTCTTCCCACTCTTTGCCTCCTGATAATCAGCCACTGCCCTATCCATGCTAGAATCTTTCCTGTAATACTATATAGGCTCATAGCTTGTTAAGCAGATCCATGTGTGGCACCTTGTCAAAGATCTTCTGAAAATCCAAGTACACAACATCAGCCAATTCTTCTTTGTCTATCCTGCTTAATATTTGTCCAAAGAAATTCCAACAGATTTGTCAGGCAAGATTTTCTCTAGAGAAAACCATGCTGCCTATGACCTAATTCATCATGTGCCTCCAAGCACCCTGAAACCTCATCCTTAATAAATGGCACCAACATCTTCCTAACTGCTGAAGTCAGACTATCTGGCCTATAGTTTCCTTCTTTCTGCCTCTCTCCCTTGTTGAAGAATAGAGTAACTTTCCAGTCTTCTGGAAACATTCCAGAATCTAGTGATTCTTAAATAGATCATTACTAATGCCTCCACGATCTCTTCAGCCACCTCTTTCAGACCCTGGGGAGTATACCATCTGGTTCAGGTGACTTACCTACCTTGAGTCCTTTCAATTTCAGTTTCCTAAGACCTTCTCTCCAGTTATGGTAACTTCACGCACTTCATGACCCCTGACAACTGGAACTTCCACCATACTGCTGGCGTCTTTCACAGTGAAGAAGGCTGACGTAATATACTTATTCAGTTCATCTGTCATTTCGTTGTCCCTATCTCTCCAGCATCATTTTCCAGTGATCCAATATTCACTCTTGGCTCCCTTTTATATTTTATGTATCTGAAGAAACTTTTGTTTTCCATCTTTACCTTCTTAATGACTTTTTTAGTTGTCTTCTGTTGGTTTTTAAAAGCTTCCCAATCCTCCAAGTTCCCACTAATTTTTGCTTTATTATATGCCTTCTCTTTGGCTTTTATGTTGGCTTTGACTTCTCTTGTTAGCCACAGTTGTGTCATCTTTCCTTTAGAATACTTCTTCCTCTTTGGGATGTTTATATCTTCTGCCTTCCAAATTGCTTCCAGAAATTCCAGCCATTGCTGCTCTGCCATCATGCTGTCAGTGTTCTTTTCCAATCAATTCTGGCCAACTCCTCTCTCACACCTCTGTAATTCCCTTTACTCCACTGTAATACTAATACATCTGACTTTAGCTTCCCCTTCTCACATTTCAGGGTGAATTTGATCAGATTATGATCACTTGGCCTGAAGAGTTCTTTCACCTTAAGCTCTCAAATCAATTCTGGTTCATTCCACAACACCCAATCCAGAATAGTTGATCCCCTCTTGGGCTTAACCATGAGCTGCTCTAAAAAGCCATCTCACAGGCACTCTAGAAACTTCCCCTCCTGGAATTTAGTACCACCTGATTTTCCCTATCCACCTGCATATTAAAGTCCCCCATGACTATTGTAACTGCCCTTTTGGAATGGATTTTCTATCTCCTGTTGCAATTTATAGGCCACACCCTTAATACTGTTTGGGGATCTGTGTACAACTCCCATCAGGGTCTTTTTACTGTTACGATTCCTTAGCTCTATCCACAATGATTGAACACCTTCCAACCCTATGTCACTTATTTCTAATGATTTGATATAATTTTATACCAACAGGGAAACTCCACTCCCTTTGCCTACCTGCCTGTCCTTTCAATACAAAGTGTAACCTTGGACACTGAGCTCTCAGTTGTAATCTTCTTTCACCCATGATTCCATGAGGCCTACTACATAATTGTGCTGCAAGTTCATCTACCTTATTCCGTATACTATGCTCATTCAAATATAAAACTTAATATCAAGGATAAATTACAACAGAAGCAGTCTATAATGCTTCATGCATTACAAACATCTATCTTGACAAAATACTAATAGCTTATTACTATTTTACTATGGGTATTCATCTTCCAGAGGAATACTGAAAACATACCTCAATGAAAATATTTCCATTCCCTTTGGTTGTAAATGTCTTGCATGAAAGACATTTGGTTCATTTCAAGTAATTCAAGTCTTACATGATAGGTGTACAGGCACTGAACACCACCTAGAAATTTACTGAAACTTTCAACTCTATTTCTTACAAGAAACCTTCACTGTCATTGAGTCCTGATCTTAGTAACTTCTGCACTAGTGGGAGGGGGTTGGTAAAAATTCTAAATTTGTTTCATCTTACATTAACTAACTTTGGACATATACAGTTGTGTAACAGATCAACTGAAGTTATATATCCTGTTCTTGGCCTCTCTAGGGCATTTTTTCTCAAATGTTGATTTGTTGCATGTTTTATTAAACTATACTGTATTTGCATTATCCTTCTTGCAACTCAAACTGTCAGTGTTCTGTGAACCATCTCCAAATCATTAACAGTGCATTGAAAGCAACAAAAATTTTGGTATTACCTGTGACTTCTAAAGGCTTAAAGTAACCTGCTCTGACTTGTTATCAAATATGCTGGAGATGCAGTACATTCCAGAACTAGATGTATCTTGTAAACAATGACTTTACATCTGGAATATTTGAAAATAATATCCAAATCTTGATTTTGTTCTCAGCTTTTTAAAAACTTTAACACATTATGTAAATAGACTACATTGCAGTACAATGCCCCTTATAAGTTTTAGTTCTTGCCTTGTAAATGTTTTGATTGAAATTAAAATGGCCAGTTCATTTTTAGCATTTCATTTTTCTGTACATTGCTGTCAGGATGTAATCTTATAATTAATAAATCAACAATAACTCTTTATATTTCCCTCTCTAATTTATGAATAATAATAATCAATTGCACCTGTTGAACAACCTTGTATAATTTACTTAATGAATTTTAAATTGCCATGCATTTGTCAATATTTTCAATCCTCTTTTAAAAGTGATGCAAAGTATTAAAGAATAATTTCCAGTGTCTACTATGCTATTATTAGTTAACTGTTCCTGACATCAAGTAAAGCTATTTTAGAAAATGAATCCCCATATAATTCAAAGAGTGAGATTTCTTCCCACTGATTTACTTATCATTTAGAGATACAGCCCTTCGAGCTGTGTTCCCAACAAACCCCGATTTAACCCTAGCATAATCACAGGACAATTTACAATGACCTACTAAACAGTACATCTTTGGTTGTAAGGAAACTCACACATTTCACAGGGAGGATGAATGAACTCTTTACAGAGAATGTTGGGATTGAACTCCAAAATCCGACGGCCTGGGCTGTAATAACACTGTGCTAACTGCCACTCTACTGTCCTATTTTTGGAAACATAATTTTTAAGAAAAATGGAGGTTGGTATTCAAGCCCCTTCTAATTCTTTAAAACTGCAGCAGTTATATGTCTAGCCTTTCCAAACTTTTCTCAGAAGACAACTGGGTATTAGTAAAGTAAATTCCTCCAAAGCATTGCTTTTTACTTAACTAAGGTGATCAATACTATACACAGTCCTCCTGATGTGGCCTCAACAATTTTTTATACATCTGAAGCATAGCCCTTTACTTTTGTACTCAATTTCCCTAACATCCTGATGAAGGGTCTCAGCCCAAAACGTCGACTGTTACTTTCCCTCTGTGGATGCTGCCTGACTTGCTGAGTCCTTCAGCATTTTTGTGTGTTGCTCAAGATTTAAGACATCTGTAGAATCTCTTGTGTCAAATGATAACATTCTGCCTGCTGCATCTCCACTATTGGAGAAATTTTGGATTCATCTCAATGGGATGCCTTTCCACATGAATAGAAAGCTGTTACTAAGCAGTGCTTGCTGCACTGTTGTCATATCTAGCACATTGTTTAGCAATATAAATATGTCATATTTCTGTCTGTCTGTTTGGCATTTCCCTCCCTGATCCTTAATTGTTAAGTAATCTGGCTCTCTGACATTGCAAGTGTGCCGTAAGTAACTGGATGAACCACATTGTGATCATCACACCTCAATTTATCAACAAAAAATGGGCATGCTACCAGAATTCTGCTTTATTTGAATTCAATTTCAATCTAAATAATTGGATGGATTTTCACTTTGGACGCTGTGATTGCACCAGCTCCAGCCAGCATTCTCTTTTTTACCTCACACTTATCAGTTCTATCTTCTGGTAGCACAATAGCGATTTTCACAATATTCATGATTTTTACAGCAAATATTCAAATACTGTAGAATTACCTACGAATGCATGCTACTGTGAAATACATTTTGTAGACTTAGCTGTGATGGATAAATGGACATTAGCTCCAGGAAATTTCAAATATTCTTGCAGCATAACCTCTCTCTAACTGGCTTAGAATTTATCCTAATTTGCGGTGTTCCAAAATAATTCTTATTACTAACACTGTTTTGCCAGGAATAGGTCATGTCACTTCAGACATGAAGCCATTGTTTTAGTTGCTCCTTCTCAATACTTGAATTGTAGGTATCACACAATCTACCATGGCTACTTATATGAAAGATGTTTTACTCTATTAAGTGCAAAGGCAGATGGTTTCACTAACTATTCTGTACATTACTACCGTATGTCATAGCAACACTTTCTTGGGGAAGAACCCATAACTATCTCCTACTGTCATTGACTGCTCAATTTTGGGATGTCATTATTGGAAACATCTCAAAAAGATCAGATACTAGCATATCCAGAATAATTATTAAATATACAGGCCCAGCTGACAAGATTTGGATCATTTATCACACTTGTAAACTCAACCAGCTCCATCGTGGGCACTAGCCTCCCTAGCATCAAGGAGATCTTCAAAAGGTGATGCCTCAAAAAGGCAACATCCCTAATTCATTACCTGCATCACTCAGCACATACCTTCTTCTCATTACTACTCTCAGGAAGGAGGTACAGGAGCCTGAAGATAAACAGTCAATGTTTTAGCAACAGCATCTTTCCCTCAGCCATTATAGTTCTGAGCTGTCCATGAATCCAGTAACAATACCTCACTATTTTTGCTCTTTTTGCACTCCTTGTTTATTCTATATATGTGTATATTGTTTATTGCAATTTATTTATATTTTGTGTATTGTACTGTACTGCAAATACAACAAATTTCCCAACATATGTCAGTGATAATAAACCTGAATGATTCTGAATCTGACTTTGATGAGAATGGTCTAAAGGATATTTTTTCATGAAGGACAGTTGTTCTCCAGAATACTGGTCCACATCGCCAATATGAATTGGCTACATTCATGACTCTGATGCATCCAGGATTTTGTTCAGTGCAAATCAACCACCTCAATTGTGTACAATTGACGAGCTGTTTCATGCAGCAGGAAAAGCTTGATGAGAAAATTACCTGTTTCTCTGCAATGACATAGAGCAACTTATTTCAAAGCTCGAGATTTCCAGCATCTGCAGAATCTCTTGTGTTTACAATTTACCAGAAAAGTTACCAGGCAAATGAAAAGTTTTGAAAATCAGGGATAAAGTATGCAGAGGAGAAATTGATATTCAATTAATCAGCATTCCAGCAAAGAAAGATATGAGGACTGTGGAGAATGCATACTGCTGTGCACAGTGTTCCTCAGATTGGTACCTGAAGGAACAACAGCAATGTAGTAAATTGTGCAACCTAGTTAACTACAGCAAGTGGTATGCTTTTTATCTACCCCCTAGCATGAAGCTAATAGTGTTGCCCTCTTCTCCTATTCCAGTTCAAGGATTCATATAAATGTTAATACATTGCAACAGGTGATTTGGATCATCAAGCATTTTTCTCTACTTAAGCCATTTTGTTAAATTCCAATCTTGTTATTTGCAATTCACTTTATTATCAGTATTATAATTAAAAACCTATCCCAGCTTTCAAGATTGTTTTAGATATTAAGCTTTAGGAGCATATGAAGAGGGTTTATTTGTGATGCTCTGCCTTTAGCCAGCAGAAATGACCAATTTAGAGCAATATTATGGGGAAATTAATGAAAGGGCTCATAATAACAAAGTTGTTTTGATAGAGTAAATAAAGAAAAGCTGTTTTTACTGGCAGAAAGAACAAGATCCTAAGGAGATGGATTTATGATAAGTAACACATGGTCTACAGGACACATCTGGACTAAAGGAGGGATCTGTCCAGTCTGCACTCGCTGTGTTTGTAGTCTTCTCCTGCTGTTTGCCATACTAACCTCCCATGCCCTAGGCTTGTCAATAGAGCTCCGGACATCCGCAGAGGAAGAGCTTGGAGACCAGGAGGAGCATTGTGGAAGCTGTGGCTGAAGATGCAAAGTAGGACCTTATCTCTTCCTCCATCTTTTTGCGGTCTGCCAAAGTGTTGAGTTCTACCTGAGACTGGAAGGTGGAACTCATCCGATAAGATGTGCAAGGTGAAGAGTGCATATAAATAGTTGGCAATAAGTGCCAGGTCAATGAACGATAATTTCAAAGTTGAAAGTTCAAATTTATTATTGAAGTATGTTTATCATATAAATCTTGAGATTCATCTTCTTGCAGGCATGCACAAAACAAAGAAACAATAGAATCCATGAAAAAACCCACATACCAAAGACTGACAAACATACAATGTGCAAAAAGGACAGATGGTGCAAATAGCAAAAAAGTAAACAGATAATACTTAGACCATGAGCCGCAGAGCCCTGAAACTGAGTCTACAGCTGCGGAGTCAGTTCAGCGAGTAAAGCTAGTCCAGGTGGCCAACGGCTGCAAAGCAGTAACTGCTACTGAATACAGTGGCATAGGACCCAAGACTCCTGCACAGCACATCCCATCCAATGGTAGTAGTGAGAAGAGAGGGGTGGAGAAGAAATACAGGCAGACAGCACTGAACACTGGGCTTCGATGCTTTAATTGGCATGGGGTAACAGAGATGAACACAGTTTGTTTTCCATCCTCAGGCCCTGGGCCTTATCAGATGTAACCATATAACAATCACAGCACGGAAACAGGCCATTCCGGCCCTCCTAGTCCGTGCCGAACTCTTAATCTCACCTAGTCCCACCTACCCACACTCAGCCCATAACCCTCCACTCCTTTCCTGTCCATATACCTATCCAATTTTACCTTAAATGACACAACTGAACTGGCCTCTACTACTTCTACAGGAAGCTCATTCCACACAGCTATCACTCTCTGAGTAAAGAAATACCCCCTCGTGTTTCCCTTAAACTTTTGCCCCCAACTCTCCAATCATGTCCTCTCATTTGAATCTCCCCTACTCTCAATGGAAACAGCCTATTCACGTCAACTCTATCTATCCCTCTCAACATTTTAAATACCTCGATCAAATCCCCCCTCAACCTTCTACGCTCCAATGAATAGAGACCTAACTTGTTCAACCTTTCTCTGTAACTTAAGTGCTGAAACCCAGGTAACATCCTAGTAAATCGTCTCTGCACTCTCTCTAATTTATTAATATCTTTCCTATAATTCGGTGACCAGAACTGTACACAATATTCCAAATTTGGCCTTACCAATGCCTTGTACAATTTTAACATTACATCCCAACTTCTGTACTCAATGCTCTGATTTATAAAGGCCAGCATTCCAAAAGCCTTCTTCACCACCCTATCTACATGAGACTCCACCTTCAGGGAACTATGCACTGTTATTCCTAGATCTCTCTGTTCCACTGCATTCCTCAATGCCCTACCATTTACCCTGTATGTTCTATTTGGATTATTCCTGCCAAAATGTAGAACCTCACACTTCTCAGCATTAAACTCCATCTGCCAACGTTCAGCCCATTCTTCTAACCGGCATAAATCTCCCTGCAAGCTTTGAAAACCCACCTCATTATCCACAACACCTCCTACCTTAGTATCAGCAGCATACTTACTAATCCAATTTACCACCCCATCATCCAGATCATTTATGTATATTACAAACAACATTGGGCCCAAAACAGATCCCTGAGGCACCCCGCTAGTCACCGGCCTCCATCCCGATAAACAATTATCCACCACTACTCTCTGGCATCTCCCATCTAGCCATCATGTCCTTGCTTAATGTTGATGAGGGTTTGATGTGGTGGCCACAGTGAAAAGCAGATGTGATAATCTGATGCAAGGTAGAAGTGGGTCTATTTCTCATGGTGAATGGTGACGTGTGTAGTGAATGACAGGTGGACATGGTACCCTTGTCATTAGTGGATTTGAATCCCATGGTGAGTTTTGGGTGTGATGGTCATGTTGAGGGGCGTTTAGGGTAAATTGTGTGGAGTTTGCTCTTTCTCCCAGTGTTGTGGGTTTCCTCCAGATGTACCAGTCTCCTTCCACATCCCAAAGATGTACAGGTGAATTGCCACTGTAAATTGTCCCTATTGCGTTGGAGAGTGGTAAGATCTGGGAAGAGTTGAATAGAAAGTTTAACATGGGATTAGTGATTGGTGGTGAGGGCAGAATGATGGGCCAAGGGGTTGTTTCCACGCTGCCTCTCTCTGCCTGTAAAGCGCCTGGATATTGAAGGAGGTGAAGAGTGGGCGTGATCCCTGCGAGAAATAATAGATGTGATGCCCGGTAGATGGAACGTCCTGGTGGTGGCACACTTTATGCCTGAGCTGACGGAGCCGTGCCACCTGAAGCGGTGCCCAGGAGGAATGCGGCGGGCCGGGCAGCACCGACCAGCGGACACACTGGCAGGCAGCTGCCCGCTACCGCTACGTCCCTCCGGCTGTGGGCGCGCGCTCCCCGCCCCTTTCCGTGCCCGCGCGTGACTGGGAGTCCCACCTCCCCGCTCGCCCCCACCCCTCTCCTCTCCTCCTCGCCAGACGAGCGCTGGGCCGCCTCACTCGACCGCTGCCTGTCGGAGAGCGTCCGCGCCGGCCTCAGCAGCTCGGTCCCGCCGGGCTCGGCCACTTGCTGTCGGAACATGGACGACCTGGGTAAGGGATGCTGACACGGACGGTGAGATTGGGCGGGCTGGGACACAGGTCAACCGGGGAGCGGGGGGGGAAGCTGGGTATCCCCTCGAGCCCCGGCAACCGCACCCAGCACCAGTTGCCAGGCAGGCCGAGGAGGTAGTCCTGGTTACCAGTACCTGGCAGGCCGTTGCCCGGCCCGGTGGGCGAACGAGGCAGGCCGGTGAGCGGACGAGGCAGGCCGGTGAGCGGCTGAGGGCTCCGGTGGGTGTGAGGTCGACGGCGACGACCAAGGGAGGCTAGCTCACTCACCGGGTTTAGCGGCCCCCACCCCCTCCCCCCGTTCCTCGTCCCGGGTCAGCGCCGCTAGAAGTTTGTTTGAAGGATCTTGAAAAGTTTTCCTGTTTGTTTGGAGCCCCCAGGGCTGTAAGCGTTGTTTGATCGCAAGGGACCCGAACTCTGGGCAACAAACTTTCCCTGTCTCCAGAAGATCAGCCCGGGGCGGGTTCTGGTGATCCGATTAAATGTTAACGTTCACGTAGGGGGTTGGGTGGGGGAAATTATCCCTTTGAGGATCTGGATTAGTGGGGCGACCTGGGACTACCAAGGAGTGGAGATCTCTGCGAGGAAGGGCAACATTCTCGGTCGGTCTTGCAGGTTGTGGGAGCTCGCGTGAAAGTTGACGGTCCTGTTGGGTTATGGGGATTAGCAGTATGATTTGTTGTTAACTGCCTTACAGGAGAGTCATGATTTGATTACTTGCCGACTAGAATAACGATCTAAATAGCTGTCTAGGAGACGAGTGGGTTGATTTCGTAGCTGCTGGGAGGGTAAATCAGAAGGAATAAAGATTTTATGTAGTGATTGACCAGTAGGAATTTGATATTTGTGGGTTACTAGAAACGATTCATTTGATTTATAATCGTGGGAGGTAATCGTTGATTGTGTGTGAATTTAATATTTCACAGGATAAATGAAGCATTGCAAAACTGTCCCGTTTTAAAAGATAACCAGAATCCATAGCCCCTGGCGTAAATTTTCCATAATCTGATTTTTTCACAGGCGTGGGCAGATTCCTTTGGTGTCTGCATTTCCACAGATAGTTTATTTCCATAATGTGTATGACTCTCCCATGTTACAAGCCAGTATTTGTTTTGGAATATATGTTGTTGGTGTCAGGGTGTACAGCACATTTGTTTAACGTGTAGTTGATGTAACCTGCCATGGTGATTATTACTCATATCTCCAGGCATCAAATATATTTCTGTCCCATACTACTCATTCCTTTTGCCTTCAGGAAGGAGATGTTTTACAGATCAGAACAGATAATTTTAGTTTAGAGTACAGCCCAAGAGGAAACCAAAATGTAATACATTGTAACCTCAAGATCGAGTTATTGAGACACATTGAGTTTGAGAGGAATGTTAAAGTGAACAAGGCTGTCAAATGATTCATGGACTTGGCAGACTTGAATTGGTTGTAGAGACAGACAAGGTAGTCTTGGTCTACTTTAAACAGGTTGAGGGGAATCCGCTGAAGAAATGAAGGGTAATTGTTAGAGATTATTCCCACTGGATGTAGAGCTGAGAGCCAGAGGACTTGGAAAGATGGCAAAATAACCAAAAGGTGCAGCATGGTAGTGTAAACCTTTACAGCACCAGTGACTGGGATTCATTTCCCACTGCTGTCTGTAAGGACTTTTGTACGTTCTCCCCGTGACTACATGGGTTTCCTCCCACATTCCAAAGACGTACAGGTTTGGGTTAGTAAGTTGTGGCCATTATATGTTGGTGCCGGAAGCATTGCAACCCTTGAGGACTGCCTGTAGCAAATTCTCAGACTGTGTTGGTCATTGATGCAAATAGCACATTTTACCATATGTTTCAATGTATATGTGGCAATAACGCTCAATTCTTTCTCTTTACTGACTTTTTATACAGTAAGTAGATAGATCTGAGTTGTTTTCCCAGTGGAAGGTTCATTGTGTTGAAGAGATCTGGCTAAGTTCTTGAAAAGGGTGGGCGAGGGTAGCAGTGCAGAACTTTAGGGAAAGGCCAGTGGAGCGGAACTAATTGGTTTGCTTTTGCAGGTTGCTGGCATCATTATGATAGGCTGAATGGCCTCCTTCCATGCTGTGCCCGTTTTGTGATTTTGCAATATATCATTAATAAAAATATGCTTAACTTATTAACTATTGATCTGTTCAGCACATCAACTGAATTTTGTACTGTTAAAATATTCATAGTTGTATTTAACATTTTTCAGTATGTATGGCAAGCTGTACAAATAAATAGCTGCACATTTGAGTTCACTAATGTCTCTGCATGATTGGTGCATTAGTTGGTGGGATCCACAATGTACTAGAAAGAGAGACTGAATGGAAATTTAGAGTTTGGAAAACTGTTATGTTACCTGGCCCATCCCTAGGGATCAAATCAACAAAAATTTGTTAAATATTTTTGAATTTCAGTTGTAGATTTGTTCAAAAAGAAATGCTTCCTCTGCCTAATATTTGTTGACTTCATAATTTCCACTCAAAAAAGAAGTACTGTTCAGATCACAAATCTGAATTTGATTTTTAGTTCTCTGTTGTCCTATCCTATCCCTTTGGAGTTGCATTGGAGCAGGTTTTGATGCAGGCTTTACTCACAATTTTTACAACTTCAAATCTTATTGGAAATACTCTTTGTTTTATCAAGAACAAAATTGATACTGTTTTTATATAAAAGGCCTTGCTTATTTTTAGAATACTGGACCAGGCCAATTGTATATTTCCTTTGGGCACTAAAGTGATTTGCAGTCAATGTCACACCATGAAAGTTTGTCGCTCTTGCACAAGACCAAAAAAAACAGTTATGCGCAATTGTTGCTCATTGACTGTGTAATCAGATAATCTGTTTTAGTGACATAGATTGTGCTTTTCTTCATGGGAGAGGGCAGAAAAAATTTGTCCAAAGTACTAGGGAATCAAGAGTCTACTGAAATTGTGGTACTGAAGGAAATAATTAATTATTAGTTATAAAAAGCTATGAGTGAAGTGGATAAGACTAAAAGCTGATAAATCCTAAGAGGCTAATGATCTACATACCAGAGTTTTGAAAGAAATGGTCCTGCTTTTCTGTTAAGTGCAGTAGATGAATAATTTTACATTTTACCATATTACATTCCAGCTACTTTTGTAGAAACACCAATTCTCAATCGATGTTGTCATTTTACTTACACCTCCATCATGGGCTCTCACCCTGATGGTAAACCTCCTGTGCGGAACTTCATTAAAAGCCATGTGGAAATTGAAATACAGCACATCCATTGGTTCCTCCTTATCTATACCAATTCCAGTAGATTAATCAAACGTTATATTCCTTTTATAAATTCTTGCTGATTCTGCTTAATCGTACCATTTTGTTCTTTCCCCAAAGTGTTGTCTTTCTCCGTCGTTCATGATGGATTCCAGCATTTTCTTACTACTTATAATCTGCTAACTGTACTGTGATTTCCTATTTTCACCTCCCTGCTTTAAATATTGGTCATATCCAAGGTATATACTTTGCAATTGTTCTGGATTGGAAAATAGGATATGACCAATATTTAAAGTGGGGAGGTGAAAATAGAAAATTGGTGAGAATTGGTGTTTTTACAAAAGTAGTTGGAATGTAATATGGTAAAATGTAAAATTATCCATCTACTGCACTTAACAGAAAAGCAGAGTATTATTTAAATGGCAGGAGTTTGAGTTTTGCTGTTGGTACAGATGTTAAGGCAAATAGTATGTTGTCATTTAATAAATGTGATTTCAATACAGAAGAAAACATGTCATTTTGCTTGCAGGTAAACATACACAGCCTTGGTGAGATCTCACTTTGAATATTATGTGTGTGTTGATCTTCTAAAAAAGGATATACCTTCCATAGAAAGAGAGCATCAAGATTCACTAGATTGTTTACAAGAATGGATAGTTGTTTAAGAATGATTGACTGGACTTGGTCTATGTTATCCAGGGGTTAGAAGAATGAGAGGAGATGTCATTGAAAATCACTAAATGCTTATAGCTAGATGGCGAGAGGATGTTGCCCCTAGCTGAGAAGTCTTGCATTCCTATGTTCATAAATCTCAGAATATGTAGAATTGGATGAGAGATTTCTTCATACAGAGGATGGTGAATCTGTGGAATACTGTACTCCAGAAGGCTGTGTAGTCTCAGTTCCTCAATTGCCTTCTCTGCTGTAATCTTGTCCTAGGAGAGGGATAGTACAAGGAACTGTTATGTACAATAGAGAATCATAGGATATGCTATTTGACACATCAAATTTGTGACAGTGTTTTCTTCAAGTGATCAACAGTCTCACTGAAACCTGCTCATTCACATGAATTTCAGGATCTGGACAGTACTACTGTAATTCTATACTTCACTGACAATCCTTACCTTGACCACTCTGGATTTTGGCATGAGATCATACTGAGCTAGAAACGTTCTTCCTAGAATACTTTGAATTGTTTTCCCTATAATACTATGCGACAATTCCAACTATTAATGTGAATGTTAAACCAAAACTAAGGCAGATAAACACAAGGCATTCTGCAGATGGTGGAAATCCAGAGTAAAATGTCAGAGGAACTCAAGCAAATGGAGAGGAATAAAATGATTTGGGCCAAGACCCATCACAGGACAGCAGTCACAGAAAAGGGGGTGACAGTTTCAGGACCAAAATTAATTGTGTTACAAAAATTCTTGTCAAAAATAAGAAAAGTAAGACCTATTTCAATACAAAGTGAAAACTAAACCCACTACAAAGTGAAACATAGTACTTTAAGAAATGAGAATACAAGCAGAAAAGGCAAATAATATCTAACCAACTAATTCAGAATTCATGAAGGGCTGAGTGAGTGGTATTAGAGGTTGTGGGATAAATCCAACACAGTTGGAGTGAAGGATAAATCACTGATGTGGGAAGGATTGGATGTTCGGTAGAATACATCAAACTCTCAATGAACATTCCTCCAGTTTTGAATTATTACTATTGAATTGAGGATTCAACTCACTGGGTGAGTGAACTAATAACTTCAGTGAAGAATGTGCTGGATGATATTCTTTCACCAATCTATTTTTGTAACTTCAGTGTGACGAACAGAATCAAAATCTCGTGGTCTGAAGATTGATTTCTGGGTGCAGCAGATACCCTTCTGTTTATAGCAGAACAATTTGCAGTGACAGCCTTCTCCACTCTTCATATAAAAAAGTGCATTCCCTTGCCAGTGCACTTAGGAACTACTCTCTACTTGCAGATTTTCTCATTAATGTTTATGGTCAGCTCTTTGAATCATGACCATGAATTCTGCACAGGAACCTAGTAAATATGAACAGTTCTTTGTAGATTTAATAGAGTGCCCTGTGCCCTATTTGGTCTAGTGGTGAAGGAATATTTATATAAAAATGCAAGGGGACTTCCTAGTTAAGATAAGATGGAAGCTAAGAAGTAGTTGGAAAACACAGTTGAAAATGATTTTAAGAGTACCAAAATAAAACAACCCACATTAAATTGAAAGGCTTTGGGAGAGGGTTTTGTTTTAAAATATTTTAGATGACTTGTTTTATGGAAATTACCAATTTAGCTTTTATTGGCTGCATTATTCCCTCTTACTTTGGCGATATAAAATTGATCTGCAATCATAAATATGGAAGGGCATGGAGATGAAGTAGAAAAGATAATTCAAACGTTTCAAATTGGGACACCTCTTCATTTACTGTGGATAAAATGGGATAAAGGTTAATTTACTGAAATTTAATCCCCAGTTAACAGTGGCCTAAATTATCAGATCCATGATGAACACTAGGCAGGACATGGATGGAAAAATGTTGTGTTGGGAATAGACCTATTTTCCTTAACCTTCAGTGGCATCTTTTGGCAGAGCACTTTTTGAGCTGCTAATTGCTTTTGATATTTTTGTCAATTACCATTTTTTTCTGTCCTGACAGTACTGGGGAGATGGTTTTTTTTAAACTGCTCTGTCCCAAAAATTAGATGTCTCTTCATGGCCTCTGTACATAGCTCATAAGTGGCCACTCTTAAGTGAAGGCGCTGCCTTTAGTTGATTCTATTATGGTTATTATTTTGTGGATTTATTAAGTATGCCCACAAGAAAACAAATCTCAGGGTTCTATATGGTGATATATATGTACCTTCATAATAAATTTACTTTGAAATACTCACCTGCACCCTTGTACAGGCATTCCCTACATCTTAACAGAATTCATTTCTTAGAACTGTACGTAATCCAAATTGTTCGTGTCAGAAATGGAAAAAGAAAACTGTGTTTGGGGGAGGATTGCAAAACAGCTGTGATAGGAGAGTGGGCAGGCCTGGTAAGAGCAGTTACCAGCCAAACTATGTGATCAGTGAGCTCAACACTCCCAGCTCAACCCAGTCCCTGAGTGAGAATGTGGGGGGGGGGGGGGGAATGGTGGGGGAAGAGAAGGCATACAGGAATGTACTTGGCAGAAGATGCCAGCAGCCAGAAATTCCATCCCTTTCCATCCTGCTTGTTTCCAAGATGCCTTCTGAAAGTGAGAGTGCCTGGGGAAAACCAATTTAGTCACAGGGAGAACTTGCATATCCCCACATAAATGGACAAAAGGTCAGGATGGAACCCAGATCACGAGCTGAGAAGCACCAGCACTATTGTTTCAATGGATCAACAGGATGAGGGTTGCCAATTGCTTCTCATCCTGTTTAAGCATTGTATCATATTTTCAAAAGGCAGCATATAAAATAATGGGATAATTGTGGTCCTTACAAGAAGAAAAAAGTTCAAAGTATGCTTTCCATATTGGAGTGCTTATTCACATATTTTGTAACTGGAGTGAGATAAACCTTTATTGTTTCACTCATGTCAGAACCTACTTGTTGTATTCCTGGTATTGCACAAATTTCACATAAAGGGTCACATTCCAGGGATTGGTCAGACAAGTCTACTAGCAAGAAAGTATCTTGGTCTGTGTTGGTTGAATTTTTCAGCTTTTACTTTTGATTCTACTACAGAGTGCTTGCTTTGTTGGTAGAAAGGAAAATTAATTCCTTCAGTGAAGATGTTTATTTATCTCAGCAGTTGAAGGCACAAAACAAAACTCTGTATGGTAAAGTTATTCACGTGTAACAAATATAATAAGAAATTCTTTGAATATATCCTTTTAGAAACTTTTGTCATACAGTACTATCCAAAAGACTTAGGCACCTAGATTTTTTAATATAAATTTTATTTTAGATGTTTATGTTTTGTCTCTGCATTAGTGTGGCAGTAGAAAAGAGAAATTTTAGATTTCCAAACATTCATTTTCTAAAAAGTTAAATGCTACAGAGAAATGTTTGTATTTCCTTAAAGTAACATATTGGGTATTAGATCACCTTTCAATAAAAATTTAATTACTTTTTGGGTATATAACCCAGTGGATGATTAAACAAAGATAACAAACAGGTCCTAATGATCATTGACATAAGTTATGAGCTAATCTGATTAATAGAAATAGAAACGGGTATAGAAGGAATCAAACTGGGCAAAGGACAACTAGGATAAAAGGTGAGGGTGTGGCAGATGTGACAATTTAACTTTCAAATCATCAATTCTTATACCATGGCAAGAGTGAGCATAGCAATAAGACACAAAGTGGTCATCCAGCATCAACAAAGTCTCTCCTAAGCAGAAATTTCGTAGCAGGTAGCAGTTTCAAGATGTGCTTTCCAAGCTTTTCTGAAGAAGGCCAGAGAAATGGGTAAGGTTGTGGAGCAGAAATAGAGTGGTCAGCCACAGAAACAGTGCAGTAGACGAGAGATACATCAAACTGATGTCCCTTCTAAATCAGAAGTCCAGCACTGCTGTCTGTTCTGAATTCACAGAAACCACTGGAACCCAAGAACCCAACTGGAACTCCTCTCCAGCCTTTACAAACCTTTCAGAAATGATCTTCATGGAAGAGTTGAAGCCATCAGCCATTCCTCTGAAGTGGAAACAAAGCCAAGTTGAGCAATGGCAGTAAGTGCTCTAGACTGACAAGTCAAAATTTGAAAATTCTGGCTCAAGCAAGAGGCAGTTTGTCCATACATGACCTGAAAAATGCTACATGGATGAGTGTCTGCAGCCAACGGGTAGCACGGTGGAGGTTTCCTGGAAGTTTGTGGCTGCATTTCTCCAAATGGAGTTGGTGAACTGGTCAGAATTAATGGAATCCTCAATGCTGAGAAGTACAAGCAGATTCTCATCCATCACGCAATACTATCGGGGGCATCTGTTTGGTCCCAATTTCATTCTGCAGCAGAACAATGACTCCAAACATATGGCCAAATTCGTAAAGGGCTACCTTCAGTGGAAAACAAAGGACAGAGTTCTGCAACAATGGTATGGCCTCCATAGAGCCTTGATCTTAACATCATCGAGTGTGTACAGGATTATCTAAAGAGACAGAAGCAAGTGAAACAACTGAAGTCTGCAGAAGAACTGTGGCAAATTCTCCAAGATGCTTGGAACAACCAGCTGATTTTCTTATAAAACTGTATGACAGTATACCGGGTGAATTGGTGAAGTTTTAAAGGCAAAGGGTGGGTTCACAAAATATTGATTTGACTTAGTTTTTTTTACTGTTCTTTATAGTAACATGTTTTGATATTTAGAAACCTTTTCATTATTTTTGAAAGCATCTTTGCTTTACAGAATTTTTTCACATGTGCCTAAGCCTTTTGCACAGTACTGTAGATGTATGAATACTGTTAGAATTTCCATTTAAAATTAATTAATATCATTAGTGTTATAGTTGGAAATATACTTTTAGGTCTTTGTGTCTGGTTGTAGAATCTTTGAACTTAGCTGTGAACATTGTGCCTTGAATTAGGATGTGATTATCATGTATTTAAATATATCTTCTAACTAGGATGGAGTAGCTCTGTATTTATACTGGGACATGATTTTTGCCTCTGACCCATTAGTATTATCTAATTATTTCTTTCTAATGACATCTGCTGCAGTCCTGATGGAAGTGAAAGAAAATGAAAATATATCAATTTAGGTTTTTAAGGAGGTAAGTATTCTGTCAAAGGATGAGTGTTGGATCTCCATGCTAAATGTAAGGTTGACTTAAATGTAATAGAATGGTTGCTGATTCTTGACTTGAGGATTGCATCAAGTGAGAGACAAATCTGATAGATTTGTGGTATTAGTTTATTTTCCCTGCTGGTAAACTTCATGTGATGCACGTCCAGAAGACTTCAGAATGTAATGGATTGTGGTTAATCTTGTTCTCTCTTGGGGAGTTGTGCATCATCTGTCTGTACTAACCGTAAGAGGTTTCATCTCTTTATACTGGATGAATATTGGATTCGATTTTAATTTCTAGTTATGTACATTTTTAAATTTAATTTTGGAAGTAATTTCTTAACCTGTTAAATCGAACAATAAAGAGAGTAGCAGCAATTTATAAAAGCTTTTAGTGCCAACTATTCCTGGTCAAACACGAGCTTCTCCTTCCAAATTCAGTGGCTCTTGGCAAAATAGGAGTCTTTCATTCTTAATTTCTTTGGGCACCCAATTTAATCAAGTTTGGAAGTAAATACTGATTCACATTGTCTATAGAGTTTTTAAGCATGATCATTATAAAAGTGTTGTATTGAGGATTCAGTAGGAATTAACTTTTGCAAGGTATTATAATTTATAATATAAGACTGCATTTTAATGTATATCTCACGTTCTGATAGCTCAATGCATCTTAACCATTTGGGATTTGCAAACAGTTGAGTCCAGTTTAGGAATTACTTGTTCCAGTTTAATAAAATACAGCTCCCAGGACAGACTTCTTATAATTTCAGTCTGTAAATACTCAGTGAATTACACCACAGATTATTATCTGACAGCCTACCAAACAAGGCTGTACAGTTGCCGTTAGAAACCTTCCTGTAATTAATTGCATATAAATTCCTAAGCATTGCAAACCAAGGAAATCCTTTTTCCATACTATTGATGGTAGTTAAAATCAAGAAACCCTTAATTAATTTAGGCTCTCAATACTTAATTATTACAAACTTGTAAACTATGGAATTAAAATCAATGAAATAGTTAATGTCAATTTCTTCTGTGTTATGTCTTCTATTTAAGTACGTATCGTTACTTAAAAGGAGCTACTAGATTCTAAGCAATTTCTGTTTAATCCAGATTGGCATTGCCAGGGGCTAATTAAGATCTGCCATTTCCATTTTGAATGAAAGTAATTTGGACACTTTCCACTTGTTGAGAACAGCTATTGATTGTTGTGAAGAGATTAACTGCTGCTTGTTATTAAGTTATCTGCTGTCTCCTATTTAGAATTGTCTACACATCTAGGAATTCTATGACAAAAGTTATTTATAAATTCAAGTGTTGCATAGCTGTTAGGTCATAAATCTATCTTTCCCCAGACAGAACTGTCCTTATTAAATCTTTAAAAGCTACCTCATGTTGCTGTTCATAGTTGTCTTAATTTTACACCAAGGGTCAAGATATTTAAGTTCTGGCAATAAAAGACTACTATCTGCCATCTTGAAGTATGCATTTATTAATAGTGGGTTGAAATACAGACTTTGGAAACTTTGTTTGCTGTGTCAGTAATAAAGATGGGTAATTAATATAGGTATTTAATATACAAGGCCAAAATTGCACTGATTAATTCCTTCTGGTTTTATTAATCTCTTCATGATCAAATGGGAAGCATGTTGAATCAGTACAAAATACTTTGTCCCAATCTCTTTTGTTCAGCAGTTGCATGAATTAATTAATAATAAAAGTTATTGTATTGTGCCAAAAATGCACTGGTTTGAATAATAATAGTGATATATTCCTCCAATTCCTGTGTGACTCTCACTGTCTTTTTTGGCAAATCTAGGGGATTTGCCAAAAGGTAATGCCTTCAAATATCAAACACGAGGAAATCTGCAGATGCTAGAAATTGAAGCAACACACACAAAATGCTGGTGGAACACAGCAGGCCAGGTAGCATCTATAGGGAGAAGCACTGTTGACGTTTCGGGCCGAGACCCTTTGTCAGGACTAATTGAAAGGAAAGATAGTAAGAGTGGAGACCTTGCCCACGCCCAGGATTACGGCTGCACAGGTGGAAGGTCAACTGAGGAAGATCTGTACCAGCAAGGCGGCTGGACTGGATGGAGTTTCCCCACGATTACTGAGGGCCTGTGCGACTGAGCTGGGAGAACCACTACAGCGCATCTTCAACATGAGCCTGGAGCAGAGAAGAGTACCCAGACAGTGGAAAACATCCTGTATTGTCCCGGTACCGAAGAAACCACAACCAAAGGAGTTGAATGACTTCAGACCTGTTGCCTTGACGTCGCACGTTATGAAGACCATGGAGCGGCTGATAATACAGAATCTGAGGCCACAAGCCAGGCACGCCCAGGATCCTCTTCAGTTTGCGTATAAGGAGAAGGTGGGAGTGGAGGATGCTATCACGTATTTGCTGCACAAATCACTCTCTCACCTAGAGGGGGTCAGTTGTGCTGTGAGGATTACATTCCTTGACTTCTCTAGTGCCTTTAACACCATCCAGCCCAAGATCTTAAGGCACAAACTAACGGAGATGGGAGTAGACTCTTGGATAGTGGACTACTTGACAGATAGACCTCAGTATGTGCGGTTGGGAGACTGTAGGTCTGACACGGTGGTCAGCAGCACAGGAGCGCCGCAGGGAACCGTACTCTCTCCGGTCCTGTTCACCCTGTACACATCAGACTTCCAATATAACTCGGAGTCCTGCCATGTGCAGAAGTTCGCTGATGACACGGCCATAGTGGGGTGTGTCAGGAATGGACAGGAGGAGGAGTATAGGAAACTGATACAGGACTTTGTGATATGGTGCAACTCAAACTACCTGCGTCTCAATATCACCAAGACCAAGGAGATGGTGGTGGACTTTAGGAGACCTAGGCCTCATATGGAGCCAGTGATCATTAATGGAGAATGTGTGGAGCAGGTTAAGACCTACAAGTATCTGGGAGTACAGTTAGACGAGAAGCTAGACTGGACTGCCAACACAGATGCCTTGTGCAGGAAGGCACAGAGTCGACTGTACTTCCTAAGAAGGTTGGCGTCATTCAATGTCTGTAGTGAGATGCTGAAGATGTTCTATAGGTCAGTTGTGGAGAGCGCCCTCTTCTTTGTGGTGGCGTGTTGGGGAGGAAGCATTAAGAAGAGGGACGCCTCACGTCTTAATAAGCTGGTAAGGAAGG
This sequence comes from Hemitrygon akajei, assembly GCF_048418815.1. Classification (NCBI taxonomy): domain Eukaryota; kingdom Metazoa; phylum Chordata; class Chondrichthyes; order Myliobatiformes; family Dasyatidae; genus Hemitrygon; species Hemitrygon akajei. Next base: position 2,195,324 of record NC_133137.1, on the reverse strand, counting down.
CGGGCTCTGTCGTGGGCAAAGTACTGGAGAGTTTAACATCGGTAGCTGAGCGAAGGGCGCTGAGTAGGCTACGGTCAATTATGGATAACTCTGAACATCCTCTACATAGCACCATCCAGAGACAGAGAAGCAGTTTCAGCGACAGGTTACTATCGATGCAATGCTCCTCAGACAGGATGAAGAGGTCAATACTCCCCAATGCCATTAGGCTTTACAATTCTACCGCCAGGACTTAAGAACTTTTTAAAAGCTATTATTAATGCTTTTTGAGATAGTGATTTAGATGCATATCATATTTTTTACTGAGTTAAGTATTGTATGTAATTAGTTTTGCTACAACAAGTGTATGGGACATTGGAAAAAAAGTTGAATTTCCCCATGGGGATGAATAAAGTATCTATCTATCTAGATTTGAAAATAGGAGGGGGAGGGAAAAATGCGAAATGATAGAAGACCGGAGGGGGTGGGGTGAAGCTGAGAGCCGGAAAGGTGATTGGCAAAAGGGATACAGAGCTAGAGAAGGGAAAGGATCATGGGACGGGAGGCCTTGGGAGAAAGAAAGGGGGAGGGGAGCAACAGAGGGAGATGGAGAACAGGCAGTGATGGGCAGAAAGAGAGAAAAAAAAGAGGGAGGAAAAAAGCTAAATATATCAGGGATAGGGTAAAAGGGGAGGAGGGGCATTAACGGAAGTTAGAGAAGTCAATGTTCATGCCATCAGGTTGGAGGCTACCCAGCTGGTATATAAGATGTTGTTCCTCCAACCTGAGTGTGGCTTCATCTTGACAGTAGAGGAGGCCACGGGTAGACATCAGAATGGGAATGGGATGTGGAATTAAAATGCGTGGCCACTGGGAGATCCTGCTTTCTCTGGCGGACAGAGCGTAGGTGTTCAGCAAAATGGTCTCCCAGTCTGAGTCGGGTCTCACCAATATATAAAAGGCCACACTGGGAGCACTGGACACAGTATACCACACCAGCCGACTCACCCGTGAAGTGTTGCCTCACCTAGAAGGACTGTCTGGGACCCTGAATGGTGGTGAAAGAGGAAGCTTAAGGGCAGCTGTAGCACTTGTTCCGCTTGAAAGGATAAGTGCCAGGAGGGAGATCGGTGGGAAGGGATGGGGGGGTGAATGGACAAGGGAGTCCCGTAGGGAGCGATCCCTGCGGAAAGCAGAAAGTGGGTGGGGGGGGGGGGGAGGAAAAGATGTGCTTGGTAGTGCCTTCAAATATCTTCTGTTTTCCCAAAAGACCTGAGATAAATGGCAGGAGATTTTGTTTTCCTGTTATTTCCTCCCACATGTTTGCAAGATGATAGTGTATACAATGAACTGAGCATTCTGCAAATTGGGAGCTGAAATCACCAAAGAGAATTTGAATTCCAATCCCATGTCAAATTTGTGTCAATTCTCAACTTCTGACTTTTGCAACTTCAAATCAAAGAAAGGGCTTTGGTGTCTTTTTGAGTGAACTTTCTTTGAAATTAATTTACTATAAGCATATTCAATAAACAAGCCCGATGAAGCAACGGAGGCTACCTCAGTAAATATATTTAAGACGAGGTTGGATATATCTGTGCATAGTTGGGGAATTAAGGGTTATGGGAAAAAGGCAGGTAGGTGGAGATGTGTCCACAGCCAGATCAGCCATGATCTTATTGAATGGTGGAGCAGGCTCGTCAGCCAGATGGCCTATTGTTATTTCTTATGTTCTTGTTTGTTGAATCTAGTCAATAGTACATTTAATTTATAAACCTAATAGAATTATCATCAATTGCAAAAATGACATTGTTTATCTGTGTTTGGTATTGAGGAATTTAGGTTGTATGGAGGTTGTTCAAGTTTGTTGTTTTAAGGGAAATAATTGTTAGTTTGCTTTTACTGCTGATACTTATAACTAGAACATTTTAAAATTATGGAATTGTACTGCACAGAGAAAATTTGATCAATAAACAATCCAGTTTGTAGTTTCTTGAAAAAGCCTTACAAATGGTTCTACACTATCAGTCGCTGTGAACAGACATGAAGTTTACTGATGATGTTTGAGCCACCATTCTGTGGACTCAATTTTGGTGCTTGCTCTTTGGAAAGAAACTAATTCACTTTTTTCAAATGCTATTTCATATTTCCCTACAATGTAGAAATTGAGACCTTCTACTCCATTTGATCCATGAAGTTTGTGCCAACTCTGAGCATTCCCATCAGTCCCATTCTCCCTCTTACTTCCCTGCAACATTTTCTCTTATTCCTGTTGGCTCTTCCTGATTCTCCTCGCACTCTTGAACATTAGGAACAATGTACAGTGGTCAATTAACCTTGTGCACGTCTCTGGGATGTGGGAAAAAATTGAGCATCAGGGATATCTACCTGGTCATAGGGAATACAGGCAAGCTCCACGTAAACAGCATTTGAGACCACGAATGACCCTAGGTTACTGGATAAATGGCAGCAGTTTTGCCTGCAGTACTTCTGTGAGAGGTCTAAAAGCACACTACTATATAATTTTGAAAAATAAACATACCTCTTTCTCCCTGATAGTGAATGATACCTAAACAACTTTAAAGATAAAGGTACATAATCAATTGCATTCCAGTAGAGGTCTTTGCTCACTGTTAAAGTTATTACTGGACATAGAATTGATACATGAATTTTTGGCTTTCTCAAAGCTGTGATTGTTTGATGTTAATGGAGTTCAATTTTGCTTATTTTAAACAAATTTTTCATTTGGTATCCTAGTTTGGTCTTGTAGGTGACTTCATGGTTGGGGATTTAAGAGAGATACTTTTGGTTAACTTTGTTAATCTTATATTTGTATTGGTTTTCAACAAGCAAAATTATGCAATTTAGTTATAACTATATTCCTTTTGGAGATGCCTTATTTACTGAGGTGAGTATAAACAGAAAATGCTAGAAATACTCAGCTGATGAGGCAGTGTATGTATGGAATTAATGTTTCAGGGTACTGGCATTATAAAATGATGGAAATACTCAACAGATAACAGTCAGTGTATATCAAGAGGGAGAATGTTGATGTTTCAGCTGAGAAAGGGTTTAAGATGCAGAGAGAAGAAGGGGAGATTAAAAAATGGATGTTATGTGGCAAACTGTAAAGAGAGAGTAACTGACAAATGATAATGGAGTAGTTAGTGGATCAAATGAAGTAAGAGAAGATTAGGTTGAATGTCAGAGTGTGAGAACCAGGGTAATGGGCCTGGAATTTTGTTGTTACATCTGCACATACAGTGAATGTATTATCAAGTGCTTGGCACCAATCTAATTGGAAAAGTCTTAAGGTATACAGAGCCTCCACTCCTCAAATGCTAACAGGACCTTTGATACCAATTATGCCATGCCTGTAGCATTGAAAACTATCAAACAATTGAATGTATATGAACGTGGCTTTGGAAATAAACAAAATCATTTAAAACCAATTAAAAATATAAAATTCTTTTAAAAAATCTAAAACACCCAAAAACAACAAAATATTAATTCAGAAGTATTTAAATTTCTTGAGCTATTTTACTTGTAGCCACTCCTTTCCACAGAAACAGTTGTTTGCTTAGCCTTGGGATGATCTGGGTTGGATTCGGTGAGAAATATTCTGACAAGTATTACTGGAAGTCGTCCTCTACCACTGGATTCTATGATATGTGCAGTACTAGAGTGTAAATGGGAAATCACTGTAAGCTTAGTCATTACTGCATGTTGATGCATGAGTCTCAAACTTCACAATACTCATGTAGGGATACACAGTGCCTTGAAAAAGTATTCATTTCCAACCCTTTGTTAACACAAATGAGTGTTACAACCAGGGATTTTGATCAGTTTAACTGAGAGTTCTTATTTGTGAATCTCACTTTCCTTTTTTCACAGTAGGGTCCAAAATACAAAGAAGATTGTAAAGCATGAAAAGCTAAAAATTCAGGAACTGAAATGTCAGAAGTTTAAAAAATATACATACCCTTTTGCTCAGTATGTAGTTGAACCACTAGTCACAGCTATCACAGCCAGTAGTCTTTTTGGATAAATCTCTAGTAGCTTTGCACAATGTGATGTAACAAGATTGTCCTCCTCGCAAAATAGCTCAGCTATGCCAGTTTAGTTGGGAAGTGCTAGTGGCTGGAAATCTTGGGGTCTTGCTAGAGGTCAGTACTCTGACTGAGCCACTCAAGGACATTAACTCCAAGCCACTCCATGATTACTCTGGCAGTGTGCTTTGGGTCCTTGTCCTGCTGAAAGATGAACTTACTCCCCAATTGAAGCTTTCTGGCAGGTTTTTTTTAAAATCAAGGATCTTTTTGTATTTAGCAGCATTCCTGTTACCTGGTTGATGCATAGTATTAGATTTGCGCCACACGTACCGCTAAGTGTTGAGGCCAGAATTCCACTTTGGTGTTATCAGACTACAGTCAACCCTCCTTATCCGCAGAGGATTGGTTCTGGGACCTCCTGTGGATGCTCAAATCTCTTATAAAATGGCGTAGTATTTGCATATAACCTATGCACATCCTCCCGTATACTTTAAATCATCTCTAGATTACCTATAATACCTAAGTGCTATGTAAATAGTTGTTATACTGTAATGTTTAGGGAATAATGACAAGAGTCTGTATATGTTCCTCTCGCTCACAACACAAGTAGCGAACAAACGAGACACAAAGCGAACAATGCTCAAACAAGGAGTAATACTTCTAATCATCTCTAGATTAGTTTATAACACCTAATACAATGGAAAAGCTATGTAAATAGTTGTTATACTGACTTGTTTAGGGAATAAGGACACTTTGGAGGAGGCTCAATAATACTAAAGTCAGGAACTGTGGAGGTTGAGGGCTGAGGATCTTCAAGTGTTGAACGTCAAGTCTTCAGAATTGCAGATGCTTTAGTTAGGAACATTGTTATAGGAAGCTGTTCCTTTTTCTTTGCATCATCAAACAAATCTTGCAGTGGTTGTAGGCATGTTGTTATCCCTCGAGTGACACAGAGGCTTTGTTCCATAGAAGGATCGTAGTTGAGGATCATATCCTTTAACACATGCGCCCGTTGAAAAAGTGCTGCAAATTTTTCAAGTGTCCAAATTGATGGCTCTGCCTCCTCTAAATCTTCTGCATTATCATCATCATCTTCTGTAGAGGATTTCAGCAGATCTTCAAGTTCCTTGTCGGTAAGGGTTTCTCTCTGTGTTCCTCAACGTCGTCCTCAATCATGTCAGAGTAGCCTTCCCCACCAATTTCCCTTACAACATTCAAGATATCCCTGACTTCTGCATCAATAGTGGGGAAGCCCCTGAAATCACTGACTGTCTCACTCCATAATGGGTTCCAACATACATTGACTGTCTCAGGCTTTATGGCGTCTACAGCCTCTGCAGTAAGCACAATTGCATCTGCAGTTGTGAATTCCTTCCATAAATCCGTGATGCTCAGTCAGGGTTAGTACCAAGGGCAGCACAAATCCACCCGAAGGTGGGGGGGGGGCAGGTAAGTCACCTTAATAGACTTGATGATGCCTTGATCAAGTGGCTGCAGCACTGACGTAGTGTTAGGAGGCAGGAACATCACTTACACATTATCGTCGACGAAGCAGAGAGATTGGGGATGGCCAGGAGCATTGTCAATTACGAGGAGAGCCTTGAATGGCAGCCCCTTCTCTTCGAGGTATTTCTTCACTTAAGAAATGAAGCACTGGTGAACCATTCCAAGATCAAGATTGCCGTCACCCAAGCCTTCTTGTGTTGCCAGAACACGGGTAGGCAATTTTTGTTTTTGTTCTTAAAGGGCCCGGGGATTGTTTGCTTGGTAGACAAGTTCTGGCTTGATTGTGTGACCAGCTGCATTGCCACACAGCACGAGAGTAAGGCGATCTTTCCAGGCCTTGAACCCCGGGGCCTGCTGGGCACTTTTATGGATGTAGGTACGAGTCTTCCAGAACAAGCCCGTTTCATCACAATTGAAGACTTGCTCTGGAAGGTAGCCTTTCTCTTCTATGAGTTTCTTCAGCTCCTCTGGGAACACTGCTGCAGCCTTGGCATTAGCCGATGCCGATTCTCCCGTGATCTTTATGTCCTTGAGGCTGTAGCGCTTTACATAGCCAGCCAGCCATCCCTTACAAGCCTTAGGTTCTTTCCTCTCACTCTCCTCAACCCCGTCACAGTAGTGCTCATAGAGACTAAGTGTTTTCTCATGTATAATTTTGCCATTATATGCTTCTGTGACATGTCTTCTAGCCACACACTTAATACTTTTAGTCTTTGCAAGCACTTTATCACGAATCAGAGAGGCAATTTTTGCCGTTGTAGGGGCAGCACGAAGACTTGCATGAATTTCAGCTTTTTTCTGCTTTATTGTGCGAATGCTCGATTCGTTCTTACCAACCTTACAGCCCACTTCGGCAAACGACAAACCACTTTTCAAAAGATCTAATATTTCTACTTTCTCAGTGAGAACACTTTACGCTCCCTCTTAGCCTTTGAGGAATTGCTTTTTTTTTAAATTAGTTTTTTTATTAGTTTTTCAAAACATTTTACAAATTAAAAACCCCAAAACCCAATGAGGAACATTAATATAGTGCAAAATTAAGCATACAATAACAATATGCTACAAAGGAAGAGAATTAACAAAAAAGCACCTAAATTAAAGACAAGTAAGCTTAGTATCCTCCCCAAGCCCCACAACACAAGAAAAAACAACAACTCCAGACCAACTGCAACTCAATATAGAGAGTATAAGTCAGAACAGTCAAACTCCCAAACTGTGAATACACTTAGCAACAGAGGATAATAATGCCTACTACCAGAAAAAAAAAGGGAGCTGAAAGCAAGGGACCGAAAAGAAGAAGAAAAAAAAACAAAGCCCCTAGTTAAGAGGAAGGTTATGAAAGTACTCGATAAAAGATCCCCAGACCTTATGGAACTTTAGATCCGAATTCAGAACTGAATAATGAATTTTTTCGAGGTCCAAGCAGGCCATAATGTCGTTAAGCCATTGCGCATGAGTGGGCGGGTCAGCATCTCTCCATCTAAGGAGGATCAAGCGTCTAGCCAGGAGAGAGGCAAAGGATAATATTTGGCATTTGGTCGGACCCAGACATAAATCTGTCTCGCCCCAAAAACCGAACAGAGCAATTAAGGGGTTTGGTTCTAGGCGCTGATTCAGAATACACGATAACATAGTGAAGACATCTTTCCAGAATTTCTCCAAACTAGGACAGAACCAGTACATATGGATGAGAGAGGCCACGCCCCTCTTGCATTTATCACAGAGCGGACTAATGCTAGGGTAGAATCGAGATAGTTTAGATTTAGACATATGGGCTCGATGAACAATCTTAAACTGTAAAAGGCAATGGCGAGCACAAAGAGAGGTTGAGTTAACTGATTTGAGAACTGAGTCCCAGCTCTCCTCGGATAAGGAGATATTTAAATCCTGCTCCCAGGCCATTTTAATTTTATCCACAGGGGTCCATCGTAAGGCTGCTAGTTCATCTCGGATAATTGATATTAAACCTTTACCTAGTGGATTGATGGAAAGAAATAGGTCCATAGCATTTTTCGCAGGCATTTCAGGAAAGTTAGGAATTAAAGGAGCAATAAAGTGTCGGATTTGGAGATATCTGAAAAAATTAGCGTTAGGCAGATTGAACTTAACAGAGAGCTGCTGAAAAGAGGCGAAGCGATTATCAATGAAAAGATCTTCAAAATGTCTAATGCCCTTCCTATACCAAACATGGAATGCTGAATCGTACGTAGTAGGTAAAAAAAAAGGTGATTATGTGCGACAGGGCTGGAAACGGAGAACCCCTGGAAGCCATAACAGTTCCTGAACTGAGCCCGTATATGCAAAGTGTGTCTAACAAGAGGATTAGCTATTGATCTGGGCAGACTACTAGGGAGTGCAGAGCCAAGAAGTGCAGAGATAGATAATTCTTTAGTAGAGCTCAACTCCATTGCCACCCAGTTAGGGCACTCAGGTTGGCCGTGGAAGAAAGACCAAAAGGTAGCACAACGTATATTAGCTGCCCAATAATATAAGCGAAAGTTAGGTAAAGCCATGCCACCCTCTTTTTTAGATTTTTGGAGATGTATTTTATTAACTCTAGAACGCTTATTCTGCCACAGATATGACAAAATAATAGAGTCTAAGGAATCAAAAAAAGATTTAGGAATAAAAATTGGGATAGATTGAAATAAGTATAAAAATTCGGGGAGAACATACATTTTAACAACATTAATATGACCTACCAAAGACATAGATAGAGGTGACCATTGTACCAGATTCTGTTTTATAGCATATGAAAGATTGGCAAAGTTTTCACGAAAGAGATCTTTAAACTTCCTTGTGACTGTAATTCTAAGATAAGTAAATTGATTATGGACTACTTTAAAAGAGAGATCACGAAATGTTAGTTCTTGTGCTTCTTTATTAATTGGGAAAATTTCACTTATGTAAATTAAGTTTATAGCCAGAGATCTGGCTAAACTGGTCAAGAAGTGAAAACATTAGAGGTAAGGACGTAGACGGATTTGAGAGAAAGAGTAATAAGTCATCATAGAGAGAAACTTTATGCTCAACACCCCCTCTCCAAATCCTGGTCAATTCAGGACAGTTTCAAAATGCTATCGCCAGAGGTTCTATAGCCAAATCAAAGAGAAAGGGACTTAAGGGGCACCCCTGACGGGTGCCACGTTTGAGATTAAATACTTGGGATTTCTGAAAATTAATTAAAACAGAAGCAGTAGGACACAGGTACAGCAATTGGATCCAAGAGATGAAACTTTGGCCGAGGTCAAATTTTTCTAAGACTGCAAAAAGGTAGTTCCACTCTTTACGGTCAAATGCTTTCTCCGCATCGAGGGAAATAACACATTCAGGAATCCCAGTTGGAGGTGAGTATAAGATATTGAATAAACGCCGGATGTTAAAAAAAGGGAGACGGTTTTTAATAAAGCCTGTTTGGTCATCAGAGATAATGGAGGGAATAACGGTTTCTAGTCTATGAGCCAAAGCTTTAGCTAAGATCTTTACATCAACATTGAGCAGAGAGATCGGCCTGTACGAGGAACACTCTGTTGGGTCTTTGCCCTTTTTTAAAAGAAGAATAATAGATGCCTCATTGAAAGAGGGTGGCAATTTGCCGTAATTAAACGAGTCAGATAATACTGAAAGTAACTGAGGAGAAAGAAGTGAGGAGAATGATTTATAAAATTCCACAGGGAACCCATCAGGTCCAGGAGATTTCCCTGAGGACAGTGCAGAAATTGCAAAAGATATTTCTTCTGGTGATATAGGTGCATTGAGTTTGGCTTTGAAATCAGATGAAAGTGAGGGGATATTCAGATTCTGTAAAAATTGATCCACAGAGATATTGTCATTCAGAGATTCAGAGGAATAAAGCCGAGAATAAAAATTTTTAAATGCATCATTAATTTCTAAATGATCCGATGTAAAGTCTCCGTTCTCCTTCCGGATCTTTGTGATATGTTGTTTGGCTTTGGAACGCCTCAGCTGATTGGCTAGGAATTTACCAGACTTATCCCCATGAATGTAAAAGCGGCTCTTGCTTTCGAGAAGTTGGCGTTCGACAGGTTGAGTGGACAGAAGGTTAAATTTAGTTTGGAGTTCAACACGCTTCTTGTATAATTCAGGGTTCTTAGTTTGGGCATATATTTGATCCAAATCTTTAATCTGGTTAATGAGGTCTGCTCGATCTGCACGGGATCTTCTATTGAGATTTGCTGTGTAAGAGATTATTTGACCCCTCAGATATGCTTTCATGGCATCCCAGACAATCTGGGATGGCACTTCAGGTGATGTATTAGTGTTAAAATAAAAGGTTATCTGATCCTTAATAAATTTTACGAAATCATCATCCGATAGTAAAGTTGAATCGAACCGCCAGTGTTTGTTCCTCTGAGGGAGACCAGGAAAGTTCAGAGAGAGGGTAATTGGGGCATGGTCAGAGATCAGTATACTCTGATAGTCACAAGAGTGGGCAAATGGGATAAGTTGGTTATCGAGTAAGAAATAGTCAATTCTAGTGAAGGTATGGTGAACATGTGAGAAAAAAGAATAATCTCTCTCCGTAGGATGGAGGAAACGCCATATATCAGAGATACCAAAATTAGAGAGAAACGATTGAATAGCTAAGGCAGATTTAGTAGGTGATCTGGTAACAGAGGACGATCGGTCCAGTTTACGATCCAACCAACAGTTGAAGTCACCACCCAATATAAGAGAGTATGAGTTTAAGTCTGGTAGTGAGGAAAAAAACCGTTCAAAAAAGTTAACATCATCAAAGTTGAGGGCATACAGGTTTGCTAGTGCAACTTTAGTGTTATATAGTTTACCAGAAACAATAATAAAACGGCCATTTGTATCACATATTTTATTATGGAGTTCAAAAGGAATATTTGAGTTAATAAGAATGGAAACTCCCCTAGCTTTAGCGACAAAGGATGAATGAAAATGCTGACCTGCCCACTTTGACAGAAGCCGGGAATTATCAAAACAACGAATATGAGTTTCTTGGAGGAAAGCAATGTCAGCTTTGAGTTGTTTAATATGTGAGAATACCTTCCTCCTTTTGACAGGGTGGTTCAGTCCCTTTACATTCCAGCTCACGAATTTAAGTGCACTAGCCATTATCAATTACTAATGCATAAAAGGCAGCAGGCATATAAAAAATCAAGCAGTACAATAGCAGTCTGGGAGCAGAGATGTAAACATAGATTCGTAAGGTCAAAATATAAACATGTCCTAAGCAATAAAGAGATGTTGGAACTGGAAAATTCACCCCACCCGCACAACCCAAAACTAGACGGCTACCAAAACAAGTAGCTAGCTCTACCAAAAAAATTAACCCAAATACAACTTCCAGATCTGTGTCATTAACAACAGTTCCGTATAAATACTATAGCAAATAATAACTAGTTTATGCACTAGAAAATATAACTACAGATTAGAACACCTTCTGCAGAAATATAAAACTTAATGCAGAGAAAATCGGGAGAAAACCAAAACTAACCTACCCGCGAAACATTATAGAAGAATAAAGTAAGAGAAAGGGGGAAAAAAAGGTAAGAAGGAAAAAAAAAGAAGAGGAAGGGGAAAATTATAAATTCAAGACGAGTATTTATCAACCATTTACAGAGAAGGGAGAGAAAAATTCAGAGATTAGAAAAACGGGGTGAAGAAAAGAAAAAGATAAAATAAATATTTAAAGCAAAGGAAAAATAAATCAGCAGTTGAACTGTGAACCGACAAACAGGGAGGCCTTCACTAAAGACTTCGAACCTCCAAAACAAGTTAGAATTAGTTGTAGAACTCTGTAGGTAAAGTTATACAAGAATAAAAATAGGTTGCACACACACCAAATCCTGGGAGAGATTGTCAACAGCCCTTAAAGTTTCAATGAATAATGTCTGAGTGATTCAAGTGAATTCCGAGTCCAGAGAAAGTAATTTTACTACGAGGAGTACTAATTCACCATTTTAGGAGGTCCGATCAGATTCCGAAGATGACTGGATAGCCGGAAGACTTGCCACAAACGCTTCAGCTTCCTTTGCTGATTTGAACCACTTGAATTCCCCGGTATTAAGCTTGATTCGTAGATCAGCAGGGTTACGAAGGGAAGGTTTGAAACCACGATCAAAAAGCACTTTCATTACGCCTTTAAACTCAGCGCGCATCTTTAAGGTCTGGGGTGCAAAATCTTCCACAAAGCGAATGGTTGTATCCTGGCAAGAAAAAGAACCTCTGCGACGTGCCTCCACAATCAGACTGTGTTTTACCTGGTATTGATGGAAACACAAGATTACTGGTCGCGGGCGGGAGCCCAGAATTCTGGGGGGAACGTAAACCCTGTGTGCCCGTTCGAGCTCGGGCGGCTTTGGAAGCAAATCTTTCCCGAATAACTCACAGAGAAACTCGGCGAAAAACTTCACGGTTGGTCCCTTTTCAGTCGCCTCTGGTAATCCCAGAATTCTGATGTTGCAGCGTCTGCTACGATTTTTGAGATCCACCATTTTGGAAAGAAGTTTATTAGATTTTTCCTCTAAGCTGGAACAGAGAGTCTCCAAGTATCGGACACGACTTTCTAAATCTTCAGAAGTCAAATCGATGCGAGATAAGTGTTCAGCATGTTTGTCCACTTTATCGTTGATCCGATCCAGTTTGTCTTCTAACTGTTTGAAAGCGGTTTTAAATTCCTTTAAGATTTCATCTCAGAGCTTTCCCAGCGCAACCAGAGTCTCGTCCGACGGGGTCATAGCTTCTTTTCTCCCGGATTTAGAACTCTTGCTAGACATTGTAAGTTAGATATATTCACAGGCAAGTAAGAGATACCGAAATAATTCCTAAGGTTTAAAAAATGGAGACATTTAGTGCAAAGGTAACGACAGTAACGGAACAAAAGTTCGGAGCAGCTAAACAATCGCCATCTTACCGGAAGTCCCCTCTCATTTATTTTAACCTCATCCCACACCGTACACTTGACCGACGCCTCCGTAGAGCACGTGACCTTTGCTGACTGAGCAAAGGCCGTGTGTTGGAGAGGGTGTGCGACCTGCGCAATGAGCTTGTGTCATTTTTATCCAGCCTGCAGAGCCAAAAAGCCCAAGGATTTAAGAGGTTTTTAAGTGACAACAAGGTGATGGCACATGTTCTTTTTTTGTGTGACATCATGTCACATCTAAATCAACTTAATCTGCAATTACAAGGCAACAACCACACTGTTACGGACATGTATGAGGTGATTGAAGCTTTCTAGTCAAAGCTGAACCTTTTGGAGAGAGACATTCACAGGAGAAAGTTGCACTTTCCACGTCTGCGGAAGCATTGTGAGAAGAACGAAATGCGGGAGGATCCAGTGATGAAGGATTTTGTGACGAGCCTGGCAGAAAACTTCAGGGAACAATTTGAAAGCTCCCCTAAACTCACAGGTGACATCCTCCTCTTCCTGAGATAGCCGTTCTCCGTTTCGGCTGATGGCCAGTGGACTGCAGAGGCCAAAAGGCTGGTGCCTTCCATAGATGAGGCAGCTCTTCAGATGGAGGTCTTGGAAATGGGAACATCTGATTTGCTCAAAGCACAACACAAGGACGTTGAGGTGAGTGACTTTTGGATCAATGTGGTTCCCCAAGCTCAATTCAAAGATGTGAGAGCTATTGCAATGCTCCTACTCACACTGTTCCCCTCCACGTTCTTATGTGAGTCATCGTTTTCTTCAATGAACTCTATCAAGAACCAGGACAGAAACAGACTCTCCAATGCACATCTTGGCTTCAGGATTGCCACAACAGAATACAGGCTCGACATCAGAATGATTGCCTCATCCCGTCACTGTCACTTCTCTCACTGATTGGTGAGTGAATCAATTTATTTTTGTCCATTTGTCAATCTTACTGTGGTATAATAACAATACTACAACAACAACAATAATACTGATCATTTCGTTTATAGCTACACTTCATACTTCAAATGCTACGTAGCTTAATTAAAAAGAACAAATAGATTAAATGAGAGAACAGAAACAGTGGAAAAGGCAGTACTACTAAAACTCTGTGTGGAAGAGATGTGGTGAAGACTACCATGTTTGTGTGTGTGTGTGTGCGTGCGTATTTTCAGTCCCAGATGAGTTCTCAATGTGACAACTGACAGTTGTGATAGCTAGAGTCATAATTAAGTGGTTGGCTTTGGACTTGCTTTGTTTCAAGAGTGCATTTTTTTTCTTGTGTGGCCCACAACACAGGCTTTGAGAATCCAAGGCCTAAATTACTGCTACTGCTGCTACTACTACCACCACCACCACCACATGCACTATTGTGAGAATTGGACAAGTGGTGGGTGAATGGAGAGGCTGACAACTTGTTGACAGCCATAACATAAATGGGTCTTTCAGTGCTATAAAAACATGTATGGTCTCAACAACCCAAAGCCCTATCCCACTGAATGATAAGAATGAATTTCAACCGATCAGAGACTGAGAAATAGCTAGTGCCCGCTGAAAGGACCATGTCAAAGACCTTTGCAACTGTGACTCTGTCCTTGCTGTGAGCTCTCTTGACCCCATCCCTCAACAACGTATTGGTCCAGGTTCACAGTCACGCCTGATTGACAAGACCACATCCCAATTCAAAACTGGCTCTGCCTTGGGAACAGAGCACCACGTTTGCAACATGATAATTAAACAGCTCTTCAACAGAACCAATCCAGAACCAACATAATATCCTCTCCCAAACTAACATCCCCAGTAGTGAGATTCTTGTTACTTTAATCATCTGTATTGTTTGCTTGCCTTACACCAAACACTGGAAACAATTGTTCTATTCTAAGCTCTATCATGGGAGGAGGTTTTCAGGAAATCAGAGAAAAAGGTTCAAAACGTAATCAAAGCTTCCTTCACAGTGTGCAGCATCCCAACAAACTCAAGAACCCTAATCACTAAGTCTTAAAATTAGAAAAGAAACATGCAATTGGAAACTTCGAGGCCATGCATCAGGGGCAAACAGAGGATGTTGGAAGGAGTACATCACTTTGTAAGCTGCCTGTCTGTCAGACGTCTTCTGCTCCATTTGTGGAAAGGATCATATTGGCTGCATCAATCACCTCCAAACTTACAAAACTGGAGAAGAGGCAAGTGAAGTGACTGTGTCCAAAGCGAAGTGATGATTGTATTGTTTTCCTTTGGTAACCAAAACTCAATAAGATCATAAGAATTAGGCCATATGACCCATCAAGTCTGCTCCCCCATTTCATCATGGCTGAACCATTTTCCCTCTCAGCCCCAATCTCCTGCCTTTTCCCCCATATCTCTTCATACCCTGACCAATCAAGAATTTATCAACCTCTGCCTTAAATATACATATTTTCTAGAGCTAGCACAGCTATTGAATTAAGGTAGGTATGAACGTGTGTTTGACGTGTTTCTCTCCTACTCCTTTGCTTTGCTTGTTTTGTAATTGCCTGCATGCTATATTGTTAGATTCATATTGAACATAAATTTACTGCAGAATTTTGCACCATTGAACATATTTGCTCTATTCAACATGATAAAGTTGCTTTTGGTATCTAGACAACCCAGTTGTGTATGATTGATCTTTTCTAGGCATAAAATGTAGCCTTTTATTTAATTAACAGTACCTGTGCAAGTTAAGTATTTGATTAACGTTTATGATGAGGTAAAGGTTTTGATCAGGAGTAACTAGGTTGCCATATTTTGACATGCTGCTTGAGATCTTCCAGGTTTGCTGTGTATTGCAAAGTAATAATAATTGCACCACTAGACTCAAATATATTTGGATCCTAGTGTGCTGGTATTTTTAGTTATTTCTGAATTTTATGGTGTATGAATATGGTATCCTAGTCTCTCAGTTGATGCTTCTTCATTTCATGTATAAAAAAACACTGGAAGCAGAGATCAGTTACAATCTTCTTCAATAATAAATTATTTATGTACTGTTATTGAGGCCTCTGTCCAGCCGCCTGAGGATGGCTGCGTACTACGTGAAACCATTTAAAAGTCTGAATATTTTTGCAAACGAAACAACAATCTACATACTAAATCACTTTGTGCATAAAATTTCATTGTAACAGTCATGTGTTTAAAAGTTTAACACACTTGGGGTTTAGTAAGGTGGAGAGTATTAATGGTACTCTGTGTGCGACAGAGCTGCATTCCATTATTAATTAACTCCTAACTTTGTAGTGAGGGAAGAGCACATATTTTACTACTTTTCAGTGTTCAGATTCAATACAATTGCCATGATTCAATTCTTGCTGCAATACTGACTCCTTATCGGCTGTACCAGTCGCTTCACCTAAATTCCTAGTATGTAACTCAGCATGAATAAAGCTACCTGTTTCCTTGAGAAGGCAATATCGCATCAGTGCTCAAAATGAGTCTGTTTTGTTCTGCAGAAAATGCAGGCATAGTGGTATATGTGCACAACAGAGTCTTGTAGATGAATAGTGCTAAAGGTTGCACCCTTGATCTTTGACCTGCTGATTTATGTACAAGATGATCACAAATACACAGGAAGATTTGCAAAACATCTCCTTTCCTCCCTTTCCTCCAATTGTAAAATGAACAAAAAAGAAATTCCAACAGGAAGTATTAACAGATATAAAAATGACGCGTACACTAAATAATTAAACACTGAGTAATGTGGCTCATTATTGAGACGGTCAAAGTATCAAAAATTTGTCTGTTTTGCAGTGTAGAAAGCCAGACAAGCTGTAATTTTAATTGCAGTTTTTTAGTAGCTGTAGCCTGTTCTAGTCCTAGTTTTCCAAGTTCCGGTTGCTGATTTCAGTAGAATTTGATATCATTGGCCATGGCAATCTTCTCCAATTCTCTGTCAGCTCTGAAGAGTTTCTGTTTTTTTTAAATGGGTTCGGCAGTGACTTATTTCCTTTCCTTCCTAGACTCCTACATTATGCTTTGCCTGTTCTGCTATTCTATCTATGAGCTATATCCAAAGGCTTTGGGTCATTTTTCATACTTATTTTGTGCCGCCTTTCATCATGCTACCTATGTGTAAGAAAACAATGATAAATTGAATAATAGAATTGCCTTTGTTTGCATGCTCCTACCTGATTAACTTAACTCTGATGACTTGCTGAACTAGAGTGTACCTCTAATCCTTATCAACAGACTACTTAAACCCATTGCATGCCTTCTTTCTCATTGTTGTCACTGATTAAACTGTGACTTTAAGTTTTTTTTAAAAGAGATTTTTGCAACATTCTGCTTGCTAGCCTCAAGTCATTTATAGAGCCATGGGTAATATCCTGTCTTGAGTTAATTGCCACCTCATCAGAATTCTCATCCTCATTGGTTTACAATTTGGTGAAGTAGAATTTATTAAATTTGCCAGTTTTGGCAGCAGAAACTTCAGATACTGCTGCATTTCCTGCTCAACCTCTAAAACCTTTTTTTAAAAGCTGATCTTCTGGTGACTCTCAGTTGAAGTTATACTATTTTTTTCAATATTTCCCTTTACGAAGCAGCTTAGTTGTTTTAAAAGAAGTCTAATTGAAAGCTGGTACTGCACAAATGGCAGTAATTAGTGACTGTTGGGCACACTTCATGAACAACGCACAATTTAAGAGTACAGCTTATCTTTTGGGCCACTGGAAGTAAGCTCCAAAATCACAGTCATTCTTGGCTCCAATTTATGACTGTTCCTTCATATGCCAAGTTTCAAATGTTAGATTATCTGACTTAAAACATTCATGTAGTTCAGACTTTCCATTGTCTTTTGAAATAGTGTAGAATCATCCTTGACCCTTTATGGGGGTTGATGTGCAACGCACAGGAAAACAATAACCATGAGAGCCATCTGCTTTGTCCATGATATCTGGTGAATGCATTTCTCATAATATGAGAAATTAATTGACTGATTAGTCTTCCGTTACAGATCTAACACTCAGGTTCAGCCAGCAGCGTTAGTTTAGGAAAGATGGTCTCTGGCCCGTCCAAATGTGTGAAATCTGAGGTGCAAAACCTCTTGTTTGTGTGGATGCTGTGTGCTGTTAAAGAAAACACAAAAGGAAAAGGGCCCATTTTAATGGAGCAGTCTACAGACAGTCCCCGGGTTACGGGTACAAGTTCCGTTCCTGAGTCTGTCTTTAAGTCGCATTTGTACGTAAGTCAGAGCAAGTACCTCAGGTATTATTTAGCGTCAGTTAGTCAAACATTTGTCTTAGTATATAGTATATATTTTACCTTTCTATGCATGTAAAACACTTAAGAAACATATGTATTCCAATAATTAAACCACTGTGTTGCTTAGTAATAATTGTAGCTTTCATTGGGGCAGGGCCTTTCACATGCTCCATTGTTCTCATTTTATCCGTTATCCTTTAAAATTGTTCCGATTGTTGACCGACTGTAGCCTAATGCTTTTCCAATGACCGATGGCGTTTCACCTCTTTCCAAACATTTTATTATTTCCACTTTATTTTCAATCGCGATTGCTTCCCGTCAATGAAACAGAAACACTATGGGCGGCGGGTCCCGAGCTGCACCAGCTCCTGAGGTCCGCTGTGTCCTAAGGACCACCGCACTGAATTCCCCGGGTCCTAAACTCTACCGCACCGAGACAGGTTAAATGGGACAAGTGGGGGCTGTGCTAGGTTTGGGTATTTGATCCTCCACAATATTCCATATGGGAATTTAAACTGGAGGTGGCAGTGTTTTTTTTTAACAAGGTTGAGTTGCGAGCTCGACATCAACCCGGCACGGGAGTGGTCTGTCACTAAATCGAACTTGGGAACCTCCGTTCTCGAGCCCAGCACTGATCTCATTGCACCACCAGCTGACCAGAACTGGGGGGGGGGGGGGGGGGGTGCGGTCAGGGTGAATCTTACTAAGAAAAATTTAAGCCAAATACAAAGTTAAACACTCAACACAGTGTCAACGGCAACGACTTAAAATGGCGGATGGCGTCGCGATCCGACTTAAAATGGTGGACGGTGTCGCAATCTGACTTAAATTAGCAGACGCCGTTCTCCTTCCTCGGTTCGTAAGTAGGAGTTGTCTGTAAGTCGGACGTTCCTAACTTGGGGACTACCTGTATTGTGGACGTTGGAGCTCACAGTTTCCCTTCCGTTGGTCCTCTATCAATTTCCCCAGGCTTTGTCGACTCCCAGCCCCACTCCAAGTCCAGTCAGTCCTGCAGTCTACGACCTCGCCTTTCTGGCGTCTTCTCTCTTCATCTCTCACTGAACAAAAGACCCAGATCACCTTGTTCTCAGGCACACAACAAGAAAAAGTCACTCCCTTCATTGGACTGAGCACATTCCAAAGCCCCAGTTATCTCTAGCCATAACTCAAACACTGCTTCTACAGAAAAATCATTACATTAGCAGTGAAACCTTTCCCAGATTCCAAATACGTTACACAGATTTAATGTATTCAACATATTCCTGACTATTCTTGTTTTGCTCGTTGTTTTTAAATGAGATTTTTGGAGTTGAATGACAGGGACTAACAACCTTGAATGTGTTGCTAGCAGTAGTGGTCCTGTTTCTGCCATCTGACTATATTCATGAGATCAACACACAGCTTACATTGTACACATTTCTTCAACTCATTTCAGAGGGAGATCATGATATAACCAAAGGCTGACCTGATCAAAACGAATATCTAAACTGTGTCCAGTTCTGGTCACCTCACTATAGGAAGGAGGTGGAAGCACTGGAAAGGGTACAGAGGAGACTTACCAGGATGCTGCCTGGTTTAGAGAGTATGGATTATGATCAGAGATTAAGGGAGCTAGGGCTTCACTCTTTGGAGAGAAGGAGGATGAGAGGAGACATAATAGAGGTATACAAGATATTAAGAGGAATAGATAGAGTGGACAGCCAGCGCCTCTTCCCCAGGGCACCACTGCTCAATACAAGAGGACATGGCTTTAAGGTAAAGGGGTGGAAAGTTCAAGGGGGATATTAGAGGAAGATTTTTTTCCTCAGAGTGGTTGTTGCGTGGAATGCACTGCCTGAGTCGGTGGTGGAGGCAGATACACTAGTGAAATTTAAGAGACTACTAGACAGGTATATGGAGGAATTTAAGGTGGAGGGTTATATGGGAGGCAGGGTTTAAGGGTTGGCACAACATTTTGGGCCTAAGGGCCTGTACTGTGCTGTATTGTTCTATGTAATAAAAAAGGGTCAGGGAAATGGATGATTAACTATCTTTCCCTGATTCTCCTCACATTCACCTTTACTAAGTGTAATTTACAGTGGTCAGTTAACTTACCAGCAGGAATTTGGGTTGTGTGAGGAAACTGGAGCTCCTGGGAAACCCCACTTAAACAGATGCAGTGGCATTGGAGGTCAGAATTGAATCTGGGTTATTGGAACTCTGCTTGTCAGATCCACTCTATTTTAAACACAACTTTGGTGTCTGAATTGCAGTTTTTTAAATTAATTGTTCATCCCCAGATAATGTAAAGCAGTATATTTGAAGGGAATCGTTATATAAAGTCAAGTAGTCTGAAGTTTGTTAAATTAGCCATGAAATCTTTGGCTGATGCCATGAAAATGTCCTCTGTTCGTGGGTTACAAGGATCTAATGTGGAGTTTAATTGGACAACTTGTAAGCTGTTCCTAGCAAGTATGGCAAGGGTGCTATGGTAGCATAATGATTAGTGGTACATTATTACAGTCTGGGGCATCAGAGCTTGGAGTTCAATTCCGGCATCTTCTGTAAGAAGTTTCTTCCTGTACGTACTTCCTGTGAGCATGTGGGTTTCCTCTGGGTGTTCTGGTTTCTTCCTCCCCACAGACCATAGATGGACCAGTTAGTAGATTACTTTGTTATTGTAAATTGTCGTGTAGTTAGTTTGGGCTTAAATAGGTGAATTGCTGGACAGTGGCCTGTGAGCTGGAAAGGCCTGTTCATCGTTGTATCTCCCAATAAATAAACATGATCAGGAAACTGCTCCTAACTGGTGGTACTTTTGTTATTTACAGAGTTGATAGTGGGAATTAATCAGAAGGAATGATTCACTGCATTTAGAACTTTACAATACACTTTAGAAGCTGTCTTGCCTAATGGGTTTTGTGTTAGGGATAAGTCATTCATTGACTTTACAGTTTGATATCATCTTCATTTATTGAGCCTCTCTTGTTATTAGTAAACTGAACCCAGTCTGCAAAAGTTAAAAATTGACTGATTTTACAGCCATGAATTCGGTAACTCAGTAACATTGTACTCTTTGGCTTTTTGTGGCAGTTCTGTGACAAGGAAATAAGTGAATGAATATTGGGACAGAACAAACACCCTGAGCCGTGAATTTGAATGGTGCATGCTACCCTTTAATTTAAGATTAAAATTCTGTAATGAAAGGACAAAATGAGGATGAATTTCTCTCAGATGAGTAAATGTGGTGGCTGAATCATTGATATATAAATGTGGGGCAGTGATAGATTTTGGAGCAGACTAGATGGGCCGAACAGACTATTTCTGTTCCTATGTTTTATGGTCTATACTAGTTTATTATTGTCACATGTGCCAAGATACAGTGAAAACATATGACTGTGTAACCAGAGAGATTCTGAAGTTGTGATATAGAAGTCTTTATTCAGAATGACAAGCAGGAGACACTCTGTAGAGGCTTACAATCTCAAAAGTAAATCAGTTTTTTATACTGTACCCTTAAGTTCAATAAGTGATTCCATACAGTTTCATTAGTTATAATGACATCATTTACTTCAGTACTTTGGGTTAACAGTGCTTCCTTTGAATTTCATATCTGCAGTGAGGACACCTCTGAATGTTCATATAGCTTTGCTAATTGTGAGCTTCCATGAACTTAGTCTTGTGGGCTTTTAAATTCAGTTTACTGCTTGCAGTTTACAATAAAAACTAAAGGCTGGTTCTTTCTTGAATTAATATGATATATTCACGAAACTCCAGAATACTCCATAACAAGCTTTTCTTGCATATTGTTCCTAGAGATCAAATCATTACACAGTGTAATGAAGCGCAATAAGGTAAAACAATAACAATGCAGAACAAAGTATAAAAGTTACCAAAAAAGTGCAGTGCAGGTAAACGATAAAGGGCAAGATCATTACAAGGTAGATTGTGAGGCTAAGAGTCTATATTATCATACAAGAGCTCCATTCAAGAATCTGATAATAGTTGGATGGAAGCTGTCCTTGAACCTGGTGGTACATGCTTTCATGTTTTTCTATCTTCTGTCTGATGGAAGAGGGGAGAGAAGAGGGAATGTCCCAGGTAGGTGGGCACTTAGATTTTGCTGGCTGCTTTACTGAGGCAGCTGGAGGTATAGACTGAGTGCATAAGGGCACTGGGAAGTTATGGAGACCAGGAAAGAAAGTGGAACTGGAGCTAAGTTCAGATCAATGACAATGTCATTCAATGGTGGAACAGGTTAAAGTACCATTTTTTATGTTCTTGCATTGTTCTTCAAACACAGCCTCATTCGAACATTAGAACATTGCAACACTCGCAAATTGCTGGAGGAATTCAGCAGCCTTGGCAGCATTTATGGAAAAGAGTAAACAGTCGATGTTTTGGGCAGAGACCCTTCATCAGGACTGGAGAAAAAAGATGAGAAGTTAGAGTAAGAAGGTGGGGGGGGGGGGGAGGGAAGAAAAAATACAAGGTAATAGGTGATAGGTGAAACCTGGAGAGGGGGAGGGATGAAGTAAAAAGCTGGAAAGTTGGTGAAAGAGATAAAGGGTCAGCCTATGGCCTCTGCTACTGCCATGATGAGACCACACTCAGGTTGGAGGAGCACCATCTTATATTCTATCTGGATGGCCTCCAACCTGGTGGCATGAAAATTGATTTCTCAAACTTCCGGTAATATCCCCCCAACTTCTCCTTCATTTTCTATTCTCATTTCCCCCTCTCACCTTATTTCTTTACCTGCCTATCACTTCCCTCTGGTGCTCCTCCCCCTTCCAGTTCTTCCATGGCCTTCTGTCCTCCTATCAGATTCCCCTTTCTCCAACATGTCAGAATGGGAATGGGAAGTAGAATTAAAATGGGTGGCCACTGAGAGATCCTGCTTTTTCTGGCAGACTCCTAATTGAAAGGCTTGAAAATGGATCTGAAAGCCACGTGATACAAGATGGTGGCGTGAGCACATGGTTAAGAAATTGGAGGGCAGCAGAGATCACAGAGGGGGAGCAATGAGAGAGGGTTTCACTGAACTCCCGTCGAAGGGAAGATTTAAACTTTTTTAGGGTAGGCATCGCTGAAAGAGACCACAGTGTAGTAGACCAATCACAAACAAAAGAAAATCTGCTGATGCAGGAAATCCAAGCAACGTACATAAAATGCTGGAGGAACTCAGCAGTTTATAAATCGAGATGCTTGAAAACGGATCTTTAGAACATAGTTAATTTTATTGGCTATCATTATGACTTCTCTTAAGGTTGCCAAGTTGTTATCAAGTAGAGCTTTCTTTTAGAGTTACTGCAGCTGTCTGATTCTTCAGAATATCTCTTTAAAACTAGATGAGATTTGAAACTCGTTCTGTAGTGGGGGTGGGGGGGAGAAGGGCGAGATGTCCTAACTGGTGTTTCACCTAGTAATTTCAATTTAATTAATACCTGAATCTTCACTTTTCTGTTTCTTTAACTGCAATTCTATTTCTCCTTTTGACTGCCTTTATCCTTTGTTACCTCATCTCCTGTATATTTGCTGCATTTTTTTCTGGGCATTAGGGCTGTGCTAACTCATTTTTACATCATTGCTTATTGAGATTAGAGTCAAGAACATTGGAATGTGTTGTCACTCATCTTTGTACTAACCTTTCCTGGAGGCGAATTCCATACTTACACAAAAAAGTTAATTGCTTATCCTGCTGCTGAATCAAGAGAGCTGATTGAGTCAGGCAACAATGCCAGTGTTGGCCAGCTCAAAGTCATCAGAATTGGATCTTAATAAATGTGGCATTTTTTCTTCTTCGTCACTGGATCCTGATGAGGTGTTGTTTTCAAAGTGTAACTGATTCCTAGCATTTATTATTTTGGGTCTTTATAACTAGCTGCTGGATATATATTACTGTCACTATAACTAGCTCTTGTGCATCTCTCATTCATTCTCTATAATTAACTTCTGTACAAATAGCTTCTGTGGATGTCTTGCTAATCATCTGAGACACGCACAAAAGAAAGAAAGTTGAAGGCTTGTGCTTTAAATGTGAGACTTTTGAAGGAAAGTCAATGGTGGCATCACATGTTCAGACAACACTGTTGAAATTCCACTGCTAGTAAGTGTCACTTTATTTGAAGAAAGGCATACGGGGGAGTGTCCTAAGTAATGTCTGGAACAGAAACTTGCTTCAGATGGTGAATGGATATGAGATGTACTGAATAGGATCCTCTGCCACAGCTATTGTCTCAGGGTAGGGATATGGTACTTGAAATCTGGGAAACTATATTACTGTCAAGGTAGCCTCCCTTATCTGTTTTGTCTTGTTTAAATTTAAGTGGTTATGTGGGTCTTGTAACAGAATTCAGCTGCTTAGGTTATGTTCGGGGAATTGTTTTGTTCAGAGTAAATATCGAGGCCTGACTGGGCATCCAGTTCCCTGAATACAGCTTGCTGTTATGTGGGCAGAATGGTTCATTGAGCTAAACAAAAAGTTTCTTGTGTGAAGTTGGTTTTGATATTCTTCCCTTTAACATTTTGTCAATGTGGAATCTCTTAAGGCAGTTCTGCATTTATGTATTTTTTAGCATGTATTAATATTGCTGGTAAATAAATTTGATTTTTTAAAAAATTGTTAAGTAGCATTAAGTTTTTATTTATTCTAGTTATCTCCTTACACTTTCTCACTTCTTGCTCCCAACCAAATACATTCTGTGGCCACTTTATTAGGTACAGCTGACACCTTATTCATGCAGCTATCTAAGTCAATCAGTGGTAGCAAGTCAATACATAAAAGCATGCAGATATGGTCAGTTGATTCAGTTGTTCAGAGTTGCTATTTATCAGTGCTATCTTCAAGATCTAAGTGACTTTGACAGTGGAATGATTGTTGGTGCTATACAGGTTGGTTTGATTATCTCAGAAGTTGCTGATCTCCTGGGATTTAGCCGCATAGCAGTCTCTGGAGTTTAGAGAAAATGGTACGAAAAGCAAGAAAACATCTAGTGAGTGGCAGTTCTGTGGGTGAAAATGCCTTGTTAATGAGAGAGATCAGAGGAGAATTCAAATAACCACGTGTTACAGCAGTAATGTGCAGAAGAGTATCCCATCAAACTTTGAATGGGCTACAACAGCAGAAGACTGCAAGTATGCACTTGGTGGCCATTTTATTAGGTACAAGAGGTACCAAATAAATTGGCCAGTGAGTGTAAATTAACATTGTCCTTGTGTTCAAGCTGCATTGTCTAAACCTAGTGGTATAGGTAATAGAACAGTAAACAATAAGGTTACAAGTGGTAAAGTGAATGGACAATGGAAGGGAGCATGATGCATTGTATGATGATGGGCCAAGCACATGTATAGACAGAAGGTTACGTAACTTCAAGTAACCTCAATTTCTTAAAGGCAATGGAAATCTTTTGAAATGTAGTTGAGTAATTTAGGAAGGAAGTAGCAGCCAATGGGCAAAGCAAACTTCCACATGTGCATTATTGAGGAATTGGTATTGGTCCATACTTTAAAAGTAATTCACTGGGTTATCTCACATTCTACCTTAATGACGTAGATTTATTCAGTTATACAGCTTGGAAACTGGCCCTTTGGCCAATTTATCCATGCCAATGAAGATGCTATTCTACATCAATTCCATTTGCCTGTGTTTGGCCCAAATCCCTAAACCTTTCTCATCTGTGTACTTGTCCAAATGTCTTTTAATCATTGCAATTGTACCTGCCTCTACCACCTCCTCTGACAAGTTGTTCCACATCCCCTCTACCTTCTGTTTGGAAGTACTTGCCCCTCAGATTCCTTTTTAAATCCTTCTCCTCTCAGTGTAAACCTATGCATTCCAGTTTTCAACATCCCCACCCTTGAGATGAAATAAGTCTCTGACTATAATACCCTATTAATGTCTCTCATACTTTTATAAATCTCTCTAAGGTCATCCCTCAACTTTCTTTGCTCTAAGGAAAACGTGGGAGTGTTTTTAGTACTGTATCTCATCCTATAGATAAAATATCCAACAGTCCAGTCGTGGTATTGATGAAAATCATTTTGTAAAATCCCACCTGTTGTTTTTTTGTATTCTGTATGACTTTGTTGTGCATCCTATGAGCTACCAAACGTTAGTCAGTTTTGCTTTGATCTCTGGAAAAGACTAGGTTTTGCATTTCATAGAGAAAGCCAGGATGTTGTCAGTAACAGAGGACAACATTTATTGAGCATTTAAACATCGTAACCTTGAGTCTCTGGGGGAGAAAAATGCTTTCAATGAAGCCGTGGAACAATGCTGCAGAAATGGTCAATAGTGTGCATCAAAGGCATATCGCACATTAGCAAGGGGATGTGGATGTAATGTAAAAGGCATTCTTTGTGGTTTCCTAATGCTAAGCTGGTAGATAAAATGAGGTTAAAAATGACACTGCAATGCAGCTTCTGATGTGCACGATTTAAGTGTTGTACTTTTGAGGTTTTGCTCATTGATGTATTTTAAGCATTACAGTTGCAATCAATTCTTTATCTGGTTCCTTTATCTCCTTTGTTCTAAGCCTTTTTATGTTTTCCATTAAATAGTACTAGTTTTTTTGGCATCAGTTTTAAACTCTCAATATTTGCGTAATTTGGCACTGTACTTATTACAATGGAGCTGATTGTACTTCAGAATATGTCCTGCTTCTGCATCCTTCCCACAATTAGCACTAGACTCTTCCTTCTCAGGGTGCATCTAGTCACACACACAATGGACTGTGTTCACACCATGCTATTGTTGATTGCATCCTCCAAATCTTCATTTTCATTGTAAAATTCAAGCTGGTTGCCGATACCTTTAAATTCCTCATAGTTGCGAACTTGTTGAAGTAGTGAAATCATTTCATTTTCACTCATAGCTGTTTCTGGCATCACCAAACCTCAATGCTTGAAACCGCTGTGAGCAAAGTAGTTTGGAATTGTCTTATTGCTTATTTCTTGTCAACTATTGGTGACAAAAATCACTGTTCTTTGAACATGAACGAGCACACACGCACACAGCGTTATTTAAAAACTGTTTTCTCTAAGCACGGTGTAGTGTCTAACGGCCACACAAGTGTGCGTGACTGACACCAGTTAGAACCTGTTCACCAACAGCCTCCTGTCCCAATTAAACAACATAGTGTCCCAAATAAATAAAGGGAATCCAGACTATTTTCTTGATTAGTTTTTGTTCTTTAAGAGTTGCCTTAAATAAGAGGCTGCTCCTATTAACTGATGTAGTCAAATGACAGCAGCAATAATATATAATTTTTTGCTTCTTTATATAAGCACACTTGGGTCAGTATCCTGAAGTTGTGGTAAATCCTGGCTCTTTCTTATGACACTGCCAGCCTTTTTTTTTGCAGAAATATTGGACCATGGTTTTGGAGGGGAGGGAGAATTATACCTCAAGGAACAATTGTAGCTTTGTTTTGAGCAAGCAATGGCTTCATGTGTGAACTGACTGTACTTTTGATTGATGACTTTAGTATTCTGTAAACTGTGTTGTACTAAATATGTCAGTGATTATGGTCCAGCACTGACTAAGGGTCATACAATGATACAGCACAAAAGTAGGGTCAAGTTCTCCAGTTGTTTCTCCTTCAGAAATATATACAATTCCTGTTTCTGTTGCTGATATTAAATACCCTTAAGTTACCATTTACAACATTCCAAATCTTGACAACAAGGTGTCTGAATAAAAATTGTCCTTTTCTTGTCTGTCACTTTATATTGGTATTCTCCAACTTTCTGCTGTTGGAAATAGCTTTTCATTTACTGTTAGTAGAATCCCAACTTCCGCAGTCTCTTCCTTTCTCTGCAGTTCCTCATCCTTGAAGCCATTCTGAAAATTTCTTCTAGTCTCTGTAATGTCTCAGCAATCTTTTGAAAACACTGTTCTTGAAATTGAATATAGTGCTTCTTGTGAATCCTCCCTTGTGTTAATGTAAGTTAATGCACCCTCGGTAAAAATGTTGTGAGTTTAGGTCCCCTCTTCAGAGGCTTGGTCATATGAGGCAGAGATTTACATCCAAAAAGGACATTAGAAAACTTGGACTTTTTACAACAATCAAGTAGTTTTATACTTAACTTCTCTACTACTAGATTTTTATTACTTGATTCTAGCTACAATGCCAAATCATGAATTCTGCTCCATTTAATATTATATCATTTGGTTCACTTTTCTTGACCTACTTAACAACATGCATCATTTCACCTTCTGTTTGGAATTACATCTACAAAATGTCTGCTGGTTTCACATCTCAATTAAAGGTTATTTATTGTCTCCAAACCTTGAACACCATTCTAGTGCCACATATTTTGATGATAAATCATTTTGTTTCTCACTCTCAGCCAGTTGTGTAACAACTGCAGCGATTTCTAAAATTTCAAGGATTTAATTTTGCTGTCAAGTTTATCATAAGATAAACTTGCTGCTTCCATCTTGCTGCTGCTTTCTGGAAGGAAGACAAGAGCCTCACATCCCGCATCACCAGGCTCAGAACAGTTATTATCCTTCAACCGTCAGGCTCCTGAATCAGCAAGGATAACTTCACTCACCTCAATGCTGATATAACACTACAACTTATGGACTCACAAAGACACTATAACTCAGATTGTCAGTATTATTTTTTTACTTATTATTTCTATTTTTTCTCAGTTCAAGCTGGTAAACCCTGAGATACAGGCCTGGCCAAACACACTCATTTGTCAATTGCTAGGAACTTTTGGATTGTTCTTGTGGTATTTAGTATTGTGTTTTTCTGAGGATTTTCATAGATATTGCTGTGTAGCCCTGATTGTTTAATGCTATTGTGCAGTGCCTTTGGGATGATACCAATTATGGATATTACTATTGGGACAATGTATACCCTGTTCATGTTCCAAAGTCTTTCAATTTACTCTTTTAATTCAGCATATTTTTGGTGTTTTTCACTTATTACTTTCTCTAAGTTATGTGTGTTTGGAATGACTATATCTATTAAATAAGTTCTTGCCTGTTTATCCTGTATTATTATGTCCAGATAGTCATTATGGATTGTCCTATCCATAATAATTGGTCATAATGTAATTTGTGGTATTATAACTCTAACATTGGATTCGGCTTGTATTTATATTAAGGTATGATTTCTTTTATGAGTTTGTCTTTTAAAGCAAGATTTTGATGAGTGCTTTTTGCCACTTGATTGTGCCTGTGTAAGTATTCAGATTGTGTAAATGTGCTACAGGATCCTGTAATGTTGGATTGTTTGTTTTTTTTTCTCTTGGCATTTTTTTACATTTAATATCTTGAATTTGTTGGTCTTTTATTTTTGATAATTTTTTTAACCTGGTCCCATATTGCCACAAGGAACCCTTTTGTTTCTAGGAAGAGGTCTCCAACTCTGAGCCAAGCATTGAGGCTTTCTTGTTGACATCTAGTCTGCTCAAATTGTGAGGGATGTCTTCCATTGGTGAACTTTTTTCTTCAATAGTGATAATGTCTTTATTTTTCTAGGTTGTGCTCTCATTTTAAGTTTAGTGGTGTATACTTAAATCATATGCTTTGCATGGAGTGTTTTTTCTTGTTTTTGATGATGAAAGTATATCCTTAGTTGCATCTGACTGTTGTGTAGACTTTTAATGTCTATTATTCCTCTTCTTACTTTAGTCCTATGTAGTGTTAATCTAAGTGCATTATAATGTACGTAATGTTTTCTGTAATTTGTTATTTCAGTTCTTACTTTTCTGTGTAAATTTTCCAGATCAGTTTTGGACCAAGATATTATGACAAAAGAATATGTTAATATAGGTGCAGTGAAAGTGTTTTATCACCTTTGTTATATTTTTACTGTTGAGCTCTAGCAGATTTTTTTTAAGCCTTGAAGTAAATTCTGTCAAAAGATTTTCCTTTATCCCACTATTTCTATTTTTTTTCTTTATTGATACTCCAGATACTTGTGTTTCATATTCATTTATTTGTTGTATTGTATCTTGCTGTTGTGTTTGGTATTCTATTAGCTCCAATGCACCTTTCTTTGTGTTTAATGTTTTGTATCTATCCAGTCCAAAGTTCATGTTTATATCTTTTGAAGGTAGTTCTACTATTTGATTTAATTGCTTTAGTTTAACTGATGAAGGTGAATATCATTTCAAATCATCCATGTATAGAAGGTGTGTTAAGGTATAGCTGATTTTGTTGTTTCTGATTTGATTTTATTATCATTGTGTTTGTATTTGCATTCTTTTGCACATTGGTTGTCAGTTGTTTTCATTAATTCTGTTGTATTTCTTCTACTGTGAATCCCTACAAGAAAATGAATCTCAGAGTAGTATATGGTGACATTCAAGTACTTTGATAATTAGTTTACTTTGAACTTTGAGATGCTTCTATAAATATGGTGCATGCCTGTATTAATGCAGTTCAGGAATTCACCCTTGTGGAATTCACAAATTATCATTAAAATATTTGACATACAGAATAAAAATTTGTTTGTGGAATTTATTTGGAGATGACAAAAAAAAACAAAATGTATACAAAGAGCTGAATGAGTTTACAAAGAACAACATTCATGGGCTCTCTGCAGCAAGTAGCCACTTAAGGGATTTGCTTTGGAAGCTGACAAGACAATCTGTTCTATTGTTCTGGTACAACAATTCTTTATTAAGCAATGTAACATCCATTTCTAGTTAATCAAAGCAGCAGTTCCATTGCTTGTGTCTACAATGCAATCAGAATTCTCTTGCCGAAGACCATTACCCATGGGAGCCTTTAATACTTAATTGCTGACATTTCTTTATTAGGCCATGCTTTTTAAAATGCCAGTAATTTTGTCCTGGATTATTATTTATCAAAGTTTCTCAACCATGTAATTGACTGGCTGGCCTATAGCTGCTGGATTATCTGCCATCTCATCCCCTTTTTTGTCAGGTCAATGAAATATTAACTGTGTCTCTCTGCAGATTCCTCTGGATATGTTGAGCATTTTCCCACCTTTTTTTCTGTCTTTGTTTCAGTTTGCCAGCATTGGTCTTTTTTTTTCGCTTTTCGGTTTTAGTTATATCAGATATGGAGAAAAATCCTCTGCAGTTCATCAAGCCAGAATGGAAGGTCTTAGTTTAGTATCTCATTGACAAATGACATCTCTGAGTCTACATCATTTCCTTAATGAGTCAGCCTACAATTTTGAGTTAAACTATTGTTGGCTCTAATGATCTTATCATAGCAGTAAACTGGTACTTTTTAATAATATGGGATGGTTTTGGTTTAGCTTTATTTTCACCAAAAATAGTTGCTGCTGACAGAAAGCAGTACAAAGCAAAATAGGTTGTTGACCCACTAGAAAAAGTCAATTTCCACACAGAAAGAGTATGCTGACATAGACATGGGTAATTTCTAGGTTGCAAACCAGTTTCAGGATAATCTAATACACTTGCTCATGGAGCCACTTAGCATAGTTTCATGTATGATTGTGTATTCATGGGCTACCAGGGCTAAATAATTACAAATTAGTTTCATTTATGAAATGTGCAGTTATATTGAACCTTACTCTTTAGTGTTATGTTTTGAGGTAAATAGCATACATGTTATAGCATAACATGTATAGCAAATAGCAGAACTATTGCATGTTATTCAGTCAATGGCAAACAGAATTGCTGTTTATTAGTTAAATTATAACATTACATCACAAGGTAATAATCTATTTTGAGATGCCTAATAAGAGTAAGGGTGGACATGCAAAGAGGATAAACAAGGAGCTGAAAATATCATCAATGTCCTCAACATCACAATATGCAGTATAGTCCTTTAAATTGTTTTCTAACACAGGAAATGTTTTGGCCAAATTATGCATAGCTGTTTTGCAGAAACCTTGCCATGTGATAATGACTAGATAGTCTGGGTGATAGAAACAGAGAAAACTTACAGCACAATACAGGCTCTTCAGCCCACAAAGTTGTGCCGAACATGTCCTTACCTTAGAAATTATCTAGGGTTACCCATAGCCCTCTATTTTTCTAAGCTCCATGTACCTATCCAGGAATCTCTTAAAAGACCCTATCGTGTCCGCTTCCACCACTGTCGCTGGCAGCCCATTCCATGCACTCACCACTCTGTGTTAAAAAAAAACCTTACCCCTGACATCTCCTCTGTACCTACTTCCAAAGCACCTTAAAGCTGTGCTCTCCCATGCTAGCCATTTCAATCCTGGGAAAAAGCCTCTGACTATCCACACGATCAGCGCCTCTCATCATCTTGTATACCTCTAATCAGCTCACCTCTCATCCTCCGTCGCTGCAAGTAGAAAAGGCTGAGTTCACTCAACCAATTTTCATAAGGCATGCTCCCCAATCCAGGCAATATCCTGTAAATCTCTGCACCCTTTCTATGGTTTTCACATCTTTCTTGTAGTGAGGCGATCAGAACTGAACACAGCACTCCAAGTGGGGTCTGACTAGGGTCCGATATAGCTGCAACATTACCTATCAACTCCTAAATTCAATCCCACGATTGATGAAGGACAAAGCACTGTATGCCTTCTTAACTACAGAGTCAACCTGCGCAGCTGCTTTGAGTGTCCCATGGACTCGGACCCCAAGATCTCTCTGATCCTCCACATTGCCAAGAGTCTTACCATTAATACTATATTCTGTCATCATATTTGACCTACCAAAATGAACGACCTCACACTTATCTGGTTTGAACTCCATCTGCCACTTCTCAGCCCGGTTTTGCATCCTATCAAGCTGCTAGAAGCAAAGTGCAACAGACTGCAAGGCAGTGCGCAAATGAGTACTGGCTCCAGCTCGGTGAGGACATTCAGACAGCAGCTGTGGCAGGCAACATCAGATTGATGTATGATGGTATCAAGAA
This sequence comes from Hemitrygon akajei, assembly GCF_048418815.1. Lineage (NCBI taxonomy): Eukaryota > Metazoa > Chordata > Chondrichthyes > Myliobatiformes > Dasyatidae > Hemitrygon > Hemitrygon akajei. Next base: position 2,162,833 of record NC_133137.1, on the reverse strand, counting down.
GGCCCTTGACCCATCACAGACCAAGACTGCACCCCTGAAGTCATCCAGAAGTGAAATAATCACCGATAAAAGCAGGCAGATGGAACGCTAGGTAGAACACTGCTCTGAGCTCTACTCAAGGGAAAATGTTGTTGTTAGCTCAGCCATTGATGCCATCGATTGTCTACCAGTCATGGATGAACTTGACTCCGAACCAACCATTGAGGACCTCAGTAAGGCAATTGACCTCAGCAAGTCTGGGCCCAGGGAAAGCTGGTAATGATGGGATTGCCCCAGACCTGATCAAACACTGTAAGAGCTCACTACTCCAACCTTTACACAAGGTCCTCTGTCAATGCTGGAAGGAAGGAGCTGTACCACAGGATATGCGCGACTCCAAAATCGTCACTTTGTTCAAGAACAAGGGTGATAGGAGCGACTGCAACAACTACAGGGATATCTCCCTCCTGAGTATTGTTGGCAAAATCTTTGCTTGTGTAACTCTGGCAGAACAGGTCTACCCTGAATCCCAATGTGGTTTCCGCGCAAGGAGGTCAACTGTCGACATGATTTTCTCACTCCATCAACTCCAGGAGAAGTGCAGAGAGCAACAGAAACCCCTCTAGTTGCTTTCATCAACTTGACCAAGGCATTCAACCTTGTCAGCAGGGATGGGCTCTTTCAGATTCTCCTCAAGATCGGCTGTAACCTGAAACTCCAAAGTATCATCAAGTCATTCCATGACGACACAAGGGCTACTGTTCAGTACGATGGCAGCTCATCAGAACCATTCGCTATTCGTAGTGGCGTCAAACAAGAATGCGTGTTGGCCCCAACATTATTTGGCATCTTCTTCTCTCTACTATTGAAGCATGCGTTTGGGACGTCGACAGAAGGCATCTACATACACACCAGGTCAGATGGGCGCTGTTCAACCCTGTGTGCCTGAGAGCAAGAACAAAGGTGCGAAAGATCTTAATACATCACATGCTCTTTGCTGATGACGCTGCTATAACCTCGCACACCAACAGCAACTACAAGCTCTCATGGACTGCTTCTCAAAGCATACAAGGACTTAGGGCTTACCATCAGCCTAAAGAAAACGAATGTCCTTGCCCAGAACGTAGTGGAAACACCAGTCATTACCATCATCAATTATGATCTAGAAGTGGTCCATGAGTTCAGATAATGATCGACCATTAGTGACACTCTCTCCCTCGATGCTGAAATCAATAGGTGTATCGGCAAAGCAGCATTGATCCTTGCTCGACTCTCCTCGCGGGTCTGGGAGAATCCGAAACTCGCTACAAAGACCAAGACTGCTGTGTAAATTGCATGCATTATCATCACCCTCCTGTATGGTAGCAAGACTTGGACCACCTACTCCAAGCAGGAGAGGAAGCTCAATAGTTTTCACCTATGCAGCCTTCACCTCATCCTTGGCATCACCTGGAGGGACAAAGTCCCAGACTCTGAGGTCCTCTCCCACGCTGGACTTCCTACAGTGTTAATGCTTTTAAGACACCAGGGACTGTGCTAGCTGGGCCATGTCCGTTGTATGAAGGATGGTAGACTGCCAAAGGACATCCTCTATGGACAACTAACAACAGGCAAGAGGAACATTGGTAGACCCCAGCTTCGCTTCAAGGACCTCTGCAAGTGCGACATGAAAGCTTTAAAAATCAACACAGAGTGCTGGGAGGATACAGCAGATGACTGCAACAAATGGCGAGGTACTCTTCAGCAACACTTAGTGCTGGATGAAAGAGTGATCCTGAGTCAGTTTGAGGAGCGGAGAGTATAGTGGACAACAACTCTACGATGCCCTACACGTGCAGGAACTGTGGCAGTGCCTGCTGTTCCAGGATTGGCCTCAATAGCCACAGTCGCTGCTGCTCGACAGACCAGTGACTACCAGAGGTGCAGTACCCATGGTCGACCACAACTGATGGAGGCCACACAATGTCCCGCTGTAACCTCTGACAGCCCTCCACGCTATCCACTACACCTCCAACCTGTGTCATCAGCAAATTTACTAACCCATCCCTCCACTTCCTCATCCAGGTCATTTATAAAAATCACAAACAGTAGGGGTCCCAGAACAGATCCCTGAGACACACCACTGGCCACCGGCCTCCATACAGAATATGACCCGTCTACAACCACTCTTTGCCTTCTGTTGGCAAGCCATTTCTGGATCCACAAAGCAATGTCCCCTCGGATCCCATGCCTCCTTACTTTCTCAATAAGCCTTGCATGGGGTACCTTATCAAATGCCTTGCTAAAATCCATATACACCATATCTACGGCTCTACCTTCATCAGCGTGTTTAGTCACATCCTCAAAAAATTCAATCAGGCTTGTAAGGCACGACCTGCCTTTGTCAAAGCCATACTGATTATTCCTAATCATATTATGCCCCTCCAAATATTCATAAATCCTGCCTCTCAGGATCTTTTATTTAAAAAATATGCAAATTGGCAAAACATTCTCAAAAATACATCTGTTTTATTTTTATATAACCACCATGTGGAAGATGACGTTCTGAGGTCCCTATCCTGCAAACCTTATCTCTGAGTTGTCAGTATTCTGAGTGCTGCAATTGCCAATGACCTTGATTTTTGTTCTCAAATTTCTGGAGTAGGCTCGAATATAGGACTATCTGACTCAAAAGCTGACTGTTGTAGGCAAAAATCAGTAAACTGATATCCATTACAAAGAATTAGTGACGTGGTCTCTTTTTTTAAATCACAGATGTCCAGTTACATGGCAGGTTGGCAAGTATTCAAAATAATTTAAATCCAAATAGATTGTTGAGTGGCCAGGATGAGTAGTAGAGGCATCTTTGACAAGAACTCTGTAGCAATTGCATGATGTTACTCATGTTTTTATTTGACTCTAAATTTAAAGTATATCTACTTTATACACACATCAGCATGTCTTCAAGTTTCTGCATTTCATTATTATCATAGCTAATAATGCTTAGGGAAATATTCTATCTCTTTAGAATAAGTTGACATTGTTCTCTTGCTGGCACTGTAAAGTGTTATGCCTTCAGCTGCTTAATAGATATTATATTGACATTTGCTGAGGTAGCTTGTAGTATATCAGACATTGATTTACACATTTGAATCCTGCAAAACACATTGTTTGTGAAAAACTCCAAGGATTATGATATGATTATTTGATACCCAATTGAATGTACTGCTGTGCAGCAAAGTACTTTGGGTCATTTTCTGTTTCAGATGAGCAGACAATTTGAGAGAATACAAATCTACAAGAGGAAAGTAGTTGTTTCAGTATTTGGCTTTACAATTTTGGGTCCTACATGTTGAATCCCAGCTCCTTATGATTTTGTTTGTGGCTTTATACAGTGAAACATAATCTCAGACATATCAATGGAGATTGTAAACCCCTGGTTTAGGAGGTAAAGGGGAAGGTGCATGATGGGGTCGGTGCTTCTGCTGGCACGGGGGGTGGGGATTGGTGCTTTTTGCTGATGCTTGTGCGGGGGTGCATTAGGGCTCTGATGTTTCTATCATTCTATGGGTTTCTTTGTTTCATTATGTCTATGAAGAGGACAACTCTCAGGTCATCTGCAAAATACATATTCTCTGATATTAGACTTTGAATCCTTTGAAGCTATTTTACTACAGAGTAACAGAGATGTAGAGCATGGAAACAAGTAATTTGGAAGTATTGAATGGTGAAAAGCCTCGATAGAGTGGATATAGAGAGGATGTTTCCTATGGTGGGAGAATCTAGAGAGTAGAATAGAATGGAGTCAAGAAGGGGTTTCTTTAGCCAGAGAGTTGTGAATGTATGGAATTCATTGCTGCAGGTGGCTGTGGAGGCCAAGTCTTTTTGTGTATTTAAGGCAGAGGTTGATAGATCCTTAATGGACCAGGGCATGAAGGGATATGGGGAGAAGCCAGGGCTGAGAGGGAAAATGGATCAGTCATGATGAAATGGTGGAGCAGACTTGATGGAGTGAATGGCCTAATTCTGCTCCTATATCTTTTGGTATTATGGACTTTATGCAGGTTCAAGATTCTCTATACAACCTCTGCCTTCTTATATGAGGGGTGATTAATAAGTTCATGGCCTAAGGTAGAAGGAGTCAATTTTAGAAAATCTAGTACATTTATTTTTCAACATAGTCCCCTCTTACATTTACACAGTTAGTCCAGCGGTCGTGGAGCATATGGATCTTGGACCTCCAGAAAGTGTCCACAGCAGGAGTGATTGATAAGTTCGTGGCCCAAGGTAGAAAGAGCTATACAGCTCTTGTCACATGCACATGCAGGTCAACTCTTTGAGTGATTATGCAGAAAGTTTGAAGTTAAAAACTGAATCGCCTTCTACCTTAGGCCACGAGCTTATCAGTCACCCTTGATGAGTTATTAACTTCAAACTTTCTGCATAATCAAAGAGTTGAACTGCACGTGCATGTAACAAGAGCTGTATAACTTATCAACTTCTACCTTAGGCCACAAACTTATCAATTGCCTCTCGTATATAACATAATGATGTGTTGAAGTATAGGAAGGTGATAGCCTTGTGACATGGTATCATGACAACAACTTTTCAATACATGTGTTTCTTCTGGGTGCTCTGATTTTCTCCCACAGTCAAAGACATAGTGATTAGTAGATTAATAGATCATCGTAAATTGTCCTCTGATCAGGCTCAGGTTAAGTAAGTAAGTTGCTGTGCAGCGTTGTTCATTGGGCCAGAAGAACCTGTTCCATGCTGCATCTCTAAATAAATAATATCAACAAAACAAAAGAGCTGGTCTTTGACGTTAGGGAGTGGGGTGGAGAGTCATATTCTGAGGTCAAGCAAGTTAAGAGTTTCAAGTTGTTGGGAGTGAACATCACCAATGTAACCATGTTGACTCTATGATCAAGAAAGATCACCAGCATCTCTACTTTCTCAAGAAGCTAAAGCAATTTGGCATGTCCCATTTGGTGCTCGCCAATTTTTATTGATGTTTGTTTCGATGCACAAGTGATAAATAAATCTAAATCTGAATTGCAGTAAGCTATGTTGGGCAGGTCTTGTCAGTTACATGCCTGAAGCAGATTAATTAGACTCTTGATTAAGAGCTCTGCTATGGAAGAGATTATCAGGCAGTGAGGGGAAATGATTCAAGAATGAGCTCACAGCTTCCTTAAGGAAATACGACACATCCCACTGATACTTGGGAATCTGATCCATACCTACTCAAACTTGGAAAGGGTCATTCAGGGTGGAAAAGAGAACAATGTGCATTGGAACACACGGAGGCCCTGCATATAATAGGCAGAAGCACAGACCATCACATAAGCTAGATACCACCTCACTTGGAAGAAGTGGATGCTTATTGAAATTGTGTGCTTTAATCCACAACCCTGTGTTTCAGGAGAACCGAGCTGGCAAGTTGTTACTGCTCTTGTAAAATATTTAAGGAAGTCACCCAGGTAGTTTTAGAAGCAAGAAACACTGTTATTCCTTGAGGAGATACCTAAACTAATGAATGTTATTTAGTGAACTAGTGAAAGTCATTTAGATATTCAGGACTGTTTCACGTGATTCTATATCTAAGAATTTCATAGTTCTTAGTTGCCTTCTTTGAACCTCATTTATCAAAAGATTGCAGGAGCTGATAATTAAGCAGAGTCAGTATAGGGAATGACTTTAAATTCCACAGGTCTCTACTGATTTTTCTGCTGTTTATGCTATTCATAATCTGTATGCCTGAGTATAATAGTAGTATTTGCATGTCTTGATGGCAAAAAAACATTGATCTGCCTGATAAATCTTGATAATTCTCAGAGATTCTGAAATGTATATCTTGATTTTAGGAGGAAGGATCGGAGTGCAGATAAATTTAAGTCAAGTCCGATACAGGTTGTCAATTGTAAAGTGGGAGAATATTTTTATTGTTCCTAGACATTCATGTTAAAGGATGTATGGATTATTTGGTATGTTCATATATGTCTTTTGTATTTTTAGCTTTTTCTTTCAATATTTTCTCTGAATTTAGTAACAAAGGATAAGGAACCTGTGAGAAAATGTTCTGTGTAAACTTGTATGGACTATGCCTGGCAGTTAATTAAACTACTATAGCAAGTTGACTATCAAGTAAATTGCATGTTAGCCTAATTGCTTTGCTTTGGAGAACTGTTAAATAATATTCTGCTGGACCCTTGTTTATAAGTTATATAGTAGTAAACAGATTTATCAAAGGAGATAAAATTGGTAGCACTTTATTATTTGAATCAGAAGTTGTGGGTTCAAGCAACAAATCAGTCCCTACTCCTGAACTCAGTGTCCTGACTGATGAAGGGCAGCATGCTAAAAAAAAAAAATTCTTAACCCCCTTGTGTATTTATACGTGTGTTTTCAGCAAATTGTGCACTTGTATTCTTTGGTCTTCCTTCCACTGTACTCATCTGTGCTGTGCCATTCACTGTATACTGTATATCCTACTCTGGTTGGACTGTCCAAAATGCATTACCATGCGCATATCTCAGTTGAAAACCATTTGCCATTCCTATCAATGTCATTAAAAGTTTATCTGGACATTATCACCTGCTGGGCACAGTTTGGGAGTGGGCACTTTCACATTCTAACAGCAACCACACTGCAAAATACTTTGCTATGTTCAGATGTCATGAAAAGGGCTATATATAAGTTTTGTTTTGTATTAATTGCAGGTTTTGTTATTTAGAGGAAATAAATCCTTCCTTGGGCCAGAAAACAAACACTAAAGATCCATGTTAAAGATCCATGGTCATAACTTTACATGGCAGCTGATGCTTGCAACTGTGTATTTCTCTTCTTCGTTGTTTCAGAAGCAGCACAAGAGAGACAGGATCATAGGAAGTAAAGAGTGTGTTAAAAACTCTGTGAATTGTTAGTTTATATAAATGATAAATATTTTTATATATACACATAAATAAATTATGTGTGTGTGTGTATATGTGTGTATATATGTAAAATGAACAAATGTAGTTTAAAAAATTGATGTTAGTCCTTAGAAGTAAGAAGTGGGTAAAATTTGACTAGGGAATAAAGTAAAGGCAGTGGCCTTTTTTTTTGTATCTCTGGAAGAGGAGTAAAATATCAGAACTACTGGTGATTTTAAGACAGGGGTTCCCAAATGCTTTTATGCCATGGATCAATACCATTAAGCAAGGAGTCCATGGAGTCCAGGATGAGAACCCCTGCCAAAAAACATACAAATGAATTAGGCCATTAGGCCCATCAAATCTGCTCCACGATTCTATCATGGTTGATTTATTATCCCTCTTAACCCCATTCACTTACCTTCTTGCCCTAACCTTTGATGCCCTTATTAATCAAGCTCTTATCAACTTCCACTTCAAATATTCCCAATCACAAACAAGAGAAAATCTGTAGATGCTAGAAATCCGAGCAACGCACACAAAATGCTAGAAGAACTCAACAGGGCAGGCAGCATCTTGGAAAATAGTACAGTTGACATTTCGGACTGAGGCCCAAATCATCAACTGTATTCTTTTCTTAGATGTTGCCTAGCCTGCTGAGTTCCTCCAGCATTTTGTGTGTGTTGCTTCAAATATACCCAATGACTTTGCCTCCACAGCCATCTGTCACAATGAATTCCACAGATTCATCACCCTTTTCTCCTCATGAGGAGAAATTTCTCCTCATCTAAAAGGATGTCCTTGTATCCTGGAACCTGTACTGAGTTAGGGGCTGTCCCCTCCAGTTAGTGCTGCTCTTAAGTGTTTGCTCAATGGATGAACAAACTGGACCAGGACAATCTAGAATCCATTCCACTCAAGGAATTGGGTTATATATTTTTTTTCCTTGTGACTGCATGTTTTTCTGAAAGGTAACCATATGTGTTATTTGCGCTACATGTACTGTGTTGTGAGCTGTTGGTAATGTGTTTTGCACCTTGTCCCCGGAGTAACACACTTTGGTTTGGCTATTTTCATGTATGGTTGAATGATAATTGAACGAACATCCTGTTGAATTTCCAATCTTTTAGACTATATTGGGGGTGTAACAATTTCATTGCTAAGGCTAATGTAATGGCTTCTATGTAATGTTCCACTGTTAAGGTAATGGTTTCTCTGTAGCAGCAATGTTTGGGTTATGACTAGAGATAACAGGACTTTGGAATGGAGGGACTATCCAATGGGAGAAATATTTTTCTTTCTTGTGTGTCGGGGAGTCGGGTTTTTTGTGGTTTTTCCACAGGGGGGCGATGGAGAGAGAGGATGCAAATGAAGAGAGTCAGTAGACCACCGGACAGAGTGGCTTGAGGAGTGAGGGTCTGAGGGCCGGCTACTCTTGGAGGTCAACGGGAACAAATGAACAAACAGTGAGCTCCAACAATGTGCAATAGACTTTTTCCTTAAAATGGGCCCTTTTTCTTTTTATTTTCTTTACTAACCCTTCATTCAGATTAAGATTTATAAAGTTCAATTGTAATTGCATATGGTGTACTGTCTGATATTTTGTGGTGCGGATTTGTAACTGGACAACACATCACACAGCATCCACACAAATGAGATTTCTCAGTTTGGCGGGGCCAGAAGTTGTTTACCCCAGACGAACACTTGCTGGCCGAGCCTGAGGGTTACAGGAGTAAAGGAGAATGAAGCGAGTGACATCCAATGGATAGATTTAGCAGTGGACACCGGAAACCTTCACCATCATTTTGGGGGATTTTAACTAGACCGGTCTTGAAAAAATCACTAAACAATTACCATTAACAGATCACTTGCAAAACCAGAGGAAACTACACACTGGACCATTGTTACACCACCATCAAGAATGCCTACCATGCTATTTCATGCCCTCACTTCGGGAAGTCTAACCACCTGGCTGTACTTGTACTCCCTGAGTATACACAGAGACTGAAGACTGCAGCACCGGTAGTGAGGACCAAGAGGTACGGACAAGGGAAGCACAGGACCGCTTACAGGACTGATTTGAATCTGTGGTCTCGACCATATTCAGGGTTTCCGAATCTGGATGAGTATGCTGCAATTGTTGTTGACTTCATTAAAACCTGTGTTGATAAGTATGTGTCTACAAAGACTTGCTGTACATTCCCAAGCCAAAAGCTGTGGATGAACCAGGAGGTACATTGTCTGCTGAAGGCTAGATCTATGGTATTCAAGGGTAGCGACACAGGTCTGTAGCAGAAAACCAGGTATGACTTGCAGAGGGCTATTTCAAGGGTGAAAAGACAATTTCGAATGAGGCTGGAGGTGACATTTGGATGCATGACAACTCTGGCAGCGTTTGCAAGACGTTACTTCTACAAGGCGAAAACCAGTAGCATGAATGGCACTACAATGCCTTCTATGCCCACTATGAAAGGGAGAATATAACTACATGTGTGAAGATCCTTGCTGCACCTGGTGACCCCCGTGATTTCTGTCTTGGAGGCCAATGTTAGGCTGCCTTTAAAGAGGGTGAACCCTTGCAAGGCGGAAGGCCTCAAAGGAATACCTGGTAAGGCTCTGAAAACTTGTGTCAACCAACTGGTGGGAGTGTTCAAGGACATTTTCAACCTCTCAGTGCTACAGGTGGAAGTTCCCACTTGCTTCAGAAAAGCAACAATTATACCAGTGCCTAAGAAGAATAATGTGAACTGCCTTAATGATTATTGCCCGGTAGCACTCATCTACAGTGATGAAATGCTTTGAGAGGTTGGTCATGACTAGATTGAACTCCTGCCTCAGCAAGGACCTGAACCGACTGCAATTTGCCTATCACCGCAATAGGACAGCAGTTGCAATCTCACACAGCCTTAGACCACTTGGGTAATGCAAACACCTATGTCAGGATGCTGTTCATCGACTATAGCTCAGCACTTAGCACCATCTTTCCCACAATCCTGAATGACACATTTTAGAACCTGGGCTTCTGTATCTCCCTCTGCAATTGGATCTTCAATTTCCTAACCAGAAGACCACAATCAGTGCCGATTAGTGATAATATGTCCTCCTCGCTGACGATCAACACCGGTGCACCTCAGGGCTGTGTGCTTAGCCCACTGCTCTTCTCTCCATACCCTGACTGCGTGGCTAGGCATAGCTCAAATACCATCTGTGAATTTGCTGATAATACAACCATTGTTGGTAGAATCTCAGATGGAGATGAGAGTGTGTACAGGAGCAAGTTATACCAATTAGTGGAGTGGTGTCGCAGCGACAACCTGGCACTGAACATCAGTAAAATGAAAGAGCTGATTGTGGAATTCAGGAAGGGTAAGACGAAGGAACACATACCAATCTTGATAGAGGGCTCAGAAGTGGAGAGAGTGAGCAGTTTCAAGTTCCTGGGTGTCAAGATCTGAGGATCTGACCTGGTCCCAGCATATTGATGCAGCTATAAAGAAGGCAAGACTGTGACTATACTTCATTAAGAGTTTGAAAAAAATTTGGCATGTCAACAAAAAGACTCAAAAACTTCTATAGATGTACCGTGGAGAGCGTTCTAACAGGCTGCATCACTGTCTGATATGGAGGGGCTACTGCACAGGGCCAAAAGAAGCTGCAGAAGGTCATAAGTTTAGTTGGCTCCATCTTGAGTACTAGCCTACAAACTACCCAGGGCATGCCCTTTTCTTGCTGTTGCCATCAGGTAGGAGGTACAGAAGCCTGAAGGCACACTCTCAGCGATTCAGGAACAGCTTCTTCCCCTCTGCCATCCAAGGACATTGAACCCATGAATGCTACCTTACTTTTAAAATATATATTATTTCTGTTTTGCACTATTTTTAACCTATTCAATATATGTATACTGTAATTTATTTTATTATCATTTCTCTTCTTATTGTGTATTGCATTGAACTGCTGCTGCTATGTTAACAAATGTCACAACACATGCTGGTGATAATAAACCTGATTCTGTTTATATGGTGTCCCTTTTTAACGTGTGGCTGGCTTCATACTGTTGCAGGACTTCAATGGTCTGGACATAAGAGGGATGAAGGTGATATCTTTTGGAAATGGAAAGAAAACAAGACTCTTGTATACAGTATAAGCATGAATTGGATTGTAATCAATTTCCAGATTCTACTTCAAATGCCTGTCCTGAATCTGAAGTGTGTACCAAAGCAAGTTGGTGAAATGGCTGTGGTGGCTCAGATTGAATTTTATCTAGTGTTATCCTGTGAGAAACATACTTTTCTGGTGGTAAGTGGTATGCCACAGGGATTAATGCTGGGGCTCAGCGTTTTACAGTTTGATGTATAAAAGACTTGATAGAGGTGCTTAATTTTCTGGTAGTGCAAAGATAGGTGGGAAAGTAAATTGTGTAGAGATTTAAGGAGGTTCTAAAGAGATATACAGATGTTAAATGGTCAGATATCTGACAAATGGACTAACATGTGATGATCTGTGAAACTCCATTTTGATTGGAAACGCAAGGAATATTGTTATCTAAATAGAGAGAGATTGTAGAACTCTTGAGATACAGAAGGATCAGGGATGCTAATGCATGATTTGTAAAAGGCTGGTGTTAAAGTATAGCAAGTAATTGGGAAAGCTAACATTATTTTATTTTATTACTACGAAAAGTGAATACAAAAGTTGGAAAGTTATGGTATTGATGATCCAGAATGCCCTATTTATCTCCTTATTGAACAAAAGATGTTAATACTTTGGAAGCAGGAAAGTTTGGATAGACTAGGCTTGTATCTGCTGGTCTTTGGGAGAGTGAGAGAAAACTTGATTGAAACATATAACATCCTTTTCCCTCAGGATCAATAAAGTATGTCTGTCTGTCTGTTCTAAGTATTCTTAATAAGTTGAACAGGATACTTCCTCTTGTGAAGGATTGCTGCTCAAAACTAAGGAATCGTGCATTAAAAAATACAGATGAAGCTAAATGGTTGCTTAGCAGTTTGTGAATCCTTAGAATGAACCTCCTCAGAGTTTTTGCATATTTTAGGCAAATCAATTCTTAATAAGCAATGATATGAGAGCTTACCATATAGGTAAATGGAAATGTGAAATTTAGATTACAATCAAATTATCGTGATCTTGTATGGCAGAGTAGGTTTAAGGGGCTAGACCTGCTCCTAACTCATATGTTTGCTTGTGTGGATCTACCCACTATGACTACATATGGAGACCAAAGATTTGGCCACTCTTTAATAGCATTGAACTGGTATAAGTCAACATCAAGAGTGTTTTATATAATCTGTGTATCTGGGTTGTGTCTTTGGTACAGACTGGGAAAATTACAACAGAGTAAGCATTATGAGACTTAAGGATTTTACCAAAGTGGAAGTATTTTGTTATCATCTGGGACTTAAACTGACTGTAATTGGAACATCCAATGACTTCAAGTGGGTACTGACCCAGAGTGCTGGAATGAATATTGAATGAACACATTAAGATTTGTATCAGCAATAAAGTGATTTGGAGAGAATATACTGACATGAAAGCCTCAACTAATTGCAGCTGTGCTTCATCTAACTGTCTTGATGACAATGACCTTGGATGAAATCCAAGTCTGTTGCAGCATAAAACTTGTCTATATGATGTGTAGGCTGCATTTAAAGTTTCGCAAAGCCCACTTTCCCTTTTATGGCATTCCCTCTTTAACAAAAGTCTGTTTTGTCATGGTTATCAATCACCATCTGTCATCTTGCTGCAATGGACAATGCACAGGAGACCTCTGCTCAAAGTGCTGGACTGGATCCCATTTTTTTAAAATAGAGGCAATTTGCCTTTTGAGCACAAGAATTGTGAAAGACAAATCCAAGCTAAATGGATGAATATATTATTTCTCATTTTTCCACTTTTGTGTATTAGAAGGGAAGGCTTTTTTAATTTAAAATTTGCTGGCTGGCATGTGTCAAATTAAGCTAATATATGGCATATAATTTTCTATATGTTGAAAATGTGTTAAGATAACAATAGGCAGCTTGCATAAGTATACACTTTTTAGGTCTCTGGCAATATTCTAGTACTTACAAAAGGAAAGTCCTAAAGGATAGTATAATCATGGCTTAGAAACAGGATTAAAGTTCCTTATGCATCTGTAGAAGGATGCTTATGTGAAAATGGTGTTCTTGGACTACAGTTCAGCATTCAACATCATAATTCCCTCCAAGCTTGACAAGAAGCTCAGAGACCATAGAACATTACAGCACAGAAACAGGCCTTTTGGCCCTTGGCTGTGCCGAACCATTTTTCTGCCTAGTCCCACTGCACCTGGCCCATATCCCTCCATACACCTTTCATCCATGTACCTGTCCAAGTATTTCTTAAATGTTAAAAGTGAGTCCGCATTTACCACTTCATCTGGCAGCTCATTCCACACTCCCACCACTCTCTGTGTGAAGAAGCCCTCCCCCCCTCCAACGTTCCCTTTAAACTTTTCCCTCTTCACCCTTAACTAATGTCCTCTGGTTTTTTTTCTCCCCTAGCCTCAGTGGAAAAAGCCTGCTTGCATTCACTCTATCTATACCCATCATAATTTTATATACTGCTATCAAATCTCCCCTCATTCTTCTATGCTCCAGGGAATAAAGACCTCTGCCTTCACCCTGCCTTGTGCAACTGGATCCTGGACTTCCTGTCATATTGCCACCAGGTGATAAGAGTAGACTCCCTTACCTCTGCCCCTCTGACCCTGAACACAGGTGCCCCTCAGGGATGTGTCCTAAGCCCCTTCTTTACTCTCTGTTTACCCATGACAGTGTCGCTACCCACAGCTCCAACCTGCTAATTAATTTTGCTGACGATACTACATTGATTGGCCTAATCTTAAATAATAACGAGGCATATACAGAGAAGAAGTCATCACCCAGACACAGTGGTATCAAGAAAAAACCTCTCCCTCAATGTTGCAAAAACAAAGGAGCTGGTTGTGGACTACAGGAGGAATGGAGTCAGGCTAACTCCTATTGACATCAGTGGATCTGGGTTTGAGAGGGTGAACCGCTTTAAGTTGCTCGGCATACACATCACTGAGGATCTCACGTGGTCTGTACATACTGACTGTGTGTTGAAAAAAGCACAACAGTGCCTCTTTCACCTCAGATGGTTGAAGAAGTTTGGTATGAGCCCCCAAATCCTAAGAACTTTCTACAAGGGCACAATTGAGAGCATCCTGACTGGCTGCATCACTGCCTGGTATGGGAATTGTATTTCCCTCAATCGCAGGACTCTGCAGAGAGTGGTGCGGACAGCCCAGTATATCTGTAGATGTGAACTTCCCACTATACAGAACATTTACAAAGACGAGTGTAAAAAGGACCCGAGGGTTCATTGGGGACCTGAGTCACCCCAGCCACAAACTGTTACAGCTGCTACCATCGAGAAAACGGTACCACAGCATAAAAGCCAGGACCAACGGGCTCCGGGAGAGCTTCTTCCACCAGGCCATCAGACTGATTAATTCATGCTGAGACAATTGTATTTCTATGTTATATTGACTGTCCTGTTGTACATACTATTTATTACAAATTGCTATAAATTGCACATTTAGATGGAGAAGTAACGTAAAGATTTTTACTCATGTATGTGAAGGATGTAAGTAATAAAGTCAATTCAATTCAATGATTCATAAAATCTTACTATTTCAGTGGTCTAGTTCAATTACTTGCCATTTGAGAAATTTTCTATGTATGGTCCAAGTATGAAATCTGCAAGCAACATTTTCTGTAAATTCTTAATGCTATTCATTATTTGTTGTGCCATAGATCCCCAACCCTTTTAGAAATCTGACAAATGCCTTGAACCCCCCCCCCCCCCCCCCGCCATTTATTTTTCTTTGGCAATTCTTTATGACTGTCAGTAGCACTTACAAGGCCAAGGCTCTACTGTCTAGTTGTTTCGTCTCCAGTCTTCAATGCACTCATCCCTCTTCCTACACATACACAAAAAATTCTGCAACAAGCTGATGACAGCAGGTATGATAATTTAATGATTTCACTTTTTGTCAGTATATTGAGGCTGCCCCTTTTTCTTTAGAGTTTAGGTATGTGGAAGATTTGATCTTTATTTTTGTGTTGCACTGATGTTTACTGAGTTGTGGAGTCAATTTCTTCTCTATCTCAGCATAAGGAGATATCTTCTACTACTACTACTACTACTACTACTACTACTACTACTACTACAGAAAGCAGTTAAAATAAAGTTCTGGAGTTGAAACTACAAATGAATCTCTTTCCTCTGAGTTGTGCATGTGAACTGCTGTTGACCAGATAGTTTGTTTAAGGTTTCTTGGGGGAAGTTTAAGAAATGAAGTTAGTTACTACTAAAACATGACCAATTTCCTCATTTAGTAGCAACGTAAAATACAAGTTATAAAGACAACTGGCCTTAAAGTGACCATTGATGATTGCAGTCTAAGCAATAGGTTAAGATTAAACACTGATTGCTCAGCCTACGTTTCAAATGCTGTAACTGAGTTCAGTACTGGTAATTCTCTGCTAATATGTTTCCATAACATAAATCAGTTATAATGAGATTTGCTGGATTAGGGAACATTATTTACATGGGATACACTGGTTTTATATCTCAGCCAGGGAAACCTATTTAACTTATTTGAAGGCAAACACAGCTTGTCTTGCAATAACATGACTTTCTTTAACAGGTGGTTTCTAAGGAACATAACTTATTGTGTTAAGGCAGAACTGCGTGTAAAAGTTCAGAGATGTCGATAGCTGGTAGTCTAAGGCAACTGGAAGATGCATAATTCATCAAATGTGTAATATACTGTAAACACACAATAGTGAATGACTACCCATTAAATTGTTGCAATAGTTGCATAATAACTTGGCTAATGCAAGTTTTGACAACTAAAAGGAAAGATTTCACTTGCTCACTTCCTAACGTGTTATTGCTTGGCATGGATAAGAATAAAATTGGAGGGTGTATTCTTCCTGACCCTCTGTCCTGGAACTTGATGGTTTTTTTTGATTTTCATGAATGTGTGAGTTCTTGTGCTTTAAAGTGTGATCAAGATTAAGCCATCCTGCTGACTTCTTATATTTATTTTTATTTTGTGGAATTTTCAACAGGACTGTCATTATTGTTCAAAGGTTTGAAATGTGAACAACTTAACTTCATTGACTGATGTGAAACTATATCTGACTTCTTTCTACAATTCCTGGATTTTGTTTTTTTCCCTTGAGATTTCTAAACTATCAGCTGGTGTCTAATTATGTAAGATTGAGGAATTGGCCTGCCTGGACATGAGCATTGTTCCATCAGTGGAATGTTTATTGAGGTGTAACATTCCAATGCTTGTATTTATAAATACAAGCATGATGAGTAGGAGAGCCAAGTTAACAATTTCTGAGCAGGAGAGTAGTGGCTTACATTTTACATTAATTCTACTGCATAACTACACATAAAATCTAAAGACTGCTTGTGAATTTGACCACATAAAAGCACTGAACTGAAACCTACTGTTGTGTATTTAAGTTGCATCACAGGAAGTTTTGTGCTTTTTTTCCCCCTAAAAATACTTTGTACTTTTTATTTTTGATTTTTCCCCTTTGCTATTAAATTGCAAGCATACCACAAACGAACTCAGGCTGGAAGATGTTCCTTGAGTTCTTAAATTTGAAAGTTTTTGTCTTTCAACTCATTGTTTTCAAGGCTTAACAATTGGACACTGAGCAAAAAATTATGACGTGCATTAAATCAATGACTGTGGCGACCCACTTTCTGCGCAGGCGAACCAGCTTACAAATAGCCAGCGCGCGGGGGGAGACTTTGATAATGCACCTCTGACATCATTTCCACCCGGAGAGGGCGGGCGCTAGGGATTTAAATGCCAGTGCCGCGAAGTTTGAATAAACTAGTCTCGAAACGACTTACTGACTGCATGTCATTATTTCAGCGCTGTGTGTAGCACATCGCTACATTGGTGACCCCGACGGTCCAAACGGGATTTGGACCAAAGATGACCGACTCTTCATCTGTTCATGCAGTTTCGCTAAAACTGCCGACTGTCTGGACGCTGAGACCACGCGTGTGGTTTAGCCAAGCAGAAGCCCAGTTCCAGATTCGGCAGATATCCTTTGATTCCACGTGTTACTACCACGTGGTGAGCACCCTTGACCAGGAGACGGCCGCCGAGGTTGCGGATTTCATACAGTTGCCCCCGGAAGAAGGCAAATATGAAGCATTCAAGGCGCTGCTCATTGGGACCTTTGGCCTCTCACGGCGTGCGCGGGGTGCCCGCCTGCTTCACCTGGACGGTTTGGGAGACAGACTGCCGTCAGCATTGATGAACGAGATGCTGTCCCTGGCTGATGGACACAAGCCCTGCCTCATGTTCGAGCAAGCATTCCTAGAGCGACTGCCCAAGGACATACATCTGATGCTGGCCGACGTAGATTTCAGCGACCCCCAGAAGGTGGCGGCCCGGGCAGACGTGCTGTGGAAAGCCAAGAGGGAGAGCGTGCCGCCCGTCCGTCAGATTACCAGGCCACAAGCCCAACAGCAGACCAGACCAGGCCCGGCAGGGAGGCACACACAACACAGAGGCAGGAGTGAGGAGGTCAGTGAACAGTGATGTTTCTACCACCAGCAGTGGGGCACAAAAGCCCGCCGTTGTCGCCCGCCCTGCAAGGGCCAGGGCCAGCTGCCGCTAATGACTATGGCGGCTGGCCACCGGGATAGCCTCTTGTACGTCTGGGACAAACTGTCGGGACCCGGCTTCTTGGTCGACACCGGAGCGGAGATTAGCATCTTGCCCTCGACGGGGTACGACACCTGCAACAGGAAGCCAGGACCCACCCTGAGGGCTGCAAACGGCAGCACGATACGGACCTACGGCACCCGCACAGTGCAGCTGCAGTTCGGCGCCAGCTGGTTCACGTGGGATTTCACACTGGCCGCGGTGGCCCAACCACTCCTGGGGGCAGACTTCTTGCGAGCTCACAGCCTGCTGATCGACTTGCAAGGGAAAAGACTGGTACATGCCGAGACTTTCCAGACATTCTCCCTGGGTGAAGCCAAGTTGCCGGCCCCACACCTGGACTCCATCACGGTGTCGGACAATGAATTCACCAGAATCCTGGCAGACTTTCCATCGATTCTGGCACCGCAGTTCATGGCAGCCATGCCCAGACAGGGTACAGCACCACATTCCGACCCAGGGACCACCCCTCCATGCCTGCGCACGAAGTCTCCCCCTGGAAAAGCTCCACCTGGTGAAGGAAGAGTTCAAGAGGATGGAGGAATTGGGGATCATACGGAGGTCCGACAGCCCATGAGCCTTCCCCCCCCTGCACATGGTGCCCAAAGCAGCCGGGGGTTGGAGACCATGCGGCGACTACCGCAGACTGAACGAGGCTACCACTCCAGACCGCTACCCCGTGCCGCACATACAGGACTTTGCAGCAAACCTGCACGGGGCAAGAATCTTTTCCAAAGTAGACCTCGTCCAGGGGTACCATCAAATCCCGGTGCACCCTGAAGACATCCCCAAAACAGCATTCATCACCCCGTTCAACCTGTTCTAGTTCCTCCGAATGCCGTTCGGCCTGAAGAATGCTGCACAAACGTTCCAGCGGCTAATGGACGCGGTGGGACGTGACCTGGACTTTGCGTTCATCTATTTGGACGACATCCTTATAGCCAGCAGTTGTCGTCAGGAGCATCTGTCCCACCTCCGCCAGCTCTACTCCTGCCTGAGTGATTTCGGCCTCACGATCAACCCGGCCAAATGCCAGTTCGGTCTCGATACCATCGACTTCCTGGGCCACAGGATTACTAAAGACGGGGCAACACCTCTGCCCTCCAAGGTAGACGCGATCCACCACTTTGCCCGGCCCAACATGGTCAAAGGCCTACAGGAGTTCGTTGGTATGGTGAACTTCTACCACCGTTTCCTCCCCTCAGCAGCCCGTATCATGCGTCCTTTGTACACCCTGATGTCAGGTAAAGACAAGGACATTACTTGGGACGAGGAGGCCGCGGCCGCTTTCATTAAAGCCAAGGAAGCCTTGGCAGATGCCGCGATGCTGGTGCACCCCAGAACGGATGTTCTGACCTCCCTCACGGTGGACGCATCCGACACACCAGTCGGTGGGGTGCTGGAGCAGCTCATCGAGGGGCGCTGGCAACCCCTAGCGTTCTTCAGCAAGCACCTACGACCACCCGAACTCAAGTACAGTGCTTTCGACCGGGAGCTGTTGGCACTGTATCTGGCAATCCGGCATTTCAGGTACTTCTTAGAAGGCAGGCCGTTCGCCGCGTTCACAGACCACAAACCGTTGACCTTTGCGTTCACGAAGGTGTCCAATCCCTGGTCGGCTCGCCAGCAGCAACATCTGTCCTACATCTCCCGAGAACACGACGGACATCTAGCATGTCTCGGAAAAGGACAACGTCGTGGCGGACGCACTCTCCAGACCAGCTGTCCAGGCTCTGTCCCTGAGGGTGGACTATGCAGCACTGGCGGAGGTGCGGCAGGCAGATGACGAGATGCCCAGCTACAGGACTGTAGGCTCGGGTTTGCAGCTGCAGGACTTTCTCGTAGGCCCAGGTGATAGGACCCTCTTGTGTGACGTGACTACCGGCCAACATCGCCCCATCTTATTCGCAGCCTGGAGGCGGCGAGTTTTCAACTCCATACACGGTTTGGCGCCCCCATCTATCAGGACAACCGTCTGGCTGGTCTCCAGCAAGTTTGCGTGGCTCGGACTTCGCAAGCAGGTCAGTGAATGGGCCAGAACATGTGCGCAGTGCCAAACAGCCAAGGTGCAGCGGCACACTAAAGCCCCACCGCAGCAGTTTGAATCCACCCACCGGAGGTTTGACCACATTCATGTGGATATCGTGGGCCCCCTACCAGTGTCCCACGGAGCGCGGTACCTCCTAACTATGGTAGACCGGTTCACGAGGTGGCCAGAGGCAGTCCCGCTCACCGACACATCTGCCGATTCCTGCGCCCAAGCACTGATCGCAACCTGGGTAGAATGCTTCGGGGTACCAGCCCACATTACCTCCGACAGAGGCGCCCAGTTCACCTCCAGCCTGTGGTCGGCTGTGGCCAGCCCGTTGGGAACGCAGCTGCACCACATAATTGCCTACCACCCACAGTCGAACGGACTGGTGGAACACTTCCACCGTCACTTGAAGTCGGCTCTCGTGGCCCGCCTGAGAGGACCTAACTGGGTGGATGAACTTCCCTGGGTCCTGCTTGGAATTCGTACAGCGCCCAAAGAGGATCTGCACGCCTCGTCGGCCGAGTTGGCAGCCCCTTGCCATCCCGGGAGAGTTCATACCAGCCCCAAGGGGGCAAGAAGAAGAACCCGCAGCAGTCCTGGACAGGCTACGCGAAAGGCTCGGCAACCTGACCCCCGTACCAACTTCACAGCACGGACGGACCCCGACCCATGTACCCAAATACCTGCAGAACTGTAAGTTTGTGTTTGTACGAAGGGGCGAACACTGGGCACCGCTACAGCGGCCGTACGAGGGGCCATTCAAGGTGATCAACAACAACGGGTCCACGTACGTTCTGGACATTGGGGGGAGAGAGGAGGTTTTCACGGTGGACCGACTCAAACCAGCCCATGTGGACTTGGTGCAGCCGGTTGAGGTTCAGGCACCGCGGCGCAGAGGCAGACCTCCCAAACAGAGGCTGATCCAGACTGTGGACATTGGGGGGTGTATCGCTGGTTCTGGGGGCGGTGGGGGGGGGGAGGTTATGTGGCAACCCACTTTCTGCGCAGGTGAACCGGCTCACAAATAGCCAGTGCACGGGGGGAGACTTTAGTAATGCACCTCTGACGTCATTTCCACCCGGAGAGGGCGGGCGCTAGGGATTTAAATGCCAGCGCCGCGAAGTTTGAATAAACTAGTCTCGAAACAACTTACCGACTGCGTGTCATTATTTCAGCGCTCTGTGTAGCACATCGCTACATGACCACCTTTAGTGTCTTTCAAAAAAAGGTGCAGTTGCTAA
Organism: Hemitrygon akajei; assembly: GCF_048418815.1. Lineage (NCBI taxonomy): Eukaryota > Metazoa > Chordata > Chondrichthyes > Myliobatiformes > Dasyatidae > Hemitrygon > Hemitrygon akajei. Next base: position 2,141,914 of record NC_133137.1, on the reverse strand, counting down.
AACTGAAAGGGCAAATTGCAGTTTCGGTTGGTGTAAGAGGTGGACCAGTCTAGTAGTTTTGGTTTGAAATACTTCTTGTCACTTATTTTGTGCTTTTTCTATTTGTTGATGATATGAGCATATATTTGTATTGTACTTAACCTTGTCTTGCTCCTTTGTCCTTGGGCTGTTTGGACACATTAGTATTTTTCATATGTTCTGCATGTATTGACTAGCATTTCATGTTGAGAACTCAGTCACTGTGCAGTTATGGAATCTGCTGTGGGTGTGGTTCACTTGGCAATATGTACAGTTTGATTTTCTGATAAGCAAAGGAATGCTACTGTTCATGTAATAAGAATGCAACCTAAGAAATTGAAGCAAGAGCAGACCTTTTTGGGCCTTGTTTCTGCTTGCCATTTAATTGCATCATTTCTGATCTTTTACCATAGCTCAGTTTTCCTGTGCCAACACTGCAATGTTCCGGCAAGGTTATTCAAATAACAACCCATGGGTAACAAAGGACATTAAGGACATCCTGAACGCTAAAAAGAGGGCGTTTAGAGATGGAAATAGGGAGGAGCTGAGGACAATACAGAGGGACCTGAAAGCCAAGATCAGGGAGGCTAAAGACAAGTATAGGAGGAAGCTTGAGTGGAAGCTCCAGCAGAACAACATGAGAGGTCTGGAGTGGGATGAGGACCATCTCTGGGTTCCAGCAAACTAGCAATAAAGGAGCTGAAGGCAGTGTGGACAGGGCCAACGAACTTAACCTGTTCTTCAACAGATTTGACACTGTGGCCCCTGCCCATCCCCCACATGATTTATCTGTTGTCAGCCCTCAACCAACACATACTCCACTCTCCCCTCCTACCCCTCTCACAACCCCCCACCCTGCTCTCATGCCTACATCCCTCCCCCACCTGAAGCCACCATGGTGGGCTTCACAGCTGAACAGGTAAGAAGACAGCGGAAACGTCTCCACCCAAGCAAGGCTGCAGGCCCGGATGGTGTCAGCCCCAGGGTGCGCAAAGCCTGTGCCCCCCAGCTATGTGGAGTACTTCACCATGTCTTCAACTGAGCCTGAGTCTCCAGAGGGTTCCTGTGCTGTGGAAGACATCCTGCCTCGTTCCTGTACCAAAGACGCCGTGCCCCAGTGGCTCCAATGACTACAGACTGGTGGCATTGACCTCCCACATCATGAAGACCCTGGAGAGACTTGTTCTAGAGCAGCTCTGGCCTATGGTTAGGCCACACTTAGACCCCCTCCAGTTCGCCTACCAGCCCCGACTAGGAGTTGAGGATGCCAGCATCTACCTGCTGAACCGTGTATATGCCCAACTGGACAAGCCGGGGAGCACGGTGAGGGTCATGTTTTTTGACTTCTCTAGTGCGTTCAACACCATCCGCCCTGCTCTGTTGGGTGAGAAGCTGACAGTGATGCAGGTGGATGCTTCCCTGGTGTCGTGGATTATTGATTACCTGACTGGCAGACCACAGTACGTGCACTTGCAACACTGTGTGTCAGACAGAGTGGTCAGCAGCACTGGGGCTCCACAGGGGACTGTCCTGTCTCCCTTTCTCTTTACCATCTACACCTTGGACTTCAACTACTGCACAGAATCTTGCCATCTTCAGAAGTTTTCTGATGGCTCTGCCATAGTTGGATGCATCAGCAAGGGAGATGAGGCGGAGTACAGGGCTACGGTGGGAAACTTCGTCACATGGTGTGAGCAGAATCATCTGCAGCTTAATGTGAAAAAGACTAAGGAGCTGGTGGTGGACCTGAGGAGGGCTAAGGCACCAGTAACCCCTGTTTCCATCCAAGAGGTCTGTGTGGACATGGTGGAGGATTACATATACCTGGGGATACGAATTGACAATAAACTGGACTGGTCAAAGAACACTGAGGCTGTCTACAAGAAGGGTCAGAGCCGTCTCTACTTCCTGAGGAGACTGAGGTCCTTTAACATCTGCCGGACGATGCTGAGGATGTTCTACGAGTCTGTGGTGGCCAGTGCTATCATGTTTGCTGTTGTGTGCTGGGGCAGCAAGCTGAGGGTAGCAGACACCAACAGAATCAACAAACTCATTCGTAAGGCCAGTGATGTTGTGGGGGTGGAACTGGACTCTCTGACAGTGGTGTCTGAAAAGAGGATGGTGTCCAAGTTGCAGGCCATCTTGGACAATGTCCCCCATCCACTCCATAATGTACTGGTTAGACACAGGAGTGCATTCAGCCAGAGACTCATTCCACCGAGATGCGACACTGAGCATCATAGGAAGTAATTCCTGCCTGTGGCCATCAAACTTTACAGCTCCTTCCTCGGAGTGTCAGACACCCTGAGCCAATAGGCTGGTCCTGGACTTATTTCCACTTCGCGTAATTTACTTATTATTATTTAATTATTTATAGTTTTATATTGCTATATTTCTACACTATTCTTGGTTGGTGCAACTGTAACGAAACCCAGTTTCCCTCGGAATCAATAAAGTATGTCTGTCTGTCTGTATTCCTCAGTTATCTTAATATCTTAAAAAGTCCATTTATTTATCTCTCAGTCTCTAATAGACTCCTAACTGTGTCTCTTGGACAGAGAACTGAAAACACTGGAGAAAGAATAGTAAACCTTTATCACTCAGAATGTCCAACTACTATTTTGAGACTGTGATCCCCTGGTTCTTGACAGGCCAGCCAAGGGAAAGATCATCCGTGCCCTTTAATTATATAGGACCTTATTTTTGTGTATTTCATTGAGATGATCTCATATTCTATTAATCAAGGAAAATGGCCGAGACTGCTTAATCTTTCCTCCTACAGTAATCCTCCTTTCCAGGTACTCTTGTACCTAATAAAGTGGCCACTGAGTGCATGTGTGTGGTCTTCTGCTGCTGTAGCCCAACCACTTCAAGGATCGACATGTGCATTCGGAGATGCTCTTCTGCACATCACTGTTGTAATACATGGTTATTTGAGTTACTATCATTTTCCTTTCAGCTTGAACCTGTCTGGCCGTTCTGCTCTGACCTTTCTCATTTACGAGGTTTTTACCCATAAAATTGCTGAACCTTTTTTGTTCTTTGCAAACTGCAGAGACTTTTGTGTGAAAATCCTAGGAGATCAAAAATTTCTGATTTACTTTCTGAGATAACTCCTCATCTGGCACCAACAATCATTCCATGGTCAAAGTCACTTAGACCCCATTCTGATATTTGATCTGAGAAACAACTGAACCTTTTCACCATAGCTGTATGCTTTTATGCTTTAAGTTGCTGCCACATGATTGATTAGATGTTTGCTTTAACGAGCAGGTATACAGGTGTACCTAATAAAATGGCCACTGAATGTATATCCTCTTATGGGAGCAAGTAACTGATCTGTGCACAATGGTCCAACTACAGTTTCACCAGGATGTTATAGAATTACAGTGATTATCTTTATTCTCGCTCGCAGCGGCTCCTACAGGGTCAACAAAGATGCTACTGTTCTATTTAAATGTATTACAGTATTAATGATCACAAGCAACATACACAAAATGCAGGTGGAACGCAGCAGACCAGGCAGCATCTGGTATGCTGCAAGTTCAATTGCTGATTTATTGGATGAGAGCAGAGGCAGTTGGTGGGAGGGGGGCTGTGTGACCTCGGTCTTAATGAGGACTAGATCTCCAGCAACGGTGCCGCCTTTTTGCAGCTGCCAGGAGTGAGGGAGCAAAGCCAGTGTACTCCACTGGAGGTGATGTGCCGTCCAGAATGGAGTCGATGCTGCCCTCCCAGGGTTTTGCACGGCAGAAGATGAGCTCTGTTGTGACCGACTGCAGATTTTAGTAGCACACAATAGACTCGGCCTCGAGCCATGGGGTTGCCTGCTTTTTAGCAGCCGGAGGAGAGGTATACATACTGGTGCAGTCCACTGAAGCTGGCAAGGCACAGTTCTGGTTGACTGAAGATTTCAATGGACTGAAGACTGAATATACATACAATATATATTTTATGTGGTTATATTTTACTGCTATTCTAAATAGGTGCTTGTATATGTGAGTTCTGGGCCTCAAGCCAGGGTGTTGTCTGGTGTGTATTGGGGCCAGTGAGCTCCATCGGGGGCAGCGTGGCACAGCATCCAGGCTGGACGCTCTATTGTGGTTGACTGATGATTTCGATGGACTGGAGGGTCTGGACTTTATACAGTGCTTATAAAAGGTATTCACCTCCTCAGAAGTTTTCTTGTTTTATTGTTTTACAACATTGAACCACAGTAGATATAATTTGGCTTTTTTTGTCACTGATCACCAGAAAAAGACTCTTTCATGTCAAAGTGGAAACAGATCTGTACAAAGTGATCTAACTTAATTATAAAATATAAAGCATTAAATAATTGATTGCATAAATATTCACCCCCTTTAATATGACACATCAAATCATCACTGGTACAGCCAACTGGTTTGAGAAGTCACATAATTAGTTAAATGGAGATCTGTGTAGTCAAGCTGTTTCAATTGATTATGGTTAAAAATGTACCTGTATCTGGAAGGTCCTACTACTGCTGAGTCAGTATCCTGGCAAAAAAATACACCATGAAGACAAAAGAACACTATAAGTAACTCCATGAAAAGGTTATTGAAAAGCACGTCAGGAGATGGATACAAGAAAATTTCCAAGTCACTGAATATCCCTTTGAGTACAGTTAAGTCACTCATCAAGAAATAGAAAGAATATGGCACAGCTACAAATCTGCCTAGAGAAGACATCCTGAGAACTGAGTGAACGTGCAAGTAGGGGACAAGTGAGGGAGGCCACCAGAAGACTGATGACAGCTCTGGAGGAGTTACAAGCTTCATGGCTGAGATGGGAGAGGGCAAAGTTATTGCCGCTGTTGGGAAAGAAAACTCACATGAAATCTCGGCTGGAGTTTGCCAGAAGCCATGTGGGAGACTGACGTCAGCTGGAAGAAAGTTCTATGGCCTGATGAAATCAAAATTGAGCTTTTTGGCCATCAGACTAAACACTGTTTGGTGTAAGCCAAACACAACTCATCATCAAAAACACACCATCCCCACCATGAAACATGTTGGTGGCTGCATCATGCTGTGAGGATGCTTCATTGTTGCAGCCCATGGAAGGCTTGTGAAGGTAGTGGATAAAGTAAATGCAGCAAATTTTGGGGAAATCCTGGAGGAAAACGTAATGCAGTCTGCAACGTAACTGCGACTTGGGAGAAGATTTGTTTTCCAGAAAGACAATAACCCCAAGCATAAAGCCAAAACTACACAGGAATGGATTAAAAACAGCAAACTTAATGTTTTGGAGTGGCCAAGTCAGAGTCCAGACCTCAATCCAATTGAGAATTTGTGGCTGGACTTGAAAAGAATTGAATTGACCTTATTACTTACATCCTTCATTTATATGGGGAAAATCCTTATGTAAATCTCTGTCTAAATGGGCTGTTCACTCATGATGCCCATGCAATCTGACAGAGCTTGAGCAGTTTTGTAAAGAAGAATAGGGAAAAATTGCAGTGTCCAGATGGGCAAAGCTGATAGACCTATCCACATAGACTCAAGTCTGTAATTGCTGCTAAAGGCGCATCTACTAAGTACTGACTTATTATCACTTTGATACGGAAGAGTCTTTTTCTGTTGATCATGATCAAAAAAAGCCAAATTAAATCCACTGCAATTAAATGTTGTAAAACAATAAAACCTAAAAACTTCCAAGGTGGGTGAATACTTTTCGTAGATACCATACATGTATATTCTGCCTTGCTGTATTTTACTGATATTCCTTATGTGCTTGTTGTATGTGAGTGGACTGCATCTCAACCCACAGTGTTGCTGGTGGGGGTGCTGAGGCCAATACACTCTACCAGGTGTGGTAAGGCGTGTCTTTCATGCTGGAGTAGGTGCTGACCCAGTGTTCGCTCAGCAGAAGACGGGCTCTTTTGTGGTCGACTGTCGATTTTTGGGACTCTCTTATTCTGTGATGGTGATACCATTTGTGGTTACTATCTTGTGTATACTTTGTGCCATGCATGACTGTTGGTACTGTATTTTGCACCTTGACCTTGTAACGCTGTCTTGTTTGGCTCTATTAATAAGTATCCATGTATGGTTAATAGATACTTAAATTTGAATTGAATTGGAATATGAGAAATTAGTCCAGTGGGAGCCTGTTCCAGCTCAACTATTCAATAAGATCATGTTGAACTTCTACATTAGTGCCACATTCCTATAGAAACATAGAAATCTACAGCACATTACAGGCCCTTCAGCCCACAATTTTGTGCCAACCATGTAAACTATTCTAGAAATTGCCTAGAATTTCCCTACCAAATAGCCCTCTATTTTTCTATGTACCTATATAAGAGTCTCTTAAAAGATCCTATTTTATCCGTCTCTACCACTGTCACTGGCATTGCATTCCATGCACCCACCACACTCTGTGAAAAACTTACCTCCGACATCCCCTTTGCACTTACTTCCAAGCACATTAAAACTATGCCCCCTCGTGTTAGCCATTTCAGCCCTGGGACAAAGCCACTGACTACACGATCAATGCCTCTCATCATCTTATACACCTGTATCAGGTCACCTCTCATCCTCCGTCACTCCAAGGAGAAAAGGCCAAGTTCAGTCGACCTATTCTCGTAAGGCATGCTCACCAATCCAGGCAACATCCTTGTAAATCTCCTCTGCATACTCTCTATAGATTCCACATCCTTCCTGTAATGAGGTAACCAGAACTGAACGCAGTACTCCAAGTGGGGTCTAACCAAGGTCTTGTAAATGTTGAAAGGGTTGGGCAGAGTAGATGTGGAAAGGCTGTTTCCCTTGGTGGGTGAGTCCAGGACAAGAGGCCACAGTCTTAGAATTAGAGGGTTCCCATTTAAAACAGAGATGAGGAGAAATTTTTTTAGCCAGAGGGTCGTGGATTTATGGAATTCGTTGCCACTTACAGCTGTGGAGGCCCGATCATTGAGGGTGTTTAAGGAGGAGATTGATAGGTGTCTAATTAGTCAGGGTATCAAGGGATATGGGTAAAAAGCTAGAAATTGGAACTAGATGAGAGAATAGTTTAGCTCATGGTGGAGTGGCGGAGCAGACTCGATGGGCCGAATGGCCTACTTCTGCTCCTTTGCCTTGTGATCTTGTATAGCTGTAACATTATCACATTGATCTTCAACTCAATCTCACAGTAGATGAAGACCAACACATCATACACCTTCTTAACAACACTATCAACCTGTGCAGCAGCTTTGAGTGTCCTGTTGACTCAGACCCTAAGATCTTGCTGATCCTCCACACTGCCAAGAGCCTTGCCATTAATATTATATTTTGTCTTCAAATTTGACCTACCAAAATGAACCACTTCACGCTTATCCAGGTTGAACTCCATCTGCCACTTCTCAGCCCAGTTCTGTATCCTATTGATGTCGCACTGTAACCTCTGACAACCCTCCAGACTATCCACAGCACCCCGAACTTTTGTGTCACCAGTAAACTTACTAACCCACCCTTTTACTTCTTCATCCAGGTCATTTATAAAAATCACAAAGCGGAGGTGGGGGGGGGGGGAGGGGGGAGTCCCAGAACAGATCCTGTGGAACACCCAGGTGACCAACCTCCATGCAGAATACAAACCATCTACAACCACCCTTTGCCTTCTGTGGGCAAGCCAATTCTGGATCCACAAAGCAGGGTCTCCTTGGATCCCCTACCTCAATACTTTCTGAATGAGCCTTGCATGGGGATTCTTAACAAATGCCTTACTAAAATCTGTATACACTACATTTACTGTTCTACCTTCATCAGTGTGGTTTGTTACATCATCAAATAATTCAATCAGGTTTGTAAGGCATGACCTACCCTTGAAAAAGCCATGCTGATATCCTTAATCAGATTAAATCTCTCCAAATGCTTATAATGACTCAGTAGACAATCCCTCCGTGACTTTCTCCTTTTCTGCAGCTGTGATATTATCCCTGATTAGCGATGCCACACCCCACCTCTTTTGCCTACCTCCCTGTCCTTTTTGAAATATCTAAAGCCCGGCACACTAGCAGCCGTTCCTGCCCCTGAGAGATCCAAGTCTCTGTAATAGCCACAACATCATAGCTGTACATATTGATCCATGCTTTTAAGTTCATTCACCTTGCTTATGATTCTCTTTGCGTTAAAATAGACACATCTCAAACCATCTAGCTGGTTGCATTTTTGCTCTATTATCTGCTTATCCTTCCTCACAAGCTCTCTACAAGCTGTCTCTACTTGTGTGCCAACGCCCCATCCTCTGCCTCTTGAATTCTGTTTCCACCCCCCGCAAATCTAGTTTAAAACCTTCCCAACAGCATTCGCAAACTTCCCTCCCAGGATATTGGTTCCCCTCCAGTTCAGGTGCAACCCTTCCCCTGCATCATCTCCTCAGCCACTCATTCATTGCATTATCTTCCTGTTGTAAGCTTCCATAGCTCATGGCACCATAAGCGAGGCGGAGTTTACCACCTTAGAGGTCCTGCTCTTCAGCCTCCTTCCTAACTCCCTAAATTTACTGCGCAGGACCTCTAACCCTCTCCCGCTTATGTTATTAGTACCAACGTGTATCACGACCTCTGGCTGCGTACCCTCCTCTTCAAGAATATTCTGCAACCGCTCAGAGACATCCTGGACCCTAGCATCCAGGAGGTAACATGCTATCTTGACGTCTCTCTTGCTGCCACAGAATCTCCTATCTGTCTCCCTAACTGTGGAGTACCCATGACTATTGCTCTGCCTGACATCATCCTACCCTTCTGAAACTGGGAGCCAACCACAGTGCTGTTGGGCGGCTGCTGCTGCCTCGCCTAGATAGGTCATCCCCCTCAGCAGTATCCAAAGGGGTATACTTGTTTCTGAGGGGAATGGCCACAGGGCTGCACTGACTTCTTTCTCCCTTTACCTCTTTTGGTGTTCACGCATCTACTCCCTGAATTTTGGACTCTGGGTGTAACACCTCCTCAAAAGTTGTATCTTATCAATTGCTCTGCCTCCCGGATGATCCTAAGTTCATCCAACTCCAGCTCCTTACTGTGGTCTTTCACAAACTGGAGTTGGCTGCACTTCCCGCAAGTGTAGTCATCAGGAAGATATCAGGTTCCATGAATACCCACATCCTACACAAGGAGCAATCCACTGCCATATCTGCCATCTTGTCTGCACTGTAAAATGGGCAACCAAGACCAATCAGCACTAATGAAAGGAAAAAACTAACCCTTTTAACCTGTTTCTTTGACCTCAGCCTCTTCTTTTCGAAGTCTCTTGAATCAGAACCTGATGCTCCTAAATTCGCCGCTGGCCTACTCCCAGCAATGGCTGCCCCGCTTGCCCCCACTGTACTTTTATTTAATTCATAGTGCTCTGCTCCTGCCGCTGATTGGGCCTCCAGAATGTCCGAATGCCTGCAAAACTATTCTTTTATACAAGCTCGCCAACCTGCAAGTAACCTCTTCGAAGTGCTCTCTCTTTTTATACTAATACTCTTTTCTAATTTTCTGTCACAGTATATGTTTCACATTTTTCTTCTTGCATTTCATTTGCCACATTGTTGCCCATTTACTTAGACTATCTGTATCCACTGAATGTCTGGATTCTGCTGCACATCTCTTGCTACCTCCCAATCTGGTATCATCAGCAGATCTGGATATACTTCATTTGTTCACCTTATCTAAAATGTATATACAAATTGTAAATATCTGAGGACCCGTTATTGATCTTTGTGGCACCCTACCAGTTGCAGCATTTCAACCAAATTTTGTGTTTATTGCTCTCTGTTTCCTATCTTTAACTATTCTAAGTGCTGTAATTGTTATTTTATAACTTCTTTTGGTGCTTATTCTTGAAGGCCTTCTGAAAGCCCAGGTTCACCAAATTCATTTGTTTCCATCTTTGCTAGTTTTATGATTCTAACTTCAAATCACTTGAATAGACTTGCAAAACATGATTTCTTTTCCATAAATCCATTGACTATGCAGAATCCTATTATTGTGCCTGAGTACCACTTCCATAATAATAGAGGAAGTCATTTTCTCACTGCCTCTAACTGGTCTACAGATCCCTGTTTTCTTTGTTCATTCGTTCTTAAATAATAGAGTTGTGATTGTTCTGGAAGGTGGCAATCAGAGCATTCACAACCTCCAAAGCCAAACTCTTTTGAGATTATGGAAAACAGTCAATCAGGCTACATCCACACTAGACCAGATAATTTTGAAAACGCCGGTTTCGCGTAAAAACAATAGGCGTCCACACTATGTGTTTTTGAAAATAATCTCTATTCACACTGAGAATTCGGCGAATCTCCTCCTGCTGCGCATGCGCAGGACACATCTACCGAAAACAAGTGACATGTTTGGTGTCGAATCTCGCCGTAAAAGTGCGCGTTTGTGTAGTTTGCAGACTAGGAAAAACTTAAAATGACAGACAGCTGTTGGCTCTCGTGCTGGAGAACTTAAAACTAAGAAAAAAAACAAATAGTGGAGCGTATGGTGGCAACCGACAGGGAGTTCATGGACAGATTGACCCCAGCTGACGATTAACATTGAAAAACTGACTAACTCTGTTGCATTAATAAAGCACCTTATTAAATGTATAAAACATGTCTGCATCACTGTTATCTTGTATTTCCATACAATGTTACATTAGGCTGTTACACATCTATTGTCAGAGAAGTACTTGCATAAATAGGTAAACCACCATACGAGCAAGGACAAAAAAAGGGCAAAGTGAGTATACTTATTTATTCAGTAAGTTATGGGTCAAAGTATTTGGTGAGTACATTTCTAACTCTTCTGGCTTCAGTCTCGTTGCCGTCTGTTCTGAAATTGTTAGGTTGCGTTCAAGAAAGTGAGATAGCGCACTGCCATCTGATAGCGTTTTCAGAAGTCTCCGGTTACGCCATCTGCACTGAGCTACCTGAGCAGCGTTTTCAAAAATATCCACCTTAGAAAGTGTTTTTGAAAAGCTCTGGTTTCAGGAGACGAAAACGCCGTTTTAGTGTGGACAGAGAGGGTAAAAACGAAGAGAAAAAACTTCAGTTACGGATTTATCCGGCGTAGTGTGGATGTAGCCTCAGTTTCTGGAAGTTTATTGGCTTCTTTCTCACTAATTTTTCCACTCCTATTTTTTCACATATGCTAATTTCTTTCAAATGCTCTTTTACACCTAATGTATTGTTCTATGGTATTTCTGGAATTTTTGTATGTGTCCTTTAATGATGTTGTCAGTAATACAGCCACTCCACCAAAACTTGACTTTATTGTGCTTCTACAGTGCTTGCAGAATTTTATGTTAGTAGAATAAAACCTGAGGTATATTTAAGACAAAATATAGGAGCAGAATTAGGCCATTTGGCCCATCGATATATTTTCCTCTTGGCCCTAATCTCCTGCCTTCTCCCCATATCCCTTCCTGTCCTGACCAATCAAGAATCTATTAACCTTTGCTTGAAATATATATAAAGACGTGGCCTTCACAGCTGCCTGTAGCAAAGATTTCCACCGATTCACCACTCTCTGGCTAAAGAAATTCTTCCTCTTCCCCATTCTAAAAGGATGCCTCTCTATTCTGGGACTGTGTCCTCTGGTCCTAGACTCTCCCACCATAACAAACATCCTCTCCACATCTACTCTATCAAGGCCTTTCGCCATTCAACAAGTTTCAATTATGTCACCCCTCAATCTTCTGAATTCTAGTGAATACTGGCCTAGAGCCATCAAACACTCTTCATATGTTAGAAGCCATTCAATCCTAGAATCATTTCTGTGAACCTCCAATTTTAGCACATCCTTTCTAAGATGAGGGATGCAAAATTGTTCATAGTACTCCAAGTGAGGCCTCACCCATGCTTTATAAAGTTTCAACATTACATCCTTGCTTTAATATTCTGGTCCTCTTGAAATGAATGCTAGCATTGCATTTGCCTTCCTCACCACAGACTTAACCTGCAAATTAACCTTTAGGAAATTCTGCACAAGGATTCCCAAGACTCGTTGTGCTCAGTTTTTTGTATTTTCTGTCCATTTAGAAAATAGTCAACCTCTACATTTCTTCTACCAATGTGCTAACTATACACTTCCTGACACTGCATTCAATCTGCCATTTCTTTGCCCATTCAACACATCTATCTATGTCCTTCTGTAGCCTCTCTACTTCCTCAAAACTACCTCCCCCTCCACCTATCTTTGTATCATCTGCAAAATTTGCAATAGAGCTATTATCCAAATCGTTGACATATACCGGTAACTTTAAAAAGAATCGGACCCAACTCAGACTCTGTGGAACACCATTAGACACCAGCAGCCAACCAAAAAAGGTTCTTTTTATTCCCACTCTTTGCTTTCTGCCAATCAGCCACTGCTTTATCCATGTTACAATCTTTCCTGTAATACCATGGGCTTGTAGCTTGTTAAGCAGCCTCGTGTGGCACCTTGTCAAAGGCCTTCTGAAAATCCGAGTACACAACATCAACTGATTCTCCTTTGTCTATCCTGTTTGTTATTTCTTCAAAGAATTCCAACAGATTTGTCAGGCAAGATTTTCCTTTGAGGAAACCATGTTGACTACAGCCTTTTTTTAAAATCATGTGCTTCCAAGTACCCCGAGACCTCACCTTTAATGATCGACTCCAACATCTTCCCATCCACTGAGGTCAGACTAGCTAGCCTATAGTTTCCTATCTTCTACCTCTCTCCATTCTTGAAGAGTGGAGTGACATTTGCAATTTTCCAGTCTTCTGGAACCATTCCAGAATCTAGTGATTCTTGAAAGATCATTACTAATGCCTCCTCCATTTCTTCAGCCATTTCTTTCAGAACCCTGGGGTGTACACCATCTGGTCCAGGTGACTTATCTATCTTCAGACCTTTCAGATTCCCAAGAATCTTCTCCCTAGTAATGGTAACTTCACAGACTTCATGACGCCTGACAGCTGGAACTTCCACCATACTGTTAGCGTCTTCCTTAATGAAGATGGATGCAAAATGCTTAATTCAGTTCATCTGCGATTTCCTTGTTCCCCGTACTACCTCAAGAAGGAGCTAGATAGGTATCTTATGGATAGGGGAATCAAGGGATATGGGGGCAAGGCAGGAACCGGGTATTGATAGGAATTGATCAGCCATTATCTCAAAATGGCGGTGCAGGCTCGAAGGGCCTAATGGTCTACTTCTGCACCTATTGTCTATAAAAACATAGTTTTCCAGTGGTCTGATATTCACTCTCACCTCTCTTTTACACTTTTATGTATCTGAAGAGACTTTTGGTATCCCCTTTAATATTACTGGCTAGCTTACTTTTGTATGCCATCTTTACCTTAATGACTTTTTTTAGTTGGCTTCTGTTGATTTTTTAAAAGCTTCCCAATCCTCTAACTCCCCACTAATTTTTGCTCTATTATACGCCCTCGTCTTGGCTTTTATATTGGCTTTGACTTCTCTTGTTAGCCACGGTTCTACCATCTTGTTTTTAGATTACTACTTCCTCTTTCGGATGCATATATCCTGTGCCTTCCAAAATACTTCCAGAAATTCCGGCCATTGCTGCTGTACTCCCTGTTCTTTTCCAATCAATTCTGGCAAAATCCTCTCTCATGCCTCTGCAATTCCCTTTACTCCACTGTAATACTGATACATCTGACTAAAGCTTCTGCTGAAATTTCAGGGTGAATTTGATAATATTATGATCACTTGCCCCAAGGCTTCTTTTACCTTAAGCTCTCTAATCAACTCTAGTTCATTGCACAACACCTAATCCTGAATAGTTGATCCCATAGTAGGCTCAACTAGGGCCTAGCTGCTCTAAAAAGCCATCTCGTAGGCACTCTAGAAATTCCCTCTCCTGGAATCCAGCTTCAGCCTGATTTTCCCAATCTATCTGCATATTGAAATCCCCCATGACTATAATAACATTGCCCTTTTGACATGCATGTTCTATCTCCTGTTGTATATGTATATCGTGATCAACATTTTCTTTGAACCGACTATATCTGAAGTGATATATTCTGGGTTTTCTGTAAGATAATGTAACTGAGCATATTGTAACATACAGTAGATACCACTATATAAGTATATTTATATGAGTTTTTGATTATGCAACTTCAGAGTTACTTTTCAAAGTCCTTGTTTAGCAAGGTGTAAGGGTTACTTTGTATTTGACTATCTAAAGTCGTGATGATTAAATTACAACTTATGTTTTTTGCCATCATTGGAGTAATAAATTGGAGCGATTAGAAGTAGATCCGATTTTTGCAGACAGTTTGGTTCAGTCTGAGAAGCTTGCTGGCCAAGCAAAAGGGAAATGCTATCGATGGCTAGAGCTGATAATTTGTGGTGAGAGTTAAACATGCTTGGAAATAATTATGTGGGCAAAACTTGGTATTTGTGAAGAAATGTCAGAAGAGCACTTGAGTTGTCAAGAACAGTGGTGGGAATCCAGAGCTGGATGTCCTTGGAATAAAGAAGAAAGATGCGGCCATTAAGTTGGGAAGAGGAGTGGGACAAAGATACAGCTTTGCATGATTCTGATTGTAACAATGGGCCAGATCATGCTCATTCTAACCCAAGCACCACACTTTACCCCAAAACAAGTCCATGGCTTCACTTATCTACTGAAGCATTTGTGGTGTACTATATTAAAGCTTCTGTGCTATTGCCCATGAGGCTACGGGCTTTCAACAGTTTGTTGCTGTCAAATACAATTCCACTTTTTTAAAATGTTTCAGATATTCAGAAACATTGGACTTTACCAAATCAATAATAATAAAACTGGAGAAAGGACAATATATGACATAACTTCCCTTGGTCAATTTCACTTCATTATCAACTTCAAAAGTAACTCAGCAATCAATCAAATCTATTTAGCACCCTTTTATTTTCACTGTGTGGTGTTGCCTTTTGATCTGCTGACTGAATCAAATATAATAATAAATGGCAGTGTACATCTTGCAAGCTGTAATTAATACAAGAGATCTGGCTTCATGATGAAAATACTTTGAATGCATGTCTTTGAACTCTGGAGTTTGGTTACAGCTTGGAAATGACCACCTCTGACATTTTTAAGTTCATATACGTTTTGTTAATAATAAAACCTATCACTGTTGTCAGTTTCTGTTTCACTCTGTGATTAAAGTCAGTTGTTTGTGGCTAGAATCCTGATAGTATTTACATATTTTCCTATCAGCTGCTTGGATAAGATCCTGTTAGTGCTTAATTCTCTTCTATTAACCCATTTAGTAAATGTTCCACATTGCTTGCTGATCTAGGTGCAAAGCCCAACTACTCATTCTGTGTTATCTAACCATTTCAAGGTCTTTTTAGTCTTCACAGTATCATTGAAATAGTATGACACAGAAGGAGATCATGCATCCACCGTGTATTTATCGGTTAGAAAAGTGCTACCCAGATTAATTCCACCTTCCAGCACCAAGATCATAGGTTTTTGAGTACATGTTCTTTTAAACTTGCTGAACTTCTGAAATATTTTCAAGCTGTGAATTTCAGATACTCAGCACCATCTGGGTGAAACATTTTTTTCATATTTCTGAATGTTTCTGTAGAGTCATATAGCACAAAACAAACCTTTCAGGTCGTCATGTCCTTGCCAATCTGTTTTTTCATCTGCACTAATCCCATTTGCCCACATTAGGTCACGGATCCTCCTATGCATCACCTACTCAAGTACCTGTCTAAATGTTTCCTAAACAGTGATTGTATCTGACACCACCGCCACCTTTGGTAGCAAGTTCCAAATATCAGCCACCCTATTTGTAAAAACCTTGCTTCTCAGATCTCCTTTAAAGCTTTTTCTTCTCACCTTAAACCTATGTGCTTTTGTTCTTGATGAGATAAAGATTGTGATTATCTACTTTATCTGTGTCATTCAGCAACACTAACCCAAAATTTATCTGAGAATATCTGCATCATTTGCTGTGCCTTTGCAAATGGGATTATTCAACTGTCAGTGAGTACTTCTATTCCTCAATTTGTGATTGAAGGAGGGTCATTGTTGATACAGCTGTAGATCGTGAAAGCTGATATATTCCCTGAAGAACTCCTGCATTGGTATACAGGGAAAATTGACTGAAATAACCGTAACACACTTTATGTGAGAAATAACTATTGGAGTGTTTTCCCTTAATACTGATTGACTTCAGTTTTATCAGGACTTGTTGATGTCACCCTTAGTCAACTGTAGCCTCCATATCAAGGGCTGTCACTTTCATCTTCACCAGTGGAATTCATCTTGACTTTTGATCCTTGTTGGAACCAAGGCTTTGAGATCTGAAGACAAGCAGAGAAATCTAAACTTGCCATCAGTGAGCAGATTATTGGTGAGTGAAAGCTGCTTAGAGTACTGTTGGTGGTGTTTTCCATCTCTTGGCTGATGATTGAGATTGGAGTGAAAGGGTAGGAATCATAGCCTTTGCTCTCAGTTGTTTGTTGATGCTTTGGGAAGCGCATCAAGTTGGCTGAAGATTGGTAGATCAGCCACTTAGCAGTTGTGACCAAACAGGGCTTTGAACATTTCACCTGAACACTTCGATACCGGGCCTCATCAATTTGCAGAGCAGACTCAGTGGGCTGAATGGCCTAATTTTATTCCTATGTTTTACGGTATTACCACTGGGGTTTATGGTGCAGTGGGGGGGGGGGGGGGGGAGAGGAGGGGATGAACTGGAAATATAAGGATGGAGTTAAAGGGAAAGTGAAAATAAGAAAAGTTAAAAAGGACAACAGAATCAATGGACTAGAAAGCTCAAGAAGAGATCATACAGTATGGCTAAGTGAAATAGGAATTGATATGAAAGGAGAGGGGAGTACCGAATTAAAAGTATTATATATGAATGCACGAAGTATAAGGAATAAAGTAGATGAGCTTGAGACTCAGTTGGAAATTGGCAAGTACGATGTTGTGGGAATAACTGAGACATGGCTTCAAGCGGACAGGGCCTGGGAAATGAATATTCAAGGATATACATCTTATCGAAAGGACAGACTGACTGGCAGAGGGGGTGGGGTGGCTCTGTTGGTGAGGAATGATGTTCAGTCCCTTGCGAGGGGGAACATAGAATCAGGGGATGTAGAGTCAGTATGGATAGAACTGAGAAATTCTAAGGGTAGAAAGACCCTAATGGGAGTTATCTACAGGCCCCCAAACAGCAGTCTGGATGTAGGGTGTAAGTTGAATGAAGAGTTAAAATTGGCATGTCACAAAGGTAATGATACAGTTGTCAAGGGGGATTTCAACATGCAGGTAGACTGGGAGAATCAGAATGGTACTGGACCCCAAGAAAGGGAGTTTGTGGAGTGCCTCCGAGATGGATTCTTAGAACAGCTTGTATTGGAGCCTACCAGGGAGAAGGCAATTCTAGATTTAGTGTTGTGCAATGAACCGGATTTGATCAGGGACCTCGAGGTAAAGGAACCATTAGGAGGTAGTGACCATAATATGATATGTTTTAACCAACAATTTGAGAAGGAGTAGGGAAAATCGGATGTGTCAGTATTACAGTTGAACAAAGGGAACTATGGAGCTATGAGGGAGGAGCTGGTCAAAGTTCAATGGAAAAATACCCTAGCAGGGAAGACAGTGGAACAAAAATGGCAGGTATTTCTGGGAATAATGCAGAAGGTGCAGGATTCATTCCAAAGAGGAAGAAAGATCCTAAGGGGAGTAAGGGGCAGCCGTGGCTGACGAGGGAAGTAAAGGGCAGTATAAAAATAAAAGAGAAGTATAACATAGCAAAGATGAGCGGGAAACCAGAGGACTGGGAAGCTTTTAAAGAGCAACAGAAGATAACAAAAAAGGCAATACGCCAAGAAAAAATGAGGTACGAAGGTAAACTAGCCATGAATATAAAGGAGGATAGTAAAAGCTTCTTTTGGTATGTGAATAGCAAAAAAATAGTTAAGACCAAAATTGGGCCATTGAAGACAGAAACGGGTGAATTTATTATGGGGAACAAGGAAATGGCAGATGAGTTGAACAGGTACTTTGGATCTGTCTTCACTAGGGAAGACACAAACAATCTCCCAGATGTAATAGTGGCCAAAGGAACTAGGGTAAAGGATGAACTGAAGGAAATTTATATTAGGTAAGAAACAATGTTGGATAGACTGTTGACTGTGAAGGCTGATAAGTCCCCGTGACCTGATGGTCTGCATCCCAGGGTACTTAAAGAGGTGGCTGTAGAAATCGTGGACGCATTGGTAATCATTTTCCAATGTTCTATAGATTCAGGAACAGTTCCTGCTGATTGGACGGTGGCTAATGTTGTCCCACTTTTCAAGTAAGGAGGGAGAGAGAAAACAGGGAATTATAGATCGGTTAGCCTGACATCAGTGGTGGGAAAGATGCTGGAGTCAATTGTAAAAGAGGAAATTATGACACATTTGGATAGCAGTAGAAGGATCAGTCTGAGTCAGCATGGATTTATGAAGGGAAAATCATGCTTGACTAATCTTCTGGAGTTTTTTGAGGATGTAACTATGAAAATGGACAAGGGAGAGCCAGTGGATGTAGTGTACCTGGACTTCCAGAAAGCTTTTGATAAAGTCCCTCTATCCCATCAAATAGATATTAGTGGGCAAAATTAGGGCACATGGTATTGGGGGCAGAGTACTGACATGGATTGAAAATTGGCTGGCTGACAGGAAACAAAGAATAGTGATTAATGGGTCCGTTTCGGAATGGCAGGCTGTGACCAGTGGGGTACCGCAAGGTTCGGTGCTGAGACCGCAGCTATTTACAATATATATTAATGATTTAGATGAAGGGATTAGAAGTAACATTTGCAAATTTGCTGATGACACAAAGCTGGGTGGCAGTGTGAAATGTCAGGAGGATGTTATGAGAATGCAGGGTGACTTGGACAGGTTGGGTGAGTGGGCAAATGTATGGCAGATGCAGTTTTATGTGGATAAATGGAGGTTATCCATTTTGGTGGCAAGAACAGGAAGGCAGATTACTATCTAAATGGAGTCAAGTTAGGAAAAGGGGAAGTACAACGAGATCTAGGTGTTCTTGTACATCAGTCAATGAAAGCAAGCATGCAGGTACAGCAGTCAGTGAAGAAAGCTAATGGCATGCTGGCTTTTATAACAAGAGGAATTGAGTATAGGAGTAAAGAGGTCCTTCTACAGCTGTACAGGGCCCTGGTGAGACCCCACCTGGAGTACTGTGTGCAGTTTTGGTCTCCAAATTTGAGGAAGGACATTCTTGCTATTGAGGGAATGCAACGTAAGTTCACAAGGTTAATTCCCGGAATGGTGGGACTGTCATATGTTGAAAGATTGGAGCGACTGGGCTTGTACACACTGGAATTTAGAAGGATGAGAGGGGATCTGATTGAAACATATAAGATTATTAAGGGTTTGGACACACTGGAGGCAGGAAGCATGTTCCCGCTGATCGGTGAGTCCAGAACTGGAGGCCACAGTTTAAGAATAAGGGGTAGACCATTTAGAACAGAGTTGCGGAAAAACTTTTTCACCCAGAGAGTGGTGGATATGTGGAATGCTCTGCCCCAGAAGGCAGTGGAGGCCAAGTCTCTGGATGCATTCAAGAGAGAGTTAGATAGAGCTCTTATAGATAGCGAGGTCAAGGGATATGGGGAGAGGGTAGGAACGGGATACTGATTGTGTATGATCAGCCATGATCACAGTGAATGGCAGTGCTGGCTAGAAGGGCCGAATGACCTACTCCTGCACCTACTGTCTATTGTCTGTCTCCTGAGCTGTTTAATTGTCCACCATTCTATTTAGTTATTTATTTAAAGATTCAGCATAGGCCTTTGAGCTGCCCAGCAACCCACCGACTTAACCCTAGTCTAATCACGGGAGAGTTTATAATGACCAATGAACCTACTTAATGGTACATCTTTGAAATCTGGGAGGAAACTGGAGCACCTGGAGGAAATCCATGCACACATAAAAACATAGAAAACACTCAGCACACTACAGGCCCTTCAGCCCACAAAGTTGTGCCGAACATGTCCCTACCCTAGAATTTACTAGGCTTACCCGTAGCCCTCTTATTTTTCTAAGCTCCATGTACCTATCCAAAAGTCTCTTAAAAGACCCTATTATATCCGTTTCCACCACCATTGCCGGCAGCCCATTCCACGCACTCACCACTCTCTGAGTAAAAAACTTATGCCTGACATCTCCTCTGTACCTACTCCGCAGCGCCTTAAACCTATGTCCTCTTGTGGCAACCATTTCAGCCCTGGGAGAAAGCTTCTGACAATCCACATGATCAATGCCTCATGAGAAGGAGCGTAGAGACTTGCTTACACAGGACACTGGATTTGAACTCCGAACTCTGCCCCGAGCTGTAATAGGAAATGTGTTGACCACTGTGCTAGTTTGTTTCAGGAAGCTTTGATTTGTCAATGGTAATATTGGTTAGCTATATGGTATGAATGCAGTCCTGTATTTCATCTTCATTTGATTTGCATTTCAGTTTTGGCCTGCCTGTTTGCAATGCTCATTGAACCATGGTTGATTCATTGGCTTGCTTATACTGATAAAGTGAACCATGCAGATAAAATTTATGCTGGTGTACATTGCAGCTGATGGTCTACTGCATATCAAAGCTACCCAGTTTTAAACAATGGCATCTTTCCATGTTTGTCCCTTTAACAGCAACTTTCATTACCAGACCACGCTGTCAGTTTGAAGGAAAGACTTTGTTGCCATAAGGCATGTATGGTTATCAGTTCTGCCAATGCCAACATTGAAAAGTTTATCTTTTGCTGGTAGAAGGGCAAGACTGAGATGAAGTTCCGATTATTCCCCCATGTTAGCTTGTTGCAACATGTTGCAGACCCAGTCTAGTAGCTATGTCTTTCAGGACTCAGCCAACTTGGCCAAAGGTGGTGCTCCCAAGCTGCTTTTGGTGATGGCCATTGGAGTTTGTCAGCTGTTTTGTGCCTTTGTTACATGCATTGTTTCTTCTAATATTTGCTCAACATAGAGGAGAGAAGATGTAAGATAGTAATCAGGAGGTAGATTCCCTGGGTTCCTCTCTCCTACCTATATATCTCTGTCTTTCTCCTGCTTTCTAGTGAGGAAAGTGTTGCTTGTTGTGCTCCACAGAATCACACCTTACATTGTCAAGCTATTTCTTGGTATGTCTGTTGGACGACTATCTCAATTTAGACACATAATGTTTATGAGGAGAATTTAACAAAGCCTCTCCCAGTTCAGTCAACTTTACAGAGTCCATGCACAAAAACACAAGAAAATAGGAGCAGGAATAAGCTCCTCAAACCTGCACTACCACTAATATGATTGTGGCTGATCTATGCTAGCACCATCTCCATTTCTGTGCCTGTTCCCCATAACCCGCAGTTATTCAATCTTTCATATGTGAATTTGGTGGCTAGCCTGACACAAGGTTTTCAGTATGGCTTGTTAGACTGTTTCAGAAGATAAGAGATATTGAAACGTTACTGTGTCTCTTGAGTCACAAAATTTAAAACAAAGATTGTGTACATTTTTGGTCACCCTGTTAGAGTAAAGACATCATTAATTTGGAAAACGTGCAAAGAAGATTTACAAGAATTTTGCCAGGACTCAGGAGCCTGAGTTAGGAGAGTTTGGGCAGACTGGGACTTTATTACTGGGTGACCTTGTAGGAGCATGTAAAATCATAAGGGCATGGATAGGGTGAATGCCCAGAGTGTTTTTTTTTTCCTCCCAGGGGCATAGATTTAAGGTAAATAGGGGGAGATTTAAAAGGGATCTGAGGGTGGTGTGTACATGGAACAAATGCCAGAGGAAGTAATTGAGGCAGGTATATGAACAACTCTTAGAAAACATTTGTGTAAGTACATAGATAGAAAAGGTCTAGAGGGATATGATCCAAATGTAGGCAAATGGGACTAACTTAAGCGTGCACCTTGTCACGAGTTGGACCAAAGAGTCTGCTTCCTAGCTTTTATTACACTATGACCCCAATTAATCAGTTCTTTTCCTGAAGAGCTTTCATGAATCAGGTTGGTATCTCTGACAATCTAGTAGTTTTATTGTCTTCATTACTAAGAGTAGTTAGTGATTTACCACTTTTCTGTGCAACTCACCAGATCATCTAATTCTTTCCTCTTTGCTGTCAATGACATAGCCAAATAAATTACACATTTCTTTTAAACATGATTCCTATATTTAGGACACAACCATTCATAAATATTGCATAACGTAAGAAATAGTAGCAGGAGCAGGTTATCTGGCTTGTCGAACTTGCGCGACCATTCAGTGAGGTCGTGTCTGAGCTTCACCTACCTGCCTTTTCCCCATGAGCATTAATTCCCTGCTATGCAAAAATCTATCTAACTGTGTCTCAAATATATTTAATGAGGAAGCCTCTACTGATTCCCTCGGCAGAGAATTCCACAGATTCACTACTCTCTGGGGAAAACAGTTTCTCTTCATCTCCATCCTAAATCTTGAGGTTATGTCACCTAGTTCAAGTCTCACTCACCAGTGGAAACAACTTTTCTGCCTCTATCTTATCTATCCCTTTCATAATTTTATATGTTTCTATAAGATCCCTTCTACCGTAGATTCCGGACTACAGAGCGCACCTGATTAAAAGCCGCTGGCTCTAATTTTAGAAAGAAAATCAATTTTTTACTTGTACAGGCCGCACTGGATTTTAGGCCGCACCGGATTTTCGGCCGCAGGTGTCCCACGTTGTAATATGAGATATTTACACAGAAAGATATTACACGTGAGGATTTTTAAACTTTTAATTAAATCCATATGGTAACATAAACAAATACATATTGCAAATGTTTTTTTTCGAACCGTGCCTGTAACGCGGCTACTTTTAAATATACGTTGTGTATACTTCTTTACTGAACAACATTCCAATATCTCCTAACGACTGGTAAAAAATATATATACTGCAGCCTACCAGGAAAAGTTATTGATCGCCTTTAACTTAAAAGCAGCGTTCGCTCAGATCCAAAGCCGCTCGCGTAATGTGCTCCCCCCCGCCTTCCCGTTTATCGCAAACGGCATTTTTCCCATAAGACGCGGCGAAACCGGGTATGACGTCATAGCATCCCGCGATGCAGTACAGAAAACAAATATAGTTAAAACACTTCTAACTTTAACTAGAAAATGAATTACTAAGCGAAAATATTATAAACTAAATAACTGCCATAAAGGCAGCACAATGCTTTTCTTCGAGTGTTTTCCATGTTGATGAGGGTGAGTACAAATGACTGATTTACAATAATTTAATTGTGAAAGTGCGCTTGATTTATCGTACAATTTCATTGGACCTCTGTGAACTACTCATCAATTTTATTGGTCTACTGTTATGAGGCAAAATGTTTTTGGCGGCATGAAAAAAATGTATTAGCCGCTCCGTATTAAAGGCCGCAGAGTTCAAAGCTGTTCAAAATGTGGGAAAAAAGTAGCGGCTTAAAATCCGGAATCTACGGTAGTTTTTTTCTGAATTCCAGCAGCTTCACCAGTACCCTGTACGATTGCACTCACTTTAGCAATGAAGGGACATGTGATTTTGCCACCTTGATAACCTGTTGTATTCAACCTGTCCACATCTCTCTGCAGTCACTCCGCATCCTCTGTACAATTTGCTTTTCCACTCAATTAGGTGTCATCAGCAAACATGGATACAGGTGTTCTTCAAAATTATTCATATATATTGTGAACAGAGAGGCTTAGTGTGGAATTCGGGTATTGACAGTGGAACACACATACACATACAGAAATAATGATGAAAGGTGTTAGGAATACAGAAATAGAAAGGGAAGTTTATGTAGATATTTAAATTCAAGATGTTACTCAGCCCGGAATAAATTAGGTCTGCAAGCTCGGAAGTTCTTGGTGAATGCGCCTTCTCAGGATATTGGTAACAAGTTTTGGACTTCAAGGTGAAGCATGCTGGATGACAGAAGTCCTGGCAGTTCAACAGTAGAGTAGCAAATTTCACAACATACTGGTGAGACCAGCATGAAACATATGTTCATAATCTCAGTTCATTTAAGATGCATAGTTGTCTGCAAATTTAAAATAACAAGGAATAGGCTTACCTCAGACCTCAGCTAAAAGTATAATTTGTTCAATATTATTCTAAAGTGCATCCTTTCTCTCCACTTAACTAATACTTAGTATAATGCTCAATTTCTTTCAATTAGTAATCTACTGGCTTTGCATTACACATCAATTCCCACATCAATGCTTTACATAATCAAATGGCTGCAGATGAGCCCAAAATCACAGAGTGACAGTTGCCTTTTTTGATTTGCATATTTTGCATGGAACCAGCCACCGATAACTAATTAATAGTACAAAAATTGTAAACAAAAACTTTTCCAATTAATGCAAACACGAGAAAATCTGCAGATGTTGGAAATTCAAGCAACACACACAAAATGCTGGTGGAACGCAGCAGGCCAGGCAGCATCTATAGCAAGAAGTACAGTTGATGTTTCGGGTCGAGGCCCTCTGTCAGGACTAATGGAAAAAAGATAGTAAGAGATTTGAAAGTGGGAGGGTGACAGGGAGACCCGAAATGATAGGAGAAGGCAGGAGGGGGAGGGATGAAGCTAAGAGCTGGAAAGTTGATTGGCAAAAGGGATACAAGGATGGAGAAGGGGGAGTATCATAGGACGGGAGGCCTTGGAAGAAAGAAAGGGGGAGGGGAGCACCAGAGAAAGATGGAGAACAGGCAAGGAGTTGTGAGAGGGAAAGAAAGAAATTTTTTTCAAATTAAAAATTAGGGATGGGGTAAGAAGGGGAGGAGGGGCATTAACAGAAGTTAGAGAAATTAATGTGCATGCCATCAGGTTGGAGGCTACCCAGACGGAATATAAGCTGTTGTTCCTCCAACCTGAGTGTGGCTTCATCTCGTCAGTAGATGGGACATATGGGAATATGGGAATGGGACTTGGAATTAAATGTGTGGCCACTGGGAGATCCTGCCTCTTCTGGTGGACAGAGCGTAGGTGTTCAGTGAAACAGTCTCCCAGTCTGTGTCAGGTCTCACCAATATATAGAAGGCCACACCGGGAGCACCAGACACAGTATATCAACCCAGCAGACTCACAGGTGAAGTGTCACCTCACCTGGAAGGACTGTCTGGGGCCCTGAATGGTGGTGAGGGAGGAAGTGTAAGGGCAGGTGTAGTATTTGTTCCGCTTACAAGGATAAGTGCCAGGAGGGAAATCGGTGGGAACGGATGGGGGGGGACGAATGGACAAGGGAGTCATGTAGGGAGTGATTCCTGTGGAAAAGCAGAAGGGGGGGAGGGAAAGATGTGCTTGGTTTTTCTCTCTTTCAAGTCAAGTCACTTTTATTGTCATTTCGACCATAACTGCTGGTACAGTACATAGTAAAAATGAGACATTTTTTCAGGACCATGGTGTTTCATGACACAGTACAAAAACTAGACTGAACTACGTAAAAAACAACACAGAAAAAACTACACTAGACTACAGACCTACCCAGGACTGCATAAAATGCACAAAACAGTGCAGGCATTACAATAAATAATAAACAGGACAATAGGGCAGTAAGGTGTCAGTCCAGGCTCTGGGTATTGAGGAGTCTGATAGCTTCAGGGAAGAAACTGTTAAATAGTCTGGTCGTGAGAGCCCGAATGCTTTGGTGCCTTTTCCCAGACGGTCTTTTCCCTGTCACAGTTACTCCTTGCCTGTTCTCCATCTTCCTCTGGTACTCCCCTCCGCCTTTCTTTCTTCCGAGGCCTCCCGTCCTATGATACTCCCCCTTCTCCAGCCTTGTATCCGTTTTGTCAATCAATTTTCCAGCTCTTAGCTTCATCCCTCTCCCTCCTGTCTTCTCCTATCATTTTGGGTTTCCTCCTCCCCCTCCCACTTTCAAATCTTACTATCTCTTTTTTCCATTAGTCCTGACAAAGGGTCTCGACCCGAAATGTCGACTGTACTTCTTCCTATAGATGCTGCCTGGCCTGCTGTGTTCCACCAGCATTTTGTGTGTGCTGCTTTTCCAATTAATATTCTTTGTTAACACCTGATTTATGAAGCAGGCACAGCTATGTCAATGGCATTGAATATTTTTGACCAGCAAGTTATAACACACTTCAAACCCTTAAATTTAACTGCAGCATTAGAACTCTTCTTAATTTTATTAGAAGATTATGTAATGATTTTAATGAATGACAAAAGCAGAAAATTTATTGTACTTTGTGCAACTTCAAATATTCGGGTATCACTGTAATATCAATATCACATGCATTGTTCATAAAAATGATCAACAAAGGTTCATTTATTATCAAAGTATACAACTCTGAAATTCTTCTTCAGATAGCCACAAAACCAAGAAAGAAAAGAGATTATTGACCCTCGAATTTCCATCCCCCCCACGCAGGGAAAAAAAAGATTGGGTAATAAGCACAGAATATAAAAAAAACATAAGATTGAAAAAAAAAGTCCATATCTATAACCCTCTCTAGCAGCAGAGCGATCCCACCAGTGATCAAAAGGCAGGCGGCTGGCTCTCACTTTCCACATTCGCCTCAATATTTCAATCTCCCTTGTTGCTTTAATTGGCAAATAATGGAAGCTTTAATCTGCAAAATGGAGTTGAACATCGGCTTGCACCTCATCCTACAGCCTTCTCGCCATGGGGTTTGTGCTTGCTGTCTCTGCCTCCCGGAATTGTCTCAGACACAGCAGAGTACTGGATCACCCAAACGATTGCTAGACTGCATATCAAAGGCTCCAGCAGTTCCAGAATTACATTCAAGATGAAGCATGAGCATAAAAGACATAAAAGAAGTGAAGTATATGATTTCATGGTCTATCCAGAAAATGTGGAAGCATTTGTATGCAGGCACCATCTTGAAGTTAGCAGTTTAAAACTAAGTTTTTAACAGCAGCATGATAAATATTGATGCCGAAAGATAGTTATTGGGCCATATTATCAGCGTTCAACTGTTGAAACTGAAGTGTGTTCCAGAATTCACAAAGAGCAAGGGACTCGGTTGTGAGCTCTGTGGAACTGTACTGTTAACCTACTTAAAATACAAACACCGTTCATTGCTTGGCACAGAATCGCCTGAGCATTCAGTTTGTCATCTCTTTTAGATCATAAAGGGTTTTTACTTTTTTTTGGCCATCCTGCCATTTAGTACTTTGTCAGAAGTCTAGCTAAAACCTGTGCACTTTGCATCAAATAAACTGCCCTCATGAACAATTTTTGCATTTCCTCAAAATGTGATTGTAAATCTGACATCCCTTACAAATGCATGTTGACTGTCCACAATGAACTTGTACCTTTCAAAATATTTATGTCCCTTAAAATGTGTTCCAATAACATTGTCATCAAATTTAAAGAATTGGAGTGTAGTTTATACTTACGACCTTTTATAAAACATGATGTTATCCTTCAATTTATTATGCAGCCAGGGAGAATTATTAAATTGTAGACAGAGCCTCTCAACTTCCTCTCTAGATTCTTTTAACAGATTGGGATATATTTTGTATTTTAGCTTATTTTATCAATTTTTGAAGATGCTAAACCCCATTTATTGGCTCTTTTATTTTGTTTATCTCACTACAACATTGGTCATTGTCTCCTTTTGTAAAGATAGCTATGAGGTATTAAGAAAAATGGCATTCTTTACCTCCATATGTATTGTTTTGCTCCCTAGCAGGTTGAAACATAACTTAGTTACCCTCTTGGTTGTACTTAAAATATATTTAGATATTCTGACTTGCCAACATTTTTTCAATTTCCATCTTTGCTTTAATATTTCCACCTAATTATACTCCTATATTAAAATCATGACCATAAGAGATAGGAGCAGAATTAGGCCATTTAGCCCATCGAGCCTGCTCCGTCATTTCATCATGGGTTATCCATTTTTCCTCTCAGCCCAATTTCCTGCCTTCTCCCCGTATCCCTTCATGCCCTGACCAATCAAGAATCTATCAACCTTTACCTTAAATATACATACAGACTTGGCCTCCACAGCTGCTTGTGACAACAAATTCCACTCTCTAGATAAAGAAATTCCTCCTCATCTCTGTTCTAAAAGGATACCGCTCTATTGTGAGACTGTGTCCTCTGGTCTTCGACTCTCTCACCATAGGAAACAACTTTCCTGCATCCACTCTATCAAGGGCACCATTCAATGTTTCAATGAGATCACTTCTCATTCTTCTGAATTCCAGTGATTACAGGCCCAGAGCCATCAAATTCTCTTCATATGACAAGCAGTTCACACATAGAATCATTTTTCTGAACCTCCTTTGAACCCCCTCCAGTTTCAGGACATCTTTTCTAAGGTAAGGAGCCTAAACTGCTCATAATACTCCAACTATGGCCTCTCCAATATAAAGTCTCAACATTACATCCTTGCTTTTATATTCTAGTCCTCTTGAAATCACATCACATTTGTCCTCCTCTTCACAGACTTGATCTGCAAATTAACCTTTAGGGAATTCTGCATAAGGACAAACAGTCCCTTTGAACCTTGGGTTTTTTTTGTACTTTCTCCCCATTTAGAAAATAGTCAACCCTTTCATTACATAAGCCAAAGTACATGACCATACGCTTCCTGACCCTGTAATCCATCTGCCACTTCTTTGCCCATTCTCCACATCTGTCTATGTCCTTCTGTAGCCTCTCTGCTTCCTCAAAACTATTTGCCCCTCTACCTGTCTTCATATTGTCTGCAAACTTAGCAACAAAGCTTTCAATTCCTTCATCCAAATTATTAACATATAAAGTAAAAAGAATCAGTCCCAACAGAGACCCTTGTGGAACACCACAAGTCACTGGCATCCAACCAGGAAAGGCATTCTTTTTCTCCCCACTCTTTGCCTTTTGCCAGTTAGCTACTGCTTTATCCATACTAGAATCTTCCCTTTAATCCCGTGCAAGTCATCCTGTTGACTGCAATTTTGCCCTATCATCTGCCTCTCCTTGCTAGGAGTCTCACTACATATTGCCTCTGTTTGTAAACCAATTAACTCATATTCAACACTATTACTCTGGTTTTCATCCCCTGCCAAATTAGTTTAAACCTACCCGAACAACTTTTGCCAACCTGCTGCAAGGATATTGGACACCCTCTGGTTCAGGTGTATCCCATCCTTTTTGTACAGGTCATACCTTCCCCAGAATAGATCCCAGTGATCCATAAATCTCAACCTCTGACCCCTGCACCAGTTCCTCAGCCATGCATTCATCTGCCAAATCATTCTATTCTTTCCCCCACTGGCACATGGCACAGGCAGCAAACCAGAGAATACTACTCTGGAGGTCCTGTTTCTCAGCTTTCTACCTAGCTCCTTAAAATACTTCTTCAGGTCCTACTCACCTTGTCTACCTATGTTATTGGTGCCAATATGCACCAAGACTTCCAGCTGTTCACCCTCGGCCTTGAGAATGCCATGGACCTGATTGGAGACCTCCCTGGTCCTGGCACCAAGGAAGCAACATACCATTCAGGTGTCGCTATTGCACCCACAGAACCTTTTGTCTGTTCCTCTGACGAAGGAATCTCCTGTAAACACTGCAATCATCTTCACCTCTTCTTCTGAGGCATAGCACCCCCCCATAGTATCTAAAGTTGTATACTTTTTATTGAGGAGAATGGCCACAGGTTGTACTCTCACTGCCTGTGCATTTCCCCTCTTTCTCCTGACAATCTTTTACCTGTCTCCTGCAGTCTAGGTGTAGGTACATTCCTGTAGCTCTTATCTATCACCTCCTCCTTCTCCTGTATGAGTTGAAGGTCATCGAGCTGCAGCTCCAGTTCCTCAATACGTTCTCTCAGGATCTGCAACTCGGTGCCCCTGGTGCAGATGTTTTTATCTGGGAGACTGGACATCTCCCAGGCTTCCTACATCCCATACACAGAGGAATGACCAAATAAGGACAAAAAAAGAGTAATTTACAAGGCCATCTACCTCACCCAAACTTGATCTCACCTAAGCTTGATGAGCCAAAGCCACTCTTAATACTAGCACATGCCAAAACTATAGCTGCTCCACTTGGGCTTATTCTTATTGGCCCTTTCTAATGAATCCCTCTTGAAGATTGGTTGTTTCTCAAATCAGAAAACATGTTGTGAAACTCAGGCTTCAAAATCTTGATTGCCGCCCTTATTAAAAGATGGCTTCTTTCATGTACCTCTGGATTGTCCAACTCAGAAAACTGGTTGGAAGTTCTGCTTTTAAATCTTGGATGCAGACCTGACTGAAGATAGCTTATTACGCACTGCTGTTTGCTGATTGGCCACTCCTCAATTCAGAAAAACTGCCATGAAACTCTGCCTTCAAAATCTTGATTGTCACCTGATTTAAAAAGTAGCTCTTTTCATGCACCCCTGTTGTGGATTGTCCAAATTAAGTACAACTTGATTTCTTTCTGCATACTTTCTACTTATTTTTTTTACTTCTTTCCATTTTTAGTTTTACTTTTCTCCGTTCCAGGTGTAAGCTCAGCTTCCTTTTTTTTGCTGATATCTCAAAACATTAATCCCATTCTATCCAGTACTACTAACAATTTGCACACCAGATTGTTGGTCCCATTGTCGTTGGAAAGAATCTCTCTGGCTGTCATGTACAGGTCCCATCTCCCAGAACTGGCATCAAAGTCCCATTAGAGCTGTCTCTCTTGTACTTTCTGACCAGATAGTAGCCACATTTTCATCCGCACAATCCTTCTGTTTTTTGTTTTTATTTGGAGATTAGTGACTTTGGGTTCAGGATTCTAAATTTCTTTCCCATCTCTTTAAAATCTGCCTGCAGAAGAAAGTTCATGTATATTATTTCAATTAATGTCCTTATGATATAGAAAGTTGCTCAGTGAGCTTGCTCTTGTAGTGTTTCCATCAGTATCAATTTGCTTATTTTGCTTGCAATCTATTCTGTTTCACCGGCTCATGAACTTTGTTCTCCAGCAAAGGAGTAATCTACTATAGGCATTTAGCATGCCAATGTGACATGGGGAAAACCGGTGCGCAGAGGGGAATCCACAGCCTCGGGGGGAGTGGGGGGAACATGCAGATTCCACTCAGATATCACTGGAGGTCAGGATCAAAATTTGGTTACTAGATCAGTATTGGAAGAGTTGTAACTGTTGCACAAATCTGGATTAGAATAGTGGCTATTTATTCTCATCCTCCAGAATATTCTCAGCCTCTCACTTTAAAGTTGCCTTCAGAGAGACAACATGGCATCCTGGAATCATACACTCGAGTGCAGATTCACCTGTCTTCTCTCTTAACTATATGGAATCCACTTTAGGTGTTTCATCCTTGAGTCATCTCGTTCCTCCCAGTATAGCTGAACTACCCAGGGTAGCTGCATTGACTGAGTCTGTACTCCAGCATTTGTGTTAAGAAAAAAATACCGATCACAAAGTCAAATTCTGGAGGTACCTAAGCTACCTGTAGCCTGGCAGTCATCAGTGAGATCTTCCTGTAATCTACAATAACCTTCTTCGCTGCCAGTGTCACCTAATACTGTGTCATCCGTGAAAGATGAAAACATAAATGATTAATCCACTCTCAAGGTGTACCAATGTTCCACATCACTCTACACATTACTGTTTTTCTGTACAGTTTCACAAAAGAGAATTGTACTTCATACCCTTATTCACTTAGACTAATAAATAGTAACTAACAAACTGACAGTCAGTCAGATTCAGTGGAATTATATAACCCAATCCCAGTCCTGAATAGGCAGTGCAGACTTGGCATACTGCACTGACAAACTAGATTTTATATATCAGGAAAACAAGGCACATGCATCCAATTATGTATTTTACTGGATAATGGGTTTGGGAGCTTAGCTTATCAACTGTGACAATGTTAATAACTGGATGTCCAAGTAAGGTGGTCTTGGAATCTACCTGAAAGCTGTTAATATTTTTCAGTCAGTTCGACTTGTTGATGAGACAGAGCGATAAAGCTATTTGTAGGAATTTTCTTCATTGAAAAGTCAAAATACTGCAAATGCTAGAAACCTGAAATAAAAACTGAAAAGGTTTAAAAATAGTCCGTAGGTCTAACAGGGTCATGCAAAGAGGAACAGAGTTAACATTTCCAATAATTTTAACCTTTCCACTCAAACCTGAATGTTGTTGTTTAGCCATTACTCTAAGGACCATCCCAAACGCATCAGTTTATTTTGTGATAGAATGACCACCAGTGAAGTAATTTGCTTAGTGAACGTGTAACTAGAGACGTTCCTGACCTTAGTTCTTTAGGTGGTGGAGAGTGTGAAAAATAATTTCCATGAAAATATTTTCTAACTACTCTTCTAGTTTTGTATTTCTGATAGGGTACGACCTCCAGGATCTTGACAGTGTGGGAATTTAGCAATGCATTTGAATGTATTGAGAGTTGCTTAGTTTCTGTTATAGGAGATAATAATTGCCTGCCACTGGCTTGGCACAAATGTTTCTAGCAACCTGCTTAATTTCTTGTGCTTCTTGCACAACACCATCTGTTGCTGTCAGTCTACTTAACCATTCCATTTCTTTAGGTTTTCTTGTTATTATCCCTTCCAAATTATTTCTTGTCTCTGTCTTTTGCATCTACTTTTCAAACTTGTTATTATCCCTTCCAAATTATTTCTTGTCTCTGTCGTTTGCATCTACTTTTCGATCTGGGACAGAAGACATCAGCTTGCATCTGGCTGAACTTAACAATTATAGGTGAAGCAGCTTAACATTTTAGGATTATAATTAAAAGAGGAAACTTATTCTTAAATTTTTATATATTATTTTTCCATTACTGCTTCTTGGGTGTAGTACAGAGCAGATAGGATGTTCCTTGTAAAAATAAATTCTGCTTTCTCCTAAATCTCCTGCTTTTATTCTTGTATCTATTTGTTTCATTATTTTGTGCATAGCCAGCCTAGATCAGAGGAGGTGTTATGAGAAGGTGCAACAGAATGAACTGTATATATGGAAGTGATGTCATTTTTGGACGTGGCAATCGTAATTTACTTAGACTTAGCAATCCGAACTCAATTCTGACTTCCAGTGCTACCTGTGTAGAGTTTGTATCTTTTCCCTCTAATCCATGTGTGTCTCCTTCAGTTTCTTCCCAAATCCCAAATCTGCGTAAATTGTTATGTTAATTGGCCACAAGCCTGCAGGTGAATGGCAGATTCTGTTGAGATTTGATGGGAATCTGGAGGGGAAAAAAATTACAGTATTGTAATGTTTTCTTTATGATGGAGCATGGACCTGGTGGGTGGAAGGACCTTTCCCTATGTTGCATAATTGTGTTAGAGCAGTGTGAGGCAGTGAAGGTTCAGTTCATAATTTACTCAGTACAAATGGGAACTCTCAATCTACAATCCATGGATTTTGAAAAATGTACACTTAGGGCAGAATAATATAAGGGCACTTGATAAATACTGCTATCTCAAAGCTTCAGAGGATACATTAAATGAGGACGTTGTAAATCTAGTCAAGAAGAAGAGCTTACGAAAGGTTCAAAAAACTAGGTATTGATAGGAATCTAGAAGATTATAAGGCTAGCAGGAAGGAGCTTAAGAAGAACCAGAAGGGGCCATGAGAAGGCCTTGGCAGACAGGATTAAGGAAAACCCCAAGGCATTCTACAAGTATGTGAAGAGCAAGAGAGGACGTTGTAAATCTAGTCAAGAAGAAGAGCTTACGAAAGGTTCAAAAAACTAGGTATTGATAGGAATCTAGAAGATTATAAGGCTAGCAGGAAGGAGCTTAAGAAGAACCAGAAGGGGCCATGAGAAGGCCTTGGCAGACAGGATTAAGGAAAACCCCAAGGCATTCTACAAGTATGTGAAGAGCAAGAGGATAAGACGTGAGAGAATAGGACCAATCAAGTGTGATAGTAGAAAAGTGTGTATGGAATCGAAGGAAATAGCAGAGGTACTTAATGAATACTTTGCTTCAATATTCACTACGGAAAAGGATCTTGGAGATTGTTGGGATGACTTGCAGTGGACAGAAAAGCTTGAGCATGTAGATATTACGGAAGAGGATGTGCTGGAGCTTTTGGAAAGCATCAAGTTGGATAAGTCACCAGGACTGTACGGGATGTACCCCAGGCTACTGTGGGAAGTGAGGGAGGAGATTACTGAGCCTCTGGCAATGATCTTTGCATCATCAGTGAGGACTGGAGAGCTTCTGGAGAATTGGAGGGTTGTTCTCTTATTCAAGAAAGGGAGTAGGGATAGTCCAGGAAATTATAGGCCAGTGAGTCTTCAGTGGTTGGTCAGTTGATGGAGAAGATCCTGAGAGGCAGGTTTTCTGAACATTTGGAGAGGCATGATTAGGAATAGTCAGCATGGCTTTGTCAAGGGCAGGTTGTGCCTTACGAGCCTGATTGAATTTTTTGAGGATGTGACTAAACATGCTGATGAAGGTAAAGCTGTAGATGTAGTGTATATGGATTTTAGCAAGGCATTTGATAAGGTACCCATGCAAGGCTTATTGAGAAAGTAAGGAGGCATGGGATCCAAGAGGACATTGCTTTGTGGATCCAGAACTGACTTGCCCACAGAAGGTAAAGAGTGGTTGTAGACAGGTCATATTCTGAATGGAGGCCGATG
This sequence comes from Hemitrygon akajei, assembly GCF_048418815.1. NCBI lineage: Eukaryota > Metazoa > Chordata > Chondrichthyes > Myliobatiformes > Dasyatidae > Hemitrygon > Hemitrygon akajei. The sequence goes on along the minus strand of NC_133137.1, from coordinate 2,107,337 downwards.
ACCATTGGTGTGCCTCAGGATCTGTTCTGGGACCTCTACTCTTTGTGATTTTTATAAATGACCTGGATGAGGAAATGAAGGGATGGGTTAGTAAATTTGCTGATGACACAAAGGTTGGGGGTGTTGTGGATAGTGTGGAGAGCTGTCAGAGGTTACAATGGGACATTGATAGGATGCAAAACTGGGCTGAGAAGTGGCAGATGGAGTTCAACCCAGTTAAGTGTGAAGTGGTTCATTTTGGTAGGTCAAATATGATGGCAGAATATAGCATTAATGGTAAGACTCTTGTGTGGATGATCAGAGGGATCTTGGGGTCCGAGTCCATGGGACACTCAAATCTGTTATGCAGGTTGATTCTGTGGTTAAGAAGGTATTTTGGTGCATTGGCCTTCATCAATTGTGGGATTGAGTTTAAGAGCCGAGGGGTAATGTTGCAGTTATATAGAACCCTGGTCAGCCCCCACTTGGAGTACTGTGCTCAGTTCTGATCGCCTCACTACAGGAAGGACGTGGAGACCATAGAAAGGGTGCAGAGGAGATTTACAAGGATGTTGCCTGGATTGGGGAGCATCCCTTATGAGAATAGGTTGAGTGAACTCGGCCTTTTCTCCTTGGAGTGATGGAGGATGAGAGGTGACCTGATAGAGGTGTTCAAGATAGTGAGAGGCATTGATGGTGTGGATAGTCAGAGGCTTTTCCCCAGGGCTGAAATGGCTAGCACAAGAAGGCATAGTTTTAAGATGCTTGGAAGTAGGTACAGAGGGGTTATCAGGGGTACGTTTTTTACGCAGAGTGGTGAGTGCGTGGAATGGACTACCGGCGACGGTAGTGGAGGAGGAAACAATAGGGTCTTTTAAGAGACTCCTGGATGCCTACATGGAGCTTAGAAAAATAGAGGGGTATGGGTAACGCCTAGGTAGTTCTAAGGTAGGGACATGTTTGGCACATCTTTGTGGGCCAAAGGGCCTGTATGTACAGCAGGTTTTCTATGTTTCGGTGTTTCTAAAGTGAAAATTAGTAAGGCAAATTAGGTACATGAGAAGTTGTTGGTACATAAAAACAAGTAAAACCTTTGATTTTTTTATATGTGAAGGAAAAGAGAATCATGTGGGGGAGTGAAATGTATTTTAGATAAGGTGTTTACCAGTGATTGGAGGTGGACATGTATATTTCTAAATAAATACTGTATTATTGATTGAAGAGGGTGATTGTCCAAATAGTGACTTTTCTAAAGCAGAATGGGTAGTACTACAAATGTTAGTTATAGAGAAAGTGAATATCATAAGGGGTTCTGTATGTTTAGAAGTGGATTTATCTCAAGGCCCTGATAAAGTGTAAATCAGGTTCTTAAAAAAAGTAAGTGTAAAAGAGCAAAATAGCTATAATTTTGTACTGTGGCATAGGAGAACCAGAAAAATTCTGTTCCGGTGATGAAGAAAGAAAAAAAAAGGATAGCTACAGCTAATCAGTCCTCCTATGGTTAAATTGCTGGAAAAATTGAAGGAAGTGTGTATTAAAATTCGGCTGTCATTGATTAGCTAATCTTGGTTAAGTGAAGGGCATTTAGACCATAATATATATAAGCAGAATTTGGCCATTTGATTCATCAAATCTGTTTTGCCATTTCAACATCACTGATCCATTTTTTCCTCTCAGCTTCAATCTCCTGCCTTCTCCCCATATCCCTTCATGCCCTGACCAATCAAGAATCTATGAACCTCTGTCTTAAGTATATATAAAGACTTGGCCTCCACAGCTGACTGGCAACAAATTCCACAGATTCACTACTCCCCTAATCTCAGTTCTAAAAGGATGCACCTCTATTCTAAGGTTATGTTCCCTGGTCTTAGACTCTCCCACCATAGGGAGCACCCTCTTTGCATCCACTCTATCAAAGCCTTTCACTATTCAATAGGTTTCAATGAAGTCACCCCTCATTCTTCTGAATTCCAGTGAATGCAGGACCAGAGCCAACAAACACTCTTCACATGACAAACTGTTCAATCCTGTAATCATTTTTGTGAACCTCCTTTGAACTCTCTCCAATGTCAGCACACCTAAGGGGCAAAACCGGCTCACCATACTCCAAGTGAGGCCTCACCAGTGCTTTATAAAGTCTCAATATTACATCCTTGCTTTTATATTCCAGTCCTCTTGAAATGAATGCTAACATTGCATTTGCCTTCCTCACCACAGACTCAACCTGCAAATTAACCTTTAGGGAATCCTGCAAGTCCCTTTCCACCTCAGTTTTTTGTATCTTCTCTCCATTTAGAAAATAGCCAACCTTTTCATTTCTTCTGTCAAAATGTTTCTGAATAATTGAATATTTTATGTAACAAGGATAGCAAAAGTGATAGAAAGTATTTGATAATTTTCACAGCATTGGAGGTGGCATGAAATGAAAGAAAAATTGTTAGATTAAACTTGGGCTCAGTGGGAGAAAGGATTTAGTATTAGTTAATTGGAGTTTATTGACTGGAAGGCGGTGTGTCCTGAAGTACCATAGAGCTCAATACTATTGCTTACTTTTAATAGAATATATCAATGGTTTAGACTTGAATGTACATTGTACCTTTAAGAAGTTTAATGTATCAAAATTAACTTCATGATCAATGCTGAGGAAGATTGTTGAGGGTCCTTTATCTAAGAAAAGATGTGCTGGCATTGGCAAGGGTCCAGAGGAGGTTCATGAAAATGATTCCAGGAATGAAAGGATATGAAGAGTGTTTACTAGCTAGAGCTTAAAAAAGAGAGAAGGAGAACTCATTGAAATCTATCGAATATTGAAATGCCTAGATAGAGTGGATGTGGAGAGGATGTTTCCTATCGTTGGGGAGTATATGACCAGAAGACACAGCCTCAGAATAGAAGGATGTCTATTTGGAACAGAGATGAGGAAGAATTTCTTTATCAAAGGGTTTTATATCTGGAATTCATTGCCACAGGGAGCTGTGGAGGCCAAGTCATTGTGTACATTTAAAGCAAAGTGTTATAAGTTCTTGATTGGTCAGGGTTTCAAAGATTATAGGAAGAAACCAGGAAAATAGGATTGGGATGGATGATAAATTCCTCTGACTTGGCTCAGTTCGAATTGGCAACAACATCTCCACCATCTCCATCAGCACAGGTGCACCCAAGACTGTGTGCTTAGCCTTCTTTTCTACTTGCTTTGTACTTGTGACTGTGAGGCTAAGAATAGCTCTGATGTCATATTTAAGTTTGCTGACGATACCATTGTCATTGGTCGAATCAGAGGTGGTGACAAATCAGCATATAGGAGGGAGATTGAAAATATGGGTGAGTGGTGCCATGAGAAGAAGCCCTCAGGCAGTTTCTAGAATAGGTTACATGGTCAGCACAACATTGTGGGCCGAAGGGCCTGTAATGTGCTGTAAATTTCTATGTTGTATGAAATGTTGACTGTACTTTTTTCCAAGATGCTGCTTGGCCTGCTGAATTCCTCTAGCATTTTGTGTTTGTTGCTTGGATTTCTAGCATCTGCAGATTTTTTGTTGTTTGTGAAATAAGAAAGTAGTGAGGTAGTGTTCATGGGTTCAATGTCCATTCAGATATCGAATGGCAGAGGGGAAGAAGCTGTTCCTGAATCACTGAGTGTGTACCTTCAGCTTTCTGTACCTCATTCCTGTGGTAGCAAAGAAAAGAAGGCATGTCCTGACTGGTAATGATGGATGCTGCCTTTCTGAGGCACTGCTCTTTGAAGATGTCTGGGATACTACAGAGGCTAGTGCCCATGATGAGCTGACTAATTTTACAACTCTCTGCAGCTTACTTCGATCCTGTGCAGTAGCCCCCCCCCCCCCACCTCCTCCCCATACCAGAGGGTGATGCAGCCAGTTAGAATGCTCTGCAAGGTACATCTGTAGAAATTTGCAAGTTTCTTGAGGATAGCAAGTCTCCTCAAACTCCTAAGAAAATATAGTCATTGTCTTGCCTTCTTTATAGTTGCATCGATATGTTGGGTCCAGGTTAGGTCCTCAGAGATCTTGACACCCAGGAACTTGAAGCTGCTCACTCTCCCCACTGTGATCCCTCTATGAGAACCGGAGTGTGTTCCCTCGTCTTACCCTTTCTGAAGTCCACAATCAGTTCTTTGGTCTTACTGACATTGAGTGCAAGGTTATTGCCGTGGCACCACTCAACTAGCTTGGTATATCTTGCTCTTGTATGTCCTCTCTTCTCCATCTGAGATTCTGTCAACAATGGTTATATCGCCACCAAGTTTATAGATGGCATTTGAACTGGTTAATGGATTGGGGGAACTAATCATCCAAAGCACAGTGTGTCTGAAACTCATTGCTTGAAAGGATAGTTAAAGTAAAAACTTGCATTGTGTTTAAGAAATTACATCTGGATGAATAGAACGTAGAACAGTGCAGCACAGGAATATCTTGGCCCATGATATCTGTACTGAACATGATGCCAAATTAAGCTAAATCCCTTCTGCTTGCACATGGTCCATTTCCCTGTGCCCCCTGCATATTCATGTGTCTATTTAAAAAATCTCCTAAAGTCTCTTCCAGCACCTTACCTGGCAGCCTGTTCCAGGCACCTACCACTCCCTATGTGGGGAGAAAACCTTGTCCCGCACATCTTTCTTAAACTTTGGCCCTCTCACCTTAAATGCGAGTATTGCCCTTTCTTAGTTGGTCTTATCAGCTTTTGCATCACCTGGATTCTTCTGGCTAAAGTAGGTGTTTAAAGTTAGTTCCTTCAGACGGTTTCTACAAGATTATGAGAGGCATAGATAGGGTGGATAGTCAGTACCTGTTTCCCAGGGCACCAATAGCAAACACCGGAGGGCATATGTACAAATTTAAGGGAGAGAAGTTTAGGGGAGACATCAGGGGTAAGTTTTTTTACACAGAGGGTTGTGAGTGCCCGGAATGACTTGCCAGGGATGGTGGTGGAGGTTAATACATTAGGGGTATTTAAGAGCTTCTTGGACAGGCACATGGATGAAAGAAAAATGGAGGGTTATGGGGTAGCGTGGGTTTAGTATTTTTTTTAAGGATTATATGGGTCGGCACAACATGGAGTGCTGAAGGGCCTGTACTGTGCTGTAGTGTTCTATGGTTCTAAGGTTTCTACAGTTAATCTACTGGTCCTGTGCCACAATATGGGAAGGTAAATTAACCTGAGCAGCTTCAGTTTTGGTAGACATAAACAGAATGGATAAAGCTGGCTCCTTTTGGTGCTGCAAGTTTCTGATTACATGCATTATGAAGTGGCTATATTAAAAATACAACAAGATTTTATACTAATGAATAACCAGGTCATTTATTTTAGTATGTTGTGTTTGTTTTTTTTATTATTTAGAGATACAACACTGTAACTGGCCTTTCTGGCCCAATGATCTTGTACTGCCCAGTTGCACCCATTTGCCCAATTAACCTACTAATTTGTAAGTCTTTGGAATGTGGGAGGAAACTGAGGCACCTGGAGGAAACACAGAAGCTTATGGGGAGAACATACAAACTCCTTATAGATAGTATTGGAATTGAATCCTGGTTACTGGAGTTTGTAATAGCATTGCACTAACTGTTACACTGGCATCCCACCCTAATTGTTAGGTATTTCTGTATGTCTTCCACTATGCTATGAGATAGTTAATGTTCAGCTGCATGAACTAGTAGACGGAGGTCCATTTTAACATTCCAGCTTTGCATAAACATGATAGCTAAATTATATGCTCAGGCACTAAAGCAAGGCTTGAATCTGCATCATTTTGACTCATGGGGCTGTACTATGGCAAACTAACAAATATATTTACCAAATTATCCCCATGTGAACTGAAGTTGTGGGACTGCTACTCCACTCGTGTTAAGCAATTTGACCATTTTAGCTGGCAGGCAAGTTGCCTAACATTATCTCATTACTAGAATTGAGGTACTATTGAAAAGTTTCATTTGTGTTGGTATGAATATATAATGCTTCCAATGAGATTTATCTAGTCTGTTGCTTAGAGTGAAATGATAAGTTTAAGCAGATGAAACTTTTTAAGGACACAGAAAAGGTCTTCCTAAAATATTACAATTTTAGCTATTTTATTATGATGGCTGACAATGGGAGAATGTCTGCAAGGCTGGTTAGAATGAATTTGAGATGTAGCAGGTAGCAATTTGCTTCTACAGATTTGTGTGCAGTTGCTCAAGAGTCAGGTACTGGGTGACTAACTCATTACTGCACCCTGTAATGAATCATTTGTTGATTCAGTGAGATCCTGTTGAGAATGTGAAGAGGGTAAGGGGTACGTGTAGAAGGGGTGGGCGAGGGGTAAGTGTAGCAAAATATGTAGACAGGATCAGGGAAAGGATACGTCATTGGGGAAGTGTAGTAGAACTGGGAATTGGTAGCTAAAATAAGATTCCAGACAGCATGTGGCAACCACAAAGAAGAGGAACCTTGCGACCACACGACAATGTGTTCGGCAAAGTATTTTGAGCTATATACCTATTTCGAGTGTTTTGCTTGCGTCCATACCTATTCCAAGTATTACGCTTGCGTCTATGCTTATTCCGAGTATTTTGCGTGCTTAGCTATGCAATAGCCAATCAATTGATGAATTTGAATCGGTAACCGTATTTGCGAATGTAGTACCCTGCTTTTGGGTATAAGTATGACCTTTGTAAACCGACAAATTGGGAGTTGGCTACCACCTTACGCCCGAAGTGCGTGGGGCTGCGAACTCCTCTCTGAATAAAAACCGTTTCAGAGGTAATTTCGTGTCTCTGGTGTTTTTCTTCAACTGAGCAGGTTAATAATTTCAGGTTGTCACTGTCATCATTGAGGTTAAATTTCCTGCTTATCCCTGGTCTGTCTTGGTTTGAAGGCTGAGTGATCTTGGTGTAAATAATGTGACTAGATTTCCACTCTTGACTGCTGTGTAATTAATTGGGGTGCCACGATAGCGTAACAGTTCTATTGAAATGCCATTTATAGTTTGGAGTGTCGGTGTTCAATTCCAACATCATCTGTGCGTCCTCTCTGTGTAATGCTTGGGTATTCTCTGCATTCTCTGGTTTCCTCCCACAGTCGAAAGGCCTACTGGGTAGAAGGTTGATTGCTTATTGTAAGTTATCCCATGATTAGGCTCGGGTTGAATTGAGGATTGCTTAGCGGCGTGGCTTGAAGGGCCAAAGGGTCTGTTCTGTGCTGTCTCTCAATGAATAAATAAAAGGAATAAAGGAAACGTTATGAAAATCACAACAAATCCCCATTGGTCGAGAACCCTGGTATCTCTACCTGTGCACTGCACTTCTTTTACTCACTTTTAAACACATTCTTTTTATCATCCTATCTGCACTGTATGCTGCTTTGGGTTTTTTTAATACCACTAAAAATCATCATCAACAAAATTCTGGAACATTCAAGCTGGAACCAGCAGCATAATCCTGACTTATCTGATGCCAGAGAAAACGAGCTGATAACTGGTTTTGCACTACATTATTTAGATTTATCCATTAACTATTGGTCTAAAGCTGAGGCATGGGCTCTGCTGGTTAAGGTTTATCTTCAACATCTTCATTTAATGCAGTTGCTTATATTCAAGGATGGATGCATTTCAAATGACATGGAGTATGCCTTCTGTTTGTAGCTGGCAGTGTTGCTCAATTTTTAATGTGAAGTACTGACACTGTAACTTGGGCTGCATTATGAGAACTATCTACTTGCACAATTGTGTAGTCACCTTGGTAACCAAATACTTCTACTGAGGTAGAAGCAAGAGAGAAACACAGTACAGCAGCTGAGATGAAATCATTCAGTAATATTTTCATTAAGGTATTTAAAAATCTTGACTGTTCTATTTAGCTTTCATGATGACCCGGAAATACTGTGTGTTATGCTTCAGCCTGCATTATTTACTTTAATAAGAAGTGTCAAAGTTAAAGAGCACTATAGAGCAAGCATCTACCCAAAGGAAGTTCTGTTTTTTATTGATAAGCAACTAACAAGTTTTTCTCCAGCATCCATTGTGACTCAAAGTGCGTCAAGACTTTGAATCACTTGTGAAGTCTGGGTTCTATTGCTGTCAGAAAATGAGATTAAGAGTTTAATTGCAGTAAACAATTAAAAAGAGGTGAACTGAGAATCACAAAACCTTTCAAAATATTCTTTATATTCCAAAGCATCTTGCCAAGGGATGTACCTTTTGAAGTGTAAAAGTTCAAAGAAAATTTATTACCAAAGTACATATACTGTATGTCATCCTATACAATGCTGACATTTTCTTCTGAGCATACTCAGTAAATCCAAGAATCATTAGAATCAATGAAAGACCATACCCAATAGAACGAACAAACAACCAGTAGGAAAATATGACAAAATATGTAAATACAAAAGAAAAAAATTAATAATAAATAAATGAACAATCACTATCAAGGACATGAAATTGAGAGTCATTGAAAGTGAGTCATAGGTTCCGGGAACATTTCAGTGATGGGGCACGTGAAGTTGAGTGAAGTTATCCCACCTGATAATTGAAGGGTAATAACCATTCCTGAACCTGGTGGTGAGAATCTTGAGACTCTAGTCCCATCTTCCTAATGGCAGCAGCAAGAAGGGTGTATGACCTAGGTGGTGGGGGTCCCTGATAATTGATAATGGATGCTGCTTTCCTGCGACAGTGTTCCATGTAGATGTGCTCAATGTATCATGGCTTTAGCCATGATGGACTGGGCTGTATCTACTACTTTTTGTTGGATTTTCCATTCAAGGGCGTTGGTGTTTCAATATTGGGCTGTGATGCAGCCAGTCAATATACTTACCACCTTGATATTTGTCAAAGTTATAGATGTCATGCCGAATCTTTGCAAACCTCTAAGGAAGTAGAGGTGCTGCCATGCTTTCTTTATAATTGCACTTGCATGTTGGGTCCACAGCCGGGCCCATCGAGGAATTCAAATTTATGGGCCCTCTACACCTTTAAAATCCCCTAATGAGGACTGGCTCATGGACCAATGGTTTCTTCCTCCTGAAGTCAATAATCAGCTCCTTGGTTTTGCTGATGTTGAATGAGAGGTGGTTGTTGTGGCATCACTCAGCCAGATTTCAATCTCTCTCCTATATGCTGATTCATCACTACCTTTGATCTGGCCAATGACAGTGGTGTCGTAGCAAACTTAAATATGGCATTCGGACTGTAGTTAGCAACACAATCATAAATGTAAAGTGAGTAGAGAAGGGAGGTAATCACACACCTTTTGGTGCACCTGTGATGAAGGAGATTGTGGAGGAGATGTTGTTGCCAGTCTGAACTGACTGGTGTCTGCAAGTGAGGAAATCAAGGATCCAATTGCACAAGAAGGTATTGAGGCCAAGGTCTTGAAGCTTATTGATTAGTTTTCAGGGGATGATGGTATTGAATGCTGAGCTGTAGTCGATAAAGAACATCCTGATGTATTCACTTTTGCTGTCCAGATGTTCTTGGGTTGAATAAAGAGCCAATGAAGTGGCACCTGCTGTGCACCTGTTGTTCTAGTAGGCAAATTAAAGAAGATCCAAATAGCTTCTCAGACAGGAATTGATGTATTTCACCACCAAAACACTTCATCACAGTAGATGTAAGTGCTACTGGACAATAGTTTTTGGGCAGGTTACTGTGTTCTTCATAGGCACTGGTATAATTGAAACTTACTTAAAACAGGAGGGTACCCCAGACTGCTGAAGCATAAGGTTAAAGATCTTGGAGAACGCTCCAGCCAGTTGATTAGCACAGCTCTTCAGTACTTGGGCAGGTACCCCATCTCAGCCAGATGCTTTCTGTGGGTTCCCCCTCCAGAAGGATGCTTTCAAGTTGACCTCAGAGACTAAAATCACAGGGTTATTGGGGACTACAAATTTATGGACTACAATGGAAAAGTGATTAAATGTCTCTAGATTGTCTTCACCAACAGAATAAAACAGATCAATAATTGAAAAAGGATCTAGTGCTTTTCAGTGTATACGATGAATAAACTCTTCTCAGACTTCTGGCCAGGTACAGATTAATAATTGCCTAAAATGGGGAAGAGCTTATGTCGTCCTTTTTAAAAGTATTTATCAGCAGATCTTTTTGGTTCAGTTGAATGTGAACTCGGTTGTGGAGATCAGTCACAAAACCACTTCCTATTTTGAGGATGTAAGGCTGAAAAGGTGTAATGATGACCAAGGAATGGGGTTTGATATTAAAATGAGGACTTAATTCAGTGGCATTTCTTGGTACTCAACTAGATTTAGTTGAAATAAGCTCAGCAGTCATAAAATACAAGTGCAACATCTGGCTGCAAATTCAGAAATCATCTTCAAGTCCTGCATCTCCCCTGCTCCAGCACTTCTATTCAACAGAGGAACTAAAGAAATTAACTATGTAAAAATGGAGCTCCTTCACATGGTTGTACTGGGTATTGCAATATCTCAGATTACTAGTTTCTCATTGTGGTTAGTGAATCATTAGCCGACAAACTCTTCAGACTTTCTGTGACCCACTATCTGACCTGTGAAAAGGCATAAACATTTCAAGTGTAGGCATGTACAATTATGCAAAATTAACAGTTTTAATGGAAAAAAATTCAGGTATCATGATAGCACTTTCAAACCCATTTGCTCCATAAGTTCTTCCTCCTCATGCTATCTAGGTCCCTCGTAACTTGATGCAAAGTACGTAACTATATCTCCCTTTCTCTTCTTTATTCCAAAGTAAACAACTGAAACTTGTCATCCTCCATGCATAATTATTATCCCTTGATCCTGACAACTTTCTGGCAAATCTCATCATCATCTTTAGTGCAGTTTTGTCACATGCAATTGTCAAAATTCATGTTGTTTATTAATCTTGAGTCAGAAGCTGGAAGCTGGGGTGAGCTGAAAAGTAGTGTGGGCACCATATAGCCAGTGAGTAGAAGGGTACTTACTAAGTGATATCTAGTGAGTAAGATGCTGAGTCATTAGGATGTCCTAGTAGTCAGATAGTGGGCTATTGGAGTTTTACTGTATTATTTAAATTTTGAGACTACAGGACAGTTGCTGTAGTCTGTAGCAGAATCTGAGTGTCCTCATAAATGCAAGATAAAGTTAAGCAGATAATTAGGAAAATGAATGGAATGTTTGCCTATATTGCAAAGGGGATAGAGTCTGTAAGTGAGAGATTTTTTTTAACTTTGCAGAGCATTGGTGGGACCATTATTGCATATGTCCTTTTCTGTATTTAAGAATGGATATATTGCAATGAAGGCATTTTGGAAATTCTTTACTGGAGTTGTTTTTATAAAGAAAGCTTGAGCAGGCTGGGCCTGTATTCATTGGAATTTAGAAAAATGAGAGGTGCTCTTATTGGAGTATGTAAGATTTCGAGGGATATTGACAATGCGGCTGCGGAGTTTTCCCTTGTGGGAGAACCTACGGCTTGCGCAGAATTTCAGAATAAAAGGTAACCTCATAAGGTTGGGGTGCAGAGAAATTTCTGCTTTCATAATATGAATCTCAAGTTCTGCAGAGGTTGAATTATTGAATGTATTCATGGCTGGGATAGACATTTTTAGTCTTACGAGGTTATGGGACGCAAGAACAAAGCTGGAGGTAAAGTCAAAATAAGATGAGTTTGTGATCAAATTGAAGGCAGAGAGCTGTAAGGCCTATTCCTGCCATTTGTTATGTTCTTAAGCAACTGTTTCAGATTGTGGTGTGTGTAAGGTAGCTGCTTCATTTGTCTGTTCCTCACACATATCCCATAAATCCATTTCAGTCTGAGCTATTATTCTAATATAATTAATCTTCAGCATAAAAATAACAATCATAAAATGGGGTCTCAATCTTTGACAGCAAACGCCTGAATCTGATGAGATTTCTGCCAGCTGAATCATGCTGACTGGCAGCAAGTGGATCTAAAGGGAACTGACGTTTATCTATTTGCGCCTGGGATATCTGGGATGGTCCATGGCTAAATCTGAAACTCCTGAAGGTCAGATCCAGTGCATGTGACTCTGCTCTGTGCTGAATTTGCTGTCGAGTCCAGTGCAAGACCATTGATTTGCTGGTGTGCATCTGGATGTACCTCATCTGCCTTTTACATATCAGAAGAAGAGTAGACGATTTATATATTTTACTCAAATTTTAAAAAATTATTGCAATTTTACTGAATTTTAATTACATTTAGTTGTTTTAAAGTGTTGAAATAACCTTTTAATTTTTAAATTATTTTCAAATGTTCTGTGGACCGACAAGACAAAAATGAAACCTTTTGGCAGAAATGTGCACCACTATGTTTGGAGGGAAAAGGGCACTGCACACCAAAACCAGATCCTCATCCCAGCAGTGAAGCATAGTGAAAGGAGCATCATGGGTAGGGGCTGCTTTGCCACCTCAGGGCCTGGACAGCTTGCAATCACTGAGGGAACACTGAACTCAAAATTGTATCAAGACATTTTACAGGAGAATGTCAGGGTAGCAGTCCGTCACCTGAAGCGGAATAGAAGTTGGATGATGCAAAAAGGCAATGATCAGAAATAAAGGAGTAAATCAACAACAGAATGGTTTATAAAGAAGAAAACTTGTGTTTTGGAATGGCCAAGTCAGAGTCCAGATCTTAACCTAACTGAGATGCTGTGGCTGTTCATGCAAGATATCCCAGAAATATTGATGAACTGAAACAGTTTTGAATGAAGGAATGATTTAAAATTCCGCCTTGCCATTGTGCAAGTTTGATCAGCAGCTACTGGAAATGTTTGGTGGTGGTTATTGCTGCTAAAGGAGGTTCTACCAGTTATTACATACAAGGGTGCACATACTTTTTCTAGCTTGGAGTGTAAATGATTAAACACTGTGTTCAACAAACACATGAAAAGTACAATTGTTTTGTGTGTTATGTGTGAGAAAATGGTGCATTTCTCTGTATGTTTCAATGTACAGTGGCATGCAAAAGTTTGGGCACCCCTGGTCAAAATTTCTGTTACTGTGAATAGCTAAGTGAGCAGAAGATGAACTGATCTCCAATAGTCATAAAGTTAAAGATGAAACATTCTTTTCAACATTTTAAGCAAGATTAGTGTATTATTTTTGTTTTGTACAATTTTAGAGTAGAAAAAAGGAAAGGAGCACCATGCAAAAGTTTGGGCACCCCAAAAGATTTGAGCTCTCAGATAACTTTTACCAAGGTCTCAGACCTTAATTAGCTTGTTAGGGCTATGGCTTGTTCACAGTCATTGTAGGAGAGGCCAGGTGATGCAAATTTCAAAGCTTTATAAATACCCTGACTCCTCAAACCTTGTCCCAACAATCAGCAGCCATGGGCTCCTCTAAGCAGCTGCCTAGAACTCTGAAAACTAAAATAAATGATGCCCACTAAACAGGAGAAGACTATAAGAAGATAGCAAAGCGTTTTCAGGTAGCCGTTTCCTCAGTTCGTAATGTAATTAAGAAATGGCAGTTAACAGGAACGGTGGGGGTCGAGTTGAGGTCTGGACGACCAAGAAAACTCTCCGAGAGAACTTCGCGTAGGATTGCTAGAAAGGCAAATTGAAACCCCAGTTTGACTGCAAAAGACCTTCAGGAAGATTTAGCAGACCCTGGAGTGGTGGTGCACTGTTAGAACCATAGAACCATAGAGCATTACAACACAGAAACAGGCCTTTTGGCCCTTCTTGGCTGTGCCGAACCATTTTTCTGCCTAGTCCCACTGCTCCTGGCCCATATCCCTCCATACACCTTTCATCCATGTACCTGTCCAAGTGTTTCTTAAATGTTAAAAGTGAGCCTGCATTTACCACTTCATCTGGCAGCTCATTCCACACTCCCACCACTCTCTGTGTGAAGAAGCCCCCCCCCCCAATGTTCCCTTTAAACTTTTCCCCCTTCACTATTAACCCATGTCCTCTTGTTTTTTTTTCCTCCCCTAGCCTCAGTGGAAAAAGCCAGCTTGCATTCACTCTATCTATACCCATCATAATTTTATATACCTCTATCAAATCTCCCCTCATTCTTCTACGCTTCAGCGACACCTGCACAAATATGACCTTCATGGAAGAGTCATCAGACAAAAAACCTGTCCTGCGTCCTCGCCACAAAATTCAGCATCAGAAGTTTGCAAAGGAGCACCTAAACAAGCTTGATGCATTTTGGAAACAAGCCCTGTGGACTGATGAAGTTAAAATAGAACTTTTTGGCTGCAATGAGCAAAGGTATGTTTGGAGAAAAAAAGGTGCAGAATTTCATGAAAAGAACACCTCTCCAGCTGTTAAGTATGGGGGTGGATTGATCATGCTTTGGGCTTGTGTTGCAGCCAGTGGCATGGGGAACATTTCACTGGTAGAGGGAAGAATGAATTCAATTAAATACCAGCAAATTCTGGAAGCAAACATCACACCGTCTGTAAAAAAGCTGAAGGTGAAAAGAGGATGGCTTCTACAGCAGGATAATGATCCTAAACACAACTCAAAATCCACAATGGACTACCTCAAGAGGCGCAAGCTGAAGGTTTTGCCATGGTCATCACAGTCCCCCAACCTAAACATCATCAAAAATCTCAAAAGAGCAGTGCATGCAAGAAGGCCCAAGAATCTCACAAAACTAGAAGCCTTTTGCAAGGAAGAATGGGCAAAAACCCGCCAAGCAAGAATTGAAAGACTCTTAGCTGGCTACAGAAAGCGTTTACAAGCTGTGATACTTGCCAAAGGGTGTGTTACTAAGTACTGACCATGCAGGGTGCCCAAACTTTTGCTTTTGGCCCTTTTCCTTTTTTGTTATTTTGAAACTGTAAAAGATGGAAATAAAAATGTAATCTTTCTTAAAATGTTAAAGAAATGTGTCATCTTTAACTTTATGCCTTTTGGAAATCAGGTCATCTTTTTCTCGCTTAGTTATTCACAGTAACAGAAATTTTGACCAGGGGTGCTCAAACTTTTGCATGCCACTGTACGTGTGACAAATAAAGCTGAACTTTACAGTTCAAAGTAAATTTATTATCAAAGTTCATGAATGTCACCATATACAACTCTGAGATTCATTTTCTTGTGAGCATGCTCAAAAAAATCCATAATAGAATAATAACCATAATAGAATCAATGAAAGACCACACCAATGTCCAAAAGATCACATACTATGCAAATACAAAAAAAGAGAAAGAAATGTGCAAACAAGCAAGGAAGCAATATCAAGAACATAAGATGAGGAGCCCTTGAAAGTGAGTTCTTAGGTTGTGGGAACAATACAGTGATGGGACAAGTGAAATTATCTTCTCTGGTTCAGGAGCCTAATGGCTGAGGGGTAATAACTGTTCAGGACCCTGGTGGTGTGAGTACTGAGGCTCCTGAACCACTTTCTTGATGGCAGCCGTGAGAAGAAAGCATGACCTAGGTGATGAGGGTCCCTGATGATGTATGATGCTTTCCTGTGACATTGCTCCATGTAGATGTGCCCAGTGGTGGGAAGGCTTTACTTGTGATACTGGGCTGTATCCTCTACTTTTTATAGGATTTTCCATTAAGGATGAAACTTTAACCTTTAAGCTTTTTAAAGTTTTTGTTTGACAATACTCGTGACTTAAGAGTGCGATCTAAATTCAAATGAATTTTGATTTTCTGGGAGATTAGAATACACTTGGGTGGTTGAAATCATGTAAGTTTTGAAGCAGCATTAGCTTCTCTGAAGTCTCTTGGTCATAGGGTTATTCATCTTGTTAACGCTGCACAGCATATCTTGTCCAGTGGTTATAAGGAGTCAGTATTTGGGTGAGGAAAACGGACAAATGCGTGCAGTTATCACATGACAGTTTACTTAAGCTGTCAGTTTTTTTTCTGGTTGTGAGATGAAGCCATGATTAATTATATGCCCAAGTTTATTTATAGAAGTACTGTCGACGTTTCGGACTGAGACCCTTCGTCAGGCCTGAAACGTCAACAGTACTTCTCCTATAGATGCTGCCTGGCCTGCTGTGTTTCACCAGCATTTTGTGTGTGCTGTTGTTTGAATTTCCAGCATCTGCAGATTTCCTCGTGTTTGCTCCCAAGTTTATTTAAAAGGTTATTGCACTGCATTAATATGCAAATTAGCCAACAGCTTGCTTCAATGAAAAGATACCTCATGAAATGTCAGTGACCACAGATTACTATACTGTATGCCAGAAACTTTGGGAAGGTGGCAACTTGCTCTAATCTTTGCTGTGAATTGCTCTTTAAACTCTGTACAGAAAATGGAGACTGGGTGCTGATGTTGTCTGCATTTTCATAAAGCACCTCCACTGAGGATATTTACAGTAGCAGGAGCATAAAGAAGGCCTGGAAGATTATTAGGGACACCAATCACCCCAACCACAAACTGTTTCAGCTGCTTCTGTCTGACAAACTGTACTACAGCAGTAAAGTCAGGACCAATAAGCTACAGGACAGCTTCTTTCTACAAGCCATTAGATATAAACTCACATGCCTGTACATTGTGAGAGTCATAACAGCAAGTTTTATACTCCCTCATGTTGTGGGACAGATGTAAGTTTTAAATAAATTCAGTTCAATTCAATAAAAGTTATGATTATTGCCAATAGCTTTTAATAACCTATGGCCAAGAAAGTGAATTAGAAGTGTGAAGTCTCTTAAATTTCTATCCTTATCTGGAATTTAAAAAAAGTGTTATATTTAAAATGTTGGAAAAAACGTTTTCAAGTCCTTTTGGATTAAATGATTTTTGCTCTTGCTGACTCAATTGAAATTCACCCCATTTAACATTACTTAGTGTTCCGATGTACTGCTTAAGTCTTGTATCTCATTTGTTAATGAGATAAATTATTGGTCCTTCCCACTTTTCGCTGAGGATACAGATGCTTTGCTGCTCTTACTGCAGTTATCGGCGTGTGTTTTCAGCAGTTTGTAAGGCAAAATATATTTGGGCCAACAGATGCAGAAAAATATATCTAACTAATTTGGATATCCCTGGTTCCTCTATATCAGCACATTCTGTCTCAACATAATTTTAGCTGAAAGCATTTAGAAAACTTACAAAGCTTTTTCCTGTGTTTTTCTTTCTTTTCCAATATTTTTATTAGTTTCTACATAGAAGAATACAGATTACAAGAAAGTGTCTATAAAAGGTCAAAAAAGATTTTAAAAATCTACCAATTACATTATATCTGTTCATAATAACAATCACATTACCCCATATTCATGTAAGTTAATCAATAGTTATACTGAAATATACTACCGGTAATTTATTACAAAAAAAGAATCTAACCCCTACCAAGACCGAAGCTGTTTATTAAGGAAAAAAGAAGGTAAAATACCTTCTCATATAATAAAAATTAATAATAGCCAACATCTGAGTTTAAACAACGACTTGAAGATTTTGAAAATAATTAAGAAAAGGTCCCCACAATGTTTGAATGTCTTGACGAGATTCAGAAATTGAACAACGAATCTTCTCTAAATCTAAACATGACATAACGTCGCAGAACCATTGAGCATGAGTGGGAGGAAAAACATCTTTCTATTTAAACAAAAGCACCCTCCTAGCTGTAAGAGAGCTAAAGGCCAAAATATGTAAATCAGATGCCTTCAGCTTATTATCTTTTCCTGCAACAATACCGAATAGGGCTGTCAGAGGGTTAGGCTTAAAATTGACTTTAAAAAGTAAGGGAAAAGTTTGAAAAACTTCCTTCCAGTAGAGCTCATATGACTAAGGATAAACTATCTCATTTTTATTCGGATATATCTCCCTACTGTGACAGATGTAATAACGGAGAAGCTTCATTAATTCATATGTTTTGGACTTGTCCTGTGTTTTTCTAATTCCATTTTAAATCCTGAACTCATTAATGACATTAACCCAAATGTTGTGCAAAACTAATTTTTAAGAAAGTATTGAGGTCGTGTTCATGGGCGTCTTTCATTTTGTTGGATGAACTCCATACATAAATAGAATTTTCAGAAATTGTTTAAACCTCTTCATTTAATAGTAAGGCATCAGGAAGAGGGAAAACTGGTTGCTATTGAAATATGAAGCATTAGTTACCATCATTGGGGTAAGTTCCAGGAAGGCTATACTTTATGCATATTATTATAGCTCTGATATGTTAACAGGTCATTTACTTTAAACAGTCAATAGCTGACAAAGTTCTAAGGTAACAATGTATTCCATTTGTCCATGTTTGAGAGGTCTCATTAAATTGTCTGAGTGTTGTCTTGTCTCTTTGTCCAGTTCTTTCTTTGTTGTATCTTTTGCTTAGCTTGCTGATGCCTTATTATGTGAATGAAGTGAAATTATTGGATTATAGGAATGTCTAAGGCAGGGTTTCTCAACTGGGGTTCCACAAGATTGTGATTTTAAAAAATGAACATCATCTTTTGAACTTAGCACAATGCTAGTGCTCGCATTGGTGGGCAGTGACCAAGCAGCCCCGTTAGCAATCTCATTAGATGTCTCTCAGCCTAGTATGGCAGTGTGCAGTAGGACTGTGTTCATCTGAATGAATCCTCTCCCTCCCGAATTACCTCCCCCAGCTTCCTCTTGTGTTCCACGGTCTGACTTATGGAAGCGAACAAACTCTACCGGTGTAAGAAGAAAATTGGAAGGAAATTTTCATTCTAAAGATGGTCCAATTTGGCAATTTTTAAAGAGTTGGTGTGAGATGGGAAGAGGAGGATTCTAGCCCTAAGCCTACTGACAATTCTGATAAGGTTAATGATGAAGAAATACAATCTTCTGAGTCATTTCACTGCACTAGTGCAACAATGGACACACAAAAAAAAAAGTCCATCTTTACATTGAAAGCTACTTATCAAGGGTTTGATATGGACTGGTGATCCAAGCTGTTCTATTGCATTGTGCCTTGTGTCTTATCTGATGAGTCAACAGATTTCACCAATAAATATCATTTTGTAGCATTTGCAAGATTCATAAATGATGATGAAATTCTAGAAAAAATTCTTTGTTGCTAGGAGCTGCCCGAAACGAGAAAGGGCCAAGATGTATTTAATGTTTTTGTCTTCATATCTGCAAACAAAAGGTCTGTCTTGGAGGAACTGTGTTTGCATCTGTACTGATGTTGCCTCATCAGTGGTTGACTGCATGAGAGGTTTTGTTCCTCTCAAAACGCACTGCTTTCTTCATAGAGGTGTGCTGATGAAAATATTATTGGAGATGAAATAAAAAATGTTTTAGGTGATGCTATAAAAATAGTTAACTTCAGTAAACAAAGACCAGTTCACTCAAGAATGTTTTTTTTAAAAAAAACTGAAAACCTGGGCAAAGAGCACACCCATCTCCTGCTACATACAGAAATCCGGTGGCTTAGTGGAGGAAGAGTTCTCAATATAGTGTTTGAGCTGAAAGGTGAGTTACAGGAGTACTTCAGACCTTAAGACATAGAAACAGAATTAGGCCATTCAGCCTGTCGAGTCTGCTCCGCCATTCCAATATGATTGATCCCAGATCCCACTCAACCCCATACACCTGCCTTCTCACCATATCCTTTGATGTCCTGACCGATCAGGAAACTATCAACTTCCACCTTAAATATACCCATGGACATGACCTCCACTGCAGTCTGTGGCAGAGCATTCTACAAATTCACTACTCTTAGGCTAAAAAAATTCATCCGTGCCTCTATTCTAAGATGCCGTCCCTCAATTTTGAGGCTGTGTCCTCTAGTTCTGGATGCTCCCACCATAAGGAAACATCTTCTCCACATCCACCCTATCTAGTCCTTTAAACATTCAGTAGGTGTCAGTGAGATCCCCCTCACATTCTTTTAAATTTGAGTGAGTACAGGCCCAAAGCTACCAAATGCTCCATGTGTGTTAACCCCTTCATTCCTGGAATCATTCTCATGAATCTCCTCTGGATGCTCTCCAATGACAACACATCCTTTCTGAGATAAGAAGCCCAAAGCTGTTGACAATACTCCAGGTGCGACCTGACCAGTGTCTTATAAAGCCTCAGCGCTATCTCCTGGCTTTTATATTCTATTCCCCTTGAAATAAATGCCAACATTGCTTTTGCCTTCTTTACCTGCAAATTAACCTTCTGGGAGTCTTGCATTAGGACTCCAAAGTCCCTCTGCACCTCTGACGTTTGAACCTTCTCCCCATTTAGATATAGTCTGCACTATTATTCCTTTTACCAAACTGCATTATCATAAATTTTCCAACACTGTATTCCATCTGCCACATTTTTGCCCATTCTTCCAATTTGTCTAAGTCTTGCTGCAATTGCATTGATTCCTCAGCACTACCTACCTCTCCATCTATCTTCATATCATCCACAAACTTTGCCACCAAGCCATCAATTCCATTACCCAAGTCACTGACAAACAATGTGAAAAGTAGTGGTGCCAATACCTGCTTGCTATTTCCTTGAAGCGCTCTAACAGATTTGTCAGGCAAGATTCCCCTTTATAGAAACCATACTTTGACTTGCTTTATCATTAGTCTCCAAGTACCCTGAAACTTCATCTTAATAATAAACTCCACCACTTTTCCAACCACTGAGGTTAGGCTAACTAGCCTATAATTTTCTTTCTTTTGCCTTCCTCCCTTCTTAAAGAATGGAGTGACATTTACAATTTTCCAGTCCTCCAGGACTATGCCAGAATCAAGTGATTCGTGAAAGATCATTACCAATGCCTCTGTTATCTCCTCAGCAACCTCTCTCAGGACTCTGGGATGTAGTCCATCTGGCCCAGGTGACATCCAGCTTAAAACTTTTGAGTTTACCTAGCACTTGTTCCTTTGTAATAGCAATCATTCACTTCAGCTCCCTGACACTCACAGACCTCTGGCACACTGCTAGTGCCTTGCACAGTGTAAACTGATGCAAAGTGCTTATTAAGTTAATCTGTATCTCACCAGCATCATTTTCCGGTGGTTCAATATCAACTCTGACCTCACTTTTACTTTTTATATAACTGAAAAATTTATAGTATCCTGCTGTTTTGCCCTCATATTACATCTTTTCCCTTCTTACAGCTTTTTTAGTTGCCTTTTGTTGGATTTTAAGAGCTTCCCAATCGTCCAACTTCCCATTCACTTTTTCTGCCTTATATGCCCTTTCCTTGGCTTTTATGCAGTCCTTAACTTCCCTTGTCAGCCATGGTTGCCTCCTCCTGCCATTTGAGAACTTCTTCTGTAGGACAAATCTATCCTATGCCTTGTGAGCTATTCCCAGAAACTTTAGCCATCTCTGCTCTGCTGTCATCCCCACCAGTATCCTCCTCCAATCCACCTGGAGAAGCTCCTCTCTCATACCTCTATAATTCCATTTATTCCATTGTGATACTGATACATGTGAGATATGCTTCTCCCTCTCAAATTGCAGTATGAATTAAATCATATTATGATCACTTTCTCCTAAGGATTCCTTTATATTAAGCTCCCTAATAAGATCTGTGTTATTACAGAACACCCGATCTGAGATAGCTTTTCCCTGAGTAGGCTCAAGAACAAGCTGTTCTATGAAGCCATCTTGTAGGCATTCAACAAACTCCCTCTCTTGCGATCTGACAACAACCTGATTTTTCCAATCCTCTTGCATATTGAAGCCCTCCAATGGTGTCATTACCCTTATTACATGCCTTTTCCAGCTCCCTTTGCAATCTCAACCCCACATCTTGGCTACAATTTGGAGGGCTATATATGATTCCCAGAATTTTTTTTTTACCCTTGCAGATACTTAACTCCGCCCACAAAGATTCAAAATTCATACTTTCAAGGAAATAGTAGGCCAGATTTTGCCATTCTTTGAAGATAAAGAATGGCTGCAGAAACTAGCCTACTTAGCAGACATTTTTCATGAAATGAACCAGTTGAACAAGTCTCTGCAAGGCCCTGGTGAAAATGTTTTGACTTCAAGCGACTAGATTCTTGAATTTAAAAGGAAACTGAATCTTTGGAAAAACCCTGTTGCTAAAGGAAATCTTGAGGTGTTTCCACTTTTGCTTGGCCTTGAGAGTGAGGAAGGATATCAGGAAGTCTTGAGTCTTATTGCAAACCACCTGAGGGAACTACAAAACAAAATTGAACAGTATTTTTCCTCCCTTTCAACACAAGTGTATGATTGGGTGAAGGGACCCTTTCTCTGAATCTTCCGCTGATTCTGAGAACTTGACTTTGAGAGAAGAGGAAGAACTTTGTGAGCTGCAATCTGATTGTGCGCTCAAGGTGAAATTTGCTGACCTGCCTCTAGACGAGTTCTAGATTTCTGTGAAAGAAGGGTATCTCATCATTTTTGCTGCAGTTTTCAACCTCTTACATGTGTTTAACAAGCATCAAGAGCAAGGCTAGAAATCGTCTTATTTCAGTTGAAGGTGAAATCAGTCTGTGCTTATCTCTAGTTTGACCCGAAATTGAGTATTTGTGCAGTAAAGCACAAGCACAGGTTTCACATGCTAGGCCTATATTTGAGCCTGATCATGTCACTTAGTAAGTCTTGCAAAAAATTGTGTTTTGGGCTGTAATTTTATTCATATTGCTTTGACTTATGGTCCTTAGTAGCTTTACTATTCAAAATTGTAAATAAATTTTCATGTTATGAATAGCATTAATTAAAATCAATTTACAATCTTTATTTGAATTAAATCTACCAAGCCTACCTTTAGAAAAATTAAATTCCATTTTGGCATGAGCCAGTTATTTAACAGAAATGCCTTGTGCGTTTTAAAAATTTATTAAGGGGAAAGAAAGATTAATTTCAAGAAAGGCAAGCTAAGCTTAACTACCTGCTTTTCCCCCCAAGAAAGGTAGGCTAAAAATTCATTCTCTACTCAAAAGAGCATTTACAATTATTTTTGTATTATTATACTACAACTTACCGATCACACTAACGTACCATGAGCTGTAGATATAATAGTTTTTACACAGTGGTTTCTTGAGACCTAAAAATTATTTCCAGGGTTCCTCCAGGCTAAAAGGGTTGAGAAAGGCTGGGTCTAAGGAATATATTAATTGTTGACCTACATAATAGCACAGTTTTTTTCACATTGGGCTGAATTAATTAGGTCATAATGATGATTGAGTTCTTTATGTTTGTTTCTTATGCCTTGAGACTAACATAATTATGAGGACAAAATTAATGAATATAAGGAGATTGATTGAAGCAGTTCTCTGTGTATTATGACACAGGAAAGGGCAAGAATCTTCAGTCTTGTGATGGCCATGATGCAATTATTGATATTCATATTGTGGATAGATTTTCCTTGAAGATTTTGTTGTTATATTGAGCTCGTATTTTGCTTTAGATTCTCACATAAGCATGAGATAATAATAGGGTGTTAATTGTTTGCTGAAGGCTTCAATAAGTTCTGCTTAGGTGATACAAAACATTTTTAGTGAACTGCTGAATTTCTGTTCTGATGAATAGCATACTTTCGAAAGTCTAATTATTCAATGTTCTCAGGCGTGGTGTCACCAGCAAAGCCCAACTTTTGCATAAATAAAAATGTGTGGCAGTTGTTTAAATGAAAATATTTATTTGCTGAAAGGATTAGAGGCATGGAGAAATGTAGGGTTTTTTGAAACCAATTAAACTTCTGCAACGCTAAGGTTTATAAACAAGGCAAAGAGTACAACATTGAAACTGAAGAACCATTACGTTTTTTTTTGTGTGCCTTTTTTTTAGAAAGCATTTAAGGTCATTGAAAGGATGTTCACTAAGATTCTAACTAGGATGGGGAGATTTAATAATAAGAGAAGTTTTATATCAGGAAATTAAATTAAAATGATGGGTTTAATAAATTAACTCAGTATTTTCTAATTTTATTTCATGCAGTATTTTGTTATAATGTTGGTGCTTTTTAAGATGCGTGGTAGAAGTAGGATTCATAACATCTTATAAAGGGAATAGATAAATGTTAAATATTGAATAATATTTTAAAGCTACTAGGGAGAGAAGGACTGCAGTTAGCTTTGCAGAGAGTTAGTATAATTAAAAGGAAGGGGTTGTTTTTTATTTTGCTCAACTTTGTAATGTAATTTGTTTTTGATTAACAGTTAAGTCTCACTAACATAATTATCCTTTCTTTTCTCTTAGATGCTCTGTTGGCTGACCTAGAGTCAACAACTTCACAGATTTCAAAGAGACCCATTTTTATCCCGGAGGAGACACCATATTCTTATCCAACAGGAAGTCACATTTACCAGGAAGCATCCATGCCGCCACCAGTACCACCACCTCCCTCAGCTGATGCATTGAATGGGATAATCATTGACTCAGTTGAACAGTGGCAACCCCCTATTTCACGATATCAGCAGCAGCAGGTAAGTGTAAGTCATCATTTATCCATAGTTATTGTTCTTTGACACATCCAGCCACCACCAAACACTCCCAACTAACTAACTTCCCTTATGACAACTGAGTGAGTTTTCTATATCAAATTTGTACAGTCAACATTTCTTGATGCTGCTTTATCTCCTCTTTCTGACTATTAATAGAAAAAACTCAACAAAATATCATAGACCTGATTAGACCAGAAAACCATAAGGCATAGGAGCAGAATTAGGCAGTCCGCCGATTGAGTCTGCTCTGCCATTCCATCATGACTAATTTATGCCCTGTAGCCATTGACGTCATTACTAATCAAGAACCTATCAATTTCTGCTTTAACCATCTGTGGCAATGAATTCCACAGTTTCACCATCTTCTGGCTAAAGAAATTCCTCCTTATCTCTTTTATAAAGGGACGTTCTTCTATTCTGAGGTTGTTCCCATTATAGGAAACATCCACTCTATCTAGGCCTTTCAATATGATTGGACAACAGTTCTTTTTTCAAAAGTTTTGCTTCCTCAGAATTTTGTTTTTGTTTATGATAGACTGTAGTTGAACAGAAATATAATTTCAGACTACTTGTATCACATAGAAATTTGGAGTAATATAATGTGTTTACTTGTATAGAAACATAGAAAATAGGTGCAGGAGTAGGCCCTTCGGCCCTTCGAGCCTGCACTGCCATTCAGTATGATCATGGCTGATCATCCAACTCAGAACCCTGTACCTGCTTTCTCTCCATACCCCCGATCCCTTTAGCCACAAGGGCCATATCTAACTTCCTCTTAAATATAGCTAATGAACCGGCCTCAACTGTTTCCTGTGGCAGAGAATTCCACAGATTCACCACTCTCTGTGTGAAGAAGTTTTTCCTCATCTCGGTCCTAAAAGGCTTCCCCTTTATCCTTAAACTGTGACCCCTCGTTCTGGTCTTCCCCAACATCGGAAACAATCTTCCGGCATCTAGCCTGTCCAATCCCTTTAGAATTTTATACATTTCAATAAGATCCCCCCTCAATCATCTAAATTCTAGTGAGTATAAGCCTGGTCGATCCAGTCTTTCTTCATATGAAAGTCTGCCATCCCAGGAATCAATCTGGTGAATCTTCCCTGTACTCCCTCTATGGCAAGAATGTCTTTCCTCAGATTAGGGGACCAAAACTGCACACAATATTCTAGGTGCGATCTCACTAAGGCCTTGTACAACTGCAGTAGAACCTCCCTGCTCCTGTACTCAAATCCTTTTGCTATGAATGCCAACATACCATTTGCCTTTTTCACCGCCTGCTGTACCTGCATGCCCACCTTCAATGACTGGTGTACAATAAAACCCGGTCTCGTTGCATCTCCCCTTTTCCTAATCGGCCACCGTTCAGATAATAATCTGTTTTCCTGTTCTTGCAACCAAAGTGGAAAACGTCATATTTATCCACATTAAATTGCATCTGCCATGAATTTGCCCACTCACCTAACCTATCCAAGTCACCCTGCATCCTCTTAGCATCCTCCTCACAGCTAACACCGCCGCCCAGCTTCGTGTCATCCGCAAACTTGGAGATGCTGCATTTAATTCCCTCGTCTAAATCATTAATATATATTGTAAACAACTGGGGTCCCAGCACTGAGCCTTGCGGTACCCCACTAGTCACTGCCTGCCATTCTGAAAAGGTCCCGTTTACTCCCACTCTTTGCTTCCTGTCTGCCAACCAATTCTCTATCCACATCAATACCATACCCCCAATACCGTGTGCTTTAAGTTTGCACACTAATCTCCTGTGTGGGACCTTGTCAAAAGCCTTTTGAAAATCTAAATATACCACATCCACTGGCTCTCCCCTATCCACTCTACTAGTTACATCTTCAAAAAATTCTATAAGATTCGTCAGACATGATTTTCCTTTCACAAATCCATGCTGACTTTGTCCAATGATTTCACCTCTTTCCAAATGTGCTGTTATCACATCTCTGATAACTGACTCTAGCATTTTCCCCACCACCAATGTCAGACTAACTGGTCTATAATTCCCCAGTTTCTCTCTCCCTCCTTTTTTAAAAAGTGGGGTTACATTAGCCACCCTCCAATCCTCAGGAACTAATCCAGAATCTAAGGAGTTTTGAAAAATTATCACTAATGCATCCACTATTTCTTGGGCTACTTCCTTAAGCACTCTGGGATGCAGACCATCTGGCCCTGGGGATGTATCTGCCTTTAATCCCTTCAATTTATCTTACACCACTTCCCTACTAACATGTATTTCCCTCAGTTCCTCCATCTCACTAGACCCTCGGTCCCTTACTATTTCCAGAAGATTATTTATGTCCTCCTTAGTGAAGACAGAACCAAAGTAGTTATTCATTTGGTCTGCCATGTATAATGGTTTTGCAATAGTTCAATTAAGCTAAAAATGGTTTGTTTATAATTTTTATTTGTACTTGGTGTCTGAGATTTCTTGCTTAAGTATCCAACAATAATGGCCAGCATTGATGGATTCCATTTGCCCTGATACCATTTCTCTATGACCACAAGTCCTGGTGAAACCTTTCACCATGTTCATCATTAACAAACCCAAGATTTATAGGGAAGAAGTCTAAATGGGAATGCAGAAAATGAATCTTTAGTGATATGTTGCACATCATTGTCTTGTATGCTTGAAGCATGTTGTCAAGCAGCTGCACATAAGTTGGTGCTCTGTAGCTGCCAAGAAAATTATCAGTAAAATCCTTGATTACCTTCTATGCGATTTTCTCTGGTCCCACTAGAGCTTCTTCAAATTGCCTGTCATTGATGATCTGTGTGATGTGTGAACCAACAAAAATGCCTTCCTTAATCAGTTATTCTGGGAAACATCTGTCTCAAATATCGAAACCCTTCATGGAAATTTATAGCCTTTCTAAAACCTGTTCTGCCATGCCACATCCCTCTTGCTAAGCATGCCTATGCATGCCTGAACAAGATAGAAAATTTTTCAGATTATGTTGCAGGCATCATTTTAATTGACTTGAATTATGAATTGAAGTAACAAATATAGGCGATTTTAAAAAAAAAGATAAGTGAGTGATAGAGAAATTTCATGTTAATTTTCATGATCAGCAGCCTAAAATCCATAACAGACCCCCAGAAGTATTAAAGGAAGCAAAATCTTTGCTGTCCTGTGTATTCAATAGGTTTCAATGAGATCCCCCTGCATTCTTCTAAACTCCAGCAAATACAGCCCCAGAACCATCAAGTGCTTCTCATACATGAGCCCTTGATAATTCCTGGGATCATTCTCAAGAACTTCCTTTGGAACCTCTCCTTTCTTAGAAAAGGGTGCCAAAACTGCTCACAATCCTCCAAGTATGGTGTGATCAATGCCTGTCAAAGCCTCAGCATCACCTCCTTTCTTTCATCCTCAGATTACCCTGAGTTAAATAGACCTCTGTCATCAGTAATTGTGTACTGCTCTCATTCTTCAATACGCATTTCATATTAGTAATAAAGAAGAAAAGTTGTCTAGAAAAGTAGATACATGATACTTTTTCTTCATCTCTATTGAACTTTTCCCTGATTGGATTTGACCAAGCATAAGTCACCTTTGCACTTGTGGTATGCCCATGAAGAATTGAATGACTCAATTCTCCTTTCAATGCTTCTTTAAGAGCATAGTAAAAAAAAATAGACCTCATTGTTACAGAGCACTCATTAGTGGGACAACCTGTACTTCCCAGCACAGTGCCAGACTGGGTTTCCTGCCAGGAAAGTCAAAACTTGCTGTCATCCTTTGTATGCTGCACTGCAATGCAGAATCTTTGTCCCAACCCTACCTTTGCAATCTCAGCCCTGAATCCTTCCTAATTTATTATCTTGCTGTCTTTCTAAACACACCCTGCTCCGCTTCTATCAATGCCAAATTCTAATGTTTCTTGCCACTTTTCCGCTCATGGCATGTAATTGCACTCACATTTTCATTTTCAAAATAACCATCAGTGAAGAGTTGGTATGCTCATACTAGAACCTCTAGCTAAATGTTTCTTCAAAACCTCCTTTAGTTTCCATAAAATCAGAAAAACCATATACGGTTTTGTGTCATTGGAAAGAATTTCTTCAATTTGGGAAGAAATCTTTATTGTATTTCAGTCAGAGGCTGAACATAACTGATATTTTGCCTAAAATATAATGAGTACTTTACATTTTATGCAGTATTAAAGCATGGCAATGACAGGATGAGTATTTAGGAATACGATTCATAATGTTCTGTAAGAGTAAACATGGATTATATGGCATTTAAGAGACTTTGAATTATGAATAGAAACTTAACAGAGTGAATCATAAAATACTGAAATCATCAGCCAATTTATATCTGAATTTAGTTCTATTTTCCACTGAATCAATTAGAATGGTCCATATCTTATTGAACTCAAACAAATTGGCATGATTGCCCGTATCCAGGAAGAGCGTTACTCCTCTGAAATTCCACTTTAATTTCCTACAGTGGAATTCCAGTAGCACTGTCAAGTGTTTCCTGCTATGCACCACTACACCCAAGAATACATCTTGTTGGCAGAAGATCTAAATAAATGTTGCAGCATTGGAATATTGGAATGAATGGTCTTGAACTAAATTCCCAGCATTGAAATAATTTGCAGCAAAGGGAGTTTAAGTACAACTTGTATTCTGATTGAAACCAGTAACTATTTTGTTCTACCATGACTGTTTCCAAGACAAGACTTGGGGGAACCTTGAATCAGCTTGAGTATTTGTGAAAGGGGAAAGGGAGGTAAGCAAAATGGAATGTGAATATACTGCCAAACATTGAAGGGGATTGTACTGTTGATTAGTCTGGTTTCAGGGCAGCAGGCTACTAAAATCTTGTCAATTGCATCTGAAATTGTGTTTTTTAGAGTGATAAGGGGAAGGTAGTAAATGTTACTTGAATTAATTTCAAGAAATTTAGTGATAAAGGTTCCAAGGAAGAGACTGTAAAAGTTGAAGCAAATATAATTTAAAATAAGATAGTCTTGAGGTTGGGGATAAAATGTTTTCATATTGTTATGTACCCCGTAACTGGGTCACTTACCAGCAAAGATAGAGAGGTCTGTTGAAGTCTGATGGTACTATTTTTAACAGTATTTATTGATAAAAATACACAAAAATAATATCAATGCAAACATACAGATAATATACGTCGTCAATACTAAATCTAAAAGCACGGGTATAATAATAATAAGGAATAGCTCTATCGTTGTCTAGGGGATAATGTATTGTCCGATGGAAATATAAAAGTCACTTTAGTTCATTCAGGCTGCAGCCTTTGGTTGGAGTCAAGAGAGACAGATTTTGGAACTTGCCAGATTTTCCTTTTTTATGATGTCGATCCTTCGAAATGTCGTTGGTGTCCTTTTCCTTTTAGCTAAGCCGTTCTTCCGTGGCGAGCCCGCCAATCCCAGGCAAGGGAAAGATGCACACGAGCCCCCCACCGGCTGTCGCTATTAAACGCTGTCACGGGATTTCTAGTGTTTCTCCTGGTGCGTCTAAAGGGGTTGTTCCCCAGACCCTCTTTTATCCTTACTCACGGGGTCTCAGATGTCAATCAGGTTGGGATGATGCAATCCCTCAACCAGCCCACTCTGGTCATTCCCTGAGGGCTTCAATGAATAGTACAGTACTCAATACACAATTCCGTCTCCAAGAGACAATGGCTGTTATCCGTGGCTTTGTATCGCGGAGGCCAGGACACATTCCAAACATCTCTCTCTCATTTCCTGGGTCCCCTGACCTGAATTAATAGCGATCTTGCGATTCTCGAAAAGGAGGGGGCTACGTTGTACCCTTCCGCCCCTCAGAATTGTGGCATGTTCGTAACAATATTAAATTATATTTTCATTGATATATGCAATGCAATATGTATCTGTGACTTTTGATTATGGGAGGACGTTGAAGCTATTTGATTGCAGTTTTTAAATCCACAGAAAACTGGGAAGAATTTTAGAATTCACATTGGTGTGAAAGGGTAGAAAGCTAATAGGTGCCTAATGCAGTGCTATTTTGTGTGAAAGATAGGGTTCTTAACTGAATGCAAAAGCAGACAGATCTGGGATTTCAAGAGAGCCCTTAAATGTAGATACACAGGTTGAAGATAGCTTTGAAAATTGTTACTTTTGCTTTCTAAGATAGACCAACATAAATTTTCAACACCATTAAAGCCTTTGAGGATAAATACAGAAAAAAAAAGATTATTTTTCTTGTTGGCATTGGAACATAAGGTTTTATGACAATGACAGAAGAACAGTTTACTGGCCTTTCTTCTGATGAATTATTAAAACATGAAATGAGAACAAAAAATTCTGACATAAGGAGTTGATAACTTCTGCTGATAAATCAGCTGTGGCATCAGCGAAGTTAAAATAGTTTACAATTTATTTGTTTATTTAGGTACAGCACAGAATAGGCCTCTCCAGGCCACGTCGCCCAGCAACCTCCGATTTAACCCCAGCCTAATTACGGGACAATTTATAATGACCAATTAACCTACTAACTGTTACATATTTGGACTTCGGGAGGAGATCGGAGCACCTGGAGAAAACCCACACATTCCATGAGGAGGATATACAGACTCAATACAGATGATGTTGGAATTGAACTGAAAAATCCAGCACCTTGAGCTGTAATAGCATCACGCTAACCACTACGCTACTGTGAATTGTACTATTAAGTTCTATTAATCTATGAATATATAGAGTATCATTAATAGTTTCTTCCCTTGGTTTTACAGGGTTACCAAGAAGAGGTTTCCCCTTCTACTGGAATCGCCAGTTCTCCTAAGGTACAGTCTGGAATATCATGCAGCCAGGCCATAAATTTAAATTGTCTTGACAGTAATTATGTCTTGTACTCTAGAGATTTAATAATTCCCTGCTTCTCTACTGCGCTTTACACCACCCAAGCCTTAGGAGGTCTGTTTGTCCCTCCCCGTGCATGTCTTCCTCCACTTCTAATGGATGAAAATTTGACAACTTTCACATACAAAAGAACGAACAAAATAATCACCATTTGCTGTGCCCAGGTGACACAATAACTGCAGCTGCAGAGCCATAAAACCTAACTACAATATGTCTCAAAAGAAATGAATTTGGATAGACATTTCTGTGGCCAAAATCTATAGAATCTAATTTATTTCCCGTGAATTTCAGAACATTTTGATCTGCAAATAGCCCCTGGAAAAATTAAAAGTGGCTTCAACCCAGAATTGATGTAGAACAGTATCCAACTACTGTTATTCTGGTTATTTTATTCTGTTATTGTACTATTTTGGTGTTAAAGCCCCTGGAATATTCTGTTCAGACAGAGTGAAATGTTCTGGGTATGATTTTAATCACACCTTAGCAGTAGCAGTTCTGATGAACAACTACCCAGCAAAATGTGCTTGGAATGAGTGGTAGCATTCAGATTAGTTTTGTGTTCTTGGTCTGAGTTAGTGAATCACTCTTAAACTAATTTGTTAATTTAAGAATAAAAGAAAACTTAGAATTTCAGTTTTACTGTATGTGCAAGAGTTCTTTAATGCACTTGCACTAAACTGTAGGACATATGGTTTTGGGACTGTTTTGTTTTTAGTCTCAGTGTATAGATTCTGCATCTGAAGATCATCATTAACTTGCCTGAATGTTAGATGTTCTTTATTTAATTCTCAGACTTACTCCACAAATGTGAAAAGCAGCTCCTCCTTTTCTCAAGATTCAGTCAGTCCTCCTGTCCCGCGTTCTGCTGAGGAAGATCATGTTTACAGGTACTCAACAGAGCAAGTTCATCTTTTAGGTGGGGTGGTAGACATGATTTTACTCCAGCAATTTCCTCTAATAATATAATTATAGGTACCTAATTCAGATGAATCATACGGCAGGCAGAATAATGATTATGGAAGGATGGTAATGTATATGATCCTCTGCCATAAGTTGTGGTATTTTGTTGAGACAGTACTCTTTGTAAATGCAGAAGCACATCAAAATTCCTTTTTTTAATAAAATTTTTTTATTGTATTTTCAAATGGTTACAGAAGGAAAAAAAAATTATCAACCCTTCCCCCCTCCCCTTAACCCCCCCAAACATATCCCTGTAGAAAGAGGAAAAAAAAGAAAGAATGCCTGGATATCGGAAGATCCCCATATGCTCCATGGAGTTCATAATAGCTATAGTATATATATTTCTTTCTTTCCCCAAATAACTAATAATTTTATCTTCGGAGCACCTATAAATTTAATCCTATCTTTTGTAAATAAGGGTGCCAAATTTTCAGAAATATTTTGTATTTATCTCTTAAATTATAAGTAATTTTTTCAAATGGAATGCAGCTAAAAGCTGTATCTATTTTCATTTTCTTAATGTATGTTAAATTTCTTTTTCTTTTCACCGGTCCATTAAGCCCATTAACATTAAAACTTTAAAAATTCAGTAAATTAGTCATTATTTTTAACAGAGTTACTCCAGTCTATAGTAATACCTAACTTTTCAACTTTCGTAGTACCTTGGGGAATCTTTTTAAAATTCTCCGTGTTGCTATGTGTTCCCCCCCCCCCCCCCCAATTGTCCAGGCAAAGAAAGAAAGATTAAAGAAAAATAGATTATAAAGAAAAAAATAACAAAATACCCCCTTACTAATGTTGTGAATAAAAAAAACACAACATTACCCCTCTCCATTGTACGGGTCATGGCAATAGCCATGATTACACACGTGAATCCAATAGCAATCGATCAGAAGTTCCCCCAACTCCCCAGTAACATAAAAAAAGTATATATAAAAGAAGAAAAAATAATATCACTACTCTCGATTAATATTTCTCACCTTTTTACCTTTCTCCCCCTGTATAATATAATTAAGAATATATTTAAATATTCTTCTGTCCTTAAACATCCATCAACTCCATTCACTGTCCCTGTCTTCATCTTTAATCCGTTTCACTTTTAAATCTTTGGCTATGGTTAGCGAATATTTGGGAGTTCTTGTGCAAATTCTTCCGCATCCCGATAATCAGTAAAAGATCTTTTTTCATCATCCAAAAAAATTATCAGGGTTGCCGGGTGGCGCAATATAAATTTATAACCCTTTTCCCATAAAACTTTTTTCACTAGGTTAAGTTCCTTCTTTCTCTTCAAAAGGTCATAACTTATATCAGGATAGAAAAGAACTGTTTTCCCTTCTATCATCAATGGCCCGTTTCTCTTTCTGGCATGTTGGGCGGCTGCCTTCAGGATCTTTTCTTTATCTTGATATCTTAAGCATTTTATCAAGATTGACCGTGGGTTTTGATCAACTTGAGGTCTTGATCTTAAGGCTCTGTGAGCCCTTTCAATTTTAATTAACTGGGTTCCTTCTTCCATTTCCAAAATTTCCGGAATTCATTTTTGAAAAAAATTTATTGAATCCTCTCCCTCTATACCTTCTTTAAGTCCAACAATCTTAATATTATTTCGTCTGTTAAAATTTTCAAGTACATCCACTTTTTCCAACAACCGTTTTCTTTCTGATGTCCAGGCAGAAATATTATCTTCCATTTTATTCACTCTATCAATGGTGTCTCCTGTTATTTCTTCCAAGTTTTTAATTTTCTTGTCCATTTTGTCCTGTCTTTTCATCATTTATCAAACATAATCTTCATATTTTTAATATTTTTATTACTTTTAATGCTTTTAATTCATGCATTATTTGCACCAAAGATTTTTTTATGTCTTCAATATCACCTCCAACCTCTTCCTGTTGCTCTTCTTTGTTTGTCTCTTCATCTTCGTCTGATTTATCCAGAGAATCTGATTCCACCTCATATTCACTTTCACTTACAGTTCCGATCATAACTGGGATTTGTAGTTTGGGTTGCTCGTGTTTGCGCATGCCCCTTCCTTCACGCATGTGCAATTCCTGTTGCTCTTTTTTTTTGGAAACGGTTGATGTTGCCCCAGTTTCCTGTTCTGTATCACCGGAGGTAAAATGCACTTGAGCCCGAGGCTCTTTCATGGCTGCCGGCCTTGATTCTTTTCCAACTTGTCTTCAAAGTAGTAGTTTTCTTCTGCTTCTGTTTAGGAGACATATCTTAAGACAATCCTGAGTAGCTTATAAGTAATTTTTAAAAGGTATTTACCGTAGATTCCGGACTACAGAGCGCACCTGATTAAAAGCCGCAGGCTCTAATTTTAGAAAGAAAATCAATTTTGTACTTGTACAAGCCGCACCGGATTTTAAGCCGCAGGTGTCCCACGTTGTAATATGAGATATTTACACAGAAAGATATTACACGTGAGGATTTTTTAACTTTTAATTAAATCCGTATGGTAACATAAACAAATACATATTGTAAATGCTTTTTTTCGAACCGTGCCTGTAACACGGCTACTTTTAAATATACATACGTATCGGTAACACACAAATTACGTTGCGTATACTTTTTTACTGAACAGTGCACGAACAACATTCCAATATCTCCTAACGACTGGTAAAAAAATATATACTGCAGCCTACCAGGAAAAGTTATTGATCGCCTTTAACTTAAAAGCTGCATCATATGTTTGCAGCGTTCTCGCGCGGGTCTAATGCGCTCGCCCCCTCCTTTCCGTTTATCGCAAACCGGTATTTTCCCCACAAGACACGGCGAAACCGGATGTGACGTCATAGCATCCCGGGATGTAGTACAGAAAACAAATATACTTAAAACACTTCTAACTTGAACTAGAAAATACTAACAAATGAATTACTAAGCGAAAATATTATAAACTAAATAACTGCCATAAAAGCAGCACAATGCTTTTCTTCGAGTGTTTTCCATGTTGATGAGGGTGAGTACAAATGACTGATTTACAATAATTTAATTGTGAAAGTGCGCTTGATTTATCGTACAATTTCATTGGACCTCTGTGAACTACTCATCAATTTTATTGGTCTACTGTTACGAGGCAAAATGTTTTTGGCAGCATGAAAAAAAACCATGCATTAGCCGCACCGTATTAAAGGCCGCAGTGTTCAAAGCTGTTCAAAGCGTGGGAAAAAAGTAGCGGCTTATAATCCGGAATCTACGGTACTAACTTTTCTTCACTTAAACATTATTTTACTGATTTTTTACGGGAGAGCTGGATTTCCACGTCTCGATCCTACGTCATCATGTGACGTCCCCCCCAGGCACATCAAAATTCTTGAACAAGAAGTGCTTGTTGAAATAGAATGAATTTGTTCATTTAGGAGTTCTTGGAAAGAAAAGTTGCATTAATAGCAAGACAAAGGATGCCTTTTTAGATAGAGTGATAGTAACATATGAAACAGATCCTTTCTCAGATAACATGTCTCCTAAGATGAGGCTAAGTACATAATGGACGAGCCGTCAGAGTTTTGAGAGACTCATAAATGGAAATATTTTTATGCCACTTTGCTACTGTTGTCTAGTTCTATTTCTAATGTTAAAAATAAGCACCATCAGTAAATAACATAAGCTTATTAAATGTCCCTCCACAGCAATGCAACTATATGGCAATAACTTCCAGTTATTTGGCAACATTAATTCAAAAAATCCTGAAGTACTCTGCAGAAGCCAGTGAGGAGACAAATGATCTGCAAAATGAATAGGATGGCTGAAATTTTTTCATTTTGAAGACAGTTACATTAAAGATTTGCCAGGAAAGAAAATGCAGGGAGATGACCATGGGCTCAGCAAAAGGATAGGACAGTCTGCAAATTGGAAGGAAGGAGTAAATACAGCAAAATGATGCTCAACTCATGGGTGAATAAACATCTTTTGAGCTTCCAGCCGGGTACAAATATCAATTTTAATCGACTTTTCAATGAGAAGCTCTGCCATCTTCATCAGAGATGATGCTTAGGCATGTTTAGTTTAGTGGTATATATAGCCCCGTCATCTATCCTTCCTGACTGGTTAGTTCTCATCTAATCAGGTTTCCTCTGTCCCACCTTGTTTACAATTTAATTCCAGACATGCCTAGGCTTCATCCCTGATGAAGATGGCAGAATTTGCCATTGAAACATCTGTTAAAATTGATACCTGTACTTGGCTGGAAACCCGAGAAGAGTTTATTTGTCATATAGGCTGGGAAAGCACGAGATCAACTCATGAGTGTTTAAATGAGAGACATCAGTGTTACTCATTATTGCCTGTTTAATGGTGAAAGGGTGCAGGTTAGTAAATGGTATTGTGATTTTGGGATGTTCAGCCCTACTTGTGCCCTCCTATAAATGTCATCAGTAACCTTGTTTTATTTTTATTTTAAGATTGTGCAAGTTGTATGACTGATGTAAATATGATATACTTTTAAATGTATTTGTGTTTAAAGCACAAATTATAATGTTGCTTAAAGCACAAATTATAATGTTACAATCACTATGATGTTACTCCCTATTGTGTAAACTAATGATGTAGATACTGTTGAATGGTGTTAATGCTAATGTGTGAGTGAGGTATCCATCTGTGCACAGTGTGACTCAATCAGCATAGGTGCACTACAAGGCTGTGTGGTTAGCCCCTGCTCCACTTGCTTTACACTAATGACTGTGTGGCTAAGCACAACTCCAGTTTCATATTCAAGCTTGCTGATGGTATCACTGTTGTTGGTTGAATCAAAGGTGGTGACGAATCAGCATATAGGAGTGAGATTGAAAATTTGGCTGAATGGTGCCATAACAACAACCTCTTGATGTCAGTAAGACCAAGGAGCTGATTACTAACTTCAGGAGGAGGAAATCAGAGGTCCATAAGCCAGTTCTCATCAGAGGATCAGAGGTGGAAAGGTTCAGCAACTTTAAATTCCTTGGTGTTATCATTTCAGAGGACCTGTCCTGGGCCCAGCACGTAAATATAATTACAAAGAAAACATGGTAGTGCCACTACTTCTTTGGGAGTTTACGAAGATTTGGTGTGACATCTAAAACTTAGATAATTTTTTTTATAGATGTGTAGTGGAGAGTATATTGACTGGCTAGCATGGAAACACCAATGCCCTTGAATGGAAAATCCTTCAAAAATAGTGGATGTGGCCCAGTCCACCATGGGTAAAGCCCTCCCCACCTTTAAGCACACCCACAGGAAGCATTGTGACAGGAAAGCAGCATCCATCATCAGGACCCCCACCACCCGGGTCATGCTCTCTTCTTGCTGTTGCCGTCAGGAAGAAGGTACAGGAGCCTCAGGACTCACACCACCAGGTTCAGGAAGAATTATTACCTCTTTTAAACCAGAGGGGATAACTTCACTCAACTTCACTTGCCCCATCATTGAAATGTTCCCACAACCTATGGACTCTTTCAAGGTCTCTTCATCTCAAATGCTTGATATTTGTTGCTATTTATTATTATTACTTTATTTTTGTATTTGTACAGTTGGTTTGTTGTGCACATGAGGCTGAACTTTTCCACACTGGTTGTCCACTCTGCTGGTGCGGTCTTTCATTGATTTTATTATGGTTATTATTCTAATATGGATTTATTCAGAATGCCTGAAAGAAAATGAATCTCGGGTTTGTATATCGTGACATGTACATCAATTATTGTACATCAATAATAAGTTTACTTTGAACTTTGAATTAACTGAGCTTTTAGATTACAGTATGCTCCTATTCTGCTACATCTGCAGCTTCCCCAATAAAACAAAGTCTTCAGAGCCATCACCGGTTGTCATGACCACTTCACTGGGTAGTAATCTCTCAGAACTGGATCGTCTCCTATTGGAACTGAATGAGGTGCAACACAATCCACCTAGCAGTTTTGCATCAGGCAAGTACTTAATGTAACACGCAGTAATGTCTATCTTATAAGCTGTTTTTATCCAGTTCTTTCCAAAAATCTGTGCTTCAGTGTAGTATATGTTTTTGTTTACTTGCCTTTTCTGTGTTCATGTACACTGTCCTGCCTTGGATCCATGGCCCCCTGTCACAATGAGGCCATACACAGGTTGGAGGAACAGCACCTTATATTCCATCTGGTGTAGCCTCTAACCTAATGGCATGAGCATTGATTTCTTGAACTTCCGGTAATGGGCCACCCATCCCCCCCAATTCCCTTTCCCTATCCCGTTTTCCCTGTCTCACCTCATCTCCTTGCCTGCTCATCGCCTCCCTCTGGTGCTCCTCCCCCCCTTTTCTTTCTTCCATAGCCTTCTGTCCTGTCTTATCAGACTGCCCCTTCTTCAGCCCTGCATGTCTTTCACCAGTTAACTTCCCAGCACTTTACTTCATTTTTCCCCCTCCTGGTTTCACCTATCACCTTGTGTTTTTCTCTCTCCCTTCCCCCTCTTAAAATCTGCTCCCATCTTTTTTTCTCCAATCCTGCTTGAAGGGTCTTGGCCTGAAATGTCAACTGTACTTTTTTTCCCATAGATGCTGCCTGGCCTGCTGAGTTCCTCGAGCATTTTGTGCTAGAATTTTCAGCATCTGCAGATTTTCTCCTGTTTGTAATTTATTCAAACTGTTTTGCTTTTTCTATTATAAGCAAATTTAGTCTATACTAACAAGCTTCCTTCATTGCCATGATCTTTTAATTTGTGTATCAATCCCTTATATGGCACCTTGTTAAATGTCTATTGGAAGTATAGATTGTTGCATTTCAATAACATAGTTCAGAAATAATCCACATGTTGCAAAGTTCTGTAGGATGTCCTTAAGAAGTAACTGTGGTGCAGTTTAAATGCAAGTTCCTGTTTTACATTAGAAATGAGCAATAAGTCCTAGGGAAATGATAGAGTCTCAATTAATAGAGCTTTGGTAAATATTGATGAAACTTCTGAATTATCCTTGAGCTTTTGCTGTGATTTTGTTGTTTGAATGTTTTTCCTCAGATGAGTCCAACCGCAGCCCCCATTCTACTCCTGTCAGTAGTTCACAATACACTGGTCAAGAAAATGGAACTCAAGTGGGGAAGAAAGTGCCTCCTCCAACAAAAGAAAAGCCCAAGAGAAATGGGGGCCGAGGAATTGAGGATGTACGGCCGAGTGTGGAGAGCTTATTGGATGAACTGGAGAGCTCAGTTCCCAGTCCAAGGTGTTCATCTGTTGTTATTTTAATTTCTCACTTACCTGGCAGTAGATTGAGGAATCTATGTTTATAACAATAACTACTGTAAAATAATAATTCAGCTACATCTTTGCTTGCTTTTCTGTAATTTTCCTTCTGGGACAATAATTTCAACAAAAAAGATTGCATATGCGATTTCAGATAGGTGGAATTTGATGACAATGTGTGTACAGTTTCAGCAAGCCCTATTTTTAAAATCTGGCATCAGTATGGTTCTGTATGCCATGAGCATTGGATCATGAAATTATTATGGCACAGGAGGACACCATATGACAAAATAAGCCATTGCCAGCTTTATTTGAGCAGCCCTTTCAGTTATTTCCCCAATAACTCTGTGGATTCTTTCTGAAGTACTATCCAATTCCCTCCTGAAAGGGAAGGCAGTGATTGATTTTGTTTCTATCACCCTTACTGGTAGTGGCTATACTTCAAATACAAATATGTCACAAATACTTCCTGCAATTTTTTTAAGGAATCTTTCTTCATATCCTCACTGTGATCTTTTACCCAATGTTTAAAATTTTATGCCCCCAGGTCTTGAACTAAGCTAATGAATGCAGCTTCCTTCTATTTACTCTACCTCATCAAGTCATGATCCTTCTCACTTTCTTCAAATCTGCCTTTGAAAAACAACAGCAGCTTCTCCCATTTAACCTTGCTGCTGATGCCCCTCATCTCTGGTACTAATCCAATAAAAGTTTCTTAGTACAGTGGACTCCGTTTAATTGGGACACATCGGAACTAGTACATTTTGGCCAAATTAACCGGCTACCCCCAATTAGCTGAAGCTTTATGGAAATAGTTCAAAAGGTATTAAAAAGAGGCCAACTACTATTTAACCAGGTAACAAATTATGTACTTAAATTAAATACAGAACAGATTAGAATACTACCATACTACTAGAGTATCATAAAACTGTGTATTAGTTCCTAATAGTTATCGATGGAGGAATTCATTCAGTGTACACTGCCAGGGAGGGGTAGCACCTCCAGTGAAGGGGCTTGTCATGATCATTCTGGGGCGGCTCACTCACCTGTGGCTCCAAGTGGCTGTCTGTATGTAACAATATTCATACCCCAGGATACCACTTTGATAGGCAGGCTAAACCAGGTGAGGGCAACAGGTGGCTCTCGTTGACTGGTGAAATAGGGACATACTTGTCCTATCATGTAAAGTTAGCTCTGGCAGATTGGGCAGAATGGTAGTGTAGTAGTTAGCACAATGCTTTACAGGTGATCTGGGTTCAATTCCCACCACTGCCTATAAGGAGTTTGTACATTCTTCCCTTAACCGCATGGGTTTCCTCCCATAGCCCAGAGACATATCAGTTAGTAGGCTCATTGGTCATGGTAAACTATCCTGTGATTAGGCTAGGATTAAACTGGGATTGCTGGGCAGCGTGGCTCGAAGGGAGGGAGGGCCTATACCTCAC
The DNA here is from genome assembly GCF_048418815.1 of Hemitrygon akajei. Lineage (NCBI taxonomy): Eukaryota > Metazoa > Chordata > Chondrichthyes > Myliobatiformes > Dasyatidae > Hemitrygon > Hemitrygon akajei. The sequence goes on along the minus strand of NC_133137.1, from coordinate 2,066,633 downwards.
TGTCTCTCAATTAAATAAAAATGAAATGAGATCAAAAGTGAGATCCAACGGCCAAGAAGGTTGTTCTGAAACACTTCATGGAGAGTAAAGGGCATAAGAAGGCACAGAGGAAGTCATGGTTATCCACTGCAACCAAGGAAGTCCCCAGTTTCTGATGACTACTCATATCACTGGACCTAACTTCCAAAGATGAGAGTGTGGAACTGTCCCAGTGCAACAGTGTTAAAAACTCTACTGCACAAGTTTCACTGTCATTGTCAGATATGATAGGCAATCAACACGCTGCTATGTTCTGTTAATTAACTGTAAATAAAATTAGCACAGACACCTAGTGCAGATAATGGACTGCCTTAATACAATGTTTTCAACATTGAAGATGATTGTTGATATCTTCAAATTCTTCATAGTTCCAAACTTATTGATGCAGTGAAATTGTTTCATTTTCATTCCCAGCCATTTCTGGCATCTCCAAGTCTGAAAGCTTAAAACCACAGTGAGCAAAACCATTTTTTTGCAACTTTGTTATCAAATCCAAGTACTTGACTCTGCATAGCTTTGTGGCACATTTATATAGTGGCACATTTCTAGAGGGTGGATCTTTATTTCTATCTATTCTCGACCCTTGAAATCTCAGAACCTCTATTTTGATAGCAAGCATTTATATTGGAGTTTTATCAAATCCTGGGAATTCATATAAATGACATCTATTGTGTTTCCTTTCTCCATCTTTGTTATCTTAACTACAAACAATGTAGTTCAAAGTGCTTTACAATGGGATAAAGTGCAAACATGAAAATTTTTTAAGAAGTGCCTTGTTATATTCAGCCTGGTTCTCGCTTGACTTATTATTCTGAAATACATCATAGGTCCCAATTTTTCAAAATTGTCTTCACCATCCCTTCCAACCTATAACTCCAAGATAAAATTCTCTTGAGTACCTGCACTGTTTTCTGTTTTTGTTTCAGATTTCCAGCATGTCCAGTTTTTTTCACTTAGTACCCAATATACCATGTATGTAGATGGCATGGATTGTGCTCGGCAAAGGCCATCTCCCGAAGAGGGCATCTTAAACACTTATTTATGACTATTTCCAACTTTGCCATCAAAGGTGTAGATCTAACTATTTCAATAAGGAACAAAGAAAATAGAAGCAGGACCAGTCATTTGACCTCTTGTGACCCACTGTTCAAAAATGTAGGGCAAATCTCTCTCAGGAACTCAACCCCCACCATTGTAAATAATGTTTCCGTAAGAGTTGATCAGAGGTTGGAAATTTTGTGGAATTAGCTTTGTTCCTGACACTCGTCTATCAACCATCTCAAAGGTGACAGGAGTTTGGAACACTGTCTACTTGCCTGAATGAGTGCAGCTCCAACAACCCTTCAGAAACAGAACACATTTCAGGATAAGTGTGACAGTGGGAAAGTGTGTATAGAACCAGAGGAAATAGCAGAGGTACTTTAGTGAATACTTTACTTCAGTATTCACTATGGAAAAGGATCTTGGTGATTGTAGTGATGACTTGCAGCTGACTGAAAAGCTTGAGCATGTAGATATTAAGAAAGAGGATGTGCTGGATCTTTTGGAAAGCATCAAGTTGGATAAGTCGCCAGGACTGGATGAGATCTACACCAGGCTACTGTGGGAAGCAAGGGAGGAGATTGCTGAGCCTCTGGCAATGATCTTTGCATCATCAATGGGGATGGGAGAGGTTTGGAGGGTTGCAGATGTTGTTCCTTTATTCAAGAAAGGGAGTAGAGATAGCCCAGGAAATTATAGACCAGTGAGCCTTACCTCAGTGGTTGGTAAGTTGATGGAGAAGATCCTGAGAGGCAGGATTTATGAACATTTGGAGAGGTATATTATGATAAGGAATAGTCAGCATGACTTTGTCAAGGGCAGGTTGTGCCTTACGAACCTGATTGAATTTTTTGAGGATGTGACTAAACACATTGATGAAGGAAGAGCAGTAGATGTAGTGTATATGGATTTCAGCAAGGCATTTGATAAGGTGCTCCATGCAAGGCTTATTAAGAAAGTAAGGAGGCATGGGATCCAAGGGGGCATTGCTTTGTGGATCCAGAACTGGCTTGCCCACTGAAAGCAAAGAGTGGTTTTAGACAGATCATTTTCTGCATGGAGGTTGGTCACCAGTAGAGTGCCTCAGTGATCTGTTCTGGGACCCTTACTTTTGGTGATTTTTATAAATGACCTGGATGAGGAAGTGGAGGGATGGGTTAGTAAGTTTGCTGATGACACAAAGGTTGGAAGTGTTGTGGATAGTGTGGAGGGCTGTCAGAGGTTACAGCAGGACATTGATAGGATGCAAAACCTATGCAAAAAAAAAGACACAAGTTTAAGGTGCTGGGGAGTAGGTACAGAGGAGATGTCAGGGTTAAGTTTTTTACTCAGAGAGTGGTGAGTGCATGGAATGGGCTCCCGGCAACGGTGGTGGAGGCGGATATGATAGGGTCTTTTAAGAGACTTTTGGATATGTACGTGGAGCTTAGAAAAATAGAGGGCTTATAAGTAAGCCTAGTAATCTAGTAACTTCTAAGGTAGTGACATGTTCGACAGAACTTTGTAGGCCGAAGGGCCTGTATTGTGCTGTAGGTTTTCTATGTTTCTATAAAGCAACTTACTTGATTAGCATCTATTCCACCCCACAAAGCATTCATTCCCTCAGTCGTCAGCACAATATAGCTATAGGGTGCCCAATTAACAAAATTCACCAGTAAACCTTGGGGAAATAGATATTTAAAGATCAGATGTATGACATTGAATAGGTACATGTTATTGGTTAATGTAACAGCTGCCCAGAACTCCATGATTTCTTCCAGTAAGGACCAGGGCAGCAAATGTATTTGCATGTCTCACACCATTGTGATTTGGAATTTATCACTGTTCTTACAACCTTGTATGAGAACACTCCAATTTTGTTTCAGTTCACAAATAGTTGCTTCAGTTCAGAATTCTGAACTTGATTGCAGGTGTTGAATTTTGTTGTAGTCTTGGGTAACACTGATCAGTTTTGTCTGCTTTTCAGTCCTGCAACAGCTGCATCTCCAGTGGGTGGACCGGCCTCTCAGCGTGGCACTCCGAACCAACAAGCTCGCATGTCTGCATCCTCTGCAACTCGTGAGCTTGATGAATTAATGGAATCTCTCTCTGAATTTAAGGTCCATGGCAATGTGAGTACAATCAGATTTCTGCTCCTTCTGAGTCCATTAATGGATTCACAAGCCTGAAGCATTTGCTTTATTAGTGATCCGTGTGATTTTGTGCAGCTCCTAGGAAAGTGTAGTCAGCAACATGTGTTAAAGCAGAAGAAAAATGTTCAGGAAAACGTTAGTTTTATTTTAGAGAAAATCTCAAGTGAGTTTTTACTGAGCCTTGAGTAGTTCTTTACTAAAGCAGAACTTTACCTAGGAAAGATGCACTATCTAGGTCCAAGTTCTGGAAAACAGTCAATGTTTTTCATTCCTCTTATTGAAGAAAGTGTTAGATCTGACTGTGTCAGACAATTGCTAACTATGTAATTAGAATTTAAAGTAGAAATTCCATTGTGTTTTCTTTACTATCTTTACACAAGTGCATTTGGAGATTAATATATGTGGCTTGAAATCAAATGGAATAAGTTCTGAACTATTAAAGGTATTTGTGTTGTTGGAAACACCCTGTAATACTTTTTTGCACAAACTTTTTAGATAAGAGTAACATATTTGTGCATGTAAAAAAGGGAATACAAGTAATGCAGTAACAGAGTGATGGAATATGTATGTCAAGAAGTGCAAACTTGGGCATGAGATGGCAAAAATATACTTGTGATGTTGGGGTTATGTATTACAACATGAGATGTGAGCCATAGAGAAACTGAACATAGCAATCTCACAAGACATTGATTATGCACATGTCATTAGCATATTGGAGGGAGAGTGAGTGGGATGATGATAGGTGCTGGGGAATGGATGGTGTAAGAGTTGCTGGGGAAGTCTATGGTAGGGCATGAACATGAGAGAAATTTGTTGTTGAGGCAAGGCAGGAATGTTAAATAACAGGATGAATGGAATGTGTATGAAACAAGTAAATAATTAAAATCTTTATTTATTTTATCTTATTCTTTGTTACTTTTTTTCTTTTTTCTATTCTTTGTTGCACTCCTTTTCCCAATTCAGGCTGGTACTCTAACTCCAATAAGTTTTGAACCAGGTGAAAAGCAGAAAACATCTACTCCAAATATACTGTTAGTTTCGGCTCCTGTCCAGTCTCCCATTTCTCCACCAACATCTGGTGTGCTCTTATCTGTGCCCAGCAATACTCAGTTTATTTCTAATGGTACAGCCTTGCCCTCTCCACTATCAAGAACACCCAGTCCCCTGGAGCTGTTACGCATAGATGAGGAGCCTAGTACATCACAACTATATGCAAATACATTATCTAACCATGCCACTTCATCACTTCACCATCTGGTGGTGCATCCATCTGTTGATGTAAATACAAAATTGGACATAAATGTTCCTCCAGCAGTGATGCTGCCCATTTTGGAATCTCCTGAGCCATATACAGCCAGACTCGGGGACCTGCAGAAAACTGGAAGTGAAAAAAAATCTACAGAAAATGAAATTTTGTCCTGTTCTTCGAATACTACTAAAAATATCTCCAAATCCACGTTAAGCTCAGGCAGTGGTCAGCAAGAGGTTGATAAATCCCTAATTGCAGACTTTGCTGAGATGAATGAAGCCTTAGAAAAGTTGCTGTCCTTGTATCCTGAGGCTATGCCAGAAGACCACCTAGAGACAAAGCAACAAATCCTTGACTCTACGGTGATGTCAGTGGAGAAACCATTAGAGTGTCCCTCTGCTACAGAGTTTTCCTCCTCGGAGCTGACAAGAGATGGAAAACTATTGTATCAGCAGAAATTTGCAGCCAAATTTGAAGGAGAAAATTCAACAGAATTATCTAGTCCCAACAAGATGTATGAAAAACCTGCAGAACCGATGGCACAGCAGCACCAAAAACAAGGCAGGGAATTGGCAGTCGAACAAAATAATGTGAATGGCTGTTCAGAGTATCTTCATCCAAATGAGAAAAGGCAAAAAGAGAAGTTTGATTTGCCTCCAGTTCAAATACCTCCAGTGGAACGGGTTTCTGCTTCTCGTCAGGCAGGCAGAGAGCTTGAATATGGAATGCTTTGTAGAGTTTTGCTGCACGAACCCCTTATGCATGGTCAGATTAGCAATAAATACATTTTATACTGTTGCACAACTCCATGCATCTAACAACGTCTATGACCCAACCAATACTGACATTTTAACGGCAGTATTGTTAAATAATTTTTGTGGAAGTCTCAGTGTGATGAACAGTGATTACAATACTTTCTAATCCATTTAATAACACAGGTCCTAGACACTGAATCTATTTTAATTTTTGCATTATAGTCTGTCATATACTAGTCAAATCATAAACCTAGTATATGATGAATTATAATAGAGGTCTGACCTCAAAAGGTTCAGTGACATCCCATCAGAGATCACTTACATATACCATTGGGTACTCTCATAAAATTAATTTCTTGAATTTGTATCCAAGCCATTATGCTGTTGAAATCTCAAAATCCTGGTCTTCTACAGGATTTAATGAGAAGGATTGTCATTATGTCAAAAGAAATGGAAAAGTGGCACCATTGGAGCCTTTTTACCTGAACCTTGCAGGAGAAGTGCCTTCACAGCTGCCCATATATACTACAATGCTACTAGAAAATCTATGTGGTGCTTTCTTTAGTGATAAGTGTTCAGCATAATGTAGTATAAAATGCCAATTTAAAGACTGCATGTTAACCAGTGCGTTGAGTGGAAATACTGTGTATGAAGGTTGTATCTGTGGAAATTTTCATGCTTGCTTTCAAGACTTGTGTTTCATTCTACAATCTTTCCTGTGGTGCAGATGCAATCTCTTATTAAGAGGACAAAGTATTCAATGAATGTGCACCCGATGTACCGTGAGGATCTACCACGGCGCAAGTTTGGACCTGTCATATTTAACAAAAACGTGACACAAGATAGACTCATTGCAGAACTACATGGAAAGCTAGGAATTGAGAAAAAGGAACCCAAGAGTAAACCGGTAGATGACTGGCTCACAGAGGGGTTAGTCATCACCTCAAAACCTGTCAGGAAACATGAGGAAGGAAGTCATGTTGTTGAGAAGGTAGCTAGGGGAAAAGCATGAACTGTTGTACAAAAAAATGCATGAAGGTTTGATGCAAAAGAAAGGAAAATTTTATCTAATCCCATCTGCATGAGTGTTTAACAATTTTTGAGTGATTCTGACTTTTAGGTTGAGTTGATAGTGCCTCAGTTTGAACTGGAATGACCCCATTGCAAATAAGCTAAGATAATGGTTATTGTGTGTTTATTTCTTTTTGAAAGACGGAAAATTGGGAATCTTCTACTTAATCAGATGGTAGCTGTTGCTACAATTCAGTGGCGTGATTTTGGCCATCCATAGAGGCCCTCTTTTGATTGTGGTCAACCATGGATGTGGCATCCTAATTGTGTAGTCAGTATGCAGGCTAGGGTAGCACAATATGGAAAGCAAGCTGTTGCCCATGCAGCAGGTTCCCCCTCTCCACGCAGAAAGGAATGGCAGACCAATCTGGTTTGGCACCAGCAGTGTTTCAGGAGTTGCCAATCAGCATTGAACTCAACATCTTGGGGTTTATTCCTGAAACCTTCCCCGTGATTGGGTATAGTCACAAGGCCATGTAAGTTTGAGATCAGAGTTTCTCTCCTAGAAGAGCTGCCAACTATGGCTAATGAGCCATCTGCCCAGACTGACTGGTTTTAAGACACCAGTAACCTACCTTTGCCCTTGCTCCTGTCAGTAGAAGCAGTTCCATTGGGCTTAGTAGCTTGCTTAGCCACACGTGAAGGCCAGGAGCTGGACTTGGTTATCAGAGGCTACTTAAAATGAATTCCATTAGACGCATTTAATAGGTAGTGGGTGCTCATCCCCACTATCCCTCTGGCCATGATAACCATAAAGAACCCATCCATAGAAATATGTGTAAAGCAGCTAAGGATAATTGCAGATGTTTGACACCACTTTGAGCTATTATAGATAATTTTTCTTACACAATTAAGTTTCTGTTTTTGCAAGTGTGCACAGTTAGTTCCAGTGCATGATTTTTGGGGCTTGTGGCACTCTGCAGAATTTTGTTAGGTTAAAGGTTTGTCCAGTTTATTTGCATCTTTGTCTATTTTGCATGTATCTCAATTCTACTGTTATTGTGGAGATATTAGTTCTCTTGTGAGCCTAAGTATTTGCAGTTAGTGTTCACAATGTGATTATAAGTGGTTTAGAGCTATTTAATCTTGGCAATTGTGTGTTTATTGTTTTCTATAGTGATAATATGATTTTAAATTCCTTTCTGTCAATCTATGACGTACCAAGGCTTTGCCATTGACTAGAAAGTTAAAACTAACCTGTGATAGCAAATAGAGCCACTAAAGGTTCTTTTAAGAACTGATTGCCTTTAGGCCATCATTATAACTTGAGTTTAACAACTTCAGTAAGCTTTTAAAGATTTTCCTGGATGCACATTGCATTTCGCTGAACATTGTGGAACTCTGACTTTTTTTTCATAAAGTGTTTGCCCAACATTTAAGTGCAGTTTAAAGCATGATGCAATATGGTCTGCATAAATAAAAATGCCACTTGTGTGTCAGATTCTTGAAACTAAAGCTGCTGTATGTTTCTCTCCAGATAATAATAACTCCAGAACCTCCTTCATCAAAGGGTTCTACTCCATCACCCCGTTCTCTTTCAGCATCTCCCCTAATGAAAGAATGCCAAGATCAAAAAAAGACTGATCTACTAAAAGTTGCACTTTCACCACCTCTGCCTGTGCCTTCTCCTCCACCTCTGTCTGCCTCTTTCCTACCTCCTCTCCCTGTGCCTTCTCCACCTCCTCTTCCTGCAACTTTCCAACCTTCTCACCCTAAGCCTTCCCAACGTCCTCACCCCAAACCTCCCCATGTTCCTCTTCCCATGTCTTCTCCACCTCCTCTTCCTGCACCTTCCCAACCTGCTCTCCCCAAACCTTCCCAATCTCCTCTTCCTGCACCTTCCGAAACTTCGCTTCCAAAGCTTTCCCGACCTTCACCTCTGTTGCCTTCCCCATCTACTGCTTCTGCCCCATTATATTTCAAATGCCTACGATCTCAATCTGCACCTCAGTGGAATATTTCAATAGATAAAAGTGAAAAAACTCCTGTACTTTCTACACCACATCCTGCATCTGTGCTCCCATTAGAATACACTTCGCTAACTGGGCACTATCCACAATCCTCCTCTCTGCCTGTGGTACAGACCACTGCTGTACAAGCTGAACCTCTGCCATCTCTGTCTGCATCTCCCAGAGTCTTGGTGTCAATAGCTTGTCAAACCGATGATGAAATCGGTAATGAAGATTCTCTACTTGTTCGATCACAGGCATGGAACTTTCTTTCATATTTATAATTTTTGAAATCTATTTTATTTACAAAATAATATTTAAGTTTCAGCTTCACTTTCATATTCTGCTATATACTTTCCTCAAATTGAAACTACACAGTATTTTTAAAAATGAAAGTAAGTATTCTGTTGCAGGTGGACAGGTCTGCGATCATTGCCATATAAATGTAACTACCATGGAAACTTACTGTCTTGACCTATTTTAATGCTTACTTTAATCTGCCACAATTGGGCAGATGATCATGAACTTTGATGCCTGCAGTGGTAAGTGTAACAAAACTTGACTGATGGTATTGAGCTGGAAAGTTTATTTTAAATTACTTCAGTAAAAAGCAGCCTGGCTGATTATGATCAAAATTGCTAATGAAGACCATAGTTTTGAGGGTTGGAATAATTAACTAATTAGAATTTGTTTGAGTTGCATTAGCTGATTGCCAAAAGAATACAAGTATTGTGAGGTGAGATGAACACCTCCATCGATCAGATTTGACTAGGATATTGTGCCCTAGCTGTCTAGATACACAACCCTGGCCAGGAAGATATGGAGAGTAAGTTGCTGCCCATGTAACAAGCTCTTCCTCTTCGTATATCTGATGAATGGCAGAGACCGGTACCAGCAGTGTTGCAGGAATTGCCAGTCAACATTGAACTCAATGTAGGACTGCATTCAAGACTCCAGCTCTGGATTTTTCCTTCAGGTTTACTTCTGAAGCCTTCCCCATGAATGGGAATAGCCGCAAAGCAGCGGAGGTTTGAGATCAGAATTTTCTTTCTCCTAGATATGAGCTGCCAACCATGGCTAATAAGCACCATCTGCCCGAAACAACTGGTTTTAACGGTTCCACCGGGCTGGGTAGCTAAGCCACACATGAAAGCCAGGAGCTGGATTTGGTTGTCAGAGGCTATTTGAAATGCACACCATTAGGAGCATTTAATACATAGCGGGAACTTGTCACCATTACCACCCCCGGCTATAACAACATTAAGGAATTACAAGAATTGTATTATGTAGTAATATACTATATCTACTGGGGATGCCGAGATTTGATCTATGAGTTTCTGATTTACATCAAAAATAGAATAACTTTGACGATACTTCTTTTCTGAAGCTGTTACATGAACAGGACTGTAATAATTTTTAACTAAGAGTGCACTAAATACCACATAGTAAAGTGTATTATTATTTTGTTTGATTTATAATCACATGATCATTGTACTTGTTTAACTGTCTTATCTCACAATATAAACATCATATGTTGTTGTTTAATACTAAAAAGTTAAGGAAATGGGCCATGTAGTTTCTTTTCATATTATCATGTGAAGTTTTGAGTTTGCTGCAATTTTCATTTTTCTCTAGTGTTTCTACTACATCTTTTAAGGAGGCAAAATTTAGTTCTATTCATACTACTTCATTTATAAAACTAGAGTCATTTACTGGTTACACAATGCAGAATGCTGATCTAAGCTGTATATTAGGTGTGGAGTTGGAGAGATAGTTGGTCAATAGAAGGTTCATTTACAAGCTCAAGTCTTTCTGCATCCATTCTGATTTATTACTTGAAGACCATAATCGTTCCTATCCACATACTAAAAATGAACTTGAAACTAGAAGGCAAATCTCCTCTTCTATTTTTCAAGCTTTGGAAACCTGTGTAATTTTGCCCCAGAATGCCCTCACAATTTTATCTCTAAAAGATTCAATGCTGAAATTGTTTGGAATGAAATGTACAATGATTCTTGAAGATGAATACCAACAAAAAGTAGAGGATATGGCCCAGTCCATAAGGGGTAAAGCTCTCTCCTCTACTGAGCGCACCTACATGGAGCACTGTCACTCTCTTCTCATTGCTGCCATCAGGAAAAAGGTACAGGAGTCTCAGGTTGCGCACCATCCAGTTCAGGAACAGTTAGTACCTCCCAACCATCAGGCTCTTGAACCAGAGGAGATAACTTCACTTGTCCCATCACTGAAGTAGACCCACAACCTATTGACTTACTTTCATGGACTCTTCATCTCATGTTTTTCATATTTATTACTTGTTTGGAAAGGGCCAATGAACTTAACCTGTTCTTCAACAGATTTGACACTGTGGCCCGTGCCCATCCCCCACATGATTCATCTGTTGTCGGCCCTCAACCAACACATACTCCACTCTCCCCTCCTACCCCTCCTTGCAGCCCCCCACCCTGCTCTCATGACTACACCCCTCCCCCACCTGAAACCACCACGGTGGGCTTCACAGCTGAACAGGTAAGAAGACAGCTGAAACGTCTCCACCCAAGCAAGGTTGCAGGTCCAGATGGTGTCAGCCCCAGGGTGCTCAAAGCCTGTGCCCCCCAGCTATGTGGAGTACTTCACCATGTCTTCACCCTGAGCCTGAGTCTCCAGAGGGTTCCTGTACTGTGGAAGACATCCTGCCTTGTCCCTGTACCAAAGACGCCATGTCCCAGTGGCTCCAATGACTACAGACCAGTGGCATTGACCTCCCACATCATGAAGACCCTGGAGAGACTTGTTCTAGAGCAGCTCCGGACTATGGTTAGGCCACACTTAGACCCCCTCCAGTTCGCCAACCAGTCTCGACTAGGAGTTGAGGATGCCATCGTCTACCTGCTGAACCGTGTCTATGCCCACCTGGTCAAGCCGGCGAGCACTGTGAGGGTCATGTTTTTTGACTTCTCCAGTGCGTTCAACACCATCCGCCCTGCTCTGCTGGGTGAGAAGCTGACAGTGATGCAGATGGATGCTTCCCTGGTGTCGTGGATTATTGATTACCTGACTGGCAGACCACAGTACATGCACTTGCAACACTGTGTGTCAGACAGAGTGGTCAGCAGCACTGGGGCTCCACAGGGGACTGTCCTGTCTCCCTTTCTCTTCACCATCTACACCTCGGACTTCAACTACTGCACAGAGTCTTGCCATCTTCAGAAGTTTTCTGATGATTCTGCCATAGTTGGATGCATCAGCAAGGGAGATGAGGCTGAGTACAGGGCTACGGTGGGAAACTTTGTCACATGGTGTGAGCAGAATCATCTGTAGCTTAATGTGAAAAAGACTAAGGAGCTGGTGATGGACCTGAGGAGGGCTAAGGCACAGATGACCCCTGTTTCCATCCAAGGGATCAGTGTGGACATGGTGGAGGATTACAAATACCTGGGGATACGAATTGACAATAAACTGGACTGGTCAAAGAACACTGAGGCTGTCTACAAGAAGGGTCAGAGCCGTCTCTATTTCCTGAGGAGACTGAGGTCCTTTAACATCTGCTGGACGATGCTGAGGATGTTCTACGAGTCTGTGGTGGCCAGTGCTATCATGTTTGCTGTTGTGTGCTGGGGCAGAAGGCTGAGGGTAGCAGACACCAACAGAATCAACAAACTCATTCGTAAGGCCAGTGATATTGTGGGGGTGGAACTGGACTCCCTGATGGTGGTGTCTGAAAAGAGGATGCTGTCCAAGTTGCATGCCATCTTGGACAGTGTCTCCCATCCACTCCATAATGTACTGGTTAGGCACAGGAGTACATTCAGCCAGAGACTCATTCCACCGAGATGCAACACTGAACGTCATAGGAAGTAATTCCTGCCTGTGGCCATCAAACTTTACAACTCCTCCCTCGGAGTGTCAGACACCCTGAGCCAATAGGCTGGTCCTGGACTTATTTCCACTTGGCATAATTTACTTATTATTATTTAGTTATTTATGGTTTTATATTGCTATATTTCTACACTATTTTGGTTGGTGCGACTTTCCCTCAGGATCAATAAAGTATGTCTGTCTGTCTGTTTGTGTATTTGTTTTCAAAGGCACATGAGTGAATCTGCAGATGCTGGAAATAAATAAAAACACAAAATGCTGGCAGAACTCAGCAGGCCAGACAGTTTCTGTGGGAGGAGGTAGTGACGACGTTTCGGGCCGAAACCCTTCATCTGGAGTGAAGTAACATAGGATGGTGGAGAGGGGATAAGAAGTGGGGGGAGGGATGAAGTAGAGAGCTGGGAAGTGATAGGCTGGAGGGAAATGGGCTAGGGTGAAGGTGGAGAATTATGGGAAATAAAAGAGAAAGAAAGGTAGGGCTGGGGGGAGATTATAGTGAGGGGGGAAAAAGAGAGAAAGAGAACCAGAGTAAAATAATGATACCCCTGCCCCCCCTTACCCCCATCCCTATCTATTATTTTAGTCTGGTTCTCTTTCTCTCTCTTTTTCCCCCCCTCACTATAATCTCCCCCCCCCCCCCACCCTACCTTTCTTTCTCTTTTATTTCCCATAATTCTCCACCTTTCCCCTAGCCCATTTCCCTCCAGCCTATCACTTCCCAGCTCTCTACTTCATCCCTCCCCCCACTTCTTATCCCCTCTCCACCATCCCATGTTACTTCACTCCTGATGAAGGGTTTCGGCCCGAAACATCGTCACTACCTCCTCCCATAGATGCTGTCTGGCCTGCTGAGTTCTGCCAGCATTTTGTGTTTTTATTTTTTGTGTATTTGTTTGTTTGTATATTTTCTCTTTCATTTTGTGTTTGCATAGTTCTTTTTGCACATTGATTGTCTGTCTTGCTGGCTGTGCCCACAGAATCTTGCCTCTATTTCTCTCCTATAACTGCTGCAGTCCTTTTCACCTCTCTTCTGAGCCCATAACAACTGACTGTGGCTCATCTTAGTAGTTTAAAGGTAATAAAGATTATTGAGGAAAGGAAATGATTAGGAATAGGAGCAGCAAATTAGTAGCAGCCTGGCCATAAATCATGCATATGAACATAATGGGATATGGAGGGAAAACAATAAACTAGAGAATGAATTACAAACTTCAGAGGAGTGAACGTATTACAGTACTTTAAATTAGCGAACAATGTCAGAAGCTGAATGGGAGAAATAGGATGAGAGCACCCTGTCAGAAGAACTTGATTAATATATACATATAATGTTTGGCTTTTTAAGAATTGCTTTATAAATCTGGGTCATCACTTTATGCAGAGTTATCATCTATCAAGGAAAGTGTTATATAGCAAATAAAAATGTCTTAATGTCATAGAAGTTTCTTAATGAATGTCCTTTGCTTGCTCTGTAACAGTAATACAACTGAATCTCAACAGAGTTAGTTGTAGAACACAAGAAACCATTGGAGATCTTATACAAAGTGCATCGTGAATGACATCATTAGAGATAATGATGTGCCAGTAAAATTTTTTAATAGTTTAAAACTTTAACAACTGAAATTATACCTTTTTACATTAGCAATAGAAATGTTTTACTCGGATATCTCCCTATCACTTGTATAAATGATAACATGTTCAGTTACTCATTCAGTAATTATCATTCACAGCCATGGTGTATTGATCAAATAATTGTTCATTTGATACATGTCTTGTAAATTGGAATTATTATGATTTTTCTGTTAGAAATTTCATATTTGGAGAGGGGGTGTTGAGCATAAAGTTTCTCTCTATGCTGATGACTTATTACTCTTTCTCTCAAATCCGTCTACATCCTTACCTCTAATGTTTTCACTTCTTGACCAGTTTAGCCAGATCTCTGGCTATAAACTCAACTTACATAAGAGTGAACTTTTCCCAATTAATAAAGAAGCACAAGAACTAATATTTCGTGATCTCCCTTTTAAAGTAGTCCATAATCAATTTACTTATCTTGAAATTACAGTCACAAGGAAGTTTAAAGATCTCTTTCGTGAAAACTTTGTCAATCTTTCATATACTATAAAACAGAGCCTGGTACAATGGTCACCTCTATCTATGTCCTTGGTAGGTCGTATTAATGTTGTTAAAATGTATGTTCTCCCCAAATTTTTATACTTATTTCAATCTATCCCAATTTTTATTCCTAAATCTTTTTTTGATTCCTTAGACTCTATTATTTTGTCATATCTGTGGCAGAATAAGCGCTCTAGAATTAATAAAATCTACCTCCAAAATTCTAAAAAAGAGGGTGGCATGGCTTTACCTAACTTTCGCTTATATTACTGGGCAGCTAATATACGTTGTGCTGCTTTCTGGTCTTTCTTCCACGGTCAACCCGAGTGCCCTAACTGGGTGGCAATGGAGTTGAGCTCCACTAAAGAATTATCTATATCTGCACTTCTTGGCTCTGCACTCCCTAGCAGTCTGCCCAGATCAATAGCTAATCCTCTGGTTAGACACACTTTGCGTATATGGGCTCAGTTCAGGAAATGCTATGGTTTCCAGGGATTTTCCGTTTCTAGCCCTGTCGCACATAATCACCTTTTTTTTTACCTACTACGTACGATTCAGCATTCCATGTCTGGTACAGGAAGGGCATTAGACATTTTGAAGATCTCTTCAAAAAATCCGAGATATCTGAAAAAGTGAGCGTTAGGCAGGTTGAACTTAACGGAGAGCTGCTGAAAAGAAGCGAAGCGATTATCAATGAAGAGATCTTCAAAATGTCTAATGCCCTTCCTGTACCACTGGAGAGTTTAGCATCGGTAGCTGAGTGAAGGGCGCTGAGTAGGCTACGGTCAATTATGGAAAACTCTGAACATCCTCTACATAGCACCATCCAGAGACAGAGAAGCAGTTTCAGCGACAGGTTACTATCGATGCAATGCTCCTCAGACAGGATGAAGAGGTCAATACTCCCCAATGCCATTAGGCTTTACAATTCAACCGCCAGGACTTAAGAACTTTTTAAAAGCTATTATTAATGCTTTTTGAGATAGTGATTTAGATGCATATCATATTTTTTACTGAGTTAGGTATTGTATGTAATTAGTTTTGCTACAACAAGTGTATGGGACATTGGAAAAAAAAGTTGAATTTCCCCATGGGGATGAATAAAGTATCTATCTATCTATCTATCTATCTTTAATTCCTAACTTTCCTGAAATGCCTGCAAAAAATGCTATGGACCTATTTCTTTCCATTAATCCACTAGGTAAAGGTTTAATTTCAATTATCCGAGATAAACTAGCAGCCTTACGACGGGCCCCTGTGGATAAAATTAAAATGGCCTGGGAGCAGGATTTAAATATCTCCTTATCCGAGGAGAGCTGGGACTCAGTTCTCAAATCGGTTAACTCAACCTCCCTTTGTGCTCGCCATTGCCTCTTACAGTTTAAGATTGTTCATAGAGCCCATATGTCTAAATCTAAACTATCTCGATTCTACCCTGGCATTAGTCCGCTCTGTGATAAATGCAAGAAGGGCGTGGCCTCTCTCATCCATATGTACTGGTTCTGTCCTAGCTTGGAGAAATTCTGGAAAGATGTCTTCACTACATTATCGGGTATTCTGAATCAGCACCTAGAACCTAACCCCTTAATTGCTCTGTTCGGTTTTTAGGGCGAGACAGATTTATGTCTGGGTCTGACCAAATGCCGAATACTATCCTTTGCCTCTCTCCTGGCGAGACGCTTGATCCTCCTTAGATGGAGAGATGTTGCCCCGCCCACTCATGCGCAATGGCTTAACGACATTATGGCCTGCTTGGACCTCGAAAAAATTCATTATTCAGTTCTTAATTCGGATCTAAAGTTCCATAAGGTCTGGGGACCTTTTATCGAGTACTTTCATAACCTTCCTCCTGACTAGGGTTTTTTTTTCTTTTTTTTTCTTTTCGATCCCTTGCTTTCAGCTCCCTTTTTTTTTCCTGGTAGTAGGCATTATTATCCTCTGTTGCTAAGTGTATTCACAGTCTGGGAGTTTGACTGTCCGGACTTATACTCTTTATACTGTGTGGTGGTTGGTCTGGAGTTGTTGTTGTTTTTTTCTTGTGTTGCGGGGCTTGGGGAGGACACTAAGCTCACTTGTCTTTAATTTAGGTGCTTTTTTGTTAAATTCTCTTCCTTTGTAGCATATTGTTATTGTATGCTTAATCTTGCACTGTATTAATGCTCCTCATTGGGATTTGGGGTTTTTAATTTTGTAAAATGTTTTGAAAAACTAATAAAAAAATTTTAAAAAAAAAGAAATTTCATAAACTCTGCTAGATTTCTCAGAAATGTTTCCACAACTCTCTTTTGGCTGTGTTTCTAGTATTAACTGATAGACTAATTTTCATGCATGTGAAAATAAATATTCCTTTGCTTTTCCTTTCACGTGTGTGAATTTCCTTTCTCACCAGCATAGTGGGCATATTATTTCTATTTCTTTCCATTGGAATTACAGTGCCTATAAAAAGTATTCACCTCCCCCCCCCCCCCCCACCCACCCACCGGAAGTTTTCATGTTTTACTGTTTTACAACTTTGAATCACAGTGTATTTAATTTGCTTTTCTTGACACCGATCAACCGAAAAAGACACTTTCGTGTCAAAGTGAAAAAAGATCTCTGCAAAATGATCTATATTAATTGCAAATATAAAACACAAAATAATTGGTTACGTAAGTATTCACCCCCCCTTTAATATGACACACTAAATCATCACTGGTGCAGCCATTTGGTTTTAGAAGTCACATAATTAGATAAATGGAGAATACCACGTGTAGTCAAACTGTTTCAACTGATTTTAGTAAGAAATACCTGTTTCTGGAAGGTCCTCCTGCTGATGGCAAAAACTACACGTTGAGAACAAAAGAACACTCCAAGCAACTCGGCACAAAGATTATTGAAAATCTCGTCAAGAGTTAGATACAAAAACATTTCTAAGTCACAAAATATCCTTTGTTGTACAGTTAAGTCAATCATCAAGAAATGGAAAGGATATGACACAGCTGTAAATCTGCCTACAGCAGGCCATCCTCAAAAACTAAGTGACTGTGCAAGAAGGGGACTAGTGAGGGAAGCCACCAAGAGACCTTAGACAACTCTGGAGGAGTTGCAAGCTTTCGTGGCTGAGGTGGGAGGAACTGTGCATATAACAACCTTTATCCGGGTGCTTCTTCAGTGGCAGCTTTATGGGAGAGTGGCAAAAAGCCACTGTAGAAAAAATTTCACAGGAAATCTCAGCTAGAGTTTGCCAGAAGGCATGTGGGAGAATATGAAGTCAGCTGGAAGAAGGTTCTTTGTCTGATGAAACCTAAATTGAGCTTTTTGGCCATCAGACTAAACACTATGTTTGGCATAAGCCAAACACCACACATCATCCCTACTATGAAGTACGATGGTGAGTGCATCATGCTGAGGGGATGCCTCATTGCAGCAGGCCTTAGAAGGCCTGTGAAGGTAGAGGGTAAAATGAATGCAGCAAAATACAGGGAAATCCTGGAGGAAAACCTGATGCAGTCTGTAACATTACTGTGACTTGGGAGAAGATTTTTTTTCCAGCAAGACAATAACCCCAAGCATGAAGCCAAAGCTTCACAGGAATGGCTTAAAAACAACAAAGTTAATGTCCTGGAGAGTCCAGACCTTGATCCAATTGAGAATTTGTGGCTGGACTTGAAAAGGGCTGTTCACTTACGATCCCCGTGCAATCTGACAGAGCTTGAGCAGTTTGGTTTAAAAAAAAATGGGGAAAATTTGCAGTGTCCAGATGTACAAAGTTGATAGAGACCTATCCACAGAGACTTAAGGCTGTAATTGCTGCCAAAGGTGCATCTACTAAATACTGTCTTGAAGGGTGTGAATATTTATGAAATCAATTATTTTGTGTTTTATATTTGTAATTAATTTAGATCAGTTTGTAGAGATTTTTTTCACTTTGACACAAAGGAGTTTTTCTGTTAATCAGTGTCAAAAAACGCCAAATTAAATGCACTGTGATTCAATGCTGTAAAACAATAAAACATGAAAGCTTCCAAGCGAGTGAATACTTTTTATAGGTACTGTGTATTGGGTTGGTGAATGTTGTAGAGTTCAATGACAAGAGGACTACAAATCACACTCACATACATTCTATTAAATAGATTAGATACTTTGGAGGGGGCACAATCTTAAGGTTGTATGGTGATTTGTCAGCTGTATAGAACCTCATCATTAATCAATTATGGCTGATAGGTAATCAATAAAATTAAGATACCAGGGCCATCATAAATGACTGATGTACAGGGAGGTTTCCATAGTAGAAAAAGTTTTATAGGTTGTCTCTGTTGGTTCGCTGATATGGTATAGCACTTCTTTCTTCAACATCAGATGATGTTTTATGCAACTATAAGGCATAAATATTGTAACTATCCTATAATACATCTTGGAAGAAGATATTTGATTGTATGTGCATATTAAACATATATAATGAAAAAAGTTAATGTGTTTATTTTTTTGTAGATGTTATTATATTTAAGTGTTAACTATAAGCGAATTAAACTTTTGGTAAAGGTGTTGTATATCAGTAAATTTAGATACCCATGAAAAATCCATTCTGAATATTATTCATGTTCTGCTCAATTTGGTCAATGTACTACAAACTGTGTTTAATATGACTTTATTTGCTGATTGATAGATGATGACCCAGTCAGGATCTAAAGGAAAACCAGGAGGTCCTTCCACTGTGACAGGTCCTCAGAAGGCTGGAAGTCAACTGGATAATATGTTGGATGAATTGCATGTTGGACTGAATAAATTGGGAGTTGCAACTGTAGCAAAAGGAGTGTGTGCTGCATGCAAGAAACCCATAGCCGGACAGGTAAGAACTCTTAGGATTAAAAGTGACTTGGTTTGTCTTTGGATGCCATTAGAAGTAGTTTGAGGTGCAGTACGTTTGCATTTTAATGGGTCCAATATTACTGCAGGAAAAAAAGCACTGTTCCGTGTTATTTTTGGTTTCTAAAGTTGAAATACTTTCTTTTTATCTACCCTTTGCACTTGTCCAGATTAAAGTTCATCTATCATTCCTTGGTTCACTTTTCCAGCCCACCTGGATCTTATTGTAATCTTCACCATCAACTAAACTTATCAGATTTGGTGTCATCATCACCACATACCCTTGATTAACAAGCCTTATTGTATAATTGTAAAGGTATACAAGCTAGTATTTAAGAAGTGGGATTGTGTGTTGCTTTTCACGCTTGTAACAAACACTAAAGAGTGTTCATTTTGTCAGGTTGTTACTGCAATGGGTCGTACTTGGCACCCAGAGCACTTTGTGTGTACCCACTGCCAAGAAGAAATTGGCTCTCGGAATTTCTTTGAGCGGGATGGACAGCCATACTGTGAGAAGGACTATCACAACCTGTTCTCCCCACGCTGTTACTATTGTAATGGACCCATTTTGGATGTGAGTATCTCTGATATCTGCATTGTGAGGATGCTTCATCTGTCAGTAACAAGAGTGAACATAGCTCATATATACTATGTCCCTGGGAAGGTTTCTTTCTGGGAATTTTTGTTCTTGTTGATGGAGTAGATTGCATTAAAAACTGAAGACAAGTGCAAACACGAGGAAATCTGCAGATGCTGGAAATTCAAACAACAACACACACAAAATGCTGGTAGAACACAGCAGACTAGGCAGCATCTATAGGGAGAAGCGCTGTCAACGTTTCGGGCCAAGACCCTTGGCCTGAAACGTCGACAGCGCTTCTCCCTATAGATGCTGCCTAGCCTGCTGTGTTCTACCAGCATTTTGTGTGTGATATTGGGAAGTGTTTGGTAGTATGAAATTTCTTGGAGGCCAATGTTGTGGAGTTGCATTTGTGTTTATCATTTTAATAGTTTTATGCCACTCATCATGGTGCACAGACATGGCAGCTCTGACTCAGTCTTGCTCAGCTGACCTGGTAAACCAAACAATCAAATGTCGTCCATTTTGTCTACCAAGGGAGTTTTCTGCCTTCATCCTGGTTGCAGTGTACATTCCATCTCATGCCAATGTCAGGCAGGCACTCAAGAAGCTGAGCACCATGGTTAGCAGTCATGAAACAGCACACCCGGATGCCTTCCGTTATCATTGCAGGAGATCTCAACCAAATCAGCTTAAAGACAGTTCTGAACAGCTGCTACAAATACATCATCTGTGGAATCGGAGGAGGCAACACACTGACCACTGTTATATCGAGAAAGCTTACCATGCTGTCCCATACCCACACATTGGAAAGTTTGATCACCTGACTGTACTTCTCCTGGTGTATAGGTAGAGATTAAAGACCATCACACCGTGATGAGGACCAAGAAGGCATGGTGAAGGGAGGCAGAGGAGTGCCTACAGAACTACTTTGAGTCAGTGGACTGGACAATATTTAGGGACTAGTCTTTGAATTTGAATGAATACTTCATAAAGACCTGTTTGGATAAGTACGTGCTTTTGAGAACAAACTAGGCATACCCAGACCAAAGGCTGTGGATGAACCAGCAGATTTGTAGTCTGCTGAGGGCTTGATCTCCGGCATTTAAGACCCGTGATCTAGCATAGTACAAGAAATCCGGGTGTGGTCTATTGAAAGCTATTTCAAGAGCGAAAATAAACATTTCCAATTGGAGTTAGAGTCTGAATCAGATGCACGTCAGCTTGCAGGCCATTATTTCCTAAGTCCATCATTAAAGATCCCTATTACCAAGAACATGTCCACTTCTCATTGCTACCATCAGGGAAGAGGTGTGAGTGTATGTATGTGTATATATATAATTGTAATTTGTAGATTGTTTTATTATTATGTATTGTAACGTACTGCTGCTGCAAAACAACAAATTTCAAGACAAATGCCAGTGATATTAAACCTGATTCTGATTATAAGTAACCCTGGTCTGGTTTGCTTCATTTTTCTCTAATGATTTATTTATTTTTGTGTTCTTTTTTTACAGAAAGTGGTGACTGCACTGGATAGAACATGGCACCCTGAACACTTCTTCTGTGCTCAGTGTGGCGCTTTCTTTGGGCCAGATGGTATGATGCTGTCACTAATACTTAGTCTGTCATGCAGTTTGGCCATTCGTGATCTATCTTTTAGAATTGTTCAGTACAATTACTAATTAGCAGTGCATTTCCAGAATAACGTTTATCATCCAATTTCAACGTTGACCATTCCAGTGATGGTTAAACCAGGCAGTATGCGATGCCTTTAACACATTAGAAATAGTAAAGCAAGTAGCATATATATTTATTGTTCAGTATACAAATAATATAGAAATGTTAAAAATCGACAATTAAGTCTGCTAGCAGTACAATGAGTCATTGGTGTTATTAGTACAACTTGCTATGGACCTGGGTTCAATTCTAACTGCTGGTATTTTCTGTGTGGAGTTTGCATGTTCTCCCTGTGACCTCGCGAACTTCCTCTGGGTTTTCTGGTTCCCAAAAATATGTGGGTTGGTAGGTTAATTGGCCACTCTAAATTGCCCCTAGTGTGAAAGTGAGTGGTAGAGTCTTGGGAAAACTGAAGAGAATGTGGGACAATTACAAATGGGTTCAATGGAGGATTAGTGTTAAATGCTGAATCAGTAGGCCCCAGGGCATGTTTCTGTGGTGTAGCTCTTTCAGATTTTATGAATTAATGATAAACCAGATATATTTTAAACGGTTGATGTTACATCATGTATGTAAATGGGTAGTTTGTCAAATTGTTTGAATCCTGCTAGAAACCTGTTGCTAATGGAAGTGACATCAGAGTGTGGATTATTGTAAAAGCTCATTTGTATCACTAATGTCCTTCAGGGATGGAAATTTACCTTATTTTGTCTGGCAAAAAGGCAATCCCAGGCCAAACATGCTCACTGTTAATAGGCTTTTGAATTAGCTTTGCAAGCTTCTTAATTATATGAAAATTAAATGCTTCCCTAGCAAACAATTTATTATGGAATAAATTGAATAATAAAACTTCCACTTGCATAATGCATTCTCTGGTGCAATAGGAAATTATTTCCATGCTCCTGAATTTTGATAATGTGCTGTAATCCCAAAACAGAATTTAGTGTGATCTCTTCGTTTTTTTTGGCTTCAACATTGTTGGATGTTTATTTAAATGTAGAAATTATGAGAATTTTAAAACAGTTTGTGATTAATGGTGACCAAGAGTATGCCTGAATAAGAGAATCCAGAAACAATTTTCTTTCTATAAATTTGAACCTATATGATGCATATTCTTGGTTTCCATAATACAAATAAAGATTTTTTTCTATTATTTGCATTTCACAATGCTGAAAATATAGAAACTAGGGATTTTTTTTTCATTTACTTGATTTAATCAGACCCATGCAAACTTTTCCGTGAGTTACGGTTTTAGTAAAGAGATTATTCCTTCATGAATAAAATAATCCATAATTTTGACATCACAGTTTACATTGTACTGTGTCAGATTTCTCTTGTTCTTAAGCACTACTTGAATCCTTTGGTAATAAAAGTAGCAGCCACGTTATCTAATCCAATTAAGTGTGTTTCTTAGGTTGGGATAAGCAGCTGAAGAATATTGTATGAATGAAGAGCACTGACCTATGGGACAGATGTCAGCACTGTCCACTATTACTATAGTAATAGTAATCATACTATTATTATATTATTATATTACTATAGTTCATCTTCTGAAATTAAATTAGTGCACTAATTTTGCAGTACTGCACATAGGAATGGGAGTTTTAACAAAATTCTATAAAACTCAGCCCACAGTTTTTTTTAATTGTATTCTTTACTTTTATTTTCCACTATGGGTTAAGTTGGCATGACTTCAGAAATAATGGCAATTTCACCTAAGATTCTGCTAGAATATTGTAGGTTGGGTTGGTGTGTGTGGACTGACTGCAGTAAATATATTCCCTTTTACAGGATTCCATGAAAAAGATGGGAAAGCCTATTGTCGCAAAGATTACTTTGACATGTTTGCTCCTAAGTGCGGTGGTTGTGCACGAGCTATTCTTGAAAACTACATCTCAGCCCTCAATTCACTGTGGCACCCAGAGTGCTTTGTGTGCCGGGTAAGAGAAGCAGCAACCTGAGAGTTTGGCTTAGAAAGTGTTATTATAGCAATGCTGTATGTTGCTAACTGTTAGATTTTGCATAGACTGAGTCATTACATTAGAAAGGAAATTAAAAATTATTATATAATTTTATACTATGCATGATGCTGCATTCTGGTACAGTATGGAGTTTTTTTTTTGATCTGAGAGAAATTGTCATATCATGTCAGCAGTTCATAACACGGTATCCTGTTGTAGTGGTAACTTCAGGCAGTAACATAAATAATTATTACCAGGCACCACCAAAGGCATTGACCTGAATATACTGTAGTCCACTGACCCTGGTCAGCACATTGTTGCATTACTCAGCATTGTCTTTGATGGAATAATTTGACTGAACATCTTGAATTTTCCCGTTGTAGTTCTTATAAAGTCAGATTGGTGCAAGAATGTTACAGATTGAATCAAGCCCTGGTCTAAAGGCTGAATTCAGTTTATCACAATTGCGGGGAGAAAAATAACATGCTTTTATTCCACTTACAAGTTCTTCAGCAGAAGAATGAACATGGAGGTTATCTGACAAAAAAGTAGTCTTAATAAAGATATATGGTTGTTTTTTCAGGCTGATGGGTAATGAGGCTGGAGGGGAGTATGGGAGAGGAAAAGAAATAGGAGGACCGGAGGTGAATTGGAAAAACTCACTCCCAAAAACTCTTTTTCCCTTTTAGTGCTACCCACCCCACACACTTGACCCACTGGATCCTCTTTCCCCCACATCTTTTCCATCTGTTCTCCTTCCCTCTCTCTTGATTGTTTACATCAATCTTTCTTACTTACAGGATCCAAAGGCTACATGCTTGTTATCCTGGAGCCTTTGTGCCATCTTTATCACTTTTTTCCTCACCTGACTTCATCAGCCCTGTTTTTTCCTTGTCTGCTTCAACCTATCAGATACCTGCCTGTGTCCACCTTCATCTTTCCCCCTCCCTCACCTGTCTCCTTCACCCCATCGTACCCTACCCCTCCTCAGTCCACCTGTCACCTACTTGCCCCTGTTTCACCCCTTCTATCTTTATTACAGCTTTCTTTGCTTTCCGCTCTCAGTCATGATTCAGGGGTTCAACTCAAAACATAACCAAATCTTCCCTCCACAGATCACTTCTGGCTTGCTGAGTTCCTCCAGCAGATTTTTTTTGCTCAATATACACGTGTATGTTCATCAGCCTTAACCTTTAGCTATCCCATCATTGTTGTCATCTGAGTCTGCAGAGGAGAACCAGTATATAAAATTCCCACACAAACTAAGTTTCTCCATGGACTTGCTGAATCAACATGTGCTGGTCCCAGTTCTAAATTGTCCTGTACTGTCTGCTGTTTAGAAGGTTCTGAGCTGATGTAACAATCAGGTGCATTGTCAACAACTGCCTCTTCTGATTTGGCATCGTTCAGCTCGGTGAGTAACACATTACTAAATGTTGGAAGATCTCAGCTCATCAAGTAGCATCTTTGGAGAGGAATAAGGTTGATATTTCAGGCTGACACTCTTCAACAAAATGCTGCTTATCTCCATAGATACTGCTTGACCTGTTGAGTTCCTCCAGCATTTTCTGTGTGTTGTTCAAAATTTCCAGCATCTGCAGAATGCCTTGTGTCTACATTCAGCTCCGTGAGTCTGCCAACTATGAGTGCTTCAGAAGTTAGGAAAGCTTGGGAACGTGGCCAAGGTGAGTATTGCGGAATGGATTGGGCTGGAGTATGGCCGAGAACCATATTTAAACCATCTATATTTTGTAAGGCAAAATAAATTGTGAGTAAGAGACTATTGTCGTGTGGCTCGCTGTGGTAGACCTCTGTACTCATGTGGTGTCCCGCTCTTCGATGATGAAGGACAATCTTACTGTGGTTCTGCATTATGGATTGGATTATTGCATTAATGGACTAGACTTTTTTATATTCTGTGTTTTTCGCCCATTCCTTTCCTTTTTGTTGTGTTGGGGAGGGGATTTGGGGGTCGGTGTTCTTGGGTTCTATTATTGACAATAAACAGGATTGGTCAAAGAACACTGAGGCTGTCTACAAGAAGGGTCAGAGCCGTCTCTATTTCCTGAGCAGACTGAGGTCCTTTAACATCTGCCAGACGACGCTGAGGATGTTCTACGAGTCTGTGATGGCCAGTGCCATCATGTTTGCTGTTGTGTGCTGGGGCAGCAGGCTGAGGGTAGCAGACACCAACAGAATCAACAAACTCATTCATAAGGCCAGTGATGTTGTGGGGGTGGAACTGGACTCTCTGACGGTGGTGTCTGAAAAGAGGGTGCTGTCCAAGTTGCATGCCATCTTGCAAAATGTCTCCCATCCACTCCATAATGTACTGGTTAGGCACAGGAGTACATTCAGCCAGAGACTCATTCCACCGAGGTGTAACACTGAGCATCATAGGAAGTCATTCCTGCCTGTGGCTATCAAATGTTACAACTTCTCCCTTGGAGTGTCAGACACCCTGAGCCAATAGGCTGGTCCCGGACTTATTTCCACTTGGCATAATTTACTTATTAGTATTTAATTATTTGTGGTTTTATATTGCTATATTTCAACACTATTCTTGGTTGGTGCGACTGTAACAAAACCCAATTCCCCTCGGGATCAATAAAGTATGTCTGTCTGTCTGTTTTTATGTGGGGGAGGAAGAATTCAGGGGCCAAAGTTCTTGTTGCATTTTGTGTGGGGGTTTTGGGGTTGATTATTTGTTACATTTTGTGTGGGGGAGGTGGTTTGGGCTTGATGTTCTTGAGTTTTGTGTGAGGAGGTGTTTGGGAGTTGATGATCGTGATGCTGTTTTTTTGTGCAGGGGTGGGTTTGATGTTTGCCTTTGAATGACACATGGTTTTTCTTTATTTCATAGCTATCTGGAGAAGACAAATCTCAGATTTGTATATGGATACATACTTTAATAATAATGAATCTTTGAGTGTGAAATGTTGAGGACAAACATATGCATGCCATCTGTCACAGTGGTCGATGAACCCCTGTTGGTGATGGGCTCTGAGGTGACTTGGCTTGGCTTACGGTTCCCCACACCTTCTTACAAATAGTTTCTGAAGGCCACAGTCAAGCTTCTTACTGTAGTTGTGTGGCCTTCTGCAGGAAGTTGGGGAGATGGAGGGTGAAGTTCAGTATATTACAATGTGTATATGAAATGTTTGCCATGCCTGAATGACTGGAGGTGTGTCTGATGTGTGAATGTGAGTGCTGTTGTTGGAGGATGGGATTTGTTTTCCCCCATTTGTGATCTGTCTTGAGTCCTTTTGTAGCCTCTCTACATCCTCGGAACTACCTGCCTTTCCACCTACCTACGTATCATTTGGAAAATTTGCAACAAAGCCATCAATTCCATCATTCAAATCATTGACATATAACGTTGAAAAAATCGGTCCCAACAGAGACCCCTGTGGAACACCACTAGTCAGGAAAGGCTCCCTTTATTCCCATTCTTTGCCTCCTGGCAATCAGCCACTGCTTTACCCATGCTAGAATCTTTCCTGTGTTACCCTGGTCTTGTAGCT
This sequence comes from Hemitrygon akajei, assembly GCF_048418815.1. Taxonomy (NCBI): domain Eukaryota; kingdom Metazoa; phylum Chordata; class Chondrichthyes; order Myliobatiformes; family Dasyatidae; genus Hemitrygon; species Hemitrygon akajei. The sequence continues at coordinate 2,039,816 of NC_133137.1, read as the reverse complement.
TGTTAAGCAGCCTCATGTGTGGCACCTTGTGAAAGACCTTCTGAAAGTCCAAGTACACAATATCAACTGATTCTCTTTTGTCTATCCTGCTTGTTACTACTTCAAAGAATTCAATAGTTGTGTCATGCAAGATTTTCCCTTGAGGAAACTATGCTGATTGTGGCCTGTTTTATCATGTACCTCCAAGTACCCTGAGACCTCATCCTTAAAAATTTACTCCAACACCTTCCCAGCTATGGAGGTCAAACTAACTGGCCTATAGTTTCCTTTCATCTGTCTTTCTCCACCCTTGAAGAATTTTCCCATTTTCCAGAACGATTCCAGAATCTAGTGATTCTTGAATAGATCATTACTAATGCCTCCATGATCTCTTCAGCCACCTCTTTCAGAACTCTGGGGTGTGTTTCCCAAGAACCTTCTCTCTATTTATGGTAACTTCACTCACTTCATGCCCCCGACGCCTGGAACTCCACCATACTGCTTGTGTCTTCCACAGTGAAGGGTGATGCAAAATACTTGTACAATTCACCTGCTGTTTTGTTGTCCCCCATTACTACCTCTCCATCATAGTTTTCCAGTGGTCCAATATCCACTCTAGCCTTTCTTTTACAGTTTATGTATCTGAAGAAACTTTTGGTATTCTCTTTAATACTATTGGCTAGCTTCCTTTCGTCTGACATTCTTATCTTCTTAATGACTTTTTTAGTTGCCTCTGCTGGTTTTTAAAAGCTTCCCAATCCTTTAACCTCACTAATCTTTGCTCTATTATATGCCCTCTCTTTGGCTTTTATGTTGGCTTTGAGCTCTCTTATTGGCCACAGTTGTGCCATCTTTCCTTTAGAATACTTTCTTCTGTTTGGGGTGTATATATCCTGTGACTTCCGATTTGCTTTGAAAAATTCCAGCCATTGCTGCTCTACTGTCATTACTGCCAGTGTTCTTTTCTAATCAATTCTGGCCAACTCCTCTCTCATGCCTCTGTAATTCCTTCTACTCCACTGTAATACTGATACATCTGACTTAAGCTTCTCCTTCTCAAATTTCAGGGTGAATTCAATCATATTATGATCACTTGCCCCAAAGGGTTCTTTTACCTTAAGCTCTCTAATCAATTCCAGTTCTTTTCACAGCACCCAATTCAGAATAGCTGATCCTCTGCGAGCTGCATTAAAAAAAGCCATCTCATAGGCACTCTACAAATTCCCTTACTGTAATTTGGCACCAACCTGATTTTCCCAATCTACCTGCATATTGAAGTCTGCCATGGTTATTGTAATATTGCCCTTTTGGCATGCATTTTCCATCTTCCATTGTAGTTTGTTGGCCACATCCTTACTGCAGTTTGGGGGTGTCTGTATACAACTCTCAACAGAATCTTTTTACCCTTGCAGTTCCTTAACTCTATCCACAATGATTTCGATCCTATGTCACCTCTTTCTAATAACTTGACTTCATTTTTTACCAACAGAGCAACACCACCCCCTCTGCTTTCCTACCTGTCCTTTTGATACAGTGTGTGTCCTTGGACATTAAGCTCCCAGCTATAACCTTCTTTTAGCCATGATTCAGTGATGCCTACAACATCATATTTTCCAATCAGTAACTGTGCTACAAGTTCATCTACCTTATTCCATATACTGCACACATTCAGATACAGCACCTTCAGTCCTGAATTCACCTCTTTTGATTTTTTCGCACCATGCTCAACCTTTTGATTCCTAACTTTGTCTGAGGTCTTACCAACGTCTGCGCCACAATCTTTCCACTAACTGTTCTGGTACTCTGGTTCCCATCCCCCTGCAACTCTAGTTTAAACCCCACTGTGTAACATTAACAAACCTTCCTGCTAGGATATTAGTCTCCCTCCAGTTCAGGCGCAAGCCATCCTTTCTGTCCCATCTTCCCTGGAAGAGAGACCAATGATCCAAAAATCTGTGCCCTCCCTCCTACACCAACTTCTCAGTCATATGTTAAATTATATAATCCTCCTCGTTCAGGCCTGATTAATATGTGGCACAGGTAGCAATCCTTAATCACAACTCTGGAAGTCCTCCCCTTCAACTTAGCACCTAACTCCCTAAATTCCCTATGCAGAAGCCTGTCTCTCGTCCTACCCATGTCATTGGTACTTATATGGACCATAACTTCTGGCTCTTCACTTACGAATGTTGAGGACCTGATCCAAGATATCCTGGACCTTGGCACCCGGGATACCATGTGGGACCTCGTTCTCACCCATAGAACCTCCTGTACGTTCCCCTAACAAATCCCAAATCATCATAGAGTGCCTCTTTTCCCCCCTTCACATCTGAGTCAGAGACCCCACCACTGCGACTTTCCTCTTTTAGGTCATCCTTTCCCCCCCCCCATTGTTGAGGAGTATGGCTGCAGAAGTACTCTACACTGGCTCCTTAACCCCTATTCCCCTTCCTAACTGTCATCCAGTTTCCTGTGTCCTGCACCTTAAGTGTAACTACCTCTCTATATGTTCTATCTATCACTCCTTCAGCGTCCCAAATGACTTAGAGTTCATCCAGTTCTAGCTCCAACTCCTTAATGCTCTAAGTAAGAACTTGAATTCAGTTGTAAACAAGTAGAAATCTGATTGGATGAGGATTAACCAATAAGAAGGGATAGATGATGGGGTATAAATACCACTGGACTAGACACGTCCAGGCATCATCCCTGATGAAGATGAAAGAGTTTGTCATTGAAACGTCAGTTAAAATCATTACCTGTACCCAGCTGGAAGCCCAAGAAGAATTTATTTGACATAATACACCAGAAAAAATACTAGATCCAAATTCATATCCTTTCCTTCAATATTTCTTCTAGTCAAGATGGTGCCTGCATACAATGCTCTCTTGGTTGACATCTCCTGGATAGATCATGAAACCATATATTTTACTGATACTATGTCTTTTACATTTAAAGTTTCTCGTCATGGATGTGATTCTGAGACTGTTGGAGCCTGTGATTTGCTGTCTGGGTGTTTCAGTTCTCTGCAGTTTCAGAAGATTCTAGGAGGCAGAGGCAGCATGTGGCGGCCAGACTGCGAACTGATGTTCTACATCATTTTGCCGATTAAATCTTCTGTTGTTCGCCAGTTACAGCGGCAAGGGAGATTGAAGCATCAATGCGAATGTGAAAACTTGGAGATCGTTTGGGTATTTCAACACTCTGCAGTCTCCGAGAGGAATCTGGGAGACAGAAACGCGTGCATGACATTCATGACAGGAAGGCTGTGGGACGGGGCACAAGCAGTTGTTAGACTCCATTTCACTGATTAAAGCTTCCGTTGTTTGCTGATTAGAGCAATGAGGAGGATTGAAACATTGAGGCAAATGTGGAGAGTGAGCGGCAGCTGCCTGTCTTTTGATCGCTCTGTACTGGAAAGGGAAAGGGGAGCTGTTGGGCCCAGAGAGTGTTCTCTATGTCTTCTGCATTTTAGATGTGGACTTGGACTTGTAGTTTTTTTATATTCTTTGCTTTCTGCCTGATCTTTCCTGTTTTTTGTGCAGTGAGGAGGGATTTTGGGGTCGCTGTGTCATTGCATTTCTGTTCATTTTTTGTGCAGAGAGGTGGGATTGTTGGGGTTGATGACCATGCTGCCTTTCTTTCCTTTCTTTGTTTCATGGCTACCTGGAAAAGAATTTCAAGTTGTATATTTTGATAATAAATGAACCATTCTGTCATATATTTATTTACTATGTATATGATATTGCTGATGAACTGAGTGCACTGTAAGTGTCTCTGAAATTTATTTATAAAACTTCCTTTATAAAATCTATATTTTCTATTTCACTTACAGGAATGTTTCACACCATTCATAAATGGCAGCTTCTTTGAACATGAGGGTCAGCCATATTGCGAGATGCATTACCATGAGCGTCGCAACTCCCTGTGCTCTGGATGTCAGAAGCCTATCACAGGCCGTTGTATCACTGCTATGGGAAAGAAGTTCCATCCTGAGCATTTTGTCTGTGCCTTCTGCTTGAAACAGCTCAACAAGGGCACCTTCAAAGAGCAGAATGACAAGCCCTATTGTCACAACTGCTTCATTAAGCTCTTCTGTTAGATTCATCCCACCAGCCACCTCTTCAGGTCAATCATTCCTCTACTTCCACAAACTCATACTCAAGCACATGATCCTAATGGGAACAGAGATGTCCATCTTTTAGGGGTAATGCAGATGTTGGACTAAAATAAAAATAAAAATTCCTTGTGCATCTCCTCTCTCTAATAGTGACTGAGAAAAGAAAAAATCCTCTAGATGAGATTCACAGTACCATTTTCCCTCGGTGTCTACCCCACAACCTCAGGTGATTAACTTTCATCCATCTTTTGTAGGCTGCTGAGAAGCTATTAAAACAAATGTCTTGCATCCAAATCAGCATTGAAAAATTACCACTGGTCTCTGTCCAATTCAACTCTTTGATTATTTTTTTAGAATTGCATAGACCATTTTAACATTACAAATGCCACCCCGAAGAGTAAGTCTATTATGAGGCTTTTTCCTTTGTCGAAGAAGTAAACTAAAAAGTGAATAAATAATTGCAGTTGAACAATTCCCTGAATGTCTTGGTAAAGTTAACTGCATCAGAACAATCCCCTAAAAGAACCCACTGAACTAGCAACAAATCTACAGAGAACTATATAAAACAGATGTTGGTGCTGGAAAGCAGAAGTATTTTTTTGAGAAATGTCACTGTTGCACACCAGTGTCTCCTTGATGTCAGTAAAGCCTTTGACTGTAACTGAAGCAATAATATTTCTCGGCGATGGTCACAATCGCACTTCCTATGTTGGAATGCAGGGGAGTTTCCTTCTGTAGATGTATTTGATAGAACTTTTACAGTACTGTACCTTTTTATCCTCTAGTTTCAGTTACCTGAAGAGTTCATAATTCTGAACTTCCTTGTTGGAGCTTTGTGATTTTAAGATCATGACAACCACTTTTTGTAAGCCACACATCACATGTGTAGGTGATGCTAGTAATTTTTGTGCTTTCTTACAATATTAATGACTAATTCTTACATGGAAATTTAAAAGACTCTTAGATGGGACACTGCCTATTCACTTTTATAGCACAAGAATGGTTTTAATCTTTTGGGCATGTCCTAACATGATGCCTGTGAACGGAAATTTTTTCAATTGTGAGCCTGCTGTATTTTTATCAACTTCCTTCATTGCCTAATTTGCCAATAATTTATCTTTTTATGAAATGTCTTAATTCCTGCTGTTAAGCTTTTTTGGGGGTCTTCCCACCTAATGTGTTGTAATATTTTGTCTGTCATCCTACGAGTAATTCAGTTTTTTTTTAAAAAAGCAGTGGTAACTGCCAAGGTTGGAAGTTTTCTTGTGCCATTTTAACTGGTCACGCTCTGATAAATTGAAGCCTCACTAGTGTTTACAATGCATTGAATTCAGTCTGCCATTAAACCAAAGGGAATCACTCAAGAATGAGAGAAATTGTTTTAAGGAAATAATCTTGATTCCTTTCTCTGATCAGTAATAATCAGCTATGTTTGACTACATCTTTGTACATCTTTTAATCATGGCTTATACAATCTCATATATAGTCTCATGACTTTTTGCCAATAAAAGTGCTTTTCACTTTATTTTAATTGGTTGGTTGTTATTTGAACTATCCAAATCAACCTTGTGATTTTTCCATATGCTGATTTTGAAATTATCCTGCTTAATAGATCATTTTCTTTTTGTAATTGATTTAACCAAAGTAATTTTGGTTCTTGTGCAAGGTGTTAAAATTTGAAGAGTTGAAGAAAATATGTGAGAAATTTTGAGACTAAGCTTGAAAAAATAAAGAAAGAAGCAGAGTTCAGTAATTTTGAAGAATGCACATAATTAGAAGACCATGCAAAGAAGACAACTATCAAGAAATGAATACATATCAAATACAGTGAATTCTGGTCAGTTGGGGCACATTGGAACCAGTATGTTTGGGACCAATTCGCTGAAGTTCCATGAAAGTTGTTAAAAGGCATAACAAAGACCAAACTACTGCTTAACTGAATAACAAATAATGCATTTAAATGAAATACAGAATAAATTAGAACACTACTAATACTACTATTAGTAGTATAAAACTGTGTTTTAGTTCTAATAGTTACCGACAGAAGAATTCATTGCTCCAGTGTTCTTTTGATTGACTGTAAAAGAACAAAATCAGTGCAGACACCTATTGCAGATATCTTCATTGCCTTCCTGCATTAAGTCAAAATAAAACACAAAATGATCAAAAATCTGCACCTGTTGGCCCAAATGGATAACATAACACAAGCACATGCAACTGAGACTATTTAAAACTTGTTTGCTCCATTATGTCTGTGGTAATTTCTGGCATAACCAAGCCTGAATGCTTGAAACCACAGTGAGCAAAATAGTTCCGAATTGCCTTACAACTTCTTTCTCACCAACTGTCAGTAACAAAAACCATTGCTTTATGAATATAAGCACACATAAGTGACACTAGTTAAAAACTGATTGCTCTAAACAAGGTGTAGTGTCATAACAGCTTCACAAGTGCACTTGACTAACCCTAGTTAGAAACTGTTTGGTAACTGTTTCCTGCCCAATTCAGTGGAGAAAGTGCAGTGCAAGTAGACGGTAAGATGCAAGGTTGTGATAAGGTTGATTGTAAAGTCAAATGTTGTACTAAATGTTATGAAATAGGAGTCTTAAAACAGTGGGGTGTTACTGATTTAGGAATTTAATTTGAAATCAGTCACTTAAATTCCTTCAGTCATGCCTATTTGCAGCCAAATGTAACAATATATTTTATACTTGGGAATCAAAGTGGAAAATGAATGAGCAGGTTAACTTCATGGTTGCCAGGTTTTCAAAATGGAAAAGAAGGTGACAAGTGAGGTTCTGGTTCTTTGTCCCCAAGAGGACAGTGGAATCACCTTCACCAGAGAGCTGCAATAGTTCCTGCACAAATCTAGATGGGTAATAAATGTTCATCTTGCCAGCAATGCTCAAAGATGAATAATAAAAACAGAAATTCCAGAGTATGGAAAAACATGGACAAACATAGTGTTTCATACGGAATATGGGTAAGAAGCACACTAGGATTGGTTTCTTTGTAACAGTGGGAAGTTGTAGCTAGAATACATAAAATTATGCTAGATCCAGGCAGGGTCAAACTACGAAAAATCCATTTCACTTTGTGAAGAAGTCAATAATTATGGAGGTGAAGTTGAAATTATTTGTTAGAAGGATCAGAGTGGGATTAAAATCAAAACTGATTTCACTCAATGTACAAAGGGTGTCTAAAATTCTTTGCTTGAAATGGTAGCAATTGCAGAAATTCTCAACACATTCAACAAGTACAAAGATAAGCATTTGATGAGATGTAAGCCACTGGGGTTGCAACCAAAGCCTGAGCAGAGATGGAAGCGTGAAGCATGGATACATTAAAATAAATGGCAGCCCTCCTGTCCCTAACTGGCATAATTTCACATGGATATGTCAAAGGTAAGAAACGATAACTGGTGACATTAATTGTGCAAGTTTTCAGTGTTAAAAGAATCAGTATTTTCATTGCTCCTTCAGAACAAATAACAATTAAATAATGAATCATCCATTGGATGATATGGTAACTTAATTCTTGGACATAAATAGAATCATCAACAAAGTACTGATAAGAGTTGAATCATAAAAGCAAGTCATTATCTGGAGGTGAAAGAAGGTTGGAGGGTATGTGTGTAAATGTTTAAGCATGGCAAATGTGTATTATAATTTTTTCCAAATCTAATTTGGCATCTAATGATTAAATAATTATTTTCCAATTTGTAACACCTTGCACTTAACTATATTAAACTTTTATCTTGCCTACTTTTGTATTTCTTATTGGCTGATTATTTTACCACCAACCACAAAATTATAAGGCATTTATAAGCTATATAAATGTGTTCCAGAAATTTCTACAGGGTTTTGTAATTTTTGTGCAGAACAATTCAACAAAAATATCACAAAGGCAGTTTAAATTTTCCACCTGTATTCTCAGGGTTTTGCATGTAGTAAAGTTTCCAGGAGCTATGAAAAATTTGAGGTTAATAAGATCAGATGGTTTCAGGGTTTATTTTGACAATACTGTTTTATATATAATTTCAAACTGCTTAAAACTCAACTGCATTGAGGTATACTTAAGAATGGTTGAAACTGAAGATTTGAAGTGTTTTAAACACTTTGTAATAAAAGGTCTTCCCCAATGTTTGAAAATTTGAATATTTGAAATACTTCCTGTAGCTAATAAATTGGATACTGAGTGCATGTGTGCTTGTGGCCTTCCGCTGCTGTAGTGAATCCACTTCGAAGTTCAATGTCTTGTGCATTCAGAGATGCTCTTCTGCACACCATGGCTATTTGAGTTACTGCCACCTTCCTGTTAGCTTGAAGCAGTCTGGCCATTCTCTGAATTCTCTCATTAACAAGGCATTTTGGCAAACAGAACTGCCGCTCATTGGATTTTTTTTGGTTTTTCACATCATTCATCCAAAGATGAATGTGTGAAAATCTCAGGAGGTCAGTAGTTTCTGAGAAATTCAAGTCATCCTGTCTGGTACCAATAATCATTCCACGGTCAAAGTCACTTAGATCACATTTCTTCCCCATTCTCAACTGAACCTCTTGACCATGTCTGCATGGTTTTATGCATTGAGTTGCTGCCACATGATTCACTCACAGATTTGATATTTGCATTAACAAGTAGGTGTACTTAATTTAGTGTACAAAAATAATACATGCATATCCAGCATTACCATGGCAAATCTAATTCAATACGTGTGATTAATTTCATGTGCTTTCTATGTTATCTTTTTGGCAAGGAGATGTCCCCATGTTTGGGGAAAAAGTTCTATAGAAAATCAATGGTCTTTGTAATTATAATATTTTAAAGATGATTAAAGTACTGATGCTTTTAAGGAATATAAAAGTGGATAAGTCTCCAGGTCCTGACAGGATATTCCCCAGGACCTTGAGGGAAGTTAGTGTAGAAATAGCAGGGGCTCTGACAGAAATATTTCAAATGTCATTCGAAACAGGGATGGTGCTGGAGGATTGGCGTATTGCTCATGTTGTTCCATTATTTAAAAAGGGTTCTAAGAGTAAACCTAGCAATTATAGGCCTGTAAGTTTGATGTCAGTGGTGGGTAAATTAATGGAAAGTATTCTTAGAGATGGTATATATAGTTATCCGGATAGACAGGGTCTGATTAGGAACAGTCAGCATGGATTTGTGCGTGGAAGGTCATGTTTGACAAATCTTACTGAATTTTTTGAAGAGGTTACGAGGAAAGTCGACAAGGGTAAAGCAGTGGATGTTGTCTATATGGACTTCAGTAGGCCTTTGACAAGGTTCCGCACGGAAGGTTCAATCGTTAGGTATTAATATTGAAGTAGTAAAATGGATTCAACAGTGGCTGGATGGGAGATGCCAGAGAGTAGTGGTGGATAACTGTTTGTCAGGTTGGAGGCCGGTGACTAGTGGTGTGCCTCGAGGATCTATACTGGGTCCAATGTTGTTTGTCACATACATTAATGATCTGGATGATGGGGTGGTAAATTGGATTAGTAAGATAGGTGGTGGTGTGGAAAATGAAGTAGGTTTTCAAAGCTTGCAGAGAGATTTAGGCCAGTTAGATGAGTGAGCTGAAAGATAGCAGATGGAGTTTAATGCTGATAAGTGTGAGGTGCTACATTTTGGTAGGACTAATCAAAATAGGACATACATGGTAAGTGGTAGGACATTGAGGAATGCAGTAGAATAGAGTGATCTAGGAATAATGGTTCATAGTTCCCTGAAGGTGGAATCTCATGTGGATAGGGTGGTGAAGAAAGCTTTTGGTATGCTGGCCTTTATAAAGTGGAGCATTGCGTATAGGAGTTCGGATGTAATGTTAAAATTGTACAAGGCATTGGTAAGGCCAAATTTGGAGTATTGTGTACAGTTCTGGTCACTGAATTATAGGAAAGATGTCAACAAAATAGAGAGAGCACAGAGAAGATTTACTAGAATGTTACCTGGGTTTCAGTACTTAAGTTACAGAGAAAGGTTGAACAAGTTAGGTCTTTATTCTTTGGAGTGTAGAAGGTTGAGGGGGGACGATAGAGGTATTTAAAATTATGAAGGGGATAGATAGAGTTGATGTGGATTGGCTTTTTCCATTGAGAGCACGGGAGATTCAAACAAGAAGACATGAGTTGAGAGGGGACAAAAGTTTAGGGGTAACATGAGGGGGAACTTCTTTACTCAGAGTGGTAGCTGTGTGGAACGAGCTTCCAGTAGAAATGGTAGAGGCAGGTTTGGTATTGTCATTTAAAAAAAAATTGGATAGGTATATGGACAGGAAAGGAATGGAGGGTTATGGGCTGAGTGCAGGTCGGTGGGACTAGGCGAGAATAAGCGTTCGGCACGGACTGGAAGGTCCGAGATGGCCTGTTTCTGTGCTGTAATTGTTATATATATATATATTTTGAAATTGTTAAAATTAATCGTCATGTTTTGGATTTTTGATCTTTTTTTCTGTTTTGTCTTGGTAGGAACATAATAATCTTGGATGATTGGAGTTTTGCCGGCAGGATTTATTTGGGAGGGTTGTCCGTAGGGTTTAGCATGCTGACTGTTCTTTGGCCGGCTTCTTGGCTGTGGGAGGGGGGTGTGGGGTCTCTTTTTTTCTTTTTTCTCTGGAAGCTGAGTTGGGCTACCATCCAAATTTTCTGTTTGAGTACCTTATTTTATGGTTCATTCTCTGGTTCTAATAATTTATTGTTTGATCTTTTAACTCTTCTGTTAATTAGAATTGATAATGGATCAAAATATTAATTTACTTAATTTTAATGTGAAAGGGCAGGAGGTCAAATGAGAACAGGAGGGATAGGGGATCCAGTGGGAGGAGTGTGTGGATGATTGTCAGGGAGGGCGGAGGGGAAAGAATAAATGATGTGGGATGGGTGGGTGTAGGAGGAACAGGGTAGATCAGGACAAAAGGTAAAATGTTCATGTTATCAGGTTGTGGACTACCTAGATGGAATACAAGGTGCTGCTTCTCTGGCATTGGAGGAGGCTGAGGACAGGCAGGTTGGTGTGGGAATGGGGAGGGAAATATAAATGGCCAGCAACTGGGAGCTGCAGATACGCATGGTGGACAGAGTGCAATCTACACTTGCTCTAACCACTGTAGAGAAGACTATATCAATGCAATAAACACAGATCGAAGAGATGTGTGTCAACCTCTGCCTCACCTGATAGGAGGTAAGAGCATGGTTAGGTGTTACATGGGTGTGGAATGTGGGGTTGGAGAAGGATGATTGAACCAGGGAGCCATGAACAGAGTAGGCTTTGTAGAGAACAGGAGAGGATAATGTGACTGGTGGTATAATCATGTTGTAGCTGAAGGAAGTTTCAAAGTGTGCTGTGAATGTAACATTGAATTCTCCTCACCTTGTTCCACCTATCAACCTAAAACATCAACTGTTTATCCCCATCCATAGATGCTACCTGACTTGCTGAGTTCCTCCAGCATTCATTTGCCAACTTTTTCACCACCTGTTTATACGATCTGCCCTCTACCTCTCAATCCAGATGAATGATCTTTAGCAGAAATATCAATTGTCCATTTCCCCTGCATAGATGCTGCCAGGCCCACTGTTTACCCAACAGTTTGTTTTGTTACTTCAGATTGCAGCATCTGCATTTTCTGGTGTCAATGTTATTGCTGGCCTGTGTTGATCCTGTTGAATTGTAGGAGGTGGTCAACATCATGGACGTTTACAGAGATAAAGTAATTCATGCTGCATTTGATATCAAAGTCAAAGTAAATTTATATAAAAAATATGTCACCTGATACTATCTTGAGATTGGATTCTTTGCAGGCCTTTAAAAAATAAAGAAATACAATTGAATTTATAATATACTATTCATAAGCTAAGACTGACAAGAATTAATGTGCAAAGAAGACAAATTATGCAAATAAAAAAATACGAGAACATGAGTTGTACCCTTGAGTCCTTGGAAGTGAGTCTGTAGGTTGTGGAATCAGTTCAGAGTTGAGGTGAGTTGAGTGTCCCACAGCACTTTCCACCTGTATTGTGAGTTTATTTATACACTAAGCAGTAATGTCAGCTGTTATTACATACTTATTATCATCGTGAGCATTTTTGTGGTAGTTTTACCCAAGCCATCCAAAATGAATTGGGTGACTGCTACTGCCTGACTTGCAGAGAACATGGAAACATCTGAAACAATAGGTGAAACCATCAATCCTTTGTGCTCATGCTCTGTTTTTGAGAGTTTGATTCCTCAACGTAAAATCTATTTCTTCGTTTTTGTATCACTTTTTCTCGACCTCTATTCTTCAATATTTCTTCGAATTCAGTTTCTGAAATCTACTTAAGAAAGGTGCTTCAAAACAACCTGCTAGAGAACTCAGCGGGTCGATTAGAATCTGTGGGAGAAAGGGAATTGTTGACAAACCCTGCATCAATTTGTCTTGACGCAGTTTCGATCCGAACGTCGATATTTCCTTTACCCAAACTGATGTTGTTCGACCCGCTCGCTGAGTTCTCCAGCAGACTGTTCGTCGCTACAGATTTCAGTATTTCGAGTCGCCTGTGTCTCTATTTGGGAAAGGATTGGTCCATACATTTCACAACTCTTCCCAGACACATTTGACGTTCTGATAAACGCTAGGTAGTCATTAATATAACAAACAGTGGCCAACAGTAAAGTCATTAATATAACAAACCACCGAAAGTCATTGGCGGACACACCCTTCCAGCCGCGTGATTGGATATCAGCAGCCTGTTTCATTGGAAGAGTAGCTCTCATTCTGATTGGCTGCTTTCGAGTCTTCCTGATTGGTCGGAGCTCCGGGGGACCGCGGGTTGATTGGGTCGTTTTAATCCCGGTGCGTTCGGCGATTGGTGGTTTGCCGACGGCGCAATGGGTTATGGGCATGACCCAGCCTCCCTTCTTTCTTTCGTTCCGGGGCTCTGAGGTGAGTGCGGGCTTGTGTGATCGGAGAATGGAACCTGGGCTGGACGGACGGGAAACGCCCGGACATGATATATGAGATTTTAAAAAAATATGAGATTGAAGCTGGCGCCCAAGTTAAAACGGGACGCGGGCTGGGAAGTTGGATTGCGGCATGCAGTTTGTCTCAGCGCTGCTAGGCCCCGAGCCGCCTTGGCCCTCGGTATCTAACACGTGTCACTGACTGGTTCGCTCCGAGTCGCATACGAGACTCCGGCTTCCAGCCGATCCTGCGCCCTGGAGGGTTGTGCACACATTTAAATATTTTTCAACTTACTCGAGAATCTGAAAATGGATCTAGTGCTTTTTCGGGCACATATGACGAATAAACTCCGGCCTTCCAACCAGATGCAGGTAGATGGCAGAGTTGTCAATGAAACTTAGGTTAAAGTTGATATCTCTACCCGGTTGGGAGCCCGAATAGGGTTGGATCGTCCTGTATAATCTGTTAATGAAATACTAATCCACTTCAGAAAGAGGGTTAAAACTGAGAACAGGGGGTTTCCGCTATGCCCAACTGAGTGATTTGTTGGTGTTAAGAAGCTAAAAGGATTAAGCTATGAAGCTGAGTTGTGTGTGCTTGGCATATGCTTAATTATAGGTGTGGATGAATAAGGCAATTCAATAGAGTCGAAAAACTACGTAGATAGAGACAAGTTTTAATTAATTGAAGTACATTTTGCTGCACATGGTACTTGCCCATGTCTGCTGAATGGATCAAATGACCTAATTGAACTTTACATTGGCTGATGCTGGATGTTCAACAAGACGTTGCTTAGCTAAGCATTAATTCCTTGCACCATATCTGTCAGTTATCATTGTTTAGTCCCTGATCACTTGTTAAAAGCAATTTAACAGATGTCCCATTCCCCCTGAAAAGCTGTTCCATTTTGAAATGTATAATTGTCAAACTTGTCCTTCTAAAACCTCACATTCTTGGTGGGCATTCCGTACCCTCGTCTGCTGATTGCTGCTCCATACCTGGATCCACCCTATCACTTGCCAGCTCTTGTCCCACCCCTTTTCCTTCTTTGTACCAGCTGTCTCCCCTCTTTCAGTCCAATGAAAAGTCTCAACCTGAAATACCCATTTTCTGCTACAGCTGTTGTCTGATCTCAGTCTCTCCAGTAGTTTATATGTTTTTTTTTGTTCCAGGGTCCATCCTTTGCTATCTTCATGTCAACATAAACAGAAGAGTGGCTGATGGGGCATGATCAGTTAGTTAAAACACAGGAGTAAAATTAATCTTGTTGATTATGCACAAATGGCATTGACTGGAAAGACTAGTATATGGGGGGAATCAAATACATGGCTTTTGTTCAAGAAATTGGAGAGAAATCAAGGAACAATTGGCCAATTAATTATCTAAACTGAAGTCCTTTGCTAAACAGGAAATTCAGAACAATTTAACAGGGTCAGAATTTTCATAGATTGGTTTGTTAAACTTGTATTTTGTGACTGTAACTAGCAGAGTGGATAATAGGGTTGAGATATGTGCTTGGAGATATAAATGATACCATATGTATCAGGATTAACTATAGATGGGTATTATAGTACACCTGCTTGTGCCTTTTGCTCCATTTTGATATCGCAGCAAACAGTTACATGGCTTCCAGCATTAGGTTCTTTAATGTGCCTTATTAAATATATCACATAAGCTCTTTGCTTTGTAGTTAGTACTGTCCCAGGAAAACTGTTGCTATAACAGTGTTTTACATTTAGTGCCTTCTTGATAATTTAGATGGTCTTGTTCTGGAGCTAGATTTTCTGCTGTACATAAGATGAGTGGAAAAGTGTTGGTGCAAGGAGATTGGTTTAGTGCAGGGGTTCCCAGTCTTTTTTTTCGCCGTGGACCCCTGCCGTTAACTGAGAGCTCTGTAGACCCCAGGTTGGAAATCCTTGATTTAGAAGATAAAATAGAAACTAGTTTAATTTGAAGAAATTGGTTTATCTACCTTCAGAATAATAGCAAAGTAGAATATTGTTGAAATGTATAATATACAATATGGTGTTGTGTTGGTGAGTGGCCTAGTGGATAAGGCATCGTTCTAGTGATCTGAAGGTCACTGGTTCGAGCCTCAGCTGAGGCAGTGTGTTGTATCCTTGAGTAAGGCACTTAACAACACGTTGCTCTGTGATGACACCGGTGCCAATCTGCTTGGGTCCTAGTGCCTTTCCCTTGGACAACATCGGTGGCGTGGAGAGGGGAAGGCTTGCAGCTTGGGCAACTGCCGGTCTCCCATACAGCCCTGCCCAGGCCTGCACCCTGGAAACCTTCCAAGGTGCAAATCCATGGTCTCAGGAGACTAGCGGATGCCTATATATGGTGTTGTAAAGACACATCTGGCAGTCTTTGGAATAAGTAATAAGGAAGGCAATAGATTGGTCTTTTATGAGGGTGTGGAATATAAATGGGGCAAAATCTTACAGGGTTTTGATGAGGTAACATCTGGAATACTGAATACACTCTTGGCATTTACGGGAGGAAACGTGTATTGAATATGTTCAGGGTGTTCAGATGGATTTCTGGGGTGAAAGTTTCCCTTGTGAATGATTGAGAAGTTTAGTTTTTATTAATATAATTTCAGAAGAATGAGGGAGACTCCTGTGTGATCTGATTCTGAGGGAGTTTAATAGGATAGGTTTCTAAACTCGAGGTACCCAGTTATGACTGCCTTTTTGTTGGCTGCGTAGAACAACCCTTCCTTGGTCATGCTTCCAATTCTTGTACTACTTTGATATTGGTGCTGCTTCATGCACCCACACTTAGCCTCCAACTTCCACCTTGCCCAAAAATTTGCTTGGCCCATTTCTGATGCCTCTCTGCTTTCTGAATTTCTTTCTCCATTTCTGGAGACACATTGTCTATCAACATTTTTTATAAATTTACCAATTCCCATGGCTATCTTGATTTAACCTCTTCCCACCTTGTCTCCTGTAAAAAAAAAATAATAATGATATTCCTTTTTCTCAGTTTCTTCATCTCCAACACATCTGTTCCCAGGATTAGGCTTTCTTTCTAGGATATCCTCTCAACGAACAGGATTTTCATTCCTCCATCATTGATGCTGTCCTCACACACATCTGTTTCCTGGTCATCTGGACTAGCCTCATCTTCCTGCCGCCTTAACAGGGATAGATTTCTCACGTCCTCACCTACCACCCCATGAGCCTCTGCATCCAACTCATTCTTCATAACTTCTGCCATCTTCAACAGGATCATACCAGCAAACACATCTTTAGCCTCCCCTGCTTTCCTCAGGGATCGCTCCCTCCATGAATCCCTTGTCCATTCGTACTTCCCCACTAACGTCCATCCTGGCAAACGACAGATGCTACACCTGCCTATTCACCAACTCCCTTGCCTCTGTTCATGGGTCCAAGCTGCCATTCCAGGTGAGGCAACGTGGCTGAGACTTGCAGTGAGTTGGAGTCCACTTTGTGCCATCTTCCTGAAATGGAATTTCCTGATGGACAACTATTTTAATTCCTGTCTCATTCCTGTTCTGATATGTTGGTCCATGTCCACATATTCCATTTGGCTAGCTTCCAACCGATGGCTTGAACATCATTTCTCCTAGTATTTTTTTTCCTCCCCATTCCCTCTTCCATTCACCACTCTGGCCTTTTACCTCCTCACCTGCTTATTAGTTCCTTCTGGTGCCGCTTCTTCAGTTCCTCCCATAGTCCACTGTCCTCTCCTGTCAGGTTCCTTCTTCTCCAGCCCTTTATCTTTTTTACCTATCAGCTTGTTGCTAGTCTTCCTTCCCCCTCTCCTCCACCTTTTTATTCTGGCATCATCCCCCTTTCCAGTTGTGAAAAAAGGCCTGACCTACTGAATTCTTCCAGTATATTCTGTATGTTGCTTTGGATTTCCAGCAACTGCTGTGTGTATTGGTGGGATGGGTGTGGTGAGGATGATGTATGCCTTTATTCAATCTCCCACCTCCCTTTACACTAAGCAGATTTAAAGTTTTTAACAGAAGTGACGTAACTGCCTACTGAACCAAAATATCAAGTATCTTCCATCTCACAACTCATTAGCTCTAAATCACTGAGCTGGCACATGTCACATCTAATTCACTGCTTAGGAACCAGACACTGCTCTTTCCACCCTAGCAGCTCAGAATTAATTCTTAAAAATTAGTGCTTATTGTTCGTCCCTGGCTGTCATGAAGTTAATGGGTGGAGTGGGAATTTAAGACAGGTTGAATAAGGGACTTGAGCATCTGCGTTTTTTGGTATCCGCAAAGGGTCCCGGAACCGATCCCTCGCGGATAAGGAGGGCCAACTATCTATATAAAAATAAAGATTAACTAGCTTTAAACCTCATTTTGCTTTTTCTCATTGCCTTGCAGTGATATCTCGTCTTTAAACCAGTTTGTGGCAATCCTTGGAAGCACTTAAAGATGCCCAGGGAAGACAGAGCTACGTGGAAATCAAATTACTTTCTCAAAATTATTGTAAGTATAATCTTACTTCACTTTGGCAGTCTGACATCAGTATATTTAATTCATACTTGATATGAAGTTCACTAGCCATTGTATATTGTGCAGGAAGACACAGAGTCGACTGTACTTCCTTAGAAGGTTGGCGTCATTCAATGTCTGTAGTGAGATGCTGAAGATGTTCTATAGGTCAGTTGTGGAGAGCGCCCTCTTCTTTGTGGTGGCGTGTTGGGGAGGAAGCATTAAGAAGAGGGACGCCTCAAGTCTTAATAAGCTGGTAAGGAAGGCGGGCTCTGTCGTGGGCAAAGTACTGGAGAGTTTAACATCGGTAGCTGAGCGAAGGGCGCTGAGTAGGCTACGGTCAATTATGGAAAACTCTGAACATCCTCTACATAGCACCATCCAGAGACAGAGAAGCAGTTTCAGCGACAGGTTACTATCGATGCAATGCTCCTCAGACAGGATGAAGACGTCAATACTCCCCAATGCCATTAGGCTTTACAATTCAACCGCCAGGACTTAAGAACTTTTTAAAAGCTATTATTAATGCTTTTTGAGATAGTGATTTAGATGCATATCATATTTTTTACTGAGTTAAGTATTGTATGTAACTAGTTTTGCTACAAGTGTATGGGACATTGGGAAAAAAAAGTTGAATTTCCCCATGGGGATGAATAAAGTATCTATCTATCTATCTATCTTAAATGAAAATAAAACTTTGCAAATAGTGGGTTAGCCTCTTCACCAAGGTAAATTTGGGTCATCGTCTGCCCAAATATTCTGATAAAAAAGATCTGCCTGTAGTGTGATATTTCAACATGATGGGATAGATCTTATATAACTGGAGTCAAATAACAGACCAATGTGAACCATTAAGGAAAAATTGCATTAAAAGTAACATTTAAATTTTTTGATGCAATGTTAAGGATTGTACATAATTGTACAATGAAAAGAACAGGATGGATCTTTAACAATCCAGAAGAGCTCCAGTGGTATTGTATAATTGTCAAATCAACATTAATCCTGAGGCTGAATGGGGTTGTTACTTGTGTTGAATATCTTGAGAATCAGAATTGGATTTGTTATCGCAGATATGTTGTAAAAGTTTTTTGTTTTGTGGTAGCAGTATGGTGCAATACGTAAAATAGACTATAATTTACTATAAGAAATATTTTTAAACAGTAATATAAAAAAAAAGAATAAAAACAATGAAGTGTTCATGGTTTCCTGGCTCTTCAGAAATTGGATGGCAGGGTAAGATGCCATTCTTGCATCGTGTGCCTTCAGGCTCTTGTACTACCTCCCTGATAGTAATGACGAGGGCCTGGGTGATGGTGGATCTTTAATGATGAGTGTCACCTTTTTGAGGCATTGCCTTTTGAAAACGTACTTAATGTCGAGGTGGTTAGGGCATATGATGGAGCTGGCTAAGATTATAAACTTCGGCAGTCTGTGTGGAGAGGCCAGTGAACAGGAACAGAAAAATATGCAGATTGTAATCTCAGTTAACTCCACTAAGGGTGCTATCCTCCCCACTATCACATACATGCAGTGAATTTGTTTCTGTAAACTTCTGGCAAAAAATAGTGAAAGGATGGAATATATTCACCAGTCTTCACTTTTTCAATTTAACTCTTAATTTGGATATGTAGCTATGAGATTGATAGATTAAAATGAGTTTTGTTAATTAGTTATCACTAGCTTTTGATAAATGATTCAAAATGGAATTTATTTGGTTTTGTAGAAGATTTTAATTACCTCTTTGCTTTCTGGCTATGTATCTGCTTTTCAAAATCTTGAAGCCTGTTAATGTCCTCTGTTTTGTTCACTGCCTCCTAAGTTTTGTTCCTGTGCAGTTAGTTAAAATGTGAATAATGTTAGAATTGACCCCTTAAAAACTATTGCTTATGTTCTGGTAAATACTCTAGTAACTTTTATATTGCTACAGTTTCCTGTTACTTTGCCAATTTCTGTCCATATCTTTACCCCTTTATTTGATGGGCTTCAACCTTGATAAAGAAATACTTAAGTGATACTTTATCAAAAGTCCTGTGGAAGTTCATGAATACCACATTGATGGCTTGCTCTCTTGCTTCATCAAAATGCTCCAAGTAAGATGACCATAACTGACCTTTGGATTCTAGTCCTTGTATCATGGTAGGAAGAGGCTTGAAAGTCGAAAGGAAATTTTTTAAAACTGTAAATTTGAAGTGGAGAATGCCTGAAATACTAAGCATGTCAGGCCATTTCTGTGGAAAGGAAAATGTTCAGTGTTTCAGGTCAAAGATTCTTTGTCCAAAATCTGTTAAACTTCATTTACACTGGTGTTACCAAGATAACAAAGATGCATGCCATCAGCAGTTTAAAGATCGCACTACAAGATGTTTAATTGTGAAAAATTTGTGTTTAGATTGCAACACATCTGCATTTAATAAGTTTTTGTTTCTTGTGATGAAATGGTGCTTATGTACGTAATTAAACTGTTCCTATATTCTCTTTAGCAACTATTAGATGATTATCCAAAATGTTTCATTGTCGGAGCAGACAACGTTGGATCCAAGCAGATGCAGCAGATCCGTATATCGCTGCGTGGTAAGGCTGTCGTGTTGATGGGCAAGAATACCATGATGCGCAAGGCTATCCGTGGTCACTTGGAGAACAACCCTGCTCTGGAAAAGTAAGGGATGATAAAGCAATGAAGCTGTTTACCACAGTATGAATTGACGTTGTCACGTACCCCGTGACTGGGTTACTGAACCAGCAGAAATGGAATAATACATTGGAGTCTGGTATTACTGTAACTAATAGTGTTTATTAGTAAACTAAGTAATACAGTACTATAAAATGCAAATATATATAAAACAGGTTAGCAATGATATATACAGTAGTGTGGAAATAGGAATCAAAAATCAAACTCTTTCAAAGTCTAGGGGTAAATGAATAGTCTTATGATGATGCAGAGTTCAGTTTAATTTAGGTCGAGGTAGTTGCTAGTGTACCGTTGGGGGGGGGGGGGGAAAGAGAGAGAGCGAGAGGTGTCATCGTCATTGTCTTCTTGTCCTGTTGTGGTGACCGACTGTGATCCCTCTGTACCAGGCACGACCGTTCTTCAGTAGTAAGCCTGCCACCTAGGCAAGGGTGGACACACACACAAGCCCCCACCGGTCTGCCTTCACACACTGTGAGCCTCTGATCTATTCCCCCGAATGGATCCTCCAAACCCCTACCTTCACGTTGGTGCACAATGCTCTTACAGTGTCCCGTGGTGTGTCTCCCTGGTGTGTGTGTCTGTGTCTTTGCAGACCTGCTTTTCATCTCCCCTTGCGGGGTAACAGCTTTCCATCACCTGGTCCCACGTTGCTGTATCAGCAAGAATCCACACCAGCAGGCAAAGAAAGTGTCCTTGAAGCAAGGTAAACAATTAGCAAAGAAGCCATAATACTAAATCATCTCTCCCCCTCCCTCTCTCTCTCATATTAGCAGCATCTGCAGCAGGATGCCTCCCTCCCTCCCCCTCTCGTTAGCAGCATAGTTCACGGGGGGTCAACTCTGGACCCCATGTCCGATTGGTTTACTCATCACAATGTGCATAATTACATATGTACTAATATTTCTCTTCAGGCTTCTCCCACACATTCGTGGTAATGTTGGCTTTGTGTTCACTAAGGAGGATTTGTGCGAAGTCCGTGACATGCTGCTGTCCAACAAGGTAAATTTTTTTGATCATTACTATGATAATTTAAAAAGGGAAGAATGAAGATAATTCCCTTATGTAAACCAACATAGAGATTATTTGACAAAATTGATCGACATTCTTTGATTTTTTCAGTCTTTAATTTTTAACACAGGCTGTTCATTGCCAGTTATGGCATCTATACTTTCCCTACACTGGTAGTCATGAATGGGGAGAGTAATTGCTACATCTTGAACGTTGGTTTAATTTAACTGGCCTGGATTTGTAGAGTTTTCCTAGTCTTTACTTTGAGATATGTTGGTGTGTTTTATTGAAAGCACCTTCTGTTGTTATAATGTCAGATTGTATTCTGCTGGCTTTTGTTCCACCTGTGCTGAGTTACTGTTCTTAACTCAACATGGATTTGTGTGTGTAAGGTCATGTTTAATAAATCTTATGAATTTTTTGAAGAGGTTACCAGGAAAGTTGACGAGTGTAAAGCAGTGGATGTTGTCTATGTGGACTTCAGTAAGGCCTTTGACAAGGTTCTGAATGGAAGGTTAGTTAGGAAGGTTCAATCGTTAGTATTAATATTGAAGTAGTAATATGGATTCAACAGTGGCTGGATGGGAGATGCCAGAGAGTAGTGGTGGATAACTGTTTATCAGGTTGGAGGCTGGTGACTAGTGGTGTGCCTCAGGGATCTGTACTTGCTCCAATGTTGTTTGTCATATACATTAATGATTTGGATGATGGGGTGGTAAATTGGATTAGTAAGTATGCAGATGATACTAAGATAGGTGGCGTTGTGGATAATGAAGTAGGTTTTCAAAGCTTGCAGAGAGATTTAGGCCAGTTAGAAGAGTGGGCTGAAAGATAGATGGAGTTTAATGCTGATAAAGTGTGAGGTGCTACATTTTGTTAGGACTAATCAAAATAGGACATGCATGGTAAATGGTAGGGCATTGAGGAATGCAGTAGAACAGAGTGATCTAGGAATAATGGTGCATAGTTCCCTGAAGGTGGAATCTCGTGGATAGGGTGGTGATGAAAGCTTTTGGTATGCTGGCCTTTATAAAGCGGAGCATTGGTGAGGCCAAATTTGGAGTATTGTGTACAGTTCTGGTCACCGAATTATAGGAAGGATGCCAACAAAATAGAGTACAGAGGAGATTTACTAGAATGTTACCGGGGTTTCAGCACTAAGTTACAGAGAAAGGTTGAACGAGTTAGGCCTTTATTCATTGGAGCATAGAAGGTTGAGGGGGGACTTGATAGAGGTTTTTAAAATTATGAGGGGGTTAGATAGAGTTGACGTGGATAGGCTTTTTCCATTGAGAGTAGGGGTGATTCAAACAAGAGGACATGAGTTGAGAGTTAAGGGGCAAAAGTTTAGGGGTAACACGAGGGGGAACTTCTTTACTCAGAGAGTGGTATCCTGTGTGGAATGAGCTTCTAGTAGAAGTGGTAGAGGCAGGTTGGATACTGTCATTTAAAAAAAATTGGGTAGGTACATGGACAGGAAAGGAATGGAGGGTTATGAGCTGAGTGCGGGTCAGTGGGACTAGAGGAGAGCGTTCGGCACGGATTAGAAGGTCCGAGATTGCCTGTTTCTGTGCTGTAATTGTTACATGTTTATATATTACTTCCACAGGTCCCAGCTGCTGCTCGTGCTGGTGCAATTGCTCCATGTGATGTCACTGTGCCAGGTCAAAACACTGGTTTGGGACCTGAGAAGACCTCTTTCTTCCAGGCTTTGGGAATCACCACCAAGATCTCCAGAGGTACTATTGAAATTCTGGTAAGTATCCACCTAGGAAATGTAAGGGGGCATAATTTTAAGATGATTGGGGGAAATTATAGGGCGGGATTTTTTTTTATTTAAACAGTGGTAGGTGTGTTGAACACAATGCCGTGGATGGTGGTAGAGGCAGATGCTTTAAGGATATCTAAGAAATTTAGGTAGTCCTCTTCTTTCATCCATGTGCCTATGTAGGAGGAGAGGGTTAGGTTGACCTTGGAGTAGGTTAAAAGGTGGGCAGAACATCATGGGCCAAAGTGCTGTAATGTTCTATGCTCTAAAAGATGTCCTCCTTTAGGTGTCATAAGCAACAGACCCATCAGCCCACCAAGTCCAAGGCAAACCCAGCACTTGCATCTATATGTTAATGGTTATGCTTGTCCTAGTATTATCTGATTTTTAATTCTCCTGGCATTCTCATCAACTTGTACTGATTCTGTGATTTCTTCATGTGCTAGGAGCAATTTACAGTAGCCAGTGAATCTGCATCTGTTTGGGATGCAGAGCAGTTGGAGGAAATCTCCCAAAACTGATTTCAGCATCTGAAATCAGGATTGAACTCAGATCCCTGGTGCTGTGAGGTGGTGGCTCTGCTGTTTATATCACTGTTGTGTTTATTGCACACTTTAATTCCCTTGAAGGGTTAGTTTGGATATTTCTGAAGCCGTTTTGTGCTGGTTTTTCATTGAATTATAACCATGTTTCACATTTAAAATGGAATATTTACAGCTGGCTAGGGATTCTGTTCATTTTTTTATGATACCTTGTCAAGTTTTCAAAAATAACATTTGTGAAATTGTTACTGCCTTTTATCTTTGAAATTTGAAATAATTAATGCTGTTATCCTTATTTGGTATGAGATAAAACTTTCCTGACCACTAATTCTCTTGCCTTAGAGCGATGTACATCTCATCAAGGAGGGTGACAAGGTGGGAGCCAGTGAAGCCACTCTGCTGAACATGTTGAACATCTCTCCCTTCTCCTACGGCTTGGTGATCAGGCAGGTTTATGATAATGGCAGTATATATGACCCTGAGGTCCTGGACATCACAGAAGAAACTCTGCAGAAGTGTTTCTTAGAGGTAAGCTGATATCGCTGGGGATTCTAGATAGGGACTGGCCATGATGGTTTAGTTAAGCAGACATATTTCAGGTTTTGTAAGCTGATGTTGCAAAATGCTGGTACCTCTTGAATGTTTTAGAATTCAATAGATTGAATTTGTCATTGTCTATTTTTAAAAGTTCAAATGGTGATGTTAGGCCTTTCACAGGTAAGCTGAACTATGCGATATCTTGGGTTGCAGTGGGGCTTTATTGTGGCCATCTTCAGAAAGTTAAAGCCTTTAATGGTTTCCTTGGGCTTGATGTGGTAAGTCAGTTGCTGTCTAATGGAAGCCTTTTAATCACCCTACTTGTCTTCACAGGGAGTTCGTAATGTGGCAAGTGTGTGTCTGGAAATTGGTTATCCAACTATAGCCTCTGTACCACATTCCATCATTAATGGTTACAAAAGAGTGCTGGCTATTGCTGTGGAGACAGACTATTCCTTCCCATTAGCTGATAAGGTAACAGTAACTATCTTTAAAGTTTAATTCCACCTGTTTAAATGTAAGGAGATTGATTGAATTGATACTCAAAATCATGGATTGGGAGGCACATTCTGTAGTTATTAAATTCTGCAGATCATGTAGCTCTCCGTTTACAGTACTTAGTTATTTTTTTGTCCTACCACTGTAGTAGTTGGAAGGGTCACTGCTGAAGTCAACTGTTATTTCCTCATTCTTATGAACTGCTAGTCCTTCAGGTGAAGGTACTCCCAGAGTTGGATTGTGTTTTAGAGATGTGGCCTAGGGACAATGAAGGAATGGCAATTGTTTTCTCCTTTTCCACCCCCTCTCCATGACTTAAAAGGAGCTTTACAAATGCTGTTCTTCCATACCTGCTGCTCTTGTGCCCCTAGGTGGAAGTTGTGGGTTTTGGGGGTACTTTTAGAATATAGTAAGTTAAATGAGAATTTAAAAGGTCAGTACCACCAATGTCTGCCAACCTTAGTATGGACTGTGACATCAGACCTGCCAATGTTTTAACTGTAATGTCAGAATGGGTAAGCTGTTTCGGTTGGTGGTGTTTTCCTATGAGACTGAGTAATTATAGAACCTAACTTTTTTAACTGGTATATGTGGAAAAACATTACTGCTTTTAAAAATTAATGCCCAACAGATTGCAGTCGCTTATTCTGATTGATTTTTGTTGTGTAGATGATATTTTCACTCCCTACTTAAGTTGCCAATCTCTTGTGTTTTCCTCAAAAGTGTATTCTCTCTTTGTCTGTGCCTTAAAGCTGCCTTCCTCTGGTGTTGAACTTTCAATGACTTAATATTGTGTTCAATACTGAGTATAATTTCTTAGTGGTGCTAGGAAACTGTTGCATTGATGTCGGTCTGCAGCTAGTATTCTGAAATCAAAATGGATTGGATTATTCTTCAATGATGTTGAAAACTTGTTCTGAACTGTAACATAACTGTTCTTGTTTTTAAAGGTAAAAGCTTTCTTGGCTGACCCATCAGCTTTTGCTGCCCCTGTTGTTGAGGCTGCTCCAGTTGCTGTCAAGGAGGAAGTGAAAGAGGAGAAGAAGGAAGAGTCTGAGGAGTCTGATGATGACATGGGCTTTGGTCTGTTTGACTAAAAAAAACCTGCCCGTCTCTGCATGGCTGTTCAATCTACCTAACCAAAATAAAAGGAATTATTTACAGAAACTTGTTCTGGCATTTTTCCACAGTTCTTGAGGAGACAGCAGGTTGTGTAGAGGGAGAGAGAATTTATAAAGCGAATGGGGTAGTTGGCATATTTTTTGTGCCACAATCCCGAGGGGACACTGGGATTTGTCGAGGAAGGGAGAATTCAAAAGAAACAAGTAGGGGTAGTTGGCATATTTTGCATGCTGTGGTTCCCAAGGAGACATTGGTTTGCATGTAGACACTTGGCAAGATCTAATAAAAGTTAGGTTTAAGCAGAGTGGCCATTGTGTGAATGGGGTAGTGTTAGAGGGGGCAGTTGAGACTTTGGTGAGAAGAGGTGTAGATAGATTTTTTTTATTACTTGTTCTTTCTTTCTTGCACATGAAGAGCAGTGGGTATGCCTAGAAGGAAAATGAAATGCTCCTCTTGTGGGATGTGGGAGCAGGGAGACCAATTATCCTTGATGACTACACCCTCAAGATGTGCATCTGGCTGCAACTTCCAACAGACCCTGTGTTAAGGAGCTGGAACTGGGTGAACTCCAGATCATTTGGGAGACTAAAGGGTTGATAGGACTTGGGTATAACTCCCATTCTACAAGGTGTAGGACATAGGAGGCGCAAAGTACCCCTGTGGCTGTTCCCCTCAAAATTGGGTATATTATCACTTTGCATGCTGTTGGCAATGACCTAGTGGGGGAAAAGCCCCAGTGATCATGTCTGGCTTGGAAGGAGAAGCTAGCTGTAGTGATAAGGGATTCAATGGTTAGGGGAACAGAAAGGTTCTGTGGATGAGAATGAGAATCCAGCATTCCTTGTTACCTCCTGGGTGCCAGGATCAGGGACATCTTTGATTGAGCCTGCAGTGTTCGTAAGTGGATGGTGAGTAGCCAGAGGTTGTGGTCCACGATGTGGGTGATGAGGTCTTGAAAAGGGAGTTGGGTGGCTTAAACTGGAGCTGCAGTGGAATGGAAACCAGAGCACCAGAACAGCTAGTGAAGAGGTTCTGAGGACTTTAGTTAAATATATACAAAGTCAGGAATGGAAAGGTTGACCATGGTAGGCTTGTAATTTCTCCAGGAGCATTAAGTTTGAAGAGTTTGAGTATGCATCCAAAGTTTGCATTTGTCTCAGGACCCATTGCTTTTACCAAAGAGTACAAATAGTTTGAAATTTATGATACCCTCTTGGGAGCTCTAATAAAGGGGGTCCATACATCATTTTGAGTTAGTGAAATAACCTCTTGCTATTGGTAGTTAAATTGTCACCTCTCTGGGATTTCAAGATTTGGTACGGTGGACTATGATTTAAAAAGGAAGGGATTATCACTGCAGTTTCTTAAAGGCAACTTTATGTGATTGAAGGATATAAAGATGGAAGTACACTTGGAATAAGAGCTGCTCTATACAATGGAGCCACTTTGGAGGGTTTGTTGGGAGTTTGGCAGGAAATAATCTAGTTTGGGGGTTGAACAACAACAGTGAAGGGAAATACTGGGCTCGTATGCAAACTTGTCCTGATAACTGGCTCTGCTAACAGCCACAGGATTCAATAGTAATATTGTACACCAGATAAAATTATAAAATACATTAACAGATTTCAGCTTTATCAAACAGTTAATAAGAAAAAGAAAATAAAAGGGCCTACTACAGTTAACCAGTCCAATGTGTGCAAGACCTTTGGAACTCCTGGAGTCTGCTCACACGCTTGACCCACAATCTGCAATCTGCGTGCAAATACATGCCACATTCCAAACTTCACTAGACGTCCAACTTGAACAAGCTGGTTTGCTCTCAGGAGTACTTGTCCTTGGAGCCATTCATCTGTACAAAGCACTTTGTGCTACGGGGCTCTCCTTCCAATGGTATTCTGCGGCATCTTCCCTTCTGGCATGTCAAAAGCCCCCAGACCAGACTACTGTGCTTAAGAAAGCTTGACCACAATCCTGATTGACTGACTCACATTTCTAAGTTGGACAACGTGTCCTTAGCAGAAGCCAAACCACACTTCACAACATGGCATATTTTACAGAAAACTGCCAGTATAAACCACTTTACAGCAAAGCATTGAAATCTTAACCCCAGGGCATTACAACATCATACCAATTTGGAGAAGACAGTAAATAAAAGATTATATCTGGACATAGGGCCTGAGGATTTTTGACAATTCTTGGTTTACAACAGTGCTTCCGATAGCTACCAAGTGTAATTGGATTACCAGTGAAACAAAATTGGCTCATCAGAACCTATAATTGTTATTTTAACATGCATACAGTATAATTAATTCAGTATTATTCAGGGTTTTCCTTATTTTGTACCAACAATGCATTCAAAATCCATAAATGTTTGATGCAGGTGTAATATTTACATTGCAACAGACATCTGAGGAGTAGATTTCCTAATCTTGACAAGAATGCTGAATTAGCCAAGATCACATTTTAGTTCGTGTGTATATGAAATGAAGACCAGAATACTGCTGGAATGTACATCGGCAGGGATAGATGATGTGCATTGCCAGAGCACCTTGTATTCTTACAATTGCAATTCGGTGGATCAGTGAAATTATTTCAAACACCAGGCTTCACACTGGAGGTGGTCACACTTGGATCAGGTGCTGGGTGCTGGCTGGGGAACTCGACTGACTCATTCCTCTCATTCCTTATTCCATTAACATTTTCTAAGAGGAGAAATTTATGTGTAACAGATAACATTGAAAAAAGTATGGATGTGGTGAACTTAGTTGTGAAGATCAGTCTTGGTGATTCTAGACATGAAAGCCATAGGGGAAATTCATATTCAATAGATTTCTCTGTTCTGTGATTCCACTATATTCTTTAAGATCATACAGGCCAAACATTGCTTTCTGACATATTCACAAACAAACAATATCACTTAAAATTACCCATTATACAAAGAAGTTTTGAAGAGGCTGAGGTGAACTAGATGCTTCACCCCTGCTTCCCCCAGTCACGGTTTTGCAAAGTGGTTCCTCGAGTACTCGGTGAGGCTGGTGTCAGACAGCGGGTGGAAGGTTGCAAAGGGGATGAGCGAAACGTTGGTCGAAATGTACCTTGAATTGATCTAGTAGGAGCTCTAAGTAATCTCCCTAACTGATGGACAGAAAACAATGATGTTAATGAATATGTATAATACATGCGTAAACGTTTTCAAAAGTATTCAGGGCTAATTAGAAGTGGGGACACCTGTCTTAAATGTTATTGTAATTAAGTTGCAACCTAGGTTAAAGAAAAAGATATACTGCGGGAGATGAGAAAAGTAAAATTACAGTATTGCCTATAGCAGTTAGAATGTCGTAATGGGAATGGGATCAATACTTGTATGAGACTTCCTGGGCTGCGCCACTATAGCCTCTGGGCAGTATTGTACATTGTTTTAAAAGTATTGCCACAGTTGCTTATACGATTTGAATGTTATTTTAACTTCTAGCTTTATTTTATATTTAACCGAATTTTGGCTAAGTATTACTAGATTAAGATTTAACTGGGGACATCAGTTTTAGCATTACCTGCTTTATACATATATGGCTTATGTGACCACTTGTGACTGGCAATATATTTATTTTGAACAGCGTATATATATTTTAGATAATGCTTTTCTATAAATGTATGATTTTATAGCCCTTTGATTCAAGTAAACAAACGAAGTTTTGTGTCAACTGCACTAACTAATCATCTTCTACATTTTTGTTCAGACCAATGATGTATACAGCAACATCAACGGCTTTAGTACTAATTATTTCATACACTTGTCACAGACCCAATACAAGAAAGAACCATTGACCATCACCTTCTGCCTCCTTTCGAGAAACCAATTTCACATCCATTGGCAGGAAATCGGAGAATGAAATTGGTGGGAATGCACTCAAAGGGCTGAACTGCCCCACCCAATGTCAAAAGATGCAATGAACCACACTGATTGCACTCAACTTGGACCACGGAGGGGATGTTACAAATCTGCCAAGTATCTTTTATGCTTTGGTTGGAACATCTGTAGCAGATTATCTGTAAAATGTTTACAAACTTTTAGCAATACTTACTAGTTGGATCAAATTGCCTGTACCATGCCATACAGTTCTATGTCCTCTATTTGTTCAGTGAGCAATTAGAGACAAGTGTCTAAAATTGGAAGTGAATTTAAAAAGTAGAAAGCTTGGAACTGTTATTAAGGCCAAATTTGGAGAATTGTGTGCAGTTCTGTTCACCTACAATAACTACAGGAAAGACAGCAATAAGGTTGAAAGAGTGCAGAGAAAGTTTAGAAGGATGTTGACAGGACTTTAAGACCTGAGTTATCAGGAAAGGTTGAATAGGTTAGGACTTTATTCTGTAGAGTGTATGAGAATGACTTGAAATGTTATGTAAGTATACAAAATGATGAGGGGCATAGATGTATGTAGGCTTTTCCCTCTCGGGCTGGGTGAGACTAGAATTAGGGTTCATAGGTTAGGATAAAAAGTGAAATACTTAAAGGAGAATCTGAGGTGAAGCTTTTTCGCTAAGGCAGAACATCAGGTTGGCATGGAGTAGATGTTTTTCTGTGCTGCAGTATTCTATGACCATAATACTCTATTAAATCAGTAACACAGTTATCATGACATAAAATCAGTGCAAATGAATTCATGAAAAAGTGATTCAAGTATTTTCATTGAGTCAGAGTTATCTAGCACAGAAACAGGTTCTTCAGCCCAACAGATGGGTGCGTGCAACAATCCATCAACAAACATCAATAATTAGATTTGCTTTAATTCCAGAGTTATTTAACCACTGGAATTTGAATACCACAAGCACTATTGTGGGATTTGAACTCACGTCCACGACACACCGAAAGAACTAATTCCAGTGTTGGAGAACGCAAACCCAAGCAATTGCCCAATATCCTCATCACAACTCAACAACTATCAATTTGGCATAATTTTAAAGGGAGCTTTCTTCATTGTGGAACAAAAGATTAAGTCAAAAGTGATTTGTGATGTTTCAGAGAGAAGTTTCAAAATCACATGTTTCATATTATGAGGTGATACTTCTGATACATTGTGTGGTATTAATAATGGTATTTATCCCTCAAGTACATCGCATTAGTGCAGTTCTTCAGCTGACTTACTCAGAGGTCAAACCCTTAGAACAATTAATCTATTTTAAGGCAATTAGGGAGAGATTCGTCCCATTTTTTTGCCAGTTGACCATATTAACAGCACAGTTGTCTTAAGTCAGTCTTAGTGACTCACACACTTCCCCTCACCCACACAGCTTTAAGGTCAAACACTCAATAGCAGAGAAAATCTGCTATAGTCCAATGCAGTGGGGATAAATAAGATTCTGAGTCACAAGAAGATTATGAGCCAAAATGCTATCATTTCAATAGCAGCTCACCACTCTGCTCAGTGTAGAATATCCATGATATTCTTGAGAGAGAATATTCTTGATAGCCTTGAGAGAGTGAATGAACCTGTTAAATCAAAAGTTCACTGAAGGCATCAGATCCTGATTCAGATTTATTGATCATGTGTGTAACATAAAGTAACGTAACTCTGGCTTTGTCTAGTGGCATAATATAGGGGATGCTAGCCCCCTACCCCCCGGCCTGGCCAAACTTAAGAAATCTCATTTGGGTGGATGCTGCACGATGTGTCCCCTGTTACAAATCAGTACCACAAAATAACAAACAGTACACAATATGTGATTAAGTGATTGAGCTTTATAATTCTTTATTTGATTATATGGTTAGTAAAGAAAACAAAAAAAAGAAAAAGGCTCCATTCTCATGAAACAGTCTAATGCGCAACGTTGGAGCTCACTGATAAGGCCGTTCGTCCACCATCAGCCTCCTCCGATTATCACTGACCTTCGGACCCTCGCTCCAAATCCACTCCGTCTGAGGTCTACCAAATCTCTCCATTTGAGTCTTCTCTGCACTCCCCAGCAAAAGAATCCTGGTTCCTAGACACACAAGAAAGATCAACATCCTGCTCATTGGCTAGCATGCCCTGTTATCTCCAGTCATAACCCAAATGTTGCTACTACAGAGAAACCATTACCTCTGCAGCGGAACATTACAGAGAAGCCATTACATTAGCAGTGAAACCTTACAGCGTGTTACAGTAAGATGCATCATTTGCATTAACAACCATTATAGCCAAGGATGTGCTGGGGGCAGCCTGCAAGTGTCACCACACATTCCAGCACCAACATATCATGTATATCCTACTCAGAAGAACAGCACAAAACACAACAAGAAACAAAACAACTGAGTTCCCCAGTGGACTTGCAGAGAATCACAGACTCGGGGCTCTGGCCATTGGCCCTCAACTTCTAGTCTTTCAATCAACATCTGATCTTCTATCGGAACTTCCGATTACCTTCAGTATTGATCCAGGACTCATCAATGATGATGAATGAGGATGGGATCTCCAGGCCTCAAACACCTTTATTAAGTTATTAATCTGGAAAGAGTGAAACATAGAAACCTACAGCACATTACAGGCCCTTCAGCCCACAATATCTTGCCTACTCCAGAAACTGCCTTGAATTTTTCTACTGCATAGCCCTCTATTTTTCTAGGCTTAATGACCTATTTCACTCCTCTTGTGTCCTTGCATTCTGATAGCAAATTACATGACATTGGGCCTTGGATAAATACAAGAGTGTATTTGGTCATTGCACTTGTTGACTTAAAACCAGAGTATGAAATTGTGGATGAAGTTTTTGAGTGGGCCTGCCTTATGCTTATAAACCCAAGCAGTCCTCAGGAAGGATTGGAACATATAACCGAGAACCATCTACAGCACATTACAGGCTTTTCAGCCCACAATGTTGTGCCGACCATGTAACCTACTCTAGAGACTGCTGAAGGAACTCAACAGGTCAGGCAGGTCCATATCCCTCCATTTGGTTCATGTTCATGTGTCTATCTAAAAGCCTCTTAAGCACCGTTATCTTAGATGTTTCCACTACTGCTTCTGGCAGGCTGTTCCACAGTTCAAAAACTTTCAAGGTAGAATTATTATCCAAGTACAATCAGTATATGTCACCATAATCTACCTTGAGATCCATTTTCTTGTAGGCATTTACAGGAAAATTTTAAAAAAACACACTTTATTAGTACAATATAATTGGGTATATTCAAAGCAGTGTTTGATAGATTCTTGATTAGGAAGGGTGCCCAAGGTTACAGCGAGAAGGCAGGAAAATGGGGTTGAGAGGGATAATAAATTAGCCAAGATTGAATCTTGGTGCAGACACGACAGGCAGAATGGTCTAATTCTGCTCCTATGTCTTATGGTGTTAATGTCTAATAGTATAATACAACAGAAACACCATTCTGAAAATAGATAGATGAACAAAATAGGTCTGAAGATACAGCTTCACAATGACTACAATTCTGAGTTAACTAAACTAAAAAAAACATTGTTTAATTTGGAGTTAGAACTGAAGAAAAAGCAGCTCATACTGAAGTTGTATGGTCCTTGTTCAGAACTCTTCTTGAGGTGTGAAACACTGTATTGGTCTCCACGTGAACTAAGATGCATAGAAGCACTGGTAAAAGTGTATGAAAGATTTACAATGATGACATCCAATGTGTGAGTTCCTAATTACTAGGAAAGGTCACACAGGCCAGGAATCATTCTTCTAGAAGAGAAGGTGACCTGATAGAGGTCTTTAAAATAATGTAGAGGTTCAATAGAGCAGATGCCAGGAAGATTTTTTTCCTTTTGTTGGCTGGCTCCAAGAAATAAATATCCTGTGTATAATAAATCTATGAGAAATGCAGGAGAAATTTCCTTATCCCAAGAGAGGTCAGAATATGAAGTAGTTGTGGAGAAGATGGATAATTGAAGAAAGAGAAAGAACATACACTCCCATCAGTTAGATAGAAAGAGCTGGGAGGAGGATGGCTGTGGAGCTTAATAGACATTTGGGCCAAATGACCTGGAACGTACAGAATCATAGACATTTACAGCACAGAAGGAGGCCCTTCAGCCCATTGTATCCATGCTGGTCAATAGTAGACTTTGTGTGAATCCTAATACCGAGCACTTGATCCATTAACTTGGTGGGTAGCAAGAGTTTATCAAGACACTGCTTAAATGTAATGCAGACTTTGCATAAAGAGTTCCAGAAACTTCTTTAATTCTTCTACTAATTACCTTAACAAGGCAAATGGGCAAGCTCAGGTAGACATCTTGGCCACTATGGTCATTTGTTTCCGTGTTGTGTAATTCTATGGTTCAGAATCACGTTTATTATCATGAAATTTGTTGTTTTGGAGGAGCAGTACAATGCAATATATAAACAATACTATAAATTAGAATAAGAGTGTATAAACATACATTGTGCAAAATGAGGGCAGTATGGTGAGGTGGTGTTTGTGAGTTCATGGACCATTCAGAACTCTGAAGGGTAGAAGTGCCTGGGATCCTGAACCTCCTCCTGGTATTAGCATTGAGAAGGGGGCATGCTCACATGGTGGGGATCCTTAATGATGGATGCTATCTTCTTGAAACATTGCCTTTTGAAGATGTTCTCAGTGGTTGGAAAGCTAGTTTTCTAGAGTCTAATCCCCAGAGATAAGCTGATAGGTAAATGATCCCCTAGGATAGACAAATGGTACAAAGAAGCAAAGGGAAAACGTTAGACGTGGGTGGGAAGAATAAGCTGCTGGACAACAGAGAAATATAGTGAGGAGGTGATGGGACAAGGGAGCTGACATAAAACTGATGGACTGAATGAACTCCTTCTGATTCACAAGTAATTAAACAATGTTAAGGTCAAAGTCGAATTTATGCACAAGTACAGATGAAAAACTTACCTGCAGCAGCATCACACTCACATAGCACCTGATAAAACAAATTCACCGTAGAAAACAAATTAATCATAAATTATATATGATTTTTACAAGAAAGAACACAATAAGAACAAAACAAAGTTCATCGTAGTGCAAAGTGATCAAAGAGGAGAGGTTAACACCCTGATATGGTGGTGCCAAGATAAAAACCTCTCCCTTAATGTCCAAAAAACAAAAGAGCTGATTGTGGATTACAGGAGGAACGGAGACAAGCTCACCCCGATCAACGTCAATGGAACCACAGTTGAGAGGGTGAGTAGTTTCAAGTTTCTCAGTATACATATCACCAAAGATCTCACTTGGACTGTACACACTGGCTGTATAGAAAAAAAACTGAAGAACTGAAGAAGTTTGGCATGAGCCCCCAAATCCTTAAGACCTTCTCAGGGTCACCAATGAAAGCATCCTGACTGGCTGTATCACCGCCTGGTCTATGAACTGTACCAACCTTGAACACTGGGCACTACAGAGAGTGGTACGGACAGCCCAGCGTATCTGCAGATGTGAATGATGTACCATCAATAACTCTGAGATGTGGGTTAAGGTAGGCTTTTATTGGCTGGAAGAAAGCACAAGCAGCAAGTGACCATCACACAACATCCTGGAGACTGAGGAAGGGTCTGTGCCTCCAATCGCCTTTATACCGGGGTCTGTGGGAGGAGCCACAGGAGCAGTCAGCAGGGGGGGGGGCATGTCCAGACAGGTATATGTAGTTCACCACAGCGAACTTTCCTCCATTGAGGACATTTACAGCACGAGGTGCATAAAGAAGGTCTGGAAGATCATCGGGGACACCAGTCACCCCAACCGTGAATTGTTCCAGCTGCTTCTGTCTGACAAACGGTACCGCAGCATTAAAGCCAGGACCAACAGGCTATGGGACAGCTTCTTTCTACAAATCATTAGACATAAATTCACATGTCTGTACATTGCGATGGAGCCATAATACAAAGATTTTTATTCCCACACGATGTGGGACGGATGTAAGATTTAAATAAATTTTTAAATTCTAACGCATGGGGTATGTCCCTATGCAGTGGGCAGAGCTTATTACCATCTGCTACTTCTTCCATTCCTGTGCATTTGAATTGCCATACCAGCTCATGATACAACCAGTCAGATCCTTTCAGAACTACATTGACAGCAGTTTGCTAGAGTGTGTAAATCTACTTTTGGGTTTCTTTTAGAGGGGCTAAAAGCCAGGGTTTGCGAGTGATGGTCCGTGGTTACAAATTACACACTTAAACTGCAACACGTTCATTTGATTAAATTAGAGTTGATATCTTCATGTCCATGGTGATCATATCTTACAAAGCTCTAATTGAAGAAGTGAAGCTGTAAAATGCATATGTACATTATTAATGAAACAAAGAGTGATTCAAACTTGAATTAATCAAAGTTAAAAGAAGTTCAAAGTAAAATGTTGAAGCAATGTGCTACACACAGCGCTGAAATAATGACACGCAGTCGGTAAGTCGTTTCGAGACTAGTTTATTCAAACTTCGGGGTGTTGGTATTTCAATCCCCAGTGCCCGGCCTCTCCCGGCGGAAATGACGTCAGAGGTGCATTACCAAAGTCTCTCACCGCGCGCTGGCTATTTGTGAGCTGGTTTGCTTGGCAAGCAAGTGGGTCGCCACATAACCCCTCCCCCCCACCCCAGAACCGGCGATACACCCCCCAATGTCCTCAGTCTGGGTCGGACTCTGTTTGGGAGGTCTGCCTCTGCGCCGCGGTGCCTGAACCTCAACTGGCTGCGCCAAGTCCACATGGGCTGGTTTGAGTCGGTCCACCATGAAAACCTCCTCTTTCCCCCCAATGTCCAGAACATACGTGGACCTGTTGTTGTTGATCACCCTGAACGGCCACTGTAGCTGTGCCTGGTGTCCACCCCTTCGTACAAACACAAACTTACAGTTCTGCAGGTCTTTGGGTACATGGGTCGGGGTCCGTCCATGCTGTGAAGTTGGTATGGGGGCCAGGTTGCCGAGCCTTTTGCGTAGCCTGTCCAGGACTGCTGCGGGTTCTTCCTCTTGCCCCCTTGGGGCTGGTATGAACTCTCCTGGGACGACCAGGGGTGCGCTGTACACCAACTCGGCCGATGAGGCGTGCAGATCCTCTTTGGGCGCTGTACGAATTCCAAGCAGGACCCAGGGAAGCTCGTCCACCCAGTTAGGTCCTCTCAGACTGGTCATGAGAGCCGACTTCAAGTGACAGTGGAAGCGTTCCACTAGTCCGTTCGACTGTGGGTGGTAGGCAGTTGTGTGGTGTAGCTGCGTTCCCATCAGGCTGGCCACAGCCGACCACAGGCTGGAGGTGAACTGGGCACCTCTGTTGGAGGTAATGTGGGCTGGTACCCCGAAGCGTGCTACCCAGGTTGCAATCAGTGCTTGGGTGCAGGAATCGGCAGATTTGTCGGTGAGCGGGACCGCCTCTGGCCACCTCGTGAACAGGTCTACCACTGTTAGGAGGTACCGCGCTCCTCGGGACACTGGTAAGGGGCCCACGATACCCACATGAATGTGGTCGAACCTCCGGCGGGTGGGTTCAAACTGCTATGGCGGGGCTTTAGTGTGCCGCTGCACCTTGGCTGTTTGGCACTGCGCGCACGTTCTGGCCCATTCACTGACCTGCTTGTGAAGTCCAGGTCACGCGAACTTGCTGGAGACCAGCCAGACGGTTGTCCTGATAGATGGGTGCGCCAAACCGTGTATGGAGTCGAAAACCTGCCTCCTCCAGGCTGCCGGGACGATGGGGCGAGGTTGGCCGGTAGCCACGTCGCACAGGAGGGTCCTCTCACCTGGGCCTACGAGAAAGTCCTGCAGCTGCAAACCCAAGACTGTGGTCCTGTAGCTGGGCATCTCGTCGTCTGCCTGCTGCGCCTCTGCTAGTGCTGCATAGTCCACCCCCAGGGACAGGGCATGGACAGCTGGTCTGGAGAGTGTGTCCGCCACGACGTTGTCCTTTCCCGAGACATGCTGGATATCCGTTGTGTACTCGGAGATGTAGGACAGATGTCGCTGCTGGCGAGCCAACCAGGGATTGGACACCTTCGTGAACGCGAAGGTCAACGGTTTGTGGTCCGTGAACGCGGCGAACGGCCTAACTTCTAAGAAGTACCTGAAATGCCGGATTGCCAGATACAGTGCCAACAGTTACTGGTTGAAAGCACTGTACTTGAGTTCGGGTGGTCGCAGGTGTTTGCTGAAAAACGCCAGGGGTTGCCAGCGACCCTTGATGAGTTGCTCCAGTACCCCACCGACTGCCGTGTTAGATGCGTCCACTGTGAGGGCGGTAGGGACGTCCGTCCTGGGGTGCACTAGCATCGCGGCATTTGCCAAGGCTTCTTTCATTGCAATGAAAGCGGCGGCAGACTCCTCGTCCCAGGTAATGTCCTTGCCCGGACCCGACATCAGGGCGAACAGGGGGCGCATGATTCGGGCAGCTGAAGGGAGGAAACGGTGGTAGAAATTTACCATACCCACGAATTCCTGAAGGCCTTTGATTGTGTTGGGTCGGGGGAAATGGCGGACTGCGTCTACCTTAGCGGGCAGAGGGGTTGCCCCGTCTTTAGTAATCCTGTGGCCCAGGAAGTCGATGGTTTCGAGCCCGAACTGGCATTTGGCCGGGTTGATTGTCAGGCCGTATTCACTCAGTCGGGCGTAGAATTGATGGAGGTGGGACAGATGCTCCTGACGACTGCTGCTGGCTATGAGGATGTCGTCCAAATAGATGAAAGCGAAGTCCAGGTCGCGTTCCACTGCGTCCATCAACCGCTGGAACGTCTGTGCGGCATTCTTTAGGCCGAACGGCATGCGGAGGAACTCAAAAAGGCCGAACGGGGTGATGAGTGCCGTTTTGGGGACGTCATCCGGATGCATCAGGATTTGATGGTATCCCCAGACGAGGTCTACCTTGGAGAAGATCCGTGCGCCGTGCAGGTTTACTGCAAAATCCTGTATGTGCGGCATGGGGTAGCGGTCCGGTGTTGTATCCTCGTTCAGCCTGCAGTAGTCGCCGCATGGTCTCCAGCCCCCTGTTGCTTTGGGCACCATGTGCAGGGGGGAGGCCCATGGGCTGTCGGACCGCCGTATGATCCCCAATTCCTCCATCCACTTGAATTCCTCCTTCGCCAGGTGGAGCTTTTCCAGGGGGAGCCTTCGTGCGCGGGCATGGAGGGGTGGTCCCTGGGTCGGAATGTGGTTCTGTATCCCGTGTCTGGGCATGGCTGCTGTGAACTGCGGTGCCAGAATCGATGGAAAGTCCGCCAGGATTCTGGTGAATTCGTTGTCCGACAGCGTGATGGAGTCCAGGTGTGGGGCCGGCAACTTGGCTTCACCCAGGGAGAACGTCTGGAAAGTCTCGGCATGTGATGCACCATCAATAACTCACGCTGAGACGTAGGAAGCGAAGTATCGGCTTTTATTGACTGGAAGAATGAACAACACTACATCCTGGGGAATGAGGCAGAGCAACAGGCCACAGTCGCCTTTATACAGGGGTCTGTGGGAGGAGTCAGCAGGGGTCTGTGGGAGGGGCCACAGGAGCAGTCAGCAGGGGTCTGTGGGAGGAGCCACAGGAGCAGTCCAAACAGGTATATCTAGTTCACCACATTCACCCCCCCCTTTGTTTTAAAAGAGTCCCCAAGTATATTTACAGGTTAAGTCTATCAGGTGGTCGAATCTTTCGCTGCGATCTACGTAGCTCCGGCTGCAATTGCACAGGTGCCGGAGGTGGTGTTTGCACCGGAGACGGAGAGTGGGTTGGTTCTGTCCCAACTGGAGGTGTCAGGGATCCCTCGCGTGTGTGCGAGGCCCCCGGAATAGACGCGTACGAGATGCTGGGTACATGAGCGTCGTGAGGAGTCTGGGTGTGGCACGGTGTGTGCGGTGTCACCTCGGGTACAGGGTTCATAGTTACCGTGGAGTGTACGGGGTAGTGGTCTGCTGCTCCGGCGGGCGCCAGGTCGCGGACAGAGACCGTGTCCTCCCGCCCATCAGGCAAGACCACGTAGGCATACTGGGGATTAGCATGCAGGAGGAGAACCCTCGCGACCAGCGGGGAGTATTTATTACTCCTCACATGTTTACGTAGCAGCACTGGCCCCGGGGACGTCAGCCAAACTGGTAGGGTGGTCCCAGTGACAGACTTCCTGGGAAAAGAGAATAGGCGTTCGTGAGGGGTGGCATTAGTGGACGTACACAACAGGGAGCGGATAGAGTGGAGTGCCTCAGGGAGGACCTCCTGCCATCGGGAGACCGGCAACCCTTTTGACTTAAGGGCTAAAAGTGTGGCCTTCCACACTGTGGCATTCTCCCTCTCCACCTGGCCATTCCCCCGGGGATTATAACTCGTGGTTCGACTAGTAGCAATGCCCCTAGCTAGCAGGAACCGGCGCAACTCGTCACTCATAAAGGAGGACCCTCTATCACTGTGGACATAGCAGGGATATCCGAACAGAGTGAAGAGCTGGCGCAGGGCTTTTATGACCGACGTGGTAGTAGTGTCGGGGCAGGGAATGGCAAAGGGGAATCGCGAGTACTCGTCAATAATACTGAGAAAATAGACATTGCAGTCGGTGGAGGGAAGGGGGCCCTTAAAGTCAACACTCAGTCGCTCAAAAGGGCGGGTGGCCTTGACAAGCTGCGCAGTGTCAGGACGGTAGAAGTGCGGTTTGCACTCAGCGCAGATCTGGCAGTCCCTGGTCATCGTCCTGATGTCCTCCAGGGAGTACGGCAGGTTCCGGGCTTTAACGAAATGGTAAAATCGGGTGACCCCCGGATGGCAAAGATGTGCATGAAGGGCATACAGCTGGTCGAGCTGTGCGCTAGCACACGTTCCCCGGGATAGGGCATCAGAGGGCTCATTGAGTCTGCCAGGCCGGTACAGGATATCATAATTGTAGGTGGAGAGTTCTATTCTCCACCGCAAAATTTTATCATTTTTGATTTTGCCCCGCTGTTGGTTGCTGAACATGAACGCAACTGAGCGCTGGTCGGTCAGCAAGGTGAACCTTTTGCCGGCGAGATAGTGTCTCCAGTGCCTAATAGCTTCCACTATGGCCTGGGCTTCTTTCTCCACCGCGGAGTGCCGAAGTTCAGAGCCGTGAAGGGTACGAGAAAAAAATGCCACTGGTCTGCCTTCCTGATTGAGGGTAGCAGCCAGCGCGAAGTCAGAGGTGTCACTCTCTACTTGGAAGGGAATGGTCTCGTCCACTGCATGCATCGTTGCTTTGACAATGTCCCCTTTAATGCAGCTGAAGGCCGCGCAGGCCTCGGCAGAGAGGGGAAAAGTGGTAGACTTGACCAGGGGGCGGGCCTTGTCTACGTAATGGGGGACCCATTGGGCGTAATAGGAAAAAAAACCCAGGCACCGCCGGAGGGCCTTGAGAGTGGTGGGAAGAGGAAGTTCTAACAGGGGGCGCATACGGTCGGGATCAGGGCCAATGACCCCGTTCTCCACGACATACCCAAGGATAGCGAGTCGGGTGGTTCTGAACACACACTTGTCCCTGTTATAAGTAAGGTTCAAAGCTTCGGCCACTTGGAAAAATCGTTGTAGGTTGGCGTCGTGATCCGACCAGTCGCGACCACAGATGGTGATGTTATCTAGATAGGGAAATGTGGCCTTCAATTTGTACTGGTCCACCATCCGGTCCATCTCCCTCTGGAAGACTGAGACACCATTTGTGACACCAAATGGGATGCGCAGGAAGTGATAGAGCCTGCCGCCCGCCTCGAAGGCGGTGTAGGGGCAGTCCTCTGGGCGGATGGGGAGCTGGTGATAAGCGGATTTCAGATCTATTGTCGAGTACACCTTGTACTGAGCTATTTGGTTGACCATATCTGCGATGCGGGGTAGGGGGTACGCGTCAAGCTGCGTGAACCTATTGATGGTCTGACTATAGTCCACAACCTTCCTATTTTTCTGCCCAGTCCGAACAACAACCACCTGGGACCGCCAAGGGCTTGTGCTTGGCTCAATGATCCCCTCCCTGAGCAGCCGCTGCACCTCTGACTGAATGAAGGCCCTGTCCCCCGCGCTGTACCTCCGCTTTTAGTCGCCACCGGTTTACAGTCGGGGGTCAGGTTGGTGAACAGCGATGGGGGAGGGATCTTGAAGGTGGAGAGGCCGCAAGTAGTGTCAGTAGCACAGCTATCGGCATGGTGCTGGGCGGGATGTGGGGTTCGGGGTGTATGTGCGTGTGGTAACGGAGTATATTGCGAAGTCCCACCAAACTGAGGATTCCTGACAGTGAGTGGTGGGAGGGGCCCATCATATGCCATAGTCACACTTTCGAGATGGCTCTGGAAGTCCAGGCCCAATATTACAGGTGCGCACAGTCGAGGCATGACCAGGAACTCAAAGTTCCGATATTCTGTGCCCTGCACCACCAATGTCGCTACACAACCCACCCGGATGTCTGTGGAATGTGACCCAGAAGCCAAGGTGATCTTCTGACGTACCGGCCATGTCATGAGTCCACAGCGTTGCACTGTGGCCGGGTCAATAAAACTCTCGGTGCTGCCTGTGTCAAACAGGCAGCTAGTCCTGTGTCCCTCCACCAGGATGTCCATCATCGACCTTGCGAGCTGGTGCGGAGCGCTTTGCTCGAGAGTTACGGTGGCCAGAGTTGAACGGGGCGAGTCGGGGGCGGGGCATGGTGACGCCGGCAAAGATGGTTGTTCACATCCGGGCATGCAAAATGGCGGCCCCCAGGTCTCAGACGCAGCGCTGCTCGACCCCGGGTGCGGTTTAGACTTACAGACCTTGGCGAAATGGCCCCTTTTCCCGCAGCTGGAACAAGTCGCTTCGCGAGCTGGACAACTGTTTCTAGAATGTTTCCGAAGCCCACAAAAGTAACAAAATTTACTGCCTGACAAGGTCGGGGAGTTCGTGATACCGCAACTGGCAGCGGCGTTGGCGAATTCGCTCGCAGGAACCGGGGAATCGCGCGGCTGGACTGCATCGGCGTAGAGCTGAGCAGCCTCTAGCGTATCAGCCGTCTCTATCGCTGAGCGTAAGGTCAGATCAGCTTTTTCCAGCAGCCGCTGGCGCACATACACTGACCTAATTCCGGTCACAAAGGCGTCTCGGACCAAGAGTTCCGCATGCTGTTCCGCTGTGAGTGTTTTGCAGTCATAAGTCCGCACGAGTGCCTGTAGAGCTCGGAGAAATTCAGCAGTCGACTCCGTAGGCCGCTGTTTTCGTGTTGCCAAGCGATGTCTGGTGTAGACTGCGTTCACCGGCCACAGGTACTGTCTTTTGAGGGCGTCAAGCGCCCCTTCGTAGGTCGAGAGGTCCCTGATGAATGAATAAACTTTTGGGGCGACTCTCGAGAGGAGAAGTCTGTGCCTAACAGCGGGGTCAGTTGCACGAACCTCCTCCAAGTATGATTGGAAGCATACAAGCCAGTGTTCAAAGGCAAGAGCTGCTTCAGGGTCCTGGGGGTCCAAATCCAAACGTTCCGGGCGTAAAACGGTTTCCATGCTTTAACTTCCAGTCAATAAAATTGATGCACCATCAATAACTCACGCTGAGACGTAGGAAGCGAAGTATCGGCTTTTATTGACTGGAAGAATGAACAACACTACATCCTGGGGAATGAGGCAGAGCAACAGGCCACAGTCGCCTTTATACAGGGGTCTGTGGGAGGAGCCACAGGAGCAGTCAGCGGGGGTCTGTGGGAGGAGCCACAGGAGCAGTCAGCAGGGGTCTGTGGGAGGAGCCACATGAGCAGTCCAGACAGGTATATCTAGTTCACCACAGCATGTACCAGTCTTTTCCCTTGCAAGTCAACCAGCAGGCTGTGAGCTCGCAAGAAGTCTGCCCCCAGGAGTGGTTGGGCCACCGCGGCCAGTGTGAAGCCCCACGTGAACTGGCTGGCGCCGAACTGCAGCTGCACTGTGCGGGTGCCGTAGGTCCGTATCGTGCTGCCGTTTGCAGCCCTCAGGGTGGGTCCTGGCTTCCTGTTGTGGGTGTCGTACCCTGTTGGGGGCAAGACTCTGATTTCCACTCCGGTGTCGACCAAGAAGCCGGGTCCCGACTGTTTGTCCCGGACGTACAAGAGGCTGTCCTGGTGGCCAGCCGCCATAGTCATTAGCGGCAGCTGGCCCTGGCCCTGGCCCTGGCAGGGCAGATGACAACGGCGGGCTTTTGTGCCCCATCGCTGGTGGTAGAAACACCACTGTTCACTGGCCTCCTCACTCCTGTCTCTGTGTTGTGTGCACCCCCCCTGCCGGGCCTGGTCTGGTCCGCTGTTGGGCGTGTGGGCTGGTAATCTTACCGACGGTCGCCACGCTCTCCCTCTTGGCTTTCCACAGCACGTCTGCCCGGGCCGCCACCTTCTGGGGGTCACTGAAATCTGCATCGGCCAGCAGCAGGTGTATGTCCTCGGGCAGTTGCTCCAGGAACGCTTGCTTGAAAATGAGGCAGGACTTGTGACCGTCAGCCAGGGACAGCATCTCGTTCATCAATGCTGACGGCAGTCTGTCTCCCAAACCATCCAGGTGAAGCAGGCGGGCACCCCGCTCACGCCATGAGAGGCCAAAGGTCCCAATGAGCAGCGCCTTGAATGCTTCATATTTGCCTTCTTCCGGGGGCGACTGTATGAAATCTGCAACCTGGGTGGCCATCTCCTGGTCAAGGGTGCTCACCACATGGTAGTAATGCGTGGAATCAGAGGATATCTGCCAAATCTGGAACTGGGCTTCTGCTTGGCTAAACCACACGCGTGGTCGCAACGTCCAGAAAGTCGGCAGTTGTAGCGAAACTGTGTGAACAGATGAAGAGTCTGTCATCTTTGGTCCAAATCCCGTTTGGACCGTCGGGGTCACCAATGTAGCGATGTGCTACACACAGCGCTGAAATAACGACACGCAGTCAGTAAGTCATTTCGAGACTAGTTTATTCAAACTTCGGGGTGTTGGTATTTCAATCCCCAGCGCCCGGCCTCTCCGGGCGGAAATGACGTCAGAGGTGCATTACCAAAGTCTCTCCCCGCACGCTGGCTATTTGTGAGCC
Organism: Hemitrygon akajei; assembly: GCF_048418815.1. NCBI lineage: Eukaryota > Metazoa > Chordata > Chondrichthyes > Myliobatiformes > Dasyatidae > Hemitrygon > Hemitrygon akajei. The sequence goes on along the minus strand of NC_133137.1, from coordinate 1,995,218 downwards.
GGTTCGCCTGCGCAGAAAGTGGGTCGCCACAATGTATTATTAGAGTACATACATGTCGCCACATACATCCCTGAGATTCTTTTTCGTACGAGCATAATTAGCAAATCTATAGAACAGTAGCTGTAAGCAGGATCAATGAACAGCAAACTGTGCAAATGCAGATATAAATAAATAGCAATAAATAACGAGAGCATGAAATGACAAGATAAAGAATCCTCTAAGTGAGACTATCTGTTGTGAGAACACCAGAAATAGAATGCGTTTAGTTATCCACTTTTGTTCAAAAGCCTGATGGTTGAGGGGTAGTAACTGTTCTTGAACCTGATGGTGTGAGTCCTGAGGCACTTGTACCTTCTACCTGATGGCAACAGCGAGAAGAGAGCATGGCCTAGGTCAGAGGTGTCGAACTCAATTGCACATGGGGCCAAAACTCAAAGCACACTTTAGGTCGCGGGCCGAACAGGATAAACATTGATTGAACACACTAAAACTAAACATTTTTTGAACATAAATATGAATAAAAACAGACAGGAATATTATTCCAGAAAAAATAAACTAGAACTTTAAATAACTTAAATATTTTGCTCTCCATAAAAATATCTCCTGTCAGTATTATACAAGTTAGAAATATGAGCATGCTGCAAAAAAACCCTGAAAATATAAATAAAACTTGTGCTTTTCAGCAAAAGTTAAAACAACATCAAATCAAAAAAACTCAGTTTTCTTTGCTCTTATGCCGTTTTGTCAGAGCTGGATGCTTGGCATCTTTTCTTGGCAATAAGTTCGTTTAGGTTTGGTGTAAGGTTCTGTGTTGTGGAGATTCTCAGGATGGACTGCAGGTGTTCATCAGTGAGACAACTGATGTTAGTGTGATGTTTTGTTAATCTTCATCACTGAGAAAAGCTTCTCACACAGATATGTGCTACCAAACATGCACAAGGTTCGAGCCGCATGTAGACGGAGCTGAGGCATTGCTTCAGGAATGGAGCGAATAAACTGTACGGGCCCTGCAGTGTCGTACTTTGCCTTTAGTGTCCCATTACACTGCAGCTCTATCAGCTCCATCTGAATCTGTACAGGTGCAGTTTCCACGTCGACGGCAAATGGGTTGCGAAGCAGCTCGAAATTAATTTTTTGTGCTTCAAAGTCACCAAAGCGCCGTGCGAACTCAGTGTGAAGTGCGCTCAGTTTATCAGCAAAGTGCACATTTGGGAACATCATTGCGCCGACCTGGTTCAACATTACTTGGCAACAGGGAAAATGAGGCAAGTTGCACTGGTGCATTTGTGTCTCCCATAAGAGCAGCTTCACTTGAAATGCCTTCACTGCATCATACATGTCAGTGATCATGCGGTCACGTTCCTGGAGCTGAAGGTTTAAGACACTGAGATGTGTTGTTATGTCAGCCTGAAACGCCAACTCACATTTCCACTTTTCATCCCGCAAAACTGTGGAGTCTTTTCCTTTACTGTCCATGAACTGACAGATTTCCTTGTTGAGCTTAAAAACTCTATTGAGAACTTTTCCCCGACTCAGCCAACGCACCTCTGTATGATAAGGAATGTCGGCAAACTCTGAATCTATTTCCCGCATAAAAGACTGAAATTGCCGGTGATTTAAACCTTTAGCTCGGATAAAGTTTACGGCTTGTGTTACAGTGCTCATTACATGTTCCATCTTTAGGACTTTACCACACAGCGTTTCTTGGTGTATGATGCAGTGATATGTTGTTAACTCACCAGTACAGTTCTCCTCCTGCATCTTTACCCGCATCCTTCCCACTAGTCCACTTTTTTCACCACACATCGCCGGTGCTCCATCTGTTGTAAGTCCAATAAGTTTGTCTCAGGGCAATTTCATGTTGGTTACACTTTGACATACATTTTCAAAAATGTCTTTTCCTGTCGTTGTCCCGTGCATCGATTTAATGTTCAATATGTCCTCTGTAACGCACAAATTGGAGTCCACTCCTCGGATGAAGATAGCCAGCTGTGCAGTGTCCGTCATATCAGCACTTTCATCCACAGCAAGCGAGTATGCAATAAATGGGTTGCTTCTTTCAATCAACTGTGTTCTTAAATCAGTGGCTATCTCACAAACTATACTCAGCAACCCATCGGTTTTGAAAGACTCTTTTTTCAGAATCAACTTTTCTCTTCGCCATTGTTAGGGGTTAGCTTTCACTTCAGAATAGCGTTGTATACAGCAACAGACGCTTGACGCGGGAACGTTCCCGGGTAGCCTATCGGCAGCTGTTGCGCTGCATTATGGGATCTGTAGTTTGTGTGTTATCAGCGCTTCATATCGCCGGGCCATTAATAATTAAAATAATAGATCTATCTAAAATGATCTCGCGGGCCGGATATGGCCCGCGGGCCTTGTGTTTGACACCTATGGCCTAGGTGGTCAGGATCTTTGATGATGGATGCTGCTTTTCTATGGCAATGTTTCATATAGAAGTGCACAATGGTTGGGAAGTTTTACCTGAGATGTACTGAGCCGATAATACTACCTTTGGTAGTATTTTCCTCTCAAAGGCATTGGTGGTCCCATACCAGGCCATAATGCAGCCAGGCATCCCACCTTTCACCACACATCTGTAGAAGTTTGCCAGTGTTCTTGATGGCATGCAAAGGCAGCATTGTGCTTTCTTTGCAATTATATTTATATGATGGGTCCAAGGCAGGTCCTCTGAGATAGCGACACACAGAAATTTAAAGTTACTGACCCTCTCCACCTCCGATCCTCCGATGAGTACTGGCTCGTTTCCCTCTCCTGAAGTCTACAATCAAAGGTTCATTTGTTATCAAAGCAGTTATCCATAAACAACTCTGAAATTTTTCTTCACCCGATAACCACAAAACAAAAAAGACCATGAAAGTCAATCAGAGAGAAACATCAAGCCCAACCCTCCCCAAGTACTAAAAGGAATGGCTTTCTGATCATCAACCCCTCCCCCAAATCCGCGCTCCCCCATACAAAATGGAACAGAAAACTCGACCCCCAGAAAACAAACCCACCCCAGTACAAAGAGCTAACAGAACATCAGTCCCCAAACCCCCTCCCATTGCACAACAAAACGGAAAAGGAACGGGCAATAAAAGCACAGAATATAAAAACCATAAGTCAGAAAAAGTCCGTGGTCCATAAATGCAGTAGTCCAATCCGTAAACACAGAACCACAATACCATCCTCTGATATCACCGACATTCATCGAAAGTGAGGGACACCACACGAGGCAGAGGGGCCTACCTGCCTGCCACAGTGAGTCACACAGCTATAGGCCGCTCACAGAACCCTCCTCCAGCAGCGACCGAAAGGAAGGCAGTCAGCACTGATCTCTCACTCGCCTTCTGCATTCACCCCAATGTCTCAATCTTCCTCAATGCTTTAATCGACGATTAATGGATGCTTTAACCGGTGAAATAAAGTCAAACACACACTCGCTTCCCTGAATCGCAGGCTCTAACAGTCCCAAAATTCATTTAAGGTGAAAAACAGACATGAGAGAAGCAATTAAGACATTTTCTTGAGCTCTCTGGAAGATGTTGACTGAGAGAGTATTGTATGCTGGCACCATCTCGACTGGAATCAGTTCTTTGGTCTTATTGACATTGGTCTTATTGAAAGGCTTGTAGTGGTGTGCTACACGCAGCGCTAAAATAACGACACGGAGTCGGTAAACTGCAGTCAAAGACTAAGTTTATTTCAACTTCACAGTCTTGCTTTAAAGCCTGTCTCTCCCACCGGATACCTCGAGATGCACGTACTGAAACCCCCTCAGGCTTTCTTCCTTTGTCCCTGCACTCTGGCTAATTGTCAGCCGGTTCGAGTGTGCTACTAATTGGGTCGCCACATAACCACCCCCCCCAGAACCGGCGATACACCCCCCAATGTCCACAGTCTGGGCCGGACCCTGTTTGGGAGGTCGGCCTCTGCGCCGCGGTGCCGGAAACTCGACTGGTTGCGCCAAGTCCACATGGGCTGGTTTGAGTCGGTCCACCGTGAAAACCTCCTCTCTCCCCCCCAACGTCCAGCACGAACATAGACCCGTTGTTTCTGATCACCGTAAACGGCCCCTCGTAGGGCCGTTGCTGCGGTGACCGATGCCCGCCCCGTCGTACAAACACAAACTTACAGTTCTGCAGGTCTTTGGGTACGCAGGTCAGGTGCTGCCCATGCTGCGAAGTTGGTACGGGGGCCAGGTTACCGAGCCTCTTGCGTAGTCTGCCCAGGACTGCTGTGGGTTCTTCCTCTTGCCCCCTTGGGGCTGGTATGAACTCCCCGGGAACGACCAGGGGTGCGCCGTACACCAACTCGGCTGACGAAGCGTGCAGATCGTCCTTGGGTGCCGTGCGGATGCCGAGTAGGACCCAGGGAAGCTCGTCCGCCCAGTTAGCTCCGCGCAGGCGGGCCATGAGAGCCGACTTCAGGTGACGGTGGAAACGCTCCACCAGTCCGTTCGACTGTAGGTGGTAGGCAGTGGTGTGGTGCAGCTGAGTCCCCAACAGGCTGGCCATAGCTGACCACAGGCTGGAGGTGAACTGGGCGCCTCTGTCGGAGGTAATGTGGGCCGGTACACCAAAGCGGGACACCCAGGTGGCGATCAGTGCCCGGGCGCAAGATTCAGAGGTGGTGTCGGTGAGTGGGACCGCCTCTGGCCATCTTGTGAACCGGTCCACGATAGTCAGGAGGTGCCGCGCTCCATGTGACACTGGCAGGGGGCCCACGATATCCACATGAATGTGGTTGAAACGCCGGTGGGTGGGGTGGAACTGCTGCGGCGGGGCCTTGGTGTGTCGCTGCACCTTGGTCGTCTGGCAGTGCATGCACGTTCTGGCCCAGTCACGGACCTGCTTGCGGAGTCCATGCCAAACGAACCTGCTGGAGACCATCCGGACGGTAGTGCGGATGGAGGGGTGGGCCAAGTTATGAATGGAGTCGAAAACACGTCGTCGCCAAGGTGCCGGGACGACGGGGCGGGGCTGGCCGGTGGTGACGTCACAGAGTAGGGTCCTCTCACCTGGGCCTACGGGGAGGTCCTGGAGCTGCAAACCGGAGACTGCGGACCTGTAACTCGGGAACTCCTCATCTGCCTGCTGTGCCTCTGCCAGCGCCTCAAATTCTACCCCTTGGGAAAGGGCTTGAATGTTAGGGCGAGAGAGCGCATCTGCCACGACATTGTCCTTACCCGAGACGTGCCGGACATCCGTCGTGTATTCAGAGATGTAGGACAGATGGCGCTGCTGGCGGGCCGACCAGGGATCGGACACCTTCGTGAATGTAAAGGTAAGCAGTTTGTGGTCCGTGAACGCGGTGAAGGGCCTACCTTCTAAGAAGTACCTGAAATGCCGGATTGCCAGGTATAGCGCCAACAGCTCCGGGTCGAAAGCACTGTATTTGAGCTCGGGTGGCCGCAGGTGTTTGCTGAAAAACGCCAGGGGTTGCCAGCGGCCCGCGATGAGCTGCTCCAGTACCCCACCGACTGCCGTATTAGATGCGTCCACCGTGAGGGTGGTAGGGACGTCCATTCTGGGGTGCACTAGCATCGTGGCGTTCGCCAAGGCATCCTTCGTTTGAATGAAAGCGGCGGCGGACACCTCGTCCCAGGTAATGTCCTTGCCAGGACCGGACAGCAAGGTGAACAGGGGGCGCATGATCCGGGCAGCTGAAGGGAGGAAGCGGTGGTAGAAATTGACCATACCTACGAATTCCTGGAGGCCTTTGATCGTGGTGGGTCGGGGGAAATGGCGGACCGCGTCTACCTTAGCAGGCAGAGGGGTTGCCCCGTCTGTGGTAATCCTGTGGCCCAGGAAGTCAATGGTGTCGAGCCCGAACTGGCATTTGGCTGGGCTGATTGTCAGGCCGTATTCACTCAGTCGGGCATAGAGTTGTCGGAGGTGGGGCAGATGCTCCTGACGACTGCTGCTGGCTATGAGGATGTCGTCCAAATTGATGAATGCGAAGTCCAGGTCGCGTCCCACCGTGTCCATCAACCGCTGGAACGGCTGTGCGGCATTCTTCAGGCCGAACGGCATGCGGAAGAACTCAAAAAGACCGAACGGGGTGATGAGAGCCGTTTTGGGGACGTCATCCGGATGCATCGGGATTTGATGGTATCCGTGGATGAGGTCTAACGGAGAAGATCCGTGCGCCGTGCAGGTTTGCTGCAAAGTCCTGAATGTGCGGCACAGGGTAGCGGTCTGGTGTTGTAGCCTTGTTCAGCCTGCGGTAGTCGCCGCACGGTCTCCAGCCCCCTGTCGCTTTGGGCACCATGTGCAGGGGGGAGGCCCATGGGCTGTCGGACCACCGGATGATCCCCAATTCCTCCATCCTCTTGAACTCCTCCTTCGCCAGTCGGAGCTTGTCCGGGGGAAGCTGCCGAGCGCGGGCATGGAGGGGTGGTCCCTGGGTCAGGATGTGGTGCTGTACGCCGTGTCGGGGCATGGCTGCCGCAAACTGCGGTGCCAGAACCGATGGGAAATCCGCCAGGACTCTGGTGAAGTCATTGTCGGACAGCGTGATAGAGCCGAGGTGAGGGGCCGGCAACTGGGCTGCACCCAGGGAGAACGTCTGAAAGGTCTCGGCGTGAACCAGTCTCTTCCTGGGCAGGTTGACCAGTAGGCTGTGAGCCCGCAAGAAATCCGCACCCAGAAGCGGTTGGGCTATGTCGGCCAGTGTGAAGTCCCACGTAAACTGGCTGGAGTCGAACCGTAGCTACACCGGACGGGTGCCATAAGTCCTTATAGTGCTGCCGTTCGCGGCCCGCGGGAGGGACCCGGCGCCCTGCTGCGGGTGTCGTAACTCGTCGGAGGTAAGACGCTGATCTCGGCACCGGTGTCGACCAAAAAGCGGTGTCCCGGCCTGCTGTCCCACACATACAGGAGGCTATCCCGATGGCCAGCCGTCGTAGCCATCAACGACGGCTGGCCCTGGCATTTCCCGGGAACTGGCAGGGCGGGCGACAACGGCGGGCTTCTGCGCCCCACCGCTGGTGGTAGAAACACCATTGCTTGTTGGGCTCCACACCCCGGCCTCTGGGTTTAGCGGGCTCTGCGGCCGGGCCTGGACTGGTTTGCTGCTGGAAGCGTGGCCGAGTGATCTGTGTGACGGACGCCCCACTCACCTTCTTGGCGTTCCACAGCAAGTCTGCCCGGGCTGCCACCTTCTGGGGGTCGCTGAAATCTGCATCGGACAGCAGCAGGCATATGTCCTCGGGCAGCTGCTCCAGGAACGCCTGCTCAAACATGAGGCAGGGCTTGTGTCCGTCGGCCAGAGACAACATCTCATTCATTAAAGCCGATGGAGGCCTGTCTCCCAAGCCATCCAGGTGCAGTAAACGGGCAGCTCGCTCGCGGCGGGAGAGTCCGAAAGTCCTTATGAGCAAGGCTTTGAATTCCGTGTACTTGCTGTCCGCCGGGGGAGACTGTATGAACTCCGCGACCTGGGCCGCTGTGTCCTGGTCGAGGGAGCTCACCACGTAGTAGTAACAGGTGTCCTCTGAGGTTATCTGCCGAACGTGGAATTGGGCTTCTGCTTGCTGAAACCATAGGTGAGGTTGTAGCGTCCAGAAGCTTGGCAGCTTCAAGGAAACCGCATTAACAGATGTGGCGTCTGTCATCTCCAGTCCAAAAACGTTTGGACCGTTGGGATCACCAATTGTAGTGGTGTGCTACACGCAGTGCTAAAATAACGACACGGAGTCGGTAAACTGCAGTCAAAAACTAAGTTTATTTCAACTTCACAGTCTTGCTTTAAAGCCTGTCTCTCCCACCAGATACCTCGAGAGGCACGTACTGAAACCCCCTCAGGCTTTCTTCCTTTGTGCCTGCACTCTGGCTAATTGTCAGCCGGTTTGAGTGTGCTAGTAATTGGGTTGCCACAGGCTGTTGTTATTACTCAACTTGGCCAAATTTTCAATCTCCCTCCTGTATGCTGATTCATCACCACCTTTGATACAGCCCATTACAGTGGTGTCATGATGGTGGAGCTGTACTTAGTTACACATCTAGGTGTAAATTAATGTGTGTTTTTAAAAAAAAAAATTAGGCCTATTTAATGGGGGAAAGCTAAACCAAAGTAATGGGCTTTCCTAAAATGATAGTTCTCAGAAGATTGAAGCACTTATACACCAATGTGATTTATACAAAGAGTTCAAAGTTAAAAAAGATGTATATCTAGTAGTTTCTCTGTTAGCTGCCCACACAACGTTGCCATCTACTACCAACACCATTAATCTTCTCAGTTAAGGGAAGTAGCACTTTCATGTTCACCCCGTGCAACTTATGCACCACAAATTAATCTCCCCTCAGTCCTCTGTGTCCCAGAGAAAACAATCTCATCTCAGAGAGTCTTTCTCCATAAATGTCCAAAGCAAGAAACTGCAGAGTTGTGGACACAGCTCAGCATATCATTTAAACTATCATAGTGGGGTGTGTCAGGAATGGACAGGAGGAGGAGTATAGGAAACTGATACAGGACTTTGTGATATGGTGCAACTCAAACTACCTGCGTCTCAATATCACCAAGACCAAGGAGATGGTGGTGGACTTTAGGAGATCTAGGCCTCATATGGAGCCAGTGATCATTAATGGAGAATGTGTGGAGCAGGTTAAGACCTACAAGTATCTGGGAGTACAGTTAGACGAGAAGCTAGACTGGACTGCCAACACAGATGCCTTGTGCAGGAAGGCACAGAGTCGACTGTACTTCCTTAGAAGGTTGGCGTCATTCAATGTCTGTAGTGAGATGCTGAAGATGTTCTATAGGTCAGTTGTGGAGAGTGCCCTCTTCTTTGTGGTGGCGTGTTGGGGAGGAAGCATTAAGAAGAGGGACGCCTCACGTCTTAATAAGCTGGTAAGGAAGGCGGGCTCTGTCGTGGGCAAAGTACTGGAGAGTTTAACATCGGTAGCTGAGCGAAGGGCGCTGAGTAGGCTACGGTCAATTATGGATAACTCTGAACATCCTCTACATAGCACCATCCAGAGACAGAGAAGCAGTTTCAGCGACAGGTTACTATCGATGCAATGCTCCTCAGACAGGATGAAGAGGTCAATACTCCCCAATGCCATTAGGCTTTACAATTCTACCGCCAGGACTTAAGAACTTTTTAAAGCTATTATTAATGCTTTTTGAGATAGTGATTTAGATGCATATCATATTTTTTACTGAGTTAAGTATTGTATGTAATTAGTTTTGCTACAACAAGTGTATGGGACATTGGAAAAAAGTTGAATTTCCCCATGGGGATGAATAAAGTATCTATCTATCTATCTATCTATCTATCTATCTATCTATCTATCTATCTATCTATCTATCTAAAACAGCCTTTCCTTCTATTTTCATCTCTCCCCTTAGTTACCTTGCATAATCTTCCACGAACAAAACCATTTTGTATTTCTGATCAGCCTTTGAACTATCAAAGTGATGGTAGATATTGTCTCTCAGTTCCTACAACTGACACCAGGCTTACTGGCCTGTAGTTCCTTTCTTGTGCTAAACTTTTTGAACAATGCAAAAACATTAAGTGCCCTCCAGACTTCTGGAATTTCACTAGTGGCTAACAACAAAGCAGACAACTTTATGAGGGCTTGGTGTGTTGCCTCCTAGGTCCAGGATGTATTGGAGTGGCTGCAGGATATTCTCAAGGAGAAGGTGAACAGCCAGAGGTCATGGTGCATATCGGCACCAATGACATAGGCAGAAAAGGGGAAGAGGTCCTACACAGCGAGAATACAGAGTTATGAAAGAGGCTGAAAAGAAGGACCTCCAAGGTAGTAATCTCCGGATTACTCCTGGTGCCATGGGCAAGTGCAGGTAGGAATGGGGGACGGCACTGCTGAATGAGTGGCTGAGGAGATGGTGCAGGGGGCAGGTTTCAAGCTCTTGGATCATTGGAAGTTTTTCTGGGGAAGGGGTGACCTGTACAAGAGGGATGGGTTGCACCAGAACTGGAGGGGAGCCGATATCCTAGCTGAGAGGTTTGCTAATGCTACTCGGGAGGGTTTAAACTAGTTTTGCAGGGGTTTCGGAACTGGAGTCCCAGGTCAGTAAGTGAAGGAGCAGACAGCAAATTATTTGTCAGGGAAAATATTGATAGCAAAATTGAAATAACAGGTATGGTGGGTCAGATAGTTTGAAGTGTGTGTATTTTAATGCTAGGAGTATTATGGGTAAAGGCGATGAACTGAGAGCATGGATCAGTACATGGAACTATGATGTTGTGGCCATTACAGAAACTTGGTGAAGAGAGGGGCAGGAATGGGTGATGTACGAAAGAGAAGAAGGTAAAAGTGGCCGGTGGGTTGGTGTGGGGCGGGGGTGGGGTGGGGAGTGGTGTTAATTGCACTACTTATCAGGGACAATATCACAGCTGCACTCAGGAGACATAATGATGGTTCGGACACAGAGTCCATTTGGGTGGAACTCAGGAACAGGAAAGGTGCAATCACACTGGTGGGATTGTACCGCAGACCCCCCAATAGAAACCAGGATATTGAGGACCAGATATTAAACAGATGAAGGAAATGTGCAAATATAATAGGGTTGTTGTCATGGGGGATTTCAACTTCCCTAATATAAATGAGGACCTTCTCAGTGCAAGGGAGCAGTATTTGTTACAGGTATTCAGGAGGGTTTCTTAAATCAATATGTGGGCTGTCCAATGAGAGGAGGGGCTGTACTGGACCTGGTGTTGGGCAATGAGCCTGGCCAGGTGACTGACCTTTCAGTGGGTGAACAGTGACCATAGCTCCTTAACTTTCAGGATAGTTGTAGATAAGGGTAGGTATGGTTCTTGTGGGAGAGTTTCAAATTGGAGAAGGGCAAATTATGAGGGCATTAGGCAGGAACTAAGAAGAGTCAATTGGGTACACCTTTTTTCTGGCAAGCCCATATTAGACATGTGGAATGTGTTAAAGATCAACTGCACAGAGTACAGGAATGGTAAATTCATGTTAAAAGGAAGGACAGGGATGCAAAGATAAGAGAACCTTGGATGTCCAGAGAGGTGATGAACTTAGTCAAGAAGAAAAAGGAAAAGTATGTAAATCTTCAGAATTAGGATCAAACAGGGCACATGAGGAGTATAAAGAATCCAGAAAAGAATTGAAGAAGGGAATGAGGAAAGCCAGGAGGGGGCCATATAAAGTCCTTGGCAAGTAGGATTAAGGTGAATCCCAAGGCATTCTGTACATACATCAACAGGAAGAGAATAGTTGGGGATAAGAGGAGAACATTTACTTAGATGCAGAGAATGTGAGTGAGGTAGTTAATGAGTATTTTGCTTCAGTATTTACCAAAGAAAAGGATATGGGGGACCAGGAGATCAGCCCTTTGTGTATAATTATGCTAGGGTGTTTAGAAGTCAAGGAGGAGGATGTGTTGGGCCTCCTGATGATTATTAAGGTGGATAAGTCCCCAGGGCCTGATGGGATGTACCCCAGGTTTTTGAAGGAGGCAAGAGACAAGATTTCTGGGGACTTGACCAGTATCTTTGTGTCCTCTCTAGCCACAGGTGAGGTTCCAGAAGACTGGCAAATGGCTAGTGTTGTACGTCTATTTAAGAGGGGAACAAGGGAAAATCCTGGGAACTAGAGACTGCCGAGTCTCATGTCTATTTTAGGGAAATTTCTGGAGAAAATTCTTAGGGATAGGATATATGAGCATTTGGAAACCCGTGGCCTACTGAGGGAGAGCTAGTTTGGCACTGCGGGGCAGGTTGTGTCTTAACAACTTGACTGAGTTTTTTGACAAGGTGATGAGAGAGATTGATGAAGGTAGAGCAATGGATGTTGTCTACATGGATTTTAGTAAGACATTTGGCCTTCATTGGAGGCTATACCAGAAGATTAAGATGCATGGGGTCCAGGATGACTTGGCTGCTTAGAAAAATAGAAGGCTATATGGTACGGGAATTCTAGGTAGTTTCTAGAGTACTTTACATGGTCAGCACAATATTGTGGGCCGAAGGGCCTGTAATTTGCTGGAGATTTTCTACGTTTTACGTTCTACAATATTCTCCTTGTAAACAGAGGAGAAATAGACATTAAAAATCTCAGCCATCTCTTGCAGTTCCACAGAGAAGTGGCCCTGATTATCTTTAAGAGAACCTAGTCTCTCGCTGTTCACCATTTTTACAGTTAATATACTCTCCTGGAATTATCTTTAATGTAGCCTGCCAAATCTATCACATACCCTCTTTTTGTACTCCTGACTTCACTCTTAAGCCTGGTCATAAATATTTTTTACATTCATTCACACCCAGCCTAAACAATATTCCTTCTTTTTCCTTACCACCACCACCATCATCATTTGTCCCATGTCACATGGCATGGGTGATCATGGTCTTCCATCTGTCTCTAATCTGGGAAGTTATATAAGCTCTTTAAAACTTCTGTCTGTCCATCCCTTGATGTAACCCATGAATGTCATGTGCTGTCAACTGGGACTTTTCCTACCATTAATTTTTCCCATCACTGCAAGATGTTCAAGCTTCTCTTTCCTCAGTACATATTCCAGAAATTTCAGCGGCTGTTTACCAATTGATGATATCAGCTCTCTTCTTATTCCAGCTTTTTGCAACACTTCCTCATCTGTTACCCTGTCCTTCCACGATAGTTTCATCACTCAATCTGTAGTTTTGAGTCTTCCTTCATTTTACTTTGATATTACCCTTACCAGAGCCTTGATATCTCTTGTCAGATAGGTTTCCTTGAACTTGGTACGTCACCCTTCATCCTGACAGGAACATGCTGCCTCAGGACTCTTGATAACACCCTTTTAAAAGTCTCCCGCTTGCTAACTGTTCTTTGCCTTTAAAAGGAGGCAACCAGTTGACCCCAGCTAAATCCTGCCTAATGCCCACAGAAATGGCCCTTTCAGACTTTAAGGTACACTTGTTCTATCTTTTTCCATAACTATCTTAAAACCAGTAGAATTGTGGTCACTGGATTACAAGTACTTTCCAACTACCACTTCAGTTACTTGTCCCATCTTGCTCCCTTAGAATGGGTCCTGTATTGCTCCTCTCTCTCTCTCTCTCTCCGTCTTGTTATACGGCGGTTGGCACTCAGCTTAATGGTGCATTACCGCCACCTTCTGTTCCGGAGTGTGCAATAGACTCACATTCGAAATCCCTTCACCCAATCGTACACATACACATACCCTAACCTACACTTAATCCTCCCCATCCTAGTACCCTATTTCTGTTTATCCATCATATCCTATAAAAAAACCCTGTACCCCTTAAGAAAGCTAAAAATACCCTGACCTGTGTTCTCTCACCCATGCCCAGCAACCCTTTTAATGTGAATTCCTGCACCCCCAATTCCCTTAGATTAATTCTCATCATCTCTCTCTGTATCCCATACTTCCTGCAACTCAGAACTACATGTTCTACTGACTCCTCTTCCTGACATTCCACACACAATCCTGTCTGGTGTTTCCCTATCAATTTCAGTGTTTGGTTTAGTGTACAGTGCCCCAGCCTTAACCTAGTCCACACAATTTCCTCTCTTCTGTATCTACTTCCTACCCTAGTACCTGCAACACTTTTTTGTATTTGATATAAATGCCTCCCTTTCCCCTCCCTGTCCCATCTTTCTTACCACATTTGGTTAATTTTTCCCCAGATTACACACTTAACCTCTGCTTTACTGATACTAATGTGCATTTCTATATTTTCTTTCTTTATTGCCCTCTTTGCCAACTCATCCACCCTTTCATTGCCCTTCACCCCTACATGAGCTGGAACCCATAGAAATTTAACCTGACCTCCCTGATTTGCAACTCTTGTGACTGACTGAAGGACTTCATGAAGTACATCTTGCCGGCTGTTTGAGTGAGGAGACCTTAAACTTGTTAGTACTGAAGATGAATCTGAGCATATCAATGCTTTGACTAGTTTAGTTTACTCCACCCAACGCAACGCAACCAACACTGCCATCATCTCCACTGTATACACCGCTAACTTATCAGATGTTCTTCTGCTGATTGCAATTGCTTTTGCTGGTATAGCCACCCCAAACCCTGTCACTCCTCTCTCAGGTTCCTTAGCACCATCTGTATAGACCAGAGTATAATCACTATACTTTTCCATCACATGACAGTTAAATGCACTTACCAAATCAGTTTTATACTTTCCTTTCCTTTTTACCTCTAACAAATGCCAGTCTACGTCAGGCCATACCAGCTTCCATGGAGCTATAACCGGATAAACTACTGAAGGACTTATCCTTAGATCAAACACTCCACATGATCTAGCAATGTCATTCCCTACCCGACTAAAGTTTTCCCTCTGAAACCTCCCATTTTCCCAGGACTCCTGCAACACTCCTTTAGCAGGGTGAGAATCATTGTGTCCCTGCAAATTAGCCCAGTAGTTTGCCATCAATTGCATCCTTCTTAATTCCAAAGGCATTATTCCCATTTCTACCTGCATGGCTGATACTGGTGATGTTTTAAAAGCCCCACTGCACACTCTCAAAACCTGAGCCTGAATCACATCCAGTTTCCTTATAAGAGACCTAGCTGCTGATCCATATGCTACACTTCCATAATCCAACACAGATCTTACTAAAGCCACATACATTCTCTTTAATGCTGAACTACTTGCTCCCCATTCCCTACCAGTCAAACATCTCATCACGTTTATTACTTTTTTACATTTCTCCTCAACTTTCCTGATATGGTCTGCCCATGTTAATCATGAATCAAATACAACTCCCCAAAATTTAAATGATCCAACCCTTTCTAATTCAATCCCATACATCCTTAACTTTTTCCCTACTTCAATTCTTTTCCTAGTGAAAAATACAGTTTGAGTTTTTTCCACTGAAAATCTACATCCCCAATCATAACCCCACTCTACCACTTCATCAATTGCTCCTTGTAGTTTCCTGATTATATGCTCCGTGTTCCTGCCTCTTTTCCACAAGGCCCCATCACCCGCAAACAGTGACCTACCTATATCCACTGGTACCTTTGTGAAGACATCATTGATCATAATGATGAAAAGTAACGGGCTAATCACACTACCCTGAAGTGTGCCATTTCCCACTATGTACTGTTTTGATCATTCTGATCCAAACCGAACTTGAATTTTTCTACCAAACAAAAAATCTTTAATCCAATTAAAAACTCTTCCCCCCAATCCCCATCTTGTGCAGTTTAATTAATAATCCTTCCTTCCACATCATATCATAGACTTTTTCAATGTCAAAAAACACTGCAACTACTGATTCTTTATTTGCCTGGCCTTTCTTATTTCAGTCTCTAACCTTATCACTGAGTCCATGGAATTCCTTCCCTTCCTAAAACCACTCTGATAACTTGCCAGCATTCCTCTCTTCTCAAGATCATATGATAACATTTCAGTTATCATCCTTTCCATTACCTTACATATATTTGATGTTAGTGCTATTGGCCTGTAGCTAGTGGGTTTTGACGGATCCTTGCCAGGTTTCCTTATTGGAATTACTACTGCTTCTTTCCATGCACTTGGTAATCTTCCCTCCTCCCACACTCTGTTGTAAAAATGCAGTAACTTCAAGAGTGCTCCTTCTCCTAGATTTTTTAGCATAACATAGCATATTAGATCTTTCCCTGGGGAGGTTGGTCTCGATCTCTTTATTGCTCTCACCATTTCTGCCAAAGTAAATGGATCATCAATTATATCATCTGTTTCTTTCCTCCTGTTTAACACACCTGGGTATTGACTCATTGTTCTTTCCCTTCTCCTTCTCCCTTCTTCAGACAAATTTTCTGAACTATGTATCTTTACAAATGACTTGGCCATGATCTCAGCCTTGTCCCTGCTGGAGACTGCTGTTTCCTCCTCAGATATCATTACTGGATACTCCCAATCCCTTCTATCTCCCCCCATCCTCTTAATCATTCCCCATACCTCTCCCACAAGCATTGTTCTTCCTATTTTGTTGCAAAAACTCCTCCAACTTGCCCTTTTAGCTTGACGTATAGTTCTTCTCACCACTGCCTGTGCCTTCTTATATTGAATCAAATGCTGCATATTATGGGTTCTTTTAACTAGTCTGAATGCTCTATTTCTGTTTTTTACAGCCTGACAACATTCCTCTGTCCACCATGGCACTATTTTTCTATTCATCCTATTTTTACTCCTGGGTATAGATCCTTCTGCTGCCATAATAATTGCTGAAGTCACCTGACTGTTTAATTCATCTATATCTCCAGAAATGTCAATCTTTGTCAATGCTTCTTCACTTAACTTCTGGAACTTACCCCAATCTGCTTTTCCAAACACCCACTTTGGGACTCCACCACCTGGTCTTATTTCAACTCTTTCACCCACTGAACATAAAACTGGGTAGTGATCACTGCCTACTGTTGAAGCAGTCCAAACTCCCCAGTTACTAATGCCAGCCAAGACATTAGACACTAACGTAATATCTAATACCGACTCAGTTCCTGTTGTTATGTTTATCCTTGTTCCTCTACCATCATTCATACATACCAAATCCATTTCTTCCATCAAATCTTCAATTACCGTTCCATTTGAATCTGTAATCGGATCCCCCCATATTGTGCTGTGAGCATTGAAATCTGCACACCACACTACTTTATGTCTATTTTGTCCTTGTATCCTTAGTAGGCTGTCCAAATCCAACCTTTTACATGGATTGTAGTAGTTAATTATAACCACTCCCTCCCCTCTCTCTCATATTTCCACCACTATGTATTCCTGATCGTCTCCTTTTTCCAGCACTCTATACAGTATATCTTGCTTGATTAACATAGCACAACCTCCTCCTCCTCCCCCTAGATTTCTATCTTTCCTTATCATTGTATACCCATATACCACAAAGTCTAAAGCTGGTTTCAACCAAGATTCCTGAATACATACTACATCCGGTTTTACAACCATTTCCTTAATAAAGTCCTTAAATTCCTGGCCATTGGCCAGTAAACTCCTTGCATTCCACTGCAAAAGAATCACCATAATGAGTACTAACCAACCTATGACACTTCCTGGCTTGACTGATTAGTGAGGTTCTCCCTCACTTCTTCCCATGTCAGTCCGACTCACCCTAAATGGTTTACTGCTGCTTTGACCACCAGCTGAATTTTGTCACTTTTTGACTTTACCTCTGCTGTACTATTAATGACTCCTGCAATGAATGTTACTAGAGCTTTTTTTCCCACATAAATCCTGTCATTTACTCTTCGCTGCATCTCTTGCATCCCTATTGCTCTCTGGTCATTAGGAGCATTATTCTGTTCTCTTGACATTCTTACAGCTTCTGCATAAGTGATCTTTCTTTTCACTCTTATTTCTTGAATTTTATTCTCCCGTCTCATAACCTCACACCCACTATACACCACATTATGAGCTCCTCCACAATTACAGCATTTTGGTTGCACTCCTGTTCCGCACTTTCCATATTCATGATCATCCCCACATCTAGCACATCTCCTCTGCCTTTTACAGTTTTTAGCTATGTGTCCAAACCTTTGACAATTATAGCACCTCAATGGCTTTGGCACATATACCCTTACTGGGTAACTCATGAAACCCAGGAACACTTTCCTTGGCACTCTTTCTTCTTCAAATTCAATCAATACTGTTTCACTTTCCTTTTTCATTCCCTCCTTTGTTGTTTTCAGTCTTAGAACATTAATTACTTTCCCCCCTTTGATATTCCTCTTCAACTCCTCCATGTTTATACTCATTGGTACACCAGTGATCACTCCTTTACAATCACCATTTCGTGCTCCCACCCTCCCTGTATATCCCACCTTGCATTTTTCTATCTCTTTTAGCTTGAGTGCTTTCTCAAGTTGTTCCTCATTCGCACATCTTACCAATAGGTTGCCATCATTAAGGACTTTTGCAAATACTATTTCCCCTATCTTATTTGCCAGAGTTGTTGTTAGCACAAACGGGTTAATTTTCTTCATGTGTCCTTGCACCTTCTCATTAAACCTAATTATGACAACACCTCCTCTCTGAACTTGTTCATCTTCCTCACTTTCAGAACTCTCTCCACTGTCATTTCTTACTCTTTTATTCCCTTTGTCTCGGTTTTCATTCATCCATCCCCTCACGATCTCCTTATTCCCTTTATTTCTCCCTTCACAATAATCCATTTCTCCCCAGCTGCCTACCTCTGATCCCAAATCCCTATCCCGCTCCTTCTCCACTCTCTTTCCCTCAGCCCCTCCTCTCGCCTTGTCTGCCATTACCAGACCCAGGCAACCCCCTCCCAGCAATTCCCGCTCCTTCCCCACTCTCTTTCCCTCAACAAGTTCCAAACCACATTCACACATGCACCAACCGACCCACGATCATCTCTCACCAAAAACTGAACCCTGTATTGCTCCTTCCCTAGTAGGTTACTCTATATATTGCACAAGGAGACTTGGATGCACTGCACAAAATCTGCCCCATCCAGGCCCTATGAAATTTGGGTGACCCACTTGCCACCAGGAAAATTGAAATCTCCCATTAGCATACCCAATTATTTGCAGATTGCTTCTGAAGCATTGTAGGTATTGCAGTAGACATAATGGTTTACTTTGAAAGCAAGCAGATGGTCCCATTGAATACAAAATCCATCCAAAATTTCAGGCTGAACTTTCACTCTTGTGAAATCTGAGTTTAAAATCTAAATTTGGTTACAAAGGAACAAGATGATTAAGCCTAATCACTGCAACCTGTTCCAGAATATATCTTATTCTTCTTAAGCCAATTGCACCTACAGGGGCATAGGCTGCCGTCAACAGCTCACCAGATTCCTCAGTCCTGGGCTGAAGGTTGACTAGTGCTGTGCCTTCAGCTTCCACCTCATGACTTCATATGTCTTTTAGACAAAGATCATTCCTGTCCCAGGGATGAGGTCTTTGGAGCTTCTGTTGGTGTTTCATTAGCTCTGGGTTTTCAAAGATTGGGGTTGCTAGCCCCATGCCCAGCCCTTCTCTTTTTGCAGCTGGGCTTGGGACCGTCAATGGTGGAGTGGAGTTAGAATCTACCTTATGATTCTGAAAAAAGTATTCTTTTTTAATGGAAGAAATGGGAGGTAAACTGAGAAGTTATATTAAATGAAATTGTCCATCATATGAATATGCAAATAGCTCTTGAATTAATAAGTACCTATGTTTTACGTTCTGTATTAATATTCAGTGAAAATTTAAGCTTCATTGCTTGAGTGCAGCCACTGCAAAACAGTTGCTAGAATGAAATTAATTATATTATCTGCTCACTGACTTAACAGCAGGGAATGTCTGAGCCGCATAACAGATTGAAATGATTATGGCTGCTGGATCGTCCTGAAATGAATCACTGTATCTGCAATCTTTGTGTCCAAAAATTAGACAAGCCAACCCTCAGTAGTTAAAGCCTGAGACAAAATGCAGTCAATGGTGGAAACATTTGTGACCATTAGATGCTGAGATCTAGACCTCTCTACTCCCAGCTCCATCTCTAAGACGTTCCTTCACGATGAACACTTTGAGAAATGTTGATCATCTACACTGATGTGTCTTCAGTTGTTCAAGTTCATGCTTATGGTCATAGGCATACATACATGGGGTAGAAATGCCATGAAAATTAGTCAACTACAAATTCAACAGCAAAATTAACATAATGACACTGTTGCGAAATTGGAAAGGGAAAACAAAATATAGTCATGACGTAGTGTTGGGGTTTTTCAAATTGGTTCAAGAACCTGATGGTAGTGGGGAAGGAGCATCATGAACACTGACTCGGTGGAAGAGTTTGGCAAAATGTTGGTCTGAGCTGGGGTCAAAATTCTCATACTATGGGGCAATGCAGAAAGAAATGTTGCGATTGCACAAGGTATACCAGGGTGGAATTTGAAATTATCTCTGCAGATCATCTGCTCCAGCTTGTGAATCCAGTTCCTTACCTGCTACCCTGCTATATACCTGCCAATTTTCTTACTATTTCATATGAAGTTCCTTTCTGCTGCATGTTCCAACATTTATCCTACAAGAAGATTTGCTTTGGGCAGATTCCCACTTTGATAAAGGCCCTTACTTCAGGAGCAGGTTTGAGGCACTTATTCATGGTTGGGAAATGATTCGAGGTATGTGGGCCAAATGCCGGGTCCAGCTCAGGAAGACACCTTAGCCAACATTGATGAGTCAAAGGGCCTATTTTCATGTTTTATAACTCCTTGAAACTAAGTTGGGGTAAAATCAAAAGTTAAATGTGAGTTAATGATGCTGCTTAACAAGGTAAGAGCCCATGGTATTGCAGGAAAGATATTAGTATTGACAGAAGATTGGCTGACTGGCAGGAAGCAAAGAATGGGAATAAAGGGAACCCTTTCTGTTTGGCTGCCGGTGACTAGTGCAGTTCTGCAGGGGTTGGCGTTGGGACTGCTTCCTTTGACGTTACCATTCAACAAGCTGGATGATGGAATTGATGGCTTTTGGCCAGGTTTGCATGTGATATGAAGATAGGTGGAGGAGGGGCAGGTAGTGTTGAGGAAGCAGGGAGTCTGCAGCAGGACTTAGACAGATTAGGAGAATGGTCAGCTAAGTGGAAGATGCAATATAATGTAGGAAAGTGTATGGTCATGTACTTTGGTAGAAGGAATAAAGGTGTAGACTATTTTTTAAATGGGGAGAAAATACAAAAATCTGAGATGCAAAGGGACTTAGGAGTCCGTGTGCAGGATACCCTGAAGGTTAATTTGTAGGTTGAGTTGGCAGTGAGGAAGGCAATTTCAATGTTAGCATTCATTTCCAGAGAACTAGAATATAAAAGGAAGGGTGTAATGCTGAGCTTTATAAGGCAATAGTTAGACCTCACAGAGAATTGTGTGCAGTTTTGGGCCACATTGGAAAAGTTGTGCTGATATTGGAGAGAGTGCAGAGGAGGTTTATGAGAATGATACCAGGAATGAAAAGGTTAACATATGAGGAGCATTGAAGAATGGGGAGGTGGGGCTGGTGGGGTAGATCTCATTGAAACCTATCAAATATTGAAAGGTCAAGACAGAGTGGATAAGGGGAGGATGTTTCCTATAGTGGGTGAGTCTAGAACCAGAGGACACAGCCTCAGAACAGAGATGGAGAGGAACTTCTTTAGCCAGAGGGTAGTTGTTGTTGTTCCTCTTCACGCTTTTGGCACATTGGGCAGCTTTTTGCTGTATCCGTAGCATTAGACATTTTTATTAGGAGGCTGAGTTGCTAGACTGACACTTAACCCAGCACGGATGGAAAGCGTGCAAGGAACCGGCCAGATTCGAACCTGGGACCACCCGTCTTGAAGTCCAGTGCTGATGCCACTACACCACTGGCCAGCTAGCCAGAAGTTAGTGAACCTGTGGAATTCATTGCCACAGACAACTGTGGAGTTCAAGTCATTGAGTAAATCTGAAGTGGTGATTGACAGGGTTCTTGATTTGTTAGGGCATCAAAAATTACAGGGAGAAGGCAGGAATTTGGAATGAGAAGAATAATAAATCAGCAATGGAGCAAACCCGATGGGCTGAATGGTCTAATTCTGCTCTGAAGTCTTATGTGTTAAAGATTCAATTATATTAAACTCAGTATGATTTACCTTCTCCATTAAAAATTGGTGCGCATTGAGCCAAATAGCATACAAAATGGAAGATTACCAAAAGAGGCTCCAAATACTGTAAAACCTGGTACATAATTTGACTTCCTGGATATTTTTGAGCAGGTTAAGTGGGACAAAAGGTTCAGGATGCAATTTATACATTTATCTACCCATGTAATATAATCATTTTTGGTTAGCTTTCAAAAGACTATCAGTCAACATTTGTATTTTCATGTATGTTCATTTTTGCCGAATGCTATTTGAATTATGAAGTTGTTAAATATAATATGGAATATTATTAATGGAATAAAATGTGTTCTAAAACTAGCACTTTGATCGTCTCACTAGCTGAGAGAACAATCTTTGGGACTCTCCCAGTGCTGAAGACTGGAAGATGCATGCATTAGGGTTAGAGTTAGTGTGGCAAGTGGGAATTCGTTCAATGCAGAATGATGTTTGCTCACTAGTCACCAAATGGATTGGACAGAGGGCTTCGTTCAACGATAAGGAGGTGCAAAATAATTGGACATCAGTGTCTTTTGTACAGCCCAAGTACATACACACGCATGTACACACACACACACACACACACACACACACACACACACACACACACACACACACACACACACACACACACACACACACACACACACACACACACACACACACACACACACACATTCTAGTGCACAGCGCTTCATCTAGATGGTAGTTCAGAGACCCTTCATCAGAACAATGATGCTGAAGTAGAGAGGATTGAGTTTCAAGTCCTAAAAATGAATATCACCCATATTTCGTCCTGGTCCAACCAGGCAAATGCCAGGGACAAGAAACCTCACCAGCATCTTTACTTTAAAGAAACTTGGCATGTCTTCTGTGACTGTCACTAATTTTTATTGATCTATCATAGAAAGCATCTTATCCTATCTGAATGCACAACAGCTTTGTATGACAACTGCTCTGTCTGAGAGAACAATAAACTGCACAGAGTTGTGGACATGTGAGCACATAATTGAAACCAGCCTTCCTTCATGGACTGTCTACACATTTCCCTGGCTCAATAAAGCAGTCGTCATAATCAAAGACCCCACCCGTCTCAGACATTCTCACTTCCCCCTCCAATCAGGCAGAAGATACAAAAACCTTAAAGTACCTGCTACCAAGCTCCAGGTCAGCTTCTGTCCTGCGATTGAACAGTACAATAAGATAGACTCAAACTCACGATCCACCTTTTACCACTTTGCAACTTATTGTCTACATTCATGCACTTTTACTGTAACTGTTAACATCTTATTCTGCATTCTGTTATTGTTTTACCATATACTACCTCAGTGCACTGTTGTAGTGAATGTGTTGAATTGATCTTAATGGATGGCATACAAAATAAATTGTATCTCATTGTCCTTCAGTGCATTAGACAATAATAAACCAATATCATACTTAATTAATTTAACAACTCATGTTGATTGTCCATTTCTTCAAATAGATGGTCCAAATCTCAGAACCTGCAACCTCTTGTGACTCTGATAAATCCTGGATAACTTAGAG
Source organism: Hemitrygon akajei (assembly GCF_048418815.1). Classification (NCBI taxonomy): domain Eukaryota; kingdom Metazoa; phylum Chordata; class Chondrichthyes; order Myliobatiformes; family Dasyatidae; genus Hemitrygon; species Hemitrygon akajei. Next base: position 1,972,102 of record NC_133137.1, on the reverse strand, counting down.
GAAACAAAGTTGATCCTTGATCCATATTCACCATTTTTTATGTGACAGGTTTTTTAAAGGGTTGAGAGAGCAAGGGTGAACTTATATACAAGTGCAACTTATACACTGTCTTTTACGTTTCAAGTCCCTCAAAGTTTCTGGGACAAATGTGGAACTTATACACAGATGCAGCTTATATATTATTATTTATGCTTCAAACACTCAAAGGTTTGTGGGAGAAAAGGGGATCTTATACATGAATGGAACTTTTACACTGTATTTATGCTTCAAGACCCTCACCCATTTGTGGGACAAAGGGAACACTTATACACAAGTGTAACCTATATACTAAATTTCAACATTCATTGAAGTTTCTCTGTCCCAATCTTCACCATTTTCTAATGAGATAGACTATAAAACCATAAGATATAGGAGTAGAATGAGACCACTCAGCCCCAAGTCTGCTCCACCATTTCATCATCGATGATTTATTGTTTCTTTCAACTCTATTCTCCTGCCTTCTCCCCATAACCTTTGACACCCATGCTAATGAAGAACCTACCAACCTCTGCTTTAAATATACCCAATAACTCGGCCTCCAAGGCTATCTGTGCAAATGAATTCCACAGCTTCGCTACCCTCTGCTGAAAGAAATTCCCGCTCACCTCTGTTCTAAAGGGACATCCTTGTATTCTGAGGCTGGGCCTAGACTGCCACATATAGGAAACGTTAGTGTGTTCGATGAGTTAAAGAGCTGTAGTCCAAATTACTTTGTTAATAAAACTTTTCATGAGTAATTTATGAAAGCAGCAAAATTGAAAAGTACCCTAAAGCAAGGTTGTTGAAACAAGAACCAGGGCGACTGTGAAGACAAGGCAGTTTAACAAAGAGATTTGCTGAGGATTACTGAGATTTATCACTGGGTGGTGAGGGTTACTCCAAGTGCTGTCATCACCTTGGTAAATGTCATTGTTGTGCTTTTATGCATAAGACCATAAGATATAGGAGCAGAGTTAGGCCATTTGGCCCATCGAGTCTGCTCCAGTATTTCATCATGGCTGATTCATTTCCCTCTCAGACCTAATCTCCTGTTTTCTCTCCATATCCTTTCATGCCCTGACTAATCTAACAACTTCTGCCTTATATATACCTTATGAACTCCATATATTTACCACTTTCTGGCTAAAGAAGTTGCTCCCCATCTCCGTTCTAAATGGCTATCCCTCTATGCTGAAACTTCTTGTTGCTTTATGTGCCTCCTAGTAACAGCACAACACTTTCTGGTCAAGGTTGTGTTGAATTAAAAGATTTGCTTTAAATGGGGCCCCTTTGAAAGAGTGTACCGCTTTCTGTGTACTGGCTTTGGGCAAGCTTACCTTCTGTCACTGGGGTATCATGTAGAAATTGTAGAGCCAGTAACAGGAATATTGCATTCTCTTCTGGTCACTCCATTATAAGAAGGATGCTTCGACTTTGGAGAGGGATGAGGATGATGTTTATCAAGAAACTGTCTGGATGAGATGGTATGTATTATGAGGAAAGGTTGGACGAACATGGATTCTCTTCTCTGGAGAAGCAGAGGCTGAGGGGAGACCTGACAGAGGTTATAAAAGTATACTAGAACAGGCGATCTGTATCTATTTACAATGCCTCAACAAGGTGGCATCCTTCCAGGACATGCCCTCTTCTCACTACTACCATCAAGGAGGTACAGGAGCTCAGAGATGTGTGGTAAACTGTGTATACCTGTCTGGACACGCCCCTCTGCTGACTGCTCCTGTGGCTCCTCCCACAGACCCCTGTATAAAGGCGATTGGGGCACTGCTCCTCTCTCAGTCTCCGAGATGTCGTGGTCCCTTTTGCTGCTAATAAAAGCCTATCGTTCACCTCCCGTCTCCGAGAGTTATTGCTGGTGCATCAAGATGCAAACTCAGTTTTTGAAGAACGGCTTCTCCCCCTCCGGCACCAGATTTCTGAACAGTCCATGAACCCATGAACACAACCTTACTATCTTTATTCTCATTTTTCACTTTAAAAAAAAATATTCTTACTGTTATTTTAGTAACTTTAAGTATTGCACTGCACTGCTGCCCCTAAGTAACAATTTCATGACATACATTCTGTGGTCGCTTTATTAGGTACCTCCTGTACCTACTAAAGAGGCAACTGTGTATATTTGTGATCTTCTGCTGCTGTAGCCCACCCACTGCAAAGTTTGACATGTTGCGCATTGAGAGATGCTATACTGTACACCACTGTGGTAACGCATGGTTATTTGAGTTATAGTTGTCTTCCTGTCAGCTTGAACCAGTCTGGCTCTTCTCCTCTGACCTCTCTCATTAAGAAGACATTTTTTCCCAGAGAACTGCCACTCACTGGATGTTTATTTTTCTATTTTGCACCATTCTTTTTAAACTCTAGAGAATGTGTATGAAAATCCTAGGAGATCAACAGTTTCTGAGATACTCAAAACATCCTGTCTGGCACCAACAATCATTCCATAGTCAAAGTCACTTAGATCACATTTCTTCCTCATTCTGATGTTTGATTTGACCAACAACTGAACCTCTTGACCATGTCTGCATTCTTTGAGTTGCTGGCACATGATTGGCTGATTAGATATTTGCATTAAGTACAGAGTAGTCAGAATGGAATGCTCCTCCTGTCAGATGTGGGAATTCAGGATACCTAAAGGTTTCCCTGATGACTACATCCGTGAGAAGTGCACTCAACTTCAGCTCTTGACTGACTGGGTCAGGGAGTTGGAGCTGGAGTTGGATGTACTCAGGATCATTCGGGAGGTGAAGTCATTATAGATGAGACATTTGAAGAGGTGGTCTTACCCAGATTATAGGCTTTGACAGTGGATGGGTGACCACCAGGAGAGATAAGGAGATTAAGAATTCAGTGCAGATTTCCAACAGTATTTGCCAAGGAAAGAGATACGGAGCACCAGGAGATCAGTGCTGAGTGTATAAATATCTTAGAGTGGTTAGAGGTCAAGGATGAGGAAATGTTGGGTCTTATATGGAGTGTTAAAGTGGGTCTGATGGGATTTTCTCCAGGTTAGAGATGAGATTGCTAGGCCTTAGTCAGTATCTTTGTTCCTCTTTAGGCACAGGCGAGGTCCTGGAGGAATGGTGGGTGGCTAATGTTGTACCTCTACTTAAGAAGAAAACATGGGAAAATCCTGGAAATGATGGACTGGTGAGTTTCACATCAGTTGTGGGGAAATTGCTGGAGAAAATTCCTAAGGATAGGAGATATGATCATTTGGAATCCATGGCCTAACTAGGGAGAGGCAGTATGACCTTGTGTGGGGCAAGTAATGTTGTATCAACTTGAATGAATTTTTTGACAAGGTGATGAGAGAAAATGATGAAGGTAGGGCAGTGAATGTTGTCTTCATGGATTTCAGTAAGGCGTTTGACAAAGTCCCTCATGGGAGGCTAATCCAGAAGGACCCGTGCATGGGGTCCACGGTGAATTGGCAGCTTGGATTCAGAACTGGCTTGCACGTAGAAGACAGAGGTGGAGGGGAATACATTAGAAGCTTTTAAGAAATGTTTAGATAGGCACATGAATGCGAGGAGGATGGAGGGAATGGACATTGTGTAGGTACAAGGGATTAGTTTTTGGGTTTTTTTTGATTTGCTGGTTCTGGTTTGACACAACACTATGGGCTGAAGTGTCTGTTCCTGAGCTGTACTGTTCTATGTTCTACAGGTGGTCACTGAGTGTATGTCAGTGTTAGTGAACCTGATTCTTATAGTAGTTTTATAGCATTTTAACACTTTATGTTTTAGAGCAGATCCAGACACCAGGCAGCAGAGGGCGAGAGAGCTAAGCTGTGTTTCCTCATGCCTCGGCTAGCTGGGGCAAGCTCAAACCTTAGTGTTAGATCAAAGCAGAAGCCAGAATTAAAAATGCTTATGATAAGTGGAAAGTAAAAGTAAAACCTCACAGTTAGAGAGATACTGCAGTCTGAGCAGCTGGCCGTTCAGTTACCACAAGTGTGCCTGGTTGGATTGTCAGCTACCTAACCCAGGAACAGACATCAATATAGGTAGGTTACAGATCACATCAAAAAGAGTAGAGTGAGGAACAGGGAAGAGACATTCTATCAGCTCTTACAAGTTCAGGTTCAAGTTTATTGTCATCTGACTCTCCATATATGTATACAAACAAGCAAAACGATGTTCCTCTGGAGCACAGTGCACCTACAATACGTACTATATCACACTTAGAACATAAAACAGAATATTACCATAAATAAGCTAATAAAGTATAATTCAAAATACATGTGAAGTGTGCAACACAGGTAAATGGTCAGGAGTAGGCAGCTCGCTGTCCTGGTGATGAGACCTCAGTGGTGGCAGGGCATTCATTAGTGTCACAGCCTGAGGGAAGAAGCTGTAACTCAGTCTGGCAATCCTAGACCTCGTGCTCCTGTACCTCTTTCCTGATGGTAGTGGGTCAAAGGGATTGTGTGATCGGTGGTAGGGATCCCCAATGATGCTTCGGGCCCTTCATATACAACGTTCCCAGTAAATGTCACAAATAGTGGAGCAGGAAAACTCAGGTGATTCTCTCCATGGTTACACTAAGATTACTGGAATCCAATGGCCTCAAGTAAAGATATTTCACCAAAGAAGGATTTTTTTGTCAATTTCTAAAAATCATTAGTTAAACATTCTGTCCAGTTAATGGTGATTTTAATTACTAGCCTTTGGAAATGTAGAGAGGAAAGGGGAGACATTTGATCCACAGGGTGAAAGATGAACATATTGAGATATACAAGCTCCTGAGAAGGTCATATGGAATGAGGAAGCATCTTCAAACTTGAGTCCACAACAGAGGGCACACGGGAAGGAGGGGTCATTGACATAGGACTAAGATTGGGAGATGTTACTAAGCATGTAGGGTTGAAACTCATTGGAATTGTTCACCTCACTTGATACCAGGGCAGATTTAAGAGGCTATATGACTGAATTCTGCTTCCAATTAGAAAAGAGGACTCAAATATACTGTAAAAGTAAGGATATAATGCTGAGGCTTTATAAGGCATTGGTCAGACCACACTTGAAATATGGTGAGCAGTTCTGGGCCCCTTATCTAAGAAGGGGTGTTTTGGCATTTTGAAAGGGTCTAAAAAAAAACTAATCCTGGAATGAAAAGGTTAGTGTGTAAGGAGTGCTTGGTAGCTTTAGGTCTGTACTTGCTAGAGTTTAGAAGAAAGAGGAGGGATCTTACTGAAACCCTTTGAATATTGAAAGGCCCAGATAGAGTGGATATGGAGAGCAAGTTTCCAATAGTGGGGGAGTCTAGCACCAGAGGGCACAACCTCAGCATACAAGCATGTCCCTTTAGAGCAAAGATGTGGAGGAATTTGGGTGGTGAATCTGTGGAATTCATTGCCACATTGCTACATTCATCTTGTGGAAGCCAAGTCATAGGTAAATTTAGAGCAGAGGTTGATAGGTTCTTGATTAGTCAGGGCGTTATAGGGAACAATCAGGAGAATGAAGAATAATAAATCAGCAGGCTAAGCTTTTCACTGCATCTCAGTACATGTGACAATAATAAACCAATTCCAATTCCAAATCCAGTCCCTAAGTGCCCTCGAGAGGCGGCCGATGAGCCACTTTCTCAAATAGCTGCAGTTCTTCTGGTGAAGGTGCACCCATCGTGCTTTTTGGGACCCAGCAATGGTGAAGGAACAGCAGTATTTTTTCAGGTCGGGATGGAGCACAGTTTGGGGGAGATTTGCAGTTGGTGGTGGTATTCCTTTACACCTGCTGCCTTCAACATTATTGGTAGAAATCACAGATATGGGAAGGACTTTTGGAGTTGCCAAACAGAATGTTTTATATACTTCATTATTCTCCATTTGTTTTTATACCTTCGATAAATATCACCTTTGGGTTTCTACTTTGCTGACTTTGCTCTGGCTTTACCACTGCCTGTGAGGGATGTTACATTCATTAACAGTTTAGAACAAATGCTGCAGATGCTGAAAGTATGACATTAATCATGAAATAGAGCATAAAACATAGACCACTGAGCATTACAGCAAAGAACAGGCCCTTTGGCCCACAATGTTGTGCTGACTCTAACATCAATCTAATCCTACATAGCTCCCCATTTTTTCTATCACCCATGTGCCTATCTAAGAGTTTCTTTAGTACCCTAATGTATCTGCCTCTGCGCATCTGCATACCTCAAATACTTGAGACACACAGCTGGTCATACAGCATCTCTGGGGATAGACAGAGAATTAACATTTCAATTTGGGTATCTTTCTGATGAGGGGTCATGATGTCAAATTTAACCTTGGAGACACAAAAGACTGCAGATGTTGGAATCTGGAGCAACAAACAAGCTCTGATGCAAAATGGACAATATCAGGTCTATATCCCTCATTTGAATTGAAAGAGCAGAGTATAAAGAGGTGAAAGGGAGACTGGGACTGAAGCTGGCAGTCTATTGGTAGATCCAGGTGAGGTGGGTTGGATTGGCAGCTGACGTCAGGTGGGGGAGGGAAGAGTGGAGATAAGGACAGAGGCTGAGAGGTGATAGGTGGAACTGACAAAGGGCTGCAGCTGATAGGTTGAACTGGTGAGGAGGAGGTTGATGGGTAGATAGAGCCAGATGAGAGCATGGGAGAGAGTGCAGCAGGAACCGGCAAGCTTTGGTAGAAGTCCTGACGAAGGGTCTCAACCCGAAACGTTGACTGCTTCTTTCAACGGATGCTGCCTGACCTGCTGAGTTCATCCAGCTTTTTTGTACGTCTTGATTTGACCACAGCATCTGCAGTGTACTTTGTGTAAGCTTTGGTAGTTCCAGCTGAGGTTGGGTGATTGGCAGATAGCAAATTTAATGTTGGTTTTTCTCCCCAGAGATGCTGTGGGGGAGATAGTTAAACCCATATAATGAAAGCACTATTCTCAGACAATTGAGTTCCCAGCAGGGTATGCTTCTTAACACAACACCAGCTGCAGGAGCTGTCTTTTGTAATGAACAGGATTCATGGCTAGGCAGTAAGTGAACACAGTTCACAATGCAGCTGCCCATAGGCAAGTTCAAAATAGCTTCCATAATTACAACACATGAAAAGTTAGATTAGACTGAGTGATACCACTCAAGGACTAAATGGACAGGATTATTCAGACAAGCTCAGGGATGGGTAAATACTGTACGAGGAATGGTGAATGTCAAACCAGTACTGTAAAGGGAGTAAGGTTAGACAAGACTTGCGTGGTCAGGGCAGAATAGATAGGCTTCAGATTCTACAATATTATCTTAATATTGTGAGTCACATCAAAGGACATGAATTTCTTAGGCAATGCACACCAAATGCTGAAGAAACTCAACAAGTCAGGTAGCATCAATGGCAGAGAATAAACTGATAACATGTTGGCCCAAAATGTCAACTGTTCATTCCCCACCATAGATGCTGCCTTACTTGCTGAGTCCCTCCAGCATTTTGTGTGTATTGAGCAAGATATCCGGCAGCTGCAGAATCTCCAGTGAGCTTCTCTAAAACGCCTCACTCATTGACACACAAAAATCTAAAGACCTATTTAGAGATCAGCAAATAAATCCTCTTTTGGCCATAGCGCTGTGAGAGTGTGGAATAGACACACTGCTCATTATGTCTTGTTTCCTGCAGTGCTTGTGAAATAAACATAATGAGCCTCTCTCATTTAGCAAGTGGTCTTGCAGGGCTGAAATAATGGATTATTTGACAAGTATTTCACACATAGACATAGCTAATTCAGGCAAATGAATCAGCTTGAAATCTGCAATGACCCTCCTTGAGTCAATGCACCATAGGTGGATCCTCGGGAGGGCTAACCTGATTCTGGGAGAAAAAGATAGAGGAATATGCAAATGAGGGACAAATAGCTACGGTACATCTGCTGAACATTGTAAAACTGTAGGGAAATGGGGAACAAAAGACAAGATGAAGGGTCTTGGCCCAAAACATTGATTTGTTCATTTCCCTCCATAGATATTGCCTGATCTGCTGAGTTCCTTCACCATTTTGTGTGTGTTGCTCCAGATTTCCAGCATCTGCAGAATTTGCAGAGGCAAAGTTTGAGTGGACAACCAGAGACTAAATGGTTCATACATAAAACATATAGAACACTACAGCATAGCTCAGGAGCAATGGTCCACAATGCTGTGCCAACCTTTTAACCTACAGTATTCTAATATCAATCTAACTCTTCTCTCCTACATAGCCCTGCATGTTTCTATTATTCACGTGCCTCTCTAAGGATTTCTGAAATTCCCCTACTGTACCAGGAGCTGCAGCTCAATGACCTTCGACACATACAGGGGAATCAGGAAGTGGTAGACAGGAGCTACAGGGAGGTAGTTACCCTTAGCTTTCAGGAGACAGGTGACTGTCAGGAGAAAGAGAGGAAATGCACAGCCAGTGCAGTGTACACCTGCAGCTGCTCCCCTCAATATTAAGTTTCCAACTTTAGATACTATTGAGGGATAACCTACCGGAGGGAGCCACAGTGACCAGGTCTCTGGCATTGAGTCTGATGCTGTGGCTCAGAAGAGCAGAGGGGGAAGAGAACTGCAGTGTTGACAGGAGATTCCTTAGTCCGAGGAACAGAGACGAGGTTCTGTGGGCGCGATAGAGACTCCCAGATGATATGTTGCCTTCTGAGTGCCAGGATTAGGAATGTCTTGAATCAGATCCATGGCATTCTCAAGGGTAAAGGTGAGCAGCCAGAGGTCCATGGTACATATTGACACCAGTGATATAGGTAGACAAGGTGAGGAGGTCCTGAAGAGAGATTTTAGGGAACTAGGTAGAAAGCTGAGAAACAGGACCTCCAGGATAGTAATCTCTGGATTGCTGCCTGTGCCATGTGCCAGTGAGGGTAAGAATAGGATGATTTGGCAGGGGAATGTGTGGCTGAGAAACTGATGCAAGGGGCAGGGGTTCAGATTTATGGATCATTGGATCTCTCCAGGGGAAGGTATGACCTGTGCAAAAGGGATGGGACAAATCTGAACCTGAGGGGTCCAATATATTTGTGGGCAGGTTGGCTAGAGTTGTTTGGGAGAGTTTAAACTAATTTGGCAAGGGAATAGGAACCCCTATGTGGTCTTTCATTGAGTCTATTGTGGTTATTGTTCTATTATAGATTTATTCAGTATACCTGCAAGGAAAACGAGTCTTAGGGTTGTATATGGTGACATATATGTACTTTGATAATAAACTTAGTTTGAAGTTTGAACTTTATTTTTAATTATTTTGTGATACAACGCAGAGTAGGCCATTCTGTCCCTTTAAGCCATGCTACCTCTGAAACCCACTACCCTAACCTAATCATGTGACAAATTACAATGACCAAGTAACCCACATGCTTTGCCTTTGGACTGTGGGAGGAAACCAGAGGACCCAGAGGAAACCTATGCATTCCATGGGGAGGACATACAGATACTCCTTACGAATGGTCCTGGAATTGAACTCTGAACTCTGGAATGCCCAGAGCTGTAATTGCATTGCGTTAACCACTATGCTACCACGGCATCCAATGGTTGTGTTTCAATAAAGTTACCTCGCGCTGGTGGTGCAATGCCATCAGTGCTGGACTCCAGATCGAAGGCTCCTGAGTTCGAATCCAAGTTGGACCGCCCCTGAGCATGCTTTCCATCTGTGCCGGGTTGAGCGTCAAGTTAGCCACGTGGCCTCGTAAAATAAATGGTCGAGTCAGGAACGTTCATATCGTGACCCGGTTAATCCGAAAGGAGACCGATCCTGACTCCATGTGCCAGATAAGCACGGCTGACTGTCTGGTGCGACACGCTAAAAAGAACCTCTCATCCTTCAAAAGTCTAAGGCTAAGACCCAAGATCAGCAGTGCTGCTCATTCCCAAACAGAAAAATAGACAGTGACAACTTCTTAAAGCAATGCAACCAAACCAATGAGAAGCCACACCTAGGACTGACAGACAACCGAAGTGCAAATGAAGACAACTGTACAAATAAAAAATAAATAACACTGAACATAAGTTATAGAGACTTTGAAAGTGAGTCCATAGGTTGTGGATTCAGTTCATTGTTGAGGTGAGTGAAGTTATCCACATTGGTTCAAGAGCCTGATGTCTGTAGGGTAATAACTGTTCCTGAACTGGGTTGTATGGGACCTAAGGCTCCTGTATCTCCTTCCTGATGGCAGCAGTGAGAAGAGAGCATGGCCTGGATGATGAGGTTTCTAGATGATGGACACTGCTTTCTTGTTGCAGTAATCCTTGTAGATGTACCCAATGGTGGACAAGGATTTACCTGTGATGGACAAGGAACTATTGTATGCACTTGAACTCCTAGGTCTCTCTGTTCTACATCTCTCCTCAGAGCCCCACCATTCACTCTGATTGTTATCACTTAGTTTGACTTCCCAAAATACAGCAGCTTACACTTAACTGAATTAAACAACATTTGCCATTCCTTGGCCTATTTACCCAGCTGAGCATTCCACTGTAATTCCTGATGACCTTCTTCACTGTCTATGAAACCATCTATATAGTGTCAAAGGATAAGATGAGAGTTAAGGAAGAAAATATTTATGAGTTGCCATAGAGTCAAACAGTGTGTAAACTGGCCCTTCAGTCCATCAAGTCCATACTGATTCTGCAAGAAAATAAATCTCAAGGTAGTATATGGTAACATATTCTCAGTGGTACTTCATTAGTACAGGCATGGAACCTGGCGTGGTCTTCCATTGCTGTAGCCTGTCCACTTCAAGGTTTGATATGCTGTGCATTCAGAGATGATCTTCTGCACACCACTGGTATAATATGTGGTTATTTGAGTTACTGTCACCTTCCTGTCAGCTTGAACCTCTGACCTCTCTCATTAACAAGGCAGTTTTGCTCACAGACCACTGCTCACTGGAAACTCTCTATTGTAAACTCTAAAGACTTGTGCATGAAAATCTCATTAGGTTCATAGTTTCTGAAATACTCAAGCCATCCTATCTGGAACCATTAATCACTCCATAGTCAAAGTCACTGAGATCACATTTCTTCCCTATTCTGATGTTTAGTCTGAAGAACAACTGAACCTGTTGACCATGCTTTAATGTATTGAGTTGCTACCACATGATTGGCTGATTATATATTTGCATTAATGAGCAGGTGTACAGGTGTACCTAATAAAGTGGTCACTGAGTGTGTACAGTTGAAGTCAGAAGTTTACATACACCTTAGCCAAATACATTTAAACTCAGTTTTTCACATTTCCTGACATTCAATCCTAGAAAACATTCCCTGTCTTATGTCAGTTAGGATCACTACTTTATTTTAAGAATGTGAACTGTCAGAATAATAGTAGAGAGAATGATTTATTTCAGCTTTTACTTCTTTCATCACATTCCCAATGGGTTAGAAGTTTACATACACTTTGTTAGTATTTGGTAGCATTGCCTTTAAATTGTTTAACTTGGGTCAAACATTTTGGGTAGCCTTCCACAAGCTTCTCACAATAAGTTGCTGGAGTTTTGTTCCATTCCTCCAGACAGAACTGATGTAACTGAGTCAGGTTTGTAGGCCTCTTTGCTCGCACACGTTTTTTCAGTTCTGCCCACAAATTTTCTATTGGATTGAGGTCAGGGCATTGTGCTGGCCACTCCAATACCTTGACTTTGTTGTCCTTAAGCAATTTTGCCACAACTTTGGAGGTATGCTTGGGGTCATTGTCCATTTGGAAAACCCATTTGCGACCGAGCTTTAACTTCCTGGCTGATGTCTTGAGATGTTGCTTCAATATATCCACATAATTTTCCTTCCTCATGATGCCATCTATTTTGTGAAGTGCACCAGTCCCTCCTGAAGCAAAGCCCCCCCACAACATGATGCTGCCACCCCCATGCTTCACTGTTGGGATGATGTTCTTTGGCTTGCAAGCCTCACCCTTTTTCTTCCAAACATAATGATGGTCATTATGGCCAAACAGTTCAATTTTTGTCTCATCAGACCAGAGGGCATTTCTCCAAAAAGTAAGATCTTTATCCCCATGTGCACTTGCAAACTGTAGCCTGGCTTTTTTATGGTGGTTTTGGAGCAGTGGCTTCTTCCTTGCTGAGCAGCCTTTCAGGTTATGTCGATATAGGACTTGTTTTACTGTGGATATAGATACTTGTCTACCTGTTTCCTCCAGCATCTTCACAAGGTCCTTTGCTGTTCTGGGATTGATTTGCACTTTTCGCGCCAAAGTACTTTCATCTCTAGGAGACAGAATGCGTCTCCTTCCTGAGTGGTATGATGGCTGCGTTGTCCTGTGGTGTTTATACTTGCGTGCTATTGTTTGTACAGATGAACGTGGTACTTTCAGATGTTTGAAAGTTGTTTCCAAGGATGACCAGACTTGTGGAGGTCCACAATTTTTTTTTCTGAGGTCTTGGCTGATTTCTTTTGATTTTGTTTGTAAACTTCTCACCCACTGGAATTGTGATATAGTCAATTAAAAGTGAAATAATTTCTCTGTAAACAATTGTTGGAAAAACTACTTGTATCATACACAAAGTAGATGTCCTCAACGTCTTGACAAAACTATAGTTTGCTAATATGAAATCTGTGGAGAGGTTAAAAAATGAGTTTTAATGACTTCAACCTACCGTAGATTCCGGATTTTAAGCCGCTACTTTTTTCCCACATTTTGAACAGCTTTGAACTCTGCGGCCTTTAATACGGAGTGGCTAATACATTTTTTTTTTCATGCCGCCAAAAACATTTTGCCTCGTAACAGTAGACCAATAAAATTGATGAGTAGTTCACAGAGGTCCAATGAAATTGTACGATAAATCAAGCGCACTTTCACAATTAAATTATTGTAAATCAGTCATTTGTACTCACTCTCATCAACATGGAAAACACTCGAAGAAAAGCATTGTGCTGCCTTTATGGCAGTTATTTAGTTTATAATATTTTCGCTTAGTAATTCATTTGTTAGTTAAAGTTAGAACTGTTTTAACTATATTTGTTTTCTGTACTACATCGCGGGATGCTATGACGTCACACCCGGTTTCGCCGCGTCTTGTGGGAAAACGCCGGTTTGCGATAAACGGGAAGGCGGGGGTCGAGCGGCAGAGCGAAAACGCTGCTTTTAAGTTAAAGGCGATCAATAACTTTTCCTGGTAGGCTGCAGTATATATATTTTTTTACCAGTCGTTAGGAGATATTGGAATGTTGTTCAGTAAAGAAGTATACGCAACGTATATTTAAAAGTAGCCGCATTACAGGCACGGTTCGAAAAAAAGCATTTGCAATATGTATTTGTTTATGTTACCATATGGATTTAATTAAAAGTTAAAAAATCCTCACGTGTAATATCTTTCTGTGTAAATATCTCATATTACAACGTGGGACACCTGCGGCCGAAAATCCGGTGCGGCCTGTACAAGTAAAAAATTGATTTTATTTCTAAAATTAGAGCCAGCGGCTTTTAATCAGGTGCGCTCTGTAGTCCGGAATCTACGGTAAGTGTATGTAAACTTCTGACTTCAACTGTACATAGTTCGATAATAAATTTACTTTGAGCTGTTCTACCCCACATGCACATCATTTCAATCTATCTGCTGGCAGTCATCCTCACTTGGGCGGCAATTTAAGATGTCCAGTTAATCTATTGCAGAGGAAATCCATTTGGTCACAGGGAGAATGCACAAATCCCACACAGACAATACCATTGGTTAGGACTGAAGATGGATCACTGGAACTCTGAGGCAGATATTCCTATTATCTGCATCAGTTACACTGCCCTGGTGTTAGGCTGATGGAGACACAAATCATCACCTCCTCACCACTCTTAACAAGGACTTGAACACTCAGGACCAGTAGTATTATGGACTGAGAGCTGGTAAGTGGGATTGAACTAATGAGCAATGTTGGCTAGTACAGATACAATAGGCCAAATGGCCTTCTTCTGCAACATTTAGCTTCTATGATCCTCACATGACTTTCCCTGAGTTTCTGATCCTACATCAGATATTAAGCCACTTGATCCTGTCCAAGTAAAGCACATTGTGTGGAATTTTCCCAGATACGTTATTGTGTTTTCTGTCCATTCTTGTCATGACAACCATAAGTTAAACTTGTTTCTCCATTTTTTCACCCGTTAATGTGTGTTATAATCGCTTGTCTTGCTTGAAGATGGTTAATTTTGCAACCATGTATACCAATTTTGTGGTCATAATCTGCTGAATAACCATTTCACAACTACATTATTCACGTTAAAATTCTGAGTCGCTGAAACTGCTTAATCTTCTCTTCTCCCTGAAGTTGTATGTTTGTGAATCTTTGCCCCTCATAACTGAAGTCTCTGAATTTTAGTATTGCTTATGCTCAAAGTTCAAAGTGAATTTATTATCAAATATATGTCACCATATACTACCCTGAGATTCATTTTCTTGTAGCCATTCACAGTAAATATAAAGAAACACAATACTATAATTGAAGAATTATACACAACAAAGACGGACAAACAACAATGTGCAAAAGCCAACAAAGTGCATAGATATAAAAAAAGCCAACAAAATAATAATAATAATAATAAAAAATAAGCAATAGATATTGAGAACATGAGATGAAGGAGACCTTGAAAGTAAATCCATAGGTTATTGCTCTTTATTAAACAACTAGTTTTTCCAGTATCCCTTTTGATCTTTTGTTTTTAACCAAGATGGTGTTGGCGATATGTGGCTGTGTTTTTGCAGGCAGATCACTAAACTATAAGATATTCTACCAGATATACTACTTCTGGATTACAATTGCTGCAATCTATAACCTGTAATTTCCCTTTAAGAACTGAAGTTTTGAACCATGTAAATGAACTAGCAATTTTATGATCTGCTGAAGGATTTGGCGAAGATGACTCTCTGGAATGCATGTACGGTGCCTTGAAGCAGAAGAATTGCTGGAAGACAGAGTGCTGGGGTGGACTTCAAGCCAGATTAAAACGTCGAGGCCCGAGAGCAAAAAGCGATCTGGCGTTCATCTCCACCTCTGTGCACGCTAAGAACCCCACCTGAGTCCATCCCACGTGCCTGTGCTTGACCTGTCTCCTTCACTTCTCACTACTACCAATGGACAGGAGGAGCAGGAGTCTTGGGACTCTCGCCACCAGATTCAGGAACAGTTGCTGCCTCACAACCGTCGGGCTCCTGGACCGCTGTGGATGGCTTCTCTTGCTTCAGAGCCAAACTGACTCCACAGCCTGCAGCCACGCACACAACGTGCTGGAAGTACTCCTCCTACACGACATCTCGATTCACATTCAAGGACTCTGCCTTTGTGATGTATGTTTTTTTTTCATGGATTCTGTTGTATTTTCCTGTGGGTGCCTGCAAGAAAATGAATCTCAAGGTTGTATATGGTATACATACTTTGATAATAAATTTACTTTGAACTTTCATGAGCTGCCCAAGATTGCACATAATCCTTCCAGCTATAGCTTTGTTGATGAAATGTAGCTCTAATGATTTATTTTGGTATAATTGAGCATCCTTGAGATCCAGATGTTGCCCTTGATGTTTGCAGGATCACAGTACCCAACTAATGTTAGTGAATAACCAGTAATCATAGTAAAATCAGCTCTTCTTTCAGGCTTCACTTTATCATGGACACATTTCAAAGACAATGCATGTTTCAACATCTGTGTAAAGAGCAGGTACATACTATCATGATGGTTACAGGACCTGATGGTATTATTCATCAAGAAACCTGCCTTAACTGGAGACATGAGGTCAAATCCCATTATGAGAAATGGAGATTTAAATGTATTAGATAGATAGATAGATAGATAGATAGATAGATACTTTATTCATCCCCATGGGGAAATTCAACTTTTTTCCAATGTCCCATACACTTGTTGTAGCAAAACTAATTACATACAATACTTAACTCAGTAAAAAATCTGATATGCATCTAAATCACTATCTCAAAAAGCATTAATAATAGCTTTTAAAAAGTTCTTAAGTCCTGGCGGTTGAATTGTAAAGCCTAATGGCATTGGGGAGTATTGACCTCTTCATCCTGTCTGAGGAGCATTGCATCAATAGTAACCTGTCGCTGAAACTGCTTCTCTGTCTCTGGATGGTGCTATGTAGAGGATGTTCAGAGTTATCCATAATTGACCATAGCCTACTCAGCGCCCTTCGCTCAGCTACCGATGTTAAACTCTCCAGTACTTTGCCCACGACAGAGCCCGCCTTCCTTACCAGCTTATTAAGACGTGAGGCGTCCCTCTTCTTAATGCTTCCTCCCCAACACGCCACCACAAAGAAGAGGGCGCTCTCCACAACTGACCTATAGAACATCTTCAGCATCTCACTACAGACATTGAATGACGCCAACCTTCTTAGGAAGTACAGTCGACTCTGTGCCTTCCTGCACAAGGCATCTGTGTTGGCAGTCCAGTCTAGCTTCTCGTCTAACTGTACTCCCAGATACTTGTAGGTTTTAACCTGCTCCACACATTCTCCATTAATGATCACTGGCTCCATATGAGGCCTAGATCTCCTAAAGTCCACCACCATCTCCTTGGTCTTGGTGATATTGAGACGCAGGTAGTTTGAGTTGCACCATATCACAAAGTCCTGTATCAGTTTCCTATACTCCTCCTCCTGTCCATTCCTGACACACCCCACTATGGCCGTGTCATCAGCGAACTTCTGCACATAGCAGGACTCCGAGTTATATTGGAAGTCTGATGTGCACAGGGTGAACAGGACCGGAGAGAGTACGGTTCCTTGCGGCGCCCCTGTGCTGCTGACCACCGTGTCAGACCTACAGTCTCCCAACCGCACATACTGAGGTCTATCTGTCAAGTAGTCCACTATCCAATCCACCATGTGAAAGTCTACTCCCATCTCCGTTAGTTTGTGCCTTAAGATCTTGGGCTGGATGGTGTTAAAGGCACTAGAGAAGTCAAGGAATGTAATCCTCACAGCACAACTGACCCCCTCTAGGTGAGAGAGTGATTTGTGCAGCAAATACGTGATAGCATCCTCCACTCCCACCTTCTCCTTATACGCAAACTGAAGAGGATCCTGGGCGTGCCTGGTTTGTGGCCTCAGATTCTGTATTATCAGCCGCTCCATGGTCTTCATCACGTGCGACATCAAGGCAACAGGTCTGAATGAATGTTTGAAATTAATAAACAGTTATTAATGGTGAGGTATGGGTTATCTGTGGACTCCTGCCATCCATTCAACCCTGTTGGCAGAGTGCAGGCAAATGCACATGCGACACGTGGACTCTTGAAGCAAGATACGTAACCTTTAGTGAAGAATTGTGCTTAGAGCACCTCTCAATTGGCAATGAACTGCAGTTGTTGGAGTGGCAGAAAATTTGAAATGACAGGCCAGTGATAAACAAGATAAAGATTAGCTTTATTTGTCACATGTATATCAGAACATACAGTGAAATACATCATTTGTGTCAAATCAATCAGCAAGGATTATGACTGGCAGCCTGCAAATGTCACCATTCTTCAGAATATGGGAGCAAACTGGAGTATCTGGGGGAAACCCACTCAGTATGTGGAGAACGTACAGATTCCCTATAGACAGCGGTGAGAGTTGAACCCTGACCTTACAGTATTCGGATGCATACCCATGACTCCTCTAAAACATTTTAGAAATGTTTCTTTATCAATGTTGGGAATTGACTGTACAGGATCAACATTTTCTTGGTGTTTTACATGGCAGATTTAAGGGGCACACTAGAGTAAAATTTTCTTTTCTATGAGTTAAGATTGAATCCAGAAAGAAAGCTTCTTCTCCTTGCCAACTACCAGGGCTCCAAATGAAATGAGATTGACCCAGTTGGCTCTGAGTGAAGTGCTGAAGCACAAAACATTGTAATTCACAGCACAAGCTCACATTGATAGTGTAATTCAGGAAAGCTAGAGCAGGTGTTGGGAAAGAAAGCTAAAACTGTGAAACATACACTCAGTGGCCACCTGTATACCTGCTCGTTAATACAAATATCTAATCAACCAATCATGTGGCAGCAACTCATTGCATAACAGCATGCAGACATGGTCAAGATGTTAAATTGTTGTTCACACCCAACATCAGAATGGGGAAGATATGTGACCTAAGTGACTTTGATCAGGAAATGATTGTGGGGAGAATAAAAAGAGATTAGTACAGGATTAAAGTAATTGGGATTTTGATGGACAGTCGAGAACTAATGGGTCAATGAACCTGTTTCAAAGCTCTATGAATCTACCATGCTCCCAAGATATATATATTCTTGGAGCTAAGTATCAAAATGTAAAGAAAGGGACAAAAACAATATTCCTCTTTGTCTCTGTAAGGAAATGTTCTTAACTGTTCTTTACTAATTTTCTTAATTAATCAAGACATCCAGGTGGTGCTGCCTCAAGAAGGCAACATATATCTTTAAGGATCTCCACCATCTAGGCCATGGCACCTTTTCACAGCCGCCATCGGGCTGGAGTTACTGAAGCCCGAAGTCCCACATGAAAGTTCAAAAGCATCTACTTCACTTCAATCATTCGGCTTTTGAACCAAACTGCTAAATCCTTGTCACTACAGTTCAGCAACACTCTGACCTCTTTGACCAACTTGCACTGAGCTGGACTTTGCCTGTTTTTGTTCTAATTGTGTTTTCTTGTAAAAATATGTATAATTTATATTTAATTTAATTTTTTCTCATGAATTCTTCTTATCAGATGCTAAGCGCCTGTGATGCTGCTGCAAGTTAAGTTTTTCATTTCACCTGTACTTATGCATATGACAATAAACTCAAATTTAGAGGTCACTGTCAGCATTTCAGCATTGTGTGTTTGATTTGAACATGATGGCAGAACAAGCTCCAGTCTTACAGCCATGGTGAACTCTGATGTACCCTAAAAAAATCCACTAGAACACATTTGCTTGAATTAAGTGTATGTTTCTGTGTTATGAACTTAATTCCAGCAAAATGCCTTATTCCCATTTGGCAGGAACTCATGAGAACTAATGGCTACTCATTGCAGTAATTGCAAAACAAGTCACTCATCAATGGACACACAGGGCCAATATCTCTCTGTGGCACTCAGAGGCATCATTCAATCATGCTGTGTCACTGCATTAACCCTCCTGATGACTCAAATCTCTCCTTAAATATTAAACTACTTTTTTATGGAAGGTATATTTCACACATCTGTGGACAACTTATTTTCAGGCTTTCTGATCTCTGGCCTTTGAATACCAATAAATCTGAAATATAGATGAAGACATGCTCCATCATCTTGGGTTAAGCTCATCACAAGGGAACATAGGCATGATCAAAGTCAGCTGAAATTCAGAACCCAGTACCCCCTCACCACAAAACCACCGACTAAATGATTGTAAAGTGAGGCTATAACATTGTAGAACTGCTGCCTCACAGGATCAGTTCAATCCCGACTGCAGGTGTTATCTGTGTGGAGTTTGTACATTCTCCCTGTGAACATACTGGTTTCCCCAGGGTGCACTGATTTCCTCCAACATCTCAAAGCAGATTATTTGATGGTTTCTCACTGCCAACTCCTTGCCTAAACAATTAATCCAACCATATAGATACTGAGGTTCCTACACGACTTACTAACCAAACTAATAACGTAACATCAACAACTGTACACCCAGCCCCTTGATCCAAGATTTAATCATAATTATGTGTCATGTCGTGTTGATGTGGACAATCATGTTTTTATGCATGACCATGATTGTTCTTGGCAAATCTTTCTACAGAAATGTTTTGCAATTGCCTTTTTCTGGGCAGTGTCTTTACAATTTGGGTGACCACTCCAGCTGTTATTAATACTCTTAAGAGATTGTCTGCCTTGTGTCAATGGTCACATAACCAGGACTTGTGATAGACACTGGCTGCTCATACAGACAGCCATCATCTGCTCCCATGGCTTCACATGGTACAGTAGGGGAATTAATGGTGATGGGGAAAAGGCAGGGAGGTGGAGATGAGTCCATGGCCAGATCAGCCATGATCTTATTGAATGGCAGAGCAGGCTCGATGGGCCAGATAGTCTCTTCACTCTTGAAACAGCCCTCCACAAGTCATACCTGTTTTTTTTGTACAAATGTAGTTCACCAGACTTAAATGCCACTGACCTAGGCCTCAGTAGATGACGAACCTCCCAGTTCATCCATGGCTTTTGGTTTGGGAATGTACAGCAAGTCTTTGTAGGGACATACCAATCTGCCTGGATTTTAATGAAGTCAGTTGCAACTGCGGTATATTCATCCAGATTCGAAGATGAATCCCTGAATACAGTCTAGTCCACCGATTCAAAGCAGTCCTGTAGGCTCTCCTTTGTCTCCCTTGTCCATACCTCCTTGGTCCTCAATACTGGTGCTACAATCTTCAGTCTCTGGCTATACTCAGGGAGTAGAAGTACAGCCAGGTGATCAGACTTCCCGAAGTGAGGGCATGGAATAGCAGGGTAGGCATTCTTGATGATGGTTTAACAGTGATCCAGTGTGCTGTTTCCTCTGATACTACAAATGATTTGTTGATGGTAATTATCAGACTTACCAGACTTTTACCAGACTTTTTCAAGCTGGCCTGGTTAAAATCCCCCAAAACGAAGGTGAAGGCATCAGGGTGTGCTGTTTCGTGCATATCGATCATATCACTCAGATCATCTAGAGTATGCTTGACATTGGCCTGAAATGGAATGTACACCACTACCAAAATGATCCCAGAAATTTTCTGTAGCACATTAAATAGACGGCACTTGATTGTGAGATATTCCAGGTCTGGTGAGCAGAATTGGGACGTCACTGTGCACCAAGAGGAGTTGATCATGAGGCATACTCCTCCACCTCTGCTTTTGATAGACTTGACAGTCCTATCCCGATGCTGTAGAGTGAACCCATCAATCTGAATTGATGCGTCCAGTATGGAAGGGGTTAACCAGGAATCTGTGAAACAAAGGATGCAAGTGGTCCTCATGACCATAAGACCATAAGACATAGGAGCTTTAATTAGGCCATTTGGCCCATCAAGTCTGCTCTGCCATTTAATCATGGCTGATCCTTTTTCTCTGCTCCTCAATCCCATTTCTTGGACTTCTCCCCATAACCTTTGATGCCATGTCCAATCAAGAACCTACCAGTCTCTGCTTTAAATACACCCAACGACCTGGCCTCCTCAGCTGCACATGGCAACAAATTCCACAAATTCACCACCATCTGGCTAAAAAAGAAATTTTTCCACATCTATGTTTTGAAAGGGCATCCCTCTATCATAAGGCTGTGCCCTCTTGTCCTAGGGTCTCCCACCATGGGAAACATCCTTTCCACATCTACTCTGTCTAGTCCTTTCAACATTCAAAAGGTTTCAATGAGATCCCCCATCATCCTTCTAAATTCCAGCAAGTACAGACCCAGAGCCATCAAACGTTCCTCATATGGTAACCCTGTCATTCCTGGAATCATCTTTGTGAACCTCCTCTGGATCCTCTCCAATGCCAGCACATCTCTTGTAAGACGAGGAGCCCAAAAATGTTCATAATACTGAAGGTGAGGCTTCACCAGTGCCTTATAAAGCCTCAGCATCACATCCCTTCTCTTGTATTCAAGACCTCTTGAAATGAATGCTAACATTGCATTTGCCTTCCTCACCACCGACTCAACCTGTAAGTTAATCTTTAGGGGGTTCTGCACAAGGACTCCCAAATCCCTTTGCATCTCAGAGTTTTGGATTTCCTCTCTGTCTAAAAAATAGTCTGCACATTTATTTCTACTACCAAAGTGCATGACCATGCATTTTCCAAAATTATATTTCATTAGCCATTTTCTTGCCCATTCTCCTAATCTGTCTAAGTCCTTCTGCAGTCTACCTGTTTCCTCAACACTACCTGCCCCTCCACCAATCTTTGTATCATCTGCAAACTTGGAACCAATGCCATCTGTTTCATCATCTAAATCATTTATATACAGCATAAAAGAACTGATTCCAACCCCGATCCTGTCACCAGGTTCAGATGTGGCCCAAGTGTGGAGTGAGGGACATTGAAGTGGGTCAATAGTTTGCAGACTTTAATGTGAACAGAATTAGAGGGAAAAGAAAACAATAAACACTGGGCCAAACAGGGCCATTAACTAAAACTCTCAAATGGAAAATGAAGCCAACACTGCGGCTGAAAGGAATAACTAAATACTAAATGAATACCGCTAGTCTTCAGAGTCAGTTGACTCAGCAGTCCAATTTTTATCAGGCAAGGCCGAATGTAAGCAGGCAGTGAAACATTGCTATGTTCAGTTCTAGTCTCGACAAGCACTACGACAAAAAGAATGGAGTTAAATACTATCACAATGAAATAATAATTAGCTGACACATGCATATTCATGAGCACAATTGTCGTTTCTGCTGTGCTGCTGAACCCGTGGTTGTGACAGACCCCTGCAGAACACCACTAGTCACTGGCAGCCAACCAGACAAGGTTCTCATTCGCTGGCTTTTTCCAATCAGCCTATGCTCTAATCATCTTAGTAACTTTCCTGTAATACCACAGGCTCTTAACTTGGTAAGCAGCCTAATGTATGGCACCTTCTCAAAGACTTCTGGAAGTCCAAATATACAACATCCACAGCCTCCCCTTTATCTATGCTACTTAAAATCTCGTTAAAGAATTCCAACATGTTTGTCAGGCAGGATTTTCCAGGAAGGAAACTATACTGATTTTGTCCTACCTTGTCCTGTGTCATCAAGTACTCCATCACCTCATCCTTAACAATCGACTCCAACATCTTTCCAAGCACTGAGGTCAGGCTAACTGGTCTATAATTTCCTTTCTGCTGCCTTCCTCCTTTCTTAAAGAGTGGAGTAACATTTGCAATTTTCCAGTCCTCTGGTACCATGCCAGAGTCCAATGCTTTTTGAAAGATCATTTCTAATGCCGCCACAATCTCTAACGCTACCTCTTTCAGAACCCTAGGGTGCAGATCATCTGGTCCGGGTGACTTATGTACCTTTAGATCTTTCAGCTTTTTGAGCATCTTCTCCCTTGTAATAGTAACTGCACCCACTTCTCTTCCTTCACACACTACAACACCTGGCATACTGCTCAGATACAGCACCCCAGCTCTGAGATGTTTAATTTTATTTACTAGAGATTGTATGTTTGCCAGCAAGATAGTCAGTACTGTGAGTTGAAAACCCCGTTTTCTTTATGCACCTGTATTCCTGATTGGTAGCCACGTTTCTTTCAAGAAGTCTCATGAGAAGTACAGACAAAACTGGCATTGTTTTCATTGGTCTTAAGCTATGATAGATTGTTCAATCACATTAAAGCGTCTTTATTAACTGTATAGACCTTGGAAGCAGTTGCAATTCTCTGCTGTATCAGGCTGAAACGGGAATATTTAACCATATCCATTGAGCTGCACAGCAATGAGATCGCCTCAAGTAGGCGATCCTCCAGATGTTACTTAAATTTCTTAAAGTAATTACTTAAACTTCTCTTAAATTACCATGTGGAACTACCCAATTACAAAAAAGGCTGTGTTAAAAGGTACAACTACGATGAACAAGGTGGTGGAAGTTGACTGAACCGGAAGGTTACAGTGGTGAGTTATTGGGCTACGAGTCCAGAGACCTGGATAAATAATTCAGAAACTTGATTTCAAATCCCACCTGGACAGCAGAGGAATTGAATTCAATTAAACACAAATACCGTAATTTAACACAAAACATTACAGCACAGAGGTCTTCCTGTTCTCAACGTTTGTCTGCCCATAATGATAAACAAATCCTATGTGTCTGTACATATATTTCATTCCTTGCTTATTCATGTGTCTGCCTACCTCTCCTTTAAGTGTTATTGTATTTGCTGCTACCATCACCCCTGGCAGTGTGCTCTAGGCACCCACCACTCTCTGTGTTAAAATCTGCCTCCTTTTAACCTTTTTCCCCTCTCATCTTAAATCTGTGTCCTTTAGTGCTTTATCTTCACACTTTGGGAAAAAGATTCTATCTAGCCTGTCTACGCCTCTCATAATACCTCTATGAGATCATTCCTCAACCTCCAATAGTCCAGGGAAAATAATTCAAGTTTATCCAGCTGCTTCTTATAATGAACAAGCTCCACTCCATGAGTAGGGAGGAACGGGGCTTGCTTTGCTGTTGTTGCATTGTCACTTGGTACGTTCTGTTTTGTTGTGTTCTGTGTTGTTCTGCTGAGCATTGTGGGCATTATATTTTGGCACCAGAATGTGTGGCAAGAATTGTGGGCTGCCCCCAGCATATTCTTGGATGTGTTGGTTTTTAACACAGAAGATGCATTTCGCAATATATTTTGATGTCCACGTGATAAATAAATCTGAATCAGAATCCTGACAACATCCTGGTGAACGTTTTCTGTCCCATCACCAGAACCTCCACATCCTTCCTGTTATATGCTTTTATTTTAATTTAGTGAGACAGCATAAACAGACCCTTCCCAATGAGCCTGTGCTGCCCAATTACACCCATGTGAACGATTAGCCTACTAAACCATGCGTCTTTGAAACCGGAGTATCCGGAGGAAGCCCACACAGTCACGGGGAGAATGTAGGAACTCCTTACAGACAGTGGTGAAATTGAATGGGCTGCTGTCACAATAACAGCATTATGCTGACCGCTACTCTACTCCTCCTATTTAGTATGTTGCAGAAAATTCATAAAGACTCATCTGGAGCAACCAGCAATCTGCCGGAGGAACTCCTGATGAAGGGTCTTGGCCCAAAATGTTGACTGTTTACTCTTTTCCATAGATGCTGCCTGGCCTGTTGAGTTCCTCCAGCATTTTGTGTGTGTTGCTGGAGGAACTCAGCGGGTCGAGCAGCACCTGTGACGGGGGAAGGAAATTGTCAACATTTCAGGTTAACACCCTGCATCAGGACTATAACCTCATCAAATTGAACATCTAGTTCAATGAACAAGACAATGCTGGAGATGATTAGAAAAAGTTGTTCATTTAACTAAATTAGCACCAGCAAAACCTAGTGAGTGTGGTTTGAGCAGAGCTCAGAGTAATGGAGACCATGGAGATGTCTTTTAAGCTAAAAGAAGAGAAAGTCCCTATAAGACTCCCTCAGAGGAATTGCTTCTGAAGCTGAGAGTGAATGAAAACAAAAACAACAAAGAGCTGGAAGACAATAGTGGAGTAGGAGGGGTTGGAGTACAGTCCGAGGAAAGAGTCACTGAACTCATAAAAGGGTGGATGAAGACGCCTGTAGAGGAAACACTTGGCGTTGAAGGAATGGGAAAATGATAGAAAATAATCTTGAGGATGTTGAAGACAGGATGCGGGGGTGGATCTGGAAGAATATAGAACATAGTCAAAAAGCATGCATTTCTCTATATTTATTTTATAAAAACAGTCTTTGGTAGAATACAGAATTAGAAATATATATTCATGAAACCCCTCTTTACCAGGCGTCTCAAGAGGCACAGCTAAAGTCAGACCCTTTATTAACAGCCACTGGTGAGAAACTCACTTTTCTCAAACTCTGTACATCTAGGGTCAGTATGACTTGGGTCCCACCAAAACTGGGAAGTTGGGATGTCTCAACCACCTGAACCCCGACCTGTGCAAAGAATCTGTAAACACAACCCCCATGTAATTAGCAGTTGGCAAGAAATAACAGATCATACACTGCATTCAATTATAAAGAAAGCATATTTACAAATTTCAGCTTTATCAAACAGTTAGTAGGAAAAATAAAAAAATAAATAAAAAGGGCCATTTTCTGTTAACGCAGTCCAAATGTGCACGTAAGGTGGAGCTGATCTTGAAGTTGTATTTAACTCACGCACTGGACCCACGATCTGCATGAAAGCACACACCACTTTCCGAATGTCACTCGAAATCTATCTCAAACAAACGGCTCCCCACGGGGAGTATTCGTCCTTCCTTCCTGAAGCCACTCACAAAACACAAAGCATCTTGTGCAACAGGGATGTCACCCTCAACTATCTTCCCTCCTGTCTTCTCCCAGTTCCCGCCAAAGAGACCTCGACCCACACTAGTGTCCATCACAAAAACCTCTCTGCCCAGCTTCTTCTAGAACCTTCTCCCAATTCCACCATCTTGATTGGCTGCCATAACATTCTTAACTTGAACAGTACATAGCCCTTTATCTTTAGCTCAAGCCCAAACAAGCTGAAAGCAGAACAGACTGCTCTTACAGAACTGCTAAAATGAAACACCTACAGCATAGCAGTAAAAATCTTAACCAGGTTTTACATTCATAAAAATATTCTGTGGATAAACCGTAATAAATGTTTCACTTCATTTCACTGGAAGTATCTTTGTGCTTTGGTTTAAGAGATATGATATTGGCTTAATCTGACTAGAGTGGTGCACAATTGCAAAGTAATTTCAAAGAAGTTAGCCCCTTTGTAGAATACAGAAATAGCAACATAATGTGTAATCTCAGGGAACTTGCCATCTGAACATAAACCTCACCTACAGCTACATCTTAGTGCGCCACAAACCTATCTATGCCTCTCACTATAGAATTAACTCAATTCCATTAACATTTGACACATAGCACTTTCTCTTGCATTCATTAAATAGCTTAATTTTACCTGCCCATAGTGGGGAAGTTCATAGTGAAGATCCTTTATTAAGGTAAGTTCCCGTTTTCCCCTGATATCCCCACAAATGGCTTCAATGCCTTCTTCCTCAAAAACCCACTTACCCCTTCCATCCACAACCCTGTGATGAGACTGCTTAATTTCAATGTCTTTCATAGCCCTTCAGATCTCTTCCCATGACCCCACCAATGTTTTACCCACTTCCTTCTTTGAATCATACAGCATATCTATTCTGATCATTGTGCCTATTGGTACTGATCGCACTTGCTTGTATTGCTTGCCTAGATAGTTTGTTCATTGAAGTACCTGTTTAGATGCTTTTTAAATGTTGTTACTATTCCTGTCTCCACCACCTCCTCTGGAAGCTCATTACAGAAAACAGCTACTCCCTATGTGGAAAATCTTCCTCCTCAGATCTCCTTCAACAAACTCTGTCTCACTTTAAACCTTTAGTTTTAAACACCCCATATCATGGAAAATCAACACTGGCTATCTACCCTATCTCATCTATCTACATCTCTCATCACTTAATTTGATCCCTATCTACCTTGTCTATGCCTCCCACCACATAATCTGATCGCCTCTATTCTCACTCTTCCTCCCAGCACTCTCCCCAGTCTTCCCCTTCCACCTTGATGGGAAGTAACAGAAACAAGGACCATTCACTTATTTGTGTGTGAATACAGGCATATTCCTGGAACTGCCATTTCTCATGCAGATCTTGTTTTAGATATTGTGTACGTGGGAATGTTAAACCCTTGCATTCTTGCATCAAGCAGGAATGCACCCCCAGCCAATGCAGTGATACGTATTTGGAAAACAAATCAATTATAGAACCTAAAAGAAGAAACAGAATGATATAAATTCATGTTGTGGTCCATTATTTGCAAATAAATGGACTCCAATAACCAGTGGATAAAATTTTAATCCATTATTCTGTCAGTAACGGCTTTGATCTGGGTTTCGCATTGTAGTATACATCAGCCACAGTGACATTCAATCTGATTACGAATCAATTAGCCCTGATCAAACAACAGTCTTCAGTTTCAGTTCCAACATGGAGCCGACAACATTTGCTGCCTAAATCATTAATAATTGCCAGTATAAGAAGCTTGCATCAAACAGAAAATATTATTTAATTCTGTTTTAAGTTTTATGACATATATAATGTTTTCAGACTTATTGTTATTTCCATGCTATTTATAATCCAGTATGCCCAGTGCTATGGTATTAAATTCTTTGGAATCACTCTTCTCTTCGTAAACTGATTGGACACCAAAACTTGGTCTGTTGGACCTTCTTTTCAGAAGTAGAACATATATAAAATCTAATTCATAGGTCCTTTTAGAAGGCTTATTTAAATTCTGATCTTATTTAATGGTATTTTTCATCAAGCTATAATAGTAATCAATATATTCCTACACCTAAAATATCAAAGGGTCATGCAATTGTGAAATCCTAACAATGAAATTAACCTTGTATTAAATATGTGGTTTCAAAAGTTTTCAGTTATGTTATGTTTCTTATTTATTCGTGATGAGAGGCATTGATCGTGTGGATAGTCAGAGGCTTTTTCCCAGGGCTGAAATGGTTGCCACAAGAGGACACAGGTTTAAGGTGCTGGGGTGTAGGTACAGAGGAGATGTCAGGGATAAGTTTTTTACTCAAAGTGTGGTGAATGCGTGGAATGGGCTGCCGGCAATGGTGGTGGAGACGGATACAATAGGGTCTTTTAAGAGAGTTTTGGATAGGTACATGGAGCTTAGAAAAATAGAGGGCTATGGGTAAGCCTAGTAATTTCTAAAGTAGGGGCATGTTCGGCACAACTTTGTGGGCTGAAGGGCCTGTGTTTTGCTGTAGGTTTTCTATGTTTCTATGTTTCTATAGACCAGTACAGCATAGGAGCTGTCCCTTTGACTCACAGTATTGTGCCAAACCAATTAAAGATTGATTAAGAGCAATGACACTCCTGAAGTAAGTCCGTTGGCCTATGAGATTCAATATTCATGATTCAGGAATCAAGATAGTTTAATGTCATTTCCAGTACACAAGTGTAAAGGAGAAAGAAATAATTGTTACTCTAGATCTGATGCAAAACACAACCCCCCCCAAATAAGATAAAGAACACAATAATATAAAAAAATTATAAATACATAAGATAGCTTATATACATAGATTCTTTATATGTTCATAAAGTGATACTAGGCACAGGAGCTCACAGCTCGAACCATATCATCAAGTTCGCCGATGACACGACCGTGGTGGGTCTCATCAGCAAGAACGAGTCAGCTTACAGAGAGGAGGTGCAGTGGCTAATGGACTGGTGCAGAGCCAACAACCTGTCTCTTAATGTGAACAGAACAAAAGAGATGGTTGTTGATTTCAGGAGGGCATGGAGCGACCACTCCCTGCTGAACATTGACGGCTCCTCGGTAGAGATCGTAAAGAGCACCAAATTTCTTGGTGTTCACCTGACGGAGAATCTCACCTGGTCCCTCAACACCAGCTCCATAGCAAAGAAAGCCTAGCAGCGTCTCTACTTTTTGCAAAGGCTGAGGAAAGTCCATCTCCCACACCCCATCCTCATCACATTCTACAGGGCAAACATGAGGAAATCTGCAGATGCTGGAAATTCAAACAACAACACACACAAAATGCTGGTGGAACACAGCAGGCCAGGCAGCATCTATAGGGAGAAGTGCTGTCGACGTTTCGGGCCGAGACCCTTCGTCAGGACTACAGGGGTTGTATTGAGAGCATCCTGAACAGCTGCATCACTGCCTGGTTCGGAAATTGCACCATCTCGGATTGCAAGACCCTGCAGCGGATAGTGAGGTCAGCTGAGAAGATCATCGGGGTCTCTCTTCCCGCCATAACGGACATTTACACTACACGCTGCATCCGCAAAGGAAACAGCATTATGAAGGACCCCATGCACCCCTCATACTCTTCTCCCTCCTGCCGTCTGGGAAAAGGCTCCGAAGCATTTGGGCTCTCACGACCAGACTATGTAACAGTTTCTTCCCCCAAGCTATCAGACTCCTCAATACCCGAAGCCTGGACTGACACCTTGCCCTACTAAGCTCTGCAGAGGCATTAACGATCGGACTCATTACTGTGAGCCTGACAGGAGCCGGACTAACTCACAGAATGCCCTTAAAGGCCATTAAAAGGTAATTCATTGAACTCCCAAAGCCATATCTATTATACAAGATTGACTGTAACCAGCCTGAACCAATCCTCTTGGAACCAATTTAGACCACTCAAAAGCCAGTCAACTCAGAAACTTGTTGGATAGATTTTTGCATAGTAGGGGTATTAAGGGTTATGGGGTAAAAGGCAGGTAGGTGGAGATGAGTCCATGGCCAGATCAGCCATGATCTTATTGAATGACAGAGCAGGCTTGATGGGCCAGATGGCCTATTCCTGTTCTTATTTTTATGTTATGTACACTGAATCACCTCGGTCTATGTCCCAGGGATGCTTGAGAATCAGCTGGGAAGGTAAGGATGCAGCAAACCATTTCAAACTCTTTCCAAACACGACTGAACCAGAGTTGTGATGCTTTAACCTTCAAAGTTGCACTGCCAATGACTGAACTTTGATGATATGGGTTAATGCAAGTGACTACAAAAAGAGTAAAAGGGAGGATATCTGCTTAGTGAGCTTGCACTTACCGACAGTCCCTCCAGTTTAATGAATACATTTTTTTTTGTGGATGACTAGACCAAGTTAATTTTCTAATTTTCTCAAACATAAACTGTCCTAAATAGTGATGCACAGGTTCTGGTTTCAGTTCTCTTCCATCACCTTGTATAACAACTTTGCTATCGTGTCTTCTTGGTATTGAAAGTAATCAGATGGTCATTACTGACTAAACAACCATTCCTTCAGTGAAGCAGAACTATTAGAAGACTACAGTATTCTCAGCCAGGAGATAAACTGGCATGGCTGATGATGCCACATTACTGAAGCACTTTTCCTATGCCCTCACTTTCCTTTATTTACCTTCATTATTTTAACAACATCCATTCCCAGCTATGGAAACCCTGCTTGGTTGGCAACTGCTCTGCCCATGACCACAGAGAGTTGTTTCTACAGCTCCGCCCACCATGCAAGCCTGCCTCCCCTCCCGATGGAGGAGGGGATAGGTCCTAGCTTCTAACTTATTCCTTCTTCTTAAGTTACCCTCCCAGCTTCTTATTTCATCACCCTAACCCCCCCACTTTCCCCCTCACCTGGTCTCACCTATCACTTGCCAGCTTGTAGTCCAACCGCTCCCACACTTTCTTACTCTGATTTCTGCCTCTTTCCTTTCCAGTCCTGATGAGGAATTCCAGCCCAAAATGTGAACTGTTTATTCCCCTCTGTAGATGCTGCCTGACCTGCTGAGTTTACCAGCATTGCGTGCATGTTGCTCAAAATTTCCAGCCTCTTGTGTTTATGCCATTGAACCCTGGGATGTACTGCAATGTCCCAATCTGAGGGACAATGCCCATTAATGCTATCGGAGGTGAGTGCACATTAAACCTGGTTGATACCAACATCCCTGGTACATACAAGCCTGCTCCCCACCTCCACCTTGGATACTGTGACCTGTGATGCTTATTCTTGCATACTGACCAATGATTAAACGAGCCAAACCTGTTCAAAGAGAGATAACGACCTGACCAGAAGGGTCGACCTCAGCATTGCAGGACTGTTTTGAGTACACAGACTGGAACATGTTCAGGGAGGCATGACCATGACCATCTGTGACCATCACAATGAATATGCAGGATCTGAGACAGGCTGCGTTGAGGAAGTCATAATTATTAAACACATTTGTGTGAGGCCAAATAAGAAGCCATGGCTAATAGCAGAGATCTGGGCATGGCTGACAGATCTGGGGATGCTGCCTCCAGATCAGGGGTAAGATGGCTCTCAGGTCAGCAAGAGCTGCACTTTTCCTCACCACTGGGAAGGCAAAATGGGATTACTCACAGAAAATATACAGTCATTTTTGAGACACCAGATACACGAAGTGCATGTGGCAAAGCATTCAGACCACAACAGGTCCTTCTTGCACATCAGCGATAGCAGTACCCTTTGCCACAGCAGTGAGGCCTCACTTGAAGTACTGTTTGCAGTTTCTGTTATGGTCGGGTCCGAAGTCTACGTCCCAGTTCTTGATCCGGTCCGCGGACTCCGGGCTCTGGGTCCTTTGACCACCCCTTGTTTCGCCTTGGACGCAAACATTCACACCTGAGGATCATCTTGGCTTGGTTGGGCTCAAGGAGGCGCACCTGATACCTATCGGTTGGCTGTGAATATAAGGGGCTCTGAGTATAGCTGGGGGGTCGTCCTGTCCGTCCCGGCTTGGAGTACCACCGTTAACGACGAGTTCTGTGAGTGAGCTATGGACTGGGCTGCTCCGTAGCCCGCCCGAGTCTTCTGGCCGCAGTGAGTCTTGAAGTCACCCTGGACCAAACTCCCTTCCTATCCCTTGCCTCCGTCGGGTTAGCCAGGCCAGATCGCCGTTGTCCAGCGGAGGGCTCTGCCCCTTCCTATCCCTCGCCTCAGACGGGTTGTGCCCCGCGACCTGCCCAGGAGCCCGGCGACCTGCCCAGGCCCCTGCGTCCTGCCTGGGAGGTCTGGGCCCTGCCCAGGAGTTCTGCGGCCCGCCCAGGGGGCTATCCTCCCAGCATTCCAGGTCTCAAGACCCCAGCCTCAAGACAAGCCTCGAGAGCATCTCTGAACTCCAAGATCCTCTCTGACCGCCACGGTCTCCACGAACGCCTTGGTCTCCTGTCCTTTAGCTTGTCCCGTCCTGCCCTCAGTACTTCAGTGCCTGCGTCCTGCATTTGGGTCCAGTCTCACGTCCCTTATGACAGTTTCGGTCATCCTGTTAAAGGAAAGATGTCATTAAGTTGGAAAGAGGCAAAGATTTCTGAGAACACAGAGCCTGAGTTATCGGAAGAGGCTGGGAAGGTTAGGACTTTATTCCTAAACTCAGAAGTGGTATAAATAGGGTGACTGCACCCAGGGAAAGAAAACAGCATAGGCTTAAGGGGGGAGGAGAAGAATTTGTAATTGCTTCAGAGGATGATGCGTTTATGGAACGAGCTGCCAGAGGAAATGGTTGAGGTAGGTACAACAACAATATTCAGAAGACATTTGGAGAAATACATGAATTGGAATGGTTGAGGAGGATGTGGGCCAAACCCGAGTTATATGGTCACCTGGATGAGATGGGTCAAAGGGCACTCTGTGACTCTATTAAATTATAACTAATGGCCAGGACTCTATGGATAACTCCAGTACTCTTCCCCAAAACTGTGCCAGTGGATCCTTAACAAACATCCAAGAAAGAAGGCCAGGTCTCTGTTTAGTGCCTTGTCCAAAAGGCAGTAGGATGTTGTTCTCTTATTCAAGAAAGAGAGGGAGTAGAGATTGCCCAGGAAATTATAGACCAGTGTGTCTTACTTTAGTGGTTGGTAAGTTGATGGAAAAGATCCTGAGAGGCAGCATTTATGAACATTTGGAGAGGCATGATATGATTAGGAGTAGTCAGCATGGCTTTGCCAAAGGCAGGTCGTGCCTTATGAGCCTGATTGAATTTTTTGAGGATATGGTTAAACAGATTGATGGAGGAAGAACAGTAGATGTAGTGTATGGATTTCATCAGGGCATTTGGTAAGGTAACCCATGCAAGGCTTACTGAGAAAGTAAGAAGGCATGGGATCCAAAGTAACATTGCTTTGTGGATCCAGAATTGACTTGCCCACAGAAGGCAAAGAGTGGTTGTAATGTTACAGCTGTATAGGACCATGGTCAGACTTGGAGTACTGTGCTCAGTTCTGGTCACCTCACTACAGGAAGGATATGGAAGCCATAGAAAAGGTGCAGAGGAGATTTACAAGGATGTTGCCTGGATTGGGGAGCATGCCTTATGAGAATACGTTGAGTGAACTCAGCCTTTTCTCCTTGGAGAGAAGGAGGATGAGGGGTGACCTGATAGAGGTGTATCAGATGATGAGAGGCATTGATCGTGTGGGTAGTCAGAGGATTTTTCCCAGGGCTGAAATGGCTAGCATGAGAGGGCACAGTTTAAGGTGCTGGGGAGTAGGTACAGAGGAGATGTCAGGGGTAAGTTTTTTACTCAGAGTGGTGAGTGCGTGGAATGGGCTGCCGGTGACGGTGGTGGAGGCAGATATGATCGGGTCTTTTAAGAGACTCCTGGACAGGTACCCGGAGCTTAGAAAAATAGGGCTATGGGTAACCCTAGGTAATTTCTCAGGTAAGGACATGTTCGGCACAGCATTGAGGGCCAAAGGGCCTGTATTGTGCTGTAGGGTTTTCTATGTTTCTAAAAGACTGCCCCTCTAACAGTGTAACACTGTAAATGAAGCCACTGGAGTCCACAGTGTTCTTCTCACTGTTACCACCCAGAGAGCAACAGCGTGTTCACCCGTCACTGTTGCTGTGCTGAAGCCCACACAGAAATGTCCGTGCAGTTTAAGGAAATATCAAGGATGACTGTGTTTGCATTTTACATGAACGTACAAACAACTCTCATCTTAGCAGAGCCTCCCTCTTCCTATTACTAATAACGTTTCTTTGTTGGCTATCTGTTGTGATCTTTATAACACAATGCCAAGTTCATACAATTGAAGAGGCCATGCAGTGTGAAGGGAGGGATGGGGGTGGCGAACAGACAGACAGACAGAGACACAGAAATTCAAAAGGGGAGATAGAGACAGAGGCAGAGACACAGAAAAGCAGATAAACAGAGAGACAACAGAAGAGGCAGAGAGGGAAAGAAAATTTTGCAACACACTGAAAATGCTGGAGGAACACAGCAGGTCAGACAGCATCTATGGAAATGAATAAACAGTTAATGTTTCAGGCCGAGACCCTTCATCAGGATTGGAAAGGAAGGGGGAAGGTGCTAGAAGAAGAAAGCGGGGTGAGGGGAAGGAGGACAGGCTAGAAGGTGATAGGTGAAGCCATGTGGGTGGGGGAGGGTGGAATGACATAAGAAGCTGGGAGATGATAGGAGCAATTGGCAAAGGTCTGGAGAAGATGGAATCTGATAGGTGAGTTGTCTTTGGGAGAAAAGGAAGGAGGAGGGACACTAGGGAGAGGTGATAGACAGGTGAGGAGCGAGGTATGAGGCCAGAGTGGGGAATTGAAGAAGAGGGAATGGGGAAGGTGAAATTGACATTTGCGCCATCAGGTTGAAGGCTACCTTAGAGGCCAGTTTTGCACATCATCACTATGAGCTAGAGTCATTTACAATGAACAAACAAAGCAGTCTTTACGAACAACACCTGTATTATCAGCAAATTTGTAGATGGCATTTAAGCTATACTTAGCCACATAGTCCTGGGCACAGAGGGAGCAGAGCAGAGGGCTAAGCACACACCCCTGAGGTGCACCAGTGTTGATCGTCAGTGAGGATGAGATAATATTACCAATCCGCAAAGATTGTGGACTTCTGGTTAGGAAGTGAAGGATCCAGTTGCAGAGGGAGGTACAGAGGCCCAGGTTCTGTAGCTATAGCAGGTTCTACAGGCCAACAAATTACTCAACAAAAATCAATACAGTGCAGAAACATTCCCTTTGGCCCACTATGTCTGTGACAAATACATAATTACAGTATGGGAACAGGATCTTTGGCCCACAAGAACACTAATTAAACTAAATCTGCCTGTACATAATCCACATCTTTCCACATATTCATGTGCCTATCTAACAACGCTGACATATCGGCTTCCCCCACCCCTGATGGTCTGTTCCAAGCAAGTACCACTGACCGTGTAAAAAACCTGCCCCAAGAACAATTCCAGGAATGAAATCATTAACGTATTTGATGGCTGTGGGCCTGTACTTGCTGGAGTTTAGAAGACTGAGGGGGAGATAACTATCAAATATTGAAAGGCCTAGATAGGGTGGATGTGGAATGGATGTTTCCTATAGTGAGGAAGTCTAGGATCAGAGGGCACAGCCTCAGAAGAGGGATGTCCATAAAGAACGGAGAGGAGGAGGAATAAATCAGCTATGGTGTGATGGTGGAGCAGTCTCGATGGGCTGAATAGCCTAATTTTGCTCCCGTGTCGTGGTCATATGGTCTTAAACTTTCCCCCACTCTCTTTAAATGCATGTCCTCTACCCTGAGAAAATGATTACCTAATGAGAGGCTATGGATAGGGAGGCTGTCACACCCTCAGAACTGCTTGTGTACCTGGAAATGCGATTTCTGTACAAGTTACATCATTTGTCATTGATAAAGATTCACCCTTAAAGATCTCAGGTCAACCAACAAAGAGCTGGAGCCAGTGCTGAACATTTCACTTGCCTCCGTTCTGGTGTCATGTTGACATCTCTAGGTCTGTCAGAAAACATAAAGTTCAGTTATTGAAGCTACACATTTTGTTTTTTTTTAATCCTTTGGGAAGTTGAAAGTGAAGCACCTCTTCTTTGAGGTTTAATTTCCCTTTTGGCAGTGGAAGCTGATTTATCTTGACAATAAGTCCACTGATCTGATGGGTTGTCCGGACCGAGAGGGCTCTCTCAAAGGTGATATTGCTGTAAAAGCTCAAATTCGATGCTTTAATGCACAGAGGGCAATTATTCTCACCAGACTGAAAGCTGGAGAGCAATTCAAATAAATTGATGTCAGTTCAGTGGTAGGAAGAGAGGGCAATTTCTGTTTAAAATAGAATATAGCCCCAATTAAAGTGTACGTTGAGAGGCAGGAGTTTGACTGAGCACGCAGGCTGTCAGGTATGGACGGTGAGCGCTGGGGCAGGCAGCTTTAAACTAAGCTCTGAAGTAGAATGAAAAGCTCACTGGCAAGTCAGTTGCAATGATCACAGTGCCTTCCCTTTAGAGACGGAATGCAACTGAGATCCAAGCTTCACTGCGTCACACTGCCACCCTCTTTTTAAAGATTAGCTTTGATTCTCACATGTACATTGAGACATCGAAGCCTTCAGTGAAACGTGTCATTTGCATCAACGACCAACACAGTGCGAGGATGTGCTGAGGGCAGCCCACGAGTGTCACAATGCTCCCAACATCGCAGGCCCACAACTTACTAACCCTAACCGATATGCTTTTGGGATGTGGGAGGGAACTGGAACACTCAGAGGAAACCCAAATGGTCACAGGGAATAGGGATAACATACAGTAAAATCTCCTTACAATGGTGGGAAACGCACTCTGAATGTGATTGCTTGTACTGTAAAGCATTGTGATAACCATTGTATAACCATGCTCGACTGTATCATTACCTCAGCAGACCTTACTGGCACTGAGAGACCTCGACTTTACAGAGAAAGGCATCTGAAGCTTCCCATAAAATTAAAATATACATGAAGTGGAGATGGCGTCAGTACTGAGGAAGTGCTGCACTGTCA
This sequence comes from Hemitrygon akajei, assembly GCF_048418815.1. Lineage (NCBI taxonomy): Eukaryota > Metazoa > Chordata > Chondrichthyes > Myliobatiformes > Dasyatidae > Hemitrygon > Hemitrygon akajei. The sequence continues at coordinate 1,935,098 of NC_133137.1, read as the reverse complement.
GAGGGACAGTACTGAGGGAGTGTCACACTGTCAGAGGGACAGTACTGAGGGAGTGTCACACTGTCAGAGGGACAGTACTGAGGGTGTGTCACGCTATCAGAGGGACAGTACTGAGGGAGAGTTACACTGTCAGAGGGACAGTACTGAGGGAGTGTCACACTGTCAGAGGGTCAGTACTGAGGGAGTGTCACACTGTCAGAGGGACAGTACTGAGGGAGAGTTACACTGTCAGAGGGTCAGTACTGGAGTGTCACACTGTCAGAGGGACAGTACTGAGGGAGTGTCACACTGTCAGAGGGACAGTACTAAGGGAGTGTCACACTGTCAGAGGGTCAGTACTGAGGGAGAGTTACACTGTCAGAGGGTCAGTACTGAGGGAGAGTCACACTGTCAGAGGGTCAGTACTGAGGGAGTGTCACACTGTCAGAGGGACAGTACTGAGGGAGTGTTACACTGTCAGAGGGACAGTACTGAGGGAGAGTTACACTGTCAGAGGGTCAGTACTGAGGGAGTGTCACACTGTCAGAGGGTCAGTGCTGAGGGAATGTCACACTGTCAGAGGGACAGTACTGAGGGAGTGTCACACTGTCAGAGGGTCAGTACTGAGGGAGTGTCACACTGTCAGAGGGACAGTACTGAGGGAGAGTTACACTGTCAGAGGGTCAGTACTGAGGGAGTGTCACACTGTCAGAGGGACAGTACTGAGGGAGAGTTACACTGTCAGAGGGTCAGTACTGAGGGAGTGTCACACTGTCAGAGGAACAGTACTGAGGGAGAGTTACACTGTCAGAGGGTCAGTACTGAGGGAGTGTCACACTATCAGAGGGTCAGTACTGAGGGAGTGCTGCACTGTCAGAGGGACAGTACTGAGGGAGTGTCACACTGTCAGAGGGTCAGTACTGAGGGAGTGTCACACTGTCAGAGGGACAGTACTGAGGGAGAGTTACACTGTCAGAGGGTCAGTACTGAGGGAGTGTCACACTGTCAGAGGGACAGTACTGAGGGAGTGTCACACTGTCAGAGGGACAGTACTGAGGGAGAGTCACACTGTCAGAGGGTCAGTACTGAGGGAGTGTCACACTGTCAGAGGGACAGTACTGAGGGAGTGTCACACTGTCAGAGGGACAGTACTGAGGGAGTGCCACACTGTCAACGGGACAGTACTGAGGGAGTGTCACACTGTCAGAGGGGCAGTACTGAGGGAGAGTTACACTGTCAGAGGGACAGTACTGAGGGTGTGCCTCACTCTCAGAAGGAGAGTACTGAGGGAGTGCTGCACTGTCAGAGGGACAGTACCATAAGACATTGGAGCAGAATTTGGCAACTCGACCCATTGACTACACTCCACCATTCCATCATGTCTGATTTATTATCTCTCCCAACCCTATTCTCCCACTTTCTCCCTGTAACCTTTGACACCTTGACTAATCAAGAGCCTGTCAATCTCTACCTTAAATATACCCAAAGGTATGGCCTGCTCAGTCACCTGTGGCAATTAGTTCCACAGATTTACCATTCTCTGGCTTTAGAAACTTTACCTCTGTTCTAAATGGACGTCCCTGTATTCTGAGATTGCGCCCTCTGACTCCCTATTATAGGGAACATTCCCTCCATGTCCATTCTATCTAGGCCTTTCAATATTTGATAGGTTTCAATGAGATCACTCATCATTCATCTGAACGTCAGTGAGTATAGGGCCAGAACTATCAAACATTCCTCATATGTTAACGCCTTTGTTCCTGGGATCATTCTCGTTAACCTGTTCTGAACCCTTTCCAATGCTAGAACATCTTTTCTGAGATAAGGAGCCCAAAATTGCTCACAATACCCCAAGTGTAGTCTGACTAATGCCTTATAAAGCCTCAGCACCACATCCTTGCTTTTGTATTTGTGTCCTCTCAAAATAATTTTAACATTGTATTTGCCTTCCACTGACACATTAGTAATGTAAGATCATTACTAATGCCTCCACAATCTCTTCAGCTATCTCTTTCAGAACCCTGGGATATAGTCTATCTCGTGCAGGCGACTTACCCACCTTCAGACCTTTCAGCTTCCCAAGCACCTTCTCCTTATTAATAGCAATAACTCTCACTTCTGCATCTGGCGTTCTTGAGTTCTCAGCATTCTGCTAGTGTCCTCCACAGTGAAGACTGGAACAAAATAGCTAATAAGTTCATCCACCATTTCTTTTTCACAAGTTACTACCTCTCCAGCATCATTTATGGGGATGGAAAAAGCAAAAGGTGTCAGGTAGAAAAGAGCGTTTCACCAGCTGAGACAGCACAACAGGGCAGGCGCGAGGAGGTGATGGAGGTGAGAGGACCTAGGTCAAGTTGCGACCATTCTGATTCAGATTGAGACAGCAGGCAGGGAGGGGGTGTCTGAGGAATCAGTTTTGAGGGTATTATTAGCCCCACTACTTTCCTCTTACAGCCAGCAATGGAAGGAGAATTGGACAAAGCTCCAGCTGGAAAGAACGACTATGAGGAGAATTGATTTGTAAATGGAGCTAAATCTCTGAATGGATTATAGTTGGGGAAGAAAACAATGGGAACAATGTCAGGGTGAAAAGCTTAAGGTAAAGGAACCGTTTGGGGTAAGTGATCATGATATGATCAAACTCACCCTGAAATCTGAGACGGAGAAGCTAAAGTCAGATGTATCAGTATTACAGTGGAGTAAAGGGAATGACAGAGGCATGAGAGAGGAGCTGGCCAGAATAGTTTGGAAAAGAAAACTGGCAGGGATGACATCAGAGCAGCAATGGCAGGAATTTTTGGAAGCAACTCAGAAGGCACAGGGTATATACATTCCAAAGAGGAAGAATTATTCTAAAGACAAAGTCTCACAACCGTGACTAACAAGAGAAATAGAAGTCAAACTAAAATAAAAGCAAAAGAGAGGGCATAAAATAGAGCAAAAATTAGTGGGAAGTTAGAGGATTGGGAAGCTTTTAAAAACCAACAGAAGGCAACTAAAAAAGTCATTAAGAAGGAAGATAAAATACAAAAGTAAGCAAAGCAGTAATATTAAAGAAGATACCAAAGGTTTCTTCAGATACATGAAGTGTAAAAGCGAGGCAAGCATGGATATTGGACCTCTGGTAAATGATGCTGGAGAGGTAGTAAATATAGTGATTAAGTATTTTGCATCATTCTTCACTGTGCAAGAAACTAGCAGTATGTTGGAAGTTCCAGCTGTCAGGGTCAGAAGTGTGAAAAGTTGCCATTACTGGGGAGAAGATTCTTGGGAATCTGAAAGGTCTGAAGATAGATAAGTCACCTGGACTAGATGGTGTACACCCCAGGGTTCTGAGAGGCGGCTGAAGAGATTGTGGAGGCAACAGTAATGATCTTTCAAGAACCTCTAGATTCTGGAATGGCTCTGAAAGACTGGAAAATTGCAAATGTCACTCCACTCTTCAAGAAGGGAGAGAGGCAGAAGAAAGGAAACTATAGACCAGTTAGTTTGACCTCAGTGTTTAGGAAGATGTTGGAGTCGATTGTTAAGGATGAAGTCTCAAGGTATTTGGAGGCACATGATAAAATAGGCCATGGTCAGCATGGTTTCCTCAGGGGAAAATCTTGCTTGACAAACGTGTTGGAATTCTTTGAAGAAATATCAAGCAGGATAGACAAAGGAGAATTGGTTGATGTGGTGTAATTAGCTTTCCAGAAGGCCTTTGATAAGATGCGAAACATGAGGCTTCTTAATGAGTTTAGAATCCATGGTGTTACAGGAAAGATATTAGCATGGATAAAGCAGTGGCTGATTGTCAGTAGGCAAAGTGGGTGAATAAATGAATTCTTTTCTGCTTGGCTGCCAGTGACTAGTGGTGTTCTACAGTCTGTGTTGGGGCTGCTTCTTTTTACATTATATGTCATTGACTTGGGTGATGGAATTGATGACCTTGTTGCAAAGTTTGCATATAATATGAAGATAGGTGGAGGGGCAGGTAGTTTTGAGGAAGTAGAGAGGCTACAGAAGGACTTGGATTAGGAGAATGGGCAAAGAAGTGGCAGAGGGAATAGTGTATTGGGAAGTGTATGGTCATGCACTTTGGTAGAAGAAGTGAAAGTATAGACTATTTTCTAAATGGAGAGAAAATTCAAAAATCTGAGGTGCAAAGGGACTTGGGAGTCATTGTACAGGATTCCCAAAGATCAAAAAGCTAGAAATAAAATATTATGCTTGAAATCTGAAACAGGCGAAGTTGCACATACACAATAAACAAGGGGAGGGTCAGCTCTGGTGAGCACAGAACATGAGATGTTGAGAAAAACTTTTGTCTTTATCCAGCATTCATTCATGCAAAAAAATTGTTACACAAGAGTCTAGCACCATCTTCTGGTGCATAAAACTCCTAATCAAATACAGAATCACACAAAATTATGGAGCAACTTAACAAGTCAGACTGCTTCTATAGAGGGAATAAACAGTTGACTTTTCAGGTTGAGACCCTTTGTCAGAAAAGCTTTTGCCCCCTTTCCAAGGAAAGGTGTTGGCTTGAAACACTGACAGTCTATTCCTCTCTGTAAATGCTGCCTGACTTATCGAATTCCTTCACATTTTGATGTGAAAAATTGTGGCGAGCATTCAGTCTATGATGAAAAAAGCTCATTTATTTCAACTGTATTGAGTGCAGGAGATGGGATGTTATGTTGAAGCTGTATGAGACATTGGTGAGGCCTAATTTGGAGTATTGTGTGTAGTTTCGGTCACCTACTTATGTAAATCAGGTTGAAAGAGTACAGAGAAAATTTACAAGGATGTTGCTGGGTCTGGAGGACCTGAGTTATAAGGGAAGACTGGATAAGTTACAACTTTATTCTTTGGAACGCAGATTAAGTGGAGGTTTGATAGAGGTGTACAAAATTATGAGGGGTATAGATAGGGCAAATGCAAGTAGGATCTTTACACTGAGGTTGGGTGGGACTACAACTACAGGTCATGGGTTAAGGGTGAAAGGTGAACATGAGGAGAAACTTCTTTACTCAGTGGGTCATGAGAATGTGGAACGAACTGCTAGTGCAAGTGGTGCATGTAAACTTGATTTCAACGTTAGAGAGAAATTTGGATAGGTACATGGATGGGAGGGGTATGGCGGGCTATGGTCTGGGTGCAGGTCAATGGGAGTAGCCAGTTTAAATGGTTTGGCATGGACTAGATGGGCTGAAGGGCCTGTTTCTGTGCTGTATTTTTCTATGCCAATGACTCTTCACATCAACACTGTGGGGGGGGGGGGTAAGAACAGGAGAATGTTGAATGAAGGACCTCAGCATGAAATGTCAACAGTTTATTCCCCTCCATAGAGGGCTACTTGACCTTCTGAGTTCCTTCAGCATTTTATGTGCTTGCTCAAAAACCTAAGAGTGATGAAAGGAATTAATTTTTTACACTTCAGTTATCTAAGGTCTGGAGGGAAATACCTGTTGGCAGATTCATATGTAGCCTTTACCAAGAGTGATAGTGTTCCCAGAGGGTGCCCAGGAATGGCACACTGACAGATGAGGCACCGCTTAGAGGCAAGAAAGGACAAAGGTTGCAAGTGATCACCGAATACGGTATTGGCATTTGCAAACTTTGTGGTGTCACCACTGATTAAACGGACTCTTTAAAAATTCACAGTTGTACCTCAAAAATCCTGTATTTACTTGTGCCCAGGTCCTGTCACTAAACTGTTCTGAAGCCTGAACAGAGAAATGCTGTTTTTATACAGTATTAACTAGCAATTATGGATTTGACCATTTGGTAAACTGTGTATGTTCAAATTCCTTACTTATAACATCAATCACCATTCACAATACAGGTGTTAAAAGTCAGTATGAACTACAAGCTAACAATTGACGATACTTTCAAGTTAGTAATTATCCCTTGGTTGGGGTGTTGCTTGCATCCTTCGATCACATCCTTTTCTTGTCTCAATATGCCAAATGGCTGTGCAAAGGGAAGGCGTGCTCTACAACAACCTTCCTTGCCTGGGCTGACTGCATACTGTCCGCGATCCATTCTTGCCTGGACATTATGTTAACCCTTGCCTTGCCACAGTATCCTCACTGGGACAGTGGGAGTGTTTGAGCAGGACACCAGGAATGTGACGTTGGTCGCAGGAAGCTCCTGTGAGAATGTACTTGAGTCAGCAAGGAGAGGCGCAGTATTCATAAGAGGTCTGCAGTAGCACCACTGTGTTTTCCAGGGGACTGCAGGCAACAATACGGTCTCACAGCAAAAGTCATTTTTATGATTCATTTAATATTCTTTGCAATATTTCACCTTATTTCCTAATTCTTCCAGGTGAAGTTAAACTGGGTTTAGTTTGTGCGATGTCATTTCCTTGTTCCCAAGGACTATTTTAGGTAGCACGATAGTTTAGCACATTGTTTTACAATATGGGCGACATGGGTTCAATTCCCACTGCTGTCTGTAAGGAGTTTGTATGTTCTCCCTGTGGGTTTCCTCTGAGTGTTCTGGTTTCTTCCCACAGTCCAATGACTCTTCACATTAACACTGGTAGGTAGGTTAATTGGTCATTGTAAATTGTCGCATGATTATGCTAGGATTAAACTGGGGGATTTACCAAATGGAGTCTCAGCTAGAATGGGCTGGAAAGGCCTATTCTGCACAGTATTTCAATAAATAAATAAATATTTTAGCACAATCTTCCTCATCCAGATAAAGAGGCAGGGAGAATGAACAATCCCATCTCTATCATCCTTCATGTCCTTCTCTGTCCTCTTCCTCCCACTTCCAGGTCACCATGGAAACCAGTTATTCTTTTCACCCTCATCACATCATTGTAATCCAGCCAATGATAAGGGCTTTTACTAAATGTGGAGATACTGAGGTATGACCAATCAGGGAGAGGTCAAACCCTGAGATCACAAGGCTACTGTGACACATTGCAATGAAATGCAAGTTCAAACTCTGGAAACCAGAGGCAGATCAACCCATCAGCACATCTGGAGGACAATTTTCTGAACTGGATGCTGGTGTAGCAGTGCCTCCTTCTGAGCTTCAGATTTTGCTGACCCTCAGATGCTGATGTTGATATTTGCCCGTTTCCCAAGTTACAAATCTGGTGCTTGGATCATCCAACTCACCAGATTCCCAAGGGAGTGGCACTGGTGAGTTTGAACCACAACCTAGCGGCATCACAATCAGCTACAAAGTCTCATCTTCAGAATCAGAATCAGAATCAGACTTTAATCGCCAAGTACCTATGCACATACAAGGAATTTACTTCCGGCAGATGTTGTCTCTCTGCTCATAACAATAATAATGATAAATATAAATGAAAATATAGATTATACATACAGGTAGTGCAATCCAAGTAATAGTTAGCCGACAGTTAACCGGCAGTTAACTGTTCAGCAAAGTGACCGTAGTAGGGAAAAAACTTCTCCAGTGCCTATTAGTCTTAGTCTGGAGGGATCTGAAGCGCCTACCAGACGGAAGCAGATCAAACAGTCCGTGCGCAGGATGGGAGGAGTCCTTTATGATGTTCCTTTATGATCTTGGACTCTGTATTTCTTTTTTTCACTGGGACTGCATCATGGGCTTGACTACCGCTTCTGAATAGTATCTTCTGCATCAGAACTCTAATACTGGAAATGACGTGCACAGCAGACTGGTCGCCTCACTACAGGAAGGATGTGGAAAGGTTGCGGGGGAGATTTACAAGGATGTTGCCTGGATTGGGGAGCATGCCTTATGAGAATAGGTTGAGTGAACGCGGCCTTTTCTCCTTGGAGCGAAGGAGGATGAGAGGTGACCTGATAGAGGTGTACAAGATGATGAGAGGCATTGATCGTGTGGATAGTCAGAGGCTTTACCCCAGGGCTAAAATAGCTAACACACGAGGATACAGTTTTAAGGTGCTTGGAAGTAGGTACAGAGGAGATATCAGGGGTAAATTTTTTACACAGAGAGTGGTGAATGCATGGAATGGGCTGCCGGCAACGGTGGTGGAGGCGGAAACGATAGAGTCTTTTAAGAGACTCCTGAATAGGTATATGGAGCTCAGAAGAATAGAGGGCTATGGGTAACCCTAGGTAATTTCTCAGGTAAGGACATGTTCGGCACAGCTTTGTGGGCCGAAGGGCCTGTATTGTGCTGTAGGTTTTCTATGTTTCTAGGACACATGTCAAGGGGGTGAAGTCCCTGAGAGAGGGAGAGCTGGAGATGGGAGGAAAAGGACAGAGAAGGACACAAAAAGATCAGTGGACTAAATCTTCAACATCGAAACTCTGAAGAAGAAGAGAAACAGATGAGAATGAGTGGAGATGTTTAAAGGGGAAGGAAGAAACATGCACAAGATGGAGGGACTACCTGAGAGAGAGAACGCCTGTTACAGTGAGACAAAGTACCAATTCCTTTCATTTCTCTGGGGGGCATTGATTATCCTCAGGAGGGATGACAGATTACTTGTTGGGATTTCAAGAGGAGTGGGGTCAGCTCATGGTATACATGGCTAATTATGACTTGGGGCCCACAGTCTTTGTTGCTCCTGGGATGATACTAAGCAACTGTTCCCAGGGTGATGTCAACAAAGGCCCTTTAGGGATGTCAGATACTCTGCTTGGTGCCCATTGTCCAACTGCAGACTGGGGAACCTGTCACATTGAATACTCAGACAGTATTTCGCTCTCTGTTGGCATCTAGAAGTGAAAATGTTCTGTAGTTGTCTTGTTTTAATCTGTTGTTTGTCATGTGTTAATGATTTGTTCAATAATGTAGGTCGAACGATTAGTGAGTTTATGGATGTCACCAGAACAGACAGTATGTTCAGAGTCCAGAGCTCTGAAGGTAGGTTTGGACCTTCTCTTGGGTCTCCCTGTCTCTGTAACACACTGCTTCTCATTGGTGCCTGAGCGATGGGGTGACATCCATGAAGACATCTCCGGGAGTTGGACAATTGAACAGCTGGCTCCCTCAGCTGCTCTGGGCTCCACTCTTGTGAGTGTATGATCCTCATGGAGGGAATCACTCTGGAATCACTCCTGGACCTGGGAGGGGTTACCAGGCTGAGCAAGCTGCTCGCATCCTCAATCACTATTCTGCTTGGACCTCAGTTGGATCGTGTGGAGTCTCCACAGTCTGCGGTCCTTTTCCAGCTTCTGTAGCTCAGGGTTGCCTGATCTCCAGGATGCTACCAAAAGTTGCAGCAGATGATGGTCATGGTTAACTCTTTCCTGGCCTCACAGACTGTCCTCCTCATACATCTTATGTTTTATCACCGCTGGGCCAGCATATGAGCCCCAGGAGAATGCCAAGTCAGCTGACGTTTAAAGATGAGCCTGCTCTCTGTAGGGAATGTCCTCATTCTAGCATACTCCATACATTGCTGGACACTGTTCCAATGGACCTCAGGATGGGGAGGACGACCCTGAGAGGGAACAGATTCCAGTTTCTGAGACAAATTGATCCAAGTGAGGCTTATTCCTGGATGCCATTGCCAGACCCAAACAGGGGCCAAATGGTTGGGATGTGGACCTAGAGCCTTCAGTTTCTGGCTGGTGCTCTGGTTGTTTTAAAATGGAACACCCGTCAGATTTGGAAAACCCATCCGTGTGGCGTTCATGGAGAATGGTCACTTTGATCTTGTCTACCCAGGACACTTTTAGCCTCTCTTCCCAACCAGGCTCTTCCTCACTCCTCATCCTCTGGGCTGCTTGGTTAGTCACCAGCAGAGTGTGGAGAATGACCGGGTGAAGATCAGCTCCTTTGGAAGCTGGTCTTTTGCTCCTCTTCATTCTTCAGGCAGTGTGGCATTTTCCACCCATCTGCTTGCCCCCTTGGGTTTTGTGGGGAGTGCTGGGCCTGTTTTATCCTCTTTTTGGATTGTCTTTGGGTGTCAATAAGCTGAGCATGGTCACAGAGGGACAGAAAAGGACCACAATGTGGCCTCCATGGAAAAAGTGTCCCAAACACAAGGAGTCATGCCTGAAGACATTTTCCCTGAACTGCGCTGGTGCTTCCCCTTCTCCACCATCCCACCCACCAGTCACTGGGAGCTAATGTGTCATCCAATCACTGCTGCCTCTGGGATTCTGGACCAATAAGCACCCCAATAACCACAGGAGGTGGAGCTGAGATGTTGTGAGAGGGTGGCTTCTTCGAGCTCATCTGCAAAACAGCTTTAATTTCTTCGCTTTAATGTCTCTTTTTTCCACTTCAAGGTGCAAATCTTTATGACGGTGGTTCCCAATCCTGGAGCTCACCGACCAGCTCTTTTTCGATATTGCAAGGATGCGGCCTGGCAGATGCATGCATTCAGGGTGAGGCCCTGCGGATAAGCCGATTCTATGCTGGGGTCACCAAATGAGGCATTGTGGGAGAAGTGGAGTATCGTGAACAGCGGATCAGCTGTTGGAAGCCTCTGTACTCAGGCAATCATTCTCTTTCTCTCAATGGTTTGAGAGAGTTTGTTGCCGATGCTCTTGTCAGAGAATCTCAGAATAAAAGTGAGGCGGCAGACCGTAACATCGTAACAGTGATCGTTGGTCTCCCTTCTTACTGTGGAAAAGGGGGACACCTTGCCATTCCTTCTTAGTGAAAGAGAGCGAGCCTCTGCCATGCTGAATTGTCGGGTGAAAAATAGATCACGGTCTCTCTTTTGGGAGCTTTGCTTTTGCTTGCTTGGTGGGTGGTGGGTGCTGATGCTCCTGCTGAAATAAGTGGGGGAGGGTTGATGCTTTGCTGCTGCTTGTGTGTGATATTAGGGAGAGGGGGCTTTGAGATTCTAACATTTTTCTGTCATTCATTCTGTGGGGTCCTCTTCTGTTTTTGTGGATGTCTGTGAAGAGTAAGAATCTTAGGTTGCATACTGCATACATTCCCAGATATTAAATTGAACCATTGAACATCCTGCCATTAATGAATGTCATCGGGTCTCAGTCAATCAGTGGCTGTCACTGTTAGCACTCTGGGACGGGATGGGTGGAGTTGAGAGTACTGGCTGGCTGACTGGAGAACATTGAGACCAGGCTCTGAGCTCAGGTGGAGAGAATGATCGTGGAACGTGTCATCTGCAATAATGTTTCAACGGTTCTCTGTGATTTAAAAATAAAGTGTAATTGACCATCTCCGGAGCATTTGCTGATTCGTGTGCAGGGAGATGGGAGGCTGCTCACACACACATTGATTAAACTTAAGCCGAGACCGGATAAGGAGAGCACCTGTTTGGCAAGCTCAGACTCTGGTAGTCCACAGGTCTGTAAAAGGTGAGTTTTGTATGATCGGTATTTGTCTTGTTCAGACGGGTGTTCAAACAGACCCACCACTCTCGCAGCTGTGGAATTGCTGAGCGACATTACCACGTAGCAGAATTTGGTGTTGTTGGCATTGATTTTTCACAGAGCGAACTGGGCCTCAGCTTATACAAACCAAGCGACGGCATTTTGCTCCCAAAACTCCGGCAGTTTCAAGGTGACTGTATTGGCCGACATGTTCAATAAGTCCGGAATTGTCCCAGAGTATTGGGGTCACCAATGTAGGTTTTTATGAATAAAACGAAGTAAGGCATTTTAGGTTAAGTGAAGCACATTTTATTGAACTCCAAAACCTAAAGACAAAAATGCGCTAAAAATTCTTACGTAGCAATGTCATCACATCAGTCCAGCCTCTTAAAGCCCCAACTCAATGTTGGTGGTTGTGATTTATGTACATTTTTCCCAATTATGTTACTCTACAATGGGTTAAGGGTGAAAGGTGAAATATTTAAGCTGAACCTGAGTGGGAACATCTTTGTCTCAGAGCTGGTGCAAGTGTGGAACCAGCTGGCAGCAGAAGTGATAGATGCAGGTTCTATTGTAACATTGAAGAGAATTGGTACATGTTTGAGAGTGACATAGAGGGATATGATCGGGGTGCATGTAGATGGGACTGGGCAGGAAATCAGGCTGGCATGGACTACATAGGCCCTGCTTCTGTGCTCTCGTGCTCTATGACCATGACAGAAGAGTCAAGCAGTACAGTTATCCTGGAAATCTTCAAACATGAAGTGTCTCAACATGACCACTAGATGGAGCCTGGCTCATCCTGAACAGTTGTAATCATTTCCACTGCGTCTCCAACCACTGTCATGTCTCCGAGTTCACTTTATCAGTTGACATTGTATTTTATATTGCCCCATTGTATTTTCAGTTTCTAGTAATACTGTAATACTAAATGTCTATCCTCAATTAAGCCTTTGGTTATCACTCACACGTAGAAAATAATGCTCCAAGTTACTTATCTCCATATTTTATAGTATAATGACTGCTTATGGAGCTGACTGAGTTAGTGGGAAGGTATCCTGAGTGCAAAGTGAGGCTGCAAATTACAGGTGCTCATTCACCCACAGCAGTTTGAGAGGCATTGGTTTTACATTAGAGTTCACAAAATTTACAGGAGGAGGGTTTGAAAACGATACATACTGCTCCCCATCTTCTCCTTCTCTCCCCTATGAATAGTACAGAACTCTGCACCTACAAAATTCACACGGGGAGGACTGATTTGAAAATGATAGATCACACCCCTCTCTCTTTTTTCTCATTCATTCTCTCTCTCTCTCTCTCTCTCTCTCTCTCTCTCTCTCTCTCTCTCTCTCTCTCTCTCTCTCTCTCTCTCTTTCTCTTATATACACACATACACATCTCCCTCATTCTCTCTTTCTTTCCCTCTCCCTCTGTTTATATCTCTATCTTCCCGCATCCTCCCCCTCACCCCGCAGAACTTGTATAGATTACAGAATTCTGGTTCTCTCAGGGCTTGCTTAAAAGTGAGAAAAAAAACAATGGACATTGCTTTTGAACTCAAAGAACCAATAAAAACTTTGTTTCAAAACTGAGTGTATCAAAGCAGAAAATGGCAGTTGTGTGCAGGGCTTGAAATCTTATTTCTTTTCCAGTAGATACAGTTTAACTTGCTGATTTGTTCCAGAACTTTGACTTTATGTCAGATTTCCATCATCTGCAGGCTTTTTGGAATCAGACTAAACTTCTGTTATACATTACTAACAACGTGACCGTGGGAAGTGCCCGCACACCAGACCCTACTAATAGAAAAACAGAACCAAAAATGATACATGCAGAAATGTCCAGTTGTGATCCCATTGGAAAGAGCAAGTTCCCTAAAGTTGCATAATTTGATATTGAGTCTTGAGGACTGTAACATGCCCAGATGGAAGATGAGGTTGTACTGGGATTGGGACTGAGACAGACAGAAAAGTCCAAGTGGGAGAAATTAAAATCAAAGTTCAAAGTAATTTTTTTAAATCAAAGTACATGTACATTATCACTTACAACCCTGAGATTTGTTTTCTTGTGGGCATACACAGAAATTCCAGGAAACACAATAAAACAGGGATTCCCAACCTTTTTTATGCCATGGACCCCTATCGTTACTGAGGGGTCCATGGGCTCCAGGTTGGGAACCCTTGCAATTGGGAAAGACCTCAACCAACAGGAGAGACAGACAACCAGTGTTCAAAAGACAACAAACTGCAAATAAAAAAGAGAAAAAATAAGGAATAAATATCGAAAACATGAGATGAAGGGTCTTTGAAAGTGAGTCCATAGGTTGTGGGAACAGTTCAGTGATGGGGCGAGTGAAGCTGAGTGAAGTTATCCCCTGTGTTTCAAGAGGCTGATGGTTGAGGAGTAATAGCTGTTCCTGAACCTGGTGGGGTGGGACCTGAGGCTCCTGTACCTCTTCCCTATGGCAGCAGCAGGAAGAGAGCATGGCCTTGTTGGTAGGTAGGGGTCCTTGATGGATGGTGCCTCCCTGTGACATCGTTCTGTGTAGATGTGCTTAAGGATGGGGAGGGCTTTACCATGATGGAATGTGCTGTATCAACCACTTTTTATAGGATTTTCCATAAGATATAGTAGCAGAGTGAGGCCATTCAGCCCATCAAGTCTGTTCCACCATTTCATCATGGCTGATCCATTTTTCCTCTCAGTCGTAATCTCCTGCCTTCTCCCCATATCTCATCATGCTCTGACCAGTCAAAAATCTATCAGCCTTAAATATACATAAACACGTGGCCTTCACAACTGCCTATGGCAATGAATTCCACAGATTAATCACTCTCTAGCTAAAGAAATTCCTCCTCATTTCTGTTCTAAAAGGACGCTCCTCTATTCCAAGGCTGTATCCTCTGGTCCTAGACTCTACTACCATAGGAAACATCCTCACCACATCCACTCAATCAAGACCTTTCAACAGCTTTCAATGAAGTCACCCCTCATTCTTCTGAATTCCTGTGAATACTAGCCCAGAGCCATCAAATGCACATCATATAGCAAGCCATTTAATCCTGGAATTATTTTCATGAACCTCCTTTGAACCCTCTCCAATATCAGTAGATTCTTTTTAAAGGTAAGCTGCCCAAAACTGCTCACAAGTGAGGCCTCAGCAGTGCTTTATAAAGTTGCAATATTACATCCTTGCTTTTATATTCCAGTCCTCTTGAAATGAATGCTAACATTGCATTTGCCTTTAGGGAATCCTGCACAGGAACTCCCAAGTCCCTTTGCACATCAGTTCTTTGTATTTTCTCTCCATTTAGAAAATAGTCAACCTCTTCATTTTTTCTACCATGCACTTCCCAACACTGTATTTCATCTGCTATTTCACCTCCCATTCTCCTAATCTGTCTAAGTCCTTCTGTAGCCTTTCTGTAGGTTTTCACACATAAAACTCCAAAACCCAAACATGGGGTTTCAAGGTGAATAACAAAAAAATCATTAGCCAGTGTCAACACAATGACATCACATTGTGGGTACGTGGCCTTGTCCTTCCATTTGTTTGTTCAGGAGTTCCAACTTGTATTTCCTTGTTCCAGTCTGCATTGTCACTGAAATCGAGCGTGTTGCCCGGTTTGGCTGCTCCAGTGTATGTTTTTCAGTCAGGGTGAAGGGGCTTAGCCACAGTTGAGTTAGTTACAGAAGAGGTCTCATGCAAAATATCTTAGAGCAAAATACACACACAAAATGCTAGAGGAACTGAGAATCGAGAATCCCCCTTTGTTGATCATGTCACATCACACCTTGGGGTTAGGTTCCACTTCCAGGTGGTCTTTCTTATCTAAAACTGCAAAACCGGTTTAGAATGTTGAGAATAAAACAAGCTTGACCCCCAATGTCATCCATATTGAACTTGCTTCTTAAGAACAGTTCTTGGGTGGTCTTTAAAAGACCGTTGTGCCTTTCTGTGCCTTGAGGTACATCGGGTGCAATCTTGCCATTTCCTTAGCATTTATCTGTTTTTTACAAGGCTGAGGTGTTAGCTTGAAGCTCGGCCCAGCACGGATGGAAAGCATACAAGGAGCTGGATCTGAATCCAGGACCAGTCGCCTCGAAGCCCAGTGCTGATGCCACTTCCCCGCTGGCTGGCTACTTTAAAAATACTATGCATAACAAAGTCCAACAGTAACATTCAGAACTGCACCTTGACTCAGCATTGGAATGGTGGTTAACTGCAGTGACGTCTCACCTGAAGCCTAGTGTGCTCCGGTGTAGAAATCGAAGACTCTGAACAGAGGGGTGGTGTTCAGTGGCACCCTTGTTCACAGTGATTCACGATACAGCCCAATATACATTACTCAACTTCATTTAAACAACAGTGGAAGCAGATTTAAAATAGCTTTCAAAAATATATAGTTGTAAGAGGAAAATGGAATGTTAACCAAAGGGCAGATTTATCCAAACTAGCGACACAGGAACAATGGGCCATATAATTTTCTCCTGTGCTGCCATTTCACCAGTTTGAAAACTGCCTGTCAGCTCTGATGTGCAGATGCTGAAGCTCGCAATTGTTGAAAAAAAAACACAACAGGCTGAGCTACTAAAGATTGCACAGATAGATATTCTGCCATACTTTGCTTATATCATGAAGTATATATGATACAGTATATCATGCTCCACGCATGCAGACAGTCTGCTGCAGTAAGATCAGGAATGGGTTGAATGGCAAGTAAGATTTCTTGCCATTCTGGCCAAAAGTGATTTACCAATAAGCAACAATAAAATCAATACAAGGAAACATTTTATTTTGTCTAAACGTAATACAAGGATGCCTTAAGATGTCTTCATCTGTACACAATTACCTTAGAAATTTCTTAATTTGTACAAAATATGCATTAACCTTGACTTAAAAAACTTTCATATCAACATTCATGAATCTAAAATGGACAAAACAACAACTTAATTAGAAACATTTACATTACAAAACCCATTCAGATTGTGGGGCAGAAGTTACTTTAATTCAAAAATTCACTGAATTCTACGTGAAAGCTGATGGAATGCCATGTACGGGGATAAGCCATGCCATTTGGAGCAACACTTGTATCTAATGATTGCAACACCAGCTACTATGAGGTGCATGAGAGAATGGGGCTGTGGAAAGTCAACTTATGACAATTCCTTTACAATTATGCTAAAGCTGACTTAATCACACAGAATCTAGCACATTGTATCGTCAGAGCTGTACTCTACAGTGCTCGTACATAGGGAGATCCTTCCTAGTATTGATATTGATAGATAGTGGGGACAGGACAATGGTGTTTCAGTGATCCTCCGGGATAATGAGGCTCCTTATCTGTCGAAGGGAACTGCAGCTGGATGGCTGGTGACTGATTATCAATTTTTCATTCAAAGGATACAATAAAGGCTCGAAGGATGCAATAATTGAAATTTGCAAGTTTCCTAACAGCAGACAAAATGCAAGACATTTAAATTTCCCTGATGCTACTTTCAACTTGTTTCAGACCTGCCACCTTCATGTATTGTTAAACGGACATGGAGAGGAAATCAAAGAAAAATAACCAAGTAAGCCGCCACGCCAATAAGAAAAGTTCTCTAACTACACTTCCGATTCAGTTCATCACAATAACTATGAAGCAAAAATCACACTGAAGCTTCCAGCAGTACAGAATGCCCAAAAAGAAATCATCCACCAAGGTCTTATATTTATGTAACAGTCCAACAAATTATCAGCCTCTTAAATGCCAGTATTACATCTGCTTCCAGCACTTCACCCCCCAGCAGTCATGCCAAGCACCCACCACTCTAAGTGTAAAAAAACTTACTTGTACTTCTTTAAGCTCAGCCTCACCCCCACTTTCAACTACCTGCTGTACAATAATCAACTGTCATCCCACATATGCATGACATATGTGGGTTTCAGAAACCACTTGGTTGATAATGATCAACAAACACAACAGTACTTTGCATATTAAAGTTATCATCTACACTGATGACTTACTGGGTAAAGATGACTCGTGTGAAATTTATACCCATATTAGTAGCCTTTCAGGGAATTTCCTGTTTACATCCAGTTTTATATTCACTTTCAGAGAGTCAAGTGTTATATAACATGGAAAGAGACCCTCCCAGCCCAATTCAGCTGAGACGTTTTCTGAGCTAATGCCATTTGCTTGTATTTGGTCCATGTTCCTCTAAAGCTTCCCAATTTAAGTACCTATGCAAATATCTTTTAAAATATTGTAAGTGTACCTGCCTCTACCATTTCCCATATACCCACCTTTAGGTGGGGAAAAGCTAGTCCCATAGATCCACTTTAAATCTTTCCCACCTTAAACCTAATATTTGACTCCCCTACCCTGAGAAATGGCCACTCACTTAAACCATTCTCCTCAGTAAGGTCACCCCTTCACTCCAGAGAAAGCTATCTCAGTTGACGCAGCTTCTTTTTACTATTCAAGCTCTTCAACGTCCTTGCAAAATTTTCTCTGCACCTACTTTAGTTAAACCCCATCCCTCCATCTTGCGAAAAGCAAGAACCACTGACCAGCTCTCTTACCTCAAAAATAGGCAGGATCAAAGCTGGTTTCAGATATTTTCCTTGTTTAATAATATTGACAGATTAATACTTCTGCTATTGATGTGAATTTTCAGAATTACATAAAATTAGAGGGTGTGTGGGCACAATTTATGATAATAAACCATTACAGATAAATGGTTGTGAACATACATAAATCAAATCACAACTACATTGATTGATTTAGCAGCCTTCTTACAGAAGCTGCAGTTCATGCATTAATTTCTATTTCAAATCTATTTTTTGCTTGATTACTGAGCTAACATCCACAATTACTGCTAAATATCTAATTTCTACAAATTTGCCCATCCAATTTACAATTTTGATAATTGCTCTGTAGTACACATTTATTTTTAATGAATTTAAACAATGATCTAATGTCATGCAGTGTTTAATATATACAAAATTTTATTCATGAAGATTAAAGACCCACGCCAGCCAATTATATTAAGAATGAACACATCCTACGCAGACAGTAAAACCAAGGTTTACTGTAAAGTCCATTGTCGGTGCAAATGAAAGCAATTCCTACCTGTTCACTTGCGCCTGGTGGTAACATTAATTTAGCTTGTGGATACTTCAGCTGCTTTCCCTTTCTCTTCATATCTTCATCCTTGAAACAATACTGTTTGAATGCATTTGTCACAAGCTTACCAAGTGAAATAGACAAATCCTACATTAGTATTATGTGGATAGCCATTCTGAAATTGAACAATTATTTCAGCATTATTTTTGTGGCATTTACATTGTATTATAGGCAACACTCCAAAGAGAGGGGTGTAAAAATATAGTGTACTATTTTGGATTGAACTGTCAAAGAGCTACCTTTAGAATAAAATGATAAGCGAAGAATTTCTCAGTTAGGTGGACAACATATTGAAGAGCAGGGGTCACCAACCTTTTTTGCACCACGGACCAGTTTAATATTGACAAAGTTCTTGCGGACCGGCCGATGGGAGGGGGTGTGTTAATCACGACCTGAATATAGGTGATAAGTCAACTATAAGTCACTTATAAGTGGCTAATACACTCAAGTTCGTTTCTAAAAGGGTTTATCTAACGAATTTAATATTAAACACACAGCACATATTTTCCTCGCATGAATATAGTGATAAGTCAATTATAACTCACTTATAAGTCAATAGCATCATAACATTTTAAGTAACGTTTGGATATTAAACACACAGTGCTTATTTTCCTAAATATGAACATATAAAATCATCGCAACACACCAATGAGAGGACAAGGTAAGGGCCAGAGATCCCCGTACCGGGGCCGCGGCAGTCGCAGACCGTAGAGAATGACTGACCGAATGAGGAGTGCAACAGGATGCATGCCCGACCCCCTTGTAGGTAGGTAGGATCTATCGGCCGACAAAAGTTTGGCTCGAGGGATGACTTTCAGTAGATTGCAGCGAGGAAGCTGCTCTACTACTTATGAAACCCTGAGCCCGAATTAGGTTGTCTGCGAATATTTTAGCACTGGGTTCCCCATGAATATTCAGTGTGCTAAACAGGTTTAGAGGCAGCACCTATCTGTCCATGCTCCAGGCCAGTAGCAATGGCACTTCTTGCCGGCCGCGTGAGGCAGCCAGTTACCCGAGGCCAACCAGTGACCCCTGGCGCGAGGGTATCACTGCGTTTAGGCGACTGATGACCTCGCGTGGGTAATGACCTCGCGTGTATTCAAGTTCAACAGAGGGTGTGACAGGGAAGGAGGAAAGGTTCAGCTGACTCATATTGTTTCATATCAACAAATCATATTGTTTCCTCGCAGCCCGGTAGCACATGCTTTGTGGCCCGGTACTGGTCCGCGGCCCGGTGGTTGGGGACCACTGTTGAAGAGCATCCAATCCGGCCATTGTCAAGTCCCCAAGTGTAGAGCTCACTGCTGCCTCTGTTCAATCCCGATTTCCATTTTTATTTACTGCAGGGGAACAGTTCCAATGGAAGAAGCCTACTCTGCTCTTGAAACTTGCACGTCAAGGAAGTCTGGTCACATTCTACCTGCAGCTAAATGATCTGAGCAACAGATGAAGATGGTAGTTGATGTTGAAATATTTCCTTACAACGTTGGAGCCTTACAGCCCATTAAATGTATGCCATCTTCAGAGCAATGACCGCATGCCTCTGCTGTAATTTCACATGCCCATCAATTCTATACACTACAGGCAACATGCAGTTGCCATTTAATCTACTAATGAGTGAATCTTTTGGATGAGAGGAGGAACTACTTCACCCAGAGGAAGTTCTCATGGTCACAGAAGAATGTTGTGACTGCACAGGAGGTCAGGAAAGAACTGGGCTCTCTAGACCGGAAGAAGCAGCACTACCTGTTGAGACACTGAACCACACTATGCAAATAATGTTCCAGAAGAAAAAATACTTTATTCATGGGTGATTAAGTATCTCTTCTGTCGAGAGTCTTTTCTCTGGATCTAGAACAAGCAACTTCTTCACCAAATTCTTTGCTAAGTAAGAGACAACAGTTCGGTTTTGGCAAAGGAAAAATGCAGAAATACCATTGTGTTTAAGACAGCACGGTTAATATCATCAATGAAAATCAATTATAAAGAAAATGTTTGAAATACATAGCATGTTACGGTCTGGTCCGGAGCCCATATTCCGGGTCTTGATCCGGTCTGCGGACTCCGGACTCCGGGTCTTGCAGCCATCCCTCCTGTCACCCTTAAGCCAAATAGGATCATCTTGGCTTAAGAGGTGCATCTGTTGCCTATCAGCTGGCAGGTGGATATAAGGGACTCTGGAACTGAGCCTAGTTGGGATGTTGTCCTGTTTGTCTTGTATGAGCTGGTTTGCCATGTTCTGAGGTGTTTCGTCTGATTGGCTTGGTTTGTTCTGGCTTGGAGGGCCCATGGCTTCATCCTCAAGTTCTGTGAGTCAGCCTTGAAGTTACCCTGGACCAAGTTCCCTTCTGATCCCTTGCCTCTGTTGGGTAGCAGGCTGGACTGCTGTTGCCTGGTGGGGGGACTCTGTCCCCTTCCTACCCCTCACCTCTGATAGGTTGTGCCTGCTACCTGCCCAGGTGTCCTGTGTCTTGACTGGGCCTCTGTGTTCCTGCCTGGGAGGTGGCCCTGCCCAGTTGTTATGTGGCTTCCCAGGGAGCTCTCCAGCCCAGCCATGGACTCTCTCTGAACCCTGTCTCTTTCGCAAGCCCTAGTCTCCCCATCTGGTTCTATCCTTTAGTTATTCCTGTCCTGCCCCTAGTACTTCAGTGCCTGTGTCCTGCACTTGGGTCCAGCCTCCTGTCCCCATGTGACATAGCAGGCCAAGCAGCATCTATTGAGAGAGAAATGGAGCTTTGTTTTGTAGCTCAATGTCCTCTCATTGTAATGGATAAAACTCATTAGTACACTTTGACCCAAAACATTTGCTGTTTACATTTGCTATTTGGATTCTAGGCAAAAGTAGCTTTAATTTGGGCACTGCAGTAGTGTAGTGGTTAGTTGACGCTATTACAGCTTGGGCATTCCAGAATTTGGATTTCAATTCCGGTGCTGTTCTTTAAGGAGTCTCTGGACATCGGCCCTGTGGAATGCATGGATTTTGCTGGGGTTCTCCAGTTTCCTCCCACAGTTCAAAGATGGGTAGGTTAATTGGTCATTGTAAATTGTCCCATGATTAGGTTAGGGTTAATCGAGTTTGTTGGGGGTCGCTGGGGCAGTGGGTCTCAAAAGGCCAGAAGGGCCTCTCAGTGCTGTATTGCTAATTAAATAGATTTTTACTTAGCAAGAGCTGCTTAGATTCAAGGTATTATATTAGAACAATTGTTACACTAGAATGATTGATCAGATTTGAACAAAACAAATGGTAAATATTTCATTTTATTTTCCCCTTGCAGAACTATCAACTCATTAAAATAATGGATTCATTTCCTTCTGTCGACGTCTCCGCCCGAAATGTTGACAGCGCTTCTCCCTTAGATGCCTGGCCTGCTGCGTTCCACCAGCATTTTGTGTGTGTTGCTTGAACTTCCAGCATCTTCAGATTTCCTTGTGTTTTATTTCCTTCTGTTGCCTTCAGATTGTGGACCCTTAAGGTAAAAGTTCCGTCAAATACAGAAAGTCGTATTTCACGATCTATTTGGAACATTAATCACTACTAGAAAGAAGAATTCTGCCATCTTAGGTAGGTAAGTTGAAACCTAAACAGCAAACAAAAATGTAAAATTATACCCAATTGTTTCATTTGCCATGTCCGTTAGGTAAAACACCAACTACAGTGCAATACAGTGGCTCAGAAGTCTTCTCAAAGTTAGTAACGTAGGCTCTGCCAACACTCAATCCAGTTAACAATTTTATAGAAGACTTTTGAAATTTCATGCCTGCTTGTTTCAGAGCCATACACTCAGCAGTCACGGACTAGTTTATAATCTTTTCAATTTGATCCTTCAGTGCCAGCTCCTTGTTTTGTTCACCAAATGGTGGATACCCAGTCAAACTAGAGAAAAACAAAAGAGCATTGCTAAACAGTTTGCTTTAGGTAATCAATATTACCAATTCTTAAAAAATGTTGTAAGACAAATCTTTCCTGAGACATTTGCTAACATTAAACTTCTCTGTGGTCAAAAAATAATCTCGGTCTGATAAAAGTTCCAATTTTTGTTTTGAAAAATGTATTGGTCCTCTATCTGGTACCTGCCTTGTGTGCAATGCCGAAGTCTATGACCCATTGGAGAGGAGGAGGTAGATTCCTCCATTCTGACTAGCGTGGTTGCATTCTAAACAGAATGCCATAACTCTACTGCTCTTACACACATTAAACAGATTAGAATCTGTTGCAGGTTGGAAGCTGACAGACTATTTCTCTAGCTATGGAATCCCTGAGTAAGGGCATTCTCTCAGAACAAATTCACACAACTGAGATTAGGAAATAGTTCTTCATTCAAAGCATCATGAGTCTTTTATATTCTTTACACAGAGGATGGTAGATTCACAGTCAGAGTATATTCAAGATCAATAAACTCTCGGACAAAAATGTAAAGATTGATTGGCAAAAATTGATTGACTATCTTAAGGTAATGCAAGCTCAGTTGGCATGTTCTTGTAGATTCTTCATTTAATTAAACAAAATATTTTAGAAATATGATCAAATTTAGTCTGCCTTGTAATAAATTCATGTAAATATTCATAAGTCAGATGTATTTGAATTCAAATTTATTTAAATCTTAACATCAATCCCAAAACATGAGGGCATGAGGGAGTAATAATCTTTGCATTATGACTCCGTTGCAATGTACAGACATATGAATTTATAAATGACCATCGTCATGGTCTCAGCCCAAAAGATATCTAATTGCTCACACATCCATTCATTCTAGTTGAAATACCTAATGCATCATAACACATAGAAGCTTCCTTCAATATCAGTGGCAAAATTTAAAACCAAAAAAGATGTTGCTGCTCTCTTAATGCTAATGATCAACAAAAAGATAGTTGGCTAGAAAAATATTCAGGTATCATTTTTCTTCAAGACTTGTCAAGTAGACAGCAATATTCTTCAAAACTCCATGTGTTACAAAAGGCCAGTTAGAAATCCCTATACATCACCAAGTATTGCAAGCATCCAAACTGAATGTAATACATCACTTTCAATAGACAAATCAATCTAGAATTAAAATAGAAACCAAATACCTTTAATTCAAAATCACTTTTTTTCTGAAAGCCATTTTCCATTGATAAATTTTGGTAAAAGTCCAGTGACCTACCACGTGAAAAGGCATCAACAATGCTCTGCTTTCGAACAGGAGCTTGCTCCAGTACCCAGCAGTCTGCTGCACTTCACACTGCTGAAGCATGACTGTGTCACAGGATTCACCTCAAACTGTGTTATCAGGTTTGGGGATGACATAACAGTGGTTGGCCTCATCAACAACCACGATGAGTCGGAGTATAGAGAGGAAGTGGAATGGCTGGTGTGAGAACAACAACCTAAGTCTGAACTCAGAAGACCGAAGAAATGATTGTCGACTTTAGGAAGGTGCAGATGAACCATCCCTCTCTGCACATACTTGGCTCCTCTGTAGAGAGAGTTAAGTGCACCAAGTTCCTGGGAGTTCACATCATGGATGACCTCACCTGGTCCCTTAATATCACCTCTCTGAAAAAGAAGGCACAGTAGCGCCCCACTTCTTAAGAAGATTGAGGCAAGCGAGGTTTCCCTCCCCATCTGAACTGAATTTTAAAGGAGTACCTGTGGTGAACTACATATACCTGGCTGGACACGCCCCCCCTGCTGACTGCTCCTGTGGCTCCTCCCACAGACCCCGGTATAAAGGCGATTGAGGCCTGAGCCCTGCCCTCAGTCTCCAGGATGTAGCATGGTGGTCAATTACTGCTTGTTCTTTCTTCCAGCCAATAAAAGCCGATATCTTGCCTCCCGTCTCAGAGTTATTGATGGTGCATCAGTACCATTGAGAGTGTCCTAACAAGCAGCAGCTCCATGATGCATAAAAATACGAACGGTCAGGATGGGAAACGGTTTCTTCCGTCAGGCCATTAGGCTTCTGAACTCCCTGACGCATCATAATCAAAGTGAACTGGTTAGCTTGCTCTGCTCCTTACAATATTTAAAGTGCAGAGTGCACTTTGCTTAGATTATTTATGCCTAATTCATTTGTAGATTTTATACTTATTTTCCTAAATTGTGTGTTATGTGTACTACTGTGTTTTGCAGCTTGGTCCGGAGAGATGTCTTGTTTGATGGTATACATGTATATTGTTAAAAGACAATAAACTTGACTTGACAGTAGCTGATTTCAACTTGCTTAGCACAATGAGAGAATATAAACAAAATCCTTTTGTGAACTGGAAGTGGGTATATTTGATGGTCAGTATGTTTGGAACAGTGGCTTCTATTTACACATTATGCATGGTATAGGCAGTGGATTTTAAAGTCATTCCAGATATAGCCACACATTGGTCATCTCAGAAAGCAATTAGTTATAGAATGTGTAGGACCACTTGAAATTTTATGTAGGCGCAAGTCCAAAACCAAATAAATTTTATTATCTAAGTACATATACGTATATCACCATATATAACCCTGAGATTCATTTTCTTGTGGGCATAGTCAATGAATCTATAGAATAATAACTCAGAGAATAATAAGAACATAAAGGCTGTGTACAAGAAGGGTCAGGGTCGATTCTACTTCCTGAGGATACAGAGGTCCTTTGGAGAATGCACGGCTCTCCTTCACATGTTCTACCAGTCTGTTGTCGCCAGTACAATCTTCAATGTGGTGGTTTGCTGGGGCAATGGCATCAATGTGGGTGATGCCACCAGCCTCAATAAACTGATTAGAAAGGCTGGCTTTGTTATAGGAGTCAAACTGGACACACTGGAGGCTGTGGTAGAACAAAAGACCCTGCGGAAAATCCTAGCAATTCTGGACAATTTTCTCACCCTCTGCATGCCACCTTGGCTGAACAGAGGAACAGTTTTAGTAATAGACCAAGACAACCACACTGCTCCAAAGAGAGCTATATGAGGTCATTCTTATCCTTGGCCATCAGGCTCTATAATGACTCAACCTATAGCTGGTGAAGTAACCTTGTAATCTTTGATTTATAAATCTTGTACCTCTTATTTTTAAGGTAATTTACTTTTATTTTTTTCTTACTTCTAATATTTGTATATCTGTGCACTTGTAATGCTACTGTAAGACTCTAATTTCACTTGGGATCAATAAAGTATCTATCTATCTATAACAGAATCAATGAAAGACCACCTGTTGAATTAGGGCATTCAACCAGAGTGCAGAAGACAACAAACTGCAAATGCTAAAAGAAACAATAATATAAATAAATAAGCAAAAAATATTGAGAACATGAGATGAAGAGTCTTTGAATATTTACATACTCACCATGTAAACTACATTGTGCGATAAGGACATTAGTGCAAGCATCATCTTACCTCTACAAAACATCACAAGTTCTCAGAAATAAGATGCTCTTAATACTCATCATGTTAGTTCTATCAGCAGATGGTGTGGTAGTAGATCCCAATCCTTGAGGCAGTTCTCCTCATTGCTTTTGAGTAACACACATTCAGGCTTGACGTCTCTGAGTAATATCATTGCCATGAAGATACTTCAGGTAGAGAGAATCATTGAATAAATTACCTGTCAACCAGTTTACAAAAATCACTCCATCTCATCTCCACAAAACTTTCATTTCCCGCATTCCACTTGCTTTATTGTATTTGAAAGCAAAGAACGCCACAATAACAGCCCTTTTGGCTCGTGTGTGTCAACCATGATACAAGATGAAACTCAACCCTTCTCCCTGCAGCTGATCCATAATCCCTCTATTCCCTGCATCCTTATAAAAGTCTGTTAAATGTCCTTATCATATCTGCTCTCACCACCATCCTGGCAGAACATTACAGACACTTACCACCATATAAAGTCCCATGCCTCTACTCTTGAACTACCCCTCCCTTCTGAAAGCTATGCCCTTGAGTATTAGAGATTTCCATCCCAGGAGACAGATTCTGAACATCTGCCCCAGCTATCAAGTTGGCCTTTGGGCACCCATACTCCAGAGAAAACAATCCGAGTTGCCCACCCTCTCCCTATAGCAAATCCTCTCGAATTCAGGCAGCACTTCAGCACTCTCACCAAAGCCTCCAAATCCTTCCTGTAATGGAGTGACAATAACTGCACATAATACTCCAAGTGAAGCCTAATCAGTTTTCTAAAGCTGCAAGCCCTTCACACAGCACGCCCTGTAAAAGCTTCAATGTACAATATTCCAAAGAGATACGCAATAGACACAAGATTACAATTGTTCACCTCTCTCAAATAACCACACTCCCATCCAACCTGAGGTTGCAGCTGATGGGTTTGAACTGAAATTTAAAATAAAGAAAAAAAAAAATGTATGCAGCTAATTCAGAAGGCATTGAGAGTCAACTGCATCTTTGGAAAGGCTTTCTTGCCAGACTGGGAATACGCACTGTATTTCATTTTCTGAAGGACATTACTGAACCCGATGAACCTTTATAACTAATCACTGTTCTCCACAAAAACTGCTGCATTCATCAAAATTTTCAGTTTGCAAATGGTTTGCAATCTTGAAATATTCGATGTTCATAGCAAATGCCAGCAACAGTAGGTCACGTGGTCCTTCAAGTCTAGTTCTTGCTCTCCTGATAAGCCTTAATGACTTTTATATCTAGAAATATAAGCACCTTCTTAAATATATTCAGAATTTGACATCCACTGTGCTCTGTGGTAAGAATTTCACAGGTTCAGTAACCCTTTCTTTGGGATTTCTTAGACTGAGTCAACCCGACTTCTTTCTATATGACATTTATGTCATTTCAGGAATCAGTCTGGTGAACCTTCACTGCGTTCTCATGCAAAGGGCAAGTGTAGGCATGGAGACTAAATCTGCACACAATACTTGATGTGGTGTCACCAAATTGTTCTTGCTTCTATACTTAAAAATCTTATGCAATACAGGCTAACAAATTGCAGTGCCTTCTTAATTGCTTTCATATACATGTTTGCTCACAACCTCCAGGTGCTTGTGTGCATTAGAATTTTCCAATCACTATGTAGATAATACTTTGCCCTCCTGTTCTTCTTACTCAAGTGGGACTATTTCACATTTAGCCATGTTATGTGCATCTGACATGTACCTGTCCATTCACTAAACTTGACTGAATCTTTGAAGGCCCCTTTTATATTTTTTCTGATCCAGATGGCTTCACGTCATCAACAAATTTGAAAACCTTTGGTTCCCTCCTTCAAATCACCATTGGTTTCATCAGACAGAATCAGTGCACTTCACAAGGGATTAAAATAGTGTCTGACAAATTTACTACATTCTTCATTGGAGTATCAGTGGTTAAACGAATCAGCAGATGTAAAATATTAGAATTTTCAAAAAAGCTTTCCTCAAAGTGCCCCAAATTATGCAAGGGAACACATGGTTTTGGAGGTAACATGGACAAAAGATTGACTAACCAGCAGAAAGGATTGAAAAGCAATAGGAGGAATCGTTTTACAGGCTGGCAGTCTGTAGACAGTGGAGTACCACAGGGATCAGTACTGGCACTGCATCTGCTTACAATCCATATTACTGATTTATAGGTAGCAAATGATAGCCAAATTTGTGAGTGGCACAGAAAAACATGTCTGCAAAATGAGGAAATTTTGAAGGGCATTGATGGTTGAGAGTGGGACAGACTTTGGGAAATGCAGTATAACTGGAAAAAAGAATGATAAAACAGAATATTAATTAAATGGAGGAAGACTGCTAAGAAGTACAGTGCTAAATAATTTGCAGGTCCTCATACAAACTGACACAAAACTAGCAAACAAGTGCAGCCGATAAAAAGCAAGGTTTTGACTTCAATGAGGTAGCTGTACAGTCAAGTCAAGTCAAGCCAAGTCAAGTCAAGTCACTTTTATTGTCATTTTAACCATAACTGCTGGTATAGTACATAGTAAAAATGAGACAACATTTTTCAGGACCATGGTGTTACATGATACAGTACAAAAACTAGACTGAACTATAAAAAAAACAACACAGAGAAAGCTACACTAGACTACAGACCTACACAGGACTGCATAAAGTGCACAAAAACAGTGCAGGCATTACAATAAATAATAAACAGGACAATAGGGCAAGGTGTCAGTCCAGGCTTCGGGTATTGAGGAGTCTGATAGCTTGGGGGAAGAAACTGTTACATAGTCTGGGCATGAGAGCCCGAATGCTCCGATGCCTTTTCCCAGACGGCAGGAGAGAGAAGAGATTGTATGAGGGGTGCATGGGGTCCTTCATAATGCTGTTGCCTTTGCGGATGCAGCGTATAGTGTTAATGTCCGTGATGACGGGAAGAGAGACCCCAATGATCTTCTCAGCCGACCTCACTATCCGCTGCAGGGTCTTGCGATCCGAGATGGTGCAATTTCCGAACCAGGCAGTGATGCAGCTGCTCAGGATGCTCTCAATACAACCCCTGTAGAACGTGATGAGGATGGAGGGTGGGAGATGGACTTTCCTCAGCCTTCGCAGAAAGTACAGACGCTGCTAGGCTTTCTTTGCTATGGAGCTGGTGTTGAGGGACCAGGTGAGATTCTCTACCAGGTGAACACCAAGAAATTTGGTGCTCTTTACAATCTCTAACGAGGAGCCGTTGATGTTCAGCGGGGAGTGGTCGCTCCGTGCCCTCCTGAGGTCAACAACCATCTCTTTAGTTTTGTTCACATTAAGAGACATAAATGTTAAAGTCAAGTCTTCAAGATTTCAACTGACCCTAGTGTTATACCTTTTAGAGAGCATTTTAGATTTCCACAGAGTGGTGGTAAGTTTTTGAAATTTCACAGGTGTGATCCAATTTTAAATGCATTGCCTTTGTCCTGGAGGTAATGATAGTGCTGTAGTTAGATTATTAAATCCCTTTTGTTTACACATCTGTAACATCACCCAAGCCTTCTCTTTCTAGAGGATACAGTTTATTCACTAATATAGCTTTTAGTGATATGATGGTGAATTTACACTGTACCTATTCCAGCCCAGCGCTATGGTTCCTTAAGGTTGTTATAGCCGGGGGTAGTAATGGGGAATAAGCTCCCACTACCTGTTAAATGCTCCCAAAGGTGTGCACAGCAAATATCCTCTGACAACCATGTCCAGCTCCTGGCTTTCACACGTGACATAGCTACTAAGCCTGGAGGAACCATTTCCACTGACAGAAGAAGTGGCAAATGTTACTGGCGCCTTAAAACCAGTCACTTTGGGCAGATGGGGCTCGTCAACTGTGTTTGGCAGCTCATCCAGGAGAAGGAAATCTCTGATCTGGAACCTCCGCTGCCTTACAGCTATACCCACTCATGGGAAAGGCTTCAGGAATAAACCCTGAGGAAAACAGTCTGGAGCTGGTGATCCTAAGGCAGTCCTACATTGAGTTCAACACTGACTGGCAAATCCTGTGACACTGCTGGTTCCAAACTCTATTGGTCTCTTCTGTTCCTTTGAGGTCATCTGCTGTGTGGAGAGGGGGAGCCTGCTACATGGGTAACAGCTTGCTCTCCATATTGTACTGCCCTGGCTTGCATATATAGACAGGTAGGATGGTTGACCCTGACCAACGGAGGCCTCACATTCCAGTCAAACATATCCTTACTGAGGTGTGATGTCCAAAGCTTAATATAAATAAGGCACTGTCCATATGAAATACATCATTGTATTCCAGCCTTCTTAAGGTGAGACTATTTTTTAATAGACTACTTACTAACAATGTACTGAATAAACATGTTTTCTGATGTCCAAGTACGCAGTTTATCATGAGCACACGAGATTCTGCAGATGCTGGAAATCCACACACAAAACACTGGAGGAATTCAGCAGGTCAGGCAGCATCTATGGAAGTGTATGAACAGTCGATGTTCTGGGCCAAGACCCTTCATCAGGACTGGAAAGAAAGGGGGAAGAAGGTGCAGAGGGAAAGTACAAGCTTGGAAGTGCCGGGTGGGTGGGGACGGGGATAAAGTAAAAAGCTGGGAGGTGATAGGTGGAAAAGGAAAGAGTTGGAGAAGAAGGAATATGGTAGTAGAGGAAAGTGGACCATGGGAGAAAGAAGAAGGGCAGGGCACCAGGGGGAGGTGATAGCTAGGATATCATGAATACTTGTATAGAATCCAATTAAATTGAGAGAATAGGGATTAGCTAGTGGTCTACTACCTCGTTTCAATAAAATTTCATGAGAAATTTTATTGACAGTAATTAGTGCCCTTGGCCTCATTGGAAGGATGGAATCTGATTTTGTCTGCTCTTCCCAGCTCAGGAAAACTACAGTGTGTCTGGAGAGCTATAAAGAATATCAACTCAAATAACTCAGTTTTACAGAAATCCAAAGACAAAAAGAATTTAATTAGTATTTATTAAAACATGGAGAGTATTTACTAAAACATGGAAGAATATTCATTAAAACATGGACAACTTTGTTTTACTAGAGACACTTATACAAACTGAGGACTGGGAATGGGCAAAGAGGTGGATACCCTATAATTGAATTATTGAAGAAACTGATAGGAGATACAAAGACTGACCATCTCTCACTGTAGCAACAGTAGACTTTGATACTCAGCTCACAAGCTGGTGATTGTTAGCTTTGAGACACCTGAACTTTAGACAGGGATCTCTAGAAATGGCTCTTGTACCATGTCATGGGAAATATATCTGGTACTCTTTTCTCATCTTCAATCCATCAGACTGCAGGCAAACAATAAGACCAGATGGCAGAGATAGGCCATTTGGCCCATTCAGTCTGCTCTGCAAAATAAGTACCAAGTAAGGTAATAAAAACAAATGGTTTCAAAATTGATACTAAAAAATTTCAAGTTTAAATGTATCATACTTTTCATCACCATTTTGGATTCTGAATTTCTTTGTGTCTCCTAGGTCCTTCAGACCTTCTGGTGGTGTAATGACAGTGCAAAGTCAGGATCCTACATGAAATTCACCAGTATGACCGTTCGTTAGGAGGCTGATGGTATGTGATGGTATGGTATCAGAAGTCATGAAATCTATTTTCAGGTTTAAAAATTGGATACTGCCAAAAAATCTTTATGCCAAATTATAAGTGGTGGAATAAAGGAGTATTTTGGTAGATATAGTCAAGAGGAAGAGAATATGCAGCAAGAAACTTTTCAGTGGCTTATAAGTGTGCCATGTAACACATACTGTACATACTGCATACACAACAGTTCATATGTCAATGTGTGCAACAAAGAAGCAGTACAATCACATCAATGATCATGTCTTTAGTTTGCCTTACTTCATCAGTATCTCCCTGGACAGGCGATTAATCCACTCCACCCTCCATGTCCCTAATCACTTTGTCGTTTCCTGTCACTCACCTTATGTACAGCCACCTCTGTGCCCAGTGTCACTTTATGGGTATGTAATCAATGTATATAAGCTATAGAGTCATAGA
The DNA here is from genome assembly GCF_048418815.1 of Hemitrygon akajei. Classification (NCBI taxonomy): domain Eukaryota; kingdom Metazoa; phylum Chordata; class Chondrichthyes; order Myliobatiformes; family Dasyatidae; genus Hemitrygon; species Hemitrygon akajei. The sequence goes on along the minus strand of NC_133137.1, from coordinate 1,903,300 downwards.
GCACAACACACAGAAACAGGCCCTTCAGCCCATCTAGCTTGTGCTGAACCATTTATCTGCCTAGTCCCATTGAGCTGCACATCGACCGTAGACTCCATATTCCTCCCATCCATGTACCTGTCCAAATTTCTCTCAAATGTTGAAATAGAACCTCCATCCACCACTTACACTAGAGCTCATTTCACTCTCACCACCTTATGAATGAAGTTCCCCCTCATGTTCCCCTTAAACATTTCACCTTTCACCCTTAACTCATGACCTCTAGTTCTAGTCTTACCCAAACTCAGTGGAAAAAGTCTGCTTGCATTTACACCATCTATACTGCTCATAATTTTGTATTTCTCTTTCAAATCTCCCCAAGTCTTTCATGCTCTAAGGAATAAAGTTCTAACTTTTTCAATCTTTCACTATAACACAGGTCCTCTAGACCTGGCAATATCCTTGTAAATTTTCTCTGCTTTTTCAATCTTGTTTACAGCTTTCTTGTAGGTAGGTGACCAAAATTGCAAATACTCCAAATTAGGCTGCATCAATGTCTTGAATAACTTCAACATAACATACCATCTTCTACACTCAATACTTTGCTTTAAGGAGGTCAATGTGCCAAAAGCATTCTTTACGACCCTATTTACCTGTGACACCGCTTTCAAGGAAATAGTGAATCTGTATTCCCAGATCCCTCTGCTCTACCGCACTCCCTAGTACCCTACCAAATGCCCTATAATTATAATTTGCCTCTTCTCTTCTGAGCCACAGAGCCAGACTGTAGCTAGAGACCCGACCACCGTGACTTTCCTCTGCTAGGTTATTCCCTCCAGCAGTATACAAAGTGTTGATGGGAATGGCCTCAGGGGTACTCTGCATTGGCTGCCTATCCTCTTTCCCCTCCTGATGGCCATCCACTTTCCTGTGTCCCTATTTGTCCTGATTATCAATCCCTCAGCCCTGCACCTTGAGTGTAACTACCTCCGTGTATGTCCTGTCTATCAACCCCTCAGCCTCCTGAATGATCCGGAGTTCATCCAGTTCCAGCTCCAACTCCTTAACCTGGTTTGCGAGAAGCTGCAGCTGGACTCACTTCTTGCAAGTGAAGTCATCAGGGACACTGGAGGTCTCCCTGTCTTCCCACATCCTGCAAGAGGAGCATTCCACTAAACCTGCCTGGCATTCCTACTGCTCTAAATATGCAATAAGAAAGAAAGAATAAATAACAAAAAAAATCCACCTATGGCCTACACATCTCACCAAAGCCTCGATGAGCCCATGCCTCAACTCTCCACTCTAACACTGGCCCACTTACACAATGGCTGCTCCACTTAAGTTTGACTTGTCATGGTCTGGTCCGTGAAGTCCACATTTCTGTTTCACAGTCCGGTCCGTGGACTCTGGACTCCGGGTCTTCCGGCTGTCCCTTGTTTCAGCTGGGCTTAATCATAGGCACCTGATGCTTGCCTTGGGGCTGGGAATATAAGTGGCCCTGGATTCAAGTGTAGGTGCTGGTTTGTCTTGTCAGTGTGCTGTCATTGCCTCTGTGGGGTAAGTCAGGCTGGCACCCTGTGGTTGGATCTGTCCCTTCCTGTCCTTACATCTGTTGGGTAAGCCAGGCCATCTTTGCTGTTACCCTGAGGCTGGACTGTTCCCTTCCCTTCCCCTTCTTTCTGTAGCCCTTGGCTGGAGCCTCACCTGTGTCCTCGCCTATTCTCGCTGTCAAGTTCTACTGCTGGAGCAAGACTGGAGCCTTGTGGTGTTTCGATAAGGAACCATCTTCCGTTGTTTGGAACTGTCTCTGTGTCCATGCCTTCGCTAGGTAGGTCCGGCCATTTGCCACTACCTTGTGTTGGGAACTCTCTTGTTATGTTCAGCTTTCTGTGTGAGTCCTGGCCCTATGTCCTGTTCCCAAGGAGAGGTCCTGGCTCTGTGTTCCGCATTCCTGTCTCCCAAGACCAAGGCTCTGTGTTCCAGTCTCCCAAGTCCAAGTCTGAGATTCATGTCCATGCCCAGCCCGGGAGACCTGCGTCCTGCCCCCATGTCCAGTCCTGTTGCCTTGTCACATCTTGTCCTCACCTAGATCTGGAGTCTGAGCCATGGTCATGACCCAGCTTCCGGGTCCCCGTCCAGTCTCTGGCTCGGAGTCTTTGTCCAGGTTCCAAGTTCCTAATTCCTTGTCCAGGTCCCGCTTTCCTAGTCTAGTCCTAGCCCAGGTCCTGTATCCTGGTCTCGTCCAGGGCCTCTGTCTTGTTCAGTGTCGTTTCTTCCCCACTTCCCTTGCTTTCTTGACACACCTAGTCCTGTTCCTGGTACTTCAGTGTCTGTGCCTTGCATTTGGGTCCGCTCTCAACGCCCACTTTATGACATAACTTTTTTCTATTGGATTTTGCCAAGTGCCTAATTATGCAAAATCCAATATCCCCTTGGGAACTATGGTGCACAAAATATACTGACTGCCCCTGCTTGTTTTTTTAAAACTCTCTCTCTCCCTCTATGCAATCCACTTTCTCTTTGAGAATTGTGCCATGCAAAATGTTGCCAAAGACTTTTGCCCAATTTCGTGAATTCTTTTTGTGTAACTCCAAAGAGGCACTTATGCTAATATGCTGCATGCTTAGTAAGCTAAAAAGTGGTTCTAACCCAATTTCTCCACATTCAATTCTTTGTTTCCTAACGTAATAGACTGAGTAATTACCAGCTGACAACCGGGATTTGTGAGTGAATCCAGCATCAAACCATATGCAGAGAGAAGAGGAAAATACGAGAATGAAAGAATTTCCTTCTTAAAATTTGGCATGTAAAATATATTCAGCAATACACAACCTGAAACAAGTCCTCATTTTTAACTATTCACTTTCAGGACAAGGGAAATTAATTGTAAACACTTATTAATTATCACAAGCACATTTATTATTTTGTACTTGCACTCATGAATTATGTTAATTTATCACAAAACACAATGTACAAGTCTACTAGAAAACCACTGACAGTAGTTAATGTTTTCATAAATGCCACAAGAGACTGAACCAAAGTCACATGGTAATTTCCTAGCCACAAGAAAACTGTTTGCATTTTGGAAAAAACTCTCCATGAGTCCAAAGAGAGGTGTCAAAATTACCAGTTCTGTTTACCATAAAAATTTCAAGAGCAGAATGAGGCCATTCAGTCTATTGTGTCCATGTTGGCCAAGGTAAGCTGCTAAGTTCAAAGGTTAGTTCTTGGTTCATAACTTTGCAAATGTAGCACTTTATGGGGTCACCTTCCATTGCCTGCAGCCTAAGCAGGTTTCCCAGTGCTCTGCTTATATTTCAGCAATACGGTATGGAGTGTTGGCCCTTCTGGCCCTTTGAGCCATGCTGTGCCAGCAACCCCACAGTCCCAACCTAATCATGGGCCAATTTACAATGATCAATTAACCAACTGTTGTTCTATCCAGTCACATTTGCCTGCACCAGGATCATAGCCCTCCATAGTCCTTCCACCCACGAACTTATCCAAACTTCTCTTAAATGTTGCAATCAAATGCACACCCACACTTCAGCTGACAGCTCACTCCACACTTGGGCCACCCTCCTGAAGAACTAACGATGGTCACAGTGCTAAATGGCCAGCAGCTTACTGGCTATAGCTGTCGAAGGAGTCTCGGTGAGTTGCTGCAGTGCATCCTGTAGATGGGTCAATCTGCTGCTATGGTGAAGTGACTGAATGGTTGTGGATGGACGAGGTGCCTATCAACAGGATGCGTTGTCCTGTGTGCTTCCAACCTCTTAACTGTTCTTGGAGCTGCACACATACACTCAAGTGATCTACTACAAGACTGGATGAGGTAACAAAAATCAACCACGTCCATGCCTATTTCTGCAAAACATGCTCACTTAGTGGGCTGTTCATCTGGAAATAGTCCTTATCCAAAAACACACAATCTACAACTGATTGTGTTCACCATTTCTGTCCACCACCATTTCACAGAACAGCCATGATTTCAAACCCAATCAGTCTCCCCATTGGATCTTTGAAACCAATGCAGGTGACTGATGACACTCTCCTCTTCCCTTGCCTCCTCTTGCATTGCACCCTCTCTCCATTCTCCCCACCTCTAGGACCCATTACCCAATGGCTTTCTTCCCCTTGGATGGAGTGAGCAATGCACAACCTCAAGAGGCTTACATGTGAGCCTTGTGAGGTAAAGCAAAGAAGGGGCTACAAGAAGGATGGGGGGTGAAGAACATTCAACTAAGCATCTGGTGTTCTTTTTCATCATGTAAACCAGGTCTCTGTTTATCATCACATTCAGATGACAACACTACTGTCCTCAGTCTAATATCTTAATGGGAAGTTGAATTCACCCATCTGACCTTTAGACTCTTGAATTCACAATTGTCTGATTTGTAGACTCCAGAACTCAAACTTTCTGACCTGTAAACTCCTGAACTCACAACCATCTGACTGTAGATTCTTGAATTAACAACCATTTAACTTGGAAACTATAACGATAGCTACTGAGTTTTATCTGGCATTGTAATGGAGATAATAACTTGTAAACTCTTTAAAGAAGTTAGTAAGAGAATTACTTTTAATAACAAATAACCTCTGATGTACAGCTCAAATTATCTCTCAGCAGCAGACTTGCTGATGTGCAGTCAGCTGTGATGAAGGTCAGGCAATTTAATTGAAAGGTTCATCCCAGCCCATTCAAACTGCACATCTACCTTCAATTGCTCACAGTGAGCCCACAAATCCAATATCTACCAGGACGGCCACCACTCTCTACTGGGGCACCACCTTGCCAAAAAGGTTGAGAGATAATTAAGAAATGGTTTCAAGTTCAAATGTTTGGCGTTGTATTTGTATCTACCTAATGTTTGGCTTCCAGGTACCTCATGCAGCCTGGGTGGAGGAACTACATACAATGCATTCTGGGAGTAAAAAGAGCGGAAGTAAAGACCCCGCCAACCCCGGATCCCGCTTCTTGCTACCAACAGCTTCCCAATTAGTATTAACACTTTTAATAATACTCACATTACAACACTTCTCCCCCTTTAAAATCCAACATTCCCCAAATATAGAAGAACTGGGGAAATAAAAACAGTGGTATCATTAGCAACAGGTTACCAGTACAAAACCACCTAAAAAAAACATGGAAAATTCAACATTCAATCTAACAACAAAAGAAACTATCCAATCAAAGATTCAGTCTGTCAGGAGGTTTGCGAGGGTGCTGTGATCTACGCACTACCCCCGGTGACCCAGCAGGCACCGCTGGTGTGGATGTTTTGGGTGCATCTAGTGTTGGGGACACAAGAGGGGTCTGTGTGTCCGCGTGAGAATGTCCATCCTCTTCAGGGGACTCTGCCCCCTCTGCCAGTGTGTCTCCCTCTAGCAAAGTCACTGGTGGACATGCTTCCCCAGTAGTCTGTCTCACCATTGGAAACTCCATGGAACTGTCTACCTCTGAGCCGGAATCATGACGCAGGCGCACATGGTCCTGATGTCTGCAGAAAACACGCCCATCAGTCAGCTTAACAACATAGGAGACTGGACCGCTCTGCTTAAGAATAACACCAGGTAGCCATTGTTGATTGTTTCTCCCATGACATTGTCACCCGGTTCTAACGGTCTGTCTCGCGCATGTTGATCATGTCCCTCCTTCTGCTTTTCCTGCTTTCTCTCCACTTTTGCCTTCATGTCCGGACGCAGCAGGTCCAACCTCGACTTAGGCCTATGCCCCATCAGCATCTCTGCTGGAGTGCGTGCAGTCGTAGTCTGTGGAGTGAGGCGGTATTTAAACAGGAAACATGAAAGCCGGGTACTAAGAGAGTCCCCTGTTATCCGCTTCAGGCCTTCCTTCACTGTCTGAACAGCCGGCTCAGCCAAACCATTTGAGGCTGGGTGGAAAGGGGCCGTCCGAATGTGATGAATGCCATTCTGCCACATGAACTCACCGAACAGCTCACTGGTGAATGTCGGGCCATTATCAGTGACCAGAGTGTCAGGCAACCCATGGACTGCAAACACTTGCCCGAGTTCGTCTATGGTTGAGGGGGCTGTGATGTTGCTCATGATGTGAGCTTCGATCCATTTGAAGTGTGCATCTACCATTATAAGAAACATCTGTCCCATAAAGGGGCCAGCAAAGTCCAAATGTAGCCTAGACCAGGGGTAGACTGGCCACTCCCATGGGTGCAAAGGAGTTGGTGGTGGCATGTTCTGATTGGTCTGACATTGCGTGCATGATTTTACCTTGTTCTCCAGATCCTGCTCCATTCTTGGCCACCAGACGTAGGATCTTGCAAGGCTTTTCATTCGAGACACCCCTGGGTGAGTCTCATGAATTTCTTCCACAATCGGGCAGGGGGAGGCACAGTGACCCTCACCCCCCCCCCCCCCAGAAAATGCAACCATCCTGCAGACTCAGTTCGGTCTTGCGTTTGGCATAAGATCTCAGTTCCTCTCCTTCCACAACTCTCAGCCAACCTTGAAAAAGAAAAGTCTTGACTTGAGACAGGACTGGGTCCCTCTCTGTCCATTGCTTGATCTGGGTCGCCTTTACAGGTATCGTGGACAGCCTCTCCAATGAAAACACAGTCTCTGGAGGCATATATGTAGTAACAGGCGTCTCAGGTAAAGGACTCAGCGCATCGGCGTTTGCATTATCCCTACCCGCTCTGTACACGATAGTATACTGGTAGGCTGACAATGTGAGAGCCCAACGCTGTATCCTGGCTGAGGCTAGCGGTGGGATGCATCTGGTCTCCCTAAAAAGGCTCAGCAGTGGTTTATGGTCCGTATAAATTGTGAATGCACATCCATAGAGGTACTGATGAAAACATTTGACTGCAAAAACAATGGCCAGACCTTCTTTGTCTAGCTGTGAATATCCCTTCTCAGCAGCCGTCAGGGTACGTGAAGCAAAACCAATAGGCTTCTCTGAACGGTCCTCCATTACATGGGAGAGAACTGCCCTGACTCCATAGGGCGAAGTGTCGCTTGAAAGGGTGATCTCCTTGTCTGGGTCACAGTGAACGAGCAGCTTTGCTGAGTGCAGGAGTTCTTTCACTTTCTTGAAAGCTTCCTCCTGCTCTTCACCCCACTGCCACTTAGTATCATTGTGAAGCAGCTTATACAGTGGGGCCAAAACCTTTGAGAGGTCCAGAAGAAACTTGCCATAATAATTCACCTGCCCAAAAATGATCTGAGTTCAGTGACGCGCTTGGGGCCTCCTTAATAGCTCTCACTTTCTCCTCCACTGGGCAAAGTCCCTCAGCTGTAATCTTGTGTCCCAGGTAGGTCACACTCGGAGCCAGGAACACACATTTTCCGTGTTTCAACCGCAGCCCTGCGTCTGAGAGTCTCTTCAGCACCTGTTCTAAATTAGCCAGATGCTCCCCATCCATGGCTTCTGTGATCAAAATATCATCAAGGTACACTGCTATGTGCGGAATCCCCTGCAGCAAAGAGTCCATTGTCCTTTGGAAAATGGCGGGGCTAGACGCCACTCCAAACACCAGGCGAGTGTATTTGAATAATCCCTTGTGCATGTTGATGATGATGTACTCCTTTGAATCCTCATCGAGCAGCAGCTGTTGGTAGGCGTGGCTCATGTCCAGCTTTGTGAACAGTTTACCCCCTGACAGGGTTGCAAACAGGTCATCCACCCATGGCAATGGGTACTCCTCCAGCTTAGAGACCTGATTCACCGTAAGCTTGTAGTCCCCACATATCCTCACCGTTTTATCCGCCTTCAAAACTGGAACAATAGGAGCTGCCCACCTTGAAAACTGGACGGGCTCAATGATGCCCAGCCCCTGTAAACGGTCCAGCTCCTCCTTGACTTTGCCTTTCATGGCAAAGGGCACCGACCTGGGCTTAAAAAAACGTGGTGTGGCCTCAGGGTCAACATAGTCACGTCCTTCAGTGTGCCCAGCTCGTCCCTGAAAACGTCACTATACCGCTGCAGAATGTCCTCCGTTGTGCGTGCATACTTAATTTCATGCCAGTTGAGCCGGATTTTGTGAAGCCAATTGCAGCCCAAAAGACTGGGCCCACTGCCCTTAGCTATCACCAGCCTGGCTATAGCCTTCTGGCCCCCGGCCAAAATATCCACATATAACACCCCTAAATGAGGTATGGGCTGCCCCGTATAGGTCCTGAGTTGGAGATTAGATGTTCTGATGGGAGGCAGGTTGGATCCCCATGTCCTCCTGTAGGTCTCTTCACTAATGACCGATGCAGTAGCCCCTGAATCAATCTTGAACTTAATGTCCTTTTCCTTGACAGTGACTGTGGCATAATATGGGTCAGGTGGTCCCTCATCCGTTTCCACCCCAAACATGTTGTAGGCACACGCTGCCTCCTCGTCTGCTTCTCCTAGGTGGTGTGTGGCTGCCTGAGTCTGTTGAGCTTTCCCCTGCCCAGGCTTAACCTTACTCTTTATGCTCCTGCACTTTTTAACTAAATGTACCTTCTTGCTACAAACATGGCAGACAGTATCTTAGAATTTACAAACATTTGCATAGTTTGTTTCTCTACACCGAAAACATTCCACCCGCTTTTCCTGTCTACCAGTCTCCCTCCTGACTTGGAGCACTGCCGCCGACTGCGACCCCCAATATCCTTGGCATTATTAGGAGCCATCTCCATGCCTTGGGCAATCTCTAGGGCTTTCTTGAAAGTCAACGGTGGGGTTTCCCCCAGCAAGCGGCGTTGTACGGCAGCATTATTAATGCCGCATACTAATCTATCATGGAGCATGTCATCCAACACGACTCCTAAACCGCAATGCTCCGACGGCTGCCGAAGCTCGGCCACAAAATCGCCCACAGACTGACCTGGCTTCCAGACATGGCTGTGAAACTTGAACCGTTGAACTATCACCGAAGGCTTTGGATTGTAATGGTTCCCCACGAGTTTGACCAGTTCGTCGTATGGAATTTCTCCTGGTTTCCGCGGCGTAGCTAAGTTTCGTATCAGCTTGTACGTCTTTGCCCCACACACACTTAGGAGAATAGAGTGCTTCTTAGCCTCCTCAGTAATTCCATTAGCACAGGAAAAAGTGGCCCAACCTTTCCTCGTACTCCGGCCATTCCTCGATTTGCTCGCCGAACACACCGACCATTCCGAATGTAGCCATCCGAACACAAGGCTCCTCGCCCGCTCACAGCTCCTGATCGAAACACGCCGACCCGTCCACAAAACCAGTTTACCTCGTCGCCAAAAATATGTGGTAACTTCTACTTTACAAAAAGACCACTCGACAACTTGATGGCCAAAAGAGCATCTTTATCTGGGACGGCAAATGATATTTACAATACAGGTACCTCGTGCGGCATGGGTGGAGGAACTATATACAATGCATACTGGGAGTAAAAAGAGCGGAAGTAAAGACCCCGCCAACCCCGGATCCCGCCTCTTGCTACCAACATCTTCCCGATTAGTATTAACTTACTTTTAATAATACTCACATTACAACAGTATGAGCCATCTACAGTATCAACAGGGTGTCGCAAACGGAGCTTCTCAGACATGTAAACTTGACCATTGAGATAGTGAAACTGTCAGTGAGTCAGGCAGCATCTGTGTAGAAACAGAGTAAAATGTTCAAAGTTCGAAGTACAACGTAAATTCATTATCAAAGTACCAAATATAACCCTGAGTTTGTTCTCTTGTGGGCATACTCAGTAAATCTAAGAAACACAATAGAATTGATGCAAGATCACGCTCAATAGGACAGATAAACAAATAATGTGAAGAAGACAACAAATTGTGCAAATATGGGGCATGATTACTTGTCAGAATGGTTTTGATTAAAGCTTCTCATTCTGAAACTGTCTCTGTTTCTCTCCCCACAGGCGCTGCATGACCTACTGGGTGTTTCTAGCAATTTCTGTTTTCATTATATTTGCAGCTAAACAGATCTTACAGCATCTCCCCCATGGCTATTTGAATAATGAGTCTGCTGTGTACCCTGCACTACAGTCCTTTAACAGCACCTTGGCAGCTGTAAAGAGACATGCTTCGGTTGTTTATGTATCTGAAGTGGAGCCTCATGCATTTTTATTGAGAATGAGTTCAATGCCAAAAGCAAATTAAACAGGGTTCAGTCATCCACTTGTTTTTAACATAATTTAGAAACTACTGAGTCTAATGTTTATCAGGCTGGTTTACACCAGCCAGGGACTCCACAAATTAAATATTTCTCAATCTGCTTCAGTCCCTGAAGAAAATGAGCACAATTCTCTTTTTTGGAGAACACCTGTTGAAATCTTGCAGTTTCATCTTGAAGGAGTGACCATTATCTCAGGCAGATCCTGATCCTGGTGAACTTAATCTGGAACGGGATAAAAGATCACAGGAGACACACGAGGCAGCAGATGCTGGAATCTGGAGCAACAAACAATCTGCTGGAGGAACTCATAATAAACCTTTCCCCTCTCATATTAAACCTTTACACTCTCTCATTAAACCTATCCCCATCACATTAAACCTTTACACGCTCTCATTCAACTTTTCCCGCCTCACATTAAACCCTTACCCTCTCACACTAAACCCTTACCCTCTCACACTAAACCTTTCCCCACTCACAGTAAACCTTTACTCTCATATTAAACTTTTCCCCTCTCACAGTAAACCTTTCCTCTCACATTAAATCTATCCCCTCTCACATTAAACCTTTACACTCTCTCATTCAAACTTTCCCCTCCAGTCCTGACAACAATCCTGTGAATATTCTTTGCACTCTTTCCAACTTCATGTAATTTTTCATATAACAGTGTAAACAAAGCTGTCCACAAAATGCCTGGGGCAACTTTGCCAACATCTTCTGCAACTGCAACATAACGTCTCAACTTCAGTACGCAGTGTCCAGACTGATGAAAGCCAGTGTGCCAAATGCCTTCTTCAATCCTCTGCCTACCTGTGACACTGCTTTTAGGAAACAATATAATTGTGTATCTACAGAGGGAAAGGAATTGTTGACATTTTGGGTCAGAACTCTGAAAGATCACAGATCGCATTGATTAATGGTTAATACTGTCTGCCTTAAGTTCCATCTGCCATTTTTCCAACTGGTCCAGATCCCGCTGCAAGCTTTGGTAGAAATTTGCAAGAGTCTTTGGTGGCATACCAAATCTCCTCAAACTCCTAATGAAGCAGTCACCAATGTCCCTTCTTTGTGCTTGCATCAAAATGTGGGCCCAGGGTAGATCCTCTAAGATGCTAATGCCCAGGAACTTGAAGCTGTTCATTCTTTGCACTCTCACCCCTCAGCGAGGACTAGTGTGCCTTCTCCTGATTTCACCTTCTTGAGGTCCCCAATCACTTCAAAATGGAACTTAGCTTTATTTGTCACATGTCCAGTACACCGAAACATTGAAACATTGAAATATGCCATTTTGCGTCAATGACCAACACAGTCTGAGGATTGTTCTGGGGTAGTCCACAGGTGTTGCCATGATTCCAGCACCAACATAGCATGCCCACAACTTATTAACCCTAACCAGGATGTCCTTGGAATGTGGGAGGAAACTGGACCACCCAAAGGTAACCTATGCGGTCATGGAGAGAACGTATAAACTTACAGACAGTGGCGGGAATTGAACCTCAATCTGTGAATCTGTAAAGTGATTGTACTAAACTTTATGCTCCTGTGTCGCCCTTAGTGTTTTTGGCTCCAAGTTTGTGCTCACCTGGAGTGGAAGGTATGATGGAGGGCTTTTGTAAGTAGAATACTGTCGCTGCAATTTCTATTAAAATTTACAAGGAACTGTGAAATATTTTCCCGGCTTTAATAGAGCACATTTAACTATTCTACAGTGGCATAGAAGTCAGGGTAATTACCAAGAAACCTTTGCAGACTAATTTAGTACATTAGGTGACTGCAGAGAATATTACTGTAAAACAAATCTCATCCTATATCAGTCCCACACGGGTCAGTGAACTTGAAACATAATAATCATACAACCTTACCATTCAATATTCCCAAGGTACTGCGACAGAGAGAGTGGGAGAGAGATCTGTGAAATAAATGGCAGCTATTTGGAAGTTTAATTTATTAAAATAGAAGGTATGGTGGGTCAGCAGATTTGCACACAAGAATTGTCATTTCTGTAAATTGGAACACTAATGTTATGCAATTAGATGAAGGGATGTTTAATATTAATAGAGATTGTTGCAAAAATACAGAGAATGCCCAGCAAATAATTCTTCTTCTCTGTCAGATCATTCAAAACGACCTCAGAACATTGCAGAACTTACAAACTTCAACAGAAATTAGAGTGGCAACCAACTACTTAAATGTGCTCTCCATTTTACAACCCCCTGACTTGAATGAACTTTGAAATGACTGTAAATTCAGTGCCAGAAGTAGAAAGGATGGAGTTTCCATTCTCTTCAGACTGTTTTGCCCAGTGTTTCCAGCCCAGGCTCCCTACAAATTGTGCTTACTTTCATTAGGGACAGAAGCAGGTTGGGAAATTTTAAGCCGATTGGAGGAAAGTAAAGGGAGAATTCGGGAGGTAAGTTTTTTTGCCTAGAGTGGTAGGTGTATAAAATGCCCTGCTAGGGTTGGTGGTAGAGGCAGATACATTATGACACTCTTAGACAGGCATATGGATGATCAAAAAATGCAGGGCTATGTGTCTGGGGTAGGAGTTAGATTGATCTTAGAATAGGTTAAAAGGTCAGCGGCTGAAAGGCCTGTACTGTGCTGTAATGTTCTATGTTCTGCTTAAATATTTAATTTGCTGAGAATTTCACTGGTATAAAACAATGAAACTAATAACTTTCTTGGAAAAAATGCATGGCACAGATTCACGTGTCATGCATTGGCACCTCTAGTAGAGCCGGGGCCTCAGAGTTCTAGCGAACCAGGTTCAGTCCTGACCTCCGATGCTGTCTGTGTGGAGTTTGCACCTTCTCCCTGTGACAGTGTGGGGTTCTCCAGTTCCCTCCCTCATCCCAGTGATGTGGGTTGGTAGGTGAATTTTCCACTTTTTTTTATTAACTAAAATAAACTTTATTCATAATAAAATATTTACGATAATAAATTGTGTAATGCCTTCACAGTCTTACATTCGTAGACAGTGTCTTTTGTGTTAAATTACATTGTTTAAAACCAATAGCACTGATTCCACTCATGTGGGCCCCTGGGGTAGTACACTACAGTAATAATTGAGGGCTCCCTCCCTGGTAGTGGAAGAACACTATGCTGTGGTCTTTCCCTACCTTGCCCTGGCTGGCACAGACTTGGTGGGCTGAAGGGTCTGTTTTGTGATGTTTGTCTTTCTGATACTATTGTCTGTATCTCTCTCCTTACATTTGCAATGGCTTCACAAAGTTTTAAGGAAAGTTTGCATACTGTGTTTCCAATGAGTCAAGTGATGTATTAATAGGGAAGATCACTTAACCCAGTTACACACTGAGAATTTGAGTTCCTGCTGCAGATACAGTGATCCACACTACCATCATCATATACACGAGTTTCTGCAGATTCTGGAGGAACTGAAGTGTTGACTGTTTGTTCCCCTCTATCTAATTTTCTGATTACACCCAGTACAGGCCCTTCATCCCATCAAGTTGTGCTGACCCTTTAACCTACTTTAAGATCATTCTAACACTTCCCTCAAACATAGCCCTCCATGTTTCTTTCATCCATGTGTTAATCTAAAAGTCTCTTAAATGTCCCTAATGTATCTGCCCCTACCAGCACTCCTGGCAGCTCGTTCTACACACTTATCCCTCTGTGTGTAAAAAACCACCTCTGACTTACTGAATGAGATTTACTTTGTTTAAGAGTTGCGATGTTAGAGAACTGTCATGAAGGAGTTAAACTGTGTATATATAATTTTTGAATTTGAATTTAAACTTGAAGATATACTGCCTGGAACAGAAACTGAAGTTAACTATAATACTTGAGAATAGGAATTATATTTGGTTTTCTAACTAACTAGGGATGAGAAAAAAAGGAAAAATAGGGAATTAAATAGGAATTCCTTTTAAATAGGGAATAACACTAGGTCTAATTAGTTAGAGAAATTGGAGTAGCAAAGGTTATTTTAATGAATAACACTGATTCTAATTAAAAAGGAATTTATTGTGGTTTGATATCTAACATTTGGAACCTAAACAGAACGTTTGAATTTTGAACTGTTCTTGTTCATGTAAATATTTTGTACATATTGTTTTTTTCCTTATAAACAAAACCTTATTTCCAGAAGTGTGTGGTTTCTATTCACTACCTCCTTCTGATACCTGGATTCTTCTGAAGGCTGATTAGCACCAGGTTGATGCACCATCAATAACTCTCTGAGATGTGAGGCGAGATATCGGCTTTTATTGACTGGAAGAAAGAACAAGCAGCAATTGACCACCATGCTACATCTGGGAGACTGAGGGCTGGGCTCAGGCCTCAATCGCCTTTATACCGGGGTCTGTGGGAGGAGCCACAGGAGCAGTCAGCGGGGGGTGGCGTGTCCAGACAGGTATATGTAGTTCACCACACAGGTGTAATTTGATTTTCTCTGGAGAGTGCTGTGACACTTGGTAAGACTGGAGCTATACAGATGTTACACACTCAAATACAAAGGCACCACTCAGCTAGCAAGTATACATTGAGAGCAATAAATTGCATTTATGTAGCACCTTTAGCACAGTAAAATATCCCATTTCAGAGGAACATAAATATAAAAAATTTGAATTCAAAAAGAGAATGTTCAGGGAGGTGGTAAGAAACTTTTAAGGCATCCTTTACCAAAAAAGGGGGACAGAAGAGAAGGATAGGGAGGGAATTTTTGAGCTTGGATTCTTGGCACATCACTAATGTAGCAGCATTTAAAATTGTGCTACTCAAGCTGGAGGAAGTTGGAAGCCTGAATGGGATATAGAACTGGAGAATGTCACAGAGACAGGAAGAGGTGAGGCCATAGTGGAATAATATACCAAAAACCAATTGCCTAGCCTCAGAAAACAAGGATGTCCCTTTAGAACAGAATGAGGAGGAATTTCTTTAGCCAGAGGGGGGCGAATCTGTGGAATTCATTATAACAGATGGCTGTGGAGGCCAAATCATTGAGTGTATATATAAGGCGGAGGTTGATAAGTTCTTGATTAGTCATGGCGTCAAAGCTTACAGGAAGAAGGCAGAAGAATGAGGTTGAGAGGAGTAATAACTGTCATGGTTGAATGGCAGAGTGGACTTGATAAGCTGAATGGTGTCTTTCAGGTGAGATAATTAAGGATATAAAAATCCATAGATACCTTCTGGAGGAAGATTCAGGAGAGTTATTCCCAGTGTCCTGGCCAATATTTATCCTTCAATCAATCGTTTGTCTGATCAATATTTGATCTGCTCATAGTCACTCTGCTGCTTGTGAGAGTTGTGAAGGCAAGTCCTGAGGTTATCAAAAGTGCTAGGCAAATGCAATACTTTCCTCCTTTACATCTGTCCACTAGGGCATTTCGGAAACTATGAGTACGGACTTGTTTAACTCAATGCCTCAACTGCCGCTGCTGCAGTGGTATTCTGCACGGAATTACTTAATAATTTATGTGAATTTAAGAAAAGAAGCACAAAAGGATATCTTTAATAATACTCATGTAGTCTTCTTATCTTTAACTGGAAGATGTTGAAAGGAAATTCTTTTGTGCAAAGTCATGTGGAGAGCAATATTCTAAATGAGATCTATTTGACAGAACCTCAAGTGAAATAACATTCATTATCTTTATCAAAGTAGGAGCAGTCCTTGATATCACAGAGGAATGAAAGCTTTTCAGAATTTGAATCACGTTTTGCAGAAAACCTTCCTGTCAGAGCTGAAATGGTCTATGATGGCTGACGTTATGGCAACTCGTAGATGTTTACATGCAGTCTACAAAAGCTATCCCAAATCGCATCAACTCAAGAAATAGAAGAGTGCTCAAAGAAGTTCATGTATTTTACCAGTAGAACTCAAAGACTTCACTGTGCCCCACTGTCTCCATGTCTTTTGGGTGAGATAATTAAGGACACAAAAATACATGGGTAGTTTTTGGAGGGAGACCCAGGAGAGTTATTCCAGTGTCCTGCCCATTAGTCATGACTCAGTCAATGGTTATCTGATCATCAGCGGATTGCTCTTGTTGCAAATTAACTGCCATACTTTAATGGTGACTACATGTAGTAAAAGAAGTTTTTTTTCTTTTTAAGACAGTACAGATGAAGCACAGTGAGGACTTAAACAACTATTAACTATTTTATTAATGACACTTTTCTCAAAAACGGTCACTGCAATCAATAGTATGTAACTTCCCTTTTGAGGCTGAGCTTTTGAACCACCTGTACAGCCTGGCCTTCTTGCAGTGTGAATTGGTCTTGAGGTGCAAGACAGTTGTGGCATGGTGTGTATGGGTTGAATGAGGAGGTGAGCTAGGTGGAGATTCAAAGCTGCAGAACTGGGTTAAGGGACAAACTGAGATTTGATTAACTTAAGTACAGGACTCTATAGGAAAAGTCGGGTATAGGCTGAATCGAGGCAGCGAATCCTCGGCCTCATAGCATATCGAAGCGGCAGGGCCCGGGTTCAAGAGTGAGGACTTGGTCAAATTAAGTTCCAGGCCAGATTGAAAAGGTCAGGCTGTCGGGGCTGGGGTTGAGGGATCAGCTCGCTGCTCCGCAAGGTTTACTCATCTCTGTGGCGCACAGCTAATGGACTCCTGAACTGGCTGTGTCCGGCTTTGTGGCTGACAGCAGAGGTCCAGGCACAGCTGAGATATCAGATTGGGGGATAAAGCAGCTCTCGGGTCAAGCAAGAGCTGTGCTTTCCCGTGCCATCAGGAGGCAAGATGGGATTATTCACAGAGAATGCTTAGAGACTTCTGTGACTCCAGAGACATGTGGTGTATGTAGCAGAGAATTCAGATTATAATGGACTACGTCTACCCTGCACCTCAGCAGCTGTGACACTTCTCTCCCTGATAGACTGAATGAATTTTACACTTGGTTTGAAGTGTCGGTGAGGAAGGGTCCCTTCCCCTGAGGAGCAGGCACTCTGGCTGGCTGCAGGTGATGTGAGGAAGACCATAGCTACATAAAGCTGCAGAGACTGATAATGTATCCGTTCGGGTGCCGAGGGACTCTGTAGACCAGTTGATAGAGGTTCTAACAGACATCTTGAACATCTCCCTGGAATAGTCCACTGTTCCCTCTGGTTTCAAGATGGCCGATGCCCAAGATGGAGACAGTAACCTGCCTCAACAACTACCAACCAGTGGCACTGACCTGAAAAATAATGAAGTGTTTTGAGCGGCTGGTTATGGATCATATTAAGTTCCGTCTTCCTGCTACATCCAGTTCACTTATCACTCAAATCAGTCCACTGTTGATGCATAGCCTCTGCACTCCACTCTCCTGTCCCACCTGGAAAATTATGCCTCATACACCAGGATGCTGTTTATTGACCAGTTCGGTGCTTAATATGATCATCCTCAGAAGCTGGTGGGTAAAGTGTTCTTGTTAGGTCTTAACACCTCTCTCAGTAACTGGATCCTGGACATCATGACAGAAAGGCCACGGTTCGTGTTGCCAAAAACATCACTCACTCCATCACACTGAGCTCCGGCACTTGCCAAGTCTGCAGGCTCAGTCTTTTGCTGTTCATACTGCTGACACGTGACTGCACTGCTAGATCCATTTCAAACTGAATCGCTGATGACACAACAGTTACTGGCCTCTTCAACACCGATAATGAGACGGTGTACGAAGAGGAAGAAAAGCAACAGGCAGAACGGTTTGAATCTCAACGTCACACAACTAAAGAGACGATTGTGAAGTTTGGAGGGTGCATGCTGCCCACTCCTCATTGGACGTACATGGCTGCTCCGTGGAGAGGGTTAGGAACACCAGGTTTCTGGGAGTGGACGATCTGAGCTGGCTTCTCAACTCCACCTCTTCGGTTAAAAGACTGAAGCAACATCTCCACTTCCTGAGGAGACTGAGGCGAGCGAACCCTCCCCCCTCCATCCTAACCAATTTTTCCAGGAGCACCAGCAAGAGTGTTCTGACCAGCTGCATCAGCACCTGGTATGGGATTGCAGGGCAGCTGACTGCAAGTCCCTACAAAGGATCAGTCAGGTCTCTCTTCCACCCATCAGGGTGTTTATCAGGCGTGCAGCATCTGCAGGGCCCTGAGCATTGTTAATAATCCCTCCCAGCCATCCATCATCTCTTTGACACCCTACCATCAGACAGGAGGTATTGCAGCATTTAGACAAGAACTGTTAAGATGGAAAATAGCTTCTTCCTGCAGGCTGTAAGACTACTGAACTCCCGGCCTCCACCCAGGTCTCATTACTCTGGAAGCACCGGTAACATTATATTGTTTACTTTTTAATTTGTGTCATAAATGCACCTTACTATTTGTTAACTTATCTGTTGTAATATTACTTTATGTGTTATGTCTGTGAGTTATGGGTACTGTATTGTGCACCTTGTTCTGGAGAAACGTTGTTTCGTTTGGCACTAAACGTGTATAGTTGAATAACAAAACTGACTTGAACAATGGGAGGGAGGAGAAGGATGAATGTCTGGGGTGAGAGGGGTCTTCGATTATGTTGGCTGTTTTCTTGAAGCAGCAGGAAATGTAGACAGAATCCATGGAAGAGAGACTGATGGCCTGGGCTGAGTCCACAACTCTCTACTGATAGCATTCGATCTAGAAGCCTATTGTTTAGTCCTAACAAAGTACTGCAGTAAAAGGATATGACATATAAATTATTTTACAAATGCTCTCCTTGTCAGAGCTCAGGCATGATTACATCTTTGCTTTCCTTCAAATGGAGTAATACTCGTGCAGTTGAAAAGGCAACTATGAGACAAAATAGCTTTTCTTTTCAGAACTGCAAATTGGTTCCATGATTGGTGGGTGCCAGTCCTGTCATTGCACTCCTGAAAACCCTGGCTTTTTTCATCAGTCTGATGGTATGTTGTGTTGCCTTGGTACTTCCCTTACTTGCTTTCTCCCAAGTGCAAGGACAAATGGGATTGCTGTAAATGCTCACATGTGACTGAACTTGCTCCGAAAGTTACCCAACGTAAGCTTCAGCCAAAGCTCCAGTGATCACCAGCCACAGTCCTGTTCTTGGAGTTTGTAGTTCTCCTCCACATGAGTTTTCTTCAACTGCCCACTTTCTAAAGATATACTGTTGGGATTACTGAATTGTGGGTATGCTATGTTGACTCTGGAAATGTGGTGACACTTGCAAACTGCACTTAGCACAACCCTCAGGCTGTGTTGGTCATTGATGCAAAATGACAATAGCACAGGAACAGATCCTTCGGTCCATATCATGTGTGCTGACAATGAACACAGATGTCTTAGGAATGTGGGAAGAAACCAGAGCATCTGGAGGAAACCCGAGTGGTCATGGGGAGATTGTATAATCTCCTTGCAGATAGCAATGGAATTGAACCTGAATTGCTGGAGCAGTAATAACATTAACTAACTGCTACACTACCATGTTGCCTCCTAAGGTCTACAGCATGGAGATGCCAAGGATATCTCCTAGCAACCTCCCTCTCTCACTTTAAACTTATATGCTCTCCTATTTGACCTACCTTGGAAAAGAGATTCCGACTGGTTACCCTGTATAATTTTAAAATCTGATCGTCTCCAATAATTTTATAAACTCCTGCTAGGTCTCCTGTCAGCATCTGATGCTTCAAAGAACAGAATCCAAATCTATCCAACGTCACTTTATGAAAAATTGTTTTAATCCAAACAGCATCCTGGTGAACATACACTCAATGGCCACTTTATTAGATATTCCTCTACACATGCTCGTTAATGCAAATATCTAATCAGTCAATCTTGTGAAGGCAGCTCAATGCATGAAAGCAAGCAAACATGGTCAAGAGGTTCAGTTGTTGTTCAGACCAAACACCAGAATGGGGAAGAAATGTGATCTAAATGACTTTGACTGTGGAACGATTGTTGGTACCAGATGCGATGGTTTGAGAATCACAGAAACTGCTGATCTCCTGGGATTTTCACCGACTGCAGTCTCTAGAGTTTACAGAGAATGGTGTGAAAAACAAAAAACATCCAGTGAGCAGCAGTTCTGTGGGTGAAAACACCTTATTAATGGTGTTGGAGAGGTCAGAGGAGAATGGCCAGACTGGTTCAAGCTGATAGGAGAGTGACAGTAACTTGTAACCATGCATTACAACAGTAATGTGCAGAAGAGCATCTCTGAATGCACATATCGATCCTTGAAGTGGATGGGCTAGAGCAGCAGAGGATCATGAAAATAGTCAGTGACCACTTTATTAGTTACAGGAGGAATACACGGAGTGTATTCTTTGCCCTCTCTTAGATGTGTTCAATGGTGGGGAGGGCTTTACCCATGATGGATTGGGTTGTACCCACTACTTTTTGAGGATTTTCCATTCAAGGGCGTTGGTGTTTCCATATCAGGTTGTGATGCAACCAGTCAATAAACTCTCCACCACACATGTACAAACGTATGTCAAAGTTATAGATGTCATGCTGAATCTTTGCAAACTTCTAAGGAAGAAAAGGTGCTGTCATTATTTCTTTGTAATTGCAGTTACATGTTGGGCCCAGGACAGATCCTCTGAAATGGTAACACTGGGGAATTTATAGTCGCTGACCCTCCCTACTCTGATGCCTAAATGAGGACTGGCTCATGATGGAAGCTGCCTTTGTAGTTGTCCCGGATGCTGGGGAGGCCAGTGCCCATGATGGAAGCTGCCTTTGTAGTTGTCCCGGATGCTGGGGAGGCCAGTGCCCATGATGGAAGCTGCCTTTGTAGTTGTCCCGGATGCTGGGGAGGCCAGTGCCCATGATGGAAGCTACCTTTGTAGTTGTCCCGGATGTTGGGGAGGCTAGTGCCCATGATGGAAGCTGCCTTTGTAGTTGTCCCGGATGTTGGGGAGGCCAGTGCCCATGATGGAAGCTGCCTTTGTAGTCGTCCCGGATGCTGGGGAGGCCAGTGCCCATGATGGAAGCTGCCTTTGTAGTTGTCCCGGATGCTGGTGAGGCCAGTGCCCATGATGGAAGCTGCCTTTGTAGTCATCCTGGATGTTGGGGAGGCCAGTGCCCATGATGGAAGCTGCCTTTGTAGTTGTCCCGGATGCTGGGGAGGCCAGTGCCCATGATGGAAGCTGCCTTTGTAGTCGTCCCGGATGCTGGGGAGGCCAGTGCCCATGATGGAAGCTGCCTTTGTAGTTGTCCCGGATGCTGGGGAGGCCAGTGCTCATGATGGAAGCTGCCTTTGTAGTTGTCCCGGATGCTGGGGAGGCCAGTGCCCAAGATGGAAGCTGCCTTTGTAGTCGTCCCGGATGCTGGGGAGGCCAGTGCCCATGATGGAAGCTGCCTTTGTAGTTGTCCCGGATGCTGGGGAGGCCAGTGCCCATGATGGAAGCTGCCTTTGTAGTTGTCCCGGATGCTGGGGAGGCCAGTGCCCATGATGGAAGCTGCCTTTGTAGTTGTCCCGGATGTTGGGGAGGCCAGTGCCCATGATGGAAGCTGCCTTTGTAGTTGTCCCGGATGTTGGGGAGGCCAGTGCCCATGATGGAAGCTGCCTTTGTAGTCGTCCCGGATGCTGGGGAGGCCAGTGCCCATGATGGAAGCTGCCTTTGTAGTTGTCCCGGATGTTGGGGAGGCCAGTGCCCATGATGGAAGCTGCCTTTGTAGTTGTCCCGGATGTTGGGGAGGCCAGTGCCCATGATGGAAGCTGCCTTTGTAGTTGTCCCGGATGTTGGGGAGGCCAGTGCCCATGATGGAAGCTGCCTTTGTAGTCGTCCCGGATGCTGGGAAGGCCAGTGCCCATGATGGAAGCTGCCTTTGTAGTCGTCCCGGATGTTGGGGAGGCCAGTGCCCATGATGGAAGCTGCCTTTGTAGTTGTCCCGGATGCTGGGGAGGCCAGTGCCCATGATGGAAGCTGCCTTTGTAGTTGTCCCGGATGTTGGGGAGGCCAGTGCCCATGATGGAAGCTGCCTTTGTAGTTGTCCCGGATGCTGGGGAGGCCAGTGCCCATGATGGAAGCTGCCTTTGTAGTTGTCCCGGATGCTGGGGAGGCCAGTGCCCATGATGGAAGCTGAATGACTTTACAACTTTCTGCAGTTTATTTCTATCCTCTGCAGTGCCCCCACCCCATATGAGACAATTCTTCACAATACATCCTTAGCAACTTACGAGTGCCTTCAGTGATATATCACATCTCCTCAAACTCCTAATAAAATATAACCACGGCCGTGCCTTCTTTGTAGCTGTGTCAGTATGTTGGGCCCAGGATAGATCCTCAGAGATGTTGACATCCAGGAACTAGAAACTGCTCACCCTTTCCACTTCTGATCCCTCTGAGGACTGATGTGTGTTCCCTCACCTTACCCTTTCAGAAGTCCACAATCAGCTTTTTGGTCTTACTGGTGATGCTGTGACACCACTCAACCAGATGATCTACCTCGCTCCAGTATGCCTTCTCATCACCACCTGAAATTCTGCCAAAAAATAGTTGTTTCATCAGCAAATTTACAGATGTTATTTGAGTAGCGCCTAGCCACGTAGTCATGGATGTAAAGAGAGTAGAGCATTGGGCTAAGCACACATCCCTGAGGTGCACCGGTGTTGATTATCAGCGAGATAGAGATGTAATTTCCAATGTGCACAGACTGTAGTCTTCTGGTGGGGGGGGGGGGGGGTTGAGGATCCAGTTGAGGAGGGAGGTACAGAGGCCCAGGTTTTGGAGCTTTTTGATCACTTTTTTTTTGATTGACTCTTGGCCTCATAATCTACTTCATTACAAATCTGCACTTTATTGCTTACCTGCACTACACTTCTTTGGTACTTTTTGCACTTTTACACTTTATTCTAATTTGTTATTGTTTACCTTTTTCCAGCTCACTGCACTGTGTCATGATTTGATTGGAGTAAACAGTATGCAAGACAAGCTTTTCACTGTATCCTGGTAGATGTGACAATAATAAACCAATACCAATGCCATGTAAAATGCAAACTTGCCTCTGTTCCATAAAGCCAAGATTGAGAAACAGCTTCAGGCTGAAGTCTCTTCTTCTGTGGAGTCAGTCAGTAATAAATAAGAACAGAAAATATTGGAAATGCACAAAACTCTGGAGGGAGTCAATATTATAGAGCTGCAAAGTTAGAGATAAAACTTGCTGTAAGCTATTTTGATTCCATGTCTTATGCACTCAATGCAGAGAATCTGATATATGTAAAGAATAGTCCTGTGTCAGAGACAGGAGCACTGGACTAAATTAGAGGTGGGAATCACTAAGACAACTGCAACATTTTATATTGACTTTAGAGAGTTGGCCATGGAATCTAGATGAGCACTCTGACATCTTTTAGAATAAATATTAGACCAAGGCCCTAGCTGCCCTCTCAGGTGGGAATACATGGCACCAATTTGGGGAAATTATCCCCAGCTCATTGCCTGCTATTTAGCCCTCAACCACTACAAAACAAAAACAGTTATGCCATCATTGTGATTTATGGATCCTCTGACTGTGAACTGATTCCTGTTTTTTTTGCATCCATCTTTCATATTACTGCTTTGGAACAATAATTGCAAGCATAGTTTGAAGTTGTTTATCCAGTCTGTTGTGGTTGAGGAATGAGGATGCATCCTTGCAGTGTCACTCTCAGATTCGGAAGGAGGCCAGGAGGTTACTCTGTGGTCTGCATTTTGATCAGGGCTGCTCCAAACACATCATGCAACAATAGCAATCCTGACAAACTTGAATCCTATTTCAAAGCTTCCATTTTCAAACATTACCACATATGAGTTTACTGATTCTAAACTAGGCAGGGATGCTGCTATGTAATTACAGGTCTTCATGGGTGAGGGTAACTGTGGATTCTTCTATAACTTGCCTCTCCACACTTCGCCAACTGCCTTATGATTATAAAATTATGCCATATATAAACCCACTTGTGGGGCAGCCATAAATTAGCTGTGTGGTTTAGTTGGAGGTGGAATTCTTGGAAGCAGATATGATAGTGAAGTTCAAGAGGCTATTAGATGCCTGAATATAGAGTATGGAACAGAACTGTACAGTAGAGTACAGGACCTTCAGCCCATGATACTGTGTTGATATTTTAAACCACTCCAAGATCAATGCCCCCCAAATTGCCATCCATTTTTAATTCCATCCATGTGCCTAAGAGTCTCCTAAATGTCTCTAAAATATTTGCCTCTCACACCAACCCTCGGTGGCGTGTTCCACACACCCAGCACTCCGTGTAAAAGACATCTACTTCTGGCATTTCAGCCCCCCCCGTACTTCCCTTCAATCATCTTAAAATTATGTCTTCCCATATTAGCCATTCCCATCCTTAATCATCTTGTACACCTCCATCGTCAGCTCTCAACCTCCTTTGCTACAAAGCGAAAAGCTTGCTCAATTTATACTTGCAAAACAGGCAGCATCCTGGTAAAACCCCTCTGAAAAGATTTTTGAATTTACAGATTCAGCAATATTGGGGAGTGCTAATGGCAAAGAACAAATCCTGAATGAGTTGTTGAATAGTAGAGAGGTTGTGTGTCAGACTCCTGCTCTAATTCTATCTTCTTTATACACCTTCTTTCTATATAGAAGGCTGAAAAGCTTTCAAATTTCCTGGCTTTTAAGACATGAGGAGCAGTTAATGGCTCTGGGCCTGTACTCACTGGAGTTTAGAAGAAAGGGAGAGTTTAGAAGTTTTGAAACCTATCAAATTTTGAAAGGCCTAGATAGAGTGAACATGGAGAAATTGTTTCCAAAAGCGAGTACCGGGGGTGCAGCCTCAGAATATGATGTCCCTTAGAACAGAGATGAGCAGAAATTTCTTTAGCTAGAGGGTGGTAAATCTGTAGAATTTATTACCACAAATGGCTTTGGTGACCTAGTGATTGGGCATATTTAAAGCAGAGGTTGATAGGATATGGGGAGAAGGCAGGAGAATGGGGTTGAGAGGGATAGTAAATTAGCCATGATAGAATAGCAGAGCAGATTTGATGGGCCAAAAGGCCTAATTCTGCTCCTATGCCTTACCTTCATATGTTTTTTTTGGGTTTGATTATTGTAAATAAATTAACTAAAAATAATTCTGATCATAAATCTGACACAGCCCCCTGCTGCAGTTCTAATTTTTAAATTCTAGGTACTATTTTCAAATGCTTTTATCTTGTTGGTTTGTTTTCTCTTTCTAGTCCCAAGTGTTATTACATTTACTGCCATCCCTTGCATTTGTCTCCGTCAGGTGTAATTTAATGTGGCTGTCTCCTTGCACAGAAACCTGACGGAGAGGGAAATGATTAGTGCAGGGCATCTGGTAATAAAGACCAAAATGGATATCTATCTGCCTCATCATACATGGCTACACAGAGTTCTTGATAGAAGATGTGGAAATGCTATAACTTTTTAAGAATTTGATCAAATAAGAAGTATAAATGTCCACCTAGGGTTTTAAGAGTCCACTGATGCTCTAGATGAATGGAAGAAGTTGGTCTTTTTTGATTAATTATAGATAGTTTTTATCACAAAAGACCAGCTTTGTAGCAGATATATGTAGTATTTATTACCAGTAACATGCATTCATAACACAGTCACAACTTTTGTAAAACCAACTTGAAAGATTTATTTCACCAAGTATAAATCTTGAGGCTCTTATTCTCTAATGAGTTCTGAAGATTTTCTTTTAAAGAATCTTGCAATGGTGAGGAGGCCTTTCCACCCATTGTGCATGTCTTTGCCATTTTATGCTCTATTGCTCTGCTCTTTACCCATAACCCCACTACCTTTTTCTCTTTTATGTATATATCTCTTTAGAAGCTGCTATTGATTTTGTTTCCACTGGCCTCTCAAGCAATGCATTCAAGATGATAAGAACTTGTGGTTTAAAATAATTTTCATCATCGCCTTCCCAGATCAATTTCCATTGCCTCTATATCTCTGGTCACTGACCTTCTGCTCCTGAGGCCAATTGCACCTTTTCTACTCCAAATGAACCCGCCATATATTTGGACAACTTCTTAAAAATCTCCCCTTAGCTTTCCCCAGGAGAAACCTCTCAGCTTCTCCAATTTTTTTCCCATACCAATATGTACCATACTGGTAAACCTGAAATTATTTATCAAGACACTGAGCCCAACTGGTCCATGCTGACTAAGTTACCTCCCTGAGCTGATCTTGTTTGCCTGCTTTTGTCCCATGTTACAGCCAAGAAAGCTTACCAACATCTTTATTTTTCAGGAGGCCAAAGAATACACCTGTCGATCCTTACCAATTTTTATTGATGCACCACAGAAAGTGACCTCTATTTCCTCTACAGTTTGTAAAGAGCTTGTATGTTATCTCCATGACAACATGGTTTTCCTTCTGCATTCCTAAGGTGTACAGGTTCTAAAGTTCAATAGATAAATAGTTCTGATTCTCCTGCTGGTTGTGAATGGAGTAACAGCTTCTTGCAGTCACTCCTATCTCACTTACTTTACTGTTTCCAATCTGTTTTGAAACCTCGCTTTTAAACGTGATAATTTTTACTATGAGTACAAGGAGTGCCAAAGGAACTTTAAACGAAGAAGATGCTCCTGCATCCTTGGATTCTATAATGGATTTGCTTTGAAAACACAGAAAAGAATCTTCCGACGAGTTCCAACAACTTAGATCTGAATTTAAACTGATGGATGCAAAATTGGATTCTATTCAAAAAACCTTAACCGAGCATGATAAACGAATAGAAGAGAATGAAGAATCTCTGACGAGTTTGGATGCAAGAATGGATGACCTGCAAAAGCAATCTAAATCTAATGAGAAACTAAGACAGAAGATTATGGGTTTTGAAAACAGAAGCAGAAGAAATAACCTACGAATTCTGGGTCTTGAAGAGTTAACGGAAGGTGATCGGTCTACTGAATTCTTTGCAAGCTTTTTGGTACAATTATTTCCTAAATCTTACCATCAGCACCTATGATCAATCAAGCTCATAGATCGCCCATCCCGAGACCACCTCTGGGAGCCAAGCCCAGATCAGTTATAATTTGTTTTCATGAATTTCAAACAAAGGAACGTTTAATTTGTGAATCTCATCGAAGAGGAATGGTTGATTACAAGGATCAGAAGATTAGGATTGTTGAGGATTTTTCACCCGAGGTTATGAATGAGCGTGCTAAGTTCAAAGAGGTTATGTCAGAACTTTTTAAGAAAGGTTTAAAGCTGGCTCTTCGTTATCCTGCTTGTCTTAAAATCACTCTGCAAGATGGTGATAAAGAATAGTTTCGCTTGAGTGGAGAGGCCCGTCTTTTTTAAAAAAACAATGGATTAGTATCTTGCTATATGTATAATTGCTTCTCTTACTTTTGGTAAACCTTCGCAGCTAAACTTCCTTGTGATTTAAATGCTTTACTTGGAGAATAAGATTTTAATGAGTTAATACCGAGTGTGATTATATGTTATGAATTTTGATGTTTTTTATTATTTCATACACTTTTCCTGAGGTTTTTTTTTAAATCAATATGGCTTAGTTTGGGTATTTTTGTTCTATTGTTTTGAAACTATAATAATTAATCTATTTGTTTTCTTGTTATGAGGGCTAAGTTTTTTTTGGCCGTTATTTAGTCTAGCCTGGAATACAGTTGACCTTGGAATTAATTAGGAATCAATCAGCAGGCTGTTTTGGGAGTGTGATGTCATTAGTTGTAGCTGCCAGCCCTCTTTTGGCTGGCCTTCTAACTTTGGGAGGGGGGAGGGAGGGTGTCTTTTTCTGCTTTGGGACGTTAGCCAAATCTGTTGCTTGGTTACCCTATTTCAAGGCTTATTGTTTGGTTTAATGTTCATTTTACTGGTTATTACTTTAATTTCTCTAATAAATAGTATTAATAATGGGTCATACTATTAAATTACTCAGTCTTAACGTGAAAGGATTAAATCACCCTGTGAAGCAGAATAAGATTTTTGCCTATATTAAAAAAACTTAAGGCCACAATTACTTTATTTTACAAGAAAAACAAGTACATAATTGTGACAACTTACGTCTTTTCAGTAGATGGAAAGGACTACATTTTTACTCCTCTTTCCAGGCTAAGTCTAGAGGAGTTTCGATTTTTATGGATAATACGTTCCCTTTGTCCAACATAAAGTAGTGTCTGATACTAATGGGTGTTTTGTCACAGTGTCAGGAAAATTAGATAATAAATTAATGGTATTTGCCAATTTGTATGCTCCAAATACAGATGATCCAGGACTTTTTGAGCTTTTTTTTCATTTCTGCCAGATTTGAGCCTTTACTCATTGGTGATGGGAGGAGATTTTAATTGTTGGTTAGATCCAGTTTTAGATAGGCCATCCTTTAAAACATCAACACTTAATAAATCAGCTTTGTTTATTCAATCGTTTTTAATGAAATGTGGTATTGTTGATGGATGGCATTTCTTACATCAACTAGATAGGGAGTATTCGTTTTTTTCTCTTGTCCATCATACGTATTCCAGGATTGATAACTTTTTTATTGATAGTCAAATGATTCCTTTAGTTTGATCCTGTGAATACAAAGAAATTGCTGTTTCATATCATGCTCCAGTGCTTTTATCTTTAAATCTCCCTGGTCTTCCTCAAATAAACAGATCTTGGTGTTTTAATTTAACTTTGTTATCTGATAAAGATTTCTTAAACTTTCTGGAGATTTTTTTTTTTTTTTTTGAAGAGAATACTTTGGAAGAGACTTCTAGTCTTATTAGATGGGATGCCTTTAAGACTTTTATTAGAGGTCAAATTATTTCCTATACTGCAAGTGTCAAGTAAAAAGCTAATAAAGAGAGAATTAGCTAATCAGTTAAAACAATTAGACCAAAAATATGCCTTGGCTCCAGATCCTGCTTTATATTAAATGTGTGTTGAAATTCAAACTAAATATGATCTTCTTTTAACATATTCAATTGAAACTCAACTTTTAAAAGATAAAAGTCAATTTTATATCCATGGAGACAAAACAGGTAAATTACTGGCTAACTAATTAAAAACCTTTATAGCTAAGTGGCAAATCAAAGACAGTTGTAAAGCCAATGGTGATAGGACAACTGACCATTTAGAAATAAACAATATTTATAAAGTATTTTATTCTAAACTTTATAGTTCTGACCCTCCCAAAGATAACTCTGTAAAGAATAAGTTTTTAGATCAATTAAACATTCCTACACTTTCTGTTGATAACTGAAAACTGTTGGATCAACCTATTTCATATGAGGAAATTGTTGAGGCTGTACGTTTCTTGCGTACAAGAAAGGCTCCGGGTCCTGATGGATTTTCTGCAGAATTTTATAAGGCTTTTTCCTCACTGCTTATACCTCATTTGTGTGTAGTTTTTTCAGACTCCTTTAAGTTGGGTAGGTTGCCACAATTTTTTTATGAAGCTTCCATTTTGCTTATCCTTAAAAAGAATAAGAACCCAACTGAATGCTCTTCATATAGACCAGTCTCCTTACTTAATGTTGATACTAAAATCCTATCTAAAGTTCTGGCCCGTAGAATTGATAATATTTTACCATCTATCATTTCTGATGATCAGATGGAATTTATTAAAAATCCATATTCTCACTTTAATGTTCGTCATTTATTGAACATTATTTATTCCCCTTCTATGGAGATATCTGAATGTGTGATTTCTTTGGACACTGAAAAGGCCTTTGATTGGGTTGAATGGAATTATTTATTTAAAACTTTAGAAAAATTTAATTTTGGGCCCGATTTTATTCAATGGATTAAATTACTGTATCTATCTCCTTCTGCTAGGGTCCTTACTAATTTTTAGTATTCCACACCTTTTAAACTTCAACGTGGAATGAGACAAGGTTGTCCCCTGAGCCATTTGCTCTTTGATTTGGCTTTAGAACCCTTAGTCATTGCTTTTCGAGAATCTAATGATATTACTGGTATTCTAAAGAGAGGGACTGTTCATAAAGTTTCGCTTTATGTTGATGACCTATTGCTTTTTACTTCTAATGTTGAGACTTCACTACCTCCTGTGATTTCTCTACTTTCTTGTTTTAGCTAGTGTTCAGGATATAAACTGAATTTACATAATAATCAACTTTTTCCTCTGAATAATTTGTTATCAATTAATACTAACCTTTTTTAAAATTGTAAGAAATCAATTTACCTATTTGGGTGTAACAATAACCAAGAATTATAAATACCTATTTAATGAAAATTTTCTTACCTTACTGAATTTTGTAAAAAGGACACTCTCAAATTGGTCACCTTTTTCTTTCTCCTTGATTGGCCAAACCAACTCTATTAAACTGAACATTTTACCTAAATTTATATACCTTTTTCAGGCATTGCCTGTTTTTATTCCTAAATCTTTTTTTGATTCTCTCGATTCTATTATATCTTCTTAAATATGGAAAAACGAACATTCTCGACTAAATAAAGTTCATCTTCAAAAATTTAAGAAGAATGGAGGTTTAGTTTTAACAGATTTTAGATTTTATTATTGGGCAGTCAATATACGAAATCTTATGTTTTGGACATATTATAATAACCATGAGGACTGTCCGATATGGGTTTCTTTAGAAGCTAGCTCTGTTAATAAATTTTCTATTATTTCTCTTCTCGGATCCTCACTCCCTTTATCTTTTAGTAAACTAACTGAACATTTGGTAGTTAAACATACTTTGAGGATCTGGGTACAATTTAGGAAATTCTTTGGTCTATCGAGATTTTCTTTGTCTAGTCCCATTTGTTTTAACTATTTTTTTAAACCTTTGATGACCGATTCAGTTTTTAAAGAATGGGATAGATTGGGTATTAAATGCTTCCAGGATTTGTTTGTCGGAGGAAGTCTTCTTTCATTTGAGTAAATATCAGCTAAATATAGTTTACCCAAAACTCAAATTTTTCGTTATCTACAAGTTGGAGACTTTCTGCATTCTCAACTATATACATTTTCTGTAAGTTCCAATAAGGATTTATTAGATGTAATTTTTAATTTGAAACCTTTTTATAATGATTCGATATCCAATATTTATGGTATGTTGCTAGGAATGAGAAACGCTCCTATAGACAAAATTAAAAATCTTTGGGAACAAAATTTCCAGACTTCAATTTCTGAGGAAACTTGGAATGAAATTTTTAAATTGGTTAACACTTCATCGTTACGTGCCCATCATTCCCTCTTACAATTTAAAGTGGTTCATAAGGTTCACATGTCTAAAGATAAGCTTTTTTGTTTTTATTCGGATATATCTCCTTTCTGTGATAGATGTAATAATGGAGAAGTTTCATTAATTCACATGTTTTGGACATGTCCGAGCCTTGAAAGATACTGGAAGGACGTATTCCAAACTTTCTCGGTACTTTTCAAGGTAAATTTTAAGCCTAACCTTTGACCACATTATTTGGTATTGTTGGAGGAAAATACTTTATTTTGGAGGCACCTGATTTGCATATTTTGGCTTTTACTTCTCTTACAGCTAGGATACTAAAGTGGAAGGATGTTGTTCCACCTACTCATGCTCAATGGTTGCGGGATGTTATGTCATGCTTAAATTTAGAGAAGATCTGATGTTCAGGTTTTGAATCTGGCCAAGACTTTTATTCATTGTGGGGACCATTTTTGAGTTATTTTCAAAACCTTTGATTTGTTGTAAAAGTACAGATGGTGGCTAATAATATATTTTATTATATGATAAGGGCTTTTTTCCCTTTTTTCTTGCTTTTCCTAACAGCTCTGACTTTGGTAGTGGGTTTAGATTTTTTTATGTATAACAAAATTATTATATTGTAGCGGTGTGCTACATACAGTGCTGAAATAACGACACGTAGTCGGTGAGCTGCAGTTGCAAAAGAGGTTTATTCAAACTTAGCGGCCTCGCTTTAAAGCCTTCCTGTTCCTGCCCTCCCCAGGCGGGAATGCTGTAGGGGGCACATATTCACAGTCCCGTCCCGCGCGCGGGCTTTTCCCCTTGCTGGTGAAGCAGTCTTGGCGCCCTTTTTGGGACCGGCCTCAATGCCGGCGCGTGCCACTTTGTGAGCCGGTTCGAGTGCGCTGGGAAGTGGGTCACCACATAACCCTCCCCCCCCAGAACCGGCGATACACCCCCCAATGTCCTCAGTCTGGGTCGCTCCCTGTTTGGGATGTCTGCCTCTGCGCCGCGGTGCCTGAATCTCGACCAGCTGCGCCAAGTCCACATGGGCCAGTTTGAGTCGGTCCACTGTGAAAACCTGCTCTCTCCCCCCAATGTCCAGCACGAATGTGGACCCGTTGTTTCTGATAACCGTAAATGGCCCCTCGTAGGGCCGCTATAGCGGTGCCCGATGTCTGCCCCGTCGTACACAAATGAACTTACAGTTTTGCAGGTCTTTGGGTACGCAGGCCGGGTTCTGCCCATGCTGTGAAGTGGGTATGGGGGCCAGGTTACTGACCCCCTCGCGTAGTCTGCCCAGGACTGCTGCAGGTTCTTCCTCTTGCCCCCTTGGGGCTGATATGAACTCTCCTGGGACCACCAGGGGTGCGCCGTACACCAACTCGGCTGATGAGGTGTGCAGATCCTCTTTGGGCGTCGTGCAGATTTCGAGCAGGACCCAGGGAAGCTCGTCCACTCAGTTAGACCCTTTGAGGTGGGCCATGAGAGCCGACTTCAGGTGACGGTGGAAACACTCCACTAGTCCGTTCGACTGTGGGTGGTAGGCAGTAATGTGATGCAGCTGTGTCCCCAAAAGGCTGGCCATAGCGGACCACAGGCTGGAGGTGAACTGGGCGCCTCTGTCGGAGGTAATGTGGGCCGGTACACCAAAGCGAGATACCCAGGTTGCAATCAGTGCTCGGGCGCAAGATTCGGAGGTGGTGTCGGTGAGCGGGACTGTCTCTGGCCTCGTGACACTGGCAGGGGGCCCACGATATCCACATGAATGTGGTCGAAACGCCGGCGGGTGGGGTGGAACTGCTGTGGCAGAGCTTTGGTGTGCCGCTGCACCTTGGCCGTCTGGCAGTGCAGGCACGTTCTGGCCCATTCACTGACCTGCTTGCGGAGTCCGTGCCAAATGAACCTGTTGGCTACCATCCGGATGGTTGACCTGATGGAGGGGTGCGCTAAGTTATGAATGGAGTTGAAAACGCGCCGCTGCCAGGCTGCCGGGATGACGGGGCGGGGTTGGCTGGTGGTGACGTCACAGAGTAGGGTCTTCTACGGGGAGGTCCTGGAGCTGCAAACCGGAGACTGCAGTCCTGTAACTAGGGATCTCCTCGTCTCCCTCCTGCACCTCCGCCAGCGCTTCATAGTCTACCCCCTGGGACAGGGCTTGGATATTAGGGCGGGAGAGGGCGTCCACCACGACATTGTCCTTTCCCGAGACATGCCGGACATCTGTCGTGTATTCGGACATGTAGGAGAGATGTCGCTGCTGGCGGGACGACCAGGGGTCGGATGCTTTCGTGAATGCAAAGGTAAGCGGTTTGTGGTCCGTGAACGCGGTGAAGGGCCTACCTTCTAAGAAGTACCTGAAATGCCGGATTGCCAGGTATAGCGCCAACAGTTCCCGGTCGAAAGCACTGTATTTGAGCTCGGGTGGTCGTAGGTGTTTGTTGGAAAACGCCAGGGGTTGCCAGCGACCCTCAATGAGTTGTTCCAGCACTGCACTGACTGCCGTGTTGGATGCGTCCACTGTGAGGGCGGTAGGGACGTCCATTCTGGGGTGCACTAGCATTGAGGCGTTTGCCAAGGCTTCTTTGGTTTTAATGAAAGCGGCGGCGGACTCCTCGTCCCAGGTAATGTACTTGCCCTTACCCGACATCAGGGCGAACAGGGGGCGCATGATTCGGGCAGCTGAAGGGAGGAAGCGGCGGCAGAAATTCACCATACCCACGAATTCCTGAAGGCCTTTGATTGTGTTGGGTTGGGGGAAATGGCGGACTGTGTCTACCTTGGCGGGCAGAGGGGTTGCCCCGTCTTTGGTAATCCTGTGGCCCAGGAAGTCGATGGTGTTGAGCCTGAACTGGCATTTGGCCGGGTTGATTGTCAGGCCGTATTCACTCAGTCAGGCGTAGAGTTGACGGAGGTGGGACAGATGCTCCTGACGACTGCTGCTGGCTATGATGATGTCGTCCAAATAGATGAAAGTCAAGTCCAGGTCACGTCCCACCATGTCCATTAACCGCTTAAATGTCTGTGCGGCATTCTTTAGGCTGAACAGCATGCGGAGGAACTCGAAAAGGCCAAACGGGGTGATGAGAGCCGTTTTGGGGACGTCGTCCGGATGCATCGGGATTTGATGGTATCCCCGGATGAGGTCTACCTTGGAGAAGATCCGTGCACCATGCAGGTTTGCTGCAAAGTCCTGAATGTGCGGCACAGGGTAGCGATCCGGTGTTGTAGCCTCGTTCAGCCTGCAGTAGTCGCCGCATGGTCTCCAGCCCCCTGTCGCTTTGGGCACCATGTGCAGGGGAGAGGCCCATGGGCTGTCGGACCGCTGTATGATCCCTAATTCCTCCATCCTCTTGAACTCCTCCTTCGCCAGTCAGAGCTTGTCCTGGGGAAGCCTTCGAGCATGGGCGTGGAGGGGTGGTCCTTGTGTCGGGATGTGGGGCTGTACGCCGTGTCTGGGCATGGCTGCCATGAACTGTGGTGCCAGAACCGATGGGAAATCCGTCAGGACTCTGGTGAAGTTGTTGTCGGACAGCGTGATGGAGTCTAGGTGTGGGGCCGGCAACTGGGCTTCACCCAGGGAGAACATTTGAAAGGTCTCGGCGTGGACCAGTCTCTTCCTTGGCGGGTCGACCAGTAGGCTGTGTGCTCGCAAAAAATCTGCTCCCAGGAATGGTTGGGCTACGGCGGCCAGTGTCAAGTCCCATGTGAACCGGCAGGAGTCGAACTGCAGCCGCACCGTATGGGTGCCGTAGGTCCTTATGGTGCAGCCGTTCGCGGCCCTCAGGGTGGGACCCGGTGCTCTGTTGCGGGTGTCGTAACTCGTCGGAGGTAAGATGCTGATCTTGGCTCCGGTGTCGACCAAAAAGCGGCGTCCCGACTGCTTGTCCTAGACATACAGGAGGCTATCCTGATGGCCAGCCACCGTAGCCATCAGCAGCGGCTGGCCCTGGCATTTCCTGGGAACTTGTAGAGTGGGCTACAGCGGGGGGCTTCTGTGCCCCACCGCTGGTGGTAGAAGCACCATTGTTCGTTGGTCTCCTCACCCCTGCCTCTGGGGTTAGCGGGCTCTGCGGCCAGGCCTGGTATGGTTTGCTGCTGGGAGCGTGGCCTGGTGATCTGTGCGACGGACGCCCCACTCTCCTTCTTGGCTTTCCACAGCACGTCTGCCTGGGCCGCCACCTTCCGGGGGTCGCTGAAATCCGTGTCGGACAGCAGCAGGTGTATGTCCTTGGGCAGCTGCTCCAGGAACGCCTGCTCAAACATGAGGCAGGGCTTGTGTCCTCCAGCCAGGGACAGCATCTCGTTCATCAATGCCGATGGCGGCCTGTCCCCAAACCATCCAGGTACAGTAAGTGGGCAGCTCGCTTGCGCTGTGACAGTCTGAAAGTCCTTATGAGCAGGGCTTTGAATTCTGTGTATTTGCCATCCTCCGGGGGCGACTGTATGAACTCCTCAACCTGGGCGGCTGTCTCCTGGTTGAGGGAGCTCACCACGTAGTAGTAGCGTGTGGCATCCGAGGTTATCTGCCGAATGTGGAATTGGGCTTCTGATTGCTGGAACCATAGGTGAGGTCGCAGCGTCCAGAAACTTGGCAGTTTTAATGAAACTGCATGAACAGATGCGGTGTCATTCATCTCTGGTCCAAATATCGTTTGGGCCGTCGGGGTCACCAATTGTAGCGGTGTGCTACACGCAGCGCTGAAATAACGACACGGAGTCGGTGAGTTGCAGTTGCAAAAGAGTTTTATTCAAACTTGGCTGCCTCGCTTTAAAGCCTTCCTGTTCCCGCCCTCCCTGGGCGGGAATGCTGTAGGGGGCGTGTATTCACAGTCCCGTCCCGCACGCGGGCTTTTCCCCTTGCTGGTGAAGCAGGCTTGGCGCCCTTTTCGGGACCGGCCTCAATGCCGGTGCGCGCCACTTTGTGAGCCGGTTCGAGTGCGCTGGAAAGTGGGTCACCACAATATTTCAATATTATGATCTAATTAAATTTTTATGAATATAGGATTTTGTGATTGTAACTGTATTTTTAATACAATGTATTTGGTACTATTTGATCTTTTTCTTTTGACTTATAATATATATCTTCTTGTACTCTGTATTCCTCTATGCAGAAACTAAAAGAGATAGATAAGTTGTTCCATTTAATATTAGAGAATGCTAGTAGGTTAATTGGTCACATGGGTGTAATTGGGCTGTGTGGCTCGTTGGGCTAGAAGGGCCTGTTACCTAACTGTATAGCTGAATAAATAAATAAATCTTTAAACATTATAATTGTACCCTCCTCTCCACCTCCTCCAGCAGCTGATTCCATATACTCACCACTCCCTGTGCGAGAAATAAACTGGGACAAGAAAAATTGAGGGGACCCAATAAGGATTCTTTTTTTGTCCTGAGAGCAATTGGAATCTGCATCCTGCTGCCTAAAGGAGTGATTGAACTGAAGTACATACCTACCCCCTCTACCAGTTACTTCCTGCCCTATCTGCTTCTGTGATTTCAACACTGGCCTCATTAGCCACACCAGAGCCAAAACTGAAGTGTATGCAAGCCATCCTTGAATAGGAGGGACTGCTTATAAATATAAACTCAGTGGCCACTTTATTAGGTACAGGAGTGGAACCTGGCATGGTCTTCTGCTGCTGTAGCTTATTCACTTCAAGATCCGACATTCTGTGTGTTCAAAGATGTTTTTCTGAACACCACTGTTGAGTTCCTGTCACCTTCCTGTCAGCTTGAAACTGCCTGGCCATTCTCCTCTGACCTCTCTCATTAATAAGGTGTTTTTGCCCACAGAACTGCCACTCATTGGATATTTTGGTTTTTGTACCGTTCTCTGTAAACTCTAGAGAATGTTTTGTTTGAAAATCCCAGGATATCAGCAGTTCCCGAGATACTCAAACCATTCTGTCTAGGAGCACAAGTCATTCCACAGTCAAAGCCACTTGGATCACATTTCTTCCCCACTGTGAAGCTTGGTCTGAACAACAACTGAACCTGCTTGACCACGTCTGCATGCTTTTATTCATTGAGTTTCTGCCACATGATTAGCTGATTAGATATTTGCATTATGAGCAGGTGTACCGGTGTACCTAATAAAGTGACCACCGAGTGTATATCCAATGTTCTAATAGTTTATTTTGCAAGCCAACACATTTAAACCATTATATTTTAAGAGTTAATGGAAGACTGAATGTTTCACACAGTCAGTTATAGCATAGAACATAGAACAGTCTCGCATAGGAATGGGTCCTTCAACCCAAAATGTCTGCACTATAATACCAACCTAGCTAATCCCTTTTGCCTGCACATGATCTATATCCTTCCATCCCCTGCCTGTAAACGTGTCTGTCTAAATGCTTCTTAAACGTTTCCAGCGTATCAGCTTCCATCAGCTCATCCAGGTACCCTCCTCCCTCCATGTAAAAAGATATGCTTTGCATATCTTTAAACTTTTCACCTCTCAACTTAAGCCTATGCTCTCCTAGTACTTGACATTGCTACCATGGGGAAAAATAATCTATTGGCCCCATCTGCTTTCTGATGTTATTTTGCTGCGAAACAAGCACACCACATGACTTTCCTGTCTAATCAACATCACAGAGCAAACACAGCCGAAAGCACATGGAGGACAGCATTCAGTATATTACTTCAGGGCTATGTTCAAAGAATAAAGTTCAAGCAAATTTGTTATCAAATTATGTACACTGCATGTCTCCATATTACTACCTTGAGGTTCATTTTCTTGAAGGCATTTACAGTAGTACAATAGAATCAACGAGATACTGCACATGAAGACTGACAAACAACCAAAGTGCAAAAGAAGGCAAACTGGTCAAATACCAAATAAATGAATAAATAATCAACAAACAATTAAATAAACAGATAGATAGATGGATAGTTAGATAGGTAGATAAATTAATGAATGAATAATACTGAGAATATGAGTTGTAGAGTTCTTGAAAATGAGTCGATAGGTTATGGAACCAGTTCAGAGTTGAGGTGAATGAAGTTATCCACACTAGTTCAGGAGCCTGATGGTTGAAGGGAAAGAGCTGTTCCTGAACCTGGAACCTGGAATGTGAAGTTGTTCAGATATATTTCCACATTCAAAATAATCCAGTTTTTAAAGAAACATTGAACAACACATGGACAGTAGCTGTAATGTATTGGTATTAATATCAATAATATTCTTATGCAAAATTTTAAAATACAACAGCCAGCATAACAGTCTCCCATGTCAAAACATCAATCTGCTTACTGTGGCTTAGCTGGATGGAAACATTGTCTAAAATATTGAGTGTATCTGAGTGTCAGGCACTCAAAATCTATTAAAAATTAATGAAATGAAATTAAACATAAACATAACATAAATAAGAGAAAATCTGCAGATGCTGGAAATCTGAGCAAAATGCTGGAGGAACTCAGCATGGCGATGATGTTCCTGCCGCAGACTGGACCTGTTAACCGAGCACATTTTTTTCCTTTAGCGTTATGTGTGAATGTTTTGGGGGATTGTTGCAACTTTGTTCTCCTCAGTTTGAAGCCACTAGTGGTTCATTGTCAGAGCACATGAGGGGATAGACTTTTGAGTAGTTGCCAGCAAGATCAGCAGATGCAACAATCCTGAATATGGTGACATTACCTGCTGAATCTGAGCTAAAGTCTTTGTCACAGTTCCTTCTGTAAAGCATTGCCTGAGTTGGTGTCCTCTTCTTAATTTATAACCAACTTTTACCTGAGATTCTTGTCAATTTGCTAAGACTGGCTTTGTCAATTCCCTTCACAAACTTCAGAATGAGCTTAGTTTGGTTTGCTTTAACCTTTCCTGACTTGGAATTGGTTTGATTGTTTGCTCCTGTATTCTCCTGTGGCTGTTGTTTAATTTGCTAAGATTCAATAAGTGGTGACTCTTACCAGTAATTGCTTTAACACTAAAACCTTACTGTTACTAATGTCAGCAATATTACTGGCAAATATTTACCATACCCTTACGATTATCCCCCTACCGCTGAGACAAGGGATGTGACAAAGAGATCAAAATTTTAAAAAAATCAAGTCAACTATTTCAAAAACATAGGCTCAGAAATTTCTTTCTTGAAGTTCTTTCTTGTAAAATTTATGTTTCATTTATATTTTTTCTTGTGAATTTTATGTTTATAAAGCTGTATCCTGAAGAAGGACTTTGTCTGGGAACATTGACTGTTTATTCCCCTCCATAGATGATGCCTGACTTGCTGAGTTCCTCTAGCACTTTGTATGTGTTGCTCAAGATTTCCAGCATCTGCAGAATCTTTTGGGTCTATAATGCTGTTGCCTATGATGCTGTTTCAAGTAAGTTTTTCATTGCACCTGTGCATGCATGTACAATAAACTCAGGTTTAATTTTGATTGGCATAGCTTCAGGCATAAAATTAGTATTGAAGGGGCCATTATAGAAACTTAGAAACATAGAAAACCTACAGCACAATGCAGGCCCTTTGGCCCATGGAGTTGTGCCAAACATGTCCCTACCTTAGAAATTACTAGGCTTGCCTATAGACCTCTATTTTTCTAAGCTCCATGTACCTATCCAAAGGTCTCTTAAAAGACGCTATCGTATCCACCTCCACCATCGTTGCTGGCAGCCCATTCCACGCATTCACCACTCTTTGAGTAAAAGACTTACCCCTGACATCTCCTCTGTACCTACTCTCCAGCACCTTAAACCTGTGTCCTCTTGTGGCAACCATTTCATCCCTGGGAAAAAGCCTCTGACTATCCACAAAATCAATGCCTCTCATCATTTTATACACCTCTATCAGGTCACCTCTCATCCTCCATCGCTCTGAGGTGAAAAGGCCGAGTTCACTCAACCTATTCTCATAAGGCATACTCCCCAATCCAGACAAAATCCTTGTAAATCTCCTCTGGACCCTGTCTATGGTTTCCACATCCTTTCTGTAGTGAGGTGACCAGAACTGAACACAGTACTCCAAGTGGGGTCTGACCGGGGTCCTATATAGCTACAACATTACCTCTCGGCTCCTAAATTCCATTCCACGATTGATGAAGGCCAGTGCACTGTAAGCCTTCTTAACCACAGAGTCAACCTGCGCAGCTGCTTTGAGTGTCCTATGAACTCAGACCCCAAGATCCCTCTGATCCTCCACACTGCCAAGAGTCTTACCATCAATACTATATTCTGCCATCATATTTGACCTACCAAAATGAACCACTTCACACTTTTCTGGGTTGAACTCCATCTGCCACTTCTCAACCCAGTTTTGCATCCTATCAATGTCCTGCTGTAACCTCTGACAGCCCGCCACACTATCCACAACACCTCCAACCTTTGTGTCATCAGCAAACTTACTAACCCATTCCTTCACGTCCGCATCCAGGTCATTTATAAAAATCACAAAGAGTAAGGGTCCCAGAACAGATCCCTGAGGCACTCCACTAGTGACCAACCTCCATGCGGAATATGACCCGTCTACAACCACTCTTTGCCTTCTGTGGGCAAGCCAGTTCTGGATCCACAAAACAATGTCCCCTTGGATCCCATGCCTCCTTACTTTCTCAATAAGCCTTGCATGGGGTACATTATCAAATGCCTTGCTGAAATCCATATACACTACATCTACTGTTCTTCCTTCATCAGTGTGTTTAGACACATCCTCAAAAGATTCAATCAGGCTCGTAAGGCATGACTTGCCCTTGACAAAGTCATGCTGACTATTCATAATCATATTATACCTCTCCAAATGTTCATAAATTCTGCCTCTCAGGATCTTCTCCATCAACTTCCCAACCACTGAGGTAAGACTCACTGGTCTATAATTTCCTGGGCTATCTCTACTCCCATTCTTAAATAAAGGAACAACATCTGTAACCCTCCAATCCTCTGGAACCTTTTCCATCTCTATTGATGATTCAAAGATCATCGCCAGAGGCTCAGCAATCTCCTCCCTTGCCTCCCACAGTAGCCTGGGGTACATCTCATCCGGTCCCGGTGGCTTATTCAACTTGATGCTTTCCAAAAACTCCAGCACATCGTCTTCTTTAATATCTACACGCTCAAGCTTTTCAGTCTGCTGCAAGTCATCACTACAATCACCAAGATCCTTTCTATAGTGAATACTGAAATAAAGTATTCATTAAGTACCTCTGCTATTTCCTCCAGTTCCATACACTCTTTCCCACTGTCTCACTTGATAGGTCTTATTCTTTCACTTCTTATCCTCTTGTTCTTCAAATACTTGTAGAATGCCTTGAGGTATTCCTTAATCCTGCCCGCCAAGGCCTTTTCATGGCCCCTTCTTACTCTCCTAATTTCCTTCTCATGCTCCTTCCTATTAGCCTTATAATCATCTAAATCTCTAACATTACCTAGCTCCCTGAATCCTTTGTAAGCTCTTATTTTCTTCTTCACTAGATTTATTATAGCATTTGTACACCACAGTTCCTGTACTCTACCATAACTTCCCTGCCCATTGGAACATACCTATGCAGAACTCCACACAAATATCCCCTGAACATTTGCCACATTTCTTCTGTACTTTTCCATGAGAACATCTGTTCCCAATTTAAGCTTCCAATTTCCTGCCTGATAGCCTCATAATTCCCCTTACTCCGATTCAACGCTTTTCTAACTCGTCTGTTCCTATTTCTCTCCAACGCTATTGTAAAGGACATAGAAATATGACTACTATCTCCAAAATGCTCTCCCACTGAGAGATCTGACACATGACCAGGTTCATTTCCCAATCCCAAATCAAGTACAACCTCTCGTCTTGTAGGCTTATCTACATATTGCGTCAAGAAACCTTCCTGAACACACCTGACAAATTCCACCTCATCTAAACCACTTGCTCTAGGGCAGGGGTGTCAAACTCATTTTAGGTCACGGGCCGGATTGAGCAAAATGCAGCTCTGTGCGGGCCGGATCAGTCGGACGCGTGCGAACGCGGCTTTCGTTGCCTCCGTTTTTTCAGCCTGCTCTCATGTGTCTCAGTCTCTGCTATAACTACAAAGTGTTTCACTTTACAAATTCCGTTTCTTATGAAGAAGACTGCCGAATAAACACTAAAAACCCTGAAAACCTGGTACCTGAATAAACTCAGCGTTAGCCATATCATACACCATAGGCACTTCGATTACTGGGGCCAGCTTTAATAGTAATTAGATATTATCTCGCGGGCCAAAGATAATTCCACCGCGGGCCGGATTTGGCCCGCGGGCCTTGAGTTTGACATATATGCTCTAGGGCGATGCCAATCGATATTTGGGAAATTAAAATCTCCCATCATGATAACTCTGTTATTATTACACCTTTCCAGGATCTGTTTCCCTATCTGCTCCTCGGTATCCCTGTTACTATTGGGCGGCCTATAAAAAACACCCAATAAAATTATTGACCCCTTCCTGTTCCTAAACTCCACCCACAGAGACTCCGTAGACAATCCCTCCATGGTGTCCACCTTTTCTGCAGCCGTGACACTATCTCTGATCAATGGTGCCACGCCCCCACCTCTTTTGCCTCCCTCCCTGTCCTTTCTGAAACATCTAAAACCCGGCACTTGAAGTAACTTGGCCATCCAAGTCTCTGTAATGGCCACCACATCATATCTCCAAGTACTGATCCACGCTCTAAGCTCATCCGCTTTTTTCACAATACTCCTTGCATTAAAGTAGACACATCTCAAACCTTCGGTCTGAGCGTGTCCCTTCTCTGTCACCTACCTATCCTCCCTCTCGCACTGTCTACAAGCTTTCTCTATTTGTGAGCCAATTTCCTCTTCCCTAGTCTCTTCAGTTCAGTTCCCACATGATAACATTCAGTTTAAAGTCTCCCCAGTTTCCTTAGTAAACCTCCCCGCCAGTATATTGGTCCCCCCTGGGATTCAAGTGCAACTCAACCTTTTTGTACAGGTCACATCTGCCCCAAAAGAGGTTCCAATGATCCAGAAGACTGCATCCCTGCCCCCTGCTCCAATCCCAGAGCCACATATTTATCCTCCGCCTCATTCTATTCCTATTCTCACTGTTGTGTGGCACAGGCAGTAATCCCAAGATTACTATCTTTGCAGTCCTGCTTCTCAGCTTCCTTCCTAACTCCCTGTTGTCTTTTTTCAGGACCTCTTCCCTTTCCCTACCTATGTCATTGGTACCAATATGTACCACGACCTCTGACTGTTCTCCCTCCCACTGCAGGATATCTTGGACACGATCTGAAACGTCCCGGACCCTGGCATCTGGGAGGCAAACTACCATCCGAGTTTCTTTCCTGTGTCTACAGAGTCGCTTGTCTGACCCCCTAACTACAGAGTCCTTTATCACTACTGCCTTCCTCTTCCTTTCCCTACCCTTCTGAGCCACAGGGCCAGACTCTGTGCCAGATGCACGGCCACTGTTGCTTCCCCCAGGTAGGCTGTCTTCCCCCCCACCCCCAACAGTCTCAAACAGGAGTACTTATTGTCAAGGAGGACAGCCACAGGGGTACTCTCTAGTACCTGACTCTTCCCCTTCCCCCTCCTGACTGTGACCCACTTGTCTGGGTGTTTTATTATAGGGTATCTGGCACTCCAGAGTCCTCAGAATGTCATATTGGTCAGACCAAGAGGTCTGACAAAGAAGGTGTTAAACTGGTTATCTGTACAACTAAGAGGCCCTGCTAATGAGAATTTTCTCAATGGAATGACAACCCAGCCTTTATTCTTTAGAGAGATCACGGGGAGTGGGGGCAGCCAATTTATTCATTTAGTTGCACAAGTTTAGCGAGGACCAATAGTGAGATACTTATCTTGACTCTCCCAATGGCACCTCTCAAACCCATCAGTCAGTGGAACTCCACCACCTCAGTTTCCTTCCAACTAATCAGAGGCACAATCCTCCCCACCACTGAGGGCATCTTCAAGAGGTGGTGCCTCAACAAGGCAGCATCCAATGTTAAGGACCCCTCACCATCTGGCACATGATTTGTTCTCATTACTATCAATGGGGAGGAAGTAAAGGAACCTGAAGACCCACACATCAGAATTCTTCCCTTCCGCCAACAGATTTCTGAATGATCCATGAACCCATGAACAGTACTTAGATATTCCTTTTGGTAACTGTTTTTTGTAACTACTTATTTATTCTTGTAATGTATACATATTATATGTTTGGACTGTACTGTTGCTGCCATCTAAGTCAGAATAATTAATCTGATTCTGACTTGGAAATACAATAAAGCTCCAATAATCTGCTTTCTCTGGAAATCTAGCTGGTTCAGTGTCTGACTGATTGGGTAGTGTTTGCTGCACTCCCTCTCCA
Organism: Hemitrygon akajei; assembly: GCF_048418815.1. NCBI lineage: Eukaryota > Metazoa > Chordata > Chondrichthyes > Myliobatiformes > Dasyatidae > Hemitrygon > Hemitrygon akajei. Next base: position 1,858,881 of record NC_133137.1, on the reverse strand, counting down.
CTCAGCCAGAGCCATATTCCAGTACTCCCTTTCCACTTGCTAGGGTCCTGGTTCCCATGGTATTAACTGACCTGCTGCACTGGATGGGTTGTTATTACATTGGGTAACATTAATAGAAGAAGTAAATTGAAAGAGTGTTGGCGTATTGATTGAAATAATATCCATTGGTCCAGAAAATCTGCTAATCTTCCAAAGTTCTGAGCATGCCGAATTATTGGAGTTTCACTCTACATGCAATTCCCCCAAGTTACAACAGTTCATGTAATGCAAATCCACTCTTACTGAATTCACAAGTCACTATCAAAAAATCTGGGATACAGAATAAAAAAACTGATTATGTATTTATGTGAAAAGCATAAATAAATAAGCAAAATTAATTTTTCTTCAACTCATGTTTCTTTATGCTTGAACAGATGATGTGGCTTCATGATACAAAAACAGAAGTTCGGGCTGTTTTCTAGGAATTCAGGCACCCTGTCAAACAAGGGTCACATGTTTGTTGTCATTCCTTCATCATAACTGGTTCAAACTGGGTACATTGTGAGTATAAATCGACCAACATTGTTAAAAAAAATCTACAGGTTATACTTGGGCATTATCACATTGTGAGACCTTGGTCTGAACAGTTTGGTTGCTGATGTGTTAACTATGAATAGTGATGACAAATGAAAAAGTGCATTGTTGATTATCCAAAGGTCATGAATAGTACCAGATAATAGTAAATTCTATCTTTGTTCTAAGTATAAGACCATATGACCATAAGACATAGGAGTAGAATTAGGCTATTTGGCCCAGAGAGTCTGCTTCACCATTCCATCGTGATTGATTTATTATCCCTCTCAACCCCAGCCTCCTGCCTTCTCCCCATAATCTCTGACACCCTTATTAATCAAGAGCCTATTGACTTCTGCTTTAAATATACCCAATGACTTGGTCTCCGCTGCCATCCGTAGCGATGAATTTTATGATTCACCACCATCTGGCTGAAGAAGTTCCTCCTCATCTCTATTCTAAAGGGATGTTCTTCTATTCTGGGGCTGTGCCATCTGGTCCTAGACACCCCCACTATAGGAAACATCCTCTCCAAATCCACTCTACCTAGGCCTTTCAATATTTGAAATGTTTTAGTGAGATCTTCCCACATTCTTCTAAAGAATATGCACTGACTTGTATTAAAAATGATGGTTTCTGGGCTTTACTGTTTTTGTATTTAAAGCAATGTACAGTAATTTAATCACAGCTCATTTGAGTAGGTATCTTTTATATCTTCCCAAGTAATCCAAGTGCTACTCGATATCCAAAGTGGTTTTCATCAATTTTTGTCTCCCATGGATGAGTTGTTTTAGGTGACTAACTTCACAGTCTGATAATTGTCATAGCATCAATTGCATTACAGTCTCATTTCCTGAGGTTGGGTCGATTCAGCAGTCCTGCTCAATTTCATGCACAATTAGTTTTCTAGCTTATTCATGTTCAGTGTCACAAATAACTCGATGTTTTTCTTAATCATTTTACCTTACATCACTGAAAATCTCTGAAGGAATGAAAGATAATCTGCTGTCTTTAAGAATGAGCTGTCTGCAACATGGGGTGTTCTGATGTGCTTTAGAAGCTTAGAAACATTATCTTTTTGGTTTTGTGCTGGCACACATTGTCTGAACGTTGGTGTGTGAGAGGTTTAACTAATGAATAAAGAAACTGCAGCTGCCTTAAATCTGAAATAAATACAGAAAATCATAAATACAATGGAAAAAAAGGACTGTTATATAAATAATAAACACAAGAGATTCTGCAGTGCTTGAAATCCAGATCAGCACGCACAGAATACGGGAGGACTCAGCAGGTTAGGCAGCATCTACAGAGAGGAATTAGCATTTGATAATTCAGGCTATGACCTCTGATCAGGACTGGAAAGGAAGGAGGACGAGAAAATATTGGGACTGTTCAGTAGTCAATCAGCATCTCTGGAACTAGAAATGGAGTTAATGTTTTAGAAAAAAAAAGGCAACGCATCTGTGTTTTAGCTACAGAGAAGTTGGCGGGAAGAGGGAAGGGTGGATAGGCAATATTTGTGATGGGATGAAGTCTTGGTTTAACTAATCTTACACACTATAAACAGACTTCTATAGCATTTATTATAGCACTGAAGCAGCACTTGTTAAAGGAATTGTTGACATTTATCCTCTGTTCCACTAAATGTCAAGACAAAAGACCACAAAGCTCAATTACACTGCAAAGCTCTCTTGCACTACTCACTACTTACCTCAAACAAGCACTGTAAAATTTAGAACACTGGAGTCCTCAAGGGACATGATTCAGGTTTTTGAAAGCAGAATCCTACAGAGGAATCAATAAATGTTTGATATAAAACTCAATGGTATTGGTTTATTATTGGGACATTACAGTGAAAAGTTTGTTTTGTATACAAATCAAATCATTACACAGTGCATTAGGCTAGAATAAAGTAAAACAATACAATACGGAATAAAGAGTAAAAGCTACTGAAAAAGTGCAGATAAGTGATAAAATGCAAGATCATAATTAGGTAGATTGTGAGGCCAGGAGTTCATCTTATTGTACAAGAGGTTTATTCAAGATTCTGATAACAATGGGTTAGAAGCTGTTACTGAGTCTGGTGGTACACACTTCCAGGCTTTTGTATCTTTTGCCCAATGGGAAAGGGGAGAAGAGAGATTATCCAGGGTGGGGTGGGGTGGGGGGTGTCTTTACAGAGACAGCAGGAAATGTAGACAGAGTCCATGGTTTTGAAATGTATTGAGTGGTGTCCACAATTCTTTGAAGTTTCTTGCAATCACATACAGAACTGTTGCTGTACCAAGCCATTATGCATCCAGAAAGAATGTTTTCTCAAGTGCATTGATTAAAAATTGTTAAGAGTAGATGGGGACATGCCAAAGGACCTGTTCCCATGCTGAATGACTCTAAGATAGAGGGCCGCATGGTCAGGCTCCTGAGGAAGAAGGGTCATTTGTGAGCCTTCTTTGGAGCACCAAACTATTGGGTTGATCTTTCTCTTGAAGACTTTCCCCATCAATCCATGTTGAAGTGACCACCAGCCTTGTTGCCAGTTGCAACAGACTCTGGAGTGGGCATTGGTTAATCCTGGCAACACCCAAATTTACACCAACAGCTTCTAAGTCAGTCTCCAGTCTAACAGCAAGGCACTATTTACATAGTGACAGCACCACATTCTAAAATCACATGAATCACTGACATATTATGCATAAATATATCACAGTCTTAAAGGGGAAGAAAGATGTGGAGGGGTCAGAGCAAGAATTGATGTTTGTCCTACTTTTTCTGGCTTCCTGCAATATGGGCCTCATTAATCAGTTGTCATGCAGTTATTAATCATAATCATAATTCTTCATAGTCAGCTCAATCTATTTTTTGATGTAAGAATGAGATTTCTTCAAATTAACTCTTACTATTTCCAAGAATTAAACTAATACTGATGTTATCTCTGTAATGCCTGTTTTTCTCTGGCTTTAGACTTGAACATCTCTGAATCGGAATCAAAATCAGAATCAGTTTTAACATCACTGGTATCTATCGTGAAATTTGTTAGAATGCCCAGTTAGAATGCTCTTCAAGTACATCTATAGAAATTTGCTAGACATATCGAGCATCCTGAAACTCCTAATGAAATATACTGTCCTGAAACATTAAGGGAGGAGGAGTAATGCATTGCAATGGAAAAAGGTAGAAGAGCACAGCACAGGAATAGGCCTTTCGGCCCACAATGTTGTGCTGAACTAAAAAGGCTGATGATACCCAATTACACTAATCCCTTCTGTCCGCACATGTTCCATATCAATCCATCTGCTACATTGTCAATTGTTTCTCAAAAAGCCTCTTAAATACCTCTATTGTACCTGCAACACACACAAAATGCTGGAGGAACTCAGCATCGATCAAAGGGAATAAGCAGTCGATATTTCATGCTGATGTTCTTTGACAGGTCCAAACGAAGGACCTCGGTCTGAAACATCGATTGTTCATTTTATTCCATAGATGTTACCTGACCTGACGAGTTCTTCCAGCACTTTGTGTGTCTTGCTCTAGATTTCCAGCATCTGCAGAATCTCTTGTGCCTGTCTCCACCACCACTACTGGCAGCACATTCCAGGCACCCACTCCTCTCTATGTAAAAACCTACCCCACTCATCTCCTTTGAACTTTTCTCCTCTCACTGTAAATGCATGCCTTCCCATATTAGACATCTCAACCCTGAGAAAAACATACTTTCTGTACGCCTGTCTATGCCTCTCATAAACCTCTATCAGTTCTTTCCTCTCGAGAAAACAAACCCTAGTTTGTCCAAACTCTTCTTCCATCACCTGCCCTCTTAACCAGGCAACATCCTGGTAAAACTTTTCTGCACCCTCTCCAAAGTCTCAACATCTTTCTGATTATAGGAAGACAAGAACTGAATGAAATCTTCCAGATGCAACCTTACCAGAAAGCTGTAACATAACTTCCTGACTCTTGAATTCAATATATCGACCAATAAACGCAAGCACGCTATAACGAAGCAGGAAGGTAAAGGAATACAAACGATTAAGTGATTGAGCAAACTTAGAAGTCAATCATAGTAATCTATAAGCTTCCCTAAGGGGAAAAAATCTTCTTAAGTGAAGTGAGAATTATAATTGAATTTTGCCAAATTAGCTTTCTCAAGCAATGTGTTGTGTATAAGCATGAAACAAAATGACTTAGTTCATTATCAATACAGATGAAAATATATCTTGGAGGTTCATGGTTGTTAATAGTCTGGAAAAACTTGATGACAATGATAACGATTAAAGCTACAATATACTTTCCAGCAGATATAAATTCAGGAGACTTGCTACAAGGCGCAGTTGAAAGATCATTGCCAGGTTCAGTAACGGAAAATAATTTCAGACTAATTATTGAGCTCTTTGGAAGGATTGTAATGCAGACTGTAATTTGCAGGTAATCCATAAGCAGAATTTAATAAGGAACTTGAAGAACCAAAATAAAAAGAAGGGACAAACAGCAGTCCTGTTGAAACTGCTGGGGATAATCAGTAACTGTGAGAATAGAAACCTGTAACGTTATCTCGGTTTCTCCTCCTATAGGTACTGCCTGACCTGCTGAGTATTTCCAACAGTTTCCACTTTAATCTATGATTTACAATATCTGTAGTCTTCTTGTTTGATTGTCATAAGTTCTGTAGAACTCCATACACAGAAAAGGCAGCGAAGAATGAAATCTTTCCAGTGATGTAACATTGACTTCCAGAAACTGCAGCCTGCAGACATCTCCCGTGGTTCAGTTGGGTGGGACCCCCACAGACTAAACATTTCAGGACAGCACAGAAACAGATCTTTCAGCCCCACTTGTCTATGCTAGTGCCTTTATTTCTTGTGAGCATACCGAAGTATTTTATAAGAGAGTCGTAGACATTGATATACAGCATAGAAACTCACCAAATTTTCAGCTCACCAAATTTGCGCCAACCATCAACCACTCTGCTTAGAAAGATTCTTATATTAATCCCATTTTTAATTTTTCTCATGTTCTCAGTAAATCTCAGGTTCTAGCACTCTCATACATTCAGGAGCAATCAGGAGAGGATGTTTCCTATAGTGTGGAAGTCTAATAGCAGAGGGCACAACATGACATCCCTTTAGATCTGAGATGAGGAGGAATTTCTCTAGCCAGAGAGTGTGAATCTGTGGAATTCGTTGCCACAGAGCCTGTGGAGGTCAATTCATTAGGTATATTTAAAGCAGAGGTTGATAGGCTCTTGATTAGTAAGGGTGTCAAAAGTTATGGGAAAAAGACAGGAGAATGGGAATGGAGAGGGATAATACAAACGTTTGTAAATCGTAATTGGTGGAGCAGACTCAAAGGGGCATATGCCCTGATTCTGCTGTTATGTCTTATGGTCTTGTGGTCTTGTTAATCCACAGTGGCCAGTTAACCAATTTATCCCATATCCTTAGGATGTGGCAGGAATCTGGAATGCTGAGCAGAAGCCCACATAGTCACAGAGAGAGCATGCAGACTCCACATAGGCCAGCATCAGTGGTCAGGAGAAGGGCAGGGGTTTGATGCCGTACTCTTCACTTGTTTGGATGAATACATCAACAACACTGCCACCTACTGGTTCTCCTTCAAAGCATATAGTGGACGTAGAGAATATCACTGTTCCTTCTCCTTCATCTTCATCATCACATTGATCTACACCACTCTGACATGGAAATAGACTCTTCCTTCATGCTTTGCAGATGTAAATCCTGGAAAGTAACAGCACAATGACAACAACTTCATCAAATGCAAAGCAGCCACCCAAGAACATGGCAGCTTACTGCCACCTCTTCAAGAGATCAGGAATAATTACCCAATCTTGCCAGAGATGGCCGCACGCTGACAAAATGCATGGAAAAGGTTGGGTCAGTGAGAAACAGAACCTGGGGAGTGCTGAATACAGAATTGCAGAACGTTTGATAGTCCTTTGAGATCAACAGAGAGTAATAGAGCAGGTCCCTCAGCTGAAGACATGCTGAACAAGAGGACCATCTAAACTAGTTCTATTTGCCCAGCTTTGGCCCATGTCCCTCAAAAACTTTTCCTATACGTTGTCTTATTTTTACTGTGTACTGTACCAGCAGTTATGGTCAAAATGACAATAAAAAGTGACTTGACTTGACTATACATGTACCAGTCCAGATGGTGTTTAAATGTTGTTAATATCCTTGGCTCAACAATAGACAATAGACAATAGGTGCAGAAGTAGACCATTTGGCCCTTCGAGTCTGCACCGCTATTCTGAGATCATGGCTGATCATCTACTATCAATACCCGGTTCCTGCCGTGTCCCCATATCCCTTGATTCCCCTATCCATAAGATACCTATCTAGCTCCTTCTTGAAAGCATCCAGAGAATTGGCCTCCACTGCCTTCCGAGGCAGTGCATTCCAGACCCCCACAACTCTCTGGGAGAAGAAGTTTTTCCTTAACTCTGTCCTAAATGACCTACCCCTTATTCTCAAACCATGCCCTCTGGTACTGGACTCTCCCAGCATCTGGAACATATTTCCTGCCTCTATCTTGTCCAATCCCTTAATAATCTTATATGTTGCAATCAGATCCTCTCTTAATCTCCTTAATTCCAGCGTGTACAAGCCCAGTCTCTCTAACCTCTCTGCGTAAGACAGTCCGGACATCCCAGGAATTAACCTCGTGAATCTACGCTGCACTTCCTCTACAGTCAGGATGTCCTTCCTTAACCCTGGAGACCAAAACTGTACACAATACTCCAGGTGTGGTCTCACCAGGGCCCTGTACAAATGCAAAAGGATTTCCTTGCTCTTGTACTCAATTCGCTTTGTAATAAAGGCCAACATTCCATTAGCCTTCTTCACTGCCTGCTGCACTTGCTCATTCACCTTCAGTGACCGATGAACAAGGACTCCGAGATCTCTTTGTATTACTCCCTTACCTAACTCTATACTGTTCAGATAATAAACGTTCTTGCTCCCAAAGTGGATAACCTCACACTTATTCACATTAAACATCATCTGCCAAGTATCTGCCCACTCACTCAGCCTATGCAAGTCACCCTGAATTCTCCTAACATCCTCATCACATGTCACACTGCCACCCAGCTTAGTATCATCAGCAAACTTGCTGATGTTATTCTCAATGCCTTCATCTAAATCGTTGATGTAAATCGTAAACAGCTGTGGTCCCAATACCGAGCCCTGTGGCACCCCACTAGTCACCACCTGCCATTCTGAGAAACACCCATTCACCATTACCCTTTGCTTTCTATCTGCCAACCAGTTTTCTATCCATGTCAATATCTTCCCCCCAATGCCATGAGCTCTGATTTTACCCACCAATCTCCTATGTGGGACCTTATCAAATGCCTTCTGAAAATCGAGGTACACTACATCCACTGGATCTCCCTTGTCTAACTTCCTGGTTACATCCTCGAAAAACTCCAATACATTAGTCAAGCATGATTTGCCCTTGGTAAATCCATGCTGGCTCGGCCCAATCCTATCACTGCTATCTAGATATGCCATTATTTCATCTTTAATAATGGACTCTAGCATCTTCCCCACTACTGATGTTAGGCTGACAGGACGATAGTTCTTTGTTTTCTCCCTCCCTCCTTTCTTAAAAAGTGGGATAACATTAGCCATTCTCCAATCCTCAGGAACTGATCCTGAATTGAAGGAACATTGGAAAATGATTACCAATGCATCCGCAATTTCCAGGGCCACCTCCTTTAGTACCCTAGGATGCAGACCATCTGGACTTGGGGATTTGTCAGCCTTCAGTCCCATCAGTCTACTCATCACCATTTCCTTCCTAATGTCAATCTGTTTCATTTCCTCTGTTACCCTATGTCCTTGGCCCATCCATACATCTGGGAGATTGCTTGTGTCTTCCCTAGTGAAGACAGATCTAAAGTACTTATTAAATTCTTCTGCCATTTCTCTGTTTCCCATAACAATTTCACCCAATTCATTCTTCAAGGGCCCAACATTGTTCTTAACTATCTTCTTTCTCTTCACATACCACATGTATTTAAGTAAACTACTTAAGAACTTTTTAAAAGCTATTATTAATGCTTTTTGAGAGGGTGATTTTAGATGCATATCATATTTTTACTGAGTTAAGTATTGTATGTAATTAGTTTTGCTACAATAAGTGTATGGGACATTGGAAAAAATGTTGAATTTCCCCATGGGGATGAATAAAGTATCTATCTATCTAAAAAAGCTTTTGCTATCCTCCTTTATATTCCTGGCTAGCTTGTGTTCATACCTCATTTTTTCTCCCCGTATTGCCTTTTTAGTTAAGTTCTGTTGTTCCTTAAAAATTTCCCAATCATCTGTCCTCCCTCTCACCTTAGCTCTGTCATACTTCCTTTTTTTTAATGCTATGCAATCCCTGACTTCCTTTGTCAACCACTGTGGCCCCTTTCCCCCCTTTGAATCCTTCCTTCTCTGGGGGATGAACTGATTTTGCACCTTGTGCATTATTCCCAAGAATACCTACCATTGCTGTTCCACTGTCTTTTCTGCTAGGATATCCATCCATTTAACTTTGGCCAGCTCCTCCCTCATGGCTCCATAGTCTCCTTTGTTCAACTGCAACACTGACACCTCCGATCTGCCCTTATCCTTCTCAAATTGCAGATAAAAACATCATATTATGGTCATTACCTCCTAATGGCTCCTTTACTTCAAGATCGCTTATCAAATCCTGTTCATTACACAACACTAAATCCAGAATAGCCTTGTCCCTGGTCGGCTCTCGTACAAGCTGTTCCAAGAATGCATCCCGTAGGCACTCTACAAACTTCCTATCCTGGGGTCCAGCACCAACCTGATTCTCCTAGTTCACCTGCATGTTGAAATCCCCCATAACTACTGCGACATTACCTTTGCCACATGCCAATGTTAACTCCCTATTCAACTTGCACCCAATATCCATGCTACTGTTTGGTGGCCTGTAAACAACACCCATTAGGGTCTTTTTGCCCTTACTGTTCCTCAGTTCTATCCATACAGACTCTACTTCTCCTGGTCCTATGTCCCCCCTTGCAAAGGACTGAATCTCATTCCTCACCAACAGGTCCACCCCACCCCCTCTGTCCACATTTCTGTCCCTACGATAGCACGTATACCCTTGTACATTCATTTCCCAGGTCTGATTTCCCTGCAGCCATGTCTCCGTTATCCCAACAACATCATAGTTACCCATTAGCACCTGAGCTTCAAGCTCATCCGCCTTATTTCTGACACTTCGTGCATTCAGATATAGAATTTTTAGCCCATTTCTCCTCTCTCTGTTTAAATCGCAGCCTATTGTGCTTAACCCAGCTCCCCAAACTCCCATCGGGCTATACGCCCCTTGAATTTTGTTGTCCTTCCTAAATTTACTTATTCTTTCTGCACATTTAACTCCATGTTCCGTCAGACCATCCCTCTGTACGTGTCCTCCTTATCATTTGTTCCGCCTCACCTTTCTCTACTACACACTTAATATTCCAGAACTGTGTAGTCCCCACCTGTCCTTTATTCTTCATCTCGCTATCCTCTCTCACATTCTGGATCCCTGCCCCCTGCAAATTTAGGTTAACCCCCTCCGAGAAGCACTAGCAAACTTTCCTGCAAGAATGTTAGTACCGCTCCAGTTCTGATGTAAACCATCCCGTCGGAACAGATCCCACCTTCCCTGGAACAAAGCCCAATTATCTAAAAACCTGAAGCCCTCCCTCCTGCACCATCCTCTCAGCCACGTATTAATCTGTATAATCCTTCTGTTCCTTACCTCACTCGCACGTGGCACAGGTAGCAATCCTGAGATTGTTACCCTGGAGGTCCTGCCCTTCATCTTCGCACCTAACTCTCTGAACTCACTACTCAGGACCCCCTCACTCATCCTACCCACGTCGTTGGTCCCTACATGGACCACAACATCTGGGTTCTTGCCCTCCCTCTCGAGAATAACCTTCCTAACTAACCTTCCGTGTGGAACTTTGTCAAAGGCCTTACTGAAGTCCATATAGACAACATCCATTGCTTTACCCTCATCAACTTTCCTAGTAACCTTGTCAAAAAATTCAATAAGATTTGTCAAACATGACCTTCCACGCACAAATCCATGTTGACTGTTCATAATCATGCCCTCTAGACCTTGACTCCCCAACCCTGGGAAAAAAGACCAATCATCTTATCCAAATCTCTCATGATCATATCCACCTCTACAATGACAAACATGAGAGAATTTGCAGATGCTGGAAATCCAAGGCAACACACACAAAATGCTGGAGGAACTCTGTAGACCAGGCAGCATTTGTGGAAGAGTAAACAGTCGATGTTTCAAGCTGAGACCCTTCATCAGGACTAATGAACATTAGCCCTCATTCTCCCTATAGATGCTGCCTGGCCTGCTGTGTTCCACCAGCATTTTGTGTGTGTTACTTGAATTTCCAGCATCTGCATATTTCCTCATGTTCCCTCATTCTCCTACTTTCCAAGAAATTACTTTGTAGCCTGCTAAGCTCACCCTGTAAATCAGGTTCTTGAGTCCTGACGACATTCATCCGGTTTGATGACATTTTTCCTACAACAAGGTGACTATCTCCCTCCTGGCACTTATCCCTGCAAGTGGGAGAATGCTGCACCTGCCCCATCACCTCCTCCCTCGCCTCATTCAGGGCTTCAAACAGTCTTTCCTGTGAGGCAACACTTCACCTGTGAGTCTGCCATGGTCATCTACTGTATCTGGTGCTCCCTGTGTGGCCTCCTGTACATTGTTGAGTCCTGATGCTGATTGAAGGTCCCCTTCCTCTCTTCATCCTCCACAACAGGCAGGATTTTCCGGTGCCCGAAACATTAATTATACTTCCCATTCCCATTCTGTCATGTCAGCCCATGGGCTCCTCTACTGCCACAATGAGGCTACTTCAGGTTGGGGAGAGCACCTCATATTCCATCTGGATAGCCTTCAACCTAACAGCATGAACATTGATTTCTCTATTTTCTCACCTGTCCCCCTGCTCTCTTTATGAATTGCCCATTCTGGCTCCCTTCTTACCCCTTCCCTTCTCTTTATCTGCCCACCACCTCCCTCGGTGCACCTCCTCCTTCCCTTACTCCCATGGGCTGCTGTCCTTTCCTATCAGATCCTTCTTCTTTAGCCCTTTACCTCTTCCACCTTATCACCTCTCAGCTTCTTACCTTATCCCCCTCTCCACACCTTCTTATTCTGGCTTTTCCCTCCTTCCACTCCAGACCTGAAGAAGGGTCTCAACCCAAAATTTATTCTGCTCCATAGATGCTGCCTGACCTGCTCAGCTCCTCCAGCATTTTGTGTGTTGCACAATACTCAGGATGCAGCCTCAATGGACAGATACACCATCACTGCCTTTGTGTCAGAATCAGTTACTTCCTTACCCTGTTAGCAGTTGTTGCAGATCAGTCTATCAATGAGACCCGGTGTTTCCAGAGTGATGACTATACCATTATCAATAACGTCGTTTTATCAATGAGACCCGGTGTTTCCAGAGTGATGACTATACCATTATCAATAACGTCGTTTTATCAATGAGACCCGGTGTTTCCAGAGTGATGACTATACCATTATCAATAACGTCGTTCTATTAATGAGACCCGGTGTTTCCAGAGTGATGACTATACCATTATCAATAACATCATTCTATCAATGAGATCCGGTGTTTCCAGAGCAATGACTATACCATTATCAATAAAGTCGTTCTATTAATGAGACCCGGTGTTTCCAGGGTGTTGACTATACCATTATCAATAACGTCATTCTATCAGTGAGAGCCAGAGTTTCTGAGGTGATGGGCAGTGGATGACTATACCATTATCAATAACGTCATTCTATCAATGAGAGCCAGAGTTTCCGAGGTGATGGGCAGTGGATGACTATACCATTATCAATAACGTCATTCTATCAATGAGAGCCAGTGTTTGCAGGGTGATGGGCAGTGGATGACTATATCATTATCAATGACTTCATTTTTAATGGCAATGTATTATTAATCTCCTACTTTTATTAGCCTTAATGCAACAGAAGTGAGTAATGAACACAGCACACCTAATAAGAAGCCCAGAGATCAAATCAAAATGGGCCATTACAGCATTAGCCAAGGAATTGTCTCATTAAACCATTCTACTCTTTATCATTTCATTCTTAAAAGGACTTTTTTTATTAATTGAAACTTTTACTCCCAGCTTGTGTGGAAGGTTTGTAGGTTTCTGTGTGTGAGCAAGAAGGAGGGGAACAAAATGCTGCTTGCACATCTTACAGTGCAATGGGGAAAATCCTCCCCTATCAAGACATAAAAAATACTGTTAGCTACAAAAAATGTCCAAAAGAGGAAGAACACGATTGTGTTCTAGGTTTATGGACCTTTCAGAAATCTGACGGTGGAAGGGAAGAAGCTGTTGCTAAAACATCGCATGTGGGTCTTCAAGCTGCTGTACCTCCTCCCTGATGTTGTAACGAGAAGAGAACACATCACGGATGGTGAGGGTCCTTAGTGATGGATGTTGCCTACCTGAGGCACTGCCTCTTGAAGAATTCCTGGATGGTGGGGAGGGCTGTGCTCGTGATGAAACCAGCTGAGTCTATAACACTTTGCAGCCTTTTGGGATTGTAGCATCTATCCCAGGCAGTGATGCAACCTGTCAGGATGCTCTCCCCTGTACGTCTGTAGAAACTTGTAAGAGTCTTTGGTCTTGTATCAAACCTCTTCAGACTGCTAATGAGGTAGAGCCAGTATGAATAAAGTTAAAAGATGCTTCAGGTGTTCCTGACAATGTGTGCCAGAACCAGCCTGCTGCGCCTCCTTCCTGACAGTAATAACGAGTATGGACATGTAACTGTCAGAAAGTTTGGGATGTGTCTCAAGAATGGAGAGAGAGCCACTGAAGCAGATTGACAGTTCACTGACTTTAATGAGAACTAATGCAGAATTTAAAGGAAAAAGAAAATAATGAATGCTAGGCCATCAAGGTAATTAACTAATCTCTTTAAATGAAAGTAAAATGTTAACACAATGGCTGAAAGCAATGTCTAAACATGAAATGAATGCCTTAAGTTCATGGGTCCAGGACCTCAATGACAAGGAAACTGGGAAATCACACAATTATGGGAAGCCGATTGCAGAGAGAACCCACCTGTTAGGACTCCCCTCCCTTCTGATGGGTATCTTTTATTGGAAGCTTGCGACATGATGCCTGGATCAGCACAATAGAGGCAGGAACTTGTTCTCCTGCACTGATCTCGTTCCTCCTGAGGTTGGAGTATGCACTCCACTTGCACTGGTTCCTCTGTGGACTGGGTGCTGGGTGATAGACGATAATCAGAGGGTGAGTAGGAAGTTCAAGATATTCTTACCCAGTTGTCATCTCAAATAGCCAGATTAATCAGGTTATTCAGACTGTCCTGCTCTTCACAGACAGCGATCTCAGGCTGGACACCTACGTTCAGTCCATGCTTGAAGGCGGTGATGAGGGCTCTCTCACAAGCATGTGGAATTTGACCACATAGGCCCTCACTGTCCCTCTACAGGTGCAGGAGTCATTGGCCAGCCTCCTGACCCCATACTGGAAGGTCAAAAACTCTCCTTAACTCAGCAACAAAATATCGAAATGATTGGGCAGGGGGGTGGTGGGGGGAGACCTTGCTCCATAGATCATTGAATAGGCTGAGCAGAGGTCCATGCAGGAGATTTACCATGTACACTCGTTTACGCACATCATCACCAACTGACCTGGCTAGGCTCGAAAGGTCAGCTCACACTGGATAATAACATTTCTGCAACCATCGGGGTCACTGGAGTATCTACCCCTGGTTCTGGTACAGACACAGGAGTCTGTTCTGGTCTGAATGTGGGAGTGGGGGCATTAGTGGCTGAGGTTGTTGGGGCAGCAGAAAAGGAGGATCTGTGAGATGCTGGGAGTGGAACTGATGCAGCCAAAGGCTGCTGAATTATGTTGGTGAGAACACTAATGGCTGCCGGCTGACTCTGGCTGTCCACTGTAAGCTCGTGGACTGCAGTCGTGAGGGCGGAAATTGTGGCCATTTGAGTTTGACTGTCTGCAGTGAGCTGCTGAACAATTGCTGTGAAGGGTAACACCTGTTTCTCCAGCTGGGCCTTGGTTGGTCAAACTGAAATTATATGTCACTTTGCTTCAGTCACTTCAAACAAAACAGATTCGATCATCTGCAACTTATCCCCTACTGACGTATGAACCAGGATCAAGGTCAGCTGTTCTCTCTCTGCTGGGTCCATTTTCATGGTTGAGACGCTGTCAGAACGTTCAGATATGGCTCAAGTGCAGAGAGAGAGAGAGACACTGAAGCAGGTCGATAGTTCACTGACTTTAATGAGAACTGTTGTAGAATTTAAAGGAAAAGGAAAGCAATAAACACTAGGCCTCCAAGGCCATTAAATAAACTCTCTAACTGAAAACTAAATGCCAATGTTGTGGCCAAAAACAGTATCTGATTCTTGAGCTAGACGGGCCTCACCCCCAAAAACAGTATCTAAATGCTAAATGAATGCTGCTCCTTTCCGGTGTCAGTTGAAATGGTAGTCTTCTTTCCCGGACAGGTATGAGGGTGGGGGTAGACAGGAAGCATAACGATGCTGTGCTTCTGCTCAAGGCTCAACAAGACTAAAATGAAAAGGAGGGAGTTAAATACTGCCATAACAAACAGTAATTAGCTGGGATGTGAATATTCACGAGCACAATTGCTGAGACTGCTGTGCAGCCTGCCTACAGGGATGCACAAACTTCACAGCAGAGGTCATGGCTGTGACAGGAACCCCTTTCCTGGGCGCACCTGTGCCCACTGGAAATCCTGGATGAGAGACTTGCCCAGGATGTCATCCATCGGGATCCAAGAACGTTCTTCGGGACCATACCCTTCCCCCTCCACGAGGTACTGGACCTTGCCCTGTACCCAATGAGGTGCCAGGAGGCATCGCACAGTATAGACCAAGGAACCATCCATCAAGAGGGGAGGTGGGGTGGCTGGAGTTAGGGGAGAGGTAGTAATCGGCTTGAGCTGGGAAACATGGAACACTGGGTGGATCATCATTGATGATGGTAGGCGCAATCCATACAAGGCCTTGTTGATAGACTTTTCCACTACAAATGGTCCCAAGTAGCATGGGGTCAACTTGTAGTTTTGACTTGCAGGGGAAAATCTGATGCCAGCCAAACCTCCCCTTCTGGATTGAGAGGCCTCAACTGCTGGCAGAGCTGGTCAGCCTGCCAAGGATGCTGTTGATGAGCACACAGCAGAGAAGCCCTGGCTTGTCTCCATATGTGCCTGTAGCATTGGTTCTGCTGTTCATCAGCAGGAACTCTCACATCAATCTCCTGGTCAGGAAAAAACGATGGCTGGAATCCCGTCTGGCATTCAAAGGGGGACATACCAGGGGAGGATGACAGGAGATTGTTGTGATCAATCTTTACCCAAACCAGTTGGGAGCTTTAGGACATGGAGTTGGAAGAGGTAAGGTAGCACACGGTTGTCTCCAACTCCTGGTTCACTCTCTCAGTCTGGCTGTTAGATTGGTCATGGAAGCCAGATGAGAGTCTGGCCATGGCTCCTACAAGAGAACAGAAAGCCCTCCAAAAATTTGATGTGAGCTGTTGTCCTTGATTAGAAACTATGTCCTGAGGGAAGCTGTGCAGCCTAAACTCATGTTGAACCATGAGGGTAGCGGTCTCATGAACTGAATGGAACAATGAAGTGGGCAGCCTTGGAGAATCAATCCACATCAACTAGAATTGTAGTGTTTCCATTAGATGAGATCAGCCCGGTGATGAAATCACCGAATGGTAGGACTAGGCCAAGTGGTTAAGGCTTTGGTCTAGTGATCTGAAGGATGCTAGTTCGAGCCTCGGCTAAGGACAGCATGTTGTGTCCTTGAGCAAGGCATTTAACCACACTTTGCTCTGCGACGACACCGGTACCAAGCTGTATTGGTCCTGCCCTTCCCTTGGACAACATCCGTGGTGTGGAGAAGGGAGACTTGCAGCTTGGGCAACTGCCGGTCTCCCATACAACCCTGCCCAGGCCTGCGCCCTGGAAACTTTCCAAGGTGCAAATCCATGGTCTCTCGAGACTAACGGATGCCTATTCAGGACTAGGGATGGTGGGGCCCAGGCGGCAGATTTGCAGGGTGCTGGCATGATGTCTTGATCTGACCACAGGTAGGACAGGCAGAGATGAAGTCGTGGACATCCCGGGATATAGATGGCCACCAAAATCATCTCTTGATAAACTAGTCCATTAAGTTCCCAGATGGCTAACCATACTAGAGTGACCACGTTCCAGCACTTTAGAGCACATCGCAGCAGGGACATTGTAACTCCCCTACCTGGGCCTGGATCTGACTGTTGGGCAGCTCTCACCTCTGCCTCTATTCCTCAAATCATTAGAGCAGCAATGCACAAGTGAGGAAGGATGGACTCTGGGGTTGGCATTGTCTTCAGACTCATTGAACTTCCGGGAGAGAGCATCAGCCTTGGTATTCTTGCTGTGGGGACAATAGGCAAGCATGAAATTAAACTGGGTGAAGAAGAGAGTCCAACATGTAGTAGAGGTTTGTATGATCTGTCTAAACCAAAAAAGGATGCTGTACCCCTGCAGCCAATGTCACCATTCCTTCAGGGTCATCTTGACAGCCAGAAATTCTCAGTTCCCGACATCAGCAGGAGAGAAAGACAAAAAGGTCCTGCTGACTCTCTGCAGAAGAGCTCTGCGAGAGTACAGCTCCGATGCTGAGATTGGATCCATTCACTTTGACAACGAATGTCCGGAATGGAGCAGTGGAGAAGCGTCACTTTAGTTCCGAGAATGCTTCGTTGGTTTTGTTCATTCAATGCAACCCTGCAGAGGTCTTCCTGGTGAAGGTTTTTATGGGAGCTGCAAAAGAGCTGAAGTTTTGCATGAAGTAGTGATAAAATTTCACAAACCCCATGAATCGCCATACCTGTTTGACCGGAGTTGACTTGGGCAACTCCATAACTGCCTGAGCTTTACAGGTTATAATCAATGCAGGGACGGAGCTTGCCCTACTTCTTGCTCACAAAATAGAAGCCCACTCCTGCTGGCAAGTTTGATGGAAGGATAAACCCCCAGGGTCAATGCCTCCTTGATGTACTCTTCCATGGCCATTGTTTCTGGAAGAGAGAGAGTAAAAAGCTAGTCGCAGGGAAGACTGCTGTCAGGTAAGAGGTCAATAGCGTATGGCCGGAGTTGATTTGGACAAGCCATAACTGCTGAACTTTACTCGGGTCCATTTGAATACAGGAAGGGGTAAATATCTCACCCAAAAACAACACCTGGCCTTTATAGAACTCACACTTCTCTCTCTCAGCATGCAGGTTGCTCTTGAGGAGCTGGCTAAGAACCCTCCGGCCATGCTGGATATGTTCCTGGTGAGAGCGGAAATAGATCAGAGTATCATCCAAATACACAAAAACAAACAGATTGGACATGTACCTGAGCGCATGGTTGACTAAGGCCTGAAAAAGGGGCATTGGTCAGACCAAAGGGAATGTCAAAGTTCTCATAATAGCCTGTGGAGGTGGCCACTTTTCACTAAAGACATTAAGAGGATCAGCATATTCAGCTGGAGTGCCAGACAGGTCCACATTCGGAATTGATACAGAAGGGGATTCACAGACTGGAGCTAGAGCTGGACCCAAACAGGTAGACAGGCATGCCAGTCTCCACTCTTGGACCAATCAATCCATGAGTTATGTTGGGATAGCCGGGGGAGACCACGTGCCAGTGGCATTCAGGCAAGTCAACCAGATAGAAGGAAAGTTGTTCCTTATGGTTGCCTTCTAGCACAAGTTGGAGGGGTTCGGTGGAAAGATGGATCAGGTTTGCAGAGGTTTGCAGAGGTCAACCATCTAGGGCCTTGACATTAATCTTTTCTCTCAATTTCTGAGCCATCTTTGAGCCTGAGAGTTGTCCTTGAGGTTCCTGGCTGCACCAGAGTGGATAAAAGCATTAATTGCTCAACCTGTTGCACAGCCTGCCTGTAGAGGCGCGTAGACCCGCAGCAGAGTCCTTGGTTGTAGCAGTAACAACACGTACAAGATGGCAAGTGACAACCCAGTGCTTGTGTTCATACACTTGTGGTTTCAATCTTTCTTTTCTTTTAAATTGACTGATCAAAATATATCAGGCAGCCTTACACTGCCGCAGGCCAGGCTTAGACTTAAGAACAACTGCTGGCAAGGATTTAAAAGGAATTATCTCAACAATGATTTTCCGGTCATTAAATATGAAGCAATTGACTTCTGACATTATTTAGCAGAGACATAAATTGTTCATCTATTTGTAAACAGAAATGCACGAGAAATGCAGAGGCAATGAGTGAGCCCATCACCCATTTGTCATCCTGTGAAATAGAGCATGAGCCATTTCTTATGTTTTGTACTTTTAAACATTAAACTAATTCAAAGGAAGACACTGAAGTCCGGAAATGCAGGTCCAACTTAGAGCTTACTTTAAGCGAGGTACCAATGTATCACATAGCAACATGATTACATACACAATTCATGTATTTATACATATAACCCTTAATGAATTATTAAACTGAACAAGAATGCTTAATCAAACAATATATATTGAAGATTACTCAAATAGTACTGAAACTTCACATACACAGCACTCCTCCCCCGCATAGATATAAACTCCAATTCAATAAAATTCATCTCAACTATATACATGTTATATACTATGTTATACAGACATCCACAGCATAGGAAGAAGGTGTTCCTGATCACTGAGTGTGGGTATTCAGTCTCCTCCATCTTCTCCCTGATGGTAATATTGAGAAGAGGGCATGGGCCATCAATGAGAGGGGAATGAGTGGTCAACAGATGGGGAATGATTGCCATCCAATGATGAGTGCGTGTTCAACAGAAGGGATTAGCTAAATGGGTAAAAAGTCAAAGGGTGGACAGTCTCAGAGAAATGGGAAGCTGGTAGGGAATCAGTGTATTATCACTGACATGTGTTGTGAATGTGTTTTATGGTAGCAGTACTGTGTAATACATAAACGATTCTATAATTTACAATAAGAGATATAAATAAATAAATACATAAATGGAGTGAAATTAGTGAAATTCTATTCATGGACTGATATGAAATTAGCAATAACAGATGATAAAGGGGCAACACTTGAGGCTCATGTGAAGAAGAAATATCTTTTAGGAGAGTTGCCATTTGCCTTGATGATTAGGGTAAGCTTCTGCATGGACATGAGGACAAGAATGTAGGAAGAGCAGCTCTCATTTTTTTGTGATTGGATCAAGATTCATTTCTGATTCTCAGTTCACATATTCATTCTCGAGGAACTTAACTTGACTGCTACTTTGATTCCTCTCAATCCCTTCCTCCTCTTCAGATCAACAGATCTGCCCAACCCTGAGCTCCTGCCCCTGTATCCTTACAAACACAAGTCGCTCTATGGTCAATTTGGCTTCATAGACAATTTAGCACTCTCTGCCTCACACCTGTTCATGCACAATCAGTCATCACTATTGTTCCTCTGACATTTGAGATTTAGATATTGCCCAGATTCTAAAATAAAATGCTTCACAAACCAACACAGTACTGTATATCAGAAAATTGTAAGGAGTAGTTCAGATATAAAGAAAGTAAGGTGACTCATTTTAAGCTCCAGCCAAGGAGCATGCTAAAATTAACTTTGCCTTCTCTTCATTAAAATGTATTTATTCCCTCTGATGTTCCCTGTGTAGCTTTCCTGCATTGACTCATCCAGGGTTATTGCAGCACAGGCATTATCCAGTGATTCTGTAGTAATTGTCTTTGAGTTATTTGATCATTATAATGATATGACTATAGAAATTTGAGGCACTAAACAAGATAATTTGATCCATCTCATCTGCAGTGTCCTAAAAGCTACAACGGCTTGAACTGTGTTCTAGAACCAGAACTGTGGGGTGCCATGATAGTGCGATGTTATTACAGCTCGGGGTGTCAGAGTTTGGAGTTCAATTCTGACACCGTCTGTAATGAGTTTGCACATCCTCGCCGTGAATACATGGCTTTCCTCCAGGTCCCCTGGGTTTCTCCCACATTCCAAAGATGTACCGGTTAGTAGAATATTCATCATTGTAAGTTGTCCTGTGATTAGGTTTGGGCTAAATAAGTGGATGTGGGTTGCACGTTGAGCTGGGAGGGCCTGTTCTGCACCTTATCTCTAAATAAAATGAAGAAAATTATAACTATTTCCATCTCCCAGCTTTGTCTGTAGTGAGAGTTCATTTAGGTAATTTTTAAATTTGACGGTTTTGGTCTTCAACATTCTTTCAAGCAGTGAGTTTAAAACTCTTATTACTCTGATGTTTTCTTTTTCTTATTTTCTAGGAAGCAATTCAGCCCATCAAGTCTATGCTAGCTATCGGAGGAATCCCATAGGCACTATGGAGAAGAAACACATCAACTCCTCTACTTCCTTAGTAAGCTAAGGAAAATCAGCATGCCCCTAGAGATCCTCACCATTTGTTTAGATTCCAAGATTAACTTTATTTGTTCTATGTACATTGAAATACAGAGCCTATAAAAAGTATTCACCGCTCCCCTGGAAATCTTCATGTTTTTATTATTTTACAACATTCACCCACAGTGGATTTAATTTGGCTTTTTTTGACACTTTTTTGATTAACAGAAAAAGACTGTTTTGTGTCAAAGTGAAAACAGATCTCTAGAAAGTGATCTAAATTAATTATAAATATAAAGCACAAAATAATTGATTGCATAAGGATTCCCCCTCTTCAGGTCAGTATTTAGCAGATGTTCCTTTGGCAGCAGTTATAGCCTTGAGTCTGTGTGGAAAGGTCTCTATCAGCTTTGCCATCTGGACATTGCAAATTTTCCCCATTCTTCTTTAAAAACTGCTCAAGCTCTGCCAGATTGCATGGGGATCGTGAGTGAAGAGGTCTTTTCAAGCCTAGCCCCAAATTCTCAGTCATATTGAGGTCTGAACTCTGACTTGGCCACTCCAGGACATTAACTTTGTTGTTTTTAAACTATTCCTGTGTAGCTTTGGCTTTATACTTGGGGTCATTGTCTTGCTGGAAATCAAATCTTCTCCCAAGTTGCAGTTCTCTTGCAGACTGCATTAGGTTTTCCTCCAGAATTTCCCTGTATTTTGCTGCATTCATTTTACCCTCTACTTTCACAAGCCTTCCAGGGCCTGCTGCAGTGAAACATCCCCACAGCATGATACAGCCACCAACATTCTTCATGGTAGAGATGGTATGTTTTTGATGATGTGCTGTGTTTGGCTTAAGCCAAATATAGCTTTTAGTTTGATGGCCAAAAAGCTCAATTCTAGTTTTTTTAGACCACAGAACCTTTTTCCAACTAACTTCAGAGTCTCCCACATACCTTCTGGCAAAACCTGGCCAAGATTTCATGTTAGTTTTTTTTCTACAGTGGCTTTCTCTTTGCCACTCTCCCATAAAGCTGCCGCTGGTGAAGCACCAGTTGTTGTATGTGCAGTCTCTCCCATCTCAGCCACTCAAGATTGTAACTCCTCCAGAGTTGTCATAGGTCTCTTGGAGGGCTCCCTCACTAGTCTCCTTCTTGCACAGTCACTCAGTTTTTGAGGACAGCCTGCTCTAGGCAGATTCACAGCTGTGCCATATTCTTTCTATTTCTTGATGATTGACTTAACTGTACTCAAAGGGATATTCAATGACTTGGAAATTTTCTTGTATCCATCTCCTGACTTATGCTTTTCAATAACATTTTCGCGGAGTTGCTTGGAGTGTTCTTTTGTCTTCATGGTGTAGTTTTTGCCAGGATACTGACTCATCAGTAGTCAGACCTTCCAGATACAGGTGTGTTTTCACTACAATCAATTGAAACCCCTGACTGCACATGGGTCTTCAAAAACAGATGAACAGAACTTCTAAGACCAATTGGCTGCACCAGTGATGATTTGGTGTGTCATATTAAAAAGGGTGAATACTTATGCATCATTTATTTTGTGTTTTATACTTCTAATTAATTTAGATCACTTGGTAGAGATCTGTTTTCACTTTGACACGAAAGAGTCTTTTTCCGTTGATCAGTGTCAAAAAAAGCCAAATTAAATCCACTGTGATTCAATGTTGTAAAACAATAAAACTTGAAAACTTCTGGGAGTGGGGAGTGGTGGGGGGGGGGAAGTGAATACTTTTTATAGGTACTGTATACAGTGAAATGTGTTGTTTTGCGTCAACGAGCTGGAGGTGTGAGGAACCAGTACTAACCACTGCATTACTGTACCACTATATTATCCAAAATTACTTGCCTGGCGCCCTTGTTTGGTTTAAACTCAAGTCTTGGGATCAGTGATTCAGAGCTTTTACTCTCAGTCCAGTATTTTAACCATTTTGCTATCAAATCCTCTGAACCTTCTCTAAAATTTTCACCAATTATATTAAGTTTATGCCTGATGGTTGAGCACCTTACTGTTAAAGGAATTTTTTCTGCTTAGGTAGCTCCCCAGGCCTGTAGAAAATGTGCTTTTTTGGATTGGGGTGCAAAATTATTATTTTTCTTGTAATTTAACTTTCCTAGGCTTGCTTGTATTTTTATATACCCACCTCTATACATCAATCCTGATGAATGGTCTCGGCCCAGAATGTCAACTCTTTATTCTTTTCCATAGCCTGACCTGCTGAGTTCCTGCAGCATTTTCTGTGTGTTATTTATGTACATAAAACTGTTCAGTGAATCTTAGAACTATAATGGTGCAGTTGCTGGTGTACTTTTCTGGAAGTTTTCAGTAGTAGGTGTCATGCCAGTTGAATCTGGCTATCTTATTGATTTTTTCCTTTGTCTTTTCTTTGCTCTCTTGGTGCCTCTTTCTTGTTCATTTTCTGCTGTAATGCTTAATAAAGAGATTGCAAACAGTAAGTTTTATGCCTCATGCTTAACTTCTGAAGAATCGCAGAAGTATCAGGATTCAACAGTTTTTAATCTGGCTCTGTGGATTCTGAGGCAACTGACAAAGCCAGTGTAGGACTTACCTGCTCCTCATGTGCGGCTGACTGCTGGGACCATCAGCTGGAGAGTTTGGACTCCAGGTACTCAGATTCGTTCTCCAGTCTGATTCATCACAAGCCAGGAACTGATGATGTCACATCTTTCCTAGGATGCATTAAGTATATCTTTAAACATTTGCTGTGGCAACCTCCTGCAATGAAAGGTGCTCCACAGACGAAGTACTGGAGGAACTCTGCAGTTCAGGCAGCATCTGTGGAGAGGATGCACTGCATAATGATTTGATCTGTATAAACAGTATGCAAGATAAAGTTTCCACTGTATCTCAGCACGTGACAATAATTTATCATATCTAATTCCATCTCCATGAGCTTCAGTTTATGGTTTGAGGTGACTATGTGCTTAAACAGCCAAAGGTTATATGCAAAACTGGAAGTGATGTTGAATTTCATCATTGATGACTGGCTTAGCTGACAGCAGGGAGTCTGATTCAGGGCTGGTCTCTTCACCCTGAGCAGGACACTTCTGATCGCACTCGTCAAGTCCCCTTTCCCCCAGACGAGGGCATCCGAGACATCCAAGATAGGCATGTCAAGTTCAAGCTTCTTGTCATTCCACCATGCCCATGAATGAAACATCATTCCTCTGTGGTCAAGATGCAAAATACAGTACAAAATACAAAATATAGTTATGATCCAGCACATACAATGACAAATAATATCAGCACAAGTCCCTGAGTGGCATGGCCTGAAGATTGACAGGTTGACATAAAGTGCGAGATGCATGTTAATGTCAGACAGTATAATGTTACTGGCAGCAGTATAATAAACCAAGCAGTCGCATAAATATATAAGATATTTTCCTGGGTCTTGTGGATATTTATTGCTGGAGGTTATATTTTGGAGCAAATAGGTTGATGGAGAACATAAGTTGTATGGGTGTTGAGTACAAAATCCATCCTATTGTAGACTGCAGGGTGGACAATAACCTGAAACTCAGGTTCTAAATGCAAGTTGTAATAGTGGTTGGTATAACGTACCAGAGACTCAGGTTCAGTAAGGAGTTTGTACGCTTTCCCTGTGACCTTTGGGTGCTCCTGTTTTCTCCCACATTCCAAAAGACATGTGGGTTAGTAGGTTAATTAGTCAGATGGAAGTAATTGGGTGGCTTGTGCTTGTTGGCTAGAAAAGTCTGTTATTGTGCTGTATCTCTAAGTAATAATATAAATAATGTTATAGAGTCATACAGCATTGAAACAAGCCTTTCAACCTGACTCACCTGTGATGACCTGAGCTAGTCCAACTTAACTCATACCCCTCTAAACCAGGGGTTCCCAACCTGGAGTCTACGGACCCCTCAGTTAATAGTTAATGGTAGGAGTCTGTGGTATAAAAAAATTGGACACCCCTGCTCTGAACCTTTCCTTTCCATCTACTTCCCTAAATATCTTTTGAATGTTGTAATTGTCTAGGTAGAATAACAAAACATAAAGCAACACACAAAATGCTGAAGGAACTCAGCAGGTCAAGAAGCATGAAGAGGAGGGGAATAAAGAGTCGATGTTTCAGGCTAAGGTCCTTCATCAGAACTGGGATCCCGTCCTGGATTGTTGACTGTTTATTCATTTCCATAGATGCTGTGTGATGTGCTGAGTTGTTGCGGCATTTTGTGTGTTGATCTGGATTTCCAGCATCCATAGAATCTCTTGTGTTAACAATATTGAAAATGCACTTGGATAGGTCCATGGATAGGAAATGTTAAGAGGTATCTAGGACAACACAAACAAATGAGACTAACTTAGATGGGAAGCCTGGTCAGCATAGGTCACTTGGGTTGAACAGCCTTATTGCTGAAGGAATGTTCAGAGGCCATTTGGTCCCTTTTCAACTGTTCATCTCAGTTAGAGTGGAGATCACATCACAAACCAACTGCACTAGACACTGATCAGGTATACTACAAAAAGTAGTGGATTCAGCCCAGTTCACCATGGGTAAAGCCCTCCCAATTATTGAACACATCTACATGAAACACTGTTGTAAGAAAGCAGTATCCGTCATCAGGACCCCCACCACCCAGGCCATGCTCTCTTCTTGCTGCTGCCATCAGGTAGAAGGTACAGGAGCCTCAGGACTTGCACTACCAGTTTCAAGAACAGTTACTATTGTCAGGCTCTTGAACAAAAGGGGATAAATACACTCACTTGCCCATCACTGAGATGTTTTCCGCAACCAGTGATCCCAATGATCTCGCTTTTAGGACTCCTTATCACATTATCTCATGTTCTCATTATTTATTGCTTTTTTTATATTTGCCTTTGCATAGTTTGTTGTCTTCTGCACTTTGGTTGATCTTTCATTAATCCTGTTATAGGTACTATTCTATTTTCTGGGTATGCCCGCAGGAAAATGAATCTCAGGGTTGTCTTTGGTGACATAAATGTAGTATGGTGATAATAAATAAATTTTGACTTTGTTGTTCTTTATTTGCCTCCTGGCCCCAGGACAGTTTAGTTAACCTTGTGCCATAGCAAACCCAGGAAAGTGAAAATGTTCAGAACTGTGAACAGGAAGTGATGGGAAATGAAAAGCACCCTTGCTGCTTTGTTCAATCTCATCTTCTGTCAGCTAAACAGGATGGCCTTTGATGGATTGGGTGAAAGAGGTCTGATTGTTTTTCAGTCTCTCTTTGCTTATGTTGAGCTGACCTCAACCCCCGGATGCACAGCTGGAGTTAAGTGCTTTCCTCAAATCTAAGTACATCCAGCAGAGGAAAGCTTTCAGCTCTGTGCAGAAATTACCAATTCTAAAACTACCTTATTTTTATAGTTATTTATTTTTTGGCCAAATACATCACTAGAAAGGGCTGGAATTCGCTGCTCATTGGTAATTGTGCTTGAGATGATAGAGCAACAAAGATGGAAACTTCCCCTTTCACCCAGCTCATCCATTCTGACCGAGATGTCCATCAAAGCTAGTCCCACTTGCCCACATTTGGCCAATATCCCTCCAAACCTTTCCTAAACATGTGCCTGTCCTGGTGTCTTTTAAATGCTGTTAATGCACCTGCCTCAATCACTTCATCTGGCAGTTCATTCCATTTTTGGACTGTCATCTGGCATTGGTCAGACCCCGCTTGGAGCATTGTGAACAATTTTGGGTTCCTTATCTATGAAATGATGTGCTGGCATTAGAGAAGGTCCAGAGAAGGTTCACGAGAATGATCCTGGGAATAAAAAGGTTTACATATGAGCAGTGTTTGATGGCTCTGAGCTGGGACTCACTGGAGTTTAGAAGAATGGATGTAGAGAAGATGCTTCCTACAGTGGGGAAAACTAGGATCAGAGGGCACAGCCTCAGAATACAAAGGTATTCCTTTAGAACAGAAATGAGGAGAAGCTTCTTTAGCCAGGACGTGGCAAATCGTGGAATTCATCGTCACAGGCTCCTGTGGAAGCCAAGTCACTGGGTAAATTTAAAGCAGAGGTTGATAGGTTCATAATCAGTAAGGGTATCAAAGGTTATGGAAAGAAGGCAGGAGAATGGGGTTGAGAGGGATAATAAATTAATCATGATGGAATGGTAGAGCAGACTCAATGGGCTGAGTGGCCTAGATATGTTCCTTGGCTCATGATCTTATGATAAATTTGCCCCTTAGGTTCCTAGTAAATCTCTCCATTCTCAACATAACACTATGTCCACTACTATTCTAGTGAGAAAGATGTGGAGAGACTGATGAAATGAACAAGTGAAACTGAGAGAAACCATGAAACCTGTTTACATATGCACAAACTACCCCACAAACACCTGCAGCGTGATTTACACCATAGCCTTACAAGTCAGTATATTCATTACACATTGTTCTGATATGTAAGATTCTGGCCAAATCTAAACTCAACTAAACAAACTGTTCACTAATCCTTTGGAATTGACTTTTCCCATTAAAGTATGTTTGCTCTGCTAACAGTCAAACATCAAGCATATCTATATCGGACAGTTTATTATTTTGCAGTAGATAAACAGGATAATGACTGTAGAGTCAAAGGGGATGTTGTACCCATAATACCATAATGCATAGGAGCAGAATTAGGCCATTTGACCCACTGAGTCTGCTCCACCATCCTATCGTGGCTGATTTATTATCCCTCTCAACTCTTTTCTCTTGTCTTCTCCTTGTAAGCTTTGATGCCTTTACTAATCAAGAACCAATCAACCTCTGCTTTAAATATACCCAATGACCTGGCCTCCACAGCTGACCATGGCAATGAACTCCACAGTTTCACCATTCTCTGGCTAAAGTCATTCCTCCTTTTAATCTCTGCTCTAAAGGGGTCCTTCCATTTTGAGGTTGTGCCCTCTGATCCTAGATATATACTATAAGAAACATCCTCTCCACGTCCACAAGTTTGTTATAGCTGGGGCTGGTAATGGGGACAAACTCACACTGCCTATTAAATGCTCTCAATGGCATGTGCCGCAAGTAGCCTCTGACAACTGTCCAGTCCTGGCTTAGTTACTGAGTCCGGCAGAAGTGTTTTGACTGACAGAGAAGGGGAAAAAGTGGGTAACCAGCACCTTAAAATCAGTCACTTTGGGCAGATGGAGCTCAACAGCTGTGCTTGGCAGCTTATCTAGGAGAAGGAAAACTCTGATCGTAAACCTCTGCTGCTTTGTGGCTGTACCCACTCATGGGGAAGGATTCGGGAGGAAAACCCAAGTGAAAAATCCGGAGCTGGAGTCCCTAACCCAGTCCTATGTTGAGTTCAATGCTGACTGGAAATTCCTGTGATGCAATTTGTATTTGATATGCTCTCCACATCATATCGCCCAGGCTTGCATATCTAGGCAGCTAGGACGCAACAGCCACGGTTGATCCTGACTAATACAGGCCTGACTCATTCACTCATCTTAACTTCAGCAGGTACAGGCACAGAGCCATCAAACACTCTTCATACATTAATCCTTTCATTCCCGATGTCATTCTCCTGAACCTCCTCTGGACCCTCTCCAATGATGGCACATCCTTTCTTAGATAAGGGAATTAAAACTGCTCGCTGTACTCCAAATGTGGTTTGAATAATGCCTTATAAAGCCTCAGCATTACGTCTTTGCTTTTATATTCCAGTCTTCGCAAAATGAATACTAATATTACATTTGCCTTCCATTGCCACATTGTCACAGGTGTGATTTTAGTATCAAGAAGAATTTGGGACAAGATTTGGCAAAATGATCAGCAGAGTTCACTCTTTTCAAAATCATCTGGAACCTAAATATTTAGAGGACAGCTCTCAAGGGAACTGCAATCACTGTACAAACTCAGATACAGATACATGTGAGTAGATATCATATTTAGAATTAAGGTTTATTATAGCTTCATAAAATGGAGATTTCTGGTGTATACTACAGAAAGCAGAATTTATACTACTGGCTGACCATGGGTCATGAACTTTTGACTTATGGATTCCCCTGTTTTTTTTTAAAATTCACTGTCTTATACAATTTATGGATTATTTAGGCTCTGTCTGCTGTCAGAACCTAGGTACCAGTGAGGCTGCTGCAAACAAGCTTTTCACTGTACATATACTTGTATATGTAATAAATTTGACTTGACTACATATGAACAACCTCCCATAATATTATTAAAGTTAAATATTATTAACAGTATATTCAGTCTTATGAATGACAGAACTAATATTCTCTCTTTTGGTAATTGTTCTTTCTTATCAATATCATGTGCTTTTGATACCTTTCATTATAAAACTGTGAGGGTGTGGCTACCATGCAGTGTGATTTTTATGTATTTTCTGTCAATCGGACAAAATCAGCTGATAGAACCTGTTCATTACCTCTTTACTAAGGGTAACCTCCTCTGCACAGTTTGTAGCATGTTATGACATTTAATGTTTTAGTGCATTTTTCATCTGTGGTTTTGAACAAACTTCTAAAAGGGTTCTGGGTTGTGATATTGTGTGAGCCTTCATTAGTTAAAGTCACCCAAACTGGCTCCACCTGAACTCAGGCAGTAGGTATAAATGAAAAGTTAGCTATTGTTTTATTATTGTCACATGTACCAAGATACAGTAAAGAGCTTGTCTTGCATATGGTTCATACAGATCAGATCATTACACAGAGCACTGAGGCAGAACGTGGTAAAACAATAACAAGACCAAGTGCAGTACAGGTAAACAATGAGGTGCAAGATCTTTGTTGTTATGTATAGTTTTTCATAAATTCTTTAGTTTCAGAATCAGAAAAGAGACCTGAAGGGCAACTTCACACAGAGGGTCAGGATCAGATTTCATATCATCAGCATATGTCGTGAAATTTGTTCATTTTGCGGCAGTAATACATTGCAATATATGATACTAAAGGGAAAAAGAAAACTGTGAATTACTGTAAGTACATATAAAATAGTTAAATAAGTAGTGCAAAAAAAGAAATTAAAAAAAATAGTGAGGTAGTGTTCATATGTTCAATGTTCATTTAGGAATTGAATGGCAGCTGTTCCTGAATCATTGAGTATGTGCCTTCAGGCTTCTGTACCTCCTTTCTGACGGCAGCAATGGGAAAGGGGCATGTCCTGGGTGGTGGAGATCCTTAATGATTTCTTTAAATGCCTGCAAGAAAATGGATCTCAAATGTAGTATATGGTAACATATATGAATTTTCATGATGATTTTTACTTTGATTTACTTTGGGATAGATTGTGATGTCAAGAATCCATTTTATTGTACAAGACATCTGTTCAAGAGTCTGGAGGCTGGAAGTATGTGCTTTTTGTCTTTGAAAAAAATCTAATTGTGATGACAAACACTCATCTAAAGCATGGTATGTTGTTTCAGGGATGTTGTGAAGATTTTTATTTTAATCAATAGGTGCAACAAAGCAGTTATTGTGAGGTAATTCCTGCCAGCTTGTGTGATTCAGAGATGATTTGCTTTCCTGGCAATAATTTGCAGTCAATTAAAATTCTTCCCCTGAAGATGGTTCAGCTCTTTCACTGCAATAATTAACATTGCACTTATCAAAGGAGTGTCAATGGCCAACACTGTAAGCCAACGTGTTAGATGCAGAGAGGGGAATGTATCTGGACACACTGCAGATGGTCAACAGTGCAGCGAGCAAAGTCAATTTACTCAGTAAGTAGAGCTTATTTAAAGAACATAGAACAGGACAGCCCTTCAACCTCTGATATTGTGCTGACATTTTAACATATTCCAAGACTGATCTAACCGTTCCCTCCCCCATTACCCTCCATTTTTCTTTCATTCATCCAAGGGTCTCTTAAATATCCCTATGCATCTGACTCAACTACAACCCTGGCAGTACATTCCTTGTACCCACCACTCTGAGTGTAAAAAACCTCCCCCTGACATCCCCTCCATACTTTCCCCCAATCGCCTTAAAATTATGCCATCTCATATTAGCCATTTCCACCCTGGGAAAAGGGCACTGCCTGTCCACTTGATCTATGCCTCTTATCTTCCTAAACACCCCTGTCAAGTTGCTTCTCATCCTCCTTTGCTCCAAAGAGAAAAGCCCTGGCTCACTCAACCTATCTTCATAAGACATGCCCTCTAATCCAGACAGCATTCTGGTAAACCTTCTCTGCATCTTCTCTAAAGCTTCCACATCCTTTGTATAATGAGGTGACAAGAACTGAGAAAGAGTGTGGGAGGGGAGGGGTAGAAACAGAAACCAGGGCATTTTCTCAGAGTAAAAGCAGGCTAATTTCTCCAGCGGGTGAAGTGGAAGGGGTTGGATACAAGTATCATGTACAACTTCAGTACATGAGCTCACTCACAATCATATCACCATCCTCAATGACTTCTAGCTGATGACTTGATGACTCATTTCCAGTCTGGATGGAGATAATGGTGTCACCACCTACAGTATAGAATTCAAAAGCTACTGTAAGTTTTCAGAATATATGGATGGATTATTATTATTGTCACATATACTGGGGTACAGTGAGAAACTTTGCTTTGGATTCCAACCATACAGATCATCTCAGCACATCAGCGGTACAGGGAAAACATAACAGAATACAGAATAAATTGTCACACTTCTAAAATACGTAGCGGGCAGATAATAAGGTGCAAAAAGCTAGATTGTGAGGTTAAAAGTCCATTTTATCATTCCAGGGACCATTCACTAGTCTTTCAACAGCATGACAGAATCTCTCCTTGAGCCTGATGATACATGCTTTCTGGCTTTTGCATCTTCTGCTCGATGGGAGAGGGGAGAGTAGTGAATGCCCAGGCTGCTTTACCGAGGCAGCAAGAAATTTAGATAATGTCCATTGAGGGGAGGCTGGTTTCTGAGATGTGATCAGGTACGTCCACAACTCTCTAGAGTTTCTTGTGGCTTCTGCCAGAGCAGTTGCCAAATCAAGCCACAGTTATGCTTTCTATGGTGCATCAATAAAAATTAGGGAGGGTTGGTGGGATGTGCTGAATTCTTTTAGTCTCCTGGGGAAGTAGAGACACTGCTGCACTTCCCTGGTCGTTCTGTCCATATGGTTGGACCAGGTCAGGCTAAGGAAGCTGAAGCTCTGAATCCTCTCAACCTCAGCACCATTGGCATAAAGTGAGTGCACCTAATCTCTTCCTGCAATTTATAGTTCTATTGTTTGCTTCTATCACTACTGTCCATTTCTAATTACTGTTGAAATGAGTTGGTTCATGGATGACACTGCTGTGGGTCGAGAGTCACATATATCCAGGACAGGTTTCCTGCCTTGAAGAACATTAATAAACTAGATTGGTTCTTGCAACAGTCTAGTGACGTATTGCCACCATTCTAACCAACGTTTAAGTCCAGCATGTATTTGGTAAACTAAGTTCTAATTATCCAACCAGCATGTTTGAACTCACGCTTGTAGGTTCTGAGTTGGAATTCTACTAACAGTAACAGAATGCAGAATAAGTTGTTATGGTAACAGTAAGTACAATGCAGACAGACAACAAGGTGCAAGACCATAATGAGGGAGAATGTAAGGTCAGGATTCTGTTGTATTATAAATTGAAAGATACAGCACAGTAACAGACCCTCTGGTCCAAAAGCCCATGCAGCCCAATTACACCCATGTGTTCAATTAACCATATGTCTTTGGAAAGTGGGAGGAAACCAGAGCACTCGGAGGAAACCCATGTGGTCACAGAAGAACATACAAACTCCTTACAGACTTGAAGTGGAATAGAACCTAGTTTGCTAATAGTGTTGTGCTCACTTTCACCCAAACGGACCCATGATAATAGTAGAGCATTCCATAATATGAGTCTTTACGGGTGTTAGCACAGGCAAGAAGTGCAATGGTACTAATATCTTTTATTTTGAAATTGTTGCCTCTTTCTTGGGATCTCAATTAAATGGCTGCCCTAGTAGTTTAATAAAAGTCCATCCAGGTATTACCTCTGTATGAGGTAAGACAGTAGATGTTGAAAATTTACTCATTGCAAACAGTAACACAACCTTGTCTGACGTTGTCCTCACAGAAGACAATATCTCTCTATATTAAGAATGATCTAAGAATGATCTCGGGAATGACAGGGTTAATATATGAGGAGCATTTGATGGCTCAAGGCCTTAACTTTCTGAAGTTTAGAGGAATGAGGGAGGGTCTCATTGAAACCTGTTGAATATTGAAATAGATAGAGCGGACATGGAGAGGATGTTTCTAATAGTGGGGTAATCCAAGACCAGTTGGTACATCCTCAGAATAGAAGGACATCCCTTTAGAACATAGATTAAGAGGGATTTCTTTAACCAGCAGGTGGTGAATCTGTGGAATTCATTGCCACAGTTGAGTGTGGAGGCCAAGTCACTGGGTATATTTAAAGTGGAGGTTGATTGGTTTTTAATTAGTAAGGGTGCCAAAACTTACAGACAGAAAGCAAGAGAATGGAGTTGAACGAGATAATAAACAGGCATCCTACCTCTCCCGGAAGTTCTGGGAGTCTCTCGCATATTGACAGCAGCACCCTGACACCCACAAATTATATACAATGTCCCGGAAATCGATTATTTTGAGAGTGAGCTACCAGGGGGGGGGGAGAGAGAGAGAAAGAGAGGGAGAGAGAGAGAGCGAGAGAGAGAGAACGAGTGACAGACAGACGTAGTGAGAGAGTGACAGAGCAGGCATCCTGATTGGCCTCTCTTTGTGCTAAGTAGACCTATCAGTTTTCTCTGTGGGCGGGCTTTACAGTCCACCTCTCTCTCTTTCATTGTCCATCAGTTCAGTTTAGTGTCCTGCAGAGCCATGGAAGAGTGTTCCAAAGAAAGGAAAAATAAAACATACTTCACCCGAGACTACACTGAAGTTTACCCCTGTCTAATAGGGGTAAAAAATAAGACAGAATTCAGAAGTCAGCTGTCTCACAAAACACTTGTGAATCTGATGTCTTGCAAAATTAACACATTCATTGACACAGACTGCTATGAGGTTGAGACTTCTGGCAAAATGCTCAAATCTGCCAAGCAAGCCACATCACAGTACAAGGAAAGTTTGCAAAAGAAATAGAAAAGCTATTTGCATTAGCATTTAGCTATTAGCACAGTGTCACATTGTTGTGTACTTTCATAATCGAATGCCCTTGGAGATCGACTGGGGGGGAGGGGGATATGGGGTTGCAGGGGCTGGGGGTGTTGGTGCTACCTCCCTGAAATGAGTTTTTGCCCGGTGGGATGTCTGAATAAATCAGCCATAATGGACTGGCGTAGTTGACTTGGTAGGCCATTTGGATTAATTCTGCTCCTGTCTCATATGGCCTTTTGGTCATATGATCTCAGAGAGGGATATGAGGTGA
This sequence comes from Hemitrygon akajei, assembly GCF_048418815.1. Taxonomy (NCBI): domain Eukaryota; kingdom Metazoa; phylum Chordata; class Chondrichthyes; order Myliobatiformes; family Dasyatidae; genus Hemitrygon; species Hemitrygon akajei. The sequence continues at coordinate 1,824,473 of NC_133137.1, read as the reverse complement.
ATGCAGGAATCTGGAATTAACTGGGTGGTCATCATGAACGGCATGAACCCATTGGGCTGAAGGGCCTGTATCTGTGCTGTATTGCTCTATGACTTTATGACCATCAAGCATTTGGGCAATACTTGCATGGGGATTTTGGAGAAAATTGTTTTTTAGTAAGGTCTGTGGTCTGAGTTGCACTGTAAGAGAGGTGGTACAGAACCAATTTTTATCAATGCATTATTGAAAGCATTCTGTTTGGATGTATCATGGCTTGGTATGGCAACTGCTTTTGGTAGCATTTTGGTAGTGGTGTACATTCCATCTCAGGCCAATGTCAAACAGGCTCTAGATGATCTGAGCAATGGGATCAACATGCATGAAATAGCACACCCTGACACCTTTACCATCACAATGGGAGATTTTAACCAGGCCAGTTTGAAAAAATCACTATATAATCACCATCAACAAATCACGTGCAATACCATAGAAACCAACACACTGGATCACTGTTACACCACCATCAAGAGTGCCTACCATGCTAGTCCATGCCCTCACTTCAGGAGGTCTGATCACCCGGCTGTACTTCTACTCCCTGAGTATAGCCAGAGACTGAAGACTGCAGCACCAATAGTGAGGACCAAGAAGGTAAGGATAAAGGAAGCACAGGAGTGCCTACAGGATGGCTTTGAACCAGTGGACTGTACTGTATTCAGGGATTAACATTCAAATCTGGATGAGTATGCCACAGTTGTTACGAACTTCATTAAAACCTGTGTGGATGAGTGTGTGCCTACGCAAACTTGTACATTTCCAAACCAAAAGCCATGGATGAATCATCATCAGCTGAGGGCTAGGCTGATGGCATTTAAGTCTGGTGGCCCAGGTCTGTACAAGAAAACCAGGTATGACTTGTAGAGGGATATTTCAAGAGTGAAGAAACAATTCCGATAAAGGTTGGAGGTGACTTCGGATGTATATCAACTCTGGCAGAGTTTGCAGGACATTACTTCTTACAAAGTGAAACCCAACAGCATTAATTGCAGTGATGCTTCACCACCAGATGAGCTCAACTACAGCTGTGAAGATCCCTGATGTGCTTAGTGACTCTGTGATCTCTGTCTCAGAGGCCAATGTCAGGCTTTCTTTAAGGAAGGTGAACCCGCACAATGCGGAAGACTCCGATGGAGTAACTGGTCAGGCTCTGAAAACTTGTTCCAACCAACTGGCAGGTATTCAAGGACATTTTTAACCTCTCATTACTATGGTCAGAAGTTCTCAACCTACTTCAAAAAGGCAATAATTATACCAGTGCCTAAAAAGAATAATGTGAGCTGCCTTAATGACTATTGCCCAGTAGCACTCACATCGATGGTGATGAAATGCTTTGAGAGGTTGGTAATGGCTAGAATCAGCTCCTGCCTCATCAAAGACCTGGACCCACTGCAGATTAGCTATCACCACAATAGGTCTATGGCAGACGTAATCTCAATGACTGTTCACACAGCCTTAGATCACCTGGACAATACAAACACCTATGTCAGGATGCTGTTTGTTGACTATGGCTCAACGTTTAACAACATCATACTCACAGTCCTGATCAATAAGCTTTAGAGCCTGGGCCTCTGTACCTCCCTCTGCAATTGGATCCTGGACTTCCGAACCGGAAGACCACAATCAGTGCGGATTGGTGATAATGTCTCCTCCTCACTGTCGATTAACACTGGTGCACCTCGGGTGTGTGCTTAGCCCACTGCTCTACTCCCTCTATACTCATGACTGTGTGGCTAGGTATAGCTCAAATGCCATCTCTAAATGTGTTGACGATGCAACTATTGTTTGTAGAATCTCAGATGGAGATGAGAGGGCATACAGGAGTGAGATATACCAGGTTATTGAGTGGGGTCGCAGCAACAATCTTGCAAGAAGATGAAAGAGTGGACTTCAGGAAGGGTAAGACGTGGGAACACGAACCAATCCTCATGGAGGAGTCAGAAGTGGAGAGAGTGAGCAATTTCAAGCTCCTGGGTGTCAAGATCTCTGAGGATCTAACCTGGTCCCAACATATCAATGCCGCTATAAAGAAGGCAAGACAGTAGCAAGGAGTTTGAAGAGATTTCATTTGTCACCTAAAACACTTGAAAATTTTTATAGATATACCATGGAGACCATACTGACAGGCTGCATTACTGTCTGGTATGGGGTAGAGGGACTATGGCACAAGAAGGGAAGAAGCTACAGCAAGTTGTAAAATTAGTCAGCTTTATTTTGGGTATTAGTCTCTGTAATATCCAGGATGTCTTCAAGGAGTGGTGCCTCAGAAAGGTGATGTTCATTATTAAGGATCCCCATCACCCAGGATATACCCTCTTTCCATTGTTATTGTCAGGAAGGAGGTACAGAAGCCTGAAGGCACACACTCAGTGATTCAGGAACAGCATTTTCCCCTCTGCCATCCAATTCCTAAATGAATATTGAACCACTGAACACTACCTTACTTTTTTAGAACATATATTATTTCTGGTTTTGCACTATTTTTAATCTATTTAATATTTAATATAAATACTTACTGTAATTGATTTACTTATTTTATTTCTTTCTATATTTTCATGCATTGCATTGTACCACTGCTGCTAAGTTAACTAATTTGCTGGTGATAATAAACCTGATTCTGCTCTGTACATGACCACAAGAAATTACAGACACAGCTTGGCGCATTACTGAAACTAGCTTGCTCTCCATGCGTTCTGTCTATACCTCTTGCTGTCTCAGTAAAGTAGCAAACATAATCAATGACCCAACCCAGCCTGAACATTCTCTCTTCTCCCCTCTCTCACTGGCGGAAGAGAAAAAAGCTTGAACACGTGTGCCATCAGACACCAGGACAGCTTCTATCCCACTGTTATCAGACTCTTAATGGACCTTGTATGATAAGATGGAGTCTTGGCCTCATAGTCTGTCTCGTTATGATCTTGCACTTTATTGTTTATCTGTGCTGCACATTTCAGTAGCTTTTACACTCAATTCTCATGGTCATTGTTTTACCTTATTCTAGCTTAGTGCACTGTGTAATGGATTTGATCTGTATAAACAGTATGCAAAAAAAAACTTTTCCACTATATCTTGGTACGTGTAATAAACCAATACCAATCAGGAGTTTCAAAAGGAAATTGGGAAAATAACTGATTGGGCAATACATAAACACAGGGGATGGGTCTCCGTGGACTGAACTATTGAGGGGCAGCATGGATATAATTGGCCAAATGGCTTTCTGCAATGTTACTGCCATACAACAATACTGTGGATTCCTTCTATCACACTCTTGCTGCAGTCAGGTTAAGATAAATAAACTAAACACATATCAAGTTCAACACCTCTTCACTGAGTGACAAATTAATTCATTTAATGATTCCACCTCCAGTGTGTCAGGAGGCAATAGGTTAATAATTTTGCTAAACCTTTTAAATACAAGCATAATTAAAATGGAACATCTGTACACAGCACAGAATATGAAACATTGAGCAAACATCTGTTATTTTAATTGCCTGAGCAATTGTAAAAGTAAACAGAATTTAACTGAGAATTTTGTTTAAGAGTAACTGCAAAACTGTTGTTGGGAAATATTAGAAATATTTTCTATGAAATTTTTCTCATAACACCAACTCTCACACAACATCAGCAAAACCTGAATGTTGATGACAGGAGACAGAAACCAGTGGTCCATGAGCCAGTCCTCATTTGGGGATCAGCGATGGAGAGGATCAGTTAATTTAAATTCTTTGGCATTATCACATCAGAGGATCTGTCCAGGGACCAGCATGTAAGTGCCATTTCAAAGAAGGCAAGTCAGCACCTCTACTTTCTTAGAACTTTTTAGAAGCTTGTGCAGATTTGACATGTTATCTAAAACTTTGACAAGCTTCCACTGATACACAGAGAAGAGTATCCTGACTGGATTTATCATCACCTGGCATGGAAACATCAATGCCCAGTAATGGAAGAGCCTATAAAAAGTGCTGGATACAGTCCAGTCGATCACAGGAAAAGCCCTTTCCCGAATTTAGCATAGTCAATCACAGCCCAGTCAATCACAGGAAAAGCCCTTTCCCGAATTTAGCACATCTACAAGGAGTACTGCTACGGGAAAGCAGCATCTTTCATCCAGGAAACTGGGCAGGAGGTACAAGAGCCTTAGGTCCCACACCACCAGGTTCAGGAACCATCCTGAACTAGTAGACATAATTTCACTCATTGTGACTCTGAACTGCTTCCACAACCTGTGGTCACGCTCAACAACTCACGTTCTCAGTACTTATTTGTTTATTTGTCTGTTTGTTTATTTATTTATTGTTGTTCTTATTTGCACAGATTGTCTTATTTTGCACATTGATTGCTTGTTAATGTTTGTGTGTAGTTTTTCATTGATTCGTTGTATTTTTATCTGTTGTGAATGCCTGCAAGAAAATAAATCTCAGGGTGGTTTATGGTGGAATAAACAGTACGTACTTTGATAATAAACTTACTTTGAAATTTTGAGCAATCCATTTTTTAAAATTTGGATATCAATGTAGCTAATAGTGGGCACTACTCTGAAAGCAGGCTCATGTGGTGGGATGGAAAACTTGGGCTGCTGGAAATTCCAGCACCATCAAAATGGCTGTCTGCTCCCTGTTACTCAACTCCCACTGGGCAGGAGGAACCAAAGCCTGAGAACATGTATCACCGGGCTCAAGGACAGCTTCTATCCCGCTGTCATCAGAATCTTGTTCTGACCTTTCTTGAACTGCTTTTTTCTCATTGCTACCATCAGGGAGGAGGTACAGGAGCCTGAAGCCACACACTCAAATTTTAGGGACAGCTTCTTCCCCTCCACCATCAGATTTTGGAATGGCCAATGAAATCATGATCATTACCTCAGTATCTTTTGATCTCTTTTTACATTACTTATTTAATTTAATTTATACATATCTATACCTGTAGATTTCTTATCGTAATTTATAGTATTTTTATGTATTGTACTCTACTGCTGCTGCAAAACAAATTTCACAATAAATGTCAATGATAATAAACCTGATACTGAACTCTTGATCTCCCAATCTACCCCATCTCTGCCCTTCTACTCTATATATTTGCCTGCAGTGCATTTGCTCTGTAACTGTAACATTAAATTCTACATTCTATGCTAACAGTCTATGCTCCAAATCTATACTGGTACTGCTCCCCAACTTTTCCTTCGATATATTGACGACTACATTGGTGCTGCTTCCTGCACCCATGCTGAGCTCGTCAATTTCATTGACTTTGCCTCTAACTTTCACCCAGCCCTCAAATTCACTTGGTCCATCTCGGACACTTCTCTCCCCTTTCTTGATCTCTCGGTCTCCATCTCTGGAGATAGACTGTTCACTGACATCTTCTATAAACCACTGACTCCCATAACTACCTTGATTATAGCTCTTCCCACCCTGCTAAATGCAAAAATTCTATTCCCAGTTCCTCCGTCTCCGTCGCATCTGCTCCAAGGATGAGGCTTTCCGTTCCAGGACATCCCAAATGTCCTCTTTCTTTAAGAATCGTGGTTTCCCTTCTGCCTTCATCAATGATGCCCTCACCCGCATCTCCTCCATTTTCCGCACTTCACCCCTCATCCCATCCTCCCGTCACCACAACAGGGACCGTGTCCCCCTTGTCCTCACCTATCACCCCACCAGCCTCCGGATCCAGCATATTATCCTCCGCAACTTCCGCCACCTTCAACAGGACCCCACCACTAAGGACATCTTTCCCTCTCTACCCCTCTCTGCTTTTCTCAGGGATCGTTCCCTCCGCGACTGCCTGGTCCACACGTCCCTCCCCACAGATCTCCCACCTGGCACTTATCCCTGCAAGCGTAAATGCTACACCTGTCCCTACACCTCATCTCTTACCACCATTCAGGGCCCCAAACAGTCCTTCCAGGTGAGGCAACACTTCACTTGTGAGTCTGTTGGGGTAATCTATTGCATCCGGTGCTCCCAGTGCAGCCTCCTCTACATCAGCGAGACCCGACGCAGATTGGGAGACCGCTTCGTCGAGCAGCTACGTTCCATCCGCCACAACAGTCAGGATCTCCCGGTTGCCACTCACTTCAACTCTTCCTCTCATTCCTATTCGGATATGTCCATACATGGCCTCCTCTACTGCCATGATGAGGCCAAACTTCGGTTGGAGGAGCAACACCTCATATACTGTCTGGGTAGTCTCCAGCCCCTTAGTATGAACATCGATTTCTCTAACTTCCGGTAATTCCCTCCCTCTCCCTTCCCCATCCCACCTCTACTCTGTCTCCTCTTCTAGCTGCCTATCACCTCTCATGACTCTGCCTTCTTCTACTACCCATAGTGCTTTCCCCTTAGATTCCTTCTTCATCTCTCCTGCCTATCCCCTCCCTGCTTCCCCTCCCCCACCTCTTGATCTTTCCTCTGATTGGTTTTCCACCCTCCCCCCACCTTCTTTATGGGGCCCCTGCCCCCTCCTTCTTTAGTCCTGACGAAGGGTCTCGACCTGAAACATTGACTGCTTCTTTCAACGGATGCTGCCCGACCTGCTGAGTCCATCCAGCTTTTTTGTATGTCTTGATTTGACCACAGCATCTGCAGTGCACTTTGTGTTTAAAATTCTACATTCTGTTTTCATGTTCATTACCTCAATGTACTTATGTAAGGAATGGTCTGTTTATATGGGAAGCAAAAATAAAAAGTTTTTCACTGCTTATCAGTACAAATGACAATAATAAACAAATTCTCAATGCACGACTTCCTAATGTTGAGGTGTTCATGCAGCAGACATAAACTAAACTCACCACAGAGAGTTACTCAAACTTTAAGAAACTCTGGGGCGTAGGAGGCTGAGGGGAAATCTAATGGATATTTATAAAATTATGAGAAGTGTAGATAGATTCTTTTCTCCAGGCTGAAAATGTTGAATACTAGAGGGCACTGTTTAAAGAAGTGTGTGGGGCAACATTTTTGCACAGAGGGAGATGGGTGCCTGGAGTGCCCTGCCAGCAGAGGCAATGGAATAACGTACTGTAAGTAGTGGCATTTGTGAGGCGCTTGGCATACACATGAACAGGCAGGGATAGATAGATAGAAATAGATCGCGTGCAGGAAAATAGGATTAGGTTCATTTGGCATCATGATAGGCACAGATATCATGGGCTGAAGGGCCTGCTAGAACATTGGTCTATGTTCCAAGTACTGTTCCAATTAAGCAACAACTGTTAATTAGTATCAGTTTGGTATCTTTGAAATGCTGTTCAAACTCATTTTGTGGAATGACTGAAACTGAACTGATGACCAATTCCATTTTAATTAATTTGCTGTTCAACATGTTGCTTGTCTATTATTAATTTTCATTCTGCAAATTTCAAAGCTACACAGTCCTGTGTCACTCTCTTCAGTATCAGGTTTTTCATCAACAGCATACAGACTAGTGCTGTTTTTGAAACTGCAACTTGAACTTTTACCTTTTTCTCTTACCTGTGCTGTCCATTTAGTTTTGTCTGCCTGACATGCAATTTGTATGTGTTCTACTTTGTTGCATTTTCTGCGAGTTTCACCTTTAAATCTGCATTTGGCTGGTGTATGTGAGCCCCTGCCACAACAGTAACACAACTTGTTTGGTCAGGCTTGCTTCTGTTTAGATGCTGCAATTTTATTCAAGCTCACTTTCATTCCTGACTGCAACTCGATCGTGTCTGTCTTGGTTTCCATTGAAACAGCAATTTCCATTGCTCTTTTGAATATAAGTTGCACTTCAGTTAGGAGCCATTTTTGAATGCTTTCTTTTACGATTCTGCAAACTAAATGCTCTCTTAGTGTATCAAGACCACTACTGAACTGACGATGCTGAGACAATCTCTTCAACTCGGTACATATGCTGAAATGGACTCCCCCTCTTTTTAACTCTGTTTATGGAACCTAAAGCATCCTGAAATCAACAATGGCTTCCGTTCTAAGTATCCCTGCATCACTTTTACAACAGCAACAAAGCTAATTTCTGGTGGTTTGGTTGGAGCAGTCAAACTTTGAAGTAAACAGTATGCCTTTAAACTTAATACACTTTGCAAAATTGGTATTCACTTCTCATTGGCTATTTCATAGGCTGTTCCAATAGTTCAGTATATATGAGCTAATTATCTCCGCAATCAAACTCATCAATCTTCTGATGTAGACAGCCATTTCTGATATTTTTAATGATTGCTGTCACCTAGTACTTACTCTTTATAAACAGTGAATCTTTCCTTTTTCTGACTTAAAATTTATATGATAGTGTCTTCCCTTCCAAAGTCTGTCTCTTTGTATTTCAGCTTCACTAAGCTTTTTTTTCTTAGCAATATTTGTATTGGTTTTTTAAATCAAGAAAGCATAGTACAAAGGAGGTTTGTGCAGTACATAACAAATGTACCAATTGTACAATTCACATCTATGAGAGAGATGCACCCATAGTGCAATCATGTTTTGGTTGCCTCCCTGCCCTGACCCACCCCTCTCAATTCCCATCTTCAAGCCATCATTGCATTAGCAAACAGGGTTAAACAGAACCTTTATCCCCACAGAGCTGCATTGGTGTAGAGAAGGTGTGTTTTCCTAATGCATAAACTGTTGTATGTTTACACGTCTGAGTTTGTAGAATTTTACCGGAGAATGCTGAAAGTCAGGGAGTTATGTGCAGAGGAAAGGAAGAAGGGATGAACCTTTAGTTTGGCTGGGAATTCTGAAAATATTCAAGAAAGGGTCCCCACACCTTTTGGAACTTTATGTCCGAATTGAGAGTTGAATAATAGATCTTCTCAAGGTATGGACTGGTCATGATGTCCCTGTGCCACTGAGCATAGGTGGGTGGGGCAGCACCCCTCCACCTGAGCAAGAATGCGCATCTGGCCAAAAGAAAGGCTAAAGACAGTGTGTGACGTTTGGTTGTACTTAGGCGTGTGTCTCTCTTTCATGAGGTGCCGAAAAGTGTTAGGTTCTAGATTGTAATTAAGTATTTGGGATAGAGTTTGGAAAACATCTTTCCAGTATTTTTCCAAGCTAGGGCATGTCCAGTACATGTGAATAAGGGAAGCCTCACCCCTTTTGCATTTTTCACAGCAGGGATTAACATCTGGGTAAATGTAAGATAATTTAGTTTTAGACATATGGGCCCTGTGTATGACCTGGAACTGTAACAGGCAGTGGTGGGCACATAAGGAGGTTGAGTTAACTAACTTGAGAACTGAGTCCTATACATCGTCTGACAGTGAAAAATTTAAATCTTGCTCCCAGGCAGTTTTAATTTTGTGAAGGGGACTTGCCTCAGAACCGCTAGCATGTCACAAATAGTAGATATTAGACCTTTGCGCAATGGATTCATGCAGAGAAACATATCAACAACATTTGTGTCGGGTGCCTCAGTGAAGTTTGATAACTAAGGGCTGATAAAATGTTTGATTTGCAAATATCTGAAGAAATGAGTGTTGGGTAAGTTAAATTTTGTAGACAATTGTTCAAATGATGCAAAGCAGTTGTCTATAAAAAGATCTTTAAAGCGCCTGATGCCTTTTCTATACCAGTCTTGAAATGTTGGATCATGAAGGCTGGAAGAGGTGATTGAAAGAGAGAAACCATAGAGACCTTTCTGAACTGAACCCATACTCTCAGGGTGTGTCTGATAACAGGATTAGCAATTGGTTTAGGTGTAAGAAAAGGGGGTGCTGATCCAAGAAGTGCAGAACTAGAGAAATTCTAATAGAGTTCAGCTCCATTGCCACCCATATTGGGCAGTCAGATTGGTTGTGGAAATGAGACCAAAAGATGAGATAGCGTATGTTAGCTGCCCAGTAATATAAGTGGAAATTGGGCAGAGCCATGCCCCCAACACTTTTAGATTTTTTGAAGATGGACACTTGCCCTTCCATCAGTAGGATGATATGACTGAGACTAGCAAGTCAAAGAAGACTTAAGGAATGAAAATTGGTATGGATTGAAAAAAGTATAAGAATTTAGGAAGGATGTTCATTTTGACAACATTAATTTGGCCCAGCAGGGACATGGACAGGGGTGACCACTGTGCTGGGCTCTGTTTTGTATGATTTGACACATTAGTGAAATTTTCTCGAAAAAGACACAAATTCCTTGTTACTTTGACATCAATGTAAGTAAATTGGTTATTCACTACCTTAAAGGGGAGGTTATGGAACTCTGATGCTTGTGCTTCTCCATTTATTGGAAAAAGTTTTCTCTTGTGTAAATTAAGTTTATATCCTGAAAACAGGCTAAATTTGTCAAGGAGTGAGAACATGGTGGTAAGGAGGTGATCGGGTTTGATATAAAAAGTAAAAGATCGTCAGCATAAAGGGAGTCTTTGTGCTCAACTCCCTCCCTCCAAATCCCTGTCAGATCTGCACAACTACAGAACGCAATCGCCAGTGACTCTATGGCCAGATCAAAAAGTAACAGGCTTAAGGGGCACCCTTGGCGGGTTTCACATTTGAGATTGAAAAGTTGGAATTGCTGAGAGTTGGCCAAAACAGAGGCAGTGAGACACAAATATAACAGTTTAATTCACATGATGAAACTTGGTCCAAAATCAAATGTTTCTAAAACAGCAAAGAGGTAATTCCATTCCACATGGTCAAATGCTTTTCCTGCATCTAAGGAGATAACACATTCAGGAATCCCAACTGAAGGTGAGTATAAGATATTTAAAAGATATGTTAAAAAAGGGGAGATGGTTTTTGACAAAATCAATTTGGTCTTCAGAATTAATAGAGGGTAGGACATTCTCCAATCTACTGGCCAGAACTTTAGCTAAGATTTTGACATCAACATTTAACAGAAAGATTGACGTGTATGAGGATTGTATGAGGTGTTGGTCTAGTAGCGTGGAGATAACCTCTACTGTCAAGCCAGCTGCTGAATCGTCTTTCTTCCCGGATTTAGTTCTCTTTGAGGTCATTGTGGAGCAAGTTAAGTCACAGGCAGGGGGAAGGGCAAAAAAGTCCAACTGTTTGGTATGAGTAAAGGGGCAATAAGGAGTGTGAAAATAGAAAGTAGGTCAGAGTGCACATTCTCTGCGACTACTCCATTTGGCTACCAACTAAGTCCACTAAGCCGTTTTTTTAAACTTCAAATGTCTCACTCTGCTTTAACAGGCTGGTAGCCATCTCAGGTCCATTTCAAAATAACTCATTGCCAATGTTATGTTTTGGAACTTGAAAACATTAAATTAATTCAAAGGAAGACACAGGGAGTCTGAAGTGTGGGTATAACTTTGTCTATACTTTAAGTGAGGTGTGTGCGTATCATGCGGTAGTGTGATGACGTATATAATTAACGTATTTTTACATATAGCCTGCAATTAATTTAAGCGCAATATCCATGGTCAACTCTGACTGACGGAGGCCTCAGCAGCAGAAAAAGTATTCACCCCCCTTGGAAGTTTCCATATTTTATTGTTTTACAACATTGAATCACAATGGATTTCGTTTGGCTTTTTTGATACTGAACAACAGAAAAATAATCTTTTGTGAAAACAGATCTCTACAAAGTGATCTAAATTAATTACAAATATAAAACACAAAATAATTGATTGCATAAGTATTCACCTCCTTTGGCAGCAATTACAGCCTTGAGTCTGTGTGGATAGGTCTCTATCAGCTTTGCACATCAGGACACTACAATTTTACCCCATTCTTCTTTACAAAACTGCTCAAGCTCTGTCAGATTGCATGGGGATCATGAGTGAACAGCCCTTTTCAAGTCCAGCCACGAATTCTCAATCGGACTGAGGTCTGGACTCTGACTTGGCCACTGCAGGGCATTAACTTTGTTGCCTTTAAGCCATTTCTGTGTAGCTTTGGCTTTATGCTTGGGGTCATTATCTTGCTGTAAAACAAATCTTTTCCCAAGTCACAATTAAGTTGCGGACTGCATCAGGTTTTCCTCTAGGATTTCCCTGTATTTTGCTGCATTCATTTTACCCTCTACTTTCACAAGCCTTCCAGGGCCTGCTGCAGTGAAGCACCCCACAGCAAGATGCAGCCACCACCATGCTTCACGGGAGGGATGGTGTGTTTTTGATGATGTACGGTGTTTGGTTTACACCAAACATAGCGTTCAATCTGCTGGCCAAAAAGCTCAATTTTGCTTTCATCAGACCATAGAACCTTCTTCCAGCTGAATTTAGAGTCTCCCACATGCCTTTTGCAAACTCTAACCAAGATTTTAGTGAGATTATTTTCAACAGTGGCTTTCTCTTTGCCACTTTCCTATAAAGCTGCCACTGGTGAAGCGCCCGGGCAACAGTTTATGTAAGCCAAATTAAATCCACTGTGATTTAATCCTGTAAATTAATAAAACAGAAAAAGTCCAGGTGGGGGGGTGTGAATACTTTTTATAGGCATGGTATGTATTTAAGATTACACAAATATGATTGAAATATGAAAAACACAACAGTTCAGTGGAAATTTCTGCTTGAAAACTGATCCTGTGATGTTTTCTGCAATATTTATTTGCTTCAAAAGCATCAATTGTTACAGTTTAAACATTACCTCTGGCATTACTTACACACTTTAGGTTAAGTTGATATCCAGGATATTGCCCCATTCCTCAGATGAGCTGGTTAGAATTTTAGACAACTGAAATGTGATCGTTTCTAAGACAAAATGCCTCGAGCAGTGTCAGAAAGATGGCCCTTTAAATCGTCTTGTTTGGTTGGACCTTTTTGATTTCCTTCATCTGTATTAATAACATTGCCTTTGGCAGGAGAAATGCTTCTTGGTCAATCTTCCACTGTGCATCTGCACTTAGTTAATGCAAGTGTAAGGCAAAATAAATGAAGATAAAGTGGAACTATTCTGATAATGCTTTCATACTAAGAGCACGCTGATAGAAAATGTACTTAGTTAAGTTCTGCTACAGCTTGTTAGTGATGGCAGTAACTCATCAGGCAGCTCTCTGGAGCTGAGTGTTATTTCCCTCTTCCCTTTGGCAGTCCCGTGGGTACCATGAACTGGTACAGCAATTCAAATGTGCATGGACGTAAAAAGCTGCAGAGTTGTGGAGTCATGGGCCAACCTCTCCACACCAATGGTAGTATGTATCTATAGCAGGCACTGCCTCAAGAAGGCAACATGCATCATCAAAGATCTCTACCATCTGTCTTCTCACCATTGGATAGGAGACACAGAGGCTTGAAGTCAATAGACAATAGACAGTAGGTGCAGGAGTAGGCCATTTGGCCCTTCTAGCCAGCACCACCATTCACTGTGATTATGGCTGATCATACACAATCAGTACCCCGTTCCTGCCCTCTCCCAATATCCCTTGACCCCACTATCTATAAGAGCTCTATCTAACTCTCTCTTGAATGCATCCAGAGACTTGGCCTCCACTGCCTTCTGGGGCAGAGCATTCCACATATCCACCACTCTCTGGGTGAAAAAGTTTTTCCGCATCTCTGTTCTAAATGGCCTACCCCTTATTCTTAAACTGTGGCCTCTAGTTCTGGATTCACCCATCTGCGGGAACATGCTTCCTGCCTCCAGTGTGTCCAATCCCTTAATAATCATATATGTTTCAATCAGATCCCCTCTCATCCTTCTAAATTCCAGTGTATACAAGCCCAGTCACTCCAATCTTTCAACATATGACAGTCCCGCCATTTCGGGAATTAACCTTATGAACCTACACTGCACTTCCTCAATAGCAAGAATGTCCTTCCTCAAATTTGGAGACCAAAACTCCACACAATACTCCAGGTGGGGTCTCACCAGGGCCCTGTACAGCTGCAGAAGGACCTCTTTACTCCTATACTCAATTCCTTTTGTTATAAAAGCCAGCATGCCATTAGCTTTCTTCACTGCCTGCTGTACCTGCATGCTTGCTTTCATTGACTGATGTACAAGAACACCTAGATCTCGTTGTACTTCCCCTTTTCCTAACTTGACTCCATTTAGATAGTAATTTGCCTTCCTGTTCTTGCCACCAAAGTGGATAACCTCACATTTATCCACATTAAACTGCATACATTTGCCCACTCACCCAACCTGTCCAAGTCACCCTGCATTCTCATAACATCCTCCTGACATTTCACACTGCCACCCAGCTTTGTGTCATCAGCAAATTTGCTAATGTTACTTTTAATTCCTTCATCTAAATCATTAATGTATATTGTAAACAGCTGCGGTCCCAGCACTGAACCTTGTGGTACCCCACTGGTCACAGCCTGCCATTCCGAAAGGGACCTGTTAATCACTACTCTTTGTTTCCTGTCAGCCAGCCAATTTTCAATCCATGTCAGTACTCTGCCCCCAATACCATGTGCCCTAATTTTGCCCACTAATCTCCTATGTGGGACTTTATCAAAAGCTTTCTGGAAGTCCAGGTACACTACATCCACTGGCTCTCCCTTGTCCATTTTCATAGTTACATCCTCAAAAAACTCCAGAAGATTAGTCAAGCATGATTTTCCCTTCATAAATCCATGCTGACTCGGACTGATCCTTCTACTGCTATCCAAATGTGTCGTAATTTCCTCTTTTATAATTGACTCCAGCATCTTTCCCACCACTGACGTCAGGCTAACCGGTCTATAATTCCCTGTTTTCTCTCTCCCTCCTTTCTTGAAAAGTGGGACAACATTAGCCACCCTCCAATCAGCAGGAACTGTTCCTGAATCTATAGAACATTGGAAAATGATTACCAATGCGTCCACGATTTCTAGAGACACCTCTTTAAGTACTTGGGATACAGACCATCAGGTACCGGGGACTTATCAGCCTTCAGACTCAACAGTCTATCCAACACCGTTTCTTGCCTAATAGAAATTTCCTTCAGTTCATCCTTTACCCTAGTTCCTTTGGCTACTATTACATCTGGGAGATTGTTTGTGTCTTCCCTAGTGAAGACAGATCCAAAGTACCTGTTCAACTCGTCTGCCATTTCCTTGTTCCCCATAATAAATTCACCCGTTTCTGTCTTCAATGGCCCAATTTTGGTCTTAACTATTTTTTTGCTATTCACATACCTAAAGAAGCTTTTACTATCCTCCTTTATATTCTTGGCTAGTTTACCTTCGTACCTCATTTTTTCTTGGTGTATTGCCTTTTTTGTTATCTTCTGTTGCTCTTTAAAAGCTTCCCAGTCCTCTGGTTTCCTGCTCATCTTTGCTATGTTATACTTCTTCCCTTTATTTTTATACTGCCCTTTACTTCCCTCATCAGCCACGGCTGCCCCTTACTCCCCTTAGGATCTTTCTTCCTCTTTGAAATGAACCAATCCTGCACCTTCTGCATTATTCCCAGAAATACCTGCCATTTTTGTTCCACTGTCTTCCCTGTATTGTTCCATTGAACTTTGGCCTCACACCACCAGGTTCAGGAAGAGCTACTTCCATCCGCCATTCGGTTATAGAATCATAGAGTCATAGAGCACCACAGCTGATGCACTATCAATAACTCCAAAAGACTGAAAGTAGAGTAAATACTGAAAGGCTTTTATTAGCAGTAAAATGGATCCACGTCCATGCCGGATGACTGCCCTGGACTGAGGGAGGAGCAGTGACACAATCACCTTTATCCAGGGGTCTGTGGGAGGAGCCACAGGAGCAGTCAGCAGAGGAGCGTGTCCAGACAGGTATACATGGTTTACCACAACAGCACAAAAACAGGCACTTTAGCCCATCCAGGCCATGCTGAATTGTTAAATGTTGCAATTGAACCCACATCCACCACTTCCACCTACAGCTCATTCCACACTTACACCACACCCTCTGAGTGAAGAAGTTCCCTCTCAGGTTCCCCTTAAATAGTTCACCTTTCACCCTTAACCTATGACCCCCAGTTCTAGTCTCACTCAACTTCAGTGGAAAAAGCCTGCTCGAATTCCCTCTATCTATATTCCTCATAACTGTGTATACCTCTATTAACTCTCCCCTCATTTTCCTACACTCCAGGGAATAAAGTCCTATCTTGTGCATATGGCAATAAACTCCACTTTAACTTTGATCTAACATTCACTGCCCCAAAGAGTGTTAGACTCAGTTTCAAAGGGAGCCTTCTGATAAAATTGCTAAAAAAATGGAAATATACTTAGAGAAAAATATTGTAGGGCTTTGGGAAAGGAGACGGCCAACACAACAGTTCTTTCAAAGAGCTAGCTTAGGCATGATGGGACAAATGACCTGCTTCTCTGCTGTACAACAATAAATTCAACTCAACTTGACGGGGTCAAGGAGAGTGGCAGCAACAGTGGACGATCTGGCACGACAGTTGCCTTGTCTCTAATATACATGAGGGGAGGGAAAAGTCTAAGTGAGTGGTAGTGGTGGATGTAAATAACACATTTCACAGTAAGTTTTGATGTACATATGATAAATAAAGCTAAATAAAGCGGAAGAGAAGAAATCAGGTGGAAGATCTTCTATAGTTGTACCGTGGAGAACATTCTGACAGGCTGCATCACTGTCTGGGATGGTAGGGGTGGGGCTACTGTACAGGACCAAAAAGAAGCTGCAGAGGGTGGTAAATTAGTCAGTTCCATCTTAGGTACTAGCCTAAAAAGTACCCAGGACATCTTCAAGGAGCGGTGTCTCCGAAAGACAGTGTTCGTTATAAAGGACCTCCAGCACCCAGGTCATGCCCTTTTCTCACTGTTAGCATCAGGTAGGAGGTACAGAAGCCTGAAGGCACACACTCAGCAATTCAGGAACAGCTTCTTCCCCTGTGCCATCCGATTCCTAAATGGACATTGAACCTGTGAACACTACCTCACTTTTTTAATATGTAGTATTTCTGTGTTTTGTATGATTTTTAATCTATTTAGTATACTTATATTGTAATTGATTTACTTATTTATTTATTTATTTATTTTTCACTGCATTGTATTGTGCATTGCATTGAACTGCTGCTGCCAAGTTAACAAATTTCACACACATGCTGGTGATAATAACGCTGATTCTGATTCTGATCTGGGTTGGCATGGAATGGTGGGGCTGAACACTAGTTTGTTTTCTGCTTTCGGGCTTTGATGCTTTAATCTTGCTCATGGTCCATCCCAGCACTCTCTTCTCCAGCAATTCATCTGCTTCAAGGTGGAATTGGTTTATTATTGTCATCTGTATGGAGTACAGTGAAAAGCTTGTCTTGTATACTGTCCATGCAGATCAAATCATTACACCGTGGATTGACGTAGAAAAAGGCAAAACAATAACAGAATGTAGAATAAATTGTAACAGCTACAAAGATTGTAACAAGGTAAGATTAACTTGATTTGTCACAAGTACATCAAAGCATACGGTGAAAGGTGTTGCTTGCGTCAACAACCAACGGGGACTCCGCCTCCCGCTTATGGACAAGTAAGACTCAGTTGCTTCTTGTCCGCCTTTAATCTCTCCCTTTTCCGATTTAAACTTTGAAATTTCAACTTTATTCAGTCGAATCTGTACAGCAATGGTTATAATTATGGCTACTTTGAAGAGCACCAGGCGAAATCCAGACCCAACAAACAGAAAGTCTAAAAAAGCTGATGAGTTCTAGGAAGAACCTTCTTGGGTTAAGAGATTAGAGTCTCGAATCAGCAGTATTAGCACTGAAATAACTCAACTAAAAGAGAAATTTGAAGAAAGCATTGAGTCTTTGAGCTTCGATCTTAAAGAAGTTAGTTGATATGCGGCTGACCTTTCTTCTCGTTTGGATAATGCTCAACAATGAATCGTGGATTTGGAAGCTCGATCGCGTCGGAATAATATTCAAATTGTTGGATTAAAAGAGAAATCAGAATCTGCCGATGCACTGGATTATTTTGCTAAAATATTTCAGTCTTTATTTCCGGAGGTTTGTTCACAACTCCCGGAGATTGAATGTGCTCATAGAACCGGTGCTTTAAAATCTTTGGATGAAGGTAAAAACAGGCATATTGTTGTGCGTTTTCTCCGTTTTAGAGACAAGGACTGCATTATTAAGCTTGCAAGAAAACAAAGATTATTTCAATTTCCAGGTTCAGAAGTTCGCTTTTTTGAAGATTTTCCACGTGAAATTGTTAAGAAACGTGCTGCATTCACTTCTTCTATGAAGCTAGCGTATCAAAAAAAGCTTTTTCCATCATTACAGTACCCAGCCAAATTAAGGCTTTTTGTTAAAAGTTCTGGAGCTCGTATTTTTGATGATCCAGCTGAAGCAGTGCGTTTTATTA
This sequence comes from Hemitrygon akajei, assembly GCF_048418815.1. NCBI lineage: Eukaryota > Metazoa > Chordata > Chondrichthyes > Myliobatiformes > Dasyatidae > Hemitrygon > Hemitrygon akajei. The sequence continues at coordinate 1,806,279 of NC_133137.1, read as the reverse complement.
ACTCTTTGTCTGACGAGTCCGATGACGAGTCTGAAGCCTGAAGTTTGAATGATCTATAATAGTTTGATTGTCTCGTGGTGTAAAGTGATGAAACTGGAAGATTTGATGGTTATAGAAAGTCTTTACCTTAAAATGTATTTTTATCTTTGAAAAAGACTGGTTTGGATGGTTTTAACCTCCGAAGATATAGCGGGAGAACTGTTGAAAGACTGTAGATAATTCTGAACCATCTAAATTTTTTTTTCTACAGCATTTAAATGAACCAACTGTTTTTTTTTGTTCTGTATGCTTTTGTAAAGTTTTTAAAAATAATTTAATTTTTAATTAAAGTAATTTTTACGTTTTAAAGAAAGACTGGATAATTTAAAGATGGCGATTGTTTTTCTATTGTGCAAATATTTCAATGACGATGAGTCTGAAGCCTGAAGTTTGAATGATTTATAATGGCTTGAGTGTCTCACGGTGTAAAGACTGATAAGATTGGAAGATTTGATGGTTACAGAAGTCTTTACCTTAAAATGCATTTTAATCTCTGAAAAAGACTGGTTTGGATGGTTTTAACCTCAGAAGATATAGTGGGAGAACTGTTGATAGGCTGTAGTTAAGTTTGAACCATCTAGAATTTTTTTTCTGCAGCATTTAAATGAATTAATTGTTTTTTTTAAATTCCGTATGATTTAGTGAAGATCTTTTAAGTAATTATTTGGATTTCCTTGTGTTTTAAAGATAAATTGGACAATTTAAAGATGGCGATTGCTTTTCTTTTGTGCAAATATTTCAAGAATTGTTTTGGATGTGTTTTTCTTCCCTTATCTAATATTATGAAGGTTACTCTCAAATTGAAGGTCGTTTTGTCTTACAAGAAAAACACTATCCCTCCAAGTTAATTATATTGTGATGTATGTCGAATGTAATGAGATTTGTGTTCAGTAGAGGAAGATAGAGATTACTTTAAAAAAAAATTTTATTACTTAGGTAGGCGGAGCTGTATCTGCATCTATGCTTTTCTTGGTGCTTGCATCGATTGATATTGACTTGTTTCTGGGCTTTGTAGTTTGGGTGTTTTTTTTTCTTTTTTATTCCCATTATGGAAACCCGGAGCATATGCTAATTATTTTTATTGTTGTTCATCTCCACCATTTTCGACCACCTTATCCTGACATGCGTCTAACTACTCTTTTTAGATACAAAGTTTCATGATGATATCTAAACAGCTAAATGTTTTAATTTGGAATTTTCGCAGTTGGAATCATCCTATTAAGCTTAAGAAAACATTTAAAGTTATAAACCGATTCCAGCCTGATATAATCTTTGCTCAAGAGACGCATATCAGGTTATGTGATAAAAATCGATTTTTTAAATTTTGGAAGGATCCTCAGTTTCATGCAAACTCCCAGAGTAAAACTAGAGGTGTCTCTATTTTTATTGATTCCAATATTCCTTTTCACCAGGAGGATATTATAGCTGATATTAATGGTAGATTTTTGATTGTTAAAGGAATAATTTGTAATAAGAAAATGGCTTTGGTTAATATTTATGGACCAAATGTTGATGATCCCTCATTTTTTAAAGCCGTTTTTGCTTTATTACCTGATTTAAATGAATATATGTTATTAATGGGTGGTGATTTTAATACTTGTTTAAATCCTTTAATGAATAAGTCATCATCCAAATATCAACTCCCTAATCATTCTGCATCACTTATTAATTCTTTTTTAATTGATGGTTTATGGTTTAATTGAGATCTGGAGGCATATGCACCCTGGTGATAGGGAATACTCTTTTTTCTCACATGTTCATAATAAATATTTGAGAATCAACTATTTTATAGTCGACCCTCGACTTTTATCTAATGTTCAGAAATGTGAGTATGATGTGATTGCTATCTCTGATCATGCTCCTTTAAACTTAATATTTGAATTGAAAGATATTGTTTCTATCAGACCATTTTGGCATTTTCCAGAACATTTATTACAAAGTTCAGAGTTTGTTGAGTTTATTGAAACTCAGATAAGAGAGTTTTTTCTCTTTAATAATATAGGAAACGTCTCAAAGTTAGTAATTTGGGATACATTTAAAGCTTATTTACATGGTCAAATTATATCGTATATAGCTAAAATGAAGAAACAAACAAGAATGGAATTAGATAAAATCTCTAAACAAATTAAAGAATTAGATAACATCAATGCAATCTCTCCAAATGTTATTTCATTTAAAAAAACAGTAGAATTACAATCACAGTATAACTTATTGCCAACATATCCTATTGAAGGATATTTGCTTAAATTGAAAAGTCAATTTTATATTTTTGGGGATAAAGATAATAAGCTTTTAGCGTCCCAATTAAGAGCAGCTAGAGCTAAAAGACAAATTTTAAAGATTCATAAAAATAATGGAGATATAGTAAGTAATCAGGAGGATATTAATAATACTTATCAAGATTTTTACTCTGATCTTTATAGATCTCAATTTCCTGCAGATTCCTCCAAAATGAAGGCTATTTTTACATAAGATTAAATTTCCACAAATTTCTGATGAAGATCAACAGATGCTTGATGCTCCAATTACCAAGTATGAAATTCAGGAAGTTATTTTATCAATGCAATCAGGTAAAGCTCCTGGACTTGATGGTTATTCGGTGGGATTTCACAAAAAATTTGAAAGATTACTTTCTCTGTATCTTTTGGAAATATTTCATGAATCCTTTGAGAAGGGTAATTAATTTACCTTCTTTTTATGAAGCATCTATTTCCTTAATTCTTAAAAAAGATAAAGATCCTGTTGAAAGCTCATCATATAGACCTATTTCGCTATTAAATGTGGATGCAAAAATTCTTTCTAAAATAATGGCTAATCGCTTGGAAAATATTTTAACTAAAATCATCTCTATGGACCAAATGGGCTTTATTAAAGGCCGTTACTCTTTCTCTAATATTCAGAGATTGATGAACATTATATATTAACCATTACCTAAGCAACCTCAATGTGTTATCTCTCTCAATGCAGAAAAGGCATTTGATAGAGTTGAGTGGCCATATTTGTTTAAAGTATTAGAAAAATTTGGTTTTGGTAATAATTTGAATAGATGGATTCAAATGATTTATAAGAACCCTATTGCCATGGTCATTACTAATAATTACAGTTCTTTTTTTTCACTTTCTCGTGGTACTAGACAGGGATGTCCATTAAGCCCTTTATTATTTAATCTTGTATTGGAAACTTTAGCTATAACATTACGTGAAGCTAAAAACATTCATGGCATTTCTATAAATGGAACCATACATAAGATTTCACTTTATGCAGATGATCTTTTGATTTTTATTTCGAATCTTGAGGATCAATTCCTAATCTTTTGGAAACACTTATAGATTTTAGTAAATTTTCAGGATATAAACTTAATTTGAATAAAAGTGAATTGTTTCCATTAAATGCTCCTATTAGTATATATAATGATATTCCTTTTAGAGTTGTTAATACATTTAGATATTTAGGTATTATAATTACTAAAATATATAAAGATCTTTATAAAGCTAAAATAGTTCCTTTAATAGACTCCATGAAACAACTATTTTCTAGATGGAATCCACTTACTCTTTCTTTAATAGGTCATATCCATGCTGTGAAAATGATGATTTTACCTAGATTTTTATATATTTTCCAAAATATACCTATCTTTTTAACTAAAAAAATTTTCGATCAAATTGACTCTCTTATTTCTTCCTTTATTTGGAACAATAAGAGACCAAGAATTAGTAAGTATCATTTACAAAAATGTAAAAAAGATGGTGGACTTGCACTTCCTAATTTAAGACTGTATTATTGGGCTGTGAATATTAGACAATTATGTTTTTGGTTATACTGGCTCAATAAGAGCCAAAAACCATTGAGTTGATTTGGAAATAAAAGCTGTTAAACAATTTCATTTAACTTCAACATTAGGAGCTCTATTACCTTTACAGCTCTCTAAAATTCTAAATTTAAATCTTTACCCGGTTATTAAACAATCCCTACGGATTTGGGTTCAGCTTCACAATTTTTAAAATTTTAAACAATTTAAGTTGTTTTGATTTTTATATTGAAACTTTTCATTTAAACCTTCAATAACCGACCCCATTTTTCTCCTATGGAGAAATAAAGGAATCCATTCTTTTACAGATATATTTTGTGATGGTTCATTGATGACTTTTGAAGAGTTAATTAACAAATATTCTCTCGCTCATACATATTTTTTGCAATATTTTCAGGTTAGACATTTTTTACAACAATATTTACCTAAGTTTCCATATTTACAAGAATCTGATTTGTTGGATACCATTTTGAAGTTGAATCCTTTAGTGAGAGGTTCCATTAGCAGAATTTATAATTTATTTTTGTTACAAAAAGAGAACCTATCACTAAAGATTAAACAAAATTGGGAGAGAGAACTTAATATGACCTTTGTTAATGAAGATTGGCTTTGAATTTTGAAAAACATAAATTCTTCTTCTGTATGTGCCAACCACTGTTTAAATCAATTTAAAATTGTTCATCGTTATTATTTAACAAAGGAGAGACTATCTAAAATATTTCCTAGTATAGACAACCACTGTGATAGATGTAAAACTGAAGTAGCTACTTTGTCACATATGTTCTGGTCATGTTCTTCATTAAAATTGTTTTGGAAATCTTTATTTTCTACAATTTCTAAAGCTCTGAAAATAAATTTACAACCTAATAGATTGACTGTTCTATTTGGAATAGTTCCGCATCATATTCAGGGTATTTCATCTTCAGATCAACATGTAATTGCATTTGTTACATTATTGGCAACTAAGGCTATTCTATTAAAATGGAAAGATATCTCTTCCCCTACATTAATTGAGTGGTTTTCTCAAGTAATGTTATGTCTCAGTTTGGAAAAAATTAGAAGTAGAACTTTTGATCCCCGATTCGATTTTGAGAGAAGATGGGGCTCTTTTGCCAAATATTATCATTTACTTTGAATTATTCTATATGGTTTCCTTCCAATTTTATTTTTTTTAAATATGAATTGGCGGTTGATGACTCTTTTTCTTTATATATTTAGATAATGGTTAAACATATTGCTCTGGGGGGTTGATTCCTAATGAGTTTTTTTCTTTTTTTTGTAGTTAGTGGGTTTCTTTTCTCAGTTAGATGGGGTTCTTTTTTTTCCTTCTTTTTCCTATATATAAATTTTTTTTCCATTTTTATATATTACAATCAGCTTTTTTTCTTCACCTCTATTAATTGTATACATATTAATTTGTTGAAGTTTTGTATCATTCTATAGTTGTAGAAGATTATGTACCAATAAAAAGACTCTAAAAATGAAAACGAACAACCAGCACAGTTGGTGCTGGAAGCATGGAGACACTTGCAGGCTGTCCCCAGCCAGAACTGTCTTTGGTTGGACTGAGGGACGGCCCACACATGCCGCCGTGCTTCTGGTACCAACATAGCATGCCCAAAATTTACTAATCCTATTCTGCACGTCTTTGGAATGAGGGAGTAAACTGGAGCACCTGGAGAAAGCTCCTAGAGGCCATGGGGTGAATGTACAAACTCCTTACAGACAGGGGTGAGAACTGAACTCCAGTCGCTGGCGCTGTAAAGGGTTCTGCTTACCTCTGTGCTACTATCACATCAGTAGATTGTGAGGTCAAGTGTCCATCTTATTGTACGGGTGAACCATTTAGTAATCTGTAACAGCTGATCCTTGAGTCCTGTGGTGCATAATTTTAGGTTTTCATATATCTTGCCCAAGGGAAGTGGGGAGAAGAGGGAAAGTTTGGGTGCTGGAGTGGCAGACTGCCCATCATCAAGGATGTATCTACAGAAAGGTGCTAGAAAAGGGCTAGTAATATACTGAAGGATCGCACCCACCCTGCTTATGGACTGCTTGTCCCACTTCCATCAAGGAGGAGGCTACGTAGCATTCAGGCCAGGACCACCAGACCACCAGACCCTTCGGCCCGAAACGTCGACAATGCTTCTCCCTTTAGATGCTGCCTGGCCTGCTGATTCCACCAGCATTTTGTGAGTGTTGCTTGAATTTCCAGCATCTGCAGATTTCCTCGTGTTTGCCACCAGACTCAAAAACAGTTACTTCCCTAAGCAGTAAGGCCGATCAACACCTCCACCCACTAAGCACACCTTCCCCCACCATCGTTTTCTATCAGAGTCACCTTATGTACATTCACTCCCATGCCTAGCATCATGTTATTGGCCTAAAATCAGTCTATGTATATAAGCTATCTTATATATTTATATTTATTGTGTTCTTTATTTTATTGTTCTTTTGGTGCTGCATCATATCCAGAGTAACAATTATTTCATTCTCCTTTACATGTGTACTGGAAATTACATTAAACGATTTTGAATCTTGTGGGAACAAGATGGTATTTATCAGAATGTTAACAGTAAACAGCCTACTTTACAGCAATCTTTGTATTTACAATGAAAGGGCTGTATTAAATCAGAGTCCCTATAAATTGCACATGTGACTGAGACTGCGCCAGGTTCCTTCAGTCAGGGAAGGATCAACAAGTGGAAGATAATTGATTCCAGTGACAGACAGCAGATAATAGGCGTGAATTATCCATTCAGATTCATTCTGACTGAGAACAGTGACGTTTCCTCACCACTCAATACATTTGGACCATCCAAATTTAAATTAGCACGAGTGCAACTAAAGAAAGTAAGAACTAGGAACCTGAAGGGCAGCTTTTTCACCCGGAGGGTGGTGCGTGTATGGAATGAACTGCCGGTGGAAGTAGCTGAGGCAGGTACATTAATAACATTTACAAGGTACTTGGACAGCTACGTGGATCGGAAAGTTTTAGACCAGAGAGATATGGGACGAGCTTAAATGGGAAACACAGGAGATTCTGCAGATGCTGGAAATCTTCAACAACACATACAGTGTTAGAGGAACACAGCAGGCCAGGGTTGCATCTATGGAGGAGAATAAACTGTCAACATTTCAAGCTGAGATCCTTCATTGGGACTGGAAAGGAAGGGGCAGAAGCCAGGCTAAAATGGAGAGGGGAGGGCAGAAGCACAAGCTAGCAGGTGAGTCCAGGTGAAGGAGAAGGTAGGAGGGTGGGGGGCAATGAAAGGGAATATCGTGAGAAGCTAGAAAGTGATAGAAACAGAATCAGCTTTATCACCGATGTATGTCATGAAAATTGTTGTTTTGCAGCAACAGGATAGTGTAAAACAAAAATAATTGTAAGTTACAGTAAGAAATATATAGCAAGTAAATGAATAGTGCAAAAAGAGAGCAAAATAGTGAGATAATATTCATGGGTTCATGGAACATTCGGAAATTTGATGGCGGAGGGAAAGAAGCTAAGGGCTGAAGAACAAATTTAATTGGAGAAGACAGTGGACCGGGGAATAAAGGGAAGGAGGTGAGGAACCAGAGGGAGGTGATGGCTAGATCATGAGGGTAGAATAGGGGAAGAGAAGGGGTGAGAGGGCCACCAGAATGTGGGAAAACAAAGGAGAGAAGGGCACAGAGGGCACAGACAGCTTAGATAGGTATCCTGGTCAGCAGGGACCAGTTTCTTTGCTCTATTATCTATGGCTCTAAGATGTTATTTCTACTGATTTGTTCACATGTTACAACACAACTTCATTGTTACCTTGTGGCTGAATATCCTCGATTCTTGGAACCTATCAAGTCAGTCTTTTCTAACCATTATTGAGGGTACACTCATCTTTGGAGCAGGAATTTCTCAGAATCTTGTAGCTGTGCTTGTTAATGCTGTCACAATATGAGATGCTGCTGGAAGATAAACCTGAAAGGAAATTGCCTCTGGCACTGACAGCTCAGGAGATGAGCCTGAATATCTGAGTGTGTTCTTATATATTCACTGCAGTGTCTTTCGTTGAGGTCTGCAGTCTGGTTGTGTACTGCATCTTTTCATTATCTTGTTTCGCTCTTTTTTTAAATTTTCACCATTAATTGAAATAACAAAACTTTAACATCTTCATTATAATCCAGCATATTTTAACTCTCATACCAACAGCTCTTAACTTTTTGTCGAACCCTTGTCCATCCAGCACATGATTCTCAAACCATTTTAAAATCCTATTCCCATTCTCTTTCTGACATGTCAGTCCACGGCCTCCTTTACTGCCATGATGAGAACTCTGTTAGGTTGGAGGTACAACACTTCATATTCCACCTAGATAGCCTCCAGCCTGATGGCATGAACCTCTGTTAATTTCTTCCCCCCCCTTCTCTTTTGCATTCCCCACTTTAGCCTTTTATGCCTTCTTCTCACCTGCCTATCACCTCCCCATGGTGCCCTTCCTACTTATCTTTCTCCCATAGCTTACTTTCCTTTCCTATCAGATTCCCTCTTTATCAGCCCTTTGCCTTTCCCACCTATCACCTCTCAGCTTCTTACTTCTTCCCCCTCCCACACCCACCTCACTTAACCTTGTTTGTCCTCCTTGCTATCTCCCCACTTTATTACACTGGCATCTTCCCCCTTCCTTTGCAGTCCTGCTGAAGGGTCTGGTCTGAAACATTGACTGGTTATTCACTTACAAAGATGCTGCTTTTCCTGCTGAGCTCCTCCAGCATTTTGTGTGTGTTGCACTTGATCACTCTTGGGAGATTTCTTTGAATATCTTCATTGCAGTTTTTTAACAGAATTCTCTCCCCCCCCCCTCTCTCCCCCCCCCCCTCTCTCTCTCTCTCTCTCTCTCTCTCTCTCTCTCTCTCTCTCTCTCTCTCTCTCTCTCTCTCTCTCTCTCTCTCTCTCTCCCCCTCCCTCCTTCCCTTCTCTCCTCTTTATCATCTATCTCTCTCTTTCTTACCCTTTCCTACCCTTTCTCGTTCTCCCTCCCTCTCACTTGCACTTTCTCCTTACCTCCTTCTCCCTCTCTGTCTATCTCTCTGTCTCTGACTCTCTCTCTCCCTCTCTCTCTCTCTCTCTCTCTCTCTCTCTCTCTCTCGCTCTCTCTCACTCTCTCTCTCTCTCTCTCTCTCTCTCTCTCTCTCTCTCTCTCTCTCTCTCTCTCTCTCCTTCCCTTTCTTTGCTGCTCTTTTCCATTCTCTTTTATTTCACAACATTCTGATGATTCCACAACCTATGGACTCATTTTTCAGGACTTTACAACAGATATTCTCAGTATTATTTTTATTAATATTTGTTTTTTTGCACTCTCACAGTTTGCTTTCTTTTGCATGTTGGTTGTTTGTCAATTTTTGCGTATAGGACCTCATTGACTCTATTATATTTCTTTTTTCTATCGTGAATGCCAACAAGTAAATGAATCTCAGAGTAGTTAGTGTATGGTGACATATATGTACTTCGATAATAAATTTACTTGAATTTTGTACACTAGTGTACTTATACACTACTTATACACTAAGGGCTGATCTCCTGGTCCCCCATATCCTTTTCTTTGGTAAATATTGAAGCAAAATACTCATTAACTACCTCACTCACATTCTCTGCATCTAAGTAAATGTTCTCCTCTTATCCCCAACTATTCTCTTCCTGTTGATATATGTACAGAATGCCTTGGGATTCACCTTAATCCTACTTGCCAAGGACTTTATATGGCCCCCTCCTGGCTTTCCTCATTCCCTTCTTCAATTCTTTTCTGGATTCTTTATACTCCTCATGTGCCCTGTTTGATCCTAATTCTGAAGATTTACATACTTTTCCTTTTTCTTCTTGACTAAGTTCATCACCTCTCTGGACATCCAAGGTTCTCTTATCTTTGCATCCCTGTCCTTCCTTTTAACATGAATTTACCATTCCAGTACTCTGTGCAGTTGATCTTTAACACATTCCACATGCCTAATATGGGCTTGCCAGAAAAAAGGTGTACCCAATTGACTCTTCTTAGTTCCTGCCTACTGCCCTCATAATTTGCCCTTCTCCAATTTGAAACTCTCCCACAAGAACCATACCTACCCTTATCTACAACTATCCTGAAAGTTAAGGAGCTATGGTCACTGTTCACCCACTGAAAGGTCAGTCACCTGGCCAGGCTCATTGCCCAACACCAGGTCCAGTACAGCCCCTCCTCTCATTGGACAGCCCACATATTGATTTAAGAAACCCTCCTGAATACCTGTAACAAATACTGCTCCCTTGCACTGAGAAGGTCCTCATTTATATTAGGGAAGTTGAAATCCCCCATGACAACAACCCTATTATATTTGCACATTTCCTTCATCTGTTTACATATCTGGTCCTCAATATCCTGGTTTCTATTGGGGGGTCTGCGGTACAATCCCACCAGTGTGATTGCACCTTTCCTGTTCCTGAGTTCCACCCAAATGGACTCTGTGTCCGAACCATCATTATGTCTCCTGAGTGCAGCTGTGATATTGTCCCTGATAAGTAGCGCAATTAACACCACTCCCCACCCCACCCCCGCCCCACACACACCCACCGGCCACTTTTACCTTCTTCTCTTTCGTACATCACCCATTCCTTCCCCTCTCTTCACCAAATTTCTGTAATGGCCACAACATCATAGTTCCATGTACTGATCCATGCTTACAGCTCAGTCCATCACAGTCCCCATTGAGCATCAACATGGAGCTCTGTTGTAGGAAGGAGGCATCCATCATCAAGGACCCCCACCAACCAGAACATGCTCTCTTCTCACTGCTGCTGTCAGGAAAAAGGTACAGGAGCATCAGGACTCACACCACCGTTTTCACGAATAGTTATTACCCCTCAGTCATCAGGCTCTTGAACCAGAGGGAATAATTTCACTCAACTTCATTTGCCCAATCACTGAACTGTTTCCACAACCTCTGGACTTGCTCTCAAGGACTCTTCATTTCATGCTCTTGATATTTATTGGTTATTTATTGCTATAATGATTAATATTTTTGATTCTTTGTATTTACTGTGAATGCCCACAAGAAAATAACTCTCTGGTTTGTATATGGGGACGTACCGCATATGTACAGTGATAACAAATTAATATTGAACTCTGAGGCATTTCAGCTTCAGGGTTAGACTGGAAAAGCTGGGGTCCTTCACTTGGGGCAGAGAAGGTTGAGAGGAGACTTGATTGAGGAGAACAGATTGTATCTACGTTAGAGAACAAAGATTGGGAGAGATTGTACCCAACAGTGTATCATTTAAAGACTGGGGTTCACAGGCTTAATGACTGGCACAAAAGCTACAGAGGGAGGTCAGGAAAAATTTCTGAATGTAGATACGATGATGATCTGGGACTCCTTGCTGGGACAGATAGGAGACACAGGATGAATCAGTGCTTTCAAAATGTGGGTGAATAGGCATGAGGGAAAATGGTCTCCAGAACTTTGATGAGAGATTCATGGAATTGAAATTGGCAGGATTGCTCCCATACCATGTTGCAGCAGGCTCAAGAACAGCTTCTATTCCACTATTCTCAGACTCTTGAGTGGACCCCTCATACGCTAAAGGATGGACTCTAGAATTCTGCTTTCCCAGTCTACCTTGCTGCAGCCTGGCACTTTATATTTCTACATCTCTTGTGCTTTCTCTGTTTCTGCAGTACTATATTCTGTTGTCTATTTTTCTTTTTACTACCTCAGTACAGTTGTTTATGGTATGATCTGTCTGGATGTCATGCACACACAGAGATGTATCTCAGAGCATGTGACAATAATAACCAATACCAACAGTAGGAGCTGACCGAGACGTGATGGGTTGTATGTTCCCCTGTATTATCCTGACTCCAACACTCAAACCTTCTGCCTCAGAGGCAGTAATGTCAACCAAATCTTGACCCTTGTACAAGACATATGTGAGGTCTAATGACGGTTCTGGAGATTTAGATTTCCTAAATCTCCTGAAAGCTATAATAGTAAACAAATGAAAGTACAACCCAGAAAAATGAAGAAATTATCACTACAGAAGAAAAAGTTACCCAATGGAATAGCATGACCTCCTGTGTAAGACACCCCCATAATCTGAGCATACTAGATGTTGATAAGGAATCTGGCTCAGAGTTGGAGAACTCTTCCATTGTGGCAATACAGGATCAGGTGTTTAACACAAAAAAAAATCAAAAATACATAATAAAAGACCAACAAATTCAAGATGATAAATGAAGTAAATACCAAGAGAAAACCGAAACAATTCAACATATTACAGGATCATGCAGCAGTTTAACTCAATCTTATTACTTACACAGGCACAATCCAATGGCAAACATTACTCACCAAAATCTGGCTTTAAAATATAAACTCGTAAGTACACTATACTTTACCATAAATACAAGTCTGATCCAGTTTTAGTGTCAGAGTCGTACAAACTATATCATGGCTGATCTATTATTACAGATAGAACAATACATAATAACCGTCAGGATATAATATTACAGGACAAACAAGCAAGAATGACTTAATTAATAGATATAGCCATTCCAAACACACATAACACACAGAAATTAAGAAGTGAAAACACTAGAATTATGTTGAATTAAAAGAGGAAATTGAAAGATGATGGAATATGAATAGGGTATACATTGTCCTGACAGCAATATCTATAACAAAAGGAAACATGGATGGTAGTTTGCCTCCCAGGTGCCAGTGTCCGAGATGTTTCTGGATGTGTCCACAATATCCTGAAAAAGGAGGGTGAGCAGCCAAAAGTCATGGTACATATTGGTACCAATGACATAGAAAGAAAAAGTGAGCGGGTCTTAAAAAATTAATACAGAGGGTTAGGAAGGAAGCTGAGAAGCAGGACCTCAAGAGTAGTAATCTTGGGATTGCTGCCAGTGCCATGTGACAATGAGGATAGGAATTGAATGAGGTGGCAAATAAATGCATGGCTGAAGAATTGGATTCAGATTTCCTGGATAATTGGGACCTCTTCTGGGGCAGGGGGACCAATATTCTTGCAGGCAGATTTATAGAGCTGTTGGGAGTGGTTTAAGCTAATATAGCAAGATGATAGAGCGGAGGATGAACCAGCAAGTTTACTAGTTGATGATGGATGTAACATGAAAGTATTAAAGGACAAGCCAATGACTGGGTACAAATGCTGACAGAGCAAAGAGTTAAATTGTACCACTGGGGCAAAATTCAAAAGGGGGAAGAATGCAGAGAATTAGAGATTGGTTGGTATGATGTTGTGGGCATCACTGACTTGTGGCTGTAAGAAGGTCACAGTCAGGAGCTTAGCATCAAAGGATATACTTTGCATCGAAAAGACAGGCAGGAAGGCATAGGTGATGGTGTGGCTCTGTTGGTAAGAGATAGAATTACATCTTCAGAAGGAGGTGACATAGGGTCAGAGAATGTTGAATCTTTGTGGGTGGAGTTAAGAATTTGCAAGGGTTAAGAAACATTATGGAAATCATATATAGGCCTCTAAATAGTAGCCAAGATGTGGGGTTAAGATTGCCAAGGGAGCTGGAAAAGGCATGTAATAAGGGTAATGACACAATTGTAATGGGGGACTTCAGTATGCAAGGGGTTTGGGAAAATCAGGTTGGTATCAGATCGCAAGAGAGGGAATTTGCTGAATGCCTATGAGATGGCTTTTCAGAGCAGCTTGTGTTTGAGCCTATTCGGGGAAAAGCTATCTTCGATTGGGTGTAGTGTGATAACCCAGATCTTATTAGGGAGCTTAACAAAAAAGAACCCTTAGGAGACAGTGATCATGATATGATTGAATTCATACTGCTTTTGAGAGGGAGAAGCATGTCAGATATCAGTATTGCAATGGAATAAACAGAATTATAGAGGCAATAGAGAGGAGCTCGTCCAGGTGGATTGGAGGAGGATACAGGTGGAGATAACAGCAGAGCAGAGATGGCTGAAGTTTCTAGAAATAGTTCACAAGGTGTCGGATAGATATGTTCCACAGAGGAAGAAGTTCTCAAATAGCAGGGGTAGGCAATCGTGGCTGCCAAAGGTAGTTAGGACTGCATAAAAGCCAAGGCAAGGGCATATACTCACTCACCTCAATAATATGCAAATGCTTTGAGAGGCTGGTCAAGGGTTACAACTGCAGCATGCTACCACCCACACTGGACCTGTCATGGTCCGGTCCATGAAATCTGCATTCCGGTTCATGGTCCGGTTCATGTTCCTTATTCCAGGTTTTCTGGGTTTCCCCATTTTCTGTTGAGGCAGCTGATTCTTGTTTGGGCTGGCTTCATAAATAGCTTCAGGATTCAGCCTCTGGCTGCTTGATTGTTCCTGTCCAAACCCCCTGTCTGTATCCCTTCCCTTCACCCTCCTGCCTTGCCTCGCCTCCACCTGGAGCCTTGCCTCGCCTCTGCCTGGAGACTTGCCTCGCCTCACATCACCTCTGCCTGGAGCCTTGCCTCGCCTCACCTCTGCCTGGAACCTTGCCTCGCCTCGCCTGTGTCTGGAGCCTTGCCCTGTTTGGAACTGTCTGTCCATGTCCACGCCTTCGCTAGTTAGGTCTGGCCGTTTTGCCGTTACCTAGCATTGGGAACTGTCTCGTCGTGTTTGGCGTTCTGTGTAATCCGGCCCTACATCCTGTATCCAAGGAGGGGTCCCAGCTCTGTGTTCTGTGTTATGAGTCCTGGCCCTATGTCCTGTACCCAAGGAGGGGTCCCGGTTTGGTGTTCCATGTCCCTGTCTCTCCGTAGGCTCTATGTCCTCGTCATGTCCATGTGCCTCGCCCAGCACAGGAGTATCTTGCCCTGCCTGGTGCTGGGATTCCCTCGTCCTGTGCTGATGTTCCCTTGTCCCGTCCAGGAGTCTCTCGTCCTCGTCCTGTAACCTCATCATATCCTCGCCTGGTTCTGGACTTCGAGCCTGAGTCAAGACCCAGATTCTGGGTCCTTGTCCAGTCTCTGGCTCAGAGTCCAAGCCCAGGCTCCTAGTTCCCTGTTCCATGTCCTGGTTCCGCTGTCCTGGTCAAGTCCTAGCCCAGGCCTGGCATCCTTGTCTTGTCCAGGGCCAGTGTCATGTCCGGTGTCCTTTCTTCCCCATTTTCCTTGCTTCCTTCTCATGCCTAGTCTTGTTCCTGGTTCTTCGGTGTCTGTGTCTTGCATTTGGGTCCGCTCCCAATGTCCCAGTTATGGCAGGACCCTCTACAATTCGCCTGCCAACAGAACCGATTGACAGATGACACAATAGCTACAGCTCTACACACCGTCCTTATGCATCTGGAGAAGAAAGATGCTTACGTGAGAATGCTGTTCTTGGACTACAGTTCAGCATTCAATTCCCTATAATTCCCTCCAGGCTCGACAGGAAGCTCAGAAACCTTGGCCTTCACTCTGCCTGTGCAGCTGGATCCTGGACCTCTTGTCAGATCACTGGCAGGTGGTAAGAGTGGGCTTCCTCACCTCTGCCCCTCTGACCCTCAACACAGGAGCCCCTCAGGGCTGTGTCCTAAGCCCCCTCCTTTACTCTCTCTATATCCATGACTGTGTCAACACCCACAGCTCCAATCTGCTAATTAAATTTGCTGACAATACTACATTGATTGGCCTAATCTCAAATAATAATGAGGCAGCCTACAGAAAAGAAATGATCACCCTGACACAGTGGTGTTAAGGAAACAACTTCTCCCTCAGTGTCGCAAAAACAAAGGATCTAGTTGTGGAGATAGGCTCCCCCCTATTGACATCAATAGATCTGGGGTCGAGAGGGTGAACAGCTTTAAGTTCCTCAGCATGCATATTACCGAGGATCTCACGTGGTCTGTACATACCATCTGTGTGGTGAAAAAAGCACAACCGCACCTCTTTCACCTCAGACGGTTGAAGAACTTTCTACAGGGGCACAATTGAGAGCATCCTGACTGGCTGCATCACTGCCTGGTATGGGAACTGTACTTCTCTCAATCGCAGGACTCTGCAGAGAGTGGTGCGGACAGCCCAGTACATCTGTAGATGTGAACTTCCCACTATTCAGAACATTTACAAAGATAGCTGTGTAAAAAGGGCCCGAAGGATCATTGGGGACCCGAGTCACCCTGACCACAAACTGTTCCAGATGCTACCATCCAGGAAATGGTACCACAGCATAAAAGCCAGGACCAACAGGCTCCGGGACAGCTTCTTCCTCCAGGCCATCAGACTGATTAATTCATGCCGATACAATTGTATTTCTATGTTAAATTGACTGTCCTGTTGTACATAGTATTTATTACAAATGAATATAAATTGCACATTGCACATTTAGGCAGAGACGTAACAAAGATTTTTACTCCTCATGTATGTGAAGGATGTAAGTAATAAAGTCAATTCAATTCATTTCAATACAAGGTAGCAAAAGTGAGTGGGAAGTTAGATGATTGGGAAGCTTGTAAAATCCATCAAAAGGCAACTAAAAAACCTATAAGAAGGGAAAAAATGAAATACAAAGACAGACTTGCCAATAATATAAAACAGGATACCAAAAGTTTTTTCAGTTATATAAGAGAGTAAAAGGGAGGTGAAATTTGATATTGGACCACTAGAAAATTATGCTAATGAGGTTGTAATGGGGACAAAGAAATGGCAGATGAACTTAATGAGTAGTTTGCATCTGTCTTCACTGTGGAAGACACCAGCAGTGTGCCAGCAGTCCGTGAGTATCAGGGAGCAGGAGTGAGTGCCATTCCTATTACAAAGGAAAAAGTGCTTGGCAAACTCAAAGGTTTTAAGGTGGATAAGTCACCTGGGATAGATGGACTACATCCTGGGGTCCTGAGAGAGGTCGCTGAAGAGATAATGGGTGCATTGATCATAATCTTTCAAGAATCACTTGATTCTGGCATGATCCCGGAGGACTGGAAGATTGCAAATGTCACTCCACTTTTGAAGAAGAGGGGAAGGCAAAAGAAAGGAAATTATTGGCCAGTTAGTCTATCCCCAGTGGCTGGGAAAGTGTTGCTGTTATTAAGGATGGGGTTTTGAGCTACTTGGAGGCTAATAATAACATAAGTCAAAGTTAGCATGACTTCTGTGAAGGGAAATCTTGCCTGACAAATCTGTTAGAGTTCTTTGAGGAAGTAACAAGCAGGGTGGACAAAGGAGAGGTAAAGGATTTTATTTACTTGGATTTTCAGAAGGTGTTTGATAAGGTGCCACACATGACACTGCTTAACAAGATAAAATCCTGTGGCGCTACAGGGAAGATACTGGCATGGATAGAGGAATGGCTGACAGGCAGGAGGCAGTGACTGGGAATAAAGGGGACTTTTTCTGGTTTGCTGCCAGTGATTATTAGTGTTCCTCAGGGGTCAGTATTGGGGTAGCTGCTTTTCATATTGTTTGTCAGTGATTTAGATAATGGAATTGATGCGGATGATATGAAGACAGTTGGAGGGGTGGATAGTGCTGAGGAAGCAATGCGATTGCAGCAGGACTCAGACAAATTGGAAGAATGGGCAAAAAATGGCAGATGGGACATAGTGTTGGGAAATGTATGAGAATGCATTTTGGTAAAAGGAACAATAGTGCAGACTATTACCTAAACGGGGAGAAGGTTGAAACATCAGAGGTACAGAGGGACTTAGGAGTCCTCGCACAAAAGTGTAATGCTGAGATTTTCTAAGGCATTGGTCAGACTGCACTTGGAGTATTGTGAACAGATTTGGGCCCCTTATCTAAGAAAAGATGTGCTGGCATTTCCCCTTTTCCAGCCCTTTATTTTTTTCACTAATCCCCCTCCCCCCTCCTGGTTTCACCTGTCACCTTGTATTTCTTTCTCCCTCTCTCCCATCCCCATCTTCTTACTCTGTCTTCCCATCTTTTTTCTCCAGTCCAGACAAAGAGACTCAGCCCAAAACGTTGACTATTTACTCTTTTCCATAGATGCTGTCTGGCCTGTTGAGTTTCTCCAGCATTTTGTGTGTGGTGCTTGGATTTCCAGCATCTGCAGATTCTCTCTTGTTTGTGAATATTGGAGCCTCGCTAGAGTTCATGTGAAGAGTATGTTTCCTATAGTGGGGGATTCTGGGACTAGAGGGCACAGCCTCAGAATAGAAGGACGTCCCTTTAGTACAGGGATGAAGAGGAATTTCTTAAGCCAGAGGGTGTGAATCTGTGGAATTCATTGCCGTGGATGGCTGTGGAGGCCAAATCATTGGGTATAGTTAAAGTGGAGGTTGATTGATTCTTGATTAGTAAGGGTGTCAAAGGTTATGGGGAGAAGGCAGGAGAATTGGGTTGAGAGGGATAATAAATCAGCCACGATGGGATTATGGAGCAGACACAATGGGCCAAATGGCTTTATTCTGCTCCTATTTATTACAGTCTTATACACGCAAGTGTGAAGCCACTGCAGCAGACTCAATGGTCAAAGTCCCCATTCCCTACTTAACCTTCAAGGAGTCAGTTGTCCCTGCTTCCCCACTCTCTAGCCGTGAGAATGAAGCAGAGCAGGGGCTGAAAATGAAAGAAAACTGTCCTTTTTAACTGGCTGTGTTAAAAGAAACAGCATTTCAATAAGTCTCCGTGTAAAGGAAAATGATAGTGATGTGACACATGCAGAATCAAGAAATATACCTTAGTCTTTTCTGAAATGACAGCCATGTGGCAGTAAAGAGAGATTCCATTTCCTTTTCCCCTTTGAAACTCGCAGAGTTTTGAAAAGGAAACAAAAAACATGTGTAACCATAGGGGTTAGAGGAAGATTACAAAATCTCTAGAGCCGACAATTTGCATATTCAGTGAAAGTGTTCCCCACAGAACTCATTATAAGCTACACAATGTTACATTCACATTGTAATCAATTATTCAGAATTTATTACTGTAGTAGATGATTTCTGCATCTGTCAGTGGAATGATATGTTTTCAGTGAGAAGGTATGTCATAAAGTCGTTTTAATTTCAAAGCTGTCTGCTTTATATCAGTTTTGCAAACCGTACTGCAGTGTGTTATAATTTGAGTCTAAGTGGCTCAGTGGGCAATGTTGAACTCCGCTGTGTTCGTGGGCTGCAAATCTCCTTCCCACTTGAGATCAGAAGCAAACTGATCAAACAACACTGAGAATGTGCGACATAGCCAGAGGTGCCATAATCTTGGGTGAGCTAACATCAAGAGGTGATCTAATCGCTCTCTCAGGTGAACTCAAAATGAGGTGCTTTTATTTTAGGAAGATTTAATCAATGTATAACAAGAGTCTGCAGATGCTGGAATCCAAGGCAACAGACAATCTGCTGGAGGAAATTTGCGGGTCAAGCAGCTTCTGTGGGGGAGAAAGTATTGTTGACAGGACACCCTGCATCAGGGCTGAGAGTGGAGAGAAGACATGGCCAGGATAAGGAAGAGAAGCGGAGTGGTGAGAAGGGATAAACACAAAAGATTTGGCAGATGCTGAAAATCTAGAGTAACACATACAATATGTTGGAGGAAGTCAACAGGTCAGGCAGCACTTATGGAAAGGAATGGACAGTCGATGCTCGGGCTGAGACCCATCATCAAGACTGGATGCCTTTTACCTTTTCTACCTGTCACCTCCATGCTTCTCATTTCATCCCTCCCTCCACCATCCTCCTACCTTCCCTCTCGTCCAGCTTCACCTATCACATTCTAGCTTGTACTCTTTCCCCTCCCTTCACCCTCTCATTCTGCCTTCTTCCACCTTACTTTCCAGACCTGATGAAGGGTCTTGGCCCGAAACGCTGACTGTGCATTCCTTTCCGTTGATGCTGCCTGACCTGCTGAATTCCTCCAGCATTTTGTGTGTGTTACTCGTGAGCAAGGATTCTGAGGTGACTGATGTACTGAGGACTATCCACTCTCATTGTTAACCTGAGAATATGTACCAGTAGGCTCAATGATAATTTCCATCCACTGTTGGAAAGGACTGTCTACGTGCCATCCAGGTAGATCATGCCATACATACATTAAGTGCTTCAAGGTGGTACAACAGAAAAAAAGATTATGGAATATGGTGTTACAGTTACAAAGAAAATGCAGTGCAGACAGACAAATAAAGTGAAAAGGCCATGACAAAGTAGATTGAGAGATCAATAATTCAACTTAATCAAACAAGAGATCTGTTCAGGACTCTTAAAACATTGTGATCGAAGTTTTCCTTGAGCCTAGTGGTACCCATGTTCTCAGCTTACCAGTCTTCCATTTTCCCACTACTCTTGGCAACTTTGTATGTACGAGGTTTTAATTTGATGCATAGTTATCCAAAGCTGGTTCTCCATGCCCTTACTGTCCTTGCTTTTAATTGGAATATACTTCTGTTGAGCACTGTGAAAAATCTCTTTGGAAGTGTTCCGCTGTTCCTCTAATGAAATCCCTTGCTTGCATGAAGCTTGGAGAGCAAACAGGATACACTGGTAATAATGAATACAATGAGCACAAAACAGCAGGACTGGTGCAAAGATTGCAGTGTCATTCTGAAGTAGAGCAAAAACATACTAAAACAACAATAATGGAATCACAGAGAGAGGTAGAACTTCGAGCCTGAGAATGTAACAGCACCACCGGGAAAGGGATGTGGAAGAGATGATTGGTTCAGATGCCTGAAAGAGGTGATTAGTTCTATAAATATGTAAATTGGTTTATTACTGCCACATGTACTGAGTTACAGTGAGAAACTTGTCTTGCATACTGTTCATATAGATCGGATCAATACAATATTGAATTGAAGTAGAACAAGGAAAAACACTGACAGAATGCAGAATAAAGTATTGCCAACAACACACACAAAATGCTGGAGGAACACAACAGGTCAGGCAGCATCTATGGAGAAGAATAAACAGCTGGGCTGAGACCTTTCAGCAGGATTCTGTAACTCCAGCATCTGCAGATTTGATTGTGTTTATCAGTTTTAAAGAAAGTGCAGTGCTGGCAGACAGTAAGGTGCAAGGTAGATTGTGAGTTCAAGACTTTAAGTGTGCATAAAATGTATAGATCTCCGTTTTATGAAATGCTCAGAACTCATGCTTCTTATTACCTGATCTGTCAAAACCTGTCTCCTCCTCACTCCTCCCCCTAACTCTGAAGACTATAATCCCTCTAGTCTACCTTCAGTTGGAGAGGTTGAGAATGTCTCCTTTGGTAGTGAAATCTAAGCCTGGAGCAATTCACTGATGCCGGGGCCCGGATCCTAGTGCAAGGTTCAGGCAAGTTAAATGCTGGTCCAGATAGCCTGGGGGCTTTTCTCTCCATGATGCTCAGGCTGTGAAACTGCCCCTGGCTGCTGTGCTTCACGTCTTCCAACTGGGTGGTGATTTGCCCCACTAGTATGATAAATTGAATAGTGAGGCTTTGGGCCGACTCCGGGCTGCTCCAGGGATTTGGATCTAGGTCTCAATTTCGTTCGGAATGCTGTTGTTGTTGCTTGCTTCTACTGTTTATATGATTTGTTTTGTTTTTTTCTTCTTCTCTGTGGGAACTGGGTGGTGGTCTTGTTTTTTTATTGGGTTCTTTCCGGTTCCTTGCTTTGTGAATGCCTGTAAGTAAACAGATCTCAAGCTTGTATAATTTATACAACTTTGTTGTTTGGCCAAGCATGGTGGGCATACTATGTAGGCAGTGGAACTTGCAGGCTTCCCCCAGCACATGCTTGGGTTTGTTAGCTGATTACATAAACAACGCAATTTACTGTATGTTTCAATGTACATGCGACAAATAAGTTGGAATCTGAATCTTCCGTTATTATATTTTTGCACTACTTCATTTGCACTGTTATTCTTGAAACCATTTTGTTGCTTTGCACTTTATTCTGTGAGATTCAAGTTCCTCGGTATCAATGTCTCTGAAGATTTTTCCCAGGTCCAACATATTGATGCAATTATGAAGAAGGCACACTCATGACTATACTTCTTTTGGAGCATGTGGAGATTTTGTATCTCCATAAGACCATAAGATATAGGAGCAGAATTAGGCCATTTGGCCCATCGCAACTGCTCCGCCATTTCATCATGGCTGATCCAATTTTCCTCTCAGCCCCAGTCTCCAGCCTTCTCCCCATTTTCCTTCTAACCTTGATCAATCAAGAATCTATCAACCTTGGTTTTAAATATACATAAAGACTTGGCCTCCACAGCTGCCTGTGGTAAAGAACTCCACAGATTCACCCATCTCTAGCTAAAGAAATTCCTCTTAATCTCCATTCTGAAAGGACACCCCTCTATACTGAGGCTGAATCCTTTGGTCTTAGAGTCTCCCACCATAGGAAACATCCTCTCTACATTCACTCTCTTGAGGCCTTTCTTTGGTTTTATGCCCTCTCTTTGGCTTTTATGTTGGTGTTGACTGCTCTTGTTAACCCGCAGTCTGTCATTTTTCCTTTAGAATACTCTTTCCTCTTTGGGATGTATATATCTGATGCCTTTTGAATTGCTTCCAGAAACTCCAGTCATTGCTGCTCTGCCGTCAACACTGCCAGTGTTATTTTCCAATCAATGTTGGCCAATTCCTCTCTCATGCCTCTATAATTCCCTTTACTCCACTGTAATACTGATACATTTGACTTTAGCTCCCCCTTCTCAAATTTCAGTGTGAATTCAATCACTTGCCTTGAAGGGTTCTTTTACCTTAAGGTCTCTAATCAATATTGGTTCATTCCACAACACCCACTTCAGAATAGCTGATCCTCTAGTGGGCTAAACCATCAGCTGTTCTAAAAAGCCATCTCGTAGGCACTCTAGAAACTCCCCCTCCTGGAATTCAGCACCAACCATTTAGGCATGCATCTTCTGTCTCCTGTTGTAATTTGTAGGCCACATCCTTACCACTGTTTGGGGGTCTGTATACACCTCCCATCGGGGTCTTTTTACCCCTGCAGTTCCTTAGCTCTATCCACAATGATTTAACACCTTCCAGCCCTATGTCACCTCTTTCTAATGTTTTGATTTCATTTTTTACCAACAGAGCAACACTACCCCCTCTGCCTTCCTGCCGGTCCTTTTGATACAATGTGCATCTTGGACATTAAGCTCCCAACTACAATCTTCTTCCAGCCATGATTCATTGATACCTGCTGCATCATACCCACCAAAATGCAACTGTGCTGCAAGTTCTTCTACCTTATTCCATATACAGCGCGCATTCCAATATAACACCTTTAGTCATGTGTTTTCTCTTTTTGTTTTTGTCCACCTTTTACATTGCAACTCATCCTGTTGATTGCAATTCTGCCCCATCAAAGGCCTCTCCTCACTACTCATTTCCTCTATTTGTAAACCAGCTACCTCATCTTCAGCACTATCGTCTGCTTTTCCTACGATACTTCTTGCACTGAAATATATGCAGCTTAGGACACTAGTTGCACCATGCTCAACCTTTTGATTCCTACCTTTGTCTGAGGTCTTACGAAACTCTGCTTCCACAACCTCTCTACTAAATTTTCTGGCACCTCTAGTTTAAACCCCACTGTGCAGCATTAACAAACCTGCCCACTGGGATATTAGTCCCCCTCCAGTTCAGGTGCAAACCGACCCTTCTGTACAGGTCCCACCTTCCCTGCAAGAGAGCCCAATGATCCAAAAATCTTATGCCCTCCCTCCTACACCAACTCCTTAGCCATGTATTAAACTGTATAATCTTCCTAGTTCTGGCCTCACTAGCACATGGCATGGGTAGCAATCCTGAGATCACAACCCTGGAGGTCATTTAACTGTCCTTTAACTTAGCATCTAACTTCCTGAACTTCCTATGCAGAACCTCATCACTCATCCTACCCATGTCATTGGTACCTACATGGACCTCAACAGCTGGCTATTCACCCTCCCACTTAATGTTGAGGGCTCGATCTGAGATACCCTGGACCCTGGCACCCGAGAGGCAACATACCATCTGGGAATCTTGTTCTTGCCCACAGAACCTCCTGCCCATTCCCCTAACTAATGAATCCTCTATCACCACAGCATGATGTACACCAGATATATTCACTACATGGACATCCAAAGCATAGAAAATTTTAAATTGTCCAAGTGCAGATGCTACTCCAAAATTAAGCCTATTATAGCAATAAAGCTCATTTTGAGTGCTTATGGTGAGAAACAATTTGGGCTCTTCTTCCACCTCCATCTGTAGGTAGGCCTCAGCTAAGTCCCCTTTGCTGAAGTGTTTCCCTGCAGAAAGGTTTGCAAAGATATCCTCTATCCTGGGCTGCGGGTATTGGTCAACTTTCATTACTGAGTTGATGGTGACCTTAAAATCACCACAGATCCTGACAGACCCATCCTTCTTGGCTACTGGGATCACTGGTGCTGCCCATGGGCTCCATTCAGCCTTGGAAAGAATTCCTTCTGCCTCCATGCAGTCTATCTCATGGGCTTCATTTCCCTGGATCATATTAGGAACCTGGTGGGTTTTGTAAACTTGGGTGAGGCATTTTCATTTAACACTGTATTACTCTTGATATGTTTGAGTTTTCCAATGCCATCCTTGAACACTACTATGGCATCATCCAATAGCTTTCTTAATTTTCTTTCTGTTGACTCTTTTGCAGCGAACATGGCATGCAAATTGTAGATGGATCTCCAATCAAGTTGTAGTTGTCTCAGCCAATCACAGCCCCACAATGCTGTTCCTTCTGTTCTTATCCCATACAAGCCTAATGTAGCTTGTTGGCTGTATTTCATTGTTACAAATGTCATTCCCATAGGAGTTATCTTTCCTCTAGTGTAAGTTCTTGGCTGGATATCCACAGGCTTCAGTTCAGTATCTTTGAAGTGCTGTTAAAACTAATTTTATGGAATGACTGAAACAGCTGAGCCAGTGTCCCATTTCATTTTAATTAATTTGCTATAGACTTTTGGTGTAAATCATATTGCTTGTCTCTTGTTTGTTTTTACATTGAAAGCCTTAAAGCTACACAGTCCTGTGTCACTCTCATCATTATCAGATTTTTCATCAACAGGATGCAGATTTGTGCTCTTTTTGAAACTGCAGCTTGACATTTTATCCTTTTCTCTACCCTGTGCAGGTAGAGGGTATTTATTTTCATCTGCCCAGCATGCTCTTCGTGTGTGTCCTACTTTGTTGCAGTTTCTGCAAGTTTCACCCTTAAACCTGCATTGGTCTGGTGAATGTGAGCTCCTGCCACAATGGTGATACAATTTGTTCAGCCATGCTGGTTTGTGTTTAGATGCTGTAAATTTGTTTATGATCACTTTGATTCCTGACTGCAACTCAGTTGCATCTCTGGCTTCTGCTTCCACTGAAGAAGCAATTTCAACTGCTCTTTTTATTTGGAGTTTTGCTTCAGTTAGGAGCCCTATTCTTGTAAGATCCCAAACTAAATGAGACTGAAATTTTAGAAGGAGAAGCTAAAGTCAGATATATCAGTATTTCAAAGGGAATTACAGAGGCATGAGAGAAGAGTTGGCCAGCATTGATTGGAAAATAACACTGGCAGGGTTGATGGCAGAGCAGCAATGGCTGGAGTTTCTGGAAGCAATTCGGAAGGCACAGGATATATATATCCCAAAAAGGAGAAGTTACAGGCAACATAAGAACCAAAGAGAGGGCATATAATAGAACAAAAATTACTGGGAAGTTGGAGGATTGGGAAGCTTTTAAAAACCCACATAAAACAACTAAAAGGCAACACGAGTGAATCTGCAGATGCTGGAAATAAATAAAAACACAAAATGCTGGCAGAACTCAGCAGGCCAGACAGCATCTATGGGAGGAGGTAGTGATGACATTTCGGGCCGGTTTTTGGCCCGAAACGTCATCACTACCTCCTCCCATAGATGCTGTCTGGCCTGCTGAGTTCTGCCAGCATTTTGTGTTTTTATTTATAAGACAACTAAAAAAGTCATAAAGAAGGTAAAGATGGAATACAAAAGTAAGCTAGCCAATAATATTAAAGAGGGTAACAAAAGTTTCTTTAGATACATAAAGTGTAAAAGAGAGGTGAGAGTGGATATTGGACTGCTGGAAAATGATGCTGGAGAGGTAATAATGGGGGGGGGGGGACAAGAAAATGGTGGATGAACTGAATAAGCTTTTTGCATCAGACTTCACTGTGGAAGATATTTAGTATGGTGGAAGTTCCAGGCATCAGGGGTCATGATGTGTGTGAAGTTCCCATTACTAGAGGGAAAGTTCTTGGGGAACTGAAAGGTCTGAAGATAGATAAGTCACCTGGACCAGATGGTGTACACACCAGGGTTCTGAAAGAGGTGGCTGAAGAGATAGTGGAGGCATTAGCAACGATCTTTCAAGAACCACTAGGTTCTCAAATGGTTCTGGAAACAGGAAAATTGCAAATGTCACTCCACTTTTCAAGAAGGGAGAGATTCAGAAAAAGGTTAACAGTTAGTCTGACCTCAGTGGTTGGGAAGCTGTTGGAGCTGATTATTAAGGATGAGGTCTCAGGGTACTTGGAGGCATGTAATAAAATAGGTTGTAGTCAGCATAGTTTCCTCAAGGGAAAACTTTGCCTAACAAATCTGTTGGAATTCTTTGAAGAAGTAAAAAGCAGGATAGACAAAATAGAAATGGTCAATGCAGTGTACTTAGATTATCAGAAGGAGCCACTCAAAGCAGCTTAACAAGCTACGAGCCCATGGTATTACAGAAAAGATTATAGCATGGATAAAGCAGTGTCAGTTTGATAGCAGGCAATCAGTAGGAATAAAGGGAGCCTTTTCTGGTTGTCTGCTGGTGACTAGTGGTTTTCTACATTTGTCTCTGTTGGGATGAATTATTTTTATGTTATATGTCAATGATTTGGAAAATGGGATTGATAGCTTTGTTGCAAAGTTTGCAGGCGTTATGAAGATATGTGGAAGTGCAGGTAGTTTTGAGGTAGTAGAGAAGCTACAGAAGGACTTTGACAGAAAAGGAGAATGGGCAAAGAAATGGCAGATGGAATACAGTGTCGGGAAGTATAAGGTAGAAGAAATGTAAGGGTAGACTGTTTTCTAAATGGAGAGATAATACAAAAAAACTGAGGTGTAAAGGGATTTTGGGAGTCCTTGTGCTGAATTCCCTAAAGGTTAATTTGCAGGTTGTGTCTGTGATGAGGAACGCAAATGCAATGTAGGCATTCATTTAATGAGGACTCAAATATAAAAACAAGGATGTAATGTTGCGGCTTTATAAAGTACAGTACTGCTGAGGCCTCACTTGTATTGTGAGAAGTTTTGAGCTCCTTATCTTAGAAAAAATGTGCTGAAACTGGAGAAGGTTTGACAGGAGGTTCATGAAAATGATTCCATTATTGAATGGCTTGTCATATGAAGAGCGTTTGTTGGCTCTGGGCCTGCATTCAGTAGAATTCAAAAGAATGAAGGGTGGCCTTACTGAAATCTATTGAATGGAAAAAGACCTTGATAGAGTGTATGTGCAGAGTATGTTCCCTATGGTGGGAGGGTCTAAGACCAGAGGACGCAGCCTCAGAATAGGGGGGCTTCCTTTTAGAATGGCGATGAGAAGAAATTTCTTTAGCCAGAGAATGGTGAATCTCTGCCACAGACTGGAGGCCAAGTTCATGGGTATATTTAAGGAGTTGACTGTTTTTTGATTGGTCAGGGCATCAAAGGATATGACAAGAAGGCAGGTGTATGGGGTTGAGTGGGATCTGGGATAATTCATGATGGGATGGCAGAGCAGACTGGATGGGCTGAATGGCCTAATTCTGCTCCGATGTCTTCTGGTCTGAAGATCATTTCAGTTGATTTGGTTGGAGCAGTCAATCTTCTCAGCAAATTGTACGCTCTTCCAGCAATTTGCACTCAGCAACACTGGCACTTGTTTCTAATTGACTAGTTCATTTGCTTTAGGGTACTGCTCAATTTGTTCAGTATATATCACCTGTTGTGCAATTGAATGTGTCTAACGTTTCAATGTAGCCAGCTATTTCTGTTTTAGTTTTAATTGTTATCAACCGGTTCTTAGTGTTTATGAACCCATGGATTTTGTCCACTTTCTGCCTCTTTTTTAACTTGACTGTCTCGCCCTTCCCTTCTGAAGAAACATGTGCTGCATTTGTTTATTACTAAAATCTCTCTCTCTCTCCTCCTTCTGAACGAAGAAAGAAACATGCCTCCCTTTCTTCAAACTCTAATGTGCTTCAACAGGTAGGTAGTTGTCTTGGGTTTGTTTGAAAACTACCTTGCTGCTATTGTTATAGTTTGCAACTCCAGAAATTAATTGAAGGAAAAACATGGGAGCTGGGAAGGGGGTCTACTTTTCGCTTTACTTCTGTGATGTGCTCTCATACGCTGTGCTGGTGTAATGACATTTGCCATTCATGCACTTCTACATTTAACCCGTAATGAATTATGTAAACAACAAAGAATGCTTAGTCAAACAAAACTGTTACAATATTACTGAAACGCTATATGCACAACAGTTCACAAGTCTTTCTTAAACCCCAGCTGTGGTGAGAGGCATCTGGCCACTGGGGGGCTTTTTGAGAGAATTGGCATCATCCTGAGATTCACAGGAAGTGTAAAAAACTAGAGTGATGTAGGGAGCTCAGAAACTCATTGGAAGGATGAATTAGGTGAGCAGTTGCAGGAAGATGTAAGGAAACAGTTCGAGCTGGAAATGGAATGCCAATGTATGGTTTCGACCCGAAACATTGACAATTTCCTTCTGCTCCACAGTTGAAGCTTTGGCTTACTGAACTCCTGCAGCAGATTGTGTGTTGTTCCAGATTCCATCTCTCATGTCTGCGTAGAAAAAGAGTGACCTTACGGGACCTGCAAGCATAAACTGAGTGAAAGATTTAACAAAGCTGCCTTTTATTTTGAAAAAAAAAATTAAAGATTTTGTTTGCAATTTCAATGGCAAGAAGCTATTAAAAGTTAAACCACAATGGAGAAAAGTGAGGAATTCAATTAAATACTGTCCAGGAAGGTGAGAATGTTTTAAAGAATTAATTTTTGACCTGCACAGAACTATAGTTTGACCTCCACTGCAGGAGCAGGGAAGCACTGCACAGTTAGATGTGTCAACATTCAGGTGAAGTGTTAAACTGAGGTTCCATCTGTTCTCAAAAGTAGATGTGTAAGATCGCCTGGTGCTACGGTGAAGAACAGCAGATGAGCTGTGAGTGGTGCCTTGGCCAATATTTATTCCTCAATTAACATCGCTAAAACAGATTATCTGATCATTATCACATTGCTCTGTGTGTGAGTTTACTGTGTCAAAACTGCCTGCTGCATTTCCTACATCACAGCAGAGGTTCCATTTAAAAATAATTTCTTTTTGTAACATTGAGAGAGGCAGGAGCCTGCAGATGCTGGAATCTGTAGCAACAAACAACCTGCTGAAGGAATGTAGTGTGTCAAGCTGCACCTGTGTGAGAGAAGGACATACTGACATTCTGAGACAAAATTCTGCTTCTTTATTTCTGCTTCTAATCGCTTTATCCTCAACCTCAGCAGTAGGCCAGACAAGTACACATTGCAGATTTCTTTCCTGGTAGGAGGTTTGTAAATCAGATGATTTTTAAATGACTACTTTAAAGAGATAAAGATCAAAGATAAGCTTTATTTGTCAAATCGAAACATGAAAATATACAGTGAAATACGTAGTTTGCATCAGTCCAAGGTGTGCTGGGGGAAACTTGTAAGGGTTACCATGCTCACAATTTACAATCTCTAACCCGTAAATCTTTGGAATGTGGGAGGAAACCGGAGCACCCGGAGGAAGTTCACGCAATCACAGGAAGAACTTACAAACTCCTTACAGAGAGCAGTGGGAACCTAATTCTAGTCGCTGGTGTCTGAAAAGTGTAACACTAGCCTCTACGCTACTGTGACACCCATACTTGCTGCTATCCTAGTTGTGATTCCTGGTAAGACCTTGGTGAATTCCAGAAATTTAGCATTTTGATTTAAATTCCTTGGCTGCCCTGGTGGAACTTGAATTCCATATCCTTGGGTCAGGGGTTTAACAATCAGGATACTTCACCAGCTGTAAAGAAACTTGGCAAGCCTTAGAATCCTAGCCATTAATCTATGCCTCTATGAACAGCCCATGTGACCATCTCATCCAGGTACTCTCATTTCCCAGCACTTGGTTCATGTCCCACCAAAGGATCAAGGATCAATTTTATTTGAGGTATACATTCACATGTATTTGGAATTTGCTGTGATATGCATCATAAAACAACATTCTAAAAATTGGAGCGTTTGTACATGTAGGGAATAGAGCCCACTCACTGAAGGCAGTTGATATCAGGTGAAGGATTAATTGAAAATTTAAGATTGAAATGGGATGAAATTCATATCTGACCAAGTGTGGTAAACAGGTATGTGTTTTTGCTGATATTTGTTCACTGCACTGGATTGCAGTGTGCCAGCTGATGGTTTAATGTAGCAACCACAAACTTCAATCAACCAGGGGTATGAAGAGGTATTGATCTGGGCACGTGAAAGTAGGTTTGATCTATTGTAAATATGGCATCTTGAGGGGCTAAATGGCCTCTTTCTGCTTCAATATGATTACTTGGTTGGTTGGTCCACCCTGGACGTGATGACAGCACTGTGTCATTGTGGACACAATAGCCTTTGTATCCAATATAGTGTTAGGTAAGGATGTCATCTCATCGTCACCAAGAAATGATCTGTCATCACCAAACACACATAAAATGCTGGAGGTACTTAGCAGATCAGGAAGCATTTATGGAAGGGAATAAACAGTCAGTGCTTGAAAGGTCCTGACAGTGTGTCTCAGCCTGAGACATCAACTGCTTATTTCCCCTCCATAGATGCTGCCTGACCTGCTGTGTTCCTTCAGAATTTTATGTGTTGATCAAAATTTCAAAGTTCAAAGTAAATTTATCCTCAAAGTATGTACATGTAACCATATACTTCTGAGATTCATTTTCTTGTGGGAATTCACAGTAGTACAAAGAAATACAATAGAATCAATGAAAAACTACACACAAGTACAGACAATATGCAAAAGACAAACTGTGCAAATAAAAAATAATCATTGTTTTCACTATTCCTATATTAATGTATTCTTTTGGCAAAATATCTTGGTCTGAAACTGATCTTGGAAATTTACAAGAAAAAATAAGAACTGAAATAACAGATTTTAGATGCGCGTAGATTAACACTACCTAGGACATAAGGAAGAGGAATAACAGACATTAAAAATCTACACAACAGTCAGATAAAACTTCTAAGGATATATTTTCACTAACAGAAACAGGAATAAAACACTCCACACAAGCATATGCAATTCTGATAAATATACACCACTAAACTTAAGTGAGAGCACAACACAGAAAAAAAAATTAAGACATTATCATTACAGAAGAAAAAGTTAACCGAAGAAGAGCATGACCATCCATGGAAGACATTCTCAATCTGAGCAGACGAGATGTTGATAAGGAAGCGTTGAACACCTGGCTCAGAGTTTGGAGATCTCTTCCCAGAAATGAAAAGGTTCCTTGTGGCAATACAGAACCAGGTGCTTAACAAACAAACAAAAACAAAATAAAAATACAAAATGAGAGACCAACAAATTCAAGATGATAAAAGGTAGAAAATACCAAGAAAAAAACCAAAAAACCTCAACACATTTCAGGATCCTGTTGCAGTTTAACTCAATCTGATTACTTACACAGACACAATCAAGTGGCAAACATCATTCATCAAAATCTTGCTTTAAAATACAAACTCTAAAGAAATCGCACTTTACTATAAATACAAACCTGTGTCAGGATGCTGGAGCAGGGGTCCAATCACAGACCCAGTATTGTGCACAGAGTGATATTGAGTAACAAATCCCAAGGTGCAAACAAGGTTGGCGTCAAAGTTCAGGCAAATATCAAAACATCCAGAGAAATCCAAAAATCAGAATCAGGAAACAGGCAGATTCGATATTCAGACAGATAGAGTACAGATACAAATGTTGGAAAGGCTCTGGAAAATTCACTGGCACAATCTAGCAACAAACAGGTGAAAACACTGGACTGAAATACACTGAGCAATAAACAGAGAGGCAGATGATAGGTGGAGCACAATGAGACATGGGTGGCAGCAATACAGGTAATAATGAGAAACAGATGAGAGACAACTGGGTTCTGTGAATACTGTAATCAAGCAGAAACACTTGAACATGTTCAACTCTCCTTCACATTCCCTTTCGGATATGTCCATACATGGCCTCCTCTACTGCCATGATGAAGCCAAACTCAGGTTGGAGGAGCAACATCTCATATACCGTCAGGGTAGTTTCTAGCCCCTTGGTATGAACATTGAATTCTCCAACTTCCGGTAATTCCCTCCCTCTCTCTTCCCCTATCACACTTTCACTCTGCCTCCTCTTCTAGCTGCCTATCACCTCTCTCATGATTCTGCCGCCTTCTACTACCCATAGTGCTTTCCCCTTACATTCCTTCTTCACCTCTCCTGCCTATCCCCTTTCTGCTTTCCCTCCCCCACCCCTTGATCTTTCCTCTGATTGGTTGTTCACCTGCACCTTCCCCCTCCCCCCACCTTCTTTATAGGGCCCCTCACCCCTCCTTCTTCAGTCCTGACGAAGGGTCTCAACCTGAAATGTTGACTGCTCCTTTCAACGGATGCTGCCTGACCTGCTGAGTTCCTCTATCTTGTTTGTACGTGTTGATTTGACCACAGCATCTGCAGTGTACTTTGTGTAAAATAAACAAAAAACTGCTGTGGGTATAGGAGACATTTTAAGTGGGAGGTCAAGAGAAATATGGACCTATATCATTAAGTATCTGAAGTATCATGAAGTTTATTATATAGAATTTAGGCAATGCAATTCTTTTCATTCCTCCTGTTTATCAAACGATCTACGCTCCAGTCTAGTAGGTGGTGGTAATGCACCTTGAAGCTGGTTTGCCAACCGCCATAAAACAACACAAGAAGAAGAGATGAGAGACAGAATACTCAGTAATACAGGGGCCGGAGTAGAGCAGGAGCAGGGTCAGGAGCACGTGGCAATTCAAAACCACAGACTGACAGCTAGGGGAAACACACAAAAAGACAGAGTTCAACTGGAGGTACTGACAGCCTGATCCAGTTTTAGAGTCAGAATACCACAAATTATATTATGATTGATCAGTTATTACAGATAGGACAATCCATAATACCTGTCCGGATATAATAATGTTGGATAAATAAGTAAGAACAACTTATTTAATAGATATAGCCATTCCAAACACACATAACTTATAGAAATCAGTAAGTGAAAAATAACAGAAATATGCTGAAATAAAAGAGTAAATTGAAAGACTTTGGAACATGAACAGGGTATACATTGTCCCTTAATAATATCCATAATTGGTATCATCCCAAAGGCACTATACAATAACATTAAACAATTAGGGCTACACAGCAATATCTATGTAAATCTTCAGAAAGCCACAATACTAAATAACACAAGAATAGTCCAAAAGTTCCTAGCTGTTGACAATTGAGTGTGCTTGGATATGACCATACCTTGGGTTTTACCAGCTTGAGTGGAGAAAAAATAAAAACATAACAATAATAATGATAAAAACAAACTAACAAATAAATTAATAAATAATACTGAGAACACGAGCAGTAGAATCCATGAAAGTGTATCCAGAGGTTGTGGAATCAGTTTAGTGTTGGTGAATGAAGTTATCCACACTGGTTCAAGACAGCAGAGGGGTAATAACTGTTCCTGAAACTGGTGGTGTGGGGCGTAAGGCTCCTGTACCTTCTTCCCAATGGCAGCAGCAAGAAGAGAGCATGGTCTGGATGGAGTGTATCCTTGATAATTTATGTGGCATTCTTCTGTCAGCACTGTTGGGGATGGCTTTTCCTGTGATGGACTGGGCTGTATTCCAGCATCTGCAGAATCTCATGAGTCTATTGTCACCAAAACTGGTGTGAGAACGAGTTAATCACAGACAGAGGGCTTGGCAGAGGCACATAGCTTAAATGAAAGGTAACTGTCTAGGACTTAAATGTCAAGTACTAATATTATGCAGGTGATCACATGCACAAAACTGAAGGAGAGTGTAATGGCTTCTCAAAACTACTTGGTATTTCACTCCCGATGTGCTCTAATGATGGGTCACAGCCAAATTGTTAGCCCGTCCTCTCTTTTGAAACCAGCAGCCTCTGGTACATAATTACTAATTTATTTCCTTGTGTCACTGCCTTGAGCAGTTTTGAGTAAGTGCATGAAGATGTTTAGAATAGCTAGGACAGAATTGTTGAATTTTGCAGAACGAAGGGTTGCTTCTTTACTCTCTGTAAATTCGTTATTGTGTGTTGTTAGTTCAGGTCAAGCTTCCCCAAGGACCAAGGATCAACTTTATTCACCATATACAGTTATTAATGTTAGGAATTTGCAGTGGCATGTTGGTCAGGGAGTGATGCAACAAAAATAACAACTTTCAACAATTATAAAGAATAAAGCATTATATTTCTCATGCATGTGAAGGATGTAAGTAATAAAGACAATTCAATTAAAAAGTTAATAAAGTTAGAGGTTAAAGGATGATGATGGAATAAAATATGCATAAATAAATAAATGGCAGCATGTATTTACAATGTAAACAGCATTATAAAAGTGGTTTAAAGTGTCCACAGTGCAGAGCAGTGATGGGTAATAGACTCTATATAACTATATGAGCGACGGAGGATGAGAGGTGACCTGATAGAGGTGCATAAGATGATGAGAGGCATTGATCGTGTGGATAGTCAGAGGATTCTTCCCAAGGCTGAAATGGCTAGCATGAGAGGACACAGTTTTGAGGTGCTTGGAAGTAGGTACAGAGGAGATGTCAAGGATAAGTTTTTTGTGCAGAGAGTGGTGAGAGCGTGGAATGGGCTGCCAGCAACGGTGGTGGAGGCAGATAAGATAGGGTCTTTTAAGAGATTCCTGGATAGGTACATGCAGCTTAGAAAAATAGAGGGTTGTGGGAAACCCTAGGTAATTTCTCAGGTAAGGACATGTTCGGCACAGCTTTGTGGGCTGAAGGGCCTGTATTGTGCTGTCAATCAATCAAAGGTTCAAAGGTCAAATTTAATGTCAGAGAAATGTATACAATATACATCCTGAAGTGCTTTTTCTTTGCAAACATCCACAAAAACAGAGAAGTGCCCCAAAGAATAAACAACAGTTAGATGTGAGAACCCCAAAGACCATCCCCCAGCCCAAGCGTGTGCTAAGTGATAGCAATGACACAGACCAAAGTTACCCCAAAAGCTTCGCATTTCATCTGAAATTCAACAAACCACAGTTCTCTCTCTCCTTGGCAAGGGAGAGGGAGGTGTCCCCCATTTTCACAGTTAGTGGGAGACGTAACAACAACCCGCTGGTTTACGATCTTGAAAGTCCATTTTGTTGCTTTTTTTGAGCTCTGTCCAAAGATCGCAAAGACCACGGGTCTTCGGGCCCATAGCAAAAGATTTTCCGGCCTCCCTAATGACACACGAGTCTCCTGCCATGACACTGACCCTCGATCCACCCGTCCCCAGAGCCCCGAGGTCTTAGGCTTCCGAACGCGATCGAGACTCTCAGGCCGAACCCTTGGCATGTCGAGTAACCGCCAGTTGTGGAACCCTGCAAAGAACCAAAGCCTGCATGTAACTCCAGGTCAGGGTCTTCAAAGTAACCCTGAAAGGGAAAAATAAAGATATTAAAGGTAGAAATAGAGCTGTTTCCAAAGATGCAAGCAAAGAAGTTGCCATTAGGTGCCATTATACCTCCGAATCTATAACATTTGGGGCTCCATGGTAATGTAGTGGTTAGCATGATGCTGTTGCAGCCCAGGGAAGTCAAAGTTCGGAGCTAAATTCTGCTGTCCCCTGTAAGGAGTTTGTACATCCTCCCACAGTCCAAGTATGTACTGATTACTAGGTTAATTGGTCATTGTAAACGGTCCTATGATTAACCTAGGGTTAAGTAGGTGGATTGCTGGCCGGTAAGGTCTGTTCTGCATTGTAACCCTAAACACCTGTTCTGCACTGTAAACTCTAAACACCTGTTCTGCACTGTAAACTCTAAACACCTGTTCTGCACTGTAAACTCTAAACACCTGTTCTGCATTGTAAACACCTGTTATGCATTGTAATTCTAAACACCTGTTCTGCATTGTAAACACCTGTTACGCATTGTAATTCTAAACACCTATTCTGCACTGTAAACTCTAAACACCTGTTCTGCATTGTAAACACCTGCTATGTATTGTAACTCTAAACACCTGCTATGTATTGTAACTCTAAACACCTGTTCTGCACTCCATAAGACCATAAGAGAAAGTAGCAGAAGTCGGCCATTCGGCCCATCATGTCTGCTCCGCCATTTCATCATGAGCTGATCCAATCTCCCCTTCAGTCCCATTCCCCTGCCTTCTCACCATAACCTTTGATGTCAAAGGTATACACCTGCTCTGTATTGTAACTCTAAACACCTGTTCTGCACTGCGACTCAAAAATGATCCAGTTCTATTTAATGATTGTACCAATGTTATATTAGCTACCTGCACTGACTTAACTTGAACCAATTATTAAATAAATACATAACTAGTTAGATACCATTCTGAGCTAACACCAGTTATTTATTAAAATTAAGGCAAGACTAATGAGCAAACTTATATGATGCCAGTGAATTTGAAAACCATTATAGCTCTTATTAGTTAATAGACTGGAATAAACCAAATTAATTATTAAACTGATGTAACCTAAAAAGCTTTTGCACTGATAAACCTGAGTTAATTATAAAATTAATTGTTAATTAAAATTGTTAGTTATATAATGATAGTCAATTATTAAACTATTATAATTTGAGAGTTAATTGCCTGACAGAGCCCAAGTTAGTGTTACACTGAGAAGATGCTGGAGGAACTCAGCAGGTCAGGCAACAGTTCAAAGTTCAAAGTAAATTTCTTATCAAAGTAGGTGTATGCTACATATATACCACCTTGAGATTCATTTTCTTGCAGGCATTTGCGTTAAAAAGAGATGCAATAGACTTTATTAGAATCAGAATCTAGAATCAGGTTTATTATTACTGGTATATGTCATGAAATTTGTTAACTTAAACAATACATAAACAGACAGAGTCCCTTCTGTCCAAATGAAGGGACTTGACTCAAAATCTCAAAATGTGTGGAGCAGGTTAAGACCTACAAGTATCTGGGAGTACAGTTAGACGAGAAGCTAGACTGGACTGCCAACACAGATGCCTTGTGTAGGAAGGCACAGAGTCGACTGTACTTCCTAAGAAGGTTGGCGTCATTCAATGTCTGTAGTGAGATGCTGAAGATGTTCTATAGGTCAGTTGTGGAGACCGCCCTCTTCTTTGTGGTGGCGTGTTGGGGAGGAAGCATTAAGAAGAGGGACGCCTCACGTCTTAATAAGCTGGTAAGGAAGGCGGGCTCTGTCGTGGGCAAAGTACTGGAGAGTTTAACATCGGTAGCTGAGCGAAGGGCGCTGAGTAGACTACGGTCAATTATGGATAACTCTGAACATCCTCTACATAGCACCATCCAGAGACAGCGAAGCAGTTTCAGCGACAGGTTACTATCGATGCAATGCTCCTCAGACAGGATGAAGAGGTCAATACTCCCCAATGCCATTAGGCTTTACAATTCTACCGCCAGGACTTAAGAACTTTTTAAAAGCTATTATTAATGCTTTTTGAGATAGTGATTTAGATGCATATCATATTCTTTACTGAGTTAAGTATTGTATGTAATTAGTTTTGCTACAACAAGTGTATGGGACATTGGAAAAAAGTTGAATTTCCCCATGGGGATGAATAAAGTATCTATCTATCTAACTGTGCATTTCTCCAGATAAACTGCCTGATCCACTGAGTTTCTCCAGCATGAAGGGTCTCAGCCTGAAATGTCGATCTTTTACTCTTTCCCGTAGGTGCTGCCTGGCCTGCTGAGTTCCTTCAGCATTTTGTGTGTGTTCCTTGAGCATCTGTGTACTGTTGTCCAGTTCCCAGTGTCCACAGTCTCCATAGGTGTTAAACTGATGCTGGCTCAGCTAATGAATGTTAATTTAAAAGCTAATTTAACCCTCATTAATTATTCAACTGATGTAGTTCCAGTTCATCATTGTGCTGAAATTAGCCAGGTTCGTTAACTTACTAAAGAAATGAACTCAAATAATTATTGTACTAATATAAAACTAGTAAATTATTCATAAACACCATCACATTATAAAGTTTAGCTTTATTTCTCACATTTACGTTGAAACATACAGTGAAGGCATCATTTTGTGTCACCAATCAACACCATGCAAGGATGTGCTGGAGCTGCCTGCAAGTGTTGCCATGCTTTGGTGCTGACATTACACACTCACAATTATACCCCTAACCTGTCCATCTTCACTGCGTGGGAGGAAACCCCACAGTCATGGGGAGAATGTACAAACTCCTTCCACACAGCATGGGGAATTGAACTCCGATCGGTGCTGTGAAGCATTGCACTAACTGCTATGCTACTGTAAGAGTTAACTACTGTTCCAATGCAGTCCAAATTAATCACTATATTAATGGAACATTGATTGATTACTGTTCTGATGTCATCCCCATTTAATTACTGTTAGATTAAATATTCCATTGATATAGGTAGGTTAATGACTATATCAGTGTAACCCCAGTTAATCACAACATCAACATAAGCCCACAGAACATCTGAATGACTTTCCTTTCCTTGCCATTTTGGCAACATGACCAAACTAAATAGATTGCAGCCTGCATTAAAATAGCAAAAGAAAGTTAAATGAGCACATTAAACATTCACACATTAATATCTGTAATTTCTGCAGGATGAATACAGACATTGTGCCTGCCTTACATTTATTCTGAGTCTCAGTTCTTTATCCTGGCTCAGCGTGTGTCCTTGTGTGGGTGGACATGAAAGGTTACGCCCCATTTATACTGCAGGCTTCCAGGCAATTCTCATTTAGAATTCTCTAAAGCTTTCATCACAAAATGTCAAGCAGTGACAGCAAGAAACTGCATTACATCCCAATAATGTTGTCTATCAAGAGCAACGGGCTTCCCCTGAAGACAGCGCTCCCAGCAGAAGATACCAGAGGCACATCTTTATAAACAACTGTAGTGTACATTTACACTTTTACTAATTTGTGGTGGAGATAACTCATGTTTTTAAAAAAAACTCCTAATAATTTGCTTTAACCTTCTGTCTATTATTTCAAAATCTACGCCGACTTTACTGTCCTATGCACAAGTACATGTTTGCACAGGTGCAATGGAAAACTTACTTGCAGGAGTATCATTGATATAAGCAGTATAGTGTAAGTAATCATATAAGCAGTATTCATAAGAAAAGCATAGATTAAACCCATTTTTACAAGAAACAACAGAAAAAGAAAAAGCGAAGTCATTTTCATGCCAAGTGGTTGTAGTGTTGATAACCACTACTGATTACTGTTGTTACTAGTACTGTGTTGTTGCTAGTACTGTGTTGTTGCTAGTACGCCTCGGGGACTGAAATCACAGGATCATCGAGGGCTGTGGGAGTTTGTGATGATTTCTCCATGTTTTGATGGTCAAAGCGATCATAGGTGTCATCTGGAAGTGAAGCACTGTTGTCACCTGTGTCACTCGGTTTCACTTTGTAAGAGGTGATAGCATTCAAGCCCTGCCACAGCTGTTGAGTATCCTTCATTGATGGAATGGCCACTTGGTCTGTGAGATGGCTTTCTGGAGGTTGTACCTGGAACTTTCTGTAACTTTCTTGGA
Source organism: Hemitrygon akajei (assembly GCF_048418815.1). Taxonomy (NCBI): domain Eukaryota; kingdom Metazoa; phylum Chordata; class Chondrichthyes; order Myliobatiformes; family Dasyatidae; genus Hemitrygon; species Hemitrygon akajei. The sequence goes on along the minus strand of NC_133137.1, from coordinate 1,766,706 downwards.
CATCAGACTTGAATGCCTCTGATATGGCCCTCAGCAGACTGCAGATCTCAAGGTTCATCAAGGGCTTCTGGTTCGGATGATTCTGAATGATTTTGTGGGGACGCACTCATCTACGACAGTTTTTATAAAGTCTGTGACAACCATGGTGTATTCATTCAGATCCACAGATGAGTTCTTGAACGTGGTCTTGTCTACTACTTCGAAGCAACCCCATAGCCATTCCTCTGCCACCTGTGACCACCTCTTTGTTCTAATCTCTGGAGCCTTGCTCTTTAGCCTCTGCCTGTATGCAGGTAGGAGGACAGCCAAGTGAGCCGATATCCTGAAGAGGGCATGGAATGATAAGAATTCCTTCTCTTAGTAGAGCAGCTGTCTAGTGTGTTGGGACCACTGGTACTACAGGTTATAAGCCGATGGTAATTGGGCAGAAGTTTTTCAAACAAGCCTGACTAACGTCCCCAACTATGATTTGAAATATGTTGGGGTGGACTGTTTCTTGTTTGGTAATGGTCTCATACAGCATCTCAAGTGGGGTGACATGGTAGTGTGTTCATTTCCTGCTGCTGTCTGTAAAGAGTTTGTGTGTTCTCCATGTGTGTATCCTCCAGGTGCTCTGGTTTCTCCCACACAGGCCAAAAACATACCGGTTGGCAGGTTAATTGGTTATTTAAAATTATTAGACTAAGGTTAAATGGGGGTTGCTAGGTGGTGTGGCTCAAAGGGCCGGTTCTGCATTGTATCTCAATAAATAAGTAAGAAGTGCTTGATAACAGTCAGCCGATGGTGATACGTAAACTACGGTCAGGGTACCGGAGGAGAACAGGCCGATGGTGACATGTAAACTACGGTCAGGGTCCGGAGGAGAACCGGCCGATGGTGACACGGAAACTACGGTCAGGGTACCGGAGGAGAACCGGCCGATGGTGACACGGAAACTACGGTCAGGGTACCGGAGGAGAACCGGCCGATGGTGACACAGAAACTACGGTCAGGGTACCGGAGGAGAACCGGCCGATGGTGACACGGAAACTACGGTCAGGGTATTGGAGGAGAACAGGCCGATGGTGATACGTAAACTACGGTCAGGGTATTGGAGGAGAACCGGCCGATGGTGATACGTAAACTACGGTCAGGGTATCGGAGGAGAACCGGCCGATGGTGACACGTAAACTACGGTCAGGGTATCGGAGGAGAACCGGCCGATGCTGACACGTAAACTACGGTCAGGGTACCGGAGGAGAACCGGCCGATGGTGATACGTAAACTACGGTCAGGGTATCGGAGGAGAACCGGCCGATGGTGACACGTAAACTACGGTCAGGGTACCGGAGGAGAACCGGCCGATGCTGACACGTAAACTACGGTCAGGGTATCGGAGGAGAACCGGCTGATGCTGACACTTAAACTACGGTCAGGGTACCGGAGGAGAACCGGCCGATGGTGATACGTAAACTACGGTCAGGGTATCGGAGGAGAACCGGCCGATGGTGACACGTAAACTACGGTCAGGGTACCGGAGGAGAACCGGCCGATGGTGACACGTAAACTATGGTCAGGGTATTGGAGGAGAACTGGCCGATGGTGACACGGAAACTACGGTCAGGGTACCGGAGGAGAACCGGCCGATGGTGACACGTAAACTACGGTCAGGGTATCGGAGGAGAACCGGCCGATGGTGACACGTAAACTACGGTCAGGGTACCGGAGGAGAACCGGCCGATGGTGACACGGAAACTACGGTCAGGGTACCGGAGGAGAACCGGCCGATGGTGACACGGAAACTACGGTCAGGGTACCGGAGGAGAACCGGCCGATGGTGACACGGAAACTACGGTCAGGGTACCGGAGGAGAACCGGCCGATGGTGACACGGAAACTACGGTCAGGGTACCGGAGGAGAACCGGCCGATGGTGACACGTAAACTACGGTCAGGGTACCGGAGGAGAACCGGCCGATGGTGACACCGAAACTACGGTCAGGGTACCGGAGGAGAACCGGCCGATGCTGACACGTAAACTACGGTCAGGGTATCGGAGGAGAACCGGCCGATGGTGATACGTAAACTACGGTCAGGGTACCGGAGGAGAACCGGCCGATGCTGACACGTAAACTACGGTCAGGGTATCGGAGGAGAACCGGCCGATGGTGATACGTAAACTACGGTCAGGGTACCGGAGGAGAACCGGCCGATGGTGACACCGAAACTACGGTCAGGGTATCGGAGGAGAACCGGCCGATGGTGATACGTAAACTACGGTCAGGGTATCGGAGGAGAACCGGCCGATGGTGACACGGAAACTACGGTCAGGGTATTGGAGGAGAACAGGCCGATGGTGATACGTAAACTATGGTCAGGGTATCGGAGGAGAACCGGCTGATGGTGACACGTAAACTACGGTCAGGGTATTGGAGGAGAACAGGCCGATGGTGATACGTAAACTATGGTCAGGGTACCGGAGGAGAACCGGCTGATGGTGACACGTAAACTATGGTCAGGGTATTGGAGGAGAACAGGCCGATGGTGATACGTAAACTATGGTCAGGGTACCGGAGGAGAACCGGCCGATAGTGATACGTAAACTACGGTCAGGGTATCGGAGGAGAACCGGCCGATGGTGACACGTAAACTACGGTCAGGGTACCGGAGGAGAACCGGCTGATGGTGACACTTAAACTATGGTCAGGGTATTGGAGGAGAACAGGCCGATGGTGATACGTAAACTATGGTCAGGGTACCGGAGGAGAACCGGCCGATGGTGATACGTAAACTACGGTCAGGGTATCGGAGGGGAGCTCTCAGTGAATAGAACAGTTGGCATTTAATGGTTAGATGTTCAAGATGGGGGGGAACAGAAGTATGACAAAACCACCGCATTGGAGTACCACAGAAAGTTCGTCATGAATCTCCACCTTTTTTCTTTTCTATATCAGCTGTTTGGTCCATCTTGTATTTCTCCTGTATTCCAGGGAAATAAATTCTGAACCTATTCCCTATAATTCATGTCCCGGCAACATTCTTGTAAATTTTGTCTCTATTTAGTATCTTGCTGCTAAATGGTTAAAACTCCTCAGCTTTGCAAAAGAGAAATGTAAATATTGGATTAGTCATTTGTCAAAAGAAGTGTGGAGCAGCCAATGCTTTTTTAATGGCTTTTAGTCAAGTCTGAATTTATGAGAAACAGTAAAGCATTTCTAATAGTTTAGCTGGACGCTGGAGACCCAATTTAACACTTGGCTGAGCTAAGCCATAATCCACCTTTCACATTTATTCTGAAATCTTTATTTAATATTTTTCTTTGTTTGAGATGTGAGGATCAACCTTTTCAAGTACACAAATGCATTTTGATTTTCTTGTCCCTTTGTGGGAAACAGCTAAGCAGGTTTAAGTGCTCCTTGTGGGCACCTTTGCTACGGACTGTGGTTACAAACTTTGTGATTAATTAAGTTTGATTGCTCATCAAAGTGTTCTGTACTTTTTGAAGTTGTCCCACTCAGTAAAAGTCAAGGAATGAACAAACCACGGGCTTTTCACAAACATAGGATCTGGCAGGGATGTTTGCCTGTAGGGTGCAAGGTACTTTAGCTACTAGCATGAAGCTATTACAGAGCCAGTGACCTGGTTTCAATCCTGCCACTGTCTGTACGGAGTTTATATGTTCTCCCTGTAGTTGTATGGTTTTCCTCGGGATGCTCCGGTTTCTCTCCTGCATTCCAAAGACAAATGGGTTAGCAAGATAAATGGTCACATGGGTGTAATTGGGTGCTGCAGGTTTGTTGGGTCAGAAGGGTCAGTTACAGTGCCGTATCTCTAAATAATAAAAAATAAAATATTTGACATTATAGGACAATTGGTGGCTAGTTTTCACACAGCAAGATCCCATGGGGAACAATGGGATAATTACCAGAACATTTGTTTTGGGAAATACATTTTAAAAATGACAGTTTTTACTGTCATTTAATTTACAAAAAATATATATATGTAAATTTAAATTATGTAAGTGCAAAATCAGAGCAAAAAAAAGGAGAAAAAATGGTGAGGTAGTGTAACTGGACTCATTGTCCATTCAGAAATCTGATGACAGAGAGAAGGAAGCTGTTCCTGAAACATTGAGTGTGTGTCTTCAGACTCCTGTACCTCTTTCTGATAGTAGCAATGAAAGAGGGCATGTCCTGGGTAAAGTGGTCCTAACAATGGATGCCACATTTTTGAGGCATCATCTTTTGAAGGTGTCCTTGATGCAGGGGAGGTTAGAACCCATGGTGGAGTTACTCAATTTACAAATTTCTGCTGGTTTTATAGCACCTCCCTGTGAAGCCACAGGAGGCACAACACCTGCCATTTTATCTTTTCCCCTCCTGCTGTCCATGGATCCTATCACAACATTCAAGTGAAGCAACATTGATCAGACCACATTTTGATTATTGTGAGCTGTCTTGGGCCCCATATCCTAGGAAGGATGTACAAGCATTGGAGAGGGTCCAAGGAGGTTTACAAGAATAATCTCAGGAATGAAGGATGGTTTGATAGTGCTGGCTCTGTACTCTCTGCAGTTTATAAGAATGGGAGGGGGATCTCATTGAAACCTATGAAATACTGAAAGTCCTGGATGGAGTGGACATGGAGAGGGTATTTCGTATAGCGGGGGAGTCTAGGACCAGAATGGACAATCTCAGAATAGAGGGATGTCCCTTTAGAACAGAGATGAGGAGGAATATTTTAGGTGGAAAATCTTAAAAATTAATTGCCACAGATGTCTGTGGAGGCCAAGACATTGGGTATATTTAAAGTGTAAATTGATAAGTGTTTGATTAGTAAGGGCATCAAAGGTTACGGAGGAAAAGCACGAGAATGGGTTTGAAAGGGATATTAAATCAGCTGTGAAGGGATGATGGAGAAGACTAGATGGGCTGAATGGCCTAATTCTGCTCCTGTCTTATGGTTTTACCAATTAAGACCATAGGTTTTACCTATTTTCAAGGAACAGTCTGTACATGATCTACATCACTTTATTCCTTGCTTGTTCATTTGCCTTCTAAATACCTCTTAGAAGTTGCAATTCTTCCTGCTCCCACCCCCATTCCTGGCAATATGTTCCATGTACCTGCCATTCTCTGTAAGAAGACACCTCACACATTCCCTTGCCACCCCCACCACCCACCTTCTTGCTCATCTTAAGTTTATGCCCACTTGTCACTTCCACTTCAGGCAAACGACTACCTACCTGAAATATGACAATAGACAATAGACAATAGGTGCAGAAGTAGACCATTCAGCCCTTCGAGCCTGCACCACCATTTTGAGATCATGGCTGATCATCTACTATCAATACCCGGTTACTGCCTTGTCCCCATATCCCTTGATTCCCCTATCCATAAGATACCTATCTAGCTCCTTCTTGAAAGCATCCAGAGAATTGGCCTCCACTGTCTTCCGAGGCAGTGCATTCCAGACCCCCACAACTCTCTGGGAGAAGAAGTTTTTTCTTAACTCTGTCCTAAATGACCTACCCCTTATTCTCAAACCATGCCCTCATCATTTTATACACTTGATAGTCCCTTTCAGATGGCATTACCCCACTTCTTCTCCTTCAATCTCACCCAACCACATTCTTTGACAGTCCTTTGGCTTCATTTTATCTGTCATTATCACTGTTTCTGCATTCTTAAAATATTTTAACTCGATTTCCCCAAGGTTCTGAAAGAGACCTGAAACCTTAGCCATCTCTCTCTAAAGAAGATGCTGTCTGATATGAGATTAATTTCTGTTTCATTGTGGATGTTATCAGAGCTTATTATATATGTGACTGATTCACATGCTGCTAAAGCAAGGTTCAATATAAGAAAATTGGTCTCACAAAGTCTCACATTGCCTTTTATGTAACAGAGCAACACACACAAAATGCTGGAGCAATTCAGCAGGAGAGGCAGCATTCACGGAGAGAAATTAACGACTTGTGTATTGCGCTGAGAACATTCATTGGGATATGAAATGTCAATTGTTTTCTCTTCTCCACAGATGCTGCCTGACCTGCTGAGTTCCTCCAACATTTTGTGTGCATTGCTTTGATTTCCAGCATCTGCAGAACCTCTTATTTTAACAGTCCTTTATTCATAAAGTATTCATGGTGCGAACTTTGATGACACCCAAATCACGTTATGGACACGCAATCAATCCATGTACATAAGCTATCTTTTTAAATTAGGTTTATTGTGTATTTTATTGGTGTGTTCCTTATCTTATTTTTATTGTGCTGTATTGGATCCAGAGTAACTTCCTTCTCCTTTACACTTGTACTGGAAATCACATTAAACTATCTTGAATCAACAATCTGCACAATGATAATTAAATGGACTTGCTTCCCATCACACAAATCTAAACTGGTCAGTTATGTGTACAATCTCAAAATGCTGGAGGAGCTCAGCAGGTCAGGCCACATCAATGGAAAAGAGTAAACAGTTGATGTTTGGGCTGAGACCCTTCAACAGGACTGGACAAAATAATGAGGTTAGAACAAGAATGTGGGGGGAGGGGAGGAAGAAGTACAAGGTGGTAGGTGATAGGTGAAATGGGGAGAGGGGAGGGGTGAAGTAAAGAGCTGAGAAGCTGATAGGTGAAAGGGATAAGTGGCTGGAGAAGGAGGAATCTGATAGGAGAGGGTAGAAGGCTATGGAAGAAAGGGAAGGGAGAGGAGCACCAGATGAGCAGGTAAGGAGGTGAGGTGAAAGAGGGAAATGGAAATGGCAAAGGTGAAGTGGGGGCAATTACCGGAAGTTTAAAAAATCAATGTTCATGCCATCAGTTTGGTGGCTACCAGACGGAATATAATGTGTTGCTTCTCCAACCTGAGTGTGGCCTCATCACAACAGTAGAGTATCATGTCAGAATAGGAATGGGAAGTAGAATTGAAGTGGGTGGCCAATGGGAGATTCCACTTTTTCTAGTGGAACAAATGCCATACCTACCCCTACACCCAGGGGCTTATCTATGGAAAATAGCACCTATGGCAAGCACTGAAATTGCACCCCTGTCCAAACATCTGACACCCATATTTTAGATAACTATACCATAATATCAGCTCAAAAATACAAGTCAAGCTAGTTAATCTTTTAATTAACAAATTATGGTATTACATTACGTATACATTAATGATCTGGATGATGGAGTGGTAAATTGGATCAGTATGTATGCAGATGATACTAAGGTAGGTGGTGTTGTTGATAATGAATTAGGTTTTCAAAGCTTGCAGAGAGATTTAGGCCAATTAGAAGAGTGGGCTGAACGCTGGCAGATGGAGTCTAATGCTGATACATGTGAGGTGCTACATTTTTGTAGGAATAATCCAAATAGGACATACATGGTAAATGGTAGGGCTTTGAATGCAGTAGAACAGAGTGATCTAGGAATAATGGTGCATAGTTCACTGAAGGTGGAATCTCATGTGGATAGGGTGGTGAAGAAAGCTTTTGGTATGCTGTCCTTTATAAATCAGAGCATTGAGTATAGGAGTTGGGATGTAATGTTAAAATTGTACAAGGCATTGGTAAGGCCGAATTTGGAGTATTGTGTACAATTCTGGTCACCAAATTATAGGAAAGATATCAACAAAATAGAGAGAGTACAGAGAAGATTTACTAGAATGTTACCTGGGTTTCAGCACCTAAGTTACAGGGAAAGGCTGAACAAGTTAGGTCTTTATTCTTTGGAGCGTAGAAGGTTGAGGGGGAACTTGATAGAGGTATTTAAAATTATGAGGGGGATAGATTGAGTTGACGTGGATAGGCTTTTTCCATTGAGAGTAGGGGAGATTCAAACAAGAGGACATGATTTGAGAGTTAGGGGGCAAAAGTTTAAGGGTAACACGAGGGGGAATTTCTTTACTCAGAGAGTGGTAGCTGTGTGGAATGAGCTTCCAGTCAAAGTGGTAGAGGCAGGTTCGGTATTGTCATTTAAAGTAAAATTGGATAGGTATATGGACAGGAAAGGTATGGAGGGTTATGGGCTGAGTGCAGGTCGGTGGGATTAGGTGAATGTAAGTGTTGGCACAGACTAGAAGGGCCGAGATGGCCTGTTTCTGTGCTGTAATTGTTATATGGTTATATACATGAAAACTATAACTGTATCTTCCTTGCTTTCACTGAAGCAAATTGGTCCATGATGTGATCAAAGTCAGTTTTTTCAGTTTCTTCTCTTTCTACACACAGCAGAGCTCTCAAACACAAAAGTATTAGTTTTAACTTGCTGAATGATCTCTCACAGCTGGCGATGGAAATTGCATTGGTTAGCATTATCTGAATGCAATGCAAAGATTGGGGAAGAAGCTCTCATCTCCATACTGAACAACAAATTCAAGACGCTCTTCAGGTCTTGATATTTTCATGTTGACCCGCCTTGATAGCAATATTCTGCAATCCAAAATTTCTTCATATAGCTGCTGTCCATCAACATCAGAGCTGTACAATTTGCCCAAATTTTTACACTTCTTCTTTAGATCCTTACAATTGGTGCCGTAACACAGTCCCTTGACATCGAAAAAGAATTGCTTTTCCAGTATCCTTGTCAAACTTCAGAAGTCCAATGTCATGCTGTTCAATCACTTCTGGTATGACAGTTCGAGGCTCTTTGACACCATCCAGTTCACTAGGTTCAGTGTCGTCAGGTTCAATCTCGTCAATAAGCTCAACATCACCACCACCACCATCGTCTTCCCCTCCTGTCATGTCCACGTTCTCTGTGGCAGCCTCACTCTTAATCTCATCATACTTGGATTTATCTGACTTGACTTCCTCCTTTGGTTGTGATGCATTTTTACTTGATCCACCTTCGGATTCTAACAAACTTGTAGCAGGTGCAGGTGACTCCATGGAACGTGTCGAACTACTTGTTCCGGGCTTTTCAAAGAGGGACATGAAGAACTTGCTCGACTTCTTGGCTTCCTCCGTCTCCAACTTTCATCTCTTCCGTCCTTCAGCTCCACTTTCCTTCTTCTTCATGAAGAAATGTTTCATGGTCTTCTTACACAATGCTCTGAAATAAGGCCATCCTAGTGCTTCTCACCCATGATAATCAAAGACAGATCATACATCTGACGAAAATTCTTTTTTCACTATCTGAGGATTGCTTGTTTGACTTTAATAGAAACTGCTCAGTGGCGCCCCCCCTTCAAGTGGCACCCAGGGCATGTGCCATACCTGCCATACCTTAGATATGTCACTGTCTACACCTCCTCCCTCATTACTATTCAGGGCCCCAAACAGGACTTCCAGACGAGGCAACACTTCACCTGTCAGTCTGTTGGGGTCATCTACAGTATATGATGCTCCCAGTGTGGCCTCCTGTATATTGATGAGATATGTCATAAACTGGGAGACCGCTTTGCCGAGCGCCTACAGAAAAACACAGTCTGCCAGAAAAACATGGAAGCAGTCTCCTGCTAATCTTCAATTCAAAGACCTATTCTGCATTATTGTTTAATCAGTCTTGGAAAATGTTGGTTCTTCAGAAACAAAAGGGAATTCCCTGGGAATGAATGATTTAGCTACTGAATTATTGGTGAAGATGTTGCAGAATTTAATTTGGTTCTAATTGCATCCACTGGAACTTCCTGCAACAAACCGGATTTAAACTAAGGATGTGTTGAGGGGAGTTGGGAGAGGAACTGGTTGAATGCCATCTTCTGGAAAGGCAGATGGGCAGATTTATCTCAGGTTGCACAAACACCTAGACGTGTTGCAAAGTCATCACCCCAAAAGCTAATGTAAGATTCAAGTCAAAGTAAATTCATTATCAATGTGCATTTATGTTACCACATACTACACTGAGATTCATTTTCTTACAAGCACTTACATGAAAAATGCAGTAATACAATAGCATTTATGAAAACTATACATAAGCTAAGACTGTGAAACAATGTGCAGAAGAAGAAAACAAATTGTGCAAATAAAAAATTAGTAAGCTCGCCAGGAAGGCTGGTTCTGTTCTGGGGGTGGAAATGGATTCCCTGGTGGTTGTGTCTGAGTGGAGGATGCTGCAGAAGCTACAGAGCATTATGGACAATTCCCCTCAACCACTCCATGACATCCTGGACAAACAGAGGAGCACCTTTCCTAACAGACTGATTCCACCAAGGTGCACTACTGAACAACACAGGAGATCCTTCCTCCCAGTTGCTATGAGGCTCTGCAGCTCCTTGATACACTGACAGGAATGTATCCTGACCAAAATGTCAGCCTGTTCCTTTACTGGGCCTCTCTGTAATTTTACCTCTTTTCTTCTCTGTTTGGTTAGCTGCTGACTTACTTTTCGAAGATTTTCCTGTCCTTCACGCTCCCACTTGAAATGTCCATCTTTTCCACAGTAGTAACAGAAAACACTGGTCACTTCCATGGTCAAGGGACCCTGCTCAGTAGCTCAGTAGCAGTCCTCGCCTTGCTACATCCAATGTCCAGTTCCTTATCGGCTTTGTCTGGCAGCACCAGCCAATATCAGCCAAAATACCTCTGCCCTCAGATCTTTCCTGACATCTTGCAAAACCCCCACTTATGTGGCATCAGGGGTTGTTTTACCAACAGAGGCTACTATTGAGGACTTAGCCCTGCTGATGGAGGATCCCCGCTTCGCCATTATGTTTTCCTCTTCTCTAACTTCTCTGAGTAACTTGATAAAAGATGGAGAAGGAAGCATCTTGCGGGTCATTCGAATATGCAGAGCAATAATGTCATGTGACAGCACACCCTTCACAACTTGCTCCATCCTCAAACAGTTTCTCTCAGACAGTTGAATGCCCCCTTTGTGGCACAAACAGTGCAGCAACTTCTCCAACCTGAAAATGAAGGCAGACAACTTCTCTCCTTCCTCCTGGAATGTGTGGCTAAACTTCATCCTAAGATCAGCTGCACTTCCAGCAGTGCCAAAACATCTTCCAGAGCTTGCAGATAATTAGCTGACATGGTTAATGGATTTTCTGCCTTGAGGAACCTTACTATATCAGGTGCTGGCCCCTTTAAACTCTCTACCAGTTATCAATCTTTTCACTTATCTGAGCACAGCCATTCTTCCAGTAACTGAGATGATTGCTCAGCCCAAGCCTCATATTCACTTCCCCATCAGGTGTGGGCTTGACCCATGAGAACTCTTCAGACTCCGAACATTTAGGGAGTTTACGACTTTGGTCCTGCCAAACCCCTGAGGGTGGGATGTCTCGCCCACCCAAACTCTGGTTTGTGTGAATGCTGTGTGATTTATCACCTCCCCCCCGCAATCACCATTGGCAAGAAATAATGGATTGTACACTGCATACAATTATAAAGAAAGTATATTTAAGAATGTTAAATCAGCCAACGTTATGAAAGAAAAGAAAGGATTATTATCCTGTCCAGGTTACTGGAGAGTGAGTGTTAACATGGTGCTTTTGAACAAGAAATAGTTGAGAAAGTGCAGAAAATATTTTTAATTATTCCCTGCTTGATTTAAGCTCTCTTTAGTAAAAAGTTACAGTGAAGATCCAATCAGCTGGTTTTCATGGGTCCCCTGTTAATCCCAAAGGACTCCATCCATTCTCCCAAAGCCTCTCTTACCTTCTAGCTTTGTCATAGATCCTTCCTCCGTTGATGACAGGGATCAATCTATTCCATTTTCCACAAGGATGGAAGAACAGCTGCAGAATAAACTGATGGATTTTGCGCTCCGAATCTGTCATGTATCATTGAGAGTCATACAGAACAGAAACAGGGCTTTTGCTCAACCGGTCCATGCTGCTCAAGGTGCCCATCCTACATTGCCCCTCTGCCAATGCTTGACCCATAACCTTCTAAAACTTTCCAATTTGTGTATCTGTCCAACTGTCTTAATGTTTGTTAGTGTACCTGCCCCAACTATTTCCTCTGGCAACTCATTATACATATATACCACCCATATAAAAAGTTGCCCTCAAGTTTCTATGCCCTTCCTGTCCAAGTATAAACACAAGACAATCTGCAGATTCTCTAATCCTGAGTAACATACACATAATGCTGGAGGAACTCAGCAGGTCAGGCAGCATCTATGGAGAAGAATAAATAGTTGATATTTTGGGCTGAGACCCTTCATTGAAATTTCTTAGATCTTGTAACTGTAACTACTTCTACAACCCTCCCCTGGAAGCTCATACCAGATAACCACTGCTCTCTGTGTGAAAAACATATCTCCCAGATCTCTGCCCCTCACACTAAACCCATGCCCTCTAGTTCTGGACACCCCTGCTCCAGGAAAAGTGCTCTATCTACTTCACCCGTTTCCCTCAAAATTTTCAAACTTCTGTAAGGTTTCCCTCAGCCTTCTACATTCTGCAGGTTTTCACAAATAAAATGGTGGAGGCATTATATGTTAAAAAAATCTGTAGCAACTCATTTATTGAACATCAAAAACTGAACACAAAGCGCACTTAAAACCCTTTACATAATTATGTCAGACCAGCCTTTTAAAGTGAAATCCCAACTCAATGTCGATGGTTGTGAATTATGTACATTTTTAACAATTACGTTACCCTACAGCTCCAATGAGAAGAAACCCAGTCAATCCAATCTCTCCCTATGAGTAATGTCTTCTAATCCAAGTAATATCCTGGTGAATTTCTTCTGTTCCTTCTCCACTGGTAGCACATCCTTCCTATAATTTGGCAACCAGAAATGTATGTAATACTCCAAGTTTAGGATCCAAAAGCATTTTGTACAGCTGCAACTCTAATATTCAATGCTTCAGCATATGATGGCCTTCTCCACTACTCCATCTGCCTGCTTCTACATTTTTTAGGATGCAAAAATACTCAAGATTCAAAGTAAAATTATTATCAAAGCACGAGTACAGTATGTTGTCATTTCTTTTTCTTGCACGCATTCAGAGTAGAACAAAGAAATACAATAGAATCAATGAAAAACTGCCCACAAAGACTGACAAGCAACCAAAATGCAATAGAAGAGAGTCTGTGCAAAAAACAAATTTAATTAATTAATTATACTGAGAATATGAGTTATAGAGTCATTGAACATGAGTGCATAGGCTGTGTTTAGTGAACAGTTCAGTGCAGAGGTGAGGAAAGTTTTCCAAGTTGGTTCAGGAGCCTGATGGTGGTAGGGTAATAACTGTTTCTGAACCTGGTGCTGTGGGATCCAAGGCTCCTGTATTTCCTTCCTAATGGCAGAAGTGAGAAGAAAACATGGCCCAATGTTGGGGGTTCTTGATGACACTTTTTTTGTGACAGTGCTTCTGGTAGAGGTCCTCAATGGAGGGGAGGGGTTTACCTGTGATGGACTGGGCTGTATTTATCACTTTTTGTAGACTTTTCGGTTCTTGGGTATTGGTGTTTCCATGCACCAATCAGCACAATCAGCTGTTGTCATGGTGAATTTAGCAACAATAAGACAATAGCATAAATATTTGAAAGGGCAACAAGGAAAGAACTAAGATTGTTTTGAACGCATTCATAAACAATGAAGACAGTTTGAGGAGGAGCAATAATTTCTATTGACATATACCTCTAACTTAGCAAAACACTTGTACAACAGACAGCGACACTTCAGACAAGATCAGGATTAATGACAAGAAGCTTGTTCAAAGAAATCTGCTTTAAGAGGCATCTTAAAGGGACAGAGAGGGTGAGGGAGATGGCAAACTAGAGAAAGAGATTTCAAGGAATTAGCAGTCAGAGAGCTAACTGCATGGCTAGTATTAGCAGAGTGATTAATATACCAAATTAAATTTTACTCAAAGAAGAGAATCAAGCTTTGAAAAGCTTGAGGTGCTCAGAATGAAAATGGGCACAGTAAATGGAGACCAAGTCACTGGGTATATCGAAAGTGGATGTTGATAGACTCTCGATTTGTAAGGGCATCAATGGTTATGGTGGGAAGGCAGGAGAATGGGGTTGAGGATGATAATAAATCAGCCAAGATAAAATGGTGGTGCAGACTCGATGAGTTGAATGGTCTAATTCTGTTCCTATGCCTTTTGTTCTCATTGTCTTATAGTCTATTGTGGAGCAAACCAAGTCAATTTAAACAGAAAACAGAGCCTATTAAATGACCTGCAGAAAATAGACCATAGCAACTTCTCTTGAAAAAGCAGATTCAATAATGTCCCTTAGTGAAGGAAATCTGATTTTCTTACCTAGTCTATCTGTGATTCTAGATCAATGTGGTCAATTCTGAACTACACTCTGAAAATGAACAGAATAGCCAGTCAGTTTGAGAATAACTAGGGTGGGACAATATACACTCAGTGGCCAACTCTATTAGGCACACCTGCACATTTGCTCATTAATGTAAATATCTAATCAATGAATCATATGGCAGCAACTTAATGCATAGAAGCATGCAGATGTGATTGAGAGGTTCAGTTTTTGTTCAGACCAAACATAATACTCGGGGAAAAAATGTGATCTAGGTGACTTTGACTGTGGCATGATGGTTGGTGCCAGACAGGGTTGTTTGGGTACTTCAGAAACTTCTGATCTCCTGGGATTTTCACGTACAACAGGTTCTACAGTCTACTAAGAATGGTGTGAAAAATGCAATGCATCCAGCAAGTGGCAGTTTTATGGACAAAAATGCCTTGTTAATGAGGGAGGTCGGAGGAGAATGGCCAGGCTGATTCAAGCTGACAAGAAGGTAACAGTAACTCAGATAACCACAGATTATAACAGTATTGTGCAAAAGAGCACCTCTGAATGCACTACATGTCAAACCTTGAAATGGATTGGCTACAGCAGCAGAAGACTACACACATACACTGAGGCCACTTTATTAGGTACCTCCTGCATCTAATAAAGTGGCCACTGAGTGTATGATGTTAACATCCTCATCTTGTCAAATAATTAAAAATTATTTCTGGGAATCAGTATTCTCTCAGCATCCATGGAAAATGTAGAAGATATCTATTGCAGCTTCAGAATCAAGGTGGTTTTTAAAGTGAAGGAACTACATGAAGAGCCATGAAGATAGACTGAACAGCAGGGGGGATGAGGTAATTGAGGAAAATACAAGAGACTGTAGATGTTGGAAATTGTACCAACAGACAATTTTCTGGGAAAACACAACACAAGATGTTGGAACAACTCAGCAGGTCAGGCAGCCTCTATGGAAGGAAATGAACAGTTGGCATTTCAAGTTGTGAGCTTTCATTTGGATTAAAAGATAGGGGGAGATTGCCTGTATGAAAACTTGGATGGAAGGGTAGAGGCAAGAGGTGGTAGGCGATAGGCCAGCCCAGGTGAAGAGGAGGGGTAGATAGATGGAAGAGGGGAAAGTGAAGATAACACCAGAAGTTGATAGCTGAGAGGTGGTATTGTTGAAGAATTGATGGCGATGGAAACTGAGGAAGGTAGAGCATAGAGGGTGATGAGGAGGACAGAAGGGAACAGTGGGGATGGAGACTTAATTTGGAGTACAACTCGGGGGAATGTAAATTTAGTCTAAGTTAATAAAAATAAAATCTGACTTAAAAAGAAGCCAGTTTTAGGGCAGCAAGGTAGTGTACTGGCTAGCATAATGGCTTCAGCACCAGCGTTTGGGGTTCAATTCCTGCTGCTATCTGTAAGCAGTTTGTACGTTCTCCCTATGAACATAAGTTTTCCTCTGGGCACTCTGATTTCCTGCCAAATTCCAAAGACGAACAGGTTAGTAAGTTATGCGCATGCCATATTGATGCTGGAAGCGTGGTAACACTTGTGGACTGTATTGGTTATTGATGCAAACAATGCATCTTGCTGCATGTTTTGATATTTCCATGTACAGTACATGGGACAAATTAAGGTGATCTTTACTATTACTGATTTAGATTTTTTTAAAATCACAAAGCTACTGGTTGTTGTAATACACTTGGTTCGCTGAATGGAGAAAAATCTACCATCCTGACAGGGTTTGGCCCACAATTGATTACATCAAATTAAAAAAATCAAACTGTTTGACTCTTCTAAGATGATGTATACACAGGAATTGCAGCTGCTTCACAAACCAGCTCACCAGTATCTTCTCAGATGCTGATAAAATAAATGCAAGCAGGCTTTTTCCACTGAGTTTGTGTGAGACTAGCACTAGGGGTCATCATTTAAGGGAGAAAGATGAAATATTTAAGGGGAACATGAGGGGGACTTCTTCACTCTGAGGGTGATGAGAGGGTGGAATGTGCTGCCAGTGTAAGTGATGGATGCAGCTGAACTGCAACATTTAAGGGAGGTTTGGATAAATACATGGATGGGAGGTTCTGTAGGACTCTCTGACTATGTCTCTGTTGTCTCAGGGGCAGTCAGAACAGGACATATATGCAGCTCTTGTTGGTGGTTTGCACTTCCTGTGAACAAGTGAATGAACAAAAAAAAAACAGCAGCTGGAGTCTGGCAGGATTTTTACAGTTCATCGATCTTCCTGGCAGCTTTGAAGGTGGGATCTTTATACAGATTGTTTCACTATAACTGTCAAAACTGATATCAGCTGCAAAAATCACAGTATACTCCAGCTGTCTGCAATGATCTTTGCAAATACAAATCTAGCTGCAACACAAACCCTGCTTCATGACGTTGATGATTTTATTAACAGGATTCAAGGTTAGAGCTTGGGCTAACCCTGATTTAATTGCAATAATCTGGTGATCAGGATGTCATGATTCTAAAGTGTGTAGCAAGAATAGGATTTTCTCAGATTAAATTTCAAAAAATTGATAATACATTTATTATCAATGTGCATATACTGTATATTACATAAGCTCTATTACCTTGAGATTCATTTTCTCTGGGTATTTACAAGAAAAATAATTAAGAATGTTAGAGTTCAAATCAAGATAGCATTGAGCTGTGGGCTCCATAAAGATTGTGGCTCAAATATAGAGACAGAGGTCAGGTCTACACTGAACTCTGCGTTTGACTCCAATATTGTGGATGGGTGACAAAGGGTATCTGCAGCCTAGGCTCGGCTCTGTGCCCAGAAGATAAGAAAGATATATCAGTTAATGCTGAGAGGCCAGCAATGGGGGTAGTAAAAATGAGGAGGCAGGAGGGCCAGTGACTCAGTGCAATCAGAGTTCAAGCATGGAGTTTGGGATCTTGTCAGCAGCTAGTCTGAAGGTCAATGTGGAAAATGAAAGCCTGGATTTTGATGGAAGGTCACTTATCAAAGCCCAGTGACCCAAGTATGGAGACAGGAGCTGGAGGACTGTCCTTTTGTGTGGCTGGATGGGAGGGTGCTGCTGCTTGTAGTGTTCTGTGTTGTTCTGGCGGGCATGGTGCATGTTATGTTGGTGCTGGAATGCATGATTATACTTTAAGGCTGCCTCGGCACATCCTTGGGTGTGTTGGTTGTTGGCGCAAATTACATATTTTATTGTATGTTAACATGTGCATGTGATAAATTGGAATCTGAATTTAAGAAAAACTAAACATAAACAAATACTGACTAACAACCAAGGAGCAAAAGAAGACAAACTGTGCCAATAAAAATATACATGAATTGTAAAGAATCCTTGAAATTGAATTGTAGGTCGTAGAATCAGTTCAGAGTTGATTTGAGTGAAGTTATCCACGCTGGTTCAGCCTTCTGTATCTCCTGAAAGACGATCTACAGGATGTGGATCTAGTTACAAAAGAGTCGTCCAAAGCTGCCTTGTTACCAGGCATGCTTCACGCTGTCTTAGGGTGATTAAAATTATCTATGCCCAATTGCACCAAAGCTCCTTGAGCGTGCTCAAGTTCCACAGGCATATTGATTCTCTGTGGGAAACGCAGCAACTGGTTTTCACACAGCAAGCTCCTAAAATCACTGATGACACAACTGAAAGTATAGTCTACATTCCAAATATTGCTTGAGGAAAAATCCTCCTGCTCTATGTACATACAAATTAAGGAGAGGAGGCAACTCCTCTCCTCCACCATTTCATAATGTTATGGCTGAGCTCACTGTAACCTCTGCCCTTATTCCTCTGTACAGCTAGTAACCATTCACTCCCTTTGCTTATGATGCATCAGCCAAACTATCTTATACATATCTTATTCCATATCCAAACTTCTACCTTTATATTTTATATCATTCTTTATTATATATCATTGTTAAATATTGTTTTTTGTTGCATGTCACGCCAGCACAGCACTTGTGAATTCTGAATATAAGTTAATGTATATGGTGAATAATGTTGACCCTTGACCCTTGATAGCACTTGGATGGTAGTTAAACAGAGGGCTATGCAGAAAGAAAATCATTAGATTGATCTTGGTTAAAGGGTCAGCACAACATTGTGGGCCAAAGGGCCTGTGTTGTGCTGCATTGTCCTATGTTCAAAGATAACCTGTAGATTTTTGTTTTGGAACTGGCAGTGAAGACTTGCTGTAGAAGTAAATGTCTGACAGGAGTTAAGAACTGTAAAAAGCTATGAGCTAGCAGCAGTTCTGCTACCAAGCAAGACCAAAGAAACACGAGGAGATATGATCAAAAAATCAGGTTCTCTCAACTGATGCCTGGAGATCAAGTCAAGTCAAGTCACTTTTATTGTCATTTCGACCATAACTGCTGGTACAGTACATAGTAAAAATGAGACAATGTTTTTCAGGACCACGGTGTTACATGACACAGTACAAAAACTAGACTGAACTACGTAAAAAACAACACAGAGAAAGCTACACTAGACTACAGACCTACACAGGACTGCGTAAAGTGCACAAAACAGTGCAGGCATTACAATAAATAATAAACAGGACAATAGGGTAAGGTGTCAGATTTTTAATAAGATAGATTTTTAATAAGAAATTTAGGACTACGAGGGAAGCATAAGCTGGCCGACCGCTAAGTTTCTATGCCTCTCTATGTAATGGAGAGTCAGATGCCAAATTTGCCAGTTTTCTGGGTGAAGCCAGAGGATGGGAATGCCCTGTCAAAATTCTCCTTTGGAATAATCTTTTATCCCTAGGGCAGGAAGTATGTGTTTACCCAGAGTCTGACGCAGAACCTACACCTAGTAGAAGAATTCTTTGTAATCCCTGGTTAAGATTTCTACTGCTATGCTGTAGGTATTTCATTTTAGTAGTTTCTGCAAAAAGCAGTGTGTCCTGCTGGTAGAATGCTTTGGTTTCGGCTAAAGATATTCCCTGCTTAGGAATGTTGTATCAGCCAATCAGGATGCTGGAATCAGGAGAAAGTTCTAGAGAATGTGAGGCAGAGAAAGATTTGTGATGAATAGTAGTCTGGTTCGAGGTCTTTTTGTTGGGAGCTGCAGAAAGGACAGGAGGGAAGATGCCTCAGAATGCCATGGGAAGGAGAGTCCCCGTTGCAAGAAGTGCTTTGTGTAGATGAATGGCTCAGTGGAGGAATGACAGTACTGAGAGAGCCCACTTGCTTGAGATGAATTTTGAGGGAAGTTAGAAAAATGGTGGGTGTTTTCATGCAAAATGTGGGTCTGGTGCGTGAGCAAAAGATACCCTCCAAACACTCAGTTTTGGAAGATATGAGATCCAACATTGTGTGCACATTTACACTGGTTTTACTGTGATGGGCATTTTTATTGTTTTTCTTTTTTCTCTTAACTGTTTGATAAAGTTAAAATTAGTAAATATATTTTATAATTTCTTCAAAAGTATGTTTTGACAGAAAGATATCGGGGATATCATGGGTTATTAAGGTTCAATTTCAAGTGCAAAAAGATATGAATTCTGTTGGATGGAGAGCAGGACAGTTAAATAAAATCTTATCATCACTTTGCAAAGGAGCATTCAGAAAGACAAATCAAAAACTAAAAGTAAACTTATTATCAAAGTATGTATATGTCAGCTCATACTACCTTGAGATTCATTTTTTGTAGGTATTCACAGAAAAATAAAGAAATACGATAGAATTTGTGAAAAACTGTACATAAATAAAGTTTGACAAACAACTAATATTCAGAAGAAGACAAATTGTGTAAATAAAAAATTATTAATAATATTGACATGAGTCGTAGAGTCCTTGGAAGTGAGTCCGCAGGTTATGGATTCAGTTCAGAGTTGAGCTCAGCGAAATTTTCCTTATTGGCTCAGGAGCCTGATGGTTGTGGAGTAATAACTATGTGTAAAAGTGGTGGTGTCTATCCTTTCCCAGCTTTATCTTTTATTCAGCTCAACTATGGTTCACCTGTTCTATTTAGTTCATACATTTGGTAAACTAAAAAACTTATTGGTATTAATATTTACTTTTTCAGCCTCTTGGGGATGGTGGGGCAGGCTTCTACATTTCCACTGTGGGATGATATACTTCTGACATCTCATTGAAGCAGCATGGCTCCTATTTAAATTATCTCCTCTTGCTCTGTACTTCTTCCACCTGACAAAACAGTTTCTTCTTTTACCAGTCCTGTAGTGGAAAGAATATACTGTAATAAGGAGGGTCTCTGAAAACTTGCCTCTGTGGGGATTGAGGATCAACTTTATTTGCCATTTACATTTTCATGTGTATTTGAAATATGCTGTGGTGTGTTTGGTAGGGCCCGATGTGAAACAACAATAACATTCAACTATTAAAAGGAATAAATAAATACTGTAAATAAAAAATATAAATAATATATGAATAAAAATATTTTGTATTTATATAACAATAAATACTATATCTAATTTAATATTAATTTAACATATAAATACTGTATATAATATATATAAATAAGAATCACAGAGTTAAGGAGTTATGTATATCATACAGAAACAAGCCCATCAGCCCTATCTGATCCTGAAAGCACGTATCACAAGGTTGAAGAGCAGCTTCTATCTCGCTGTGATAAGACTGTCAAATGGTTCTCCTGTATGATAAGATGGATTACTGATTTTACAATCTTCCTTGTTATGATCTTGCACCTTACTGTGCAGCACACGTTTTTGAATTGTTACATTTTATTTTGCACTGTTATTATTTGATCTTGTACTACTTCAATGTACTGTGTAACGAATTGAAATGTATGATCAGTTAGCAAGTCAAGTTTTTCACTGTCTGTCTGTATATGTGACAATAATTTACCAATTCTCATTCCAATTCACTATGCTGACTAAGTTGCCAACCTGAGCTGCTCCCATTTGCCTCCATTTGGCCCATATCCCTCTCAACCATTCCTACCCAGGAGCCTGTCCAAAAGTCCTTTAAACTTTGCAATCGTAGCACCTCTACCAATTCCAACTTTGTTACTTTATCTCCAGTTTCATTCTCGGTGAGACAAAACAATCACTTCACAAACAGATGGCCCAGCATAGGAGGGCTACCACCTCAGGTCAAGATTTGGGTGTATACTTACACCTAAATGACAAGGGACACTCCTTTGACGATAACAATATGCACATTTTGGACAGGGAGGACAGGTGGTTTGAAAGAGGGGTTAAAGAAGCCATTGTCAAACTGGAAAACCCACCTCTGAATAGCGGGGATGGGGTACAACACCACCTATCAGCTACTTCCAGTGAAGTCCTAACATCTCTATCCTGGTGTCTCCACAACAGTTCACACCTCCATTCATACAAAGATAAGACTAAATGCCCTCATGTCTTGCTATGAACAACTTTAAACAACTTTAAAGAACTCACAGAGTTTATAAAGAGAGCTGGAAAAGTACCCTCCATGGATTAGAACTGAAGAAGCCTCTTGGATGAGTGGCAAACCGTCTTTTAGAAAACACAAGTCCAGTTGCCTTCATTTACTACTGCTTGAAATTCAATGACCTGGATAATTGAGGACCTTTATAAACATATTTTCTTGTTGCATCTGTCTTTAAAATATTTCCTATCAAAGCCCAGGTCATTACAGTGGTGCAACTAGTAAAGCCAGTGTGGGAGACTCGGTTTTCATCCTGTCCAGGTGGAATTTGCATATTTTCCCTGTGACCATTTGGGCTTCTTCTGGTTGGTCTAGTTTGTTTCCACATTCCAGAAATCATGTGGATTGGTAGGTTAAATGGCCAGTGATTCCTGGCAAGTTCTGGGATAACTCTTCAAGACTGAGAAGGAGTGTTTGGGATTGTCCATAACTGGAAGAACACAGAGGTCATGCCATAATGGAAGTGCACTACCTCTCAAACTACCAACTCTCCCTAGCAACACACAAAATGCTGGAGGAAGTCAGCAGGCTAGGTATCATCTATGGAAAAGAGTAAACAGTCAATGTTCTGGATCCTGATGAAGGGTCTTGGCCCCAAATGTTGACTGTTTGCTCTTTTCCATAGAGGCTGCCTAGCCTCCGGTATTTTGTGTGTGTTGCTTTTGATTTCCAGTTTCAGCAGATTTTCTCATGTTTGTGATACCAACTCTCCCAAGGTGTGTGGGTCCCACACAGGCCTAATGAGTCACCTCAAAACCTACACAAACTTGGAATGGATGGAAATCTTCATGACTTAGAAGGAAAGAGAAAGTTGACACTGGATCAAAGTGACAGGAAAATTGGAAGTATTTCAGGAAGTTGGAAGAGTTACAAGAGAGTTGGAAATGTTGAAAGAGTTAAAAGAGATACAGGAGGGCTGGGAGAGTTATGGGTTGGTTGCAAATGTTTCAGGAAAGTTGCAAGAGTTATGGGGGAATTGGAAGATTAAAGAGGAGTTAGAATATTAAAAAGGCTAAATAAAATCAGTCATCAAGCCTGATGCATGAAGAATAAAGAAACTAGAGGAAGGTATCTGAAGGAATGAACTTTGGTGGTGGGGGGGGGGGGGGAGGTGGAGCAGTAAATAAGCCATTTTGAGAACTGAGAAAGGAAGAGAAACTGGAAGAAAATTATTGCATTTTTTCTACTTTCAAATTGATTCTCAAAACGGAGTCCATTGAGAAAGGAATGCTTGAGCACCTGTGTTGACACAACAATACCAAGCATACTTCAAAGTAACTTTTAAACTCAGTTGTAGAGTCCTTGAAGGTGGGTCCATAGGTGCTGGAATCAGTTCATTGTTGAGGTGAATGAAGGGTATTAATTGTTCTTGAACTTAAGATTCCTGTGTCTCCTTCCCAATGACAACATTGAGAAAAGAACATGGCCTGGATGGTGGAGTCTGATCAGATGTCCAAGAAAACAGGAGTTTCTGTTGATCTGTCCCTTCCAATGTGTCATGTCTGCTGTCCAACATCCACCTCATTTTAAAAGACTTTATCCCCAGCCATCCTCCATTCCTCAATGCTGGATTGGATACAAATCATCTTCAACCCTACATCAGAATTCATATTGACTCTACTTAATACTATTTTCTCTCTTCGTCCTTCTAAAACAATGGGGTTATATTTTGAGACCTTTGAGAACTGTGCTAGAAGATACTGTCTGGTATTGGTATTGGTTTATTATTATCACATGTACCAAGATACAGTGAAAAGCTTGAATTGTGTAACGTTCATACAGATCAGATCATGACACAGTGCATTTAGGTAGAACATGGTAAAATAATAACAATTTATAATAAACTGTAAGACCTACTGAGAAGATGCAGTGCAGATAAATAATAAAGTGCAAAATCATACTGAGGTAGATTGCCTGGCCAAGAGTCATCTTATCATACGTTTAAGAGTATTATAACAGCTGGGTAAAAGCTCTCCTTGAGGCTGCTGGTACATGTTTTCAGGCTTTTGTTTTGTTCTGCTGGCTGCTTTACTAGGCAGTGAGAAGTATTGATGAAGTCCACTATGAAAAGTATTGACATGCATTGGCTTTCAAATACCATTTGTACATTTATGCTAATTTATAAATGCTAATTTCTTTCAGCCACTCACTCACTCTGCACCTACTATTCTCCAGTATGACCTGCTTTGATATTTTCACACATAAAGAAATACTCAACTATCTGTTTAATTTTTCTGAAGCTCATCTTTAGACCGCATTGGTTGTTGACACTAAACAATGCAATTCACTGTATGTTTTGATGTTTTTGAATGTCAATTGGAAGTCCAGAAGTTGAGGCTCAACGTCTGGAGGCTGAGTTGGTGAATCTCTGACAAAGGCCCGGTGTCTGCAAATTTACCAGTCCGCTGGAGGCTGGATGTCAGTCTGTCCTGGGGTCAGAGGACTGTGAACGTGCATGTGTGGATGGGAGGGAGGAATGGGGCGTGTTCTCTGCTGTTATTGCTTCATTGCTTGGTATGTTTGGTTTTGTTGGGTTCTGTAACGTTCTGCTGAGTATTGTGGGTGTGTGTTGGAGTGTCTGGCAACACCTGTGGGCTGACCCCAGCACAGCCTTGAGTACGTTGGTTGTTAGTGCAAACAATGCATTTCACTGTATGTTTCAATGTACATTTGATAAATAAATCTGAATTTGAATCTCTGACAAATGTGACAAATAAAACTAATCTATTTTAATAATTTACTGTTTTTCCTTGAGAGTGCTAGATTTTACACAATCTTCCTTTCACTGCCATTGAAAGCCTTGGAAAGTGTAACAAATGAGTTTAGAATGATGTAGAATTTTAAATGCAAAAAGCAATAGATGGAGATATCACAACTGTACTAGTTTGGCACAAAATCTCATCTGTTGTGTACTGCAAGTAAAAATCTCCATTAACCTGATTTGTTTTGACTCTTACAGTAATTGCTGTGGTTCAATATTGTCACACCATTTTAGCATCAGTAATTGGTGTTTGTCATGTAGCCACTGTGTTAAAACAGGATGCCAATCACATGGTTAAATATTGAGATACCCAACAAAGCCTAAAAGTCATCAGTGGCAAAAGCTGTGCAAGATGTACCACATGAACGGTGCTTGTGACGTCAACAATGGAAAGAATAACAACTTAGAGAAGCTGAGTGGAAAGATATGAATTTATTTTCCTGTAGTTATAGTTAGGAGTAATTAAGAAGCAACATCTTTATACTGATAATTTTCTGTCTGTTTCTCTAACTCATAACTAATGTTATGGATGCATTTGAATCCAACAGTGACATTTGTTTCACAATAATCATGACTGACATGCCAAATAATAACATCAAACTTTCTGATAAGGGCCTCTGACCAAAATGACAACTCTTTACTCTTTTCCATAGACACTAAATGACCTGTTGAGTTCCTCCACCATTTTGTGTGTATTACTCTGGATTTCCAGCAACTGCAGAACCTCTTAAGCTTTCTGTTCCTTGCTATTCTTTCCTTCTAGTTTCTGAACTTGGCAGAGGCACACCAACCAAGGCCAATCCTCATGCAGACAAAAAGCCTGCTCGTGAATTCAGTGCCACACTGCCAGAGGTGCTCTCTCTTGGTTGAAGAATGAAAAAAGGGCTTCACCTGCTCTGCTAGGCAGACAAATGGCATCCCATTGAACCACTGAGAAGAAGAGGGGAGGAGTTACTCCTGGTGTCCTGATCAACAGTTGCCTGTCAGTCAGCACCAAGAGATTATCAGGTCAATATATTGCTCTGTGTGGGAGCTTTTCACTGCCATATCCTCTATCTTACAACTGCATTGACTTTCCATGCTGCAGAGGCTGTAAGTGCATTATAGTTCTAAGACAACATATGAAGAAGATATTTCCAATAATTCTTTTCTGTTAAGGTTGAACAAGTAAGGTTCTTCCTTTTTACTGGATAGCTCAACATTTTTAAAATCATAATCAGATAGATAATTATGGTAAGTTTCAATAAGAAATATAAAAAAGTAAATAAGTAATGCAAAAAAAGAGCAAAATAGTGAGGTAGTGTTCTTGGTTCAGGGACCATCCAGAAATCTGATGGTAGAGAGGAAGAAGCTGTTACTAAAATATTGAGTGTGTGTCTCTTCAGGCTCCTGTACCTCCTCCCTGATAGTAATACTGAGATGAAGGCATGTTCTGGATAGTAAGGGTCCACTTTCTTGAGGCATTACTTTTAGAAGATGTTTTTGATTGTGGGGTGGTTATTGCCCATGATGGAGCTGGCTGAGTTTTCAACCTGCTGCAGCTTTTTCTAATTCTGTGCATTGCTGCCGCCATACCAGATGGTGATACAACCAGTCAGAATCTGTACATCTGTAGAAATTTGCTCTAGTCTTTGGTGATGTACCAAATCTTCTCAAATTCCTAATGAAATATAGCCACTGGAGAGCCTTCTTTATAATTGCTTCAATATGTTGGGTCCAGGATAGGTCTTCAGAGTTTTAGTTTTACCATTCACAGAAAGCAGATATCACTGACAAGGCTATACTTTTTTAATCTATCCCAATTGGAGCTAAACTAAGAAGGCAGTACAAAATCAACTACTGTGGTGCATCTGGATTCACATGTCCAAATGAGGATAGAGATTTCCATCTCCAAAGTACGTTTCTAGATGAATGAACCAGGTAGGCTCTTGCAATAACTTTCTAGTTTCATGTTTACCAAAAATGAGTTTGGCATTTGTTTTAAATGCAGTTACTTATTTGAGTTTAAATTCCCCAGCTGACATTGCTGGGATTTGGACTCGTATCTCAAGATCAAAGTCCCAGGCATATGAATGCTATTCCAGCAAATAGTAAAGAAATATTACAGCATTTTTCAGAGTTTAGCTTTATTTGTCACATGTATTTGAAACATACAATGGAATGTGTCAAATCGAATCTGCAAGGATTGTACTTGGCGGCCAGGCCACCTATGCTAACAAAGCATGCCCACAATTTACAAACCTATACATCTTTGAAAGGAAGGAGGAAACCGGAGCACCTGCTGGAAATCCATGCTGTCACGGGGAGAACGTACAAACTCCTTACAGACAGCAGTGGGGGTCAAACCCCGATCTTACACCTGCTGCTGTAAAGCATTGCGTTAACTGCTACAATACAATGGCCTAACATGTCATATTCTGACATGACAGACAAGTGTTCTGAGAGTTCTCTGTTCTCTCTATTAACAGCCAATGTATTTCTGCAGAGGGTGACCAGTAAAGAAAGAGGAACGTCCATTCCATAAGAGCAGAATGAGGGTATTCAGCCCATCCAGTCTGCTCCACAACTAAACCGGACTGTCACTCCAGGGACCAAGCGTATGCTTATCTGATAAATGGTCTTCTTTCTTAACCATCTCACTGCAGTGTGCTTTCAGAGATGTGCAAGATTCAAAAACATCTTTAATGAAAGGACCATGAATAATGTAAAATCTGCAGATATGCCTCAGTGGCTCTGCATCAGTTAAACTTGTTTTTACTGTAATGATCTTTTATCTGTGTGTATTTTAATTTTGCATTTTGACAATTATTGCTATTCATTCCTAAGGGTTCTCTGCCAAATTTATAGTGTCATCTCTTTGAGTATATTTGAAATCCTTTTTAAAGATTGGTTCATGATATTCCCTAATGAAACATTGCACCACTGATAATTTTCAGTGTTTTCTAATTATTTGCTCTAATGCTATGTATTTGATTTGTATTGCTTGAGATAAGCAATAAAATGAAAAGCTGTGAAGGTATAATCATCAAAACTGTTTCCTGTTTTTATATATTTTAGCTTTTGAATGCACTGACAGTTAATTTAATTTATAAATATATATACCTTGTTTTATAATGAAAATTCATCAGCTTTGTGTGCTTTAGAGCAACATGCTTCTTACAACCTTTCTGTTGCCATGGCAATTAGGAACCAATCTGTCACTGTGAAACCCAAAAGCCAGTGAGTTTTAAACCAGGAAAGCAATTCCTTTTGGATCACCCTGATGTTATTATAAATATACAAAATAAATATGTGGTACTTTAATACACTATATTTTGCTGTGAAGTCAGAGAGCTTAAGGGAACACACACCAGTCCTCATGAAGGGGTCAGCGGTGGAAAGGGTGAGCAGTTTCAAGTTCCAGGCTGTCAACATCTCTGAATATCCCAACATATTGAGGCAATTACGGAAAAGGCACACCATTAGTAGACATTTGTTGGGCCCTTGAAGAATGAATTGGGTGAAATTGTTATGGGAAACAGAGAAATGGCAGAAGAACTTAATAAGTACTTTAGATCTGTCTTCATTAGGGAAGACACAAGCAATCTCCCAGATGTATGGATGGGCCAAGGACATAGGGTAACAGAGGAAATGAAACAGATTGACATTAGGAAGGAAACGGTGATGAGTAGACTGATGGGACTGAAGGCTGACAAATCCCCAGGTCCAGATGGTCTGCATCCTAGGGTACTAAAGGAGGTGGCCCTGGAAATTGCGGATGCATTGGTAATCATTTTCCAATGTTCCTTAGATTCAGGATCAGTTCCTGAGGATCGGAGAATGGCTAATGTTATCCCACTTTTTAAGAAAGGAGGGAGGGAGAAAACAGAGAACTATCGTCCTGTCAGCCTAACATCAGTAGTGGGGAAGATGCTAGAGTCCATTATTAAAGATGAAATAGTGGCATATCTAGATAGCAGTGATAGGATTGGGCCGAGCCAGCATGGATTTACCAAGGGCAAATCATGCTTGACTAATCTATTGGAGTTTTCGAGGATGTAACCAGGAAGTTAGACAAGGGAGATCCAGTGGATGTAGTGTACCTCGATTTTCAGAAGGCATTTGATAAGGTCCCACATAGGAGATTGGTGGGTAAAATCAGAGCTCATGGCATTGGGGGGAAGATATTGACATGGATAGAAAACTGGTTGGCAGATAGAAGGCAAAGGGTAACGGTGAATGGGTGTTTCCTGGAATGGCAGGTGGTGACTAGTGGGGTGCCACAGGGCTCGGTATTGGGACCACAGCTGTTTACGATTTACATCAACGATTTAGATGAAGGCATTGAGAATAACATCAGCAAGTTTGCAACATATAAGATTATTAAGGGATTGGACAAGATAGAGGCAGGAAATATGTTCCAGATGCTGGGAGAGTCCAGTACCAGAGGGCATGGTTTGAGAATAAGGGGTAGGTCATTTAGGACAGAGTTAAGGAAAAACTTCTTCTCCCAGAGAGTTGTGGGGGTTTGGAATGCACTGCCTCGGAAGGCCAATTCTCTGGATGCTTTCAAGAAGGAGCTAGATAGGTATCTTATGGATAGGGGAATCAAGGGATATGGGGACAAGGAAGGAACCGGGTATTGATAGTAGATGATCAGCCATGATCTCAGAATGGCGGTGCAGGCTCGAAGGGCCGAATGGTCTACTTCTGCACCTATTGTCTATTGACATTTGAGGAGAGTTGGTATGTCCCATAGAGTCTAGTAAATTTCTACAGATACACTGTGGAGAGCATTCTCACTAGTTGCATCAGCATCTGGTATGGAGACATCACTGCACAGGATCAGAAAAAGATACAGAGGGTTATAGACTTGGCCAGCTCCATCACGGACACAAGCCTCCCCAGCATTAAGGGCATCTTTAAAAGGCAATGTCTCAAAAAGATTAAGGACCCTTAAGGACCCTTACCGCCAAGGGCATACCCTTTTCTCATTGCTACCTTCAGAGAGGAGGCACAGGAATCGGAAGCCACACACTTAACATTTTAGGAACATGTTTTTCCTCTCCATTGTCAGATCTCTGAACAGACAATGAGCCCATGAACACTACATCACTATCTTTTCTCTCTCTGTAATACTCATTTATTTTTAAAATGCTTATTTCTTAATAGGATGCCATCCTTTTCCACGCCAGAAAGAGTGACATATTCCTAATTATAGAGGAAAGCAATCCCTACAGGACACTATAGACTCCCTCTATAAACAAGGTTTTTCGATAAAAGAACATTCTTGAGTTAACTCACCCAAGTTCGGTGTAGCAAAGCCTGATGGATGATGCTGACTGGTCATCGACTACACCATCCTGAATAAACACACAGCACTAATTTGGCCCAGCAACAATTATTGCAACAAATGCTGCAAGAATTGACTTATAAAAAAGTATAAATCTTGCATAGATCTGGCCAATGGCTTGAAAGTGATAGACATTACAGTCTTGACAGCAGCCAAAGGCTCCGTAATATCAGTGGACCAGACTCCCACAAAGTTTCTAGACTAGTCCACAGATGTTTTCTGCAAGAGATATTCAGACTCTACAAGGAATACCAGGAGTTTGAGTGTACATTGATGACATATACCTGCACTGCACAGCAGATACTCTGGACAAGTATTTAACACGGGTTGAGACTGTCATTGATTGATGGATAGAGGCTACGTAATTAACATTAAAAAAAATCTCAACTCTGTCATACAGAGTAAATTTCCTTGGCATGACCATTACCAATCAGCAGAGTGGTTTAACCCTTGATTTTGACAAGAAGTTGCTTGAGTAGGATATCCGAAGACACTAAAAGCCTTACTGTCAACCCTAGACTTATTGAATTACACTAGAGCTTTCGTACCTGACTGTGGTCAATTGTCAAAACCTTTACATGCCAGGTGTATGCGGAAAAATGTAAAGCCTTCTGCTTTTACTCAAAACGATTATGAAGCACCAGAAAAATTGATGAAGGCTGTTCAGTAAGTGATAGACCTCCAGACAAGAGACCTAACAAAATCTCTTGTTCTGTGTATTCGTGTTTCTCCAAAAACTGCTGTATCCATCTGCTAAAGAAAATCATTGAAGCTGATCAAAGAAAAACATCACCCCCCCACGTGCAAAAAAAGGTGAAGAAACTGCAAGCTCCCATGCACTATGCCTCATATAATTTCACTCCAACAGAACAGAAATTTTCTGCCTCAGAACGATATCTTACTAGGGCATTATATATGCTATTGCAGTAAGTCCACTGTAAAGGATAAACCAATTATTATACAGAGATTGTGGCTTTGCAAAATTATAGTAAATTATTGATGAATGAACAGAGAGTTATCATAACTAGATTTTGGGAATTGCAAATACTTATACAAGACGACACCTTAAAGTTGGAATTTGTTCCTGAGAGCTTTGACTTATAACCTTTACTCTTCATGGAAGATCCATCTTCTCCATGAACTAAAATAGCATGATCTTCATTATAGCATTCTTCTCAAATATTGGATCGGTGATGAAAAACCAGAAAGATGGATCCACTTAATTATAGGCAGGAGCAGGGATTATAAAAGGAAAAAATTGAACCAAATGAGTTGCAAACTCATCCTTTAGGGAATCATACAGCTCAATTTGCAGAGGCTAAAGCCCTAGAATTATATCTGAAACAAATAAATAAAACAGAATCTGTACTGACTCAAAGTATATTAGAAATGTGGTAGAAAGAGATCTTCCCATTTGTTCAGCTAAAAGACAGAGAACATACTGAAGTAAACTGCTTCACTATTTTTTCACATGGATGAACATTTATGAACTATTGTTGACTAGACCATTAGTACAAGTGTTAAACATTCTGGGACATACTGCAGGCTTTTTACATAGCTAAGGTAATAGATCAGATGATGAACAAGCAAAACAAGCTGTTAGGATGAACCTTACTACGGTAAGGGAGGCCAAGGTTTGGATAGTAACTAAGCAACAAATAACAATTACCAAGTTCAAGGTTCCAGGTACATTTATTCTCTAAGTACGTATGCAGCGTACAACTCTGAGAATGGCAACAGAGCATCAAACTCCCCCCATGTGCAAAAAAACAAATCGTGCAAACAGCAACAAGGACATCAAATCCCCCAGCACAAAAGATACAAATAAATCACGCAAACTGCTACAAAAAACACAGGTGAAGACAGAGAATATAAAAACATTAAAACTGAATGAGTCCAAGTGAACTACAGACCAATCCATAAGCTGCTGACCCAAACTTCGGTATCATCCTTCAACACCACTGAGAGAGAGAGAGAGAGAGAGAGAGAGAGAGGCCATTCAAAAGCAGAGGTCTTTCTTCAGGAGTACCGAGGAAAAGACCGAAACACACAACCACCTTCTCCGGCAGCAGCAAGCGAGAGGCTGATAGATAGCACTGAACACTCGCTCACCTTCCACGTTCACCCTGATGTTTCAATCTTCCTTGACATTTTAATTGGTGAGAAATGGATTCGATCATGGGCTTGCACTCCATCTCTAAGTTTCTCGGCCTTAAGGCTGCTTGCCGTCAGGAATCTTCTCGGAGCCAGATCACACAATTGATCTTCAAACTCTAACAGTACCAGAAACATGTTTAAAATAAAAAGAAAGTGTAAAAGAAGTGAAATAAACAGTTTTGTGGACTATCTGAAAGATGTTGCCTGAGGTCGTGTTGTTTGCTGGTGCCATCTTGACTGGGATGTTGTTTTAGGAATTCTCCTGGATACTATCCCAAAAGATTTCCAGTGCAGTACAAGTACAAAGCTGATGGTGAAATAAGGTATGGGTATACCTCCTGAAAAAAATAACAAGCAAATACCCCCTGCCCGCAAGTGGAAAGCACTGATTTAAGAAGCCCAACAAAGATGCAGACACAATCATGGTGGTAGACAAGCTATTCATGCAAAATTTGCCATGTTATACAAGCTGAGTAATTGTAAGCAATTCTTTGCAAATTGTAAAGAATGTCTGGGCTATAATAAAGGGCCATTCAGAAAATCATCTCCTATAAGACAAAGAAAGCCTAATGCACTGATGCAGTTGTGGCATATTGATGCTCACTTCCAGCATCCCAGTGCAACCCTAAGAGGAATGTTCTTGTGTTTGTTGACCTTTGTATCCACAGCTTCTTGTAAGGAGGATGCAATCGTCACCACACTCCAAAACTCCACACTTGTCGACCTATGGTCTTCCTTCATTGGCAAAGGCCTTCAGGCCATGTGTGAACAAACAGATATAGAAGTGGAGTACAGCACTTCATTCTATCCACAACTGAATGACATGGTGGAGTGAAGGGGTCACCCGAGTCAGATGCTTTCTTCAGGGATTTTAATGAGAAAACTTTCTGAAAAGATGTTGTCTTTTCAAGGGCAAATAGAGTGATGGAGATGGATGTCTTTCTACCGTGTTTATGAGGAAACCACATCACGTCTTGGTCGTGATTATTTCTCCCTGTTTTTCAGGTATGTTGTCGATAATTTATGCCGTTAAAGGGGCCACGATAACTTTCTAATATGTGTAAAATGCCAAGAGAGTGTTTATGTAACGTTCGACTAAGTAAGAGTAATGTTTGCCGAGTATATTAAAATGCGTGTGTGAGCGGAGCCGCCGCCATTCTGTGTACGGATACCGCGTGTTTTGCTGCTTTGTGAGTTTACATGTGCACCTATGTAAATGCATTTTGCACAGTTGTTTGTGTATTATTTATTTAGTAACTTTAAGTTGTGAGAGTTTACTGAGATAATGCTACATATTATGCACCAGTAATAGTAGAGAAAATGTGAATGATGTCTCAGGGAAATACTATGTATTGCTGTAATTTACAGAGGGTATGTATACTGTTGTGACCAATTTGTTGTGAAGATATGTTTTTTTGTAATTTGTGTATATTTTGTTGACTTAAGTAAATTCTCAATGAGGAAACCACATCACGTCTTTGTCGTGATTATTTCTCCCCGTTTTTCAGGGGCGTAACATTTGCTCCAAGTCAAAATTCAAATTAACCTGCACAGGAGATGATGTAAAAAACAGCTTACAAACAGGAAGTGGTTTGTACAAAACAAATTACATACAAACCGATCAGTGGCTCCAGTTGTCAAACTTAATTACTGAAGCTAAAAGTTAAATGATCGTTTCATTAAGTCTTTGGCAAAAGAAGGACAGTCTCAGAGAATGATCTTGAAAGCAAACCTATTGCACAGTCTTTAACCATACTTGTTTTGAAACTGTCGTCCTTGATGACATAGTACTTGCTCGTGGTAATGTCTGATGTGCAGACTGGTGACAAGGTTCTCACCCAAAATGATGATCAGGTGAGGTATCTCTGAAGTGAGTTGTGTGCTTTCTTAATGCATCCCCCAACTTGCTGTAGCCTCTTACAGTCAAGAAAAGGACTAAGGTAACTTTGGATTGGAAGAGGTTCTTGCTTTGTGATACACTGCAGTTCCTCTGCAGGAACCTGTCTTTGAATAACTAGAAGGATTGCCTGTTTTAATTACTCTGTTGCTTACAAATGTGCAAAATCTGCAAAGATCACCTCCACCACCACTCTCCTCCACCTTGTCATCACTCTAAATAACTTCTCCTTTGGCTCCTCCCGCTTCCTTCAATCAAAAGGTGTAGCCATGGGCACTCGCTTGGGTCCCAGCTATGCCTACCTGTTTGTTGGCTATGTGGAGCAGTCTAAGTTCCAAGCCTACACTGGTGACCAACCTGCACTTTTCCTACATTGCATTGATGACTGCATTGATGCTGCTTCCTGCATCCATGCTAAACTCGTTGACTTCATCCACTTTGCCTCTAACTTTCACTCTGCCCTCAAATTTTCCTCATCCATTTCTGACACCTCCCTCCCCTTTCTTGATCTCTCTGTCTCAATCTCTGGAGACAGCTTATTTACATTTGTCTATTACAAACCCACAGACTCCCACAGCTATCTGGACTATACCTCCTCCCACCCTATTACTTGTAAAAATGCCATTCCACACATCATCCACCTTTCACTAAAGAAAACCTCCTTGTCTCCGTTGTAAATGGATATCCCTCCATTCTGAGGCTGTGTACTCTGGTCCTAAACTCCTTCACTATAGAAAACATACTCTCCACATTCACTTTATCTAGGTCTTTCAACATTCTATGGGTTTCAATGAGATTCCCCCCCTCATTCTTCTAAATTGATGTAGGTATAACCCCAGAGCCATCAAACGCTCCTCATATGATAACCCTTTCTTTCTCAAAATCATTCTTGTGAATCTTCTCTGAAACTTCTCCAATGTCAGCACATCCTGTCTTAGATAAAGGGCACAAAACTGCTCACAAAGTTCCAAGTGAGGCCTCACCAGTGCTTTATAAAACCTTAGCATTCCATCCTTGCTTTTATATTCTAGTCTTCTCGATTTGAATGCTAATATTGCATTTGCCTTTCTCACTATCTACTCAACCAGCAAGTTAACCTTTAGGGAATCCTGCACAAAACTTCCAAGTCCCTTTGCACATTGAATTTTTGAGTTTCCTCCATGTTTAGAAAATATTCTGTGCTTTTCTTCCTTCTACCAAAGCACATGACCATACACTGTATTCCATCTGCTGCTTCTTTGCCCATTCTTCAAATCAGTCTAAGTCCTTCTGCAGACTCCTTGCTTCTTCAACACCATCTGCCCCTCCAGGCAGGTTCCAGAGAGCACAGCCTCAAAATACATCATCTTAGAACAGAGATGAGAAGGAATCTCTTTGGCCACAGGGTGCTAAATCAATGGAATTTATTGCCTAGCCATAGCTGTGGAGGCCAAATAAATCAGAGATTGATAGGTTCGTGATTAGTAATGGTGTCAAATGTCCTGGGAGAGGGCAGGAGAATGGGTTGACAGGGATAAGAAATCTGCCATGACGGGGCACATTTGACGAACGGAATGGCCTAGTTTTGCTCTATGCCTTTAACTATAAATTAATTCACTGGAAAAAGACCACAAAGTCAAATAACATTCTTTTCTTTCATTTAACTGCCTGCTTTTTAGTTATTTCAGTATTACTTTACAGTTTAAAAATGGATTACTGATAATGATTTCCTTAATAACAAGCTTTATCATATCTGCAGGAAGGCTTGGTGCTTTCATAAGACTCTCCAAGTACTTCTCTTGTAAAATGTCCAGCTACACTTTAGTATAAAGGGTGATCACAGATAATGTACTGAAATGTTAAATACAATTCTTCTATGAGACATAGGATGTAAACTGTAAAGTCCACTTGTATATCTCTACTATAAGTGTATACCTCAGATAAATACTTTGTGGAGATTTGTGATATATATGATTATATGATATATATGTACAATGTCTGAAATACATCTTATGGAAATGTTTGTTTGATGATGAACTTCAATAAAAAAATTAAAAAAAGAAAAAGAGTTGATGGAGATCTCTTAACATTGGAGGTTTGCAAATATTCTGTGTTATGTATGTTTACTTGCTATTCTCTATGTGTTATATGTGCTGTGAGCTGTGTATGACTGTTAATGATGTGTTTTGTACCTGGCCCCAGAGGAAAGCTGCTTCGTTTGGCTGTATTCATGTACGGTTGAATGACAATTAAACTTGAACTTGATAATGAACCTGATTCTGTGCCCTGTGACCTAGAGCAGCATGGAAACAGGCCCTCGAGTCCAACCAACGTGCTCATGTATTCTAGTTCCATTTGCCTGCAATTAGCCCATATCCCTCTAAACCTTTTCTAGCTATGTACTTTATCTAAATGTTCTTGTAAAACTACTTCCTAATCTATAATGATAAAAGTAATACATTGCAGCAACAGTGACTGAATGCCGCCCATTGCTACCATCCACCCATATGGGGATGTACCTGGAGCACCGACACCAGCACTGTATCAGCAGTGGTATAAGAAGGGCCAGAGTCACCTTCACTTCCTGAGGAGATTTTGGTCCTTTGGAATATGGAGGCCTCTCCTTCACATTGTCACCAGTCTGATCTTCTATGTGGTGGTGTGCTGGGATAACACAGCCCTCCTGTTAGACTTATTTTTAATTGTTTCTTCTCTTCTAATGTTTGTATATCGGTGAACTTATAATGCTACAGTAACACTGTAATTTCCTTTGGGATCAATAAAGTATCTGTCTATCTATAAGCAGCTTTAATGATTGAGGTGTATAAAATGATTAAATTGGACAAGGAAAATAAAATGACTATTTCCACTAGTGTGTTAACTGCTTGAAATGGGAATACTACCAAATTTGCAGCTAGTCTGTTCAGGGATAACATCAAGATGCACAAAGGTATTTTCAACACAATCCTGTAAGATCTATTGGTTAGGGATCAAATGAAAATTACCAATTTCAGACTGATAGATTTTTATTAGGCAATGTTAGAAAGCCACGTGAACTCACAATGTCAGTAAAGTATGGACTAATCAACTGTCAGAAGAGATACACGTAGATAATATGGTTAAAAAGGCATACACAATACTTGCTTTCATTACCCCAGGCACAGAAGAGCAGGGAGTTGTGATTCATTGTCTAAGACATTAGTTACTCTATAAATAGAATATTATTTGAGGCTACGAGCGACATGTTATAGGAAGGATGTTTGTTCCCTGTGGAGAGTGCAGAGGAGATTCATCAGGATGTTCCCTGGGATCGATACACTGGGTTGTTTTCCTTGAGCAGAGGAGACTGAGAATGAACTGACTGAGATATGCAAAATGATGAGGGGAAAAGGTAGGGTAGATATTGAGGAAAATGCTTCTCAGGTTGAAAGGCCTTAGCCCAAAACGTTGACTGTTCATTTTTCTTCACAGTTGCTTCCTGACCTGCTGAGTTTCTCTAGTATTTAATATGTGTTGCTTGAGGTGTCTATGATGCAGTTTAAAGTAAGAGGTGGGAGGATTAGAAGGTACTTGAGGAAGAATTTTTTCACACCGAGGGTGGGTGAGATCTGGAAAGTGGATGAGCTATTGAACCATCATGGCAGAGAAGCCATGTATTGTGAAACAGTTTGGATGGGTACCTGATGACTCTGTAAGGCTTGAGGAGCTGAATATTCTCCTCAAGTTTGCTTCCCTGAACCAAAGATGGAAGTTTCAAGCTTCAGTAGCACCCTTCAAGTCACCATCTTTTATCACCCCTCCTTCTGCTGCATGTGTAGCAACTCATCTCCACCAAAGCACAGTGATACTAGGACGACTTCGACCATTTAACTCCTTTATACCTGTGATTTCATGGCTAAGTACAACTCCAGTGCCATATTTATGTGTACTGATGACACCATTGCTGTTGGCCAAATCAAAGGTGGTTACAAATTACCATAAAGGAGGGAGATTGAAAATCTGCCTAAATGGTGCCTTAAGATCATAAGAGTAGAATTAAGCTGTACGGCCCATCAAATCTACTTTGCCATTCCATCATGGCTGATTTATTATCCCTCTCACCCCTCATCTTCTTGCCTTCTCCCATAACCTTTACGCCCTGACCTATCAAGAACCTATTAGTCTTGCACAACAACCTCTTACTGTTTAATTATAATTTTCATAATTTCTATTTTATTTCTTTATTTTTCTGTAAATGCCTGCATAAAAATGAATCTCAAGGTGGTATTTTGTGATACAAATGTACTTTGATAATAAACTTACTTTGACTTTGAATTTGCATTCCATACAGAATAGAGAAATATGGCATGAAAATAGGACATTCGGCCCAACTGGCCCATGCTGACTACATCATCCTCCCCACTTGTCCCTGTTGCTGGGTTCCTCCAAGTCCCTTCCCTGCACATACACGTGCTTTTGACTCTGAATCCAAATTCCAATAGACTTTGCCTTTGGTTTTTCCAGTTGTGTGTTGTTTCTTATAAAACATGAGTATAATTTGCATTTAATATATGTTTTTCTCCTTGTGAACACTGCTAATATGATGCTATATGCCCATGATGCTGCTGCAAGTAAGCTTTTCATAGACCATGAAGCATACGAGCTGTAGGTGGATTCCCCCCGCACCCATTACAACAATAAGGATCAGGATCATATCACTGTCATATGGCATGAAGTTTGTCATTTTGTGGCAGCAGTACAGTGCAATACTTCTGAGGTCAAGAGAGTGGAATTGCCCCAAGGCAACAACTTTTCCACTTTAAAATCTCTTCTGCACAGGTTTCCTGTCATCGTCACACATGGCAATCAACCACCACAGCGCAATATATAAAGGTATTACTATAAGTTAGAATAAGAAATATTAAAAGTAAATAAATAGTGCAAAACTAGAACAAAATAGTGAAATGGTGTTCATGGGTTCATAGACCATACAGAAGTTGGATGGCAGAGGGAAGAAGTTGTTCCTAAAACTTTGAGTGTGTGTCTTCAGGGTCTCATACTTCCTTCCTGATGGTAGTAATGAGAAGAGGTCATGATTTGGATGGTGAGGGTCCTTAATGATGGATGATGCCTTCTTGAGACATCACCTCTTGAAGATGTCCTCAATGGTGCAGATGGCTGTACAGGTGATGGAGTTGCTTGAGTTTACAACCCTCTGCAGCCTTTTCTGACCTGTGCATTGGAGCCTCCATACCAGGCGGTGATGCAACCAGTCAGAATGCTCTCCACAGTACAGCTCTAGGAATTTGCTATAGTCTTTTTGACATACCAAATTTCCTCAAACTTCTAATGACAGAGAGCTAATGGCATATGTTCTTCATAATTGCATCAACAATTTTGACCAGGGTAGATATTCTGAGATGTTGACACCCAGGAACTTGAAGCTGGTCATCCTTTCTACTGCTAATCCCTTGATAAAGACAGGTGTGTGTTTGCCCAACCTTCCCTTCCTGAATCTACAATTAATTCCTTGGTCTCACTGACATCGAGGGGTAAATAATAACTCCATTTCAAAAATTCTTCATTGACTTAAAGTATCTAAGGGCATCTGAAATTGTAAAACATACAAATTCATTATAGACAGCAGCGGGAATTGAACCCCAATCTTACAACTGGAATTGTAAGGCATGGTACTTAACCGCTACGCTACTGTACTGTTCTCTAAGTACTGCAGAGAGTTGTGGAGACTGTGTCACTGAATATATTAAAGACTATGATAGACAGACTTTTTGGACTAATAGGGTCTCAAGGATTATAAATAATAAATCAGAAGGTTGAGCTGAGCTCTAGATCAGATCAGTTATGATTCTGATGGATCGCAGAAGCTCAAGTGCACTAAAGCCTCCTCTTCTTTCCTTTTCTTATGCTTTCATGTTCTTATGAAATGAAATGTTTCCATCTGACAGAAAGCATGAAATGTGTATGGGGTGGAGAGTTGACAGTTCTAATTCCCCAAATGTACATGTAATGCCTTGGTTAAGATTTTTACTGCTGTGCTGTAGATATTTCATTTTAGCAGTTCCGTAAGAGCAGTCTGTTCTGCTTTCAGCATTTTTGGGTTTGACCTAAAGATAAGGGTCTACGTTGTTCAACTTAGGAATGTTGTGTCAGCCAGTCAGGATGGTGGAATTGGAAGAAGGTTCTAGAGAACGCTGGGCAGAGAGGTTTTTATGATGGACACTGGTGTGGGTCGAGATTTTTAGCAGGAGTTGGGAGAAGACGGGAGGGAAGATAACTGTGGATGTCATTCCTGTAGCACTAGGTGCTTTGTGCAGATGAATGGCTTCAAGGAGGAAGGACCAATACTCCCATGGGGGAGTGTATTTGTTCAAGATGGATTTTGAGCGACTTTCGGAAGGTGGTGTGAGCTTTCACGCTGACTGAGGGTCTAGTACATGAGTTAAAGACAGCTTCAAGATGAGCTCCAACTTACGTGCACATTTGAACTGTAATGGGCCTTTTTAATTTCTTTTCTTTTTCCTACTAAGTGTTCGATAAAGCTGACATTTGCAAATATCCTTTCTATATAATTGAATGCAGTGTACGATCTGTTATTTCTTGCCAATGGCTAATTGCTTGGGGCAGAATTTACTCAGATTAGGGTTTGGATGGTTGAGGAATCCCAGCTTCCCGGTTTTGGTGGATCCAAAGTCATTCCGATCCTAGATGAATGGCGCTTGTGAAAGGCGGTTTTCTCACTATTAAGTCAAGTGGCTATTAGCGAGGGGCTAATGAGCCGCATCTCTAGAGACGCTCGGTAAAGAGGGGTTTTATTCAACTCCATATTGGCTTCACAGAAGGGTATTTGAACAGAATTATGTTAAATGAGCTTAACATGTGCACAAGCACATTGTCAAAATCAAAGTAAATCAAAGGTTCAATGGTCGAATTTATTGTCAGAGAAATATATACAATATACATCCTGAAGTCGATAATCAAAGTACTTATATCAGCCTGAGAATCATTTTCTTGCAGTCATTTACATGAAAATAAAGAAATACAATAGAATTTGTGACAAATTATACATAAACAAAGACTGAGAACCAATGTGCAAAGGAAAACAAATTGTGCAAATGAAAAAAATACTGAAAATATGATTTGTAGTGTCCTTGAAAGTGACTCTGTAGGTTGTGATTCAGTATTCAGTGAAGTTACCTACGCTAGATCAGTTAGCGTAGAGTAATACCTGCTCCTAACCATGGTGGTGTGGGACCTAAGGTTCCTGCCCAATGGCAGTAGCGAGAAGAGAGCATGGCCTGGATGATGGGGGTCTTTTTGATGAAGGATATCGCTATCTTGTGGATGTGGGGTAAGGTGCACAAAAAAACTTGTTTGCAATGGCTTTGGTATGAAAGCCATAGCGATATTGTGTAAAGAACTGGCTGAACCACAGGTAAAAATACTGTAAACACTTAGTTTCCCAACTAGCAAAATGATAACCACAGATTTTTACACAGTAGACCCATGCCAGGGACTGAAAATAACAGGGAGTTCTGGAAGGCGAGGTATTGGAGTTATTTCTAGCAGTAGGCATGATGAAAAGGACACATAAGAAAGACTTTTGATTAGGAACTGTTTCAACTGAGCAAATAGACAAGGCCACTTCCCCAGTTGAGGAGTCAGTGATTAGTGGACTTCAATTTAAATTTGTTAACAGAAGATTGAGCATAAAAGTGAGAAGAATTGCTTTTAATGCGGGGAGGAATAATGGAGCATAGATGCTTTGTCACAGTGAGTGCTACAGATGGCACAATATCTTTTAAACAGACACTTCAAGAAATATTTGGAACAGAAGATTACTATTCATGCGTAAGAACAGGGTGGTTTTGTGCTTGCACGCAAAGTTATCTGTGAAGCTTAAAATTTTGCTCATAGTAATGCCTTCACTTACCTCACCTCAGTACTGGACTGGCTCTGCAGCCTGTGAACTCTGGAGCTCATGTATTATATTACTTGTTTACTTTTTTGTTATTTACATGACTGGTGCTCTTTTGCAGATTGGATGTTTGTTGGTCTTTGTTATACGTGGATTTTCATGGATTTCTGTTGTATTTCTTGATTTTTCATGTGGGTGTCTGTAAGAAAATGAATTTCCGGGTTTTATATGGCATACATACTTTGATAACAAAATTGACTTTGAACTTTGAATTTTGAACTATAGCAAACAGTTGTACACTACAGAGTCACAGAGTTATGCAGACTGGAAACGGGACCTTTGATTCACAGTGCAAACACGAGGAAATCTGCAGATGCTGGAAATTCAAACAACACACACAAAATGCTGGTGGAACACAGCAGGCCAGGCTGCATCTATAAGGAGAAGCTCTGTCGATGTTTCGGGCTGAGACGTTGACAGTACTTCTCCCTATAGATGCTGCCTGGCCTGCTGTGTTCCACCAGCATTTTGTGTGATTCACAGTGACCACTTGCTCTAATCCTGTACACCACATTGCTTCTGTGGACTCTGTGGATGCTGGAAAGGTTAAGAAACACACACAAGATGCTAGGGGCAGATGCAAGTGTCAGCACACATTCCAGCGCCAACATAGCGTACCCACAATACTCGACAGAATAGCACAAAAGAGAACATACCGAGCAACAAAACAACAACAGTGAAACAAGCCATGTTTCTCCCTCCCCCAGCCACCCAGGCATTGTACATTGTACCCGTGCCTGCGCGGGTTCCTCCAGACGCTCTGGCTTCCCCTCGCATTCCAAAGTTGTGGTGTGCTGAAAGGAATGGAGTCATCCATGAAACCACAAGATTCAGTTCTGCTAAAGGGTGGGTGAGAAAAAGTCTTTTTAATCATCAGTGTGAGTAGACTCATCCTTTCAAAGCTGTAGGAAATAATACTGAAGATGGTTTAACCTACCTCTCTAATCATTCCCTTAGTCACCACTATTTATTTTTCTAATAATGCTAAGTGCATATATTAGCCTCTGTGAACCACTGCAGATTGTTCATTTCATGATAGATAATTTCAATTTGCATTTGATTCTGTAAATCTACCTTCAGGGCTGTAGAATCCTGATATTTTGCAAACCACAGGAAGAGGGAACAAAGACAGTTATACAGAGCGTGACCACAGACAAACCATAACACAACGGAGAGGACAGAATAAAAACACAAAATGCTGGCAGAACTCAGCAGGCCAGGACAGAATGACTTTTTCCTAGTGTTTTCCCCCATTACGGAGACAGAGTGGTATCAATGACGGAATCATAACGACACAGCAAGCAGATGGAAATCTCACTTGACAGGATGGGTGAACCCATGACTGATCCGACAGTGTTTGCTTACTTAAAGGAAGTTGTCAGTCGACAGGAGAACACGATTCCAAAGTAGGAAACCTTTGACCATCTACTCCCCATTCTCTTCCAGCTCTCTGACTCAGCAACCCACTACAGTAAATCTCCTCCCCTGGTGCCCCGGATTCTGAAGTCTGAATGCTTCAACAGATCCCCAACCTGTTAGCACAACTTCCTGTCCCAGTATATCTTACACTTTGAGCTACAGCCATCTCTGCATGTTATGGACTGAGCCAAATTTGCTTCCGTCATTTCTCTCTCAAATGGGTGAGCTCCAAGCTGGGCTGCTGCTAACTGGGACAATAAACCACCCCCACCCCCACTGATTTTACCACTGAGATGTGCCGGGTTTCAACCATCCGGGAAGTGCTTGGGAGGCAGCAGATTGGATACTTGGCCTACATCAAGGCTCATGCTCAGTGCTGCATTACGCCGTGGAATTCAGGACCTTTGCATTGGAGAGTAGATGGA
The DNA here is from genome assembly GCF_048418815.1 of Hemitrygon akajei. Taxonomy (NCBI): domain Eukaryota; kingdom Metazoa; phylum Chordata; class Chondrichthyes; order Myliobatiformes; family Dasyatidae; genus Hemitrygon; species Hemitrygon akajei. The sequence continues at coordinate 1,723,203 of NC_133137.1, read as the reverse complement.
ATGCGGAAGCACTGCTGGCTCATTACCATCATAGCTTCTTGGAGAGCTTGAAAGAGAGAGCTGTCTTCCTGGGTATGCCCATCATCCTCAAAAGCCTCATCACTCTGGTCCTCCAAACTGACAAAGGTCTTATGGAATGACCCTCCAGATCATCAGCTGTTTCCAATCCTGTTTCCAGAACCAATTCAAGTTGCAGGATCCTCATCAGGAATGCCTCCATAACCCATGCAGGTAAGGAAAGCACCCGTAAACTCCCCAAGATCGTGAGCATTGGTGTAGAAACAACTTGTGTGCTTACTGCAGAGCTGCTGATCACCTACATATCGAATGTCCACCATGTCTGGGAAAATGGCATGCTAGAAATGAGGGGCCTTCTGTCTGGTAAGGTTCCTTTCCTGCACCCCACTTCTCATTGCAGCACCATAGCCCGACTCAGTTTCACTGTCCTCCTCCACACCCCGACAGCTCTACACACTCAGGAGGCTCTGGTGGATTCCAGCACAGCAAGCACCTTTCTGGACGGGACTCTATTTGTGCAGCTTGGACTCCCTACCCAGCCTGTCTCTCACCCCTTCTGCATCACGGCTATTGACAGATATCCATTTGGTTCTGAGAAGGTCAGAACATGTACATGGCCTATGCATATGAGCATCAGAGAGCACCACGAGTCCATCTAATTCCTCCTTATCATCTTGCCCAATGCTCATCTCATCTTGGGTAAGCCCAGGCTCTTTGTTTATGACCCTCACTTCACCTGGTCTTCTGGTTCACTGAGGTGGGGACCCACCTGCCTGCACCCTCAGCTGACTTCACCCCACAAGTCTGTGGAGCCAGAGAGAACTTCACCAAGCTCCCACTGGAATACCACAACTTAGCCATTCACTTCAGTAATAGGGAAGCCAGCATTTTGCCACCTCTCAGACCACACAAACGTGTGATTGACTTTCTCCCAGGCACCACCCCTCCCTGAGGTTCTCCCTCTCCCCTCCTGAGACCCAAGCCATGAATGACTATTTGCTGAAGTACTACTACACAGCTTCATTTAACCATTCCAGTCCCCAGCCAGTACAGGATTATTCTTAATCAAAAAGAAAGATGGTGGTCTTCATCCCTGCATCAACTATCATGAACTCAGCAAAATCACCATTAAGAACAGTTCTCCTCTCCCCTTGATAGATAGTGCATTCAGAGCATTCCATGGGTCTCAAATTCTCACCAAACTGGATCTACAGAGAACGTACAACCTCATCTGCGTCTGCCAGGGGGATGAGTTGAAGATGACATTCATAATACCTACTGGCCATTATGAATGCCTGGTGATGCTTTCGGGCTTTCCAACAGTTGAACCGTTTTCCAAGCCTTCATCAACAAGGTCTTCCGAGACGTGCTACACAGGTATGTGTTCGTCTACCTTGACAACATCCTCATCTTCTCCAAGGACCCCCAAAACAACATCTGTCACTTCCATCCAGTCCTTCAGCATCCCCTTGATAACCAACTCTACTGCAAGTTAGAGAAATGCCAGTTTCATACCCCCGTCTTTTCCTTTCTGGGTCACATCCTTTCACCCAAAGACATAACTACGGACACAGAGAAAGTGAAAGCTACCATTGAATGGCCCCGACTGCACTCCCTTAAACAGCTACAGTGCTTCTTGGGCTTCTCATTTCTCCCGCTGTTTTATCAGACACTGCAGCCAGGTTGCCATTCCTCTCACCTCCCTCACCAAATTGTTTACGTTATGGATAAGCAGGTCTTCTGCTGCAGGCCACGTTTTTGAGAAGCTTCAGAGATACTTCACCACTGCTCCCACTCTCCGCCATCCAAACCTCTCCAGGACTTTTGTGGGAGAGGTGGAGACATCTGATGTGGGCAACAGGGCCATCCTATCCCAGCGAGGAACAGATGGGAAGACACACCTTTGCACCTTCTTGCGCAGGTTCAATTCTATGCAGTGCTGTTTTGGAGTAGGAGACAGGGAGCTACTGGCCATCAAATGGGCCTTGGAGGAATGAAGACATTGGCTGATGAAAAAACTGAGCCCTTCCTAATCTGACCAGTGGAACCTGATACCCATCAACTCAACCCACGTCAGGCTCACTGGGTCCTCTTCTCTGATCAAATGCCCTGTGGGGGTGTGCTTTATTCCGATTGTCGAAAGTCACCTCTATTGTGATTGGTTAGCTGCTTTTCCCATTGGATAACTGCCTGGTGTCCAGTTTCAAATATCTTGAGTATATAAAGTAGCACATGGAAGGAGCTTGTTCTCTTCTTCCTTTGTTTAAGGAAAGACCATTGGGAAGGTATGCTTTCCACACACTTTTGACTGCATATGTATGTTTGTTGGGTAATTAGCTTTGGAGCGTCTGTAACTTGGGGAACAAGAATGTTTAGTCAAATTTTTACTGTTTGAAAATAAATAATTAATATACCTATTCAAAGTCAGTGCAAGGATGGTGGAAGTTGGTCCAGTGTACATGGCTCACTGGTTGATGGATTCACATCATCGTGGATGGAATGTACAGAATCTGGTTCACTGGGAAGGGTACAGCCTGGAGGATTGTTCAGTTTTATCTTGGATCCATTGCTTTTGAAGAGTTCCACTGGATCCACTTGGATCTTCCTGGGCCGTCAGGTGCCAGCCGTAGGATAAGGCGAGGTCCAGTCAGGCCTGCACAGGAAATGCAATCTCAGTCTTCAACCAGCTAACAGGAGTCTCCTGCCATTTGTTTCCAACTCATTACCTGCAGCCCATTTAAACCCAGCTCTCACCTGCGATCCTTTTTCACTCATACAAACCAGCCAGCCTCAGTTGTTTCTAGCCTTCGGTTACCTTGTTGCCTTGTTGTGTTAAATATCCATTCTCTCTTGCTTTGCGGTCCCTCGTGGATTATTAGTTTGCAGGTTATTACTAAAGTGATTGCTCACCACTAAACTGTCTCTGTTGCTGGGCATGTGGGTCAAGCCTCCTCTACATTTCCTGACAATCACCGTTGAAATGCATGGTTATTTGAGTTACTGTTGCCTTCCTGTCAGCTTGAACCAGTCTGGCCATTCTCCTCTGATCTCTCTCATTAACAAGGTGTTTTCACCCACAGAAGTACCACTCACTGGATGTTTTTTTTAGTTTTTCACACCATTTCCTGTAAACTCTGGAGAATGTTGTGCATGAAAGTCCCAGGAGATCAGCACTTACTGGGATACTAAAACCACCCCCGTCAGGCACTAACAATTATTCCATGGTCAAAGTCACTTAGATCACTTTTCTTCCCCATTCTGATGTTTGGTGTGAAAACCAACGGAATCTCTCGACCACGCCTACATCTTTGATGCATTGAGTTGCTGCCACATGATTGGCTGATTTGACATTTGCATTAACGAGCAGATGTACAGGTGTACCTAATAAATTAGCCATTGAGTGCACAATGTCCATCTGCTCTCGCCATTCCTTGCTCCTCTTCATTCCCCCACACCAACTCATGCCACAATCTCGTTAGTATTAAAGTCAACACACTTCTCAGCATGGGATCATTATTTCTTTTTCAGCCCAGGAAATGTCCCTGTTCTGGTCACTGTTCCTTCTGCAAATGCAAACTGATTATCCTTTTTCCTTCACATTGAAAGTATTGCATTCAGTTGTGGTTGCCCCATTGTGGTAAGGATGTGGAGCCCATGGAGAGGGTGCAGAAGAGTTTTACCCGGGTGCTTAGAGGGAAAGGAGAGGTTGGACAAATTTGGGTTCTTGTCAGCTGAACCAGTGTGGATAACTTTACTCACCTCATTTCTGAACTGATTCCACAATCTATGGACTGACTTTTCAAGGACTCTATATCTCATGTTCTTAGTATTACTTATTTACTTTTTAATTTTCATTATTATTATTATTTTTGTATTTGCACAGTTTGACTTCATTCGCAGGTTGTTTGCTTGTCAGTCTTTGTCAGTGTGAAGTCTTTCACTGATCCTGTTGTATTTCTTTGATCAGGATCTGACATGATGGGCCCTTTTCACTGTCAGCTAGGCAAGGTCTCAGTGTTTGTTCCTGAGATCTGGCAATAAGGCATTTTTGCAGATTACCTGGACAGTCTCTGTGAAGTTAGTAAGATTACAAGAAGTGAAATGTGCTGAACAACCAATATCTTTTTCCCAGAGTTGAAATATTTAGACTAGAGGCATGCATTTAAGATGACAAGACCCCTAATTCAAAGGAAATATACGAGTAACTTTTTTACAAAGTGAGTAGTGGATGGGATATGATGCCAAAGGTGGTAGTGGATACAAATATGATAGAAGCATTAATAGGCTCTTAGATAAACATATTAACGTGCAGGGAATAGATGGATATGGATGTTATGTAGGTAGAAGGACCCGTTCCTGTGCTGTATTGTTAGACCATAAGACATTGGAGCAGAATTAGACCATTTAGCCCATTGGGTCTGTTTTGCTATCCCATCATGGCTGATCCCAGATCCCGCTCAACCTCATACATCTGCCTTCTCACCATATCCTTTAATGTCCTGACCAACCAGGAAACTATCAACTTCTGTCTTAAATATACACATAGACTTGGCCTCCACTACAGTCTGTGACAGAGCATTCCACAGTTTACTACTCTCTTGCTAAAAAATTCCTCCTTACCTCTGTTCTAAAGGGTCTCCCCTCAGTTTTGAGGCTGAGTCCTCTAGTTCTGGCTACCCCAACCAAAGGAAACATCCTCTCCACCTCCACCCTTTCTAGTTCTTTCACCATTTCAATGAACTCACTCCACATTCTTGTAAATTTCAGTGAGTGCAGACCTAAAACTGCCAAACACTCCTCATATGTTTTAACCCCTTCATTCCTGGAATCATCCTCATGCACCCCCTCTGGACTCTCTCCAATGACAACACATCCTTTTTGAGATATGGGCCCCAAAACTGTTGATAATACTCCAAGTGCAGCCTAACTAGTGTCTTATAAAGGCTCAGCATTATCTCAGCTACCTAGACTATTCCTCCTTCCACCTTGTCTCCTGCAAAAATGCTATCCCTTTCTCTCAATTCCTCCGCCTCCACCGCATCTACTCTCAGGATGAGGCCTTTCATTCTAGGACAAAGGATCCCTTCATCCACTATCAACTCTGCCCTCCATCACATCTCCCGTATTTCACGCACCTCTGCCCTCACCCCATACCCCCACCAGCCCACCAGGGATAGAGTCCCCCTGGTCTCACCTATCACTTTAGCAGCCTACAGATCCAACGTATAATTCTTCGTAACTTCCGCCACCTCCTACGGGATCCCACCACCAGACACATCTTCCCCTCCCCCCCACTCTCAGCTTTCCGCAGAGATCACTGTCTACGCGACTCCCTTGTCCATTCATCCCCCCCATCGCTCCCCACCGACCTCCCTCCAGGCCCTTATCCCTGCAAACGGAAGAAGTGCTACACCTGCCCCCACACTTCTTCCCTCACCACCATCCCAGGCCCCAGACAGTCCTTTCAGGTGAGGCACCACTTCACCTGCGAGTCAACTGGGGTGATATACTGTATCCGGTGCTCCCAATGTGGCCATTTATACATTGGGGAGACCCGCTGCAGACTGCGAGACCGTTTCACCGAACACCGGCGCTCAGTCCTCCAATTCCACAGACCACTCCCACTCCGACGTGTCTGTTCATGGCCTCCTCTACCATCAAGATGAGGCTACACGCAGGTTGATGGAGCAATACCTTATCTCCCGCCGAGGTAGCCTCCTGCCTGCTGGCATGAACATCCAACTCACAGACCTCTGTTGATACCCCTGTCCCCCCTTACCCCATCCCTATCTATAATTTTGTCTGGTTCTCTTTCTTTCTCTTTTTCCCCCCTCACTATAATCTCCCCCCAGCCCTACCTTTCTTTCTCTTTTATTTCCCATAGTTCTCCACCTTCCCCCTAGCCCATTTCCCTTCAACCTTTCACTTCCTAGCTTTCTACTTCATCCCTCCCCCCACTTCTTATCCCCCCTCGACCATCCCATGTTACTTCACTCCTGATGGTTTTGGCCCAAAACATCGTCACTACCTCCTCCCATAGATGCTGTCTGGCCTGCTGAGTTCTGCCAGCATTTTGTGTTTTTATTCAGCATTATCTCCTTGTTTTATATTCTATTCCCTTGAAATAAATGCCAACATTGCATTTGCCTTCTTTACCAGAGACTCAACCTGTGAATTAACCTTCTGGAAGTCTTGCATGAGGGTTTCTAAGTCCCTCTGTCCCTCTGGTGTTTGAACTTCTCCACACTATTGTTCCTTTTACCAAAATGCATTATCATACATTTCCCAACACTGTATTCCATCTGCCACCTTTTTGCTTATTCTTTCAATTTGTCTAAATCCTGCTCCAACCCCTTTGCTTCCTCAGCAAACCCTACCTCTCCACCTATCTTCGTATCATCCACAAAACCATCAATTCCGTTATCTAAATCATTGAGAAACAATGTGAAAAGTAGCAGTCCCAAAACTGACTCCTAAGGAACACCACTAGTCACCAGCAGCCAACCAGAAAAGACCTCTTTTATTCTGTTCTGTGTTCTAATTCAGGCTAAGTCTGGTTTTTCTCCTCCACTGTAATTACACACCATGTTCAGTGTGATGAATTGCACTTATATAGCACCTTTGAAATATGCCAAGTCCTTTCACAGGAGAGTTAGCAAACTGCATTTAACATTAAGATAGATAAAGAGATTTTGAAACAGGTTTTCCACTCAGATTAACAATGAAGGTAACGATGCCGAATGTTATTTATACCCACATAGTCAGAATCAGAATCAGGTTTATTATCACTGACACATGTGATGGAATGGGTTGTTTTGCAGCAGCAATACATTGCAATACATAAAATGCTATAATTTATAATAAGATATATATATTTAAAGAATAAGCAAGTAGTGCAAAAAGAGAGCAAAAATAGTGAAATTGTGTTTATAGCTTCATGGACCATTCAGAAGTCTGATGGCAGAGGGGTGGAAACTATTCCTAAAGTATTGAGTGTGGGTCTTCAGGCCCCATACCTCCTCCCTGACTGTAGTAAGGAGAAGAGGGTATGTCCTCGGCAGTGGGTGTCCTTCATGATGGATGCCGCCTTTTTTGAGGTCCTGTTAAACCTAAACATACAAAAAGTTCACTTTGGAAATAGATGTACTGGCTGCCCCTGTACGGAGGTGTACAGGAGTCTTTTCCATTGTTCATGTCGGTCTTGCCCAAATGTACACTCTGTTCACTTTCCCACCTGGTCACCATATCCTCCGATTCCCTCGGTGTCCAAACCTCTTATTATCCCAATCTTGAAGACACTCAGTGACTAAGGATCCAGATTTCTGGTGACACATTAACCAACAAAGGAGATTGTTAAAAAAGGATTAAAGGTTAAAAGAAGATTAATATAATCAAGGCAAATACATGCTTGATAGAGCTCTTTAGAAAAGCATATAATTCAGATAATGGTAGTAGAATCATTTCAAGCATGTATAAGGGGCTGTCAAATCTTAAAACACATTCGACTTCATACATTAAAACAAAATGGGAGAAGGAAGGAGGGATAATTATATCTGAGGAAGAATGGACAACAAAATGGAGATATCAATGGAAGTGTACCAATTCACAGAAATGGAGGGAGTTTGGATGGAAAAACTTGATAAGATATTTTATTACGCCCTCTCAGAAATCCCATTATGATAGTAACCTCCCTGTTTGCTGGAGAAATTGTGGAAATCAAAATGCAAATCATTATCATATTTTTTGGGACTGCCCTGTTATCAAAAACTATTGGAGGGGGATACACAATGCCCTACAAGACATCTTTAAATGTGAAATACCCTTGGAGAGTAAGACCATATATTTTGGATATATACCTCAAGAATGGTTGAAAAGAGATAAATGTTTAATGAATATACTGTTGGTGGCTGGTAAAAAGACTCTTACTAGGAGATGGTTATCACAGGAGAGCCCAACTTTAAATACATGGATGGAAATTACAATGGACATTTACAAAATGGAGAAGATAACAGCATCTGTTAATCATAAGCTGGAACAATTTGATTCATACTGGGAAAAATGGTTTAACTACATAATGTCTCATAGGCCTGATTTTATTCTCACAAATCAATGAATCTGTTGTAAAAGAAAGATCACTCCCTACTTGTACATAGTTCTTTCCTTTTGCTTGTTTTTTTCTTTCCACTCTTTTCTATAAGTGTATATCCCAGATAAATACTGTGTGGAGATTTTGTGATATATATGATTATATGATACATATGTACAATGTCTGAAATACATCTTATGGAAATGTTTGTTTGATGAACTTCAATAAAAAAATAAATTACAAAAAAAAGATTAACATTATTTGTTACATGTAAATCAAAACATTGAAACACAGTGAAATGCATCATTTTTTGTCAACAACCAACAGAATCTTGGGTTGTGCTGAGGCAGCCCACAAATGTCGTCATGCTTCTGGCATCAACGCAGAATGACCCAACTTAGAAACCTGAACCCATACCTCTTTGGAATTGTGAGTAAACCGGTCACCCAGAGAAAACCCACAAGGTGGCTGTGAAAATGTAGAAACTCCATACAGTGGTGGGAATCAAACTCCATTTGGTGTTTGGTGGCATTGTAAACAAACAGACAGACAGCCAGACAGACAGACCTACTTTATTGATCCCGAGGGGAATTGGGTTTCGTTACAGCCGCACCAACCAAGAATAGTGAAGAAATATAGCAATATAAAACCATAAATAATTAAATAATAACAAGTTAATCATGCCAAGTGGAAATAAGTCCAGGACCAGCCTATTGGCTCAGGGTGTCTGACACTCTGAGGGAGGAGTTGTAAAGTTTGATGGCCACAGGCAGGAATGACTTCCTATGACGTTCAGTGTTACATCTCGGTGGAATGAGTCTCTGGCTGAATGTACTCCTGTGCCTAACCAGTACATTATGGAGTGGATGGGAGTCATTGTCCAAGATGGCATGCAACTTGGACAGCATCCTCTTGTCAGACACCACCGTCAGAGAGTCCAGTTCCACCCCCACAACATCACTGGCCTTACAAATGAGTTTGTTGATTCTGTTGGTGTCTGCTACCCTCAGCCTGCTGCCCCAGCACACAACAGCAAATATGATAGCACTTGCCACCACAGCCTTGTAGAATATCCTCAGCATCTTCCGGCAGATGTTAAAGGACCTCAGTCTCCTCAGGAAATAGAGACGGCTCTGACCCTTCTTGTAGACAGCCTCAGTGTTCTGTGACCAGTCCAGTTTATTGTCAATTCATATCCCCAGGTATTTGTAATCCTCCACCATATCCACACTGACCCCTTGGATGGAAACAGGGGTCACTGGTGCCTTAGTCCTCAGGTCCACCACCAGCTCCTTAGTCTTTTTCACATTAAGCTGCAGATGATTCTGCTCGTACCATGTGACAAAGTTTCCCACCGTAGCCCTGTACTCAGCCTAATCTCCCTTGCTGATGCATCCAACTATGGCTGAGTCATCAGAAAACTTCTGAAGATGGCAAGACTCTGTGCAGTAGTTGAAGTCCAAGGTGTAGATGGTGAAGAGAAAGGGAGACAGGACAGTCCCCTGTGGAGCCCCAGTGCTGCTGACCACTCTGTCTGACACACAGTGTTGCAAGCGCACGCACTGTGGTCTGCCAGTCAGGTAATCAATAATCCATGACACCAGGGAAGCATCCACCTGCATCACTGTCAGCTTCTCACCCAGCAGAGCAGGGCGGATGGTGTTGAACGCACTGGAGAAGTCGAAAAACATGATCAAAAAGCAATTGTACTAACTGCTGCATCACCCTTGTTGTAAAAGAGACTGAGAATAGAGAGGTGGAGACATTCCAGAAGGGGATTTTTGAGCTTGGGACTTCAGCTGTTGAAATCTCAGTGACCAGTGGTAGATCAATGGAAATCAGGTGTACATCTCAGGCCAAAATTGCAACAGCTTTGAGCTCTTCGTGGCTTGTAGGATAATGGAGGTTACAAAGCCAGACATGGAGGTCTCCTTGAAGAAATTGGACATTAGATTGTCAACTATTATAGGACAACAAGCATTTGGTGAAGGTGACCACAATTTGGCAAACATGGACACAAGAAAATAGGAGCAGGGGAAAGCCACATGACAGCTCAAATCTCACCCTAATGCCACACATTTCAATATGATGATGGCTGACATGCACTAGGCTTCATCTTCTCTACTGTGCCAATACTCTATCACCCTCAGCTCCTTGATCTTTCCAAAAATGTTTCACCTCTGCTCTATATATCTACAATGGTCTAGCCTCCACAACTCTCCATGGCAGAGGATAGCAGAGATTCACCACCTTCTGTTATAAGAAGTTCCTGCATACTTAACTACCTTTATGTTGTGTCTATGTCCTATTGCTGGAGCTCTGAGGTCACAGGGGTGTCAAACTCATTTTAGGTCACGGGCCGGATTGAGCAAAATGCAGCTTCATGCGGGCCGGATCAGTCGGACGCATGCGAACGCAGCTTTCGTTGCCTCCGTTTTTTCAGCCTGCTCTCATGTGTCTTAGTCTCTGCTATAACTACAAAGTGTTTCACTTTACAAATTCCGTTTCTTATGAAGAAGACTGCCGAGCAAGACTGCCGAATAAACACTAAAAACCCTGAAAACCTGGTACCTGAATAAACTCAGCATTAGCCATATCATACGCCATAGGCGCTTCGATTACTGGGGCCAGCTTTAATAGTAATTACCGTAGATGTCGGATTATAAGCCGCTACTTTTTTCCCACATTTTGAACAGCTTTGAACACTGCGGCCTTTACTACGGTGCGGCTAATGCATGATTTTTTTTCATGCCGCCAAAAACATTTTGCCTCGTAATAGTAGACCAATAAAATTGATGAGTAGTTCACAGAGGTCCAATGAAATTGTACGATAAATCAAGCGCACTTTCACAATTAAATTATTGTAAATCAGTCATTTGTACTCACCCTCATCAACATGGAAAACACTCGAAGAAAAGCATTGTGCTGCCTTTATGGCAGTTATTTAGTTTATAATATTTTCGCTTAGTAATTCATTTGTTAGTTAAAGTTAGAAGTGTTTTAACTATATTTGTTTTCTGTACTACATCCCGGGATGCTATGACGTCACACCCGGTTTCGCCGCGTCTTGTGGGAAAATGCCGGTTTGCGATAAACGGGAAGGCGGGGGGCGAGCGGCGGAGCGGCGGAGCCAAAACGCTGCTTTTAAGTTAAAGGCGATCAATAACTTTTCCTGGTAGGCTGCAGTATATATATTTTTTACCAGTCGTTAGGAGATATTGGAATGTTGTTCAGTAAAAAAGTATACGCAACATATATTTAAAAGTAGCTGCGTTACAGGCACGGTTCGAAAAAAAGCATTTGGAATATGTATTTGTTTATGTTACCATATGGATTTAATTAAAAGTTAAAAAATCCTCACGTGTAATATCTTTCTGTGTAAATATCTCATATTACAACGTGGGACACCTGCGGCCGAAAATCTGGTGCGGCTGAAAATCCGGTGCGGCCTAAAATCCGGTGCGGCTTGTACAAGTACAAAATTGATTTTATTTCTAAAATTAGAGCCAGCGGCTTTTAATCAGGTGCGCTCTGTAGTGCGAAATCTACGGTAGATATTATCTCGCGGGCCAAAGATAATTCCACCGTGGGCCGGATTTGGCCCGCGGGCCTTGAGTTTGACATATATGAACCTTGTTGGATGTTTCAATAAGATCACCCCTTATTCTTCTGAACTGCGAAGAATAATGGGCGGCAGAGTATTGGTATTGACATTGTTATTGGTTTATTATTGGTTTTCACATGTATCAGCATTCAGTGAACAGCTTCTCTTGCATACTGTTTACACAGATCAAATCATTACACAGTGCATTGAGCTAGAATAAGGTAAAACAATAACAATGCAGAATAAAGTGTAAAAGCTACTGAAGAAGTACAGTGCAGGTAAACAATAAAGTGCAAGATCATAACCAAATAGGTTGTGAGGTCAAGAATCCATCTTATTGTACAAGAGGGTCCATTCATGAGTCTGATAACAGAGGGATAGAAGCTGTCCTTGAGCCTGTTGGCATGTACTTTCTGGTTTTTGTATCTTTTGCCCAAAGGAAAAGGGAGAAGAGAGAATATCCAGGGTGAGTTGGGTCTTTGATTATGTCATAGAGGAGTACAGTACAGAAACAGGCCCTTTGGCCTATGCTGAAACCATTTAAATTTCCTACGCCCATCGACCTGCACTGGGACAATAACCCGTCATATCCCTGCTATCCACATACCTATCCAAACTTCTTGTAAATGTTGAAATTGAGCTTGCATGGACAACACGTGCTGGCAGCTCATTCCACACTCTCACAACTACTAGAGGGAAGAAGTTTCCTTTAAACTTCTCACTTTTCATCCTTAACCCATGACCTTTTGTTGTAGTCCCACCTAACTTCAATGGAAAAAGCCTGGTTGCAGCTGCCCTATCTATACCCCTCAAAAGTCTGTATACCTCTATCAAATCTCCTCTCAATCTTATATATTCTAAAGAATACAGTCCAAACCTATTCAGTATTTCCTTATCTCAGGTCCTCCAGACCTACAACATGCTTGTAAATTTTCTCTGCACTCTTTCAACCTGTTTTACATCATTCCTGTAGGTAGGTGACCGAAACTGCATAAAATACTCAAAATTAGGCCTCACGACACCTTATACAACTTCAACATGACATCTAATCTTCTGTACTCAATGCATTGATTAATGAAGGGCAAAAGCTTTCTTTATGACCCTATCTACCTGTGATGCCACTTTCAACAAATTATGGATCTGTATTCCCAGATCCCTTTGTTCTACCACACTCCTCAGTGCCCTACCATTCACTGTGTAAGACCTACCCTGGTTGGTCCTACCAAAGTGCAAAACCTTGCACTTGTTTTCAATCTACTGGTAGTGTTCTCCAGTCTGTCTGAACTGAACACTGCTATAACATTTTCTCCAAATCTGTAAATCCATGCCTCTTGCACTGTCACATCTAAAACAATGGAACCCAGGAGTATTGAGCTGCCAGTCCTGCCCCTCCTGCAACCAAGTCTCACTAAGGCTACAGTATCATAATTCCAGGTGCTGATCCCGGCCCTGAGCTCATCGCCTTTCCTACGATACTTCTTACATTGAAATATACGTAGCTCAGGACACTAGTTGCACCATGCTCAACCTTCTGGTTCCTGACTTTATTTGAGGTCTTACTAACATCTGCCTCCACAACCTCTCCACTAACTGTTCTGGCACTCTGGTTCCCATCCCCCTACAACTCTAGTTTAAACTCCACCGTGCAACATTAGCAAACCTTCCTGCTAGGATATTAGTCCCCCTCCTGTTCAGGTGCAAACCATCCCTTCAGTCATCATCGTAGCCGTCGTCGTGGCTATCCGTCGAGGTCGAGGATGATGGTCTTCGTTCTGTTGATCTATTTATGGGTTCTCAAGTGGCTTACGAGTCCAATCTTGGCTTTGAAAGTTCTTCCGCATTCAGCACAGGTAGTTCCAGATGGCAGATCGAGCTTTGGTTGTTGCTGCCTCTCTTTCCATTTTCTTCTCTTTTCTTCTAATTCTGCACATTTTTTGGCTTCGAAAGTTGCTGTTCCTTCTCAGGTGACGGCTTGCCAGAGTTTCCTGTCCTTGGCATTGGTTTCCCAATTGTTGATGTCGATGTTACATTTCTTCATGTTGGCTTTTAAGACATCTTTCAATCTCTTCTGTTGTCCGCCTCTTTTACGTTTGCCTTCTTTAAGCTGGGAGTAGAAGATTTGTTTCGACAGATGTTTGTCTTTCATCTGAACAACATGACCACTCCACCTTAGTTGGTTCTTGATGACGTAGGCTTCACTAAGGCTACAGTACATCCCTTCAGTACAGGACCTGCTGTCCCTGGCAGAGAGCCCAATGATCCAAAAATATTATGCCCTCCCTCCTACACCAACTGCTTAGCCATGTATTAAACTGTATAATCTTCCTAGTTCTGGCCTCACTAGCACATGGCATGGGTAGCAATCCTGAGATCACAACCCTGGCTGGTTTACTGAGGCAGTGAGAATCTAGACCAAATGCAGAGCAGGGGTTTGATTCCTGTGATGCACTGAGCTGTGTCCACAGCTCTGAGCAATTTCCAGCGGTCTTGTGCAGAGCAGTTGCCATATAATCCATTATACACCCAGACAGAATGCTTTCTATGGTGCATCAATAAATTTGCATGAGTTTATTAAGTGTAAAGTAATATCTAGGTCATGAAAGATTTGGAAGTCTAATCTGAAGGTAGCAAGAGCAGGAGCAGAGATGGGCAACGCACATGAAATACTGGAAGAACTTAGCAGGTCAGGCAGTATTTATGGAGAGGAATAAACAGTCGATGTTTTGGCTGAGACCCTTCATCAGGAGCAGAACAACTGTGTTGGAGAGGTAGATCTAGTGCTGAAGAAAGGGTCAAATCAGGGTGAGATTGACTGACAACACTCTGGCCCAGCCTGAAACATTGGGCAGGGAAAGGGACGGGCTTAGCAACTTGCAATTGGGGATGCTCCCCGTCAACTATTAACCACCAGACAGATGTCTGCATAAAGATTGTGGATGGAGAAATATTATTGCAATTCCCAGGTTATGATGACATCTATGTGATTCAGCATGCAAAGTATATCAAAGCCTAATGAAGTGTTGACTCAACACTAGTCCAGCAGAGATGTAAATCATATTCTGCATAAGTACAGAGCTCACATCATGCTTTGTAATGCAAGATTTTACACTGGCCTGAAATGCCTATTAGGTTAATCAAGGTTATTTCTTTCTGGTAAGTCAACTGCCTTCTTTTACATTGCATCTCATTGCCCCATTTTTCTTCACTTTTGAGGTTAATTGCTCTGATATTTTTCATTTTCTTTCCACGTATCAATTTACCTCTCATTGAGAATCTTCCACAAGACAATACTTATCTCAAACATCCTTATGTTTAAGAACGGCTCTAAAACTAAACTAGGAAATTATTGGCTGGAGAGGCTGACATCAGAAGTGGGAAGTTTTTGGAAGGTATTCTAAGGGACTGGATATATGAGTATTTGCATAGACAAAGACTGATTAGGGATAGTCAGCATGATTTTGCATGTGGTAGGTCGTGTCTAACCAACCTCATGGAATTTATTGAGGAAGTTTCCGGGAAGGTTAATGAAGGTCAGTGGAGGTTGTCCACATGGACTTTAGCAAGGCATTTGACAATGTCCCGAATGGGAGGTTAGTCAGGAAGGTTCTGTCACTTGACATTTAAAATGAGGTAGTAAATTGGATTAGATGTTGGCTTTTTGGGAGGAGCCAGAGAGTGGTGGAAGATGGTTGTCTCTCTGATTGGAAGCCTGTGACTTGTGGAATACCACAGGGATTGGTGCTGGGTCTGTTGTTGTTTATCATCCGTATCAATGACCTGATGATAATATTGTTAACTGGATCAGCACTTGTGGATGGCACCAAGATTGAGGGTGTAGTGGACAGTGAGGAAGACTGTCAAAGCTTACAGCGGGATCTGGACCAGATGGAAAAATAGGATGAAAAATGGCAGATGGAAATTTATACAGACAAGTGCGAGATGTTGTACTTCAGTAGGACTAACCAGGATAGATCTTATACAGTGACTGATAGGGCACTGAGGAGTATGGTAGAACCAAGGGATCTGGGAATACAGGTCCATAATTCATTGAAAGTGGTGGCACAAGTAGACAGGATCGTAAAGAAAGCTTTTGGCACATTGGCCTTCATTAATCAAAGTACTGAGTACAGGAGATGGGATGTTATGTTGAAGTTGTATAAGACTTCAATGAGGCCTAATTTGGAGTATTGTGTACAGGTTTGGTCATCTACCTACAGGAAAGCTGTAAATAAGATTGAAAGAGTACAGAGTAAATTTACAAGAATGTTGCCAGGTCTGGAGGACCTGAATTATAAGGAAAGATTGAATAGATTAGGATATTGTTCCTTGGAACATAGAAAAGAGAAGATTGGTAGGTACATGCATGGTAGGGGTATGGAGGGCTATGGTCTGGCTGCAGGTTGATGGGAGTTGGCATTGTAAATGCTTGGTACAGACTAGATGGACTGAAGGGACTGTTCTGTGCTGTATTTTACTATGTCTCTGTGACTCTAATTGTTGTGAAAACCATTCCCACCATCTCCTTCCTGTCCTCTGTCAGGGTGAATGAGACGCTTCTCAGTCTCAACATCCCAACTGATTTCTTGTGCTCTCCAATATTTTCTCCTCTTTTTCCTGCTTTCCCCTCTGCTTCAGCCCATTCATTGCTGAAAGCATGTTTGGCAGTTCCATTACCAGCTCTCTGGGTTCTTGCAGGTTTCCTAACCTCCAAGAAAATTCAGCTCAACCAAACGTCTGCTGCTCATTACCAACTACACGTGACCAAACTGACCTCCATGCTCTCCTGCACTCCTCTTTGTTTGGCTCCAATGCATCTTCTCTCTGCTACTTCCTCCATCCCAACAAGATTCTTTTCAAATATGTGTGCTCCCCACCATTGATGTCCTTCTGCGACTATTTAGATCCCAATCATAAACACAAGTGATTCTTCAGATGCTGGAAATCCAGAGCAATGCACGCAAAATGTTGGAGGAATTCAGCAGGTCAGCTATTTATTGCTCTCCATAGATGCTGCCTGACCTGGTGAGTTCCTTGTGCATTTTGTGTGTTTTCATCTAGACCCCAATCTTTTGAGATTCCTCACTAAACTGTTTGTGTCTTAATTTTTCTTACCATATAGAATTGTCTACAGCAAAGGAATGTTAGGTTGACTTTGTATAAGATGTTGGTGGAATGTTATGTTCAAATTGTATAAGATGCTGGTGAGGCCAAATCTGAAGCATTGCATCAGTTCTGGTCACCTACCTACAGGAATGGAATCAATAAGATTGAAAGAATACAGAGAAAATTTACAAGGGTGTTCAAGGAGTTGAGTTCCTGAGTTATAGGGAAGGGTTGAAGAAGTTAAGTAATTCCCCCTGCCCTTCCTCTGTTCCCCACTCTAACTCTCATCTCTTCTCACCTGCCTATCACTTCCCCCTGGGTCCCCTTCACCTTCCTTTTGCCTATGGTCCACTCTCCCCTCCTGTCAGATTCCTTCTTCTCCAGTACTTGATCTTGCCCACCCACCTGCTTCACCTATCACCTTTCAGCTAGTCTCCTTCCCCTCCCTGCAAATTTTCATTCTGGCATCTTTACACTTCATTCTGAGTCCTGAAAAAAGGTTTTGGCCCAAAACATTGACTGTTTATTCATTTCCATAGATCCTGCCTCACCTGTTGCGTGCCTCCAGCATTTTGTGTATGTTGCTTTGGACTGCCAGAATCTGCAGACTTTTTTGTATTTAGGTTAAGAATTTCTTTCCTGGAGAATGTGAAGAGATGTGATGGAGGTATACTAAGTTATGAGAGGTATAGGTAGTGTAAATGTAAACAGTCTTTTAACACTGATGTTAGAACTGGAGGTAATAGATTAAAGGTGAAAGGTGTATGGTAATATAATTGAGAGAAATGTACATAATTCACAACTACTGACATTGAGTTGGGGGTTTTGCTTTAAGAAACTTGTCTGACATGATGATGTTGTTACATAAAGGTTTTTAGCGCACTTCTGTTGTGTAGGTTTTGGAGTATTGTTAAATATAAAACAACCCACTTTGTTTTATTTACGTAAACTTACATTGGTGACCCTGATGCTCAAGAACAATACTCGAGTCATTGAACATGTCGGCCAATGCAGTTGCTTTGGTAGGAACGCTAGGAAATGCTGACTGCCTCACAGCTTCAACAGTGTCAGTGCATCGGGACATCAGAGGTCTGTGAACTCTACGGATTCCAGCTGCCAGATTCATCTACTGTACATTATGGACACCCTTTCAGGGTGATGCTTCCTGTGTGACACGAGTGCTCAAGTGAGTGTGCTGCCAGCATCGCTGATTGATGAGAAGGTGAAAAGTGATGAATCCTCGCTGGAGGATGCGTTCATCAGCAAAATCCAGACTTACAGGAAAGGATAGGTGACACTCTGCTTCAGTGGGTGATATTGCACATGGGATGTTGTCCTGGCTAAAGTGGTTAGACCTCTGCACGGTGCAGATTTCCTGGGTGCCCAAGGACTGTTTGTCGATCTTAAAAACTGCCAGCTTGAGGATGCCAAGGACTTAAGGTTATTACCAGAAAGTTCCTCACAACGACTCTGTGAAGGACATGCACCACCACATTTGAGTTTACTCAACTTCTAGGTGAATTCCCAAACCTCACCAAGCCTACATTCTCCACCACAGTCACACAACACAGGATCGAGCACTATATTCCCACAAATAGCCCCCAAGTCTATGCCCGCGCTTAGACTGGAGCCAGAAAATCTGGCAACAGCAAAGGCTGAGTTTGCCAACATGGAAAGATTTGGCTTTGTACGCTGGTCAAATAGCCTGGGCTTCACTTCTCCCTATGATCCTTAAGTCTGATGGTTGTTGTGGTAATTACTGATGCCTTAACCCTTGACTGTTACCTGGTCCCACACATTCAAGACTTTTCAGCTCATTTTGAGTTTCTGTACATGCTGTTTGAATTAAGAAATGCAGCACATTCCAATGGCTGATGGACTCTTTACTAAGACTTAGATTTTCTTTTTGTTTACCTGGATACTTGTCACCAGTGCATCTAAATCTGAACACGTACCTCAACTCCGCACTCTTTTCAAGTGCTAAAGCCAACATGGGTGGATTATTAACCCTGCTAAAGGACAATTTGGGTTGTCAAACATTGACTTGTCAAACATTGACTTTCTTGGCCATCACATCTCTGCAGTAAGTCTAAAAGCCCTCCCATCCATCAAAGGTAGCCACTATTACGAATTTCCCACCACCCCACATGGTGAATTTCCCACCACCCCACATGGTGAATTTCTATCACTGCTTCATTCCACGAGAGGCTGAACTTATGCTCCCCCTGTATAGTGTGCTTAATGGCAATACCCCTAATCAAGTGCTTGACTGGTCAGCAGATGTGACCAGAGCATTAGATGATACCAAATGAGCGTTTTCTAATGTGATCGTACTGGTGCACCCACTCCCCAAAGCGTCCATAGCTCCTATCACATGATGCATCAAAATGAATCCTTGCTTCTTCCTGTTAGCAATGAATGTTTCATGACTAGGATGTTACTCCTGGTGTCCCTGCCAATATTCACCACTGAAACAGATGTCCTGATTATTATCACATTGCTGTTTGCGGATTGGCGGCTTGCCACATGCAAATTAGTCGTTATGATTTCCAATACTCCAGTAACTATTAGTTCTTTGGTTATAATTCCCTCCAGAATATCCTGAAATGGTGTGAAAATAGCCACACGAATGCAAGACTTAGCCTTTGTTGTGGGATGCTACGATGGCACCAGAGTTGTGGTGATTGCCAAGTTGATTTGATGCAAACAGCACATTTCACTGTATGTTTCCATGTACGTGTGAGAAATTAAGCTAATTTAAAAAGTCATTTATTTTTATAATCCTTTCACTAACTTTTCTCAGGTTGCCCCTTTTATCTTTGCCCATTTTTATCCAACTATGCCTCAGTGTAGTGACTCGGGATATCTTTACTTTAATGAAGCCATCACTTCAAGGCAGGCTCATCTCCTTTTTGTCATACATGCTGAGTGTACTCAAGCTCTCCAAGACCCAGACATAATGTCCAAAATGATTTATAGACTTCAACAGCAATTTTAATCAAGTACGGTTGTTGGGTTGAACACATATTAATGGGGGAATTAAATAAGGTCAACACTGTGAGTTTAATCTTCCATTTTCTAAAGTCAATAAGTTGGCTTGACTTTAGACAAAGCTTTTCAATTAACAACATGATGAAGACTATGACACTCAGTAATGTCTTCAGTCTGACAATGATGCTCGCCACTGACTTTGTGAAAAATATTTCACTTTCAATTGACTCCAACTTAAAGGCTGCATCATGATAATTACTTTTAATTTAAAACTAAATAAAACTGATTAAAACAAATCCATCTTTTCTAATTTCTTTTGTCTGCCTATCCTCCATATAACCACCCAGTTTCACAGTGTTTATTTTATGTTGCAAAGATTAATTGGAAATACCTTTTGAATATGTTCTTTTGTCTTGTACTTTTTGAGTTAAGTAGTTGTGCTGTTTATGGTTCTACTTATAATTGCACATTAGCTAGGTGGCTGGGTCTGTATAGAGTTATAACTTGGTTTATGCAGCATGGTGCAGCCCTGTGAGAACATGAACGGGGAAAAAAAAGAGCAGGACCATTCAGTTCGGCCTGTCAATGAGATCACGGCAGATCCAAACTTGGCTTGAGTTCCACTTTTCTCCCTGTTCCCCATAGACTTCCTCTCCATTATAATCCAAAACTCTATCTGTCTTGGCCTTGAATATATACAACTCAACCTTCAGGGATAAGGAATTCTAATGATACACAACCTTCCTCCACTTCCCTCACTTAAATAGATGACTCCTTATTCTGAAACTCAGTTCACCCTGCTGGGACAAATCCTCTCAGCACCAACCTGTCAATGGCCCTCAGAATCTTATCTTTCAATGAGATCCCCTCTCATTAATTTAATCTCAAATAATTATAAACCAGAGGCAACAGGAAGGAGTCAATAACTCAACTGGGCATTTTTTATAGACAGCCCAATAGTAACAGGGACATTGAGGAGCAGATAGGGAGACAGATTCTGGAAAGGTGTAATAATAATAGGCTTGTCGTGGTGGGAGATTTTACTTTCCCAAATATTAACCATAGAACCATGGAACACTACAGCACAGTACAGGCCCTTCAGCCCTCCATGTTGTGCTGACCCATATAATCCTTTAAAAAAAAGTACTAAACCCACACTACCATTGATTGGCATCTCCCTAGAGCAAGGGTTTTAGATGTGGTGGAGTTTGTTAGGTGTGTTCAGGAAGGTTTCCTGACACAGTATGTAGATAGGCCTACAAGAGGAAAGGCTGTACTTCAAGTCAAGTCAAGTCAAGTCACCGTTTATTGTCA
This sequence comes from Hemitrygon akajei, assembly GCF_048418815.1. Taxonomy (NCBI): domain Eukaryota; kingdom Metazoa; phylum Chordata; class Chondrichthyes; order Myliobatiformes; family Dasyatidae; genus Hemitrygon; species Hemitrygon akajei. The sequence goes on along the minus strand of NC_133137.1, from coordinate 1,702,087 downwards.
TTTCAACCGTAACTGCTGGTACAGTGCATAGTAAAAATGAGACAATGTTTTTCAGGACCATGGTTTACATGACACAGTACAAAAAACTAGACTGAACTACATAATAAAAAAGCAACATGCAGAAAGCTACACTAGACTACAGACCTACACTGGACTGCATAAAGTGCACAAAAACAGTGCAGGCATTACAATAAATAATAAACAGGACAGTAGGGCAAGGTGTCAGTCCAGGCTTCGGGTATTGAGGAGTCTGATAGCTTGGGGAAAGAAACTGTTACATAGTCTGGTCGTGAGAGCCCGAATGCTTCAGAGCCTTTTCCCAGACAGCAGGAGGGAGAAGAGATTGTATGAGGGGTGCATTGGGTCCTTCATAATGCTGTTTCCTTTGCAGATGCAGCGTGTAGTGTAAATGTCTGTGATGGCAGGAAGAGAGACCCCAATGATCTTCTCAGCTGACCTCACTATCCGCTGCAGGGTCTTGCGATCCGAGGTGGTGCAATTTCCGAACCAGGCAGTGATGCAGCTGTTCAGGATGCTCTCAATACAGCCCCTGTAGAATGTGATGAGGATGGGGGGTGGGAGATGGACTTTCCTCAGCCTTCGCAGAAAGTAGAGATGCTGTTGAGCTTTCTTTGCTATGGAGCTGGTGTTGAGGGACCAGGTGAGATTCTCCGTCAGGTGAACACCAAGAAATTTGGTGCTGTTTACGATCTCTACCGAGGAGCCGTCAATGTTCAGCGGGGTGTGGTCACTCCATGCCCTCCTTGACCTGGTATTGGGAAATGAACCTGGTCAGGTGTCAGGTCTATCAGTGGGAGAGCATTTTGGAGATCGTGATCACAATTCTATTTCCTTTACCATAGCATTGGAGAGGGATAGGAACAGACAAGTTAGGAAAGTATTTAATTGGAGTAAGGGGAAATATGAAGCAATTAGACAGAACTTGGAAGCATAAATTGGGAACTGATGTTCTCAGGGAAATGTATGGCAGAAATGTGGCAAATGTTCAGGGGATATTTGACTGGCGTTCTGCATTCCAATCAGACAGGGAAAGGATGGTAGGGTACAGGAACTGTGGTGTACAAAGACAATTGAAAATCTAGTCAAGAAGAAAGAAAAGCTTATGAAAGGTTCAAAAAACTGGGTAATGATAGAGATCTAGAAGATTATAAGGCTAGCAGGGAGGAGCATTGGAATGAAATTAGGAGAGCCAGAAGGGGTCATGAGAAGGCCTTGGCAGGCAGGATTAATGAAAACCCCAAGGCATTCTACGAGTATGTGAAGAGCAAGAGGATAAGACATGAGAGAATAGGACCAATCAAGTGTGACAGTGGAAAAGTGTGTATGGAACCATAGGAGATAGCAAAGGTACTTGATGAATACTTTGCTTCAGTATTCGCTACGGAAAAGGATCTTGGCGATTGTAGGGATGACTTACAGCAGATTGAAAAGCTTGAGCATATAGACTTTAAGAAAAAGGATGTGCTGGATGTTTTGGAAAGCATTAAGTTGGATAGGACGCTGGGACTGGATGAGATGTACCCCAGGTTACTGTGGGAGGCGAGGGAGGAGATTACTGAGCCTCTGGCAATGATCTTTGCATCATCAATGGGGATGGGAGAGGTTCCAGAGGATTGGAGGGTTACAGATGTTGTTTCCTTATTCAAGAAAGGGAGTAGAGATAGCCCAGGAAATTATAGACCAGTGAGTCTTACTTCAGTGGTTGGTAAATTGATGGAAAAGATCCTGAGAAGCAGGATTTATGAACATTTGGAGAGGTATAATATGATTAGGAATAGTCAGCATGGCTTTGTGAAAGGCAGGTCATGCCTTACAAGCCTGATTGAATTTTTTGAGGATGTGACTAAACATATTGATGAAGGTAGAGCAGTAGATGTAGTGTATATGGATTTCAGCAAGGCATTTGATAAGGTATCCCATGCAAGGCTTATTGAGAAAGTAAGGAGGCATGGGATCCAAGGGGACATTGCTTTCTAGATCCAGAATTGGTTTGCCCACAGAAGGCAAAGAGTGGTTGTAGACGGGTCATATTCTGCATGGAGGTCGGTGACCAGTGGTGTGCCTCAGGGATCTGTTCTGGGAACCCTTCTCTACATGATTTTTATAATGACCTGGATGAGGAATTGGAGGGAAAACTGGGCTGAGAAGTGGCAGATGGAGTTCAACCCAGAAAAGAGTGAAGTGGTTCATTTTGATAGGTCAAATATGATGGCAGAATATAGTATTAATGGTAAAATTCTTGGCAGTGTGGAGGATCAGAGGGATCTTGGGGTCTGAGTCCATAGGACGCTCAAAGCTGCTGCGCAGGTTGACTCTGTGGTTAAGAAGGCTTACAGTGCATTGGCCTTCATCAACTGTGGGATTGAGTTTAAGAGCTGAGAGGTAATGTTATAGCTGTTTAGGACCCTGGTCAGATCCCATTTGGAGTACCCTGCTCAATTCTGGTCACCTCACTACAGGAAGGATGTGGAAACTATAGAAAGGGTGCAGAGGAGATTTACAAGGATGTTGCCTGGATTGGGGAGCATGCCTTATGAGAATAGGTTGAGTGAACTCAGCCTTTTCTCCTTGGAGCGAAGATGAGAGGTGACCTGATAGAGGTGCATAAGATGATGAGAGGCATCGATCATGTGGATAGTTGGAGGCTTTTTCCCAGGGCTGAAATGGCTAGCACAAGAGGGCACAGTTTTAAGGTGCTTAGAAGCAGGTACAGAGGCGATGTCAGGGTTAAGTTTTTTATGCAGAGAGTGGTGAGTGCGTGGAATAGGCTGCCAGTGACAGTGTGGAGGCAGATAAGGTAGGGTCTTTTAAGAGACTCCTGGACAGGTATATGGAGCTTAGAAAAATAGAGGGCTATGGGTAACCCCAGGTAATTACTAAAGTAAGTGCATGTTTGGTACAGCATTGTGGGTCAAAGGGCCTGTATTGTGCTGCAGGTTTTCTATGTTCTATGTTCTAACAACTAAAGGTCCTGGAAGAATTCAGCACGTAAGACAGCAGGTATGCAGGGATATGGACACTCGATGTTTTGGGTGAGATCCTTCATCAGGACTGGAAAGAGAGAGGATGGAAGGTCTCAACCTGAAACATAGACTGTCTATTTCTCTATGCAGATGTGATCTCACCCAATGCCTTTGGTTGTTGCTTCAGATTTTAGAATCAGAATCAGGTTTATTATCATTGACATACATCATGAAATTTATTGTTTTGCAGCAGCAGTCCAGTGCAAAACATATACAAAATTGTATGTTAAAAATAAGTTGTGGAAAAAGAGAGCAAAAATAGTGAGGACATGTTCTTGGGTTCATTGTCAGTTTAGAAATCTGATGGCGAAGAGGAAGAAGTTGTTTCTAAAATGTTAAGTGCCTGTCTTCAGGATTCTGTACCACTGTCCTGATGGTAGTAATGAGAAGAGAGTATGTCCTGGTTGGTGAGGGTCTTTAATAGAAACATAGAAATCTGCAGCACGGTACAGGCTCTTCGGCGCACAATGTAGTACCAACCATGTAACCTACTCTAGAAACTGCCTGGAATTTCCCTACTGCATAACCCTTATTTTTCTTTTTTTTATATATATTTTATCGAAGGATTGACACAATACAGAATACATAATGCATTATATTTTCCTCCATTTTGCTTTTATATCTCTGGCTATCCACATGATCAATGCCTCTCATCATCTTTTCCACCTCTATCAGGTCACCTCTCATCCTCTGTCACTACAAGGAGAAAAGGCTAGGTTCACTCAACCTATTCTCATTAGGCATGCTTTCCAATCCAGGCAACGTCCTCGTAAATTTCCTCTGCACTCTCTCTATAGTATACACATCCTTCCTGTGATGAAGTGACCGGAACTGAACACAGTACTCCAAGTGGGGTCTAATTAAAGTTTTATATAGCTGTAACATTATCGCACAGCTCTTTAACTCAATCCCATGGTTGATAAAAACCAACACACCATACGCCTTCTTAACAACACTGTCGACCTGCACAGCAGCTTTGAGTGTCCTGTGGACATGGACCGCAAGATCTTGCTGATCCTCCACACTGCCAAGAATCTTACCATTAATATTATATACTGTCTTCAAATTTGACCTACTGAAATGAACCACTTCCCACTTATCTGGGTTGAACTCCATCTGCCACTTCTCAGCCCAGTTCTGCATCCTATCGATGTCCCGCTTTAACCTCTGACAATCCTCCAGACTATCCACAACACCCCCAACTTCTGTGTCATCATCATACTTACAAACCCACCCTTTTACTTCCTTGTCCAGGTCATTTATAAATATCGCAAAGAGGAAGGGTCCCAGAACAGATTCCTGCGGGACACCAGTGGTCACCGTCCTCCATGCAGAATATGAACCATCCACAACTACCCTTTGCCTTCTGTGGCAAGCCAATTCTGGATCTGCAAAGCAAGGTCTCTTTTGATCCCATGCCTCATTACGTTTTGAAAGAGTCCCGCATGGGTTTTTCCGGTGATGTCATCGTCAAGAATGGCAGCTTAAGTCACTAGCTCCTCCAGAAAAACGCGTATTAAGCCCCATTAACCAGTCAAATATAATATTTTTCGAAAAATATTTGAACTGAAAAGAGGGGCAAGAATGGGGAGAAGAAATGGAAATAAAAAAAGCGACACTGTGGAGCCTGTGTCCCAGAGGAGTGCAGCGAGCGGCTCTCCTACCCAACCGTGTGCTAGCGAGGCGGCTGCTGGGCCTCGTTCAGATGAAGCGGCGAATGTCTTCGAAATCCTGAAAGAAATAATGGAGGTCCAGAAAGATATAAAGCAGCAGCTCCGTGAGATTAAGGCAGAGCTCGCCAGCGTTAATCAAAAAATAGCGGTGGCAGAGACTCGCATTGAGAAGGTGGAAGATCGCATTCAAAACGTGGAACGGATACTGAGCAAGACAATAAAAATCATATATCACCAAGAACGTAAACTGCTTGATCTGGAGGGAAGATCACGGCAGAAAAATATCAGAATCTACAATGTTCCCGAAGGAGCGGAGGGCTTGTCTATGACGGAGTTTATCGGAAAGTTACTGCGGGACGCGATGGATCTTCCCCCGGCTATGGAGCTGGAAGTCGAAAGAGCGCACCGCGCGTTAGTTCCAAAACCTACCCAGGATAGAAAGCCACGCTCAATTATAATTAAATTCCTTCGGTACAGCACCAAGGCGCAGATTCTACAAAGGGCCTGGGGTAAGAAGAGAGTGTTTTTAGAGGATAAGTTAATATATTTCGACCAAGATTACCCCCCGCGGTCCTCCAGAAACGCAAAGAATACTCCAAAGTAAAGCAAGTATTAAAGCAAAATAAGATTAGATTTCAAACTCCGTACCCTGCTAAACTTCAAGTGTTTTATGACAACGGGACGCGGTTGTACCAGACAGTGGAAGAGACGACTACAGACATGAAGGCCAGAGGATTGCCCATCAGCATGACCAAAACAAAAGAAAGCCTGGCTGAGGAATTGTCCCGCTCGGCTTGGGAAATAGTGCGAGAAATGAGAAGGCAGGAGACGGGAGGAAGCCGAGAGAAGCGTATCAGGAAGAGACTGGGAGTTTCCCAAAGACAGTCCTCACCCCCTTCAGAAGAGCCATAAGGTTTGGTTAACTTTAAAAATGTTGGGAAGCTAAACAGAAGCAAAAGTACACGGTGATATACCTATCACGAGAGATACTTATTATCATGTGGATTTTATATTACTTAGTTGTTATTCTTTATTCACTCACTTACTCCTTTTTCCCCACCAACTTCAACTCACAAATAGGAGGGGTTATCCCCCACAGCTAGACATTTCCTCTAACTCAACGCAGGGTCATTTGCTAGAGACCTCAGCCTTGGAATCACACGTTCGTTGCCATTTTTGTTATTATTTGAGTTTCTTGGTTCTTATTTGTTCAGGGAGTAGATAGATTAAGTTTTATTCTAATTTCAATGATACATTGACAGATAAATACAGATGGCTAAGGACAAGGTAAAATTCATTTCTTTTAATGTAAATGGGCTATTAAATCCAATCAAATGTAAGAGAATTTTATCCAAAATGAAAAAAGAACAAGCCCATGTAGTATATTTAGAGGAAACTCATTTAAGTGATAATGAGCATAAAAAACTAAAGAGAATGGGCTTCACTAATCTGTTTTTCTCCTCATACAAATCAGGACATAGGAGAGGAGTTGCTATTCTTATCTCAAGGAAGCTAAATTTTGAAAAAATATTCGAAATGGGAGATAAAGAAGGCAGATATATTCTGGTAAGGGGGAATATAGATGGCAATTCAGTTTCTCTATTGAATATATATGCAACTCCGAGAAGTGATATTGGTTTCTTTCAGAAAATTACTAATATTATGATAACGGAAACAGAAGGTCTCCTGATATGTGGGGGAGACTTAAGTTTACAATTACAACCAAACTTAGACTCTTCCAATAGAAAACCATATGAAACAAAATCTTTACATAAGAAAGTTAATACACTTTTTGAGGATGTTGGTTTAATTGATATATGGAAGGACCTTTTCCCTGACAGAAGGGAATACACTCATTATTCTGCTCCACATTCTGTATATACAAGAATAGACTATTTCATAACATTTGGAAAAGACAAAGACAAAATAAACACCTGTGGAATTGGGACAATAGATGTAAGTGACCATGCACCTGTATATTTATCTGTTGATTTTGACCTACAACCAAAGAATACCATTTGGAAACTAAATTCAAGGCTACTCAATGATCCGTACTTTAAGGAACAAATTAAATAAGAAATTGGTCTCTACTTAGAATTTAATGATAATGGAGAGGTTTCACCTCTCTGAAGGCAGTCTTAAGAGGGAAAATTATAGCAATATCTTCATATAAGAAAAAAATAAGGAATAAAACATTAGAGAAATTACAAAATAGGCTGAAGGAACTAGAGAAAAAACACAAATTGAATTTGGCACAGGATACATTAGGGGAAATTAAAAGAATTAGGAATGAAATAAATAATTTGGTTACGCAAGAAGTCAGGAAAAACTTAATGTTTCTGAAACAGAGACATTATGAAAGTGGATCGAAATCTATGAAAATACTGGCGTGGAAACTGAAAAAAAAGATAGCAGAAAATACAATTCATAGAATTAGGGGCCCAAGAACGAAAATGATAAAAAAATAAGCTAAGTGAAATTCAAAAGCTTTTGAAGTGTTTTACAAAACGCTATATTCCAAAATTCCAGGGGGAAGCATAACCCAAATTGACACCTTCTTGAATTCTCTAGAGTTACCCACTTTAAGCGAAGAACAAAATAGAAGGATGACTGCTGACATAACTGAAGTTGAATTAAAAGCTGCAATTAGTAGGCTTAAATTAAGCAAGTCACCAGGATCAGATGTGTATACGGCAGAGTGGTACAAAGAATTTAAAAATGAGTTAATTCCTGTTTTACTCCCCACACTGAACTGGGCTCTAAAATGGCACAAATGCCACCCAGTTGGAAGGAAGCGATAATCTCAGCTATACTGAAAGAAGGCAAGGATAAAATAGCATGCGGGTCATTTAGACCAATATCCGTTCTTAATGTAGATTATAGGTTATTTACCTCCATCATGGCCAAACGATTAGAGGAGTTTCTACCCATACTGATATGTAATGATCAGACAGGTTTTATATGACAACGCCAGACTCAAGACAATATACGAAGGACACTTCACATTATGGATCATATACAAAAAAATAAAATCAAAGCAATAGTGATAAGCGTGGACGCTGAAAAAGCATTTGATTTGGTTAATTGGAATTTTCTTTACAGAGTTTTACATAGATTTGGTTTCCAAGACACAATTATTGAAACTATACAGACACTATATGACAATCCTACTGCTAGGATTAAAATCAATGGATATTTATCAAATAGTCTTACCCTAGTAAGGGGCACGAGACAGGGTTGTGCATGGTCACCACTACTGTTCGCGTTATAGCTGGAACCATTAGCTCAATACATCAGACAAAATGAAGATATCAAGGGAATTACTATTAAAGGGACAGAGCATAAATTGGCTTGTTATCTGGATGACATTTTGATCTATCTAGGGTAACCAACACACATTTTACCTAAATTGATGCAATCCTTTGAACAATATGGTCAATTATCAGGATACAAGATCAACATAGATAAAACCCAATTACTTTCATATTACTATAGCCCACCAAGAGAAATTGTAAGTCAATATCCCTGGGCATGGCACACAGAGTCTTTCAAATATTTGGGCATCATTACGCCAAAAGATTTGGCAAAGTTATCAGAATGTAATTATCAGCCTCTGTATAAAAAAATTAAGGAAGATGTGGCAAGATGGAGCCTGATTCTTTTTTTCAGTCTCAGTTCAAGGATTGAGTCTATTAAAATGAATATACTGCCCAGACTGTTATATCTTTTTCAGACCCTACCAATAGAGATTAATCAAAATCAATTCAATGAATGGAACAAGATACTATCAAGGTATATTTGGCAGGGTAAAAGGCCTAGAGTATGTCTCAAAACTTTGCAATTAGCAAAGGAAAAGGGGGGATGGGGCTTGCCTTCTCTTAGAGATTATTATTTTGCAGCACAGTTGAGATCTGTGATATGTTGGTACAACCCATCATATGACGCTCAATGGAAAAACATTGAGGAGCGGGCACTTCCCATCTCCATACAAGCAATTTTGGCTGATAACAACCTGCAAAGGTACATAAATACTATTGGTAACCCATGAGTGAAATTGACTCTTAAAATATGGAAAGCCACTATAAAAGAATATAATCTAGAGGGAGATATTGCAATTCTTAAATGGTGTGCATATGACTCTGATTTTACACCAAATAAATTGGATGCTAGATTTAAGGACTGGACAGCTAAAGGAATAACAGTTCTTTGCAACATAATGAAAGAAGGAACACTGTTCAGTTTTGAAATGCTTAAAGAGAAACAATTATTAGAAAAACAAGATTTTTATCGGTATTTACAGATGTGACAATATGTTAATAAGACACTTAAAAATGTAACCAAGGCAAATACATGCTTGATAGAGCTCTTTAGAAAAGCATATAATTCAGATAATGGTAGTAGAATCATTTCAAGCATGTATAAGGGCCTGTCAAATCTTAAAACACATTCGACTTCATACATTAAAACAAAATGGGAGAAGGAAGGAGGGATAATTATATCTGAGGAAGAATGGACAACAAAAAGGAGATATCAATGGAAGTGTACCAATTCACAGAAATGGAGGGAGTTTGGATGGAAAAACTTGATAAGATATTTTATTACACCCTCTCAGAAATCCCATTATGATAGTAACCTCCCTGTTTGTTGGAGAAATTGTGGAAATCAAAATGCAAATCATTATCATATTTTTTTGGGACCACCCTGTTATCAAAAACTATTGGAGGGGGATACACAATGCCCTACAAGACATCTTTAAATGTGAAATACCCTTGGAGAGTAAGACTATATATTTTGGATATATACCTCAAGAATGGTTGAAAAGTGATAAATATTTAATTAATATACTGTTGGTGGCTGGTAAAAAGACTCTTACTAGGAAATGCTTATCACAGAAGAGCCCAGCTTTAAATGCATGGATGGAAATTACAATGGACATTTACAAAATGGAGAAGATAACAGCATCTGTTAATCATAAGCTGGAACAATTTGATTCATACTGGGAAAAATGGTTTAACTACATAATGCCTCATAGGCCTGATTTTATTCTCACAAATCAATGAATCTGTTGTAAAAAAAGATCACTCCCTACTTGTACATAGTTCTTTCCTTTTGCTTGTTTTTTCTTTCCACTCTTTTCTATAAGTGTATACCCCAGATAAATACTTTGTGGAGATTTTGTGATATATATGATTATATGATATATATGTACAATGTCTGAAATACATCTTATGGAAATGTTTGTTTGATGAACTTCAATAAAAAATAAATTACAAAAAAAAGAAGAGTCCCGCATGGGGATCCTTATCAAATGCCTTGTTGAAATCCATATACACTGCTCTACTTTAATCAATGAGTTTTGTTACATTCTCAAAAAATTCAACCAGGTTCATAAAGCATAACCTGCCCTTCACAAAGCCATCCTGACTATCCCTAATTAGATTATGCCTGTCCAAATGCACATAAATCCTGCCTCTCAGGATCTTCTCCAACAACTTGCCCACCACTGAAGTAAGACTCAATGCTCTATAATTTCCTGGGTTATCTCTACTCACTTTCTTGAACAAGGGAACAACATTTGAAACCTTCCAATCTTCTGGTACATCTCCTGTCCCTATTGATGATGCGAAGATCATCACCAGAGGCTCAGCAACCTCCTCCTTCACTTCCCACAGTAGCCTGGGGTATTCCTCATCTGGTCCCGACAAGTTATCTAACTTAATACCTTTCAAAAGCTCCAGTAGATCCTCTTTATTAATGTCTATACATTCAAGCATTTTAGTCCGCTTTAAGTCATAATGATGGATGTTGCAATTTTGAGGCATTGGCTTTTGAAGATATCCTCGATGGTGAGGAGGTTAGTACTAATGGTGGAGATCTTCAGCATCTGTAGGCTCTTATGTCTCTGTATAAACCAGACCTGCTCAACCAATGCTCATAGGACAACCTTTTCATCTCAGGAATCAATCAACAAAGACCTTTTAAAGTGCCTCCAATGCAAGTACATCTCCTTTTAAATTGTGAACCAAAACTGCAGTCACCCATATGTGACATGCCATGGCCAATACCTTGACTGTTGTAGAAGGCTTGCTTACTAATTCAATACCCATTTCAATAAAGATCTTTTTATATTGGATCCCGGTGTTTTTGTGATCCAGAGGTTCTTCAGAATTCAAGAATGATGCAGAAAAACTTGCTGTTTACGGCTGTTTTATTAAGTGTTACAGGAACGGAAAATCATACAAAAAAGTAGTGGATATGGCACATTCACCACAGGTAAAGCCCAACCGCCAATTGAGCACAACTACATGGAGCCGTGTTGTAGGAAAGCATCACCCATCATCATGGAACTCCACCACCCTGGTCATTCTCTCTTCGCGCTGCTGCCATCAGGGAGAATATACAGGAGTATCAGTACTCTCACTACCAGGTTCAGGAAGAGTTATTTTCTCTTAACCTTCAGGTTCTTGAACCAATGGGGATAACTTCATTAAACTTTATTTACCCCATTACTGAACTGTTCCCACAACCTATGGCCTCACTTTCAAGGACTCTTCATCTCATATTCTTGATATTTATTGGTTATTTATTTATTTTTTTCCACTTTTGTATTTGAATAATTTGTTGTCTTTTGCACATTAATTGTTTCTGCATGCTGTTGGGTGCAGAATTTTCAGTTCTAGTATGGTTCTTGGATTTAGTGAGCATGTCCACAAGAAAACAACTCTCACCGTTGTATATGGTGACACATACGTAATTTGATAACACATTTACTTTGAACTTTAACTTTGCACATGGAAAAAAAAATAAACAAAAGAAAGGAAGAGCTAAGAGAACAAATAAATCATGGTAATCTTCTACAAAAATGAGCTCTGACTAATAAATAATAACATTTCAGTGATAATAATTAGCCTATGTTGGATTAGGGTGAAGAATTGTTATTTTTCTGTTGTTTAACTCTCCTATGCTTGCTTGTAATTGTTATATAATCATCTATTTACATGTAATTGTTCATGGAATTTTCATTTTTCAGTGATTTTCAATGAAATTCCACAGGCACCTTTGTAACACCAGAGACATGCATGTGGCAAGGTACACAAACCATAACCATTACAATTTTACCCTGCCAGTCAATGACAACAACACTTTCCTTCCTGATAGGCTGAATGTTTTCTATGCCCAATTTGACCAAATGAATGATGTGATATTGAGGAAAGCAATCTCTCTTCCTGAGGAACAGGCACACTGTCTGGTCACAGCCAAGGTGAGGTGGACCTGAGCCAGGGTAAAGCCAGGCAAAGCTGCAGGGCTGGACATTTTACCTGGTCAGGTGTGCGGATCTGAGCAGCCCTGCTAACAGGCATCTTTAATATCTCTCTGAAATAGTCCATTGCCCCTTCAGGCTTCAAGTCAAACACCATCATTCTGGTGCCCAAGAGGACAATGGTAACTGGACTAAATGATTATCGCACAGTGGCCCTGACTTCAACAATCGTGAAGTGCTTTGAGAAGCTGGTAATGGATTGTATAATATCCCAACTTCCAGCTACATTGGTCCCTACCACTCAAGAAGAACAAGATCTGTAACTGGATCTTGGACTTCTTGATGTAAAGACCCCAGTCTGCCTGAGTTGGCAGCAAAGTCTCAAGATCCATTACAATGAGCACTGGTGTCCCTTAGGGTTGTCTGTTAGTCCACTGCTGTTCATGCTGCTGACTCACGACTATACTGCCAGTTTCAGCTCAAACCGCATCATCAATTTCACTGATGGTACTGAAGTGGTTGCTTCGTCAGCAAAAATGATGACTCAGTATAGAGAGAGGAGAAGGAGAGGTTTGTCAAATGGTGTGAGAACAACAATCTGAGTCTCAACATGGACAAGTCAAAAGAGATGATTGAGGACTTCAGGAAGGCACAGATTGGCTACTCTCCATTGCACATCAATGGCTCTACCATGGAGAGAGGAAAGAATGCTAAGTACCTTGGTGTGCACATTACAGATAATCTAACCTGGACCCACAACATCTCCTCACTAGTCAAGAAGGCACTGTAGTGTCTACACGTCCTGAGGAGATCAATGCATGCAAGGCTCCTCCCTCCTATCCTAACAACTTCCTACAGGAGCACCATTGAGAGTCTCCTGTCTGGCTGCATCATCGTGTGGGATTGAAGCTGCAAAGCATCAGAGTGCAAGACCGCAGTAAAAAGCACCAAGAGGATAATCGGCATTCCCTCCCCATATCTGTGACATTTACTGGGAGCATTACTGATGAAGGGCCCAAAGCATTGTTAAAGATCCCTACCACCCATCCCATAGTCTATTTGACCTGCTACCATCTGGAAGGAAGTACAGAAGCACCAGGACTAGGACAACTAGACTGGCTTCTTCCCTCAGGCTGTGAGACTAATGAATACCCTGCCACTACTGATGTCTCATCACTAGGACAACAGGCTGTTTACTGTACTGTTTATGATTTATCTGTGCTGCATTTTACGACATGCATTCTGAATTATATTTTATTAACTTATTTATAGTACATTTTGGTGTACGTGCTATGTGTGATATAATTGTGTGGTGCCCCGTGGAATGTTGTTTTGTTTGGTTGTATATATGAACAGTCAGATGACAATCAACCTGATCTTAAATTTTTCAGCAACTGCGCTACAGCTCCTTGTAGGGAGTCCTGATGAAGGGTCTCGGCCCGAAACGTTGACTGTTCATTTCTACGGATGCTGCCCGACCTGCTGAGTTCCTCCAGCGTGTTGTACGTGTTGCTCCTTCTAGAAGTTTCTTAGTTTTCTGTAACAGGTGTCACACTACTTGAATCTGGCTATTTTATAGGTTAATTGTTATCACTGGAATTTTGTTATCCTTGGTCTAAATAGGAGACAACTATGACTACTTTTTCTTCTTATATTTTTTCTTTGTTCTCTCAGCTCCTCTTTCTTTGTTCTTGTTGCACTTAATAAAATGGTCGTAAACAGCAAGTTTTATGCTCCATTCTTGACTTCCAAAGAACCTTTGTATTACAAAAGCATCAGGATCCAACGGCATTTAAATAACCGGATTCAAGTGACATGACATCTGCTGCAGAAAAGCTAAGAAGCTTCTAGAAAAATACAGAAGGAGCCATAGCACAATTACAAGAAAATTCACTGAGCAATACAATATATAGGTGATTATATAGATATACAAGCAAGCATAGTCAAGTTAAACTTCAAGAAAAGTAACAATTCTACACCCTAATCCAACATTTATTTTATTTGTTTCCTGCATCCAAAAGTTATGCCTCTTATGTACAAGAATAACCAGGTCACTAGGTGATACAGTGAAAGATCTATTTTGCATGTCCTCTAGACAGATCATGCCTAGAGTATATTGATGTAGTAAAAAGAAAACAGAATGCAAAATATTGTGTAGGGGTTATAAAGTATAGTGCAAATAAACAAATAAAGTGCAAGAATCATGATGAGCTAGGATGGGAGATAAAAAAAATTATCCTTAGCACGCGAGAGGCCTATTCAAAAGTTTGATAACAGCAGGGTAGAAGCTCTTCTTGAGTCTGGTGCTTTCACTGAACTTTCTCTGTCTGGGTCCTCTTCTAGTTCTTACCCTTCCCTCAGTACCTAATTTTTACCATTCTGTCAAACTGCGCATGTTTGTTCCTTTCTCAATGCTTGCCAGGTATTCCCAGTACTTTTGAGTGTGAATATACACTCATTGGCACTTTATTAGGGACACCTGCTTGTTGATGCAAATATCTAATCAGCCAATCATGTGGCAACAACTCAATGTATAAAAGCATGCAGACACAGTGAAGTGGTTGAGTTGTTGTCAGACCATGCATCATAACAGGGAAGAAATGTGCTCTAAGTGACTTTACCATGGTTGGTGCTAGATGGGGTGGTTTGAGTATCTCAGAAACTACTGATTTCCTTGGATTTTTGCACATAGCGGTTTCTAGAGTTTACAGAGAGTGGAGTGAAAAACAAAATTAAATTCAGTGAGCAGCATTTCTGTGGGTGAAAATACTTTGTTAATCAAAGAGGTTAGTGGAGAATGGCTGAACTGGTTCAAGCTTACAGAAAGATGACAGTAACTCAAATAACCATGTGTTATAAGAGAGGTGTATAGAAGAACATTGGTAAGTGCATAACATGTTGAACCTTGAACTGGATTGGCTATATATAAGTGGAACTATAGATCAACGAGGCATAAGTAGCATAATATATAAGAACTAGAGAGCATAAATTACTCAAAAACAAATTTAAAGTAGATGTAAAGTAAACCTTCATTAATAATTCATATATAGTCAGAATAATATAACTAGGCAGGTTTTTCCTTGTTGCATTTTTATATCAGCGGGAAAATATTAGAAACTGTATTTCCTCTGTGAATGCAGAATTATTATACTGCTATACATAATTTTGAGGATGTATTGTAAATAGTATTGCTGTAGGAATCTATATGAAGCAGCTGTAAGTGAAATATTTCACTATGCTACTGAAGGAGATGATGTTAGAGATACCAGAATTATTCAAATATAGATTTACAAATGTACAAGAGGGACAGGAAGAGAGGAGGGGAGCCAATTCTTCAAGGTAGTTGGTTCCCTCATCACAATCCTTCCTTCAAGTCCATAATAGTCCCAAAATCTGTCCATTACTGCTGTTGTCTAGTCCACTAGCAAGTTATGCAAAAATATAAGAATCAGAATTAAAATCTGGTTTATTATTACTGACATATGTTGTGAAATTTATTGTTATGCAGCAGCAGTACAGTGCAAGACAAAAAATTACCATAAGTTGCAAAGGTATAGAAATAGTGCAAGAATAGCTAGGTCATGTCCGTGTTTTTTCAATTGAAGTGAGAGGCTGAGAGTGGAAGACTGAGGGCATCACGGAGAGAAGGTCGTATTTCTTTTCTTTAACAGCTCAGGGAAAAGAGGCTAGACTGTGCAGGCACGTGACGTAGCGCGCCAAGGTTTAAAAGAAAGACCGCCATATACAGTGGCCATCGTCATAGCGGCCATCGTTGGAGTGGACTGAGTCGGAGTGGGATGGCTTTGGCTCAATCAGGCTTCAGCGAGAAACAGGCAGAGGCGAGGGTAGAGTCCGGTAAGTTTTTGTTTTCCTTTTTTATTGTTCAGACCAGAGAATATGCCAGGCAGGATGTTGGAATGCTCCTCTTGCAGGATGTGGGAAGTCAGGGAGACCTCCGGTGCCTCTGACAACGACACCTGCAAGAAGTGCATCCAGCTGCAGCTCCTAATAAACCGCGTTAGGGAGCTGGAGCTGGAGCTGGATGACCTCCGGATCATTCGGGAGACTGAGCAGTTTATAGATAGTAGCTTCTGGGAGGTAGTTACACCTAAGGAACAGGGCACAGGTAATTGGGTTACCGTCAGGCGAGGGAAGGGGAAAGGGCAGGTAGTGCAGGGTTCCCCTATGGCCATTCCCCTCCAAAACAGGTATACCGATTTGGATACTGTTGGGGGGGATGGCTTACCTGGGATAAACTGTGGCAGCCGGATCTCTGGCACTGAGTCTGGTTCTGCAGTGCAGAAGGGAGGGAGGAAGAAGAGGAGAGCGGTAGTGATAGGGGTCTCCATAGTCAGGGGTACAGACAGGAGATTCTGTGGTCGTGACAGAGACTCCCGGATGGTTTGTTGTCTCACGGGTGCCAGGGTCAGGGATGTCCCTGATCGCGTGCACAGCATTTTGAGGTGGGAGGGTGATCAGCCAGATGTCGTGGTACACATCGGTACCAATGACATAGGTAGAAAGAGTCAGGAGGTCCTGAAGAGTAAGTACAGAGAGCTTGGTAGGAAGTTGAAAAAACAGGACCTCGAGGGTAGTAACCTCCGGATTGCTGCTTGTACCACGTGCAAGTGAGGGTAAGAGTAGGATTTTCTGGCAGATGAACACGTGACTGAGAAACTGGTGTAGGGGGCAGGGTTTCAGATTTCTAGATCTTTGGGACCTCTTCTAGGGCAGGTGGGACCTGTACAAGAGAGACAGGTTACACCTGAACTACAAGGGGACCAATATACTTGCAGGGAGGTTTGCTGGTGTTAACGGGGAGGGTTTAAACTAGATTTGCAGGGAGATGGGAACCAGAGTGCCAGAGTAGATAGTGGAATGGGGGTAAAAATAAATGATGTTAGTAGTTCATGCAAAGTCACAAATAGTAAGGTTGTGTGTGGTGGTAATAATCTTCTGAGGTGTGTATATTTCAATGCGAGGAGTATTGTGGGAAAGGCAGATGAGCTGAGGGCCTGGATTGACACATAGAATTATGACATCATAGCCATTACTGAAACTTGGCTACCGGAGGGGCAGGACTGGCAGCTCAATGTTCCAGAGTTCTGATGTTTCAGACGTGATAGAGGTAGAGGGATGAAGGGTGGGGGGGGGGGGGAGGTGGTGGCTTTGCTAGTCAGGAAAAATATTACAGCAGTGCTTCGGCAGGACAGATTAGACAGCTTGTCTACCGAGGCCATATGGGTGGAGCTGAGAAACAGGAAGGGTATGACCACATTAATAGGGTTGCATTATAGACCACCAAATAGTCAGCGAGAATTGGAGGAGCAAATCTGCAAGAGAGATAACAGACAACTGCAGGAGACAGAAAGTTGTGATTGTAGGGGATTTTAATTTTCCACACATTGATTGGGACTCCCATACTGTTAAAGGTCTAGATGGGTTAGAGTTTGTGAAATGTGTTCAGAAAAGTTTTCTAAATCAATATATAGATGTACCAACTAGGAAGGATGCAATATTAGATCTCCTATCAGGAAATGAGCTAGGGCAGGTGACGGAAGTGTGTGTAGGGGAACACTTTGGTTCCAGTGATCATAATGCCATTAGTTTCAACTTGATCATGGATAAAGATAGATCTGGTCCTTGGGTTGAAGTTCTAAACTGGAAAAAGGCCAAATTTGAAGAAATGAGAAAGGATCTAAAAAGGTAGATTGGGACAGGTTGTTCTCTGGCAAGGATGTGATTGGTAAGTGGGAGGCCTTCAAAGGAGAAATTTTGAGAGTGCAGAGTTTGTATGTTCCTCTCAGGGTTAAAGGCAAAACGAAAAAGAATAAGGAACCTTGGCTCTCGAGGGATATTGGAACTCTGATAAAGAAGAAGAGAGAGAGATGTGTAACATGTATAGGCAACAGGGAGGAAATAGGATGCTTGAGGAGTATAAAGAGAGTAAGAAAATACTTAAGAAAGAAATCAGGAGGGCGAAAAGAAGACATGAAGTTGCTTTGGCAGTCAGGGTGAAGGATAATCCTAAGAGCTTCTACAGGTATGTTAAGAGCGAAAGGATAGTAAGGGATAGAATTGGTCCTCTTGAAGATCAGAGTGGTCAGCTATGTATGGAACCAAAAGAAATGGGAGTGATATTAAATGGGTTTTTTGCTTCTGTATTTACTAAGGAAACTGGAATGGAGTCTATGGAAACAAGGCAAACAAGTAGGCAGGTCATGGAATTTATACAGATTAAAGAGGAGCAGGTGCTTGCTGTCTTGAGGCAAATCAGAGTAGATAAATCCCCAGGACCTGACAGGGTATTCCCTCGGACCTTGAAGGAGACTAGTGTTGAAATTGCAGGGGCTCTGGCAGAAATATTTAAAATGTCGATATCCATGGGCCAGGTGCTGGAGGATTGGAGGATAGCTCATGTAGTTCTGTTGTTTAAAAAAGGCTCAAAAAGCAAGCCAGAAAATTATAGGCTGGTAAGTTTGATATCGGTAGTAGGTAAATTATTGGAAGGAATACGAAGAGATAGGATCTACAAGTATTTGGATAGACAGGGACTTATTAGAAAAAGTCAGCATGGCTTTATGTGTGGTAGATCATGTTTAACCAATCTATTAGAGTTTTTTGAGGAAGTTACCAGGAAAGTGGATGAAGGGAAGGCAGTGGATGTTGTATACATGGACTTCAGTAAGGCCTTTGACAAGGTCCCGCATAGAAGGTTAGTTAGGAAGATTCAGTCGCTAGGTATACATGGAGAGGTAGTAAATTGGATTAGACATTGGCTCAATGGAAGAAGCCAGAGAGTGGTAGTGGAGGATTGCTACTCTGAGTGGAGGCCTGTGACTAGTGGTGTGCCACAGGGATCAGTGCTGGGTTCATTGTTATTAGTCATCTATATCAATGATCTGGATGATAATGTGGCAAATTGGATCAGTAAATTTGCTGATGATACAAAGATTGGAGGTGTAGTGGACAGTGAGGAAGGTTTTCAAAGCTTACAGAGGGATTTGCACCAGTTGGAGGAATGGGCAGAAAAACGACAGATGGAGTTTAATGTGGACAAGTGTGAGGTATTGCACTTTGGAAGGTCAAACCAAGGTAGAACATACAAGGTAAATGGTAGGACACTGAGGAGTGCAGTAGAACAGAGGGATCTGGGAGTACAGATACATAATTCCCTAAAAGTGGCGTCACAAGTAGATAGGGTCATAAAGAGAGCTTTTGGTACATTGGCCTTTATAAATCAAAGTATTGAGTATAAGAGTTGGAATGTAATGGTTAGGTTGAATAAGACATTGGTGACACCGAATTTGGAGTATTGTGTGCAGTTTTGGTCACCTAATTACAGGAAGGATATTAATAAGGTTGAAAGAGTGCAGAGAAGGTTTACAAGGATGTTGCCGGGACTTGAGAAACTGAGTTACAGAGAAAGGTTGAATAGGTTAGGAGAATGAGGGGTGATTTGATAGAGGTGTATAAAATTATGATGGGTATAGATAGAGTGAATGCAAGCAGACTTCTTCCACTGAGGCTAGGGAAGAAAAAAAACCAGAGGTCATGGGTTAAGGGTGAAGGGGGAAAAGTTTAAAGGGAACATTTGGGGGGGGGGCTTCTTCACGCAGAGAGTGGTGGGAGTGTGGAATGAGCTACTAGATGAAGTGGTGAATGCGGGCTCACTTTTGACATTTAAGAAAAACTTGGACAGGTACATAGATGAGAGGTGTATGGAGGGATATGGCCCATGTGCAGGTCAGTGGGACTAGGCAGAAAAATGGTTCGGCACAGCGAAGAAGGGCCAAAAGGCCTGTTTCTGTGCTGTAATGTTCTATGGTTCTATGGAATGTTCAGAAATCTGATGGCAGAAAGGAAAAAAGCTTTTCCTGAGTCATTGAAGGTGATCGTGTTCATCACCGAGACTCATCCAACTTATCTATGCCTATCTACGCTAACCCCATTGCCCACATATCCCTCTAAATCTTTTCTATCCACCATGCAAGGTTTTTCCCCTCTCTTTCTTAGTAGAGGATATTGGGGATAGAGGTTATGGAAGCAGGGGCAGTGGAATACTCCTCCTGTGGAAAGTGGGAGATCAGGGCCAGAAAGAGTGTTCTTGCTGACTATACCTGCATGAAGCATGTATGGGTCGCAGCTCCTGTCACACCACATAGAACAGCTGAGACTACAAAGGGATTCACTGTGGAAGCAACAGGAGTAAAAAATGTTGCAGATAGCAGAGTTCATAGAGTTTTAACTGATCCTATGGCCCAATTAGTCTATTCCAACCAAAATGCCCATCTAACCTAGTCACATTTGCCAATGTTTGGCCCATAGCTTTCTCACTTTTCCAATCCATATACCTGCCCAACTCTCTTCTAAAAGTTGTTACTCTATCTGCCTCAACCACTTCCTGTGGTAGCTCTTTAAAAATACATACTGTCCTCTCTGTGAAAAGTTGTCTCATAAGTTCCCCTTTGTCCTCTCAACTTAAACACGTGCCCTCTAGCTCTTCATTCCCCAAACCTGGGGAAAAGACTGAATTCATTCACAATATCTATGGCCCTCATAATTTTATATATCTCTATAAGATCACTTCTCAGTCCCCTATGCTGAAAGGAATGAATTCCTAGCCTATCAAACATTTCCCTTGCTCAATCCCTTGATCCCGTACATTTAGTAAGGTAGTCATATTACAGTTACAAAAAGAAAGAAGATGGCTGGTCACCAGGAAGGGCAAATAGTATAAATAGAGAACTTCGAATGACAATGGGTATTGAACATTTAATCAGGAAAACAAAGAAGCATATGACAGGAATAAGCAAACTATGTTTTTCCACCTATTGCACTTAGTAACACTGGCTTTTCACTATTTCACTTGCTTCAAAATACTGTTAAATTCATTCAGTATTCAGCGTCCAGTTAGCTGTTGTGCGATCAAATGTGCCTATCTTTCTGATGTGATCAGCCATTTCTGCTTTTCATTGATTATTATTATCACCCAGTATTCACTGTTTATGAACCTGTGAATATCTTTCATTTTCTGCCTTTTTAAAACTCGATTGTCTCTGTCACCTTCTGAAGAAACACGTGTTGTGCTTTTTAAAAATTTAAACATTCTCTCTGTTTGCAAAGAAACCATTCTCACTTTTTTTTAATGTGAATATCTCGCTGAGCTTCAACAGATAGGTAGTCATCTCAGGTTCTTTTTTAAACTTCCTTATCATCACTGTTATGTTCTGTAACTCCAAAAACTAATCAGAAGTAAAACGCAGGAGCCTGAAATACTTACGTACCTAGTTTCTCTTCAGTGACATACTCACATATGACGTGGTTGTGCAATGACGTATGCCATTCCCGTAATTTACATATGACCCGTAATGAATTATGTAAACAAACAAAGAATGCTTACTCAAACAATATATTTAAATATTACTGAAATATTAAATACATATCAAGTGCATCTGGGCTTAGACAATCAGCATGATCATGGCAGGCTAAAGGACCAATTTCTGTGTTCTACAACACTATGACTCTAGTTCTTAAAGACTTTCCCCAACCTCTTATACTGGTACCTCCACCTTCCTTTCCAGTCCTGATGAAGTGTCTCGGCTCAAAATGTTAACAATTTATTCCTCCCCATAGATGCTGCTTAACCTGCTATGTTTCCTGAGCATGTTGTGTTTGTTGCTCTGAAATGTGTTCATTTTCATTGAAAGTGGCAAGTGATGATCTACTTTACAAACTTCTATGCTCTTCTAACACTTCTCTGATCCAAATGTCCACCACTGCATTATACAACTAACCACCCTTCAAGCCTCAAGCTGGGTAGTGAGTAGTGGCAGACTGACTGACCACAAAAAGCTTCACCTACAGTCATTATTCAAATCCTTGCATCTTACACAGCAGTGCCCCCTTCACTGGAGGAGTCAATCAATTGATCCAAGAAGATGGATCATCCATTCTGGTAGTCTCAGGTTAAACCACGCAGGACTAGATTGGATTATATGCTGCAGGCGTTACAGAAAGAACTGTGGATGGTTTGTGGGAGGCTGGAAAGTGGGAAGCACAAGACATCATCAAGGAATGGAAGAAGATGGAGTTGTACAACTTCTTGGCTATGTGACACTTGGAATATTGTGTGCAATTCTGGTTTCCACTTTGTAGGAACATGGTGTATACGACATTCAAAATAGAATATTACACTGCATTACGGGTCCTTCAGTCCACAATGTTGTGCCGACCTTTTAACCTATTCTAAGATCAATCTATCCTTACCTCCTACATAGCCTTCCATTTTTCTATCATCCATGCACTTATCTAAAAGTTTGTTAATGTATCTGCCTCTACTATCACTCCTGCCGGGGTATTCCATGAACCCAGCACTCTCTGTGTAAAGAAACAACCTCCAAAATCCCTCTGTCTTTCCTCCAATCACCTCAAAATTAAGCCCTTTCTTTAGCTATTTCTGCCCTGGGAGAAAGTGTCTGGCTATCCAATTTTCAATGCCTTTTATCATCTTAAGCAACTCTAACAAGTCACCTCTCATCCTCCCTCCTTCCAAAGAGAAAAGTCCTAGTTCCCTCAATCTATCTTCATAAAACATACTCTTTAATCCGGGCAGCAACCTGGTAAATTTATTTTGCATCCTCTCTAAAGCTGAACTGGACATAATTGGAAACATTGCCTGCACAACCACTCTATCTAGGTCTTTCAATATTTGGCACATTTCAATGAGATCTCTCTTTTCTTCTCAACTCCAGCAAGTACAGGCCCAGTGTCATCAAACACCCCTCACATATTAACCCTTTCACTCCTGACATCATTCTCGAAAATCTCCTTTAGACCCTGAGACCTTGACCTTGAATGCACTGACTAGATATGACCCTCAACCATCTTCTCCAAATTTTCTGGAGAGTGTTGAAAGACAAGTTCATATTTTGCCTTTTAACTAACCAAAATTGTTGGGCAAACACGAGGAAATCTGCAGATGCTGGAAATTCAAACAACACACACAAAATGCTGGTGGAACACAGCAGGCCAGACAGCATCTATAAGGAGAAGCACTGTCGAAATTTCGGGCCGAGACCCTTCGTCAGGACTAACTGAAAGGAAAGATACTAAGAGATTTGACAGTAGTGGGGGGAGAGGGAAATGTGAAATGATAGGAGAAGACCAGAGGGGGTGGGATGAAGCTAAGAGCTGGAAAGGTGATTGGCAAAAGTGATACAGAGCTGGAGAAGGGAAAGCATCATGGGACGGGAAGCCTCGGGAGAAAGAAAGGGCGAGGGGAGGGAGCACTAGAGAGAGATGGAGAACAGGCAGAGAGATGGGCAGAAAGAGAGAAAAAAACAAACAACTAAATATGTCAGGGATGGGGTAAGAAGGGGAGGAGGGGCATTAACAGAAGTTAGAGAAGTTAATGTTCATGCTATCAGGTTGGAGGCTACCCAGCCGGTACATAAGGTGTTGTTCCTCCAACCTGAGTGTTGTTTCATCTTGACAGTAGAGGAGGCCATGGATAGACATATCAGAATGGGAATGGGACGTGGAATTAAAATGTGTGGCCACTGGGAGATCCTGCTTTCTCTGGCAGACAGAGCGTAGGTGTTCAGCGAAACAGTCTCCCAGTCTGCGTCGGGTATCACCAATATATAAAAGGCCACACCGGGAGCACCAGACACAATATACCACACCAGCCGACTCACAGGTGAAGTGTCGCCTCACCTGGAAGGACCGTCTGGGGCCCTGAATTGTGGTGAGGGAGGAAGTGTAAGGGCAGGTGTAGCACTTGTTCCGTTTACAAGGATAAGTGCCAGGAGGGAGATTGGTGGGAAGGGATGGGGGGGGGGGGGGTTGAGTGGACAAGGGAGTCGCGTAGGGAGTGATCCCTGCTGAAAGCAGAAAGAGGGGGGGAGGGAAAGATGTGTTTGGTAGTGGGATCCCGCTGGAGGTGGTGGAAGTTATGGAGAATTATATGTTGGACCTGGAGGCTGGTGGGGGTGGTAGGTGAGGACAAGGGGAACCCTATCCCGAGTGGGGTGGCGGGCAGATGGGGTGAGGGCAGATGTGCGGAAAATGGGAGAGATGTGTTTGAGAGCAGAGTTGATGGTGGAAGAAGGGAAGCCCCTTTGTTTGAAAAAGGAAGACATTTCCTTTATCCTGGAGTGAAAAGCCTCATCCTGAGAGCAGATGCGGCGGAGACGGAGGAATTGTGAGAAGGGGATAGCATTTTTGCAAGAGACAGGGTGGGAAGCGGAATAGTCCAGGTAGTTGTGAGAGTCTGTAGGCTTATAGTAGATATCAGTAGATAAGCTGTCTCCACAGATGGAGACAGAAAGATCAAGAAAGGGGAGGGAGGTGTCAGAAATGGACCAGGTAAATTTGAGGGCAGGGTGAAAGTTGGAGGCAAAGTTAATGAAGTCAACGAGCTCAGCACGCATGCAGGAGGCAGCGCCAATGCAGTTGTCAATGTAGCGAAGGAAAAGAGGGGGATGGATACTGGTATAGACTTGGAACATAGACTGTTCCACAAAGCCAACAAAAAGGCAGGCATAACTGGGACCCATGCGGGTGCCCATGGCTACACCCTTGGTTTGGAGGAAGTGGGAGGAGCCAAAGAAGAAATTATTGAGAGTAAGAACTAATTCGGCTAGATGGAGGAGAGTGGTGGTAGAGGGGAATTGGTTAGGTCTGGAATCCAAAAAGAAGTGGAGAGCTTTGAGACCGTTCTGGTGGGGGATGGAGGTATAATAGGGACTGGACGTCCATGGTGAAAATAAGGCGGTGGGGGCCAGGGAACTTAAAATCATTGGAAAAATTCAAAGTGTGAGAAGTGTCACGAACGTAGGTGGGAAGAGATTGAACAAAGGGGGATAAAACAGTGTCAAGGTATGCAGAAATGAGTTCGGTGGGGCAGGAGCAAAATTGTTGGGGTTGATTTTTGCTTTTCTTTTCCCTGGCAAGGTGTTGCTCTTGTCAGGTTACTCGATCACCCTTTATAGAGCTCAAACAGAATGCCAGTACGCTGTGTTAGTTACTTTGCCATACCTAATGGCCTCCTCCGGATCAATCCATAAAGTAATAGCAGGTGATTTTGGAAGATTGTGAAGGTGAGGTTGCTAGTTCACACAATTTCACAGCACTGGCTGTTCTCATTCTAACCTGGCCTTTTAGAAATTTCAATCCATTCCGAAGGACTGATTTATAATAACTGACTGTGCTTTAGCAGACTGGGTTCCTGCATGCCATTTATGCATGACTAATAGATACAATTACAGCTGTTTTTCACTACTGAAATGCTCTACTCAGAAGCAGAGACTGTTCTATTTTCTGAGGAGGGTGAAGAGAGCTGGATGAAGCACATCAATACTCTCAACCTCCTTTAGATGCCCAGTTGAGAGCTTTCTAACGTGCTGCATCATTGTGTGGTATGGAAATTACACTGAGGTGGACAGGAGGTGTTATGTTTTGTAAATTCAAAACATTAAACTAATTACGTGATTCTAACTTTGAGTTTACTTTAAGTGAGGTGCACATGTATCACCTGGAGGTGTAATTACATATGCCATTCACATAATTTACATAAATTCTAATAAATAATTTGAAACATAGAAACATAGAAAACCGACAGCACAGGCCCTTCGGCCCACAAAGTTGTGTCAAACATGTCCCTAACTTAGAAATTACTAGGCTTACCTATAGCCCTCTATTTTTCTAAGCTCCATGTACCTATCCAAAAGTCTCTTAAAAGACCCTATCATATCCGCCTCCACCATCATTGCTGGCAGCCCATTCCACGCACTCACCGCCCTCTGAGTAAAAAAAAACTTACCCCTGATATCTCCTCTACCCAGCACCTTAAACCTGTGTCCCCTTGTGGCAACCATTTCAGCCCTGGGAAAAAGCCTCTGACTATCCACCCGATTGATGCCTCTCATCATCTTATACACCTCTATCAAGTCACCTCTCATCCTCTATCGCTCCAGGGGAAAAGTCCAAGTTCACTCAACCTGTTTTCATAAGGCATGCTCCCTAATCCAGGCAACATCCTTGTAAATCTCCTCTGCACCCTTTCTATGGCTTCCACATCCTTCCTGTAGTGAGGCGACCAGAACTGAGCACAGTACTCCAAGTGGGGTCTTACCAGAGTCCTATATAGCTACAACATTACCTCTCAGCTCCTAAATTCACTTCCAAGATTAATGAAAGCCAATACATCGTATGCCTTCTTAACAACACTGGCAACCTGCACAGCTGCTTTGAGCGTCCCATGGACTCGGACCCCAAGATCCCTCTGATCCTCCACACTGCCAAGAGTCTTACCATTAATACTATATTCTGCCATCATACTTGACCTACTAAAATGAACCACTTCACACTTATCTGGGTTGAACTCCATCTGCCACTTCTCAGCCACAGTTTTGCATCATATCAATGTCCTGCTGTAACCTCTGACAGCCCTCCACACTATCCACAACACCTCCAATCTTTGTGTCATCAGCAAATTTACTAGCCCATCCTTCCACTTCCTCATCCAGGTAATTTATAAAAATCATGAAGAGTAAGGGTCCCAGAACAGATCCCTGAGGCACACCACTGGTCAACGACCACCATGCAGAATATGACCCGTCTACAAGCACTCTTTGCCTTCTGTGGGCAAGCCAGTTCTCGATCCACAAAGCAATGTCCCCTTGGATCCCATGCCTCCTTACTTTCTCAATAAGCCTTGCATGGGATACCTTATCAAATGCCTTGCTGAAATCCATATACACTACATCTACTGCTCTACCTTCATCAATGTGTTTTGTTACATCCTCAAAAATTTCAATCGGGATTGTAAGGCACGACCTGCCCTTGACAAAGTCATGCTGACTATTCCTAATCATATTATACTTCTCCAAATGTTCATAAATCCTGCCTCTCAAGATCTTTTCCATCAACTTACCAACCACTGAGGTAAGACTCACTGGTCTATAATTTCCTGGGCTATCTCTACTCCCTTTCTTGAATAAAGGAACAGCATCTGCAACCCTCCAATCCTCTGGAACCTCTCTTGTCCCTATTGATGATGCAAAGATCATTGCTAGAGGCTCAGCAATCTCCTCCCCCACCTTCCAGAGTAGTCTGGGGTGCATCTCATCCAGTCCCTGCAACTTATCCAACTTGATGGTTTCCAAAAGCTCCAGCACATCCTTTTTCTTAATATCTACATGCTCAAGCTTTTCAGTCTGCTGCAAGTCATCCCTACAATCACCAAGATCCTTTTCCATAGTGAATACTGAAGCAAAGTATTCATTAAGTACCTCTGCTATTTCCTCTGGTTCCATACACACTTTCCCACTGTCACACTTGATAGGTCCTGTTCTTTCACGTCTTATCCTCTTGCTCTTCACATACTTTTAGAATGACTTGGGGTTTTCCTTAATCCTGCCCACCAAGGCCTTCTCATGGCCTCTTCTGGCTCTCCTAATTTCCTTTCTAAGCTCCTTCTTGATAGCTTTATAATCTTCTAGATCTCTAACATTACCTAGCTCTCTGAATCTTTTGTAAGCTTTTCTTTCCTTCTTGACTTAGATTTATTACAGTCTTTGTACACCATGGTTCCTGAACCCTACCATAACTTCCCTGTATCATTGGAACGTACCTATGCAGAGCTCCACACAAATATCCCCTGAACATTTGCCACATTTCTTCTGTACTTTTCCCTGAGAACATCTGTTCCCAATTTAAGCTTCCAATTTCCTGCCTGATAGCCTCATAATTCCCCTTACTCCAATTAAACGCTTTTCTACTTTGTCTGTTCCTATCTCTCTCCAATGCTATTGTAAAGGAGATAGAATTATGATCACTATCTCCAAAATGCTCTCCCACTGTGAGATCTGACACCTGACCAGGTTTATCTCTCAATACCAAATCAAGTACAGTCTCTCCTATTGTAGGTTTATCTACATATTGTGTCAAGAAACCTACCTGAACACACCTAGCAAACTCTACCCCATCTAAGCCACTTGCTCTAGGGAGATGCCAATCGATATTTGGTAAACTAAAATCTCCCATCATGACAACTCTGTTATTATTACACCTTTCCAGGATCTGTTTCCTTATCTGCTCCTCGATATCCCTATTACTATTGGGCGGCCTATAAAAAACACCCAGTAAAGTTATTGACCCCTTCCTGTTCCTAACCTCCACCCACAGAGACTCCGTAGACAATCCCTCCATGACGTCCACCTTTTCTGCACCGTGACACTATCTCTGATCAACAGTGCCAAGCCCCCACCTCTTTTGCCTCCCTTTCTGTCCATTCTGAAACATCTAAAACCCTGCACTTGAAGTAACCATTCCTGTCCCTGAGCAATCCAAGTCTCTGTAATGGCCACTGTGGTGATATCCTGTGTCACGTGTCAGAATGTGATTGGACTGAGTTGTGAGCATGCGCAGAACTGACAGAATGATCGAGAAGCTTGTGTGTTAAACGTGGTTGCTGTTTGCTGTTAAATAAAAGTTCTAGTTTTAATTCTTCCAGAATATGGTTTGTTCTTAGTAACCCTCGATATGTGTAAAGAACACAACAGCCACCACATCATAGCTCCAAGTACTGATCCACGCTCTAAGCTCATCCGCTTTGTTCACATTACTCCTTGCATTAAAATAGACACATCTCAAACCATCGGTCTGAGTGCGTCCCTTCTCTATCACCTGTCGACAAGCTTTCTCTATTTGTGAGCCAAACTCCTCTTCCCCAGTCTCTTCAGTTTGGTTCCCACCCTCCAACAATTCTAGTTTAAACTCTCCCCAATAGCCTTAGCAAACCTCCCTGCCAGGCCAGGATATTGGTGCCCCTGGGATTCAAGTGCTAAAGCTACTGGGGAGAGTTTAAACTAGAATTGTTGGGGGGTGGGAACTGAACTGAAGAGACTGGGGAAGAGGAGGATGGCTCACAAATAAAGGCTTGGAGACAGTCCATCCTTTTTGTACAGGTCACACCTGCCCCAAAAGAGGTCCCAATGATCTAGAAATCTGAATCCCTGTCCCCTGCTCCAATCCCTCAGCCACGCATTTATCCTCTACCTCATTCTATTCCTATTCTCACTGTCATGTGGTACAGGCAGTAATCCCGAGATTACTACCTTTGAGGTCCTGCTTCTCAACTTCCTTCCTAACTCCCTGTAGTCTTTTTTCAGGACCTCTTCCCTTTTCCTACCTATGTCATTGGTACCAATATGTACCATGACCTCTGGCTGTTCTCCCTCCCACTGCAGGATATCTTGGACGCGATCTGAAACATCTCGGACCCTGGCACCTGGGAGGCAAACTACCATCCGAGTTTCTTTCCTGCATCCACAGAATTGCCTGTCTGACCCCTTAACCGTAGAGTCCCCTATCACTACTGCCTTCCTCTTCCTTTCCCTACCCTTCTGAGCCACAGGGTCGGACTCTGTGCCAGAGGCACGACCACTGTTGCTTCCTCCAGGACATCTTGGTCTCCCAACAGTACTCAAACAGGAGCACTTATTGTCAAGCGGTACAGCCACAGGGGTACTCTCCAGTACCTGACTCTTCCCCTTCCCTCTCCTGACTGTGACCCACCTGTCTGTCTCCCGTGGCCCCGGTGTGACCACCTGCCTGTAACTCCTTTCTATCACCTCCTCACTCTCCTTGACCAGACGAAGGTCATCGAGCTGCATCTCCAGTTCCCTAATGTGGTCTCTTAGGAGCTGCAGCTCGACACACCTGGTGCAGATATGGCCGTCTGGGAGGGTGGGAGATTCCAGAACTTCCCACATCTGAGACTGAGCACAGAACACTGGCCTCAGACTCATACTACTTCCTTTCCGCAAATAATACAGATATACCTCACCTCGTTACTGCCTAAACCCGTTGAGCCAAAGCCCTATCACTCTGCTACCTCTCACTCTGCTGCCCGCTGGATATGGCGGTCTTCTTTTTAAACTTTTCCTACTCTACTGGATGACGTCATGCACCTGCGCAGTCTTGCTTCTCTTTTACCCTGAGTAGTAAAACTGCCTTCGCTCCAGAAATCCTTAGCCATTCCACTTGCAGCCTTCTTGCTCCAAATCAAAAACCACTGAAGATTCCTTGCCTTTTTAAACTTTTTCCGCTCTACTGGATGACGTCACATGCCTGTGTAATCTTAACTCTCTTTTACCCCAAGTAGTAAAATGCCTTCGCTCCAGAAATCCTTAGCTGTTCCATCCGCAGCCTTCTTGCTCCGAATGCTTAACAAGAATGAACAAGAATGTTTAATAGAACAATATATTTACAATATTACTCAAATATTATTGAAATATTAAATACAGAACAAGACGGCTCTACTACAGATATTTAAAACAGCCCAACGCATCACTGGCACCAGCCTGCTCACCATCGAGAACACAGAGAAAATTGCTGGAGAGAAGGCCACCATGAAGGATTCCACCCACTGTGCTTATGGACTGCTTGTCCTCCTCTCATCAAGAAAGAATCTACGCAGCATCCACGCCAGGACCTCCAGACTCAGAAACAGTTACCTCCCCCAAGATGTCAGGTTGATCACACCCCTACCCTTCAATCCACTCCACTAGCACTACATCCACTTTATCATTTCCTGTCAGAGTCTCTGTATGTTCAGGTACTCCTGCAGTGATTCTGTATGTAAATATAATCTGCCGATATGTAAGACAATATACTCTTCACCACACATCTATAGACATTTGTCAAGATTTTAGATGTCATGCCGAATTGTCACAAACATCTAAGAAAGTAGAAGCATTGCCATGCTTTCTTCATAATGGCACCTACGTGCTGGATCCAGGACAGATCCTCTGAAATGATAATACTCAGGAATTTAAAGTTGCTGACCCTCTCCACCTCTGATCCCCTGATGAGGACTGGCTCGTGGCCTTTCGGTTTCCTCCTTCTGAAGTCTGTAATCATCTCTTTGGGCTTGCTGACATTGAACAAGAGATTGTTGTTGTGGCACCATTTAGCCAGATTTTCAATCTTCCTTCCATATGCTGATAAATCACCACCTTTGATTCTGCTAATGACAATGGTGTTGTCAGCAAACTTAAATATGGCATTGCAGTATAAAATGGTATACCTGTGCTGAGGTGATTGTGGAGGAGATATTGTTGCCAATCTGAATGGACTGGGGTCTGCAAGTGAGAAAATTGAGGATTCAATTTGCCATAAAACACCCTGTCCCAATCTGCATTTGCCAGATCCTCTCTGATACCATAAAAATTGGCTCTTCTCTAATTTTGAATCTCAACCCGAAGACTAGAACTGTCCTGTTGAGTCCTGTGGAAAGCGGCCAGTGAAGGAGTGGAGATTTGAGGCTTTGACTCGAGAGGCTTCGATGAGAAGAGGCGGAGGACGAGCTTCACTCCAAGTGAGGTAAGGCCGGGTAAGTTCCTTTCAAAGGAGAAAGTTTCAAAAGTTGAGGCAAGTATTGGGTAGGTCATGGCAGCTGAGATCGGCCCCGTGGTTTGTTCATCCTGCAGCATGTGGGAAATCAGGAATACTTCCAGTGTCCCTGACGACTATGTGTGCAGGAAGTGTGTCCAACTGCAGCTTCTGGCAGACCGCATTGAGCATCTGGAGCTGCGATTGGATTCATATTGGAGCGTCCGCGATGCTGAGAAAGTCATGAATAACACGTTCAGTGAGTTGGCCACACCGCAGGTAAAGGCTACAAAGGCAGAAAGGGAAGGGGTGGCCACTAGACAGCGTAGCAGTAGGCAGGTAGTGCAGGAGTCCCCTGAGGTCATCTCCCTCCTAAACAGATATACTGTTTTGGATACTGTTGGGGGAGATGTCTCATCAGGGGAAGGCAGCAGCAGCCGAGTTCATTGCACCATGGGTGGCTCTGCAGTACAGGAGGGAAGGAAAAGGAGTGGGAGAGCCATAGAGTGGGAGAGTGATAGGGGATTCGATTGTAAGGGGAATAGATAGGTGTTTCTGCAGCCGCAAACGAGACTCCAAGATGGTATGTTGCCTCCCTGGTGCAAGGGTCAAGGATGTCCCTGAGCGGCTGCAGGACATTCTGGAATGGGAGGGTGAACAGCCAGTGGTCGTGGTGCACATAGGTACCAATGATATAGGTAAAAAATGGGATGAGGTCCTACAAGGTGAATTTAGGGAGTTAGGAGATAAACTAAAAAGTAGGACCACAAAGGTAATAATCTCTGGATTACTACCAGTGCCATGTGCTAGTCAGAGTAGAAATAGGAGGATATTTCAGATGAATACATGGCTTGGAAAATGGTGCAAGGGGGAGGGATTCAAATTTCTGGGGCTTTGGAACCAGTGCTGGGGGAGGTGGGACCGGTATAAACAGGACGGTCTGCACCTGGGCTGGACTGGAACCAATGTCCTAGGGGGAGCGTTTGCTACTGCTGTTCAGGAGGCTTTAAACTAATGTGGCAGGGGGATGGGAACAAGTGCAGAGACCAGAGGAGTGTAAAATGAGGGTAGAAGCAAAAAGTAGTAAGGTGAAAAGTAAAAGTGGCAGGCAGGCAAATCCAGGGCAAAAAGCTAAAAGAGCCACTTTTCAACATAATTGTATAAGGGCTAAGAGTGTTGTAAAAACAAGCCTGAAGGCTTTGTGTGTCAATGTGAAGAACATTCGTAACAAGGTGGATGAATTGAATGTGCAGATAGTAATTAATGAATATGATATAGTTGGGATCACAGAGACATGGCTCCAGGGTGACCAAGGATGGGAGCTCAACATCCAGGGATATTCAATATTCAGGAGGGATAGACAGGAAAGAAAAGGAGGTGGGGTAGCATTGCTGGTTAGAGAGGAGATTAACACAATAGAAAGGAAGGACATTAGCCTGGAGGATGTGGAATCGATATGGGTAGAGCTGCATAACACTAAGGGGCAGAAAACGCTGGCGGGAGTTGTGTACAGGCCACTTAACAGTAGTAGTGAGGTTGGGGATGGCATTAAACAGGAAATTAGAAATGCGTGCATTAAAGGAACAGTAGTTATAATGGGTGACTTCAATCTACATATAGATTGGGTGAACCAAATTGGTAAGGGTGCTGAGGAAGAAGATTTCTTGGAATATATGCGGGATGGTTTTCTGAACCAACATGTCGAGGAACCAACTAGGGAGCAGGCCATTCTAGATTGGGTATTGAGCAATGAGGAAGGGTTAGTTAGCAATCTTGTCGTGCGAGGCCCCTTGGGTAAGAGTGACCATAATATGGTGGAATTCTTCATTAAGATGGAGAGTGACATAGTTAATTCAGAAACAAAGGTTCTGAACTTAAAGAAGGGTAACTTTGAAGGTATGAGACGTGAATTAGCTAAGATAGACTGGCAAATGATACTTAAAGGGTTGACGGTGGATATGCAATGGCAAGCATTTAAAGATCGCATGGATGAACTACAACAATTGTTCATCCCAGTTTGGTAAAAGAATAAACCAGGGAAGGTAGTGCACCCGTGGCTGACAAGGGAAATTAGGGATAGTATCAAGTCCAAAGAAGAAACATATAAATTAGCAAAAAAAAGTGGCACACCTGAGGACTGGGAGAAATTCAGAGACCAGCAGAAGAGGACAAAGGGCTTAATTAGGAAAGGGAAAAAAGATTATGAGAGAAACCTGGCAGGGAACATAAAAACTGACTGTAAAAGCTTTTATAGATACGTGAAAAGAAAAAGATTGGTCAAGACAAATGTAGGCCCTTTACAGTCAGAAACAGGTGAATTGATCATAGGGAATAAAGACATGGCAAACCAATTGAATAACTACTTTGGTTCTGTCTTCACTAAGGAGGACATAAATAATCTTCCGGAAATAGTAAGGGACCGAGGGTCTAGTGAGATGGAGGAACTGAGGGAAATACATGTTAGTAGGGAAGTGGTGTTAGGTAAATTGAAGGGATTAAAGGCAGATAAATCCCCAGGGCCAGATGGTCTGCATTCCAGAGTGCTTAAGGAAGTAGCCCAAGATATAGTGGATGCATTAGTGATAATTTTTCAAAACTCCTTAGATTCTGGATTAGTTCCTGAGGATTGGAGGGTGGCTAATGTAACCCCACTTTTTAAAAAAGGAGGGAGAGAGAAACCGGGGAATTAAAGACCGGTTAGTCTGACATCGGTGGTGGGGAAAATGCTAGAGTTGGTTATCAAAGATGTGATAACAGCACATTTGGAAAGAGGTGAAATCATCGGACAAAGTCAGCATGGATTTGTGAAAGGAAAATCATATCTGACGAATCTTATAGAATTTTTTGAAGATGTAACTAGTAGAGTGGATAGGGGAGAGCCAGTGGATGTGGTATATTTAGATTTTCAAAAGGCTTTTGACAAGGTCCCACACAGGAGATTCGTGTGCAAACTTAAAGCACACGGTATTGGGGGTATGGTATTGATGTGGGTAGAGAATTGGTTGGCAGACAGGAAGCAAACAGTGGGAGTAAACGGGACCTTTTCAGAATGGCAGGCAGTGACTAGTGGGGTGCCGCAAGGCTCAGTGCTGGGAACCCAGTTGTTTACAATATATATTAATGATTTAGACGAGGGAATTAAATGCAGCATCTCCAAGTTTGCGGATGACACGAAGCTGGGCGGCGGTGTTAGCTCTGAAGAGGATGCTAAGAGGATGCAGGGTGACTTGGATAGGTTAGGTGAGTGGGCAAATTCATGGCAGATGCAATTTAATGTGGATAAATGTGAGGTTATCCACTTTGGTTGCAAGAACAGGAAAACAGATTATTATCTGAACGGTGGCCGATTAGGAAAAGGGGAGATGCAATGAGACCTGGGTGTCATTGTACACCAGTCATTGAAGGTGGGCATGCAGGTACAGCAGGCGGTGAAAAAGGCAAATGGTATGTTGGCATTCACAGCAAAAGGATTTGAGTACAGGAGCAGGGAGGTTCTACTGCAGTTGTACAAGGCCTTGGTGAGACCGCACCTGGAATATTGTGTGCAGTTTTGGTCCCCTAATCTGAGGAAAGACATTCTTGCCATAGAGGGAGTACAGAGAAGGTTCACCAGATTGATTCCTGGGATGGCAGGACTTTCATATGAAGAAAGACTGGATCGACTAGGCTTATACTCACTGGAATTTAGACGATTGAGGAGGGTTCTTATTGAAACGTATAATATTCTAAAGGGATTGGACAGGCTAGATGCAGGAAGATTGTTTCCGATGTTGGGGAAGTCCAGAACGAGGGGTCACAGTTTAAGGATAAAGGGGAAGCCTTTTAGGACCGAGATGAGGAAAAACTTCTTCACACAGAGAGTGGTGAATCTATAGAATTCTCTGCCACAGGAAACAGTTGAGGCCAGTTCATTGGCTATATTTAAGAGGAAGTTAGATATGGCCCTTGTGGCTAAAGGGATCGGGGGTATGGAGAGAAAGCAGGTACAGGGTTCTGAGTTGGATGATCAGCCATGATCATACTGAATGGCAGTGCAGGCTCAAAGGGCTGAATGGCCTACTCCTGCACCTATTTTCTATGTTTCTATGTTTCTCCAGATTATCTTGAAACACATAGCATTATGATCACGAGATGCAAAGTGTTCCCCTACTCAAACTTCTGTCACCTGCCCTGTCTTATTCTCTAATAGGAAATGTACTCTTGCTAGTTGGGACTTCTAAGCCATCCAGCCCTTTCATGGTATGGCAGCCACAGTCAAGACGTGGAAAGTTAAACTCACCTACTATCACAAAATTATGTTTCTTGCAACAGTCTATGATCTCTATACAAATTTGCTCCTCTAAATCCTGCTGACTGTTGGATGGTCTATAATACAATCCCATTAATGTGGTCATTCCTTGCTTATTCCTCATTTCCTCAGTAGACGAGCTGTCCAGCCTGTCCTGACTGAGCACTGCTGTGACATTCTCCAAGACTAGTAATGCCACCCCTCTCCCTTTAATTTCTCCCGCTCTATCACGTTTAAAACAATGGAACCTCAGAACATTGAGCTGCTGGTCCTGCTTCTCTTGCAACCAAGTCTCATTAGTAGCTACAATGTTATAATTTCACATGCTGATTATGTCCAAAGCTCATCTACCTGTTCTACAATACTCCTTGCATTGAAATATACACAACTCAGAACATCAGTCCCACCATGCTCCGCCTTTTGATTCCTGACTTTGTATGTAGGTTTAACAGCTTAGCAACAACTTCTCTATGACTCCACTATCTGCTGGTCTGGTGCTGTGGTACCCAACCACTTGCAACTCTAGTTTGAACCCTTCCCCCACCCCAGACCCGTGCAGCACCAGCAAACCTTCCCATAAGGATACTAGTTCCCCTCCTGTTCAGGTAAAAACTGTTCCGTCTGTATAGATCTCACATTCTCTGGAAGAGCATACTTGCAGCACTAAAAGGGTTAACCAAGACACACACACACACACACACACACACACACACACACACACACACACACACACACACACACACACACACACACACACACACACACACAAAAAGCCATTTTGTGATAAATGCACGGCATAATATGAAAACAATTGAGAATATGCATGATGAAAAGACAGGATTATTGATAAATGGGCAATGGTTTGAGCTTAGATTAGGCAAGGCCCCACATCACACAAACTGGCAAGCTGTCCTTCCATTTATTTTCGTAAAGGAGACTATGATCAATCTGCTAATTGTTCTTGTTTATCAAAATTGCTAAAACAGTCAAAAGGAGCAATTAAATTCCACAAAGATCAGAACAATGATTGCACAAACCTTCAGCTGTCAGATTTATTTCCTCTTGAGAGTTAGGAGAAGAGGCTTCATTTTTAAATGATACAAATTGGTGAGGATGTATCTTTTGGACAGCTCAAGGCGATATAATTTCTTGATCAAGCACACAAATTTATTTTTTTCCAAAGCTCCGCTAGTGTGCAGGAAGAAGGCAAGATAGAGTATTTCTACCACCCTCCCCCCACCCCAACAAACTTTGAGAAATAACGAGAAGACCAAGGTGTTGGTGGGGACTAGTCAGGGTGTCAAAGGTCATGGGGAGAAGGCAGCAGAATGGGGTTGAGAGGGATAATAAATCAGCCATGCAGCAGATTCAATGGCTGAATGACCTAACTCTGCTCCCATGTCTTACAGACTCAAAGAACAGATAGGACAGAGCAACACACACAAAATGCTGGAGGACCTCAGCAAGTCAGCCATCATCTATGGAGGGGAAGAAATAGATTTTGGGCTGAGATCCTACATGAAAACTGGAACGAAGAGGGCAGAAACCAGAATAAGAAGGTGGGGAGAGGGGAGAGGTGATGGGTGAGTCCACGGTGAGAATGAGGATGGTTGGGTGGGGTTGGGGGATGAAGTAAGAAGCTGGGAGGTGAAAGATGGAAGATGTAAAGGGCTGTTGAAGAAAAATTCGAATAGGGGACAACAGTGGACAATGGAAGAAAGGGAAGGAGGAAGGAAACCAGAGGGAGGTGAGGAGAAGAGAAAGGGTAAGAGGGGAATGAGAATGGAAAATGGAAAAAGAGAGGGGGAAAAGAAATTACCAGAAGTTAGAGAGATTTATGTTCATGTCATCAGATTGGAGGCAACCCAGATAGAACCAGCCGGTGGCGTAGTGGCATCAGCACTGGACTTCGGGGTGAGTTTGAATCCGGCCGGCTCCCTTGCATGCTCTCTATACGTGGTTGGGTTGAGTGTCGGGCTAGCAACTTGACCTCGTAAAAAAAACCTGGAGAGGGATGGGCTCCGCCAGGTTTCAGATGCCCAAGACATGCTGTACAATGAGCAATTACCAAAAAGATCAGTGCAAAAAGCTTGTCATGACAGCGCCCCGACGACTCTCCACACACACACACACACACACACACACACACACACACACACACACACACACACACACACACACACACACACACACACACACACACACACACACACACACACACACACACACACACACACACACACACACACACACACACTTTATTGATCCACAGGGAAATTGGGTTTCATTACAGTTGCACCAACCAAGAATAGAGTAGAAATATAGCAAAATAAAATCAGAAATAATTAAATAATAATAAGTAAATTATGACAAGTGGAAATAAGTCTTGGACACACACACAACATAAGGTGTTGCTCTTCCAGCCAGAGCTTGGCTTCATTTTGGCAGTAGAGGAAGTCATGGACAAATATGTCAGAATGGGAATAGGAAGTCGAATAGAAATGGATGGCTACATCAGCAATCCTGCCTTTAGTATAGGGAAAGTACAGCCAATTTCACCCCGTCAGTACTCAGAAACAAGATAACAAGCTTTGGTTTAGTTTCTTTGTTCGCATCACATGAATGCCACTTAAAATGCCAGCATTTATAGCCCATCCTTAATTGCTCCTGAACTCAGTTAGACATCAACCACCATTGGTTGATCTGGAGGTACAAATTGGGTAAATTTGGTAAATTTCCTTCCTTGAAATGAATTTAATCAGATGTTATGTATGGTTTTTGTGGTCATTGTTACTCAAGTAAAATTTATTTAAAAACAATGCCACACCTATTACCCAAACTTAAGTTTGCCAGCAGCTGTGCTGGGATTTGGACTTAAAACCAGTTTTCTGGTTGCTAGTCCAGTATCTTTATCACACTGTTGTACAGCTGATTTTGAGTAATGGTATGGAAGTCAGACAGGGACTCCTGTGCTGTTCTTCCTGTCATGCCATGGTCTTATTACTATAAAGATTAAAGAGATAAAAGATTATCTTTATTCATCACGTACATCCAGCCATACGGTAAAATGCATTATTTGCATCAATGACCAACACAGTCCAAGGGTATGTTGGGGCAGCATGCAAGTGTCACTATACTTCCAATACCAACATAGCATGCCCACAACTTAATAATCCCAACCCTAATGTGGGTGGAAAGCAGAGCACTCAGGGAAAACCCATGTGGTCATTTGGGGAACCACAAATACAAACTCCTTACAGACAATGGCAGAATCAAAACCAGGTTTCTGACACTGTAATAACATTATGCTTCCGTGCCAGCTGATCTATAATGGTGAGTTGAAGTATAGGAGGAGTCAGGCAGACTAGTGTGATGGTGCCATGATACCTACCCTTCCCTTAATATTCACAAAATAAAAGACCTGGTCATTCACTTTGGGGCGGGGGGGGGGGGGGGGGGGGAGGAACACGTGCTGCATTTTACATCAATGGTGCCATGGTCAAGAGTGTTGAGAATTTCAATTTTTGAGGAGTGAATATCATCTATAGCTTGTCTTGTGATGGCAAGAAACTGTAGACACAGTTTTTGGATACAGTTTAGTAAATCACAGAAACCAACCTCCCCTCATGGTCTCTGTCTGGACTTCTCACTGCCTCAGTAAAGCAGCCAACGTAATCAAAGACTCCTCCCTTTTGCAAAGTTACTGCTCCCAATTGAGGTGGCACAATGCTTTAGTGCCAGCTGTAAGATTAGGGTTGAATTCCTGCCATCGTGTGTGAGGAGTTTGTACATTCTCTCTGTAACTGTGTGTGTTTCCTTTGGGTGCTTGAGTTTCCTCCCATTTACCAAACAACAGCATATTCAATAGCATGCTTAGCACAGTCCTTGTGATTTGTTTTCATGCAAATGACACATTTTGTTGTATGTTTCAATGTATGTCTGCCAAATAAAGTTAATTTTCCCTTCTAAAAATTGTTCTTGCTTTTATTTTACAGTAATTTATTCTCAGGACATCAATGCAGGAGTTCCTCAGGGAAGTATCCGAGGACCAGCCATCTTCAGCTGCTTCATCGGTGACCTTCCTTCCATCACAAAATCAGAAGTGGGGATGTTCGCAGATGACTGCACAATGTTCTGCACCATTCGTGACTCCTCAGATAGTGAAATAGTTCATACCCAAATGCAACAGAATCTGGACAATATCCAGGTTTGGACTGACAAGTGGAAAGTAACATTTGAGCCACGCAAGTGCCTGGCAATGACCATCTCCAACAAGAAAGGCTCTAACCATCATCCCTTAACATTCAGTGGCAACACTATCACTGATTCCCCCACTATCAACATCCTGGAGGTTACCATTGACAGGAAACTGAACTGGTCTAGCCATATAAACACCATGGCTACCAGAGCAGGTCAAAGACTAAAAATCCTGTGGCGTGTAACTCACCTCCTGACTCCCAAAGCCTTTCCACCATCTACAAGGCTCAGGTCAGCAGTGTAATGGAATACTCGCCACTCACCTGAATGAGTGCAGCTCCATCAACACTCAAGAAGCTTGACATCATCCAGTACAAGGCAGCCACCTGATTGGTATCCCTTCTTAAAGCATCCAATCCCTCCACATCAACAAACAGATGCAGCAGAGTGTACTGTTTACAAGATGCACTGCAACAACTCACCAAAGTTCCTAAGGCAGCATCTTCCAGACCCACGACCACTACCGTCCAGAAGGACGAGAACAGCAGATACCTGGGAACAGCACCACTTGGGAATTCCCCTTCCAAGTCATATACCATTCCTGACATGGAAACGTATCACTGATCCTTCACTGTTGCTGGGTCAAAATCATGGAATTTCCACCCTAACAGCACTGTGGGTGTACCTACACCTCAGGGACTGAAGCAGTTCAAGACGGCAGCTCATCACCACTTCCTTAAGGGCAACTAGGGATGAGCAATAAATGCTGGCTTATTTGGCGATGCCAAATTCCATAAATGAATTAAAAAAACTACATTTCAAGAATAACTCATTGATTAAGATGCTTAATAAGTCACAAAAGGCAATCTATAAATCCAAACCTGTTTTTTAATTCTTTAGACACAGAGCGGAGCAGGCTAGGCTCTAACCACACAGTCCAGCAACTCACTTATTAACTTTAGCCAAATCACAGGACAACTTACAGACCAATTACCTACTAACTGGTATGTCTTTGGAATGTGGGAAGAAATTGGAACACACTGAGGAAACCACGGGGAGAAACGTACACACTCCTTACAGATAACATCAGAATTAAACTCTGAACTCCGATGCCCCAGGCTATAATATTGCTGTGTTAGCTGCTTTTATAAGCTTCTGAGTAATCATGAAGACTATTTTAGTTTCACTGATCAATCACCCAGTAATGGAAAACTAAAGCATAGAGTTGATTTCTCAGCTCCAAATCCTTTATTTCTGCCTCTAACTCAGTAAGAAATTTTAAATATGCAATTTTAACAATATTCCTGTTTCATCAGCCACAGTGGGGTCTAATACCCATTTACTTTAAAAGGAGGTATTGAGGTCTCCATAACTGGGACTGACACCTGAATGCAGGCTAGCTGGGCCTCTTAATCAGAAGTGAATTGAACCAAATTTCAGAAAGACTTTACAAAGCTCTAACACTGGTTTATTGTACAAGATATTCAGAACACATTTCTACCCCTTGAAATCTCTTATAATGCTCAGTAACTGTGGTGAACTACATATACCTGTCTGGACACGCCCCCTGATGACTGCTCCTGTGGCTCCTCCCACAGACCCCTGTATAAAGGTGATGGAGGTCTGAGCCCAGCCTCTCTGTCTCCAGGATGTAGTATGGTGGTCACTCACTGCTTGTTCCTTCTTCCAGTCAATAAAAGCCGATACCTCGCTTTTACGTCTCAGAGTGAGTTATTGATGGTGCATCAGTAACACTCTTTGCTAAAATGTATCCAGTTCCTGGAACTCAGAAATGTTCACCTTTGTTACTCCTCTGGACAGTTACATCTCTCTGTTCAACACCCTCTAATTAAAATAATAAACATTCTACAGATGCTGGAAATCCAATGCAATACACACAAAATGCTGGAGGAACTCAGTGGGTCAGGCAGCATCTATGCAGAGGAATAAAGAGTTGATGTTTTAGGCCAACACCCTTCAAAAGGACTGGAAAGAAAGGGGAAGAAGGGTGGGAGAGGGAAAAGAGTACAAGCTGGAATGTGATAGATGAAGACAGGTGAGGGGGGAAGGTAGGTGGGTGTGGGAGGGGGAGTGAAGTGAGAAGCTGGGAGGTGGTAGGTGGAAGAGGTAAACGTCTGAGGAAGAAGGAATCTGAAAGAAGAAAAGGGTAGAAAGGGAGGAGGAGGGGCACCAGAGATGGGGTAATAGGCAGGTGAGGAGCAGAGAAGGGGGAGCCAAGGTAGAAATGGGAAAATGAAAGAAAGGGAAGGGGGTGAAATTACTGGAAGATAGAGAAATTGATGTTCATGTCATCAGATTGGAGGCTATTCAAAATAGTTACATTATGTTGAAATTGATTTCAGAAGAGTGACCTGAAGGTAGTTATTTACCACCCCGAGACTCTGCAGTTTCCTTTGGAGATACTATTACCGTCCATTTGTCTCAACACAGCTATTTCCATGGATTAGAATCTTCATTTGCACAGAGGGATTGAAAAGCTTTGATAGATTCTAATCTTCCTGTTCTAATGGAAATCACACTGTGTGCAAATAAAATTAGCTATTCAATAAAAAGCATATTTCAGGTCCCAGCCTGTCTGTAATAACAAGGTTGTTTGTGTACTGTTTTATTTATGTGGTTTTTCAATTACTTTCAGGGGCATCAGTCTGTTTACTGCAAAGGAGAGTAAATCATCAGTGCTGTGCAAAAGATCTCAAGTCTGTATTTGCTTTGGGACTGTGGAGATTCAAGGTACTGAATGGGGCCATTCAGTCCATTGCCACTTTATTGGGTATACCAGCAAACCTGCTCGTTAATGCGAATATCTAATCAGCTGATCATGTGGCAGCAATTCAATGCATAAAAACATCCATTTATGATCAAGAGGTTCAGTTGCTGTTCATACCAAAGATAAAAATGGGGAAGAAATGTGATCTAAGTGACTTTGTTCCTGGAGTGATTTTTGGTGCGGGATGGGTTGGCTTGAGTATCTCAGAAACACTGATCTCCTGGGGTTTTCATGCATAACAGTCTCTAGACTTTACATAGAATAGTTCGGTAAACAGTGAAGCTGTTCACAGGCAGCCGTGGAGGTCAAGTCTTTATGTATATTTAAGGCAGAGATTGATAAATTCTTGATTGGTCAGGGGATGAAGGGATACGGGGAGAAGGCAGAAGACTGGGGCTGAGAGGAAAAATGTATCAGTCATAATGAAACGGCAGAGCAGACTCGATAAACCAAATGGCCGAATTCTGCTCCCATATCTTATGCTCTTGTGTCCTCTAATTATTGACGTGCTAAAACAAATCCTATTTTAACTAGACCACTTATATTTCTATATATTTTAATTAAATCCCACATCAAATATCTTCACTCCAGAAATAATCTATTCTTATAGTAAAATTTGTAAACACTTGGTAACATGCTTGTTAATCACTTTTATACCCTTAAAACCAAGTTGAAATACGTTACAAGCATTAAAATGAGTGAGAGTATAAAACCAGCAATGCTAGTAGTAAAATACATTTATATAAACACAGGAAATTACAGATGAGATGTCAGAGGTAAGTTTTTTATGCAGAGAGTGGTGAGTGCATGGAATGGGCTGCCAGCAATGGAGGTAGAGGTGGATACGATGCGGTCTTTTAAGAAACTCCTGGATAGGTACATGGAGCTTAGAAAAATAGAGAGCTATGGGTAAGCCTAGGTAGTTCTAAGGTAAGGACATATTCCGCACAGCTTTGTGGGCCGAAGGGCCTGTACTGTGCTGTAGGTTTTCTATGTTTCTATTCTGTAGATGCTGGAAATCCAGAGTAACACACACAAAATTTTGGAGGAACTCAGCAGATCAGGAAGCATTTATGGAGGGGAAACATAGAAACATAGAAAATAGGTGCAGGAGTAGGCCATTCGGCCCCTGATCCCTTTAGCCACAAGGGCCATATCTAACTTCGTCTTAAATATAGCCAATGAACCGGCCTCAACTGTTTCCCGTGGCAGAGAATTCCACAGATTCACCACTCTCTGTGTGAAGACGTTTTTCTTCATCTCGGTCCTAAAAGGCTTCCCCTTTATCCTTAAACTGTGACCCCGTGTTCCGGTTCAGGCTAAAATCCTTCATCAGGCCTGATGTGGATTCAGGAAGGGTAAGACAAGGAACATGAACCAATCTTCATAGAAGGATCAGAAGTGGAGAAGGTGAACAATTTCAAGTTCCTAGGTGTTAAGATCTGTGAGGATCTAACCTGATTGCAACATATCAATGCAACTATAAAGAAGGTAAGGGAGCAGCTATATTTCATTAGGAGTTTGAAGAAATTTGGTTTGTCACTTAACACACTTGAAAACTTCTGTAGATGTACCATGGAGAGCCTTCTTACAGGCTGCATGGAGGCGGGTGGCACTACTGCATAGGACCGAAAGAAGCTATAGAAAGTTGTAAGGTTAGTCAGCTCCTTCTTGGGTATTAGCCTCTGTAGTATCAAAGACATCTTCAAGTAGTGGTGCCTCAGAATGGTGGTGTCCTTTATTAAGACCCCCCATCACTCAGACATGCCCTCTTCTCATTGTTATCATCAGGAAGGAGGTACAGAAGCCTGAAGGCACACACTCAGTGATTCAGGAACAGCTTCTTCCCCTCTGGCATTCAATTCCTAAATGGCCAATTGAACCTATCAACACTATCTCATTTTTAAAAATTTATTTCTGTTTTGCATTATTTTGAATCTAACTATTTAATATACATATATATGCTTACTGTAATTGATACAAATATTTTTTCTTTCTATATTATTATATATTGCATTATTCACAATGATAATGGCCTTTAGAGGGGCCAAC
This sequence comes from Hemitrygon akajei, assembly GCF_048418815.1. NCBI lineage: Eukaryota > Metazoa > Chordata > Chondrichthyes > Myliobatiformes > Dasyatidae > Hemitrygon > Hemitrygon akajei. Next base: position 1,657,383 of record NC_133137.1, on the reverse strand, counting down.
ACTGCCAACCAAATGATGTCTGAGAGAGTGTCATGGAACATAGGGAGCATGAACACTAGTATGATCAGGATGGACAGAATGGACAGCTCCTCACTATAAACTCAAGGTATCATTTAGCTGCAGGGAAATACAGTAATATCATCTCATGCAGCCTCCACAAAACATCATGCTATTGGACTGAATCATTGCTGACTGTGAGCTCAGGCAGATGCAAATGCACTAATGGGAAACGAATGTCACCAGTGAATAAAATATGATACATCCAGTCTGATTTATCTTATACAGCTCTGTGTCTGCCATCCATCACTGTAATTGGCTAAATGAAACACTGTGCCCATAAACCATCTATTGAATCCTGATCTCGCTGATTTTATTATGCTATCGAACCACAATACGCAAATGAATTTCAATTACTAATGAAAATTGCATTAGAAATTAGAGGCACAAAGGCAAGATGTGACATGCTGGGATAGTTTAATCTTCTCATGAATTTATTGTGTAAATTTAAATATATCTATGTGCTGAAGGTTTAATTAATGGCACATATGCTTAAAGTGATAAGACTGGCCTCACAAATGACCTCAGTTATGAATGAAACAGGGAATATTCAGGGCAATTAATATGCTGATTGATTCATGAATCTGTAAATTGCAACTCTTGAAGACAGCTTCTGTTCCTCTTATTGCAGGAGCATTTAAACAGATTTGTTATTTATGCTCTGGTTCCCTGTAAATATAATTATAATGCATCTATTTTTTAAGTTTAACAATGTATTAAATGACCTTATTAGTATGTTGAGTATTCTTATGCACATAGTCCAAACAAGATGTGAGTTGACTTTCTTTCACTGACAATTTTAAGATTCGCAGTGGAAATCAGAATGTGGCAAAGATCCCTCACTCCTGTGCCTTGCTGTTGCATTTTTATTAAGGAAGGCTTGACCGTGTTACGGGGATTTGCATCCTTCAGAAGTGGGCCGTTGTTGTGGCGGTAGAGGAAGCTGCAAACAGACATGTCAGAATGGCAATGGGAAGTTGAATTGGAATAGATGGCCACTGGGAGATCCTGAAATGAGGCCATTCTCAGGTTGGATGAACAGCATCTCATATTCCATCTGAGTAGCCTCCAACAGAGTGGTGTTTCCTAACCTCCTTCTCTCTTTTTTTCCATTTCTCATTCAGGTTATCTTCTCAATCCATTCTTCTCCACACCTGCTCATCCCCTCCCTCTAGTCACACCCCCACCTTCCCTTTCCTTGCTGTCCTATTAGATTCTCACGTCTTCAGCCATTTACCTCTTCCACCTATCACTTCCCAGCTTCATAATTAATTTCCCTTCCTCCTTGCCTGGTTTCACCTACCACCTACATCTTGTACTCTTCCCCTTCCCCCATCTCTGTCCCCTTCTTTTCCATTACTAATGAAAGGTCTTGGTCTGAAACTTTCAATGGTTTAATTTTCTGTATAAATGTTGCTTGATCTGCTGAGTTCCTCCAGCATTTGTATGTGTTGTTTAAGATTTCTAGCATCTGCAGAAGCTCTTGTTTCAATGTACTTACTGTTTCTGTGCAGATTCCAGTAGTGTGGATTGTATTCCATATCTCAGATTATTTGCTGGTAACTTATGAATTACATAAAGGTGAATCCCTGTAACCCAGACCGCTGTCATGTAGGAGTCGCTGCTTTTCTTTATCTCAGGACATTGCAGAAGGAGTTATGAAGACAAGTTACTGTTTTAATGTGTACGGCAAGTTCCCACCATCAAAATGATAATGTTCAGAAACTCTGTTCTAAAGATTTTGTCATAGAAGATATTGATTGTGGCACCACAGAATGATTATTACACAGAAGAGGACTATTTGGCATTCTGAGATTCTAAGCAGAACACTACCATCAGTATCAGGTTTATCTTCACTGAAATGTGTTGTTTTGTGGAAGCAGTCCAATGCAATACATGACATATATTACAATTTACAATCAAGATATATAGTGTATATACAGTATGAGGCCTTCCATTGGTCAGGGTTGACCATGGATGTCTACATGATATGTAATCCAGGGTAATATGATATAGAGAGCAAGCTTTGCCCACTTATCCGGCTCCCCTCCACGTAGCTGATGAATCTAAAGGAATGGCAGAGACCGATACAGTTTGGCACTAGTGGCATTGCAGGAGTTGCCAGTCAGAGTTGAACTCAATGTAGGACTACCTTAGGGACTCTACCTCGGGGAACTTTCCTCAGGGTGTACTCCTGAAGCCCTCCCCATGAGTGGGCATAGTCACAAGGCAGCAGAGGTTTGAGATCAGAGTTTTCCTTCTAGAAGAACTGCCAACCATGGCTTACAAGCCCCATCTACCCAAAGGGACTGGGTTAAGATGCCTGTAATCTGTCTTTGCCCTTTTCCTGTTAGTAGAAACAGTTCCACGGTCCTTAGTAGCTAAGCCACATATGGATGGCAGGAGCTGGACTTAGTTGTCAGAGGCTATTTGAGATGCATGTCATTGGGAGCATTTAGTAGCTCGTGGGACCCTATCTCAAAACCTTGTGCAAAAAGAGAGAAAAAATGTAGTGTTTAGGGGTTCATGGACCATTCAGAAATCCAGTGGTGGAGGAGAAGAAGCTGTTTCTAAAATGTTGAGTGTGTGTCTTCAGGCTGCTGTACTTTCTCTTTGATGATAGTAATGAGAAGAAGACAAGTTCTGGTGGTGGGGGTCCTTAATGATGGATGCCACCTTTTTATCCTTTCCTAATAGATTTAACTTTTTATAATAATGGTATTAATCTTGACAATCTCATTTTCACTCTCTACTCCAAGTGATGCATCCGAAGTGTGATATATGTTTAAAATATTTCCACTTTTCCGACAATTCCTCTACAAGTAAACCAGAGTGCTTGGTTTGGCATATTTTATCGCCTTGTTAGATTCCTGCTTTCCAAAAAATGTGTGACCTCCTTATTTTGCTTGCATTATTATTTATTTACATTAAAATAAATTGTCTAATTTTGTGCTCAATGTGATTAATCCAGTCAAACCCTGTGGCTCTGTTCCTAATCTGATTTTCCTTCCTTTATGTGCCTGTAGTATATGTTGCACACTTTATACTGCATTTTGTTATTGTCTTCCTCTCGTACTACCTCAATGTACTGATGTAATGAAGGTATCTGCATGCAAAACAAAGTTTTTAATTGTAGCTCAGTACATGTGATAACAATAAAAAACAATTTTCCAAATCAGTTTCATTTCATGTTCTTTAGTATTTTATTTTTAGTTCCTCCCTTTTAGACAGGTTTGCTAATTTCTTTGTCTTATTCTGTACACAGTGCATGTGGACAGGATATGTGAGCCAGACAATGCTCTGCCTTTGCCTCATTTTCCTTCTTCAGGCCTTTGCTGATTATTTAGTCATTACCGCTTAATTTGCTCTTGGCTTTCAGTGGAATATGTTTCCTGAATATCATTATTTTTATTCATTAATGTTTTATCAAAGTATTTGCCTTTTAATTTCCCATAATATCTAACACAGCTCCTCAAAAGATATTACCATGATCTTTGTCATCCTTTTCAATTATTATTTTAAAGGGGATTGTGTTATGGTCATATTATTTAGTTCAGAATCAGAATCGATTTATTACCACTGACTTCACTTTTACTTACCTTGCTGAAGGTAGCTAGCTTTACTTAGCTTGCAAAGATCTTAGCAAGTCTCTACAGATGAGCATTCTAAATGGATACATCACGATCTGGTATGGAGGGGCCATTGCATAGGATCAGATGAAATTGAAGAAAGTTGCAACTCATCTAGTTCCAACATGGGCACTAGCCTCCCAATATTGAGACATCTTCTAAAGGTGATGCCTCAAAAAGGTGGCATCTATCATGAAGGGCCCCATCACCCAGGACATGCCTTCTTCCCATTGCTATCATCAAGGAGGAGGTACAGGAGCATGAAGACACATACAACACACCCAAAATGCTGGAGGAACTCAGCAGGCCAGGCAGTATTTTGTGTGGGTTGCTTGGCTTTCCAGCATCTGCAGATTTTCTTTTGTTTGTGATGAAAACGCATACTCAATGTTTAGGAACAGCTTCTTCCCCTGTGCCATCAGATTTCTGAATGGACAATGAATCCATATACACTGCCTCACTAATTTTGTTTTGTTCTCTTTTAGCACTAGTTATTTAATTTAATTTTATACATTGTAATTTGTACAGTACTCTTTTTTATTATTATGTATTGCAACGTACTGCTGCCACGCAGCAACACATTTCATTGTATATACCAGTGATAATAAACCTGGTTCTGATTCATTCTCTATGTACAGATCAACTCGACAATCATCTCTTGGGCAACACGAGTCATAGGGTACTACAGCAGAGAAACAGATCCTTTGGCCCATCTACTCCATGCTGAGCAATTATTCTGCCTAGTCCAATTGACGTGCACCAAGACCACAGCTCTCCACATTTCTCCCATCCATGTATGTATCTGAACTTCTCTTAAATGTATTGCAATCAAATGCTCATCCACCTCTTCAGCTAGCAGCTTGTTCCACTCTTGCACCACCCTCTGAATGAAGAAATCCCCCTAAGATTCATCTTAGATATTTCATCTTTCACCATTAAGCTATGACTTTTTCTAGTCTCTCCCAACCTCTGTAGAAAAAGCCTGCTTGCATTAAATCTACACCCCTCATAATTTTGTACACGTCTATCAAATCTACCCTCATTTTCCTATGCACCAGAGAAAAAGGTCCTGACATCGGAACAGTTTCTTCCCCTCTGCCATCTAATTCCAAAATGGACATTAAACCCACGAACACTACCTCACTTTTTAAATATATATTATTTCTGTTTTTGCATGATTTTAAATCTAACTGTAATTGATTTACTTACTTATTTACATATATTTATTTTTTTCTCTTCTATGTTATATATTGCATTGTACTGCTGCAGCTAAGTTAACAACTTTGATGACACATGCTGGTGGTAATAAACCTGATTCTGCTTCTTTGGTACACAAAACAGTAAACAGAGTACCTTTAAATTGTAAGAAATTGGGTAATGTTTACGTTCAGAGTGATCAGGATGTCATTGTATGCAAGACTTTGAAATTCAACATGCTCATACAGAAAGTGATTAGAGAGCAAATGGTTTTATTTATTAAGAAATTACTTAAGTATGGGAATAAACGTCTGGTTATAGAGGTCCTTGATGAGACTGTACCTGGAATATTATGATCAATTTTGGTCTTATCTAACGATGAAGAACATAGGTACAATTGACTGGTTCCAGGCATGGTGGAGAGACTGAATGAACTGGGCCTGTATTTTCTTGCATTTAGAAGACTAGAGATCAGATTGATAATTACAAAGTTCTTGTAGGACTCAACAGGTTGGATGCAGGAAAGATACTTCCTCTGGTTCAGGAGTCTAGAACCAAAAGTCACAGTCTCAAAATAAAGGGTAAGGCTAAAATAGGAAGAAATCTTTTCACTCAAAGAGAGATGAATAGATCACTTAAAACTGAGATAGGAAGAAGTTTCTTCATTAAGAGAGAAGTGAGTGTTTGGAATTCTCAAACTTGGAGGGTTGTGGAGACCATCATTAAGTTCATTTAAAACAACAGTCAATAAAGTTTTACACATTAAGGGAATTGGAGGTATAAGTATTGTACAGGAAAATAAAGCGGAGGCAGAGGATCTGTCATGTGGTGGGGCAGGATTGAGGGGCTGAATGGCCTGTCACAGATCTAAAGCATTAACCACTTCTCTCCTGGCAATTCCTGCCCAACCTGCATTTTTTTTTACTGATAATTGCAGTATGTTGGAAATTTTATAATGTCGAGCTGAAACAAGCTAATTAATACAAGAGGCACATATATTCTTTGTCGAAAAAAATTAATAATCTGCTTTGCATCGCTTGTTTAGTTTAAGTGCAGTTTCACAAACAAAATCAGCCTTATGCTGATATCTGAAGTTACACTGAAGGATTAAACTCATTAATATTTAATCACTTGTCATATTAATTATAACAGCAAGGGTTTGACTTGACAGGTAAATGAACAGTTTGGCTTCAGTTTTATGGTATTTATTGCGAAAAAGACAATTGCCAAAAGCGGGAAGAATAAATTGCCTAACCTGTACAAGCAAACAGATGGAAAATTAGATATACGAATTAAATATTTTATGTCATGTTACCAAGTTTGAATAAAAAAGGAAGATAGATCACTTCTTTGACAAGCCACATTGAAGATATGTCAGTAAATGTTGCATCTTGTGAGTTCCTCACCCAGCATGATGCTGAGCATTATCTGTCACTGAGGCCACTTTAGCAAGAATTCCCCACCCTGCACTGATGACCCCTTCATCCGTCTCCAAACTTCCTTCCCTTCCTGGGTGCCCCGCCCGGGAAGATCTTTTCATCTCTAATTGCCGACAAGACATCAACCTGCTCAACTTCAGCACTCCTCTCTCCTCTTTGAACTTTACCACCTCCAAATGCACCGCCCTCCACTCTTCGCACCGATCCCAACCTTACCATCAAACCTGCAGACAGAAGAGGTGCTGTTATAGTGTGGTAGATTGACCTCTACCCTGCTGAGGCCAGGTAGCGACTCTCAGACACCTCATCTTACTCTTTTTCCTCTTGAAAATGACTCCACTCTGGACCATCAGAAAACTGTTTCCAACACTATTACTAACCTCATCAATTCTGTAGAACTCCCATCCACTGCCACCAAATTCATAGTTCCCTTACCCCGTACTGCTCTTTTCTACCTTCTTCCCAGGATCTGCAAACTTTACTATTTGGGTAGGTCGATTGTCTCTGCCGGCCACCTCATTTTCACCATGGATACACCTCTATCCCCCATCAAAAAGACCTTAATGATCTCAACTTCTTTCTCAACACAAGATCCAACCAGTTCCTCTCCAGCACCACCCTCCTCCGTCTGGCAGAACTGGTCCTCATCCTCAAAAATTACTCCTTCAGCTCCTCTCACTTTCTCAATTTCCTCAACTTTGCCTCCAACTTCCACCTTGCCATTTCTGACACCTTTCACCCTTTTCTCGATCTCTCTGTCTCCATGTCTGGAGACAAAATGTTTACTGACTTCTTTTATAAACCTAACTATTCCCATGTCTATCTTTCTATACCTTTTTTAACCGTCTCCTGTAAAAATGTGATTCCCTTTTCTCAGTTCCTTCCGTTCTACTGCATCTTTTCCCAGGAAAACGCTTTCCTTTCCAAAACATCAGAGGTATGGTCCTTCTTCAAAGAATGAATTTCCATCCTCCAACATTGATGCTGCCCCCCCCCCCCCGCATCACTTCCATTCCCAGACATCCACCCTCACCCCACCTTTGGAGTTCCTCTCGTCCTCAGCTAGCACATCATTCTCCATAACTTCTGCCATCTTCAAGGGGATCCTACCGCCAAACACTTCTTTACCTCAAACACAAGAAAATCTGCAAATGCTAAAAATCCAAAGCAGCACACATAAAACGCTGGAGGAATTCAGCCAGTCAGGCAGCATCTATGGGAAAGAATAATCAGTCAATGTTTTGAACAGAGACCATTCTTCAGGACTGAGAAGGAAGGGGCCAGGATAAGACCACCCTCTATCTAGGTACCCTCTAATCTGATGGTATGAACATTGACTTTTCCTTCTAGTAATTTTCCCCGTTCCCCTCCCTCTTCTATTCCCCACTCTGGCCTCTTACCTCCTCCTCACCTGCCTATTACCTCCTCCTGGTGCATCTCCTTCTTCTCTTTTCCCATGGTCTACTCTCCTCTCCTATCAGATTCTTTCTTCTTCAGCCCTTTACCTTTTCCACACATTTGACTTCACCTTCCACCTTCCAGCTAGTCCTTTCCCCTCCCCCATTGTTTAATTCTGACATCTTGCCCCCATCCTTTCCAGTCCTGATGAAGGGTCTCAGCCTGAAACGTCAACTGTTTATTCCCCTCCATAGCTGTTGCCTGACCTACTGAGTTCTCCAGCATTTTGTGTGTGTTACAGTAAATGTTGCAGCATGATAGCAGAATTAAAATGTACATTGAGTCATATTATTTGAAGTGCCTAAGGTAACTCCAACCCCAAAATTTGTACTTGTCAAGTGAGCTTAGCGCAGTTTCCTGGTGTCACAGGGAACAGACAGAACAGTTTGAAGAAAGACAAACTTTGTACAGACAGCAGGAAGAATTAATTTGCCAGTTGGAATGCATTAGTAGAAAGGGAAACATCAGGAAGTAGCACTTCCATAATGTGCATCTTCTGCAACACGCATGTGCTGGGCACTGCCAATATCCAACAAGAGCTTAGAGAGATAGAGATTAGCTTTATTTGCTACATATACATCAAAACGTATCGTGAAATGCATCCTTTGAGGCAATGACCACAGTCGAAGGATGTGCTGGGAGCAGCCGGCAAATGTTGTCACACTTCTGGCACCATTATAGCACAACTTACCCTAATCAGTAAGACTTTGGAATGTGTCAGGAAACTGGAGCACCCAGAGGAAACCCACATGGTGACAGGGAGAAAGTAAGTACAAACTCTTTACAGATAGTGGTGGAATTGAACCCGGGTCACTGGCACGATAAAATACCACCACTACACTACCATGCCACCCACCGTGCAGTACAAGGTGTGTCTGGGGCCTTATTTGGAATATTGCTCACCCTGCTGTTGGAAAGGTGCCATTATGCTGGAAAGAACGCAAAGGCGACTCGTGAGGATGACGACTTGATGGACTGAGTTCTGGAGTGAGGTTGAGCAAGCTGGGATTTTATTTATTGTAGTGTAGTGGAATGAGAGGTGACCTTATACAAATGTACAAAGTTGTAAGGGGAATGCACGCAGTCTTTTCACCAGGAGTGGGAATCAGAAACTAGAGAGCACAGGTTTAAGGTGAGAGGGGAGAGATTTAATAAGAACTAGAGGGGCATCCTCTTGTCTGGATTAGCATAACAGAGAATTTTTTTTAAATTTTAGAGATACAGCATGGAACAAGAACTTCCGACCCTCTGAGCTGTGTCACTCAGCAACCCGCCGATTTAACCCGCCAAATCATAGGATCATTTCCAATGACCAATTAACTTTCTAATAATTGGGAGTGGGGTCTAATGGCTCTATATTTCAATCTTGTAGACCAGCACACTTTTCTAATTTCCTTTTTCTTAAAGGGGAACTGCACTTGCAACCTGCGTCTGCATTCCAGAGTCTGTCGATTTTAAGGATTGATTATTTTTTTAAAACCTCTTAAAACAATGTTGCCTACTGAACTACCCATGGCTGTGACTGTGGATTTCAGCTGTAGTAGTCTTAAATAGGAATATTTGATGATTCCCTTTGGAACTGCACGCTTACAATCACCACTTATTGGCACATCTTTAAGACAGACCTGACATAACATGAAAGAGTAAAACAGGTAATGTTAGATTGCAGGGAAGGAAGTGAGAAGGGTGGATAGAAGGAAGGGAATATCTGTGAGAGGATGAAGTGAGATTGAGATTGAGATTCACATCACTTTATTGTTACATTTAGCAGGGTGCAGTGAAATTTCTTGCTCCTATGATGCTCATAAAATAACAGTATGCATGTAATAATAAATGCAATAATAAACTTACCATTCAAGAGTGAGGTTGAAGCTGTCCTTCAGCCTGGTTGTGCATACTTTCAGACGGATGAGGGGAGAAGAGAGAATATCAGGGTGAAGGGATTCTTTCGGTGCCAGTGACCCAGATTCAATTCTATATGGAGTTTGTATATTTTCCTTGTGACCATGTGGGTTTATTTGAGATGCTCTCACTTCACCCACACTCCAAAGACGTACAGTTTATTCACATATGTGTAACTCAGTGGCGCGGGCTGAATGGAACACCTTTACCATACGTATCTCTAGAGAATTGAATTGAAAATACATGTGGACCAAGATGTTAACTGTCCTGTTCTATCATCAGTTGATCTGTCATCTGTCCTCAGGAGTTTCGGCCCGCTTATGATCCAGACTCCCTCGAGGTGGTGGGCACCACCTCCCACTAAGGCACCACCTCCCACTGATGAGCTTAACAACTTGGTATCTGCCTCTATCAGAGTTGTTGGTCGCTTCCATCCAACACATAGTCTACTCTTCATGTGTCTATGCAGCTACTGAAGAGTTTACAAAAGATGGATACACTGTCCGACTATCTGCCCCTCTGGAGATACTTAGTCCACACCCATGATGATCCTGCCTCTGCTGCCTCAGCTACAGCCCTGCTGGTTGACTTGATCTCTCTTCTAGTGAAGCCAAGGTCATGCAGCCACTTCTGGAAAGTGAACACGATAAAGCCACGACACCCTACTTCGAATGGATAGCATGAGACCTTCCACCCTCTGTCTCTGCACTCCGATCTTAATTCTGCATGCTTGGTTAACTTAGATAATAATAGGTTACCGAAGCAGTGAGAAATATAGATCGGGTCCATGGAGAGGAGGCTAGTAATCAAGAGGTGACAATGGGCTTGCCCATCAGATTTGTGCTGAGTTAATTTTAGCTGTAATGCCTCACAACTGGCAACTACCTTCTTGAGCTGGGCAAAGGAGCAAGGGCCAAAGCAGAAATGCTGGCATCTGTCTGGAAAGTGCACACAGTCAGGTGGATAGTGTAGTGAGCTGTGTCAAGCTGCCAGCTGGGCTTCTGCTTCTTGAGGAAAGGAGGATGTAGGACAACAGGTGCTGTGGGATGACACATTAGGAAATCACTCTTACACTTCCTGCCTAACAGGAGCACTGAGCTTCAACTTTCTCCAAGAGAGCTTGGAAAGAAATTTCAAACTTGATCTCAACATGGAACATACAATCAGTGGCCACTATATTAGGTACACCAGTTTGCCTGCTATTTAATGTAAATATGTAATCAGACAGACAGACAAACATACTTTATTGATCCTGAGGGAAATTGGGTTTCGTTACAGTCGCACCAAACAAGAATAGTGTAGAAATATAGCAATATAAAACCATAAATAATTAAATAATAATAAGTAAATTTTTGCAAGTGGAAATAAGTCCAGGACCAGCCTATTGGCTCAGGGTGTCTGACACTCCGAGGGAGGAGTTGTAAAGTTTGATGGTCACAGGCAGGAATGACTTCCTATGACGTTCAGTGTTGCATCTCGGTGGAATGAGTCTCTGGCTGAACGTACTCCTGTGCCTAACCAGTACATTATGGAGTGGATGGGAGTCATTGTCCAAGATGGCATGTAACTTGGACAGCATCCTCTTTTCAGACACCACCGTCAGAGAGTCCAGTTCCACCCCCACAACATCACTGGCCTTACGAATGAGTTTATTGATTCCGTTGGTGTCTGCTACCCTCAGCCTGCTGCCCCAGCACACAACAGCAAACATGATAGCACTGACCACCACAGCCTCGTAGAACATCCTCAGCCACTCATGTAGCAGCAACTCATGCATAAAAGCATGCAGGCATGGTCAAGAGGTTCAATTGTTGTTCAGACTAAACATTGGAATGGGAAGAAATGTGATCTAAGTCACTTTGACTGTGGAATGATTGTTGGTGCCAGACGGGGTGGTTTGAGTATCTCGGAAACTGCTGATCTCCTGGGACTTCCATGCACAGCAGTCTCCAGAGTTAACAAAGAATGGTGCAAATAAAAAGCATCCAGTGAGCAGCAGTTTTGTGGGCAAAAATGTCTTGTTAATGAGAGAGATCAGAGGACAGGTTCAAGCTGACAGAAAGGTGACTATAATTAAAGTAACTGCACATTACAATGGTGGTGTGCAGAAGAGCATCTGTGAATGTACAACATGTCAGATCTTGAAATGGATGGAGGACAGCAGCAGAAACCATGAACATACGCTCAGTGGCCACTTTATTAGGTACAGGAAGTTGCCGCTGGTGCAAAACATCACCACACTGGATCAGAGCCCCGTCCATGCCAAATTATTTAAGCTAATCCCTTCTCCTGCACATAAGGTTATAGAACACTACAACATAGAAACAGACCCTTCAGGCCATCTAGCACATGCCAACTTGGTCTTCTGCCTAGTCTCATCTACCTGCACCTTGACCATAGCCCTCATACCTCTCTCTTAAATGTGTGGTAGTTTTAGTTATTCAATCTTCTCTTAAAATTTTCAATTAAACTGTCATCGATCACGTCCCTTGGTAGCACGTTCCACACTCACACCTCCCTCTCCATTCTCTGAACATTCACGCACCTGTCTAAAAGTACACTTTAAATGCTTCTATGCTGTCTGCCTCTGCCAGCACCCCAGAGAACACATTCCAACCACCCACCCCGTTTTGAAAGAAAAACCTCTTTACCTTGCAAAAAGATGTAATCCACTGCTCTATTAGGACTGCATTATTCCATCAGCAAGTTTTATTTTTTTAATGTAACAGGAAGGGTCAATGGAAAGGAAAAATTTGTACACTCTGTTATTACTTCCTGACCTCTCCCAGCAGCAGTGGCATCCATTTGAAATCTGGAAGCTTTATTGAAGATACATGTTTTTCTGCTGCCCTGACCTGGGACAGCAGTAATGTTTTCCATCACATTTCCTTCATTGTCCCTCTTTAAATCATTGTGATATCCCATCAAGTTACTTCCACATTCATCAAAGCATCAGTACTTAATGTTCTTTATCACTTTCCCAAGGATACAGAGTACTTACATTACAATCAGACAATAAGGAGTCATTAAATTCATGACTCTTTGCTGCCCTTACTTGGGCTGTCATTCACTGGAATATGATGGTGTGCAGTCCACCACACCCAAATGGACAATGTCAAAATTAGCTGATTTATTCTGACTTCTCCCTCCTCCTTTCTAAACTGTTAAGTGGAATAGAGTTATTACAGCACAAAAATAGGTCCTTCAACTCTTCAATCCATGCCAGCCAAGGCTCCCATACAAGCTAGTCCCATTTGCCCATATTTGGCCCATAACCTTCCAAAATGGTGACCAAAACTCAAGATTCAAGATTCAATTTGAAATTTGAAATTTGAAATTTTATTTATTTCAGTCAGTGCAAACATAACAAAAAGCATCATTTTCAACGATGATTTCATAAGACAAAATTAAATAATAAAAATCTTTAAAACAGATCGAAAGGGTGTAGGCTGAAGCTACAGCTTATTACGCCTACCTCTCTTATACAAAAACATATCTGGTGTCAATCATCACATCAAAACAAAAAATTTCATGATCTTTTAACACAAAATCCAATTCCAAGTATCATTTATTTACACTTCTCCCATTCATATTAAATCATGTATTTTATATTTGTTCATTAAATTATTTTAAAATAATTTTTTAAACTTGTTAAATGTGGTGCATGTTTTTAAATTCTCGCTACAATTGTTCCATAGATTTACCCCTCTGACTGAAATACAATGATTTTTTACATTTGTTCTTAGCCTTTGTTTTTGAAATATACATGTTCCTCTCAAATCATGTTGACTTTCTCTGATTTTAAACTATCTTTGGATACTTTGTGGTAACTGTCCATTTTTACTTTATACATAATTAGTATTATTTTAAAATCTATGAAATCTCTGAATTTTAAAGTGTTTAGTTGAATAAATAGTGGATTAGTTGGCTCATAATAAGATTGTTTATTGTCATTTGTCAGTGCACAAGTGTAAAGGAAAGCAAAATGGTTGTTACTCTAGATCATATGCAATATTAAAACATAAGTATACAGAACACAATTAATATAAATACATAATATTAGCTTCTATACATAGACTGATTGAGTATACATAAAGTGACGTCAGACACTGGAGTGTCTGTACATACTGTGACTTTGACAGGAAATGAGAAAATAGAATTAGAGACCAACGACTAGAGACTAGAACTTGAGGCTAGAAGTAGAGTTCATAGGTTACGGTTAACAGGTGAAATATTTAAGGGGAAGATGAGAGGAAAGTTCTTCACTCAGATTGTGGTGTGAGTGTGGAATGAGTTGCCAGCAGAAGTAGTGAATTCTGGTTCAATTTCAACTTTTAAGAGAAACTTGGGTAGTTACATGGCTGGGAGGGGTATGAACGGCCATGGTCCGGGTGCAGGTTGATATGACTAAACAAAATAATAGTTTGGCATGGACTAGATGGACCAAAGGGCCTGTTTCTGTGCTGTAATGTTCTATTACACCAGGAATATAGTGGTGGTGGTTGGAGGGGGGTATGTGGTATGGTGGGGTATGTTAATGAGTGGAAGTCTGAACACAATATTTAAATTTGGTTGAGATATTAAGATGGTGTACATTTTAAATCTCATCTACAAATGCTCTCTATCTGTAGTGAGAACTGTGTTCTATCTAAAATCATTTTGATGCCCAATACACTCTAAGTGATGTGTTTGTTGTTAATTTAATTCTCAGAACCAGGAGGATGAATGAACTAAGTCTTTATCCCAAGATCTGGGAATGAAGAACTGAAGGGCATAGGTATAAGGTAAGAGAGGAAAGGTTTGATAGAACTTGAGGGGCAGCTTTTCTGCACAGAAGGTCATATATACTGTATATGGAACAAACTGCTGAGGAAGAAGTTGAAACAGGTCCAATAACAACATTTAAAAAGACATTTGGACAGGTACATGAACAGGAAAGTTTGTTGGGCCAAATGCAGGCAAATAGAACTAGCATTTTGGTTGGCATGGATTAGTTGGGCTGAAGAGCCTGTTTCATTTTTGAATGACTGAATGACTCGATGTTAAATGGCTTCTTCAGGGTTATTGCTCTGGTGATTTCTTCAGACCTCCCTATTACCCTTGTATTAGTCCACAAGCTCTCACCTCAGTGCTGTGTCTCTGGGGCATTTGCACAGTTAAAATCACAAATACCATTGTTCATTTCCTTCTCAATAATATTTGCCATTAGATGGAATTATTCATGGCTTTAGTGTTTTGTGTTGTCAGAATATGACTGACTTGATAACGCTCTGCTGTAAGTGATCCATGAATCATTAAATTAACCATAAATACCATGATGTTCATTATTTTCATGATGACAAGGAGGTTCTGTAGGTTTTATTATTAACCAATTCATCTCTGCCAGGTGGGTAATGTCCCTGCTTTAATTCCTTCTTACTTCATGCACTTGCTTAAGGCAGTAACGCTGCTGATATTGCTGGCTGCACAGGCCAGCTGATCAGATCTATATGGACAGTTGTACTTCACATGCTGTCCAGTCACAGTAGATCTGTGGGTTGGACTATTGTTCTGAGAAGGACCCCACTCTCAGAAGGCTGGTAAATGTTGATACAATGCTGCAGATACTGAAATCTGGAGCCCAGACAAGTTTCTGGAGGAACTCAGCTGGCCAGGCAGCATCTCTAGAGGGAAATGGAACCCAATGATCCAACATTCTGGGTCTCAACTGAAACATTAACTGTTCCATTTGATGCTGCCTGACCTGCTGAGTTTCTATAGCATCTTGCTTGTGACTGGCCGAAGAGTTCTTTTTCCAGTGCTAAAATGGATTTGAAATAACTTTGAGGTATCTGCAGAATTTCCCGTACAATCAAGGATAAAACAATAATACATGGGAATGGAATTAAGCCGTTTGCCCTATTGTGTCGGCTCTGCCATTCCATCATGTTTAATTTATTATCCCTCTCAATCCTGTTCTCTTGTCTTCTTCCCGTGACCTTTGATACCCATACTAATCAAGAACCTATCAACTTCTGCTTTAAATATACCCAATGACGGCTTTCACAGCCTACCATGGCAATGAATTCCATAGATTCGCCACCCTCTGCCTAAAGAAATTCCTCCTCTTCTCTGTTAAAAAAGAATATGCTTGTATTCTGAGATTGTGCCCTCTGGTCCTAATCTCCCCCACTATAGGAACCTTCCTCTCCACACCCACTCTATATAGGCCTTTCAATATTCAATAGATATCAGGCACAGTAGGCTTTGAGTGATGTGCTTCCACAAACAATATGGAGAAGCCCTCTCTCTTCCAGCTGTAGTAAGCAGCTGCTTACTAAGATTGTGCAATAATGGACGTCTGATGAAGGTACCAATCTATATCCAAGGATGACAATGTTTCCTCTTGCTAGCTTACACTATCTGATCACTCAGAAGTGAAATAGTTTGGGTTTATGCTGGGGATATTTCACCCTTTGTCCTTCCTGTGCCCACAAATATTATGAAATTATTTACCTCAATGGGGCTTTAATCCATCTTGCTAACATTCAAGCTTTGTGCTGCTTAACTCCGCTCAGGTAAGTTCTGGTAAGATGGCTGTGCGTATACACACAGCGTCCTCTTCAGGGCCAAGCAAAGGTGGTTTTCTGTTGATAAATGTGTTTTTACTATGTTCTTTTCTCCTCCTTTCTTGTTATTTTGAATGTGCCTGTATGTTTTTGCACCTTGACTCCAGAGAAACGCTGTCCCATTCAGCTGTATCCACGTATGGTTTGAATGACAATTAAACTTGATTTAATTTGATTCTCTCATGTTCTTGTCATCCTTTACCTCATCCACCACTTGGCTCCCCTCCAGAGACTTTCTATTTAAAGGCAAGCACTGCGGGAATTGCAGTTCTGGATCTGATGTTGACCTGATGTTCATTTTCACCAGAGTGCCTACCAGCTGTACATCTGAAGCAAGGCAGGAGCACAAAACAACATGAAGGTTAAATCAAGGTTTGATCGATTCCTCAGGAAATTGTTCCCAGCGCACTTAGTGTTTAAATTCCTCAGCACACTGCCAACAGGTCATCGACTAGCATGTTGGCTCTGAATCCCTATCTTTGCCAATCTGGTTGGATGGACTGTGTTCAGACAGAAATATCACAGGGACTGAATTCAAGCTGGGCTGGTGAATGAAAGTTAAGGTGCAAGTCAACTGTGATCTGACAGTCCCAGCACAAGCTCAGGGGACTGAATGCCTTCTGTGATAAAATGTGCAAATACCATGGCACTGGGGATGCTCAAATACTCTGTATTACCTTCCATTATCATGTATGCTGCAAGGGGATGCAGCAATCGCTCAGCCAGGAGTGCAGAATCACGGTTACCACCCAATTTCCAACCCAGCAGTGAGTCCATATCAAGAGTTCAGAATCCCACAGTAACATTTAATATCCAATGGTGATATGGGCAAAAGTACTTGTTTTTAAAGGGTGGGATATATTTTTTTGATTCATTTTGATTTGTTTTTTTGATTATTTCTTTGTGGGAGGTTTTATGCACATGTATTTAAGGCAGAGTGCCATATTTATTGATTGTGAACAAGAAGTAGAGTGATAGGAAGAATTAACCCTCTCCATCCCTGGATAATGGGAAGCCAAATTAATCTTCTCTATCTCTGGGTGATGGGAAGTAGAAATAACTCTCTCCATCCCTGGGTGATGGGAGGTAGAAATAACTCTCTCCATCCATGCATGATGGGACATAGAATTAACCCTTTCCATCCCCGATACTTGTGTTAACCTTGACAAGAAATTTTTGAATGTTCCCAGTGGAAGGAAGTTATAGGGTGTAGAGGAAGAAGTGTTAAACATTGATTCTGTGTGAACTTGTAGCGGAGAAGATATGCTTTTGAGATTAGAGAGGTATCAATGTGTGGTGGAGAGTATATTGATTGGCTGCATCATAGCCTGGTATAGAAGCACCAATGCCTTTGAACAGCAAATCATACAAAAAGTTGTGGATACAACCCAGTCCATAATGGGTAAAGCCTTCCCAACCATTGAGCACATTTACATGGAGTGTTGTTGCAGGAAAGGAGCATCTATCTTCAGCACCCACCCAGGTCATGCTTTCCTTTTGCTGCTGCTGCCAGGAAGAAGGTATCAGAGCCACAGGACTCACAGCACCAGGTTCAGGAACAGTTATTACTCCTCGATAATTAGGCCCCTGAAACAGGGGCGATAACTTCACTTGCCCCATCGTTGAACTATTTCTACAACCTATGGATTCACTTTCAAACACTCTTCATCTCATGTTCCCAATATTTATGCTTATTTATTTTATATTGTTATTTCTTTCTTTTTGCGTTTGCCCAGTTCCTTGTCTGCAATGTTGGTGTGGTCTTTCATTGATTCTTTCATGGTTATTGGATTTATTGAATATACACACAAGACAATGAATCTCAGGGTTGTATATGGTGACATATACGTACTTGATAATAAATTAAATTTGATCTTTGAACCTTAACCTACGACAATTTGCCTACCTCTGAAACAGGTCCACAACAGATGCGTTCCACTTGGCCCTACACTCATCTTTAGAATATCATGTATTCTGATGTTTATTGACCACAACTCTACCTTCAGTACTATAATTCCAAGCTAATCCAAATCCAAACTCCTAGACCTGGGACTAAAGCCTCCCTTTGCAAATGGATCCTTGACAAAATTATGAGGGATATAGACAGAGTAAATGCGACTAGGCACTTTCCACTTAGATTAGGAGAGATAAAACAAGAGGACATGGCTTTAGGGTGAAAGAGGGATAAGCTTGGGGGAACATTAGGGGAAACTTCTTCACTTAGAGTGTGGTGGGAGTGTGGAATGAGCTGCCATCTGATGTGGTAAATGTGGGCTCATTCTTAAGTTTTAAGAATAAATTCGATAGATACATGGATGGGAGAGGTCTAGATGGTTATGGACTGGGTGCAGGTCAATGGGACTAGAAGAATAAAGTTTTGGCACAGACTAGTGTTATGGACGGAAAGTTATCCGACCAAGCAGGAACGTGGTATCAGAGAAAATGTATCCGCGACAAGAATGAGACTAGACCACGGATCACAGTATTACACTTGTTTATTGGCAAGATAAAATATTAGCATAAATGACACTTCATTGCGAAAAGCGGCTTAACTTAACTACCCACGCTGTGCAACTGCCCTTCTCCCGATACAGGCAACACTTATCAATGCGTACGCTATGCAACTGCCCTTTTCCCGATACAAGCAATACTTATCAACGTGTGGTTAATCCCACTCCCACACGACTCATACGGGGCCAGGCACAGGTGTGATGAAGCACCCACGCCAGCGAACGCGGTCTTCACCTGGGATGTTTCGTCCCCACCTGGGGTTCCTTCTGGTCTTGCTAGTTGTTGTCCTTCTCCACGGACTGCATGTCGTCCTCTCTCTGTCTACCTGCTTCTCTTCTCTCTCTCTCTCCTGCTTCTCTGCTTCTCTTCTCTCTCCTGCTTCTCTGCTTCTCTTCTCTCTCCTGCTTCTCACCTCACAGCCCCTGGCCCCTTTCTATATCCCCTTAGAACAATGGGAGCAATTAATATCTTCTTAAAACAATGACATAATAACGTCCTGTACAATGCCCCTACATGCCTACACGGTACAAGGACATCCTGTTTTGCCTCTACATGCCTACATGGTACAGTTACCACAGGACAATATAGGACGCGTTGCGGTTGACGAGCTGGGACCGATTGCATTGTTCCATTTCCTGGCCCGACGCCATCCATTCTGCTACATTAACAGCCCACTACCCCACCAAATACCACCTGCTCAGTGGGAGCTTATAGCAACCCATTAACCTCTCAAGTCCCACAGTCTTTTCCTACAATACAACTAGAAGGGCTGAATGGCCTGTTTTCTGTGCTGTAGTGTTCTATGGTTCTATGGTTCTATGACTGCCTAATTAACAGACAGCAGTCAGTAATGATTGATGAACATACTTTGTTAGCCTTGCAAGAAGCAACATCTCCAGCTACCAAATGCCGACTTTGCCATTGATGCCAACCAATGGGAGCAAGTAAAATTAGAAGAACTTATGAATGTGAATGGCTGAATTAACTTAGGTGACATCTCCAATGGTCAAAAGTTCAAAGTAAATTTATATTTGAAGTACATATATATCACCATATACTACCTTGAGATTTATTTTCTTTCAGGCATTTACAGGGAAAAAGAAATCCATAGAAATTTTACAAAAAAAAAAATAAACAGACTGTGACGAGAATCCCTGACAAAAATGGCTTGGACCCTAATGCTGGAATATCTGAGACTGGGCTTGAGTCATGGTTTCACACTGGATCGAGAATCTGAGCACAAAACAAACACTAGACAAAATCATGAGTAGGCTTACAATTGAACACCGAACCTGAGTTTGGATGCTCCATAAATGCTCAATCCTTGGCACCCAAAACATGATTGCCAATTAGCGGGACTGTCTTGAATCTTTAAAGGGGCAGTGCCAGCATATACATACTCCGGGGAGTTAAAGTGTCTGAATGGGTGCGTGTCATTACATAGACAAAGAATGACAAGCAACCAACATTCAAAAGAAGACAAACTGTATGAATAAAATTAATACTGAGAACCTAAGTTGTAGAACCTTGAAAGTGAGTGTGAGGGTCATGAAGCAGTTCAGAATAGTGTGATTGGTTATCCACATTGGTTTGGAGGCCTGATGGTTGTAGGGTAGTAAACATTCTTGGTGGTGTGGGACCTAAGGCTCCTGCACCTTCTACCCAATAGTAGCAGCAAGAAGCAGGCATAGTCCAGATGGTATGGATCTTTGACAATCGATGCTGCTTTCCTGTGGCAGCGCACCATGTAAATAGAAAATTACTAAACCTAAAAACTCCTGCAGTTTTTCAGTAGTGCAGGGCAGTGGGAAATCCATTATAGTGGAGTCTTTTGATGGGAGGGGTTCCGCCCCTTCTGCGGTGATGTGATGGCTGAGAAAGTCAAAGGCTGACAAGCTGAACTGGCATTAGCAGGATTAATAATCAACTTGCATTGGCTTAAGCACTCAAAAAAAGTGTGGAGATGTGATACATGTTTGGATGTGGATGCACTGGCGACAAGTATGTCATCCAGAAAAACAAAAAGAAAATCTAAGTCTTTTAATATAGAATTCATCAGCTGTTGGAAAGTCTGTGCTGCATTATTTAGCCCAAACTGCATGCACAGAAACTCAGAGAGTCCAAACAGGGTTATCAGAGCTGTTTTGAGAATGTCCTCCAAGCATCTGATGGTAGTCCCTAACTAGATCGACTTTGTAAAAACTAACTTTCTGGCTAAACATTGCGAAAAGTCCTGGATGTGTGGGGCCAGGTAATGATTGGGGGTGGTGATCTTGTTAAGGCGTCAGTAATCCCCACATGGGCAGCAACCATCATTGGACTTAGGGACCATATGGAGGGGCAGAGTCCTGGGGCCATTTACCAACATACAATGCCAAGTCTTTTCATGTTGGCAAACTCAGCCTTCACACTTGTCAGGTTTTCTGGGAACATCCTACACGTCCGGGCATGGACTGGTGGGCCAGTTGTAGAAATGTGCTGCTTGACCCCATGATTTGTGACTGTAGTGGAGAATGTGGGCTTGTTGAGGTCTGGGAATTCACCCAGCAGTCGAGTAAACTCACATGTGGTGGTGCATGCGCTTGATAGGGTCGTTGTGGGGAACTCACTGGGGGAGCAGGGTAACGACCCAAAGACCTTGACATCCACAAATTGGCAGTTCTTAAAATTAACTAACAGTACTTGGGCACACAGGAAATCTGCACCAAGTGGAGGTCTAACCACTTTAACCATGACAAAGTCCCATGTGTAACGTCATCCACTGAAACAGAGGGTCACTTGTCTTGTCTTGTAAGTTGGGATCTTGCTGCCATTGGCGGCCTCCAGTGAAGTTTCGTCTCTCATTGCCTTCTGATTAATAAGCGATGCTGGCAGCACACTCACTTGAGCACCTGTGTCACACAGGAAACGTCACTCTGAAAGGCTGTCTGTAATGAACAGTAGATGACCCTGGCCGCTGGAACCCACGGTGTTCACACACGTCTGATGTCCTGATGTGCTGGTACTGTCGAAACTGGCTCTTCTTAGTGTTCATACCAAAGTGAGCTTGCTAAAAGCACAAACCTGAAGTTGTCTGTTTTGAAGCCACGGGTGTCCTTACGTTGGGGGCCTTGCTGACCAGGCTTATTGAGGCAGGGAAAGGAGGAGGAATGATGTACCTCTGCCCAGTTGAGTGTTGACTACTAGCCATTTTAGCAAGCTCCCTATAATCATTCGCAGGTGCATTAGCGAGGGCTATGCGGACTGGATCAGGCATTTGCTGGATGAAGAGCTCTTAAAAATAAAACAAGGATGGTGATTTCCCAGGAGGCAGCATTTGCTCTGACAGCTTCGCATCCCCAAGGCTAGACAAGGAGAGCAACTGTTTGGTGATCTCAGACTACGATAGTCCCAAAGTCTGTAAAAGGTGAGTTTTCAGCGATCGGTATTTATCGTGTTTAGGCGGGTGTTCTAGTAGCACCACACTCGATGCTGTGGAACTGCTGAGCGACACTACCATGTAGTAAAATTTGGTGTCATCCGCAGTGATTTCATGCAGCGTGAATTGGACCTTGGCTTGTACAAACCAAACAATGGCATTTTGCTCCCAAAACTCCAGCAATTTCAAAGTGACTTTGTTGGCCGACATGTTCAATAATTCTTGAATTGTCCTAGAGCATTGGGGTCACCAATAAAATGGCATGACATGTTTTATGTTCAAGAAAAATCATAACAACTCATTTATTGTAGCCTGAGCACTGAACACAAAAGCACAGTGAAAGAATTTCAAGTAATTACATCATCATATCAGACTGGCCTATTAAAGTGAAACCCCAACTCAATGTCAGTGGTTGTGAATTATGTACATTTCCACCAATTACATTACCCTACAGTCCTCCTTCCCCTCCTCCCACCTTGTTATTCTGGCACCTTTTTCCCTTCCTTTCCTGTCCTGAAGGAAGTTCTCAGCCCAAAGCATAAGCTATTTTTACATTTCCGTCAATGCTGCCTGACCTGCTGATCCCTCCAGCATTTTGTGGGTGTTGCTGAACAGTTAATCTGTTTTAGTGGTGGTAATTGAGAGAGATCAGAAGTAACTCTTCAAAATATTGTTCTTCAGAACAGTAGAATTTCCTTCAAATAAGGAGTGGTAGTATTAAAGGGAGGCAGAGTAGCTTGGTGGTTAGTGTAATCACATTACAGCACCATTGATCACTGATCGGGGTTCGATTCCTGATACTGTCTATAAGGAGTTTGTATGTCCTCCCCTAATCTCATGGGTTTCCTCTGGATGCTCCCGTTTCCTCCTCAATTCCAAAGACGTACAGACTAGGATTAATAAATTGTAGACATGTTACTTTGGCTCCAGAACCACGGTGACACTTGCGGGCTACCCCCAGAATATCACAAACAATGAAGCAAGAAATGCATTGCTCTGTACATTTTGGTATTTCAATGTACACGTGACAAATATAGCTGATCTTTCAATTTAAAAAATGTTGCCATGGCATTGTTTCCAAATGATTCAATGTTACATCCAAAAGATAATGTTTACAATGGTTCTCTCGGTGTTGCACTGGAGTATTAGCCTAGATTAAGACAGACCTACAGTCTTTCTGTCAGAATGCATTGATTAGCTCCTTTGCAATGAAACGTGGTTTTAGAGATTGTAACCTCTGCCTAATTCTATAATTACCAAGAGAATGGTTAATATCCATAACAGGATTCTTGAATGTTCATTATGATTGAAAGATAAATGACATATATGCAGCAACATTGAGTCCTACACCTCCTGAAAAGCCAACTGGTTAAGATGAACACAAATTCAGATCACCACACATCCATGACCCCAAAACTTCCTCAGAAAACTAAACTGCAAACGTCAAGTTCAATATGCATCATCATCATCATCATTCTGCGTCTTGTTGTATGATGTGGGCCATGACCATGACCATGATTGTTCTTGGCAAGTTTTCTACAGAAGTGGTTTGCTATAATCATCTTCTGGGTAGCATCTTTACAAGACAGGTGGCCCAGCCATTATCAATACTCTTCAGGAATTAATTACCTGGCACCAGTGTTTGCACCATCTGCTCATACAACCATCCACCACCTTTCCCCAAGGCTTCATGTGACCCTGACCGGGGGGGGGGGGGGCTAAGCAGGTGCTGCACGTTGTCTAAGGGTGACCTGCAGGCTAGTGTAGGGAAGCAGCTCCTTTGGTAGAGATCTATCTCCACCTCACCACCCCCAATGTGCAACAATCAAATTCTATTGTGGATTGTGCATAACAACATATATTTTATGTATACATTTAATTATGTATTTATTTACTTGGACATACAACTCAGAATAAGCCCTTCTGGCCCTTTGAGATACACTGCCCAGCAACTAGAAGGACTCCATTGAATATTCAATACTGGTGTCTGTTCCAAAAGCCAGACACCCAAAAATGTACCCCAATGAATGGTCTCAGCTTGAAATGTCAATTGTTTATTCCTCTCCATAGATACTGCCCGACCTGCTGAGTTTCTCCACCATTTTGTGTGTGTTGCTTTGGATTTCCAGCATCTGCAGAATCTCTTGTGTTTATACACATTTTGCTGAGGGAGGGGTCCATGATATACAATTAACCAGAAGGTTTAAGAGACAAAAGAGATCTTCTAGTATTGCTATAGGCAAGGGATAAAAGAGATCTGTTCTGAACTGTGCATTAAGTAGCAAGGATACATCTTTATCAATAGCAGGAACATCCATCTGTTGTATTCCCCTATGTAGTTTCAATGAGACAGAGAATGTCCCACACCCATATATTCAGTTTCATAGGCTACAAAGTGTCAGTTGGAAGTTAAAATGTGTACGCTTTATTTTCTGAAGTCTGGTTCTCATTTTACTTACGCGATCTAAGACTGTTTACCCTCCAAATAATGGTCCCAAACATTGGCATCCATGTTTTTCCATGACATGTGAACCTCTGGAGCATGAGAAAGATTTATGGCACGAGTCAGCTGAAGGAAGAGTCTCCTCAGAATCCTGCTCCATATTTACCTCTCAATCACAACACTAAAGCACATTACCTGTCTATAAGGTTTGGCTGTATTCCTACATTATAAACTGGTTGTAAAGTTTCTTGGGGTGTCCTGGGATAAGAAAAGGATGAAACAAATACAAGGCTTCTATTCCATTTGTGTGTTAACTGTTTTGGGGAATGGAAAAAAGTACAGCCGATGTTTCGGGCTGAGACCTCGCTAGGAAGTGCCGGCTTTGATCTTGGCTCAAAACATCGACTGTACTCTTTTCCATAGATGCTGCCTGGCCTGCTGAGTTCCTCCAGCATTTTGTGTGTTGCTTGGTTTCCAGCATCTGTAGATATTTTTCTTGTTTGTGCTGAGGGCAACTTTTTCAGCATGTGGAGCAATCTAACAGAGGAAGTCGTACAATTATAATGTTTCAAAGGCATTTAGGCAGGAAAATGGATAGTGAAAGTCAGTGTCACATTTATTTTAATGTGCACAACTGCAATGAAAAACTTGCAGCTACATCTCAGGCACATGGCATCATATAAGCAGCATTAATTAAAAAATAAATTGAACATAAATACAATTTTTAAAAGAAGGAACACAAATAGAAAAAATGTGTAAAATTTTAGTGCAAAGTGATCGAAAGGATCATAGTGTTACTAAACTCTAGTGATTAGGGTTATGCTGGTTGGTTCAAGAGCTGAATGGTTGAAGGGAGGTAACTGTTCTCGAACCTGGTGGTGTGGGGATTTCATTTGTGGTGTCGGTTTCTGTATCTCATTTGATCATTTGTGGACTTCAAGGAGAAGTCAAGGAACATGTATCAGTTCCTATCGAGGGGTCAGATCTCTCTGAATATCTCTGAAGATCTATCCTGGGCCAAACATATTGATGTAATTATGATACGCCAGGGGCTGTATCTCATTAGGAGTTTGAGGAGATTTGGTATGTCACCAAAGACTAGTAGATTTCTACAGATATACCATTCTAACTGGTTGCATCACTGTCTGGTAAGGAGGGGCTTACTGCACAAGTTCAGAAAGAGCTGCAGATGGTTGTAAATTCATCCATCACCATTATGGGCATTAGCCTCCCCACCATTGAGGACATCTTCAAAAGGTGATTCTTCAAAAAGGTGGCATCCATAATTAAGAACCCTTACGTAATAAAGAACTTCAGTTCCCAGTGTGCAATGTGGGTGGTTCCGTGGAACCAGAGGTGTTGTTGTGAATTGGGAGCATATGCTGAAGTATGAAGCTAGAAGCCATGACTGTTAACAAATACGTTAGTACTTAAACCCACGCAAAGTTTGTCTTTTATCAAGAAGTCAGAAGTCAGTGTGAGGTCTAAATACGAAGCGTAACTGAATACCACGAGTGACAAAAGAAGAGACACCAGGCTCTGACGGAGAGCACTGTCTCAAATTTCACCAAGAGATTCAGCTAGAGAAGCCTCAAACATCCTGTTATGGAGAACTTGTGTCTACCTGCACCCATGCAGTCTACCGGCAACCTAACTGATAACTGGCAACGCTTCAAACAGCCATTTAGTATATACTTAGTTGTGAGTTGAGCTGTCGGGGCGGAGAAAAAATTGAAAGTGTCTATCTTTCTACACGTAATTGGCGAAAATGTTTTGGACATTTACAACAGCTTTCAAATTGATGAGACAGACTTTAAATTAGATACGCTGATGAAAAAATTTGAGGAGTATTTGTCCCAAGTAAAAACATCACGTTTGTAAGAAATAAGTTCTTTTCCTGTGACCAGAAACAAAGTTTTAGCTTTGACCAATACTTAGCTGACCTTTACACACTGAGTAGGTCCAGTGAGTTTGGAGACTTGAGAGACTCACTCGTTAGAGACAAAGTAGTTTGTGGAATCCCAGCTAATGTTTTATGTAACGAGATCTGAAGGATTATTTTAAAGTGGACTGTTCCTTTAACAAGAGAGAGAGGGAGTGAACAGCTTGTGTGCTAATTCAGCAGCAGAGAGAGAGAGAAAGTCTATGAGTTGCCTTGGAAACTGAAAGGTGGAGCTATATGATGGACAGCTGGTGTTCCGTACTAGTGAGATGTATACAAGGTCAGTTGATTTTTTAATCAGACACGATGCCAGAGGCAAGGAGACACTGGTGAGCTTTGTGTGCCCACAACAAGGGTGGGGTTTTGCTCACAGTGTGGACAAAGGAGTGACCAGTGGGGAGCTATCGGTGTGTTTAACCCTCGCCTGGGTTGATAGCTCACTGTGGAAAACCAGCATTCCTCTTTCTGTGGTCACGAGTTGGTGACTTTAAATAAGTTTCGGGAGCAGGAGAACGACGTGGAGTATCGACATCGGCATCAACATTGGGAAGACAAACCAACTCCCTCTCTCTCTCTCCCTCTCTCCAACTCTACTCAAATCAAATTTCAGAACTGAACTGGTTACTTGCTATACCACCGTAAGACTTTATCACCTAATCACCTGAGCTGGGGAAGCTTGGGAACCTTATTTACTCACCTATATACATGCATATACTCTGCTAACCTGTTTACCTTATCTTGTTTTATATTACTTTATTCATGTAGTTACTAATAAAATAGAGTTTATAACGGACTACTCAGACTCCAGGTGTGTCCATTTCTGCTGGTTCTTTTTAACCCATTACTGGGTATGTAACATCTCAGAGAACGATTGCTCCAAGAAAAAGAGTTAATACTAGAAAAAGCTGTGAATATGCGTAGGGCAATGGAGACCACACGATCACAAGCTGAGGAGCTGCACAGAGCAAAAACAACAGTGCATGCTGTGAAAACAGAGGGGTAGAGCACAAGGCACTTCCAAGCAACACCATAGCAAAGGGATAGGCTCAAACAGCAAACATGGAGGTAGGCATATTCCAGAGATGGAAAGTGCTGTAATAATTGTGGGAAGAAGAATCAGTTTGCAAGATGAGGTGCATCTAAGAGAAAGGTGCATATGGTTGCTGAGGAAATGGAGGAAGTCCTTGTAGATTTTCTGCAGACCCCTGGTTCTGGTAAGACAGAATGGATTATTCCAGTGATTGTGAATGAGACAGTAATTCCATTGAAGCTTGACACTGGAGCCTAAGTAAATCTGTTATCAGTGGATTCTCAAAGTAAAGAGCAAGATTTACTCAGTGAATTTAAAAGTGACAGGCTATACTGGAGAGAACACTCCAGTAAAAGGTGGCTGTATAATAACCTTCAAGCACAAGGGGCACCACCTAAAGGCACAGCTACTGATTGTTGAAAAGTGAGTACAGTCTGTATTAGGTCTGACTGCATGTGGTATCTCAACCTGGTGAAAGGAGCTTTCGCAGTTGCTTCACAGACCAAAGGTGACCAGGCAATACTCAATAAAGAGTACACAGATGTCTTTGAGGGGCTGGAATGTTTACCTGATGTAACTTGAGAAACTGGAAACAGCATCCATGAGAGCTCCAGAGGGGTTATACAAGAGAAGCACAAGACCGCCACCTTCCATAGACACATGTACCAGCACGACAGTCAGGATGCCAGTGCTGAACTGAGTGATCATGATGAAGAAGTCGCCAGTCTTGCTTCCACATGCAGCTTTCAGTCAAAATCTGTCTCCTATCGACTTCCAGTTAAAGACTGGAAATCAAAGCAATCTCCACGATTCTCTCTGAAGTTGAAATGGAAAAATAAAAAGGAAGATGGGGAGACCATGAAATCCCCAAGGTCAGAGCAACAGCACCAGTTCAACACAAACCGACAGGAGGAGTTGCTGTCTATGATATGCAGCCAACAGAAAGAACTCTGTGAATTGAGACAGACTCAACTGGAAGTTATACAAAGACTCGCTGATCACGTGGATGTAGTTCAGGGCTCCATTATGAGGCATGTGGAATGAATTATGGTCACACAGCAAGACCAAGAACAGAGAGGAATAGATAGGATCTTGGCCGAAGGATGTGAAAAAAATGAACATGTAGATCAGAGTTTTCAAAAACGCACTAATATTAACGCAGCAAGTGAAAGCAAAACATCTGTGGAAACAAATAACAGACAAAAACAGATCATTAAACCACCTCAGAGATTGATTATTTGCTTTAAAGGGGTAAGATGTGTTAGTATGTGTATACATAATAAAGAACTTCAGTCCCCACTGTGCAATGTGGGAGGTTCACCTGGAACTGGAGGTGACATTGGTGAACTGGGTGTGCGTGGTAAAGTATGGAGCTAGAAGCCAAGACTGTCTCTTGTTAATAAATTTGTTAGTGTTTAAACCCACACAAAATTTGTCTTTTATCAAGAACAAACATAGCACTTACCATCCAGGACATGTCCTCTTCTCATTTCTACCATCATGGAGGAGGTACAGGAGCTTGAACACACCCTCTCAACATTTTAGGATCAGCTTTCTTCCTAACACTATCAGATTTCTGAATGGAAAATGAACCAACCCCTGAGCACGGTCTCATTATTTTTGCTTTCTTTATGAACTACTAATTTAATTTGATATTTTAAATATGTATTTCTTTTTGTAATTTATAGTATTTTTATGTTTTGCACTGTACAAAACAATTTCATGACATATGACAGTGATGATAAACCTGATTCTGATTTTAAGTCTCACCTCAGGAAGTTGTGTTATCCTTCAGTTACCCCGATACTGCTCTGTTCCTCAGTCACTGCCATTATTTTATAATCTTCCCTGCAGACACACACACCAAAAATGTTAATGTCTTGACTGAAAATCATTACTTTCAAAGTCCTTTTGCTGAATTTGAACTAATCCATATGTCTTCCTTTAGGATTGGAAGCTCAAGGGCGCAAGATATTAAAACTGTTTTTACCCACCACTAATCTTTGTTCAATAGGGTGGCCAAGAAAGCAAAAGGAAAGAAAAAGACATTCAGCTTTTCCCTACAAGGCATCATGAAACAGCTTACTTCCAAATACCTAATTTTGGCTGAGAGCAAACTATCGTGCATTGAGGCTATTCAAGGTTACAGGGACCATTTGTGACATAATTTTATCTCTCTCACTTACCATTATCAACCTGGTCTGAGCGCGTTGCTATTGCTTCTCTAAATCCAGATGCCTTGTGGAAAATTTGAAGTCCAAAAATCAATTACCTCAGCCTTTAATGCACTCAATGCCTATGTACCTGCAGCTCCATGAGTATCAGATACAGAGAGAGGTCATTCAGCCCATTGCTTGAGCGCTAGTGAAAGAAGAGTCACTCAACATTATCCTACTAGGCGCACATCTTCTCTGAGGATCATTACCATGTTATGGCGAGAGGCTTGGGTGGAAGGTTAAGGGTAGGTTCCGTACAAAGACCGCAACAGTGGAGTTGGTGGAAGATGATGACGTAACCAACTTCAAAGTTCGAAGTAAATGTATTATGCAGACAAATAGTACACAGAATATGAACTGCAGAGTCTCTGAAAGTGAGTGCACAAGCATGAAGCTAGTCCAGTGCTGAGGTGAGTGAAACTGGTCTAGGAGCCCGATGGCTGCAGGGCAACAATTACTCCCAAAACCTGGCAGCATGAACACGACAATTTGGTATCAGTGAGAAGGGAGGAAGCTATAATGGCAGGGAAGGCAGAGGAAGGCTGCAGCAGTGCACGGCCCTCATTTGTCTTGCATTCCATGTTACTGGACCTTGCCCCTGATCTGTCAAGGACCTTGTGGTGGCTGCCCGTGCATCAGCCTCTCCACTTTAAACAAAGTCACACACAAGCATTCTCCATTAAGGGAATTCACCCTACCTAGCTTCTCCCTATCCTGTGGCAGAAGAACCCTTTGTTGTGGTCCCCACCGCTGAGCCCTTGCAGTGTCTGCACTGAGCTTCAGTGTGAAATTTACAAGGAACACTGCCACAAGAAAGCAGCATCCATCATCCAGGCCATGCTCTCTCCTCACTGCTGTCATTGGGAAGCAGGTACAGGAGCCTTAGGTCACACACCACCAGGTCTAGGAACAGTTATTACCCTACAGCCAGCAGGTTCTTGAACCAGTGTGGAAGAACATGAATCTCATTAGTCTATAGTAACGTATACATACTTTGATAATAAATTTGAGTTTGACTCAGCACGAACTCCTGCAGCCTGGAATGTGCCAGTCAGCAGCATCTCAGGGTGATATCAAACCAACAAATTTCAGGCCGACCAAAGGGCGTCTTTCACTGAGTCGATGATCTTCCGGCAGCAAGATGTCTGTCTGTGAGTCTGCATCTCTGGGAACAGCCCATAGATCAGAGAGTCCTCATCACTTAGTTGCTCAGGATGAACTGTGACACAAGCCATAAGGCCTTAAGACATAGGAGCAGAATTAGGCCATTGGCTCATCAAATCTTTTCTACCATTCTGTAATCGCTGATATTCCTCTTTACACCCATTCTATCTAGGCCATTCAATATTTGATAAGTTTCAATGAGATCCTCCCTCATTCTTCTAAACTCCAGTGAGTAGAAACCCAGAGCCATCGAACACTCCTTGTACCCTTTTTTTCTTGTAAACCTCCTCTGGATCTTCTCCAATGCCTGTACATCTTTCTTAGATAAGGGCCTCAAACTGCACACCAAATTCCAAGTGTGGTCTGACCAAAGCCTTGGCATTACATCCTTGCTTTTACATTCTATTCCTTGCGACCGGCTCCACTAATGCTTCCACCAGGGTCCTTTCATTTCTCTCCATACCTTCCTCATTAACACACAGTCTGAAAAGAGGTGGCACTGGGATGTCCAGAAACCTAGTGTTTGTAACCAGTGGAGGACCCAGACTTCACACTTCAGCACTTATCCCATAGCTGTGATTCCATTAAACTCACTTGACCAAACTGACACCTACATATTATCAAAGGATTTATGGCGGATGTGAACTCATCTCTCTCAATCACTAGCCTCAGCTTCAGGATACCAGTCCAGTAGCTTTGATACTGCCAGAGGGAGAGATGGTGCAGTGGAGAGAACTGCATAATGTAAGAGTAAATTGGATAACTGTTGGGAGTTGAGTAGGTAACAAGCATGTAATGGAATGAGAGCAAGGAATGGACTTAATGGGGCAAATGGCCTAATTCTACTCCTATGTCTTATGGATTCATTTTGTCCTGTAACATCATAAAGGACTCCTCCCATCCTGCGCACGGACTGTTTGATCTGCTTCCGTCTGGTAGGCGCTTCAGATCCCTCCAGACTAAGACTAATAGGCACTGGAGAAGTTTTTTCCCTACTGCGGTCACTTTGCTGAACAGTTAACTGCCGGTTAACTGTCGGCTAACTGTTACTTGGATTGCACTACCTGTATGTATAATTTATATTTTCATTTATATCTATCATTATTATTGTTATGAGCAGAGAGACAACATCTGCTGGAAGTAAATTCCTTGTATGTGCATAGGTACTTGGCGATTAAAGTCTGATTCTGATTCTGATTCTGAAAATATGAGAACTTTGATGGCATATGGGTTAAATAAACTGTATTCTCAAAATAACTCCACAGTTACATTTATAGACAGATGTCATCTGAGGCCTGCAGTCAGGGTAGTAAGGCTGTACAGTGGATAAATTATTGAAGCTGGTAAAATGGTTTATTATTGTCACATAAACCGAGGGACAGTGAAAAACTTTGCTTTGTATGCCATCCATGTAGATCATTTCATTGCATTGATAATTGAAGTTGTATGAGGGAAAAACAACAGCAGAATGCAGAATAAAAGATATGTGAAGAGTCCTGAGATTTTGGCTGTCCCACTCCCTCCACAGATGCTGCCTGATCCACTGAGTCCCTCCAGCAGTCTGTTTTTGGCTCCTGATTCCAGACTCCACCGTGTCTGTGTCAGCGTTATGGGAATGCCTTCACCATGAATGCCTTAATCTGTATGAACAGTATGCAACTTGTTTTTCATTGTACTCAATACATGTGACAATAATAAACCAATTTAGGCAGTTTCTACAGTAGGTTACAGGGTCAGCACAACATTGTGAGCCGAAGGGCCTGTAATGTGCTGTAGATTTTTATGTTCTATGTTCTATGTTCAATTTACCAATGTTTGCGACAGAACATGAAAGCTCAATTAATTTTGCACAACTATAATCTATAGCTATAATCCCTCTGTATTAGTTTGTACCCCTGTTCTAGTAGTTCACATGCCACTGTTACAGTGCCAGTGATTAAGGTTCAGTTCTGCTACTGAACTGGTTTCCTCTGGGTGCTCCAGTTTCCTCCCACATTGCAAAGAGAACAGGTTAGTAGTTCACATTAGTATGGTCTTATTGAGCCAGAAGGGCCTGTTACCATGCTGTATTTCTAAATAAATAAATAAATAAATACGGAGAGTTTAAACCCAGATACACAAGAGAGCCTGATTGGGTTATGTATACATTCATCATGTAGTCACTGTCCAATATACTTATAGAACAGTTATTTCCCTGGAACCATTTACTTCTTGAAGTGACTGACACAACCCTAATCACTACAACTCAGAAACGCCATGACCACTCTGATCACTTTGCAATTGAAACTGACAGACAACTGACAAGGCTCCAGAGACTAAGACAACTAAGAGGTGGTTGTGGCAGGCAGGGGAACGATTTCTGGATTGCTTTGAGCCAGTGGCCTGGGCCGTGTTCAAGCACTCATCTGAGAATCTGAATGACTACACCAAGGTTGTAACAGACTTTATTAAACAGCTCTAGGTAAGTGTGTCCCCACAAAATGATTCAAGGTCTTCCCCAATCAGAAGCCCTGGATGAACCACAAGATCTGGAATTTGCTAAGGACTAGATCAGAGGCATTCAAGTCCAGAGATCAAGAATGCTACTGGAGGTATGATCTCCAGAAAGCCACCTCATGGGTGAAGTAGAGTTTCCGGACTAGACTGGAATCAATGAGGAATGCTCAACAGCTGTGACAGGGTTTGAATGCCATAACCTCCCACAAAGTTAAATTAAGCGACACAGGGAACAGCACAGCTTCACTTCCAGATGAGCTCAATGCCTTCTATGCTCGCTTTGACCATCAGAAAATGGAGGAACCATCACTCTCCCCACATCTCCTGATAATCCTTTGGTCTCAGTATCTGAAGATGACGTGCGGGCTGCCTTCAAGAGGGTGAATCCAAGGGAAGCATCCAGTTGGGATGGAATACCTGGCTGAGTACTTGTACTGACCAACTGGCTAGTGTATTCATGGATATCTTCAACTTCTTGCTTTGGTAGTGTGTGGTGCCCACCTGCTTCAAGCAGCTTTCAATTATACTGGTGCCCAAAAAGAGCTTGGCAATCTGCCCGAATGAATATCACTCAGTAGCATTACATCCATTGTGATGCAGTGTTTTGAGGGGCTGGTAATGAAACATTTTAGCTCCTGCTTGAGTGGCAACCTCGATCTGTTCCATTTTGCCTACCAGAGCAACAGGTGCACAGCAGAGGCCTTCTCACTGGCTCTTCACCCAACCCTGGAATATCAGGACAGGAAAAGTGCATACATCAGGATGCCCTTTATTTATTACAACTCAGCATTTAATACCATCATCCCCTCAAAACTAATCAGTAAACTTCAACACCCAGCCCTCAATTCCTCCTTGTGCAATTGGATGCTGGATTTCCTCACTTTCAGACCCCAGTCAGTCCAGATTGACAAAAACATCTCCTCCACAATCTCCATCAGCACAAGAGCACCACAGAGATGTGTTCTTAGCTCCCTGTTATACTTGCTTTACACCTATGACTGTGTGGCTAAGTACAGCTCCAACACCATATACAAGTTTGCTGATGACACCATCATTATAGGCCATATCAAAGGTGGTGATGAATCAGCAAACAGAAGGAAGGTTGAAAATTTGGCTGAGTGGTGCATTAAAACAACTTCTCATTCAGTGTCAGGAAGACTGAGGAACTGATTGTAGACTTCAGGAGAAGGAAACGAGAGGTCCATGAGCTAGTCCATCGGAGGATCAGAGGTGGAGAGGGTCAGTAACTTTAAATTCCTGGGTATCACTATCTCAGTGGACCTGTCCTGGACCCATCATATAAATGTAATTGCAAAGAAAGCACAATAGTGCTTCTACTTCCTTAGGAGTCTGTGGAGATTTGGCATGACATCAAAAACATTGACAAACTTCGATAGACTACAGTAGAAAGTGTATTGACCAGAAGCCTTATGGGCTGGCATGGGAACGTCAATGCCTTTGACAGAAAATCCTACAAAAGGCAATGGATTTGGACCAGTACGCCATGAGCAAAGCCCTCCCAACTACCGAGCACATCTATATGAAATATGAAAGTAGAACTTCTGCTTGCAGTGTTGGATGAGATCTTCGGCTGGAGGAAGCCCAATCTTGGTCTCCTGCTCCGGGAAGAGCAGCGGAGAATACCCAAAATGGCACTCAAACGGTGACATCCCATGCGCCAAATGGTGTAAGATGTTCTGGGGGACCTCAGTCCTGCCAAAGAGCTTCGGCCCGAAATGATGATTGGACTCCTTTCCATAGATGCTGCCTGGCCTGCTGAGTTCCTTCAGCATTTTGTGTGTGTTGCTCAGATTTCCAGCATCTGCAGATTCTCTCTTGTTTGTAAGTTGGGATTGGTGTCTGCTAACTTCACAGCCCTTCTAACACTGGACAACCTTAGCAGTTTTCCCGACAGCTGCAGCCTCGGGCATTCATCCTGCCGGTGACCTGTCTCTCTGCAGTAATAACAGCAGCCTTGATTCCAATGCCGGGACCTTTCATCAGCGGACAGTCTAATGTAACCGGTCTGCATGGGCTCGACAGAATCCCAAACAGTAGACAGGTTGGGCATGGTCCAAGATTGGGGGTGGGATGGTGTGGAACTGTGATGGGTTAAGGCCAGGTTCGGGCTAGCCTTCTTCAACTCCTTAATGTAGTCCCACTTACACTGAGCCAAATGACTATTGAGGCAGATGGACTGGTCGATCAGGGCCTTTAAGGACGTCCTCACCTTGGGAGAGCCAGCCGGAGAATTAGAGGTCCTGATTGACCAGTCCTTCTGCCTTGATAATCATTGCATAAATGCGACTACATCAAAAAGTTGAAGAGGGCTATCCTGAGCCCAGCCTCAGCACATCGCAGTTCCACCCACCCGATCCAAGATCATGGCCTGTCCTTCTCCTGATCAGGACTCAGTCAAGCCCATGCAGATTAGTTACACAAGTCTCTCTGCCGCGGACAGGTCCCAGCATTGGATTCAAGGCTGCTGCTGCGATGACTGCGGGAAGGCAGGCCGAATGCTCGAGGCTGCAGCTGTCGGGAGAACGACTGAGACCATCCTGTGACGGTAGCAGTCACTACTCCCACCCTATGGATTCTGGTGGAGATCTCCTGGGGTGAGAAGCAAAGGGAGCTGAAGGTTTTTGTGGACTCTGGGGCAGCTGGTAATTTCCTGAACTTGGGGACCACCCACTGGCTCAACGTAGTGCTGCGAGATTTCAGCCCATCCATGCCTGCAACCACCTTGAACAGCCGGTCCCGCAACAGATGAGGTTTGAGGATCCCATGGAGGACATTAGTTTCTACATCATTGACACACCACTCATACCTCTGATCCTCAGACACCCTTGCCTGCCCCGGCATTACCCTTCCATGAACTGGAAGGAAGGGAAAATCATTGCTTGGTCCAGTCATTGTAATAGGGTATGTTTACAGCATGGGGATCCGACCACAAGCCTCACCTGAGACTATTAACCAGCAAGGGGGAAAACTTCAGTGCAAGTTAACCTGAAGCTCCTGGAGACCTAGTCCTGCCCTCAAAGACTGACAAGTCAGTGCTGGCCAATGGGACTGTGTGAGTCCTGACCCTGCCTAGCTGGGGGCACGAGGGAATCTGTAGTTCAGGGAAAGACCTCTAAACGCAGACCCCTGGAGCCTGATCCCGGGGGTGCAAGGACCATCTGTACCATCTCGTTGCCATCACCTGAGGATGCGGACGAAGATTTCAATTCTGATTCAACTGCTGGTTCAACAATGGAGTCTAGTGAACCTCGGGAGGACCCTGAGGTCTGTCGAATCATCCTGCCAACTAAGAAGCTTCAGGAGTCATCCTTAAAGGAATATTCCAGGTGTTGCAAGTTCCTCAGAACATTCCTTCAAGGACGACTTCAGAAAGGGAAAGGCCTTGACTCTCACTGCATCAATCCTGCAACCGTTCTATTGACCTACTTGTCCTCCACGGGGTCGATTATATGCACTCTTGGACCTAGAGGGAAGTGCAATGGAAAAATATATAAAGGAGGCTCTTGCTATGGGTTTCATTTGGCCCTCCAAAGCACCAACCACTGCAAGCTTCTTCTTTGTACCGAATTGATTATAGAGGGTTGAACTGCAAAACGGTCAAAAGTTGTATACCTCCCACTCATGAACACTGCCTTCGAGATTCTCCAAGGGGTAAGAGTAGTCACGAAGCTAGACTTGCAGTGCGTACAATCTAGTCTGCATAAAGGTGGATGATGAGTGGAGTACTGCATTCAATACACCGATGGGGCACTACGAGCACTTGGCTTTGCCTTTCTGTCTGGTGGACACTTCAGCAGTTTTTCAGGCCTTTATACTCCCACAAGTACACCTTTGTCCACTTGGATGATATCCTAATCTTCCTAGAGTCCATAGAGAAGCACATTACTCATATCAGGGACATTTTAGACCAATGGATTTTATGCTAATCTGGAGAAGTCTGAAATTCATGTGACAACCATTTCATTTTTGGCGTTCATCATCTCCAATGGCAATCTAATGGTGGACTCTACCAAGATCCAGGCAGTCAGAGATTGTCCACAGGCACCCAGTGTCGAACAAGTCCAATGATTCCTGGTATTTGCTAACTTCTACTGGATGTAACTAACCATGGGCCCTTTTGTCTGGACTACCGAAGAGGAGGCTGCTTTTGCAAAGCTCAAACAATGGTTCACATCAGCTCTCATCTTGGTTTCACCTAATCCAGTTCTTCCCTTCATCACTGAGGTGGACGCCTCAGATGTTGGAGAGGGTGCAGGGTTGTCTCAACAGCCATCTTCAGAGAGTAACCTGCACTTGTGTGCATTTTTCTCCAGGCTTCTACCGCTGGCAAAGAGAATCTATGGCATTGGGAATCGGGTGCTACTTGCAGCTAAGTTGGCCTTGGAGGAATGGTGTTACAGGCTTGAGGGGGCCAAGAACCCTTTTATTGACTGGACAGACCACAAGAACCTGGCTTATATACAAGAGGCCAAGAGACTGAATTCCCGGCAGGGCATGTGGTTTCTTACTTTTAACTATTTTAATTTTGTCCTAACCTTTGACTGGGGTCAAAGAACCAGAAACGTGACACCTTGTTTTGTCAGTTCGATGAACCTGAAAGAGGTGAGCAGCCTCCCACTATTTTTGCCCCAGACCAAGGTGATAGCCCCAATTGGGGAATCGGCAAACTTGTTCACAAGTCTCAGGTGCAAGGGGTGGGTGTTTCTGAGAACGGTCCATCAGGGTGTCTGTTTGTCTCAGGTTCTGGCAGGCCACAGGGGACATTCACTGAGAATGACCGCTCATCCAGGAATTGCCAGAACCTTCAAATTCCCCAGAGAAGGTAGTGGTGGCCTGGAATGGTGAAGGATGTTTGACAATTCATGTAGGCATGCGAGGTGTGCGCTCAGAAGAAGGAGCCCCATACCCAACCTCAAGGGTTCCTCCACCCTCTACCAGTTCCAGTCGAACCATGGGCGCACATCTCTATGGACCTTGTCATGGGTCTTCAGCCATCCAAAGGGAAGATGGTCATCACGCTAATTGATGATCGTTTTTCGAAGGCCTGTAAACTCATTGGTTGGATGAGCTACCATCTGAGGTGGAGATGGCTGGGATCGTCTTGAATGAGGTCTTCAGGATCCATGGATTCTAGTTCTGCCTTCTAGATTTTGAATTCCTTTCCCTGTGAAACAAACTTTGTGCTTTTGCCCTGTCACTGTCCCTTATAATTTTATACACCTCCTAAAAATCTTCTATACTTCAGTAAACGAAGACTCAGCCTGCCCAACCTCTCCCTATAACCTAGGTCCTCAAATCCTAATAATATTCCCCTAAATCTTCTTTGCACTTTTTCCAGGTTAATAACATCCTTTCTACAACAGTGTGACGAAAATTCTAAGCAATCCACCAAGCGCAGACTCAGCAGCAACAATGGAGTTCTGCCTGTAGTCCAGAGCTAGTAATGACAGTAGAATAGAGGGCTATGGGTAACCTTGGTTAATTTCTAAAGTAAGTTCATGTTCGGCACAGCATTGTGGGCCCGAGGGGCTGAATTGTGTTGTAGGTTTTCTATGTTTCTATAAATACCTTTCTTCAGCAGACAGTAGTAAACAAGATGAATTTTAACAGTGATCCATTTGGTTCATGCTTAGATGTATTCAATTAATAATTATTTATTATTATCAACTAATTAATTGATTTTATTAACATAAGCGGCTCTATAACTGAGAGAAGCACGACTTGAAATTTCCATTGCTAACAATGACGTTGCCAGAGGTTGCTGCAACCTTTTTAAGGTTGTTGTTGCTATAACCCAGGAGGTTCTGTATAACAATTACCTGGGACCTGAAAGAAAGACTAAAAGCCAATGCT
The DNA here is from genome assembly GCF_048418815.1 of Hemitrygon akajei. Taxonomy (NCBI): domain Eukaryota; kingdom Metazoa; phylum Chordata; class Chondrichthyes; order Myliobatiformes; family Dasyatidae; genus Hemitrygon; species Hemitrygon akajei. Next base: position 1,617,999 of record NC_133137.1, on the reverse strand, counting down.
TAACTGATGTATGTGATGGATTGAGAGGTAAAAAAAAATCTATACTATGGAACTGCGCAAGCTGCTTTCATCAGTCAAAGTGAAGGGGAACTTGAACAGCAAACACAATGTCGGCTGCACAACACATCAGTGAAACTTGTTCTCCCAGTGCCTTGACAGGCATGGGTTGAGGCCCAGGAAATAAGCCCAAGGTTTGAAAACTAATTTCTATTCAGCATCTAAGTGATCGGTAAGCCAGAGAGTAGCAAGCAGCGTGGGAGATCTTTATCAAGCCACCTAAACATTAATCATCCTCTGGCAGGTAATAGGAACGTGGCTATACTTGCGTTGCGGCCAAGTGTATGGTGTGGGTGGGGGGGGGGGGGGTACGGTGACCAGGACATACTTCACCACAGAGAGACTTCAGGGGCTAATTTCAGAACAGAGGTGGTGCCCAGTTGTGCATTTTAAACATTCTCACAGCCAACAAAAGCCATGCTTTTGAAAGGAAAATATCGAAAGAACTGTGCAGCAAGGCACACAGTGAGGCTCTTAATCATAACCCAGTTAACTGTATTAGCAGTGTAAGTATGGCAGGTAAGACTTTGCCTTGTATTAACTGAAGATGTGACGTGCACAGCAAGAGAATCAGATAAGAGTTAATTTCTCTCCTTAACATACAATATAGAACAGTACAGCACAATAAGGCCCTTCAGTCCACAATGTTGTGCCAACCCTTTCACCTGCTCTAAGATCAATCTTACTCTTTCCTCCATATTACTCTGCATTTTTATATCATCCATGAGCCTACCTGAGTCTCTTAAATGCCCCTAATGTATCTGCCTCTACCACCACCCCTGGCAATGCATACTATGCAACCACCTCTGACAGATCCCCTCATACTTTCCTCCAATCATCTTAAAATAATACCCTCTCATATTAGCCATTTCTGCCCTGGGAAATGAAGCCTCTGGTTGGCACTCTATCCATGCATCTTACATCTTGCACAACCTCTCTCAAACCCTCACACCTCCTTTGCTCCAAAGAGAAAAGCCCTTGTTGTAATGTGAGTATTATTAAAAGTAAGTTAACACTAATCGGGAAGATGTTGGTAGCAAGAGGTGGGATCCGGGGTTGGCGGGGTCTTTACTTCCGCTCTTTTTACTCCCAGTATGCATTGTATATAGTTCCTCCACCCATGCCGCACGAGGTACCTGGAAGCCTCTGTATTGTAAATATCATTTGCTGTCCCAGATAGAAGTGTTCTTTTGGCAAGTGGTCTTTTTGTAAAGTAGAAGTTACCACATATTTTTGGTGACGCGGTAAACTGGTTTTGTGGACGGGTCAGAGTGTTTCGATCAGGAGCTGTGAGCGGGCGAGGAGCCTTGTGTTCGGATGGCTACATTCAGAACGGTCGGTGTGTTCGGCGAGCAAATCGAGGAATGGCCGGAGTACGAGGAAAGGTTGGGCCACTTTTTCTGTGCTAATGGAATTACTGAGGAGGCTAAGAAGTGCTCTATTCTCCTGAGTGTGTGTGGGGCACGGATGTACAAGCTGATACAGAACTTAGCTACGCTGTGGAAACCGGGAGAAATTCCATACGATGAACTGGTCAAACTCGTGGGGAACCACCACAATCCAAAGCCTTCAGTTATAGTTCAACGGTTCAAGTTTCACAGCCATGTCCGGAAGCCAGGTCAGTCTGTGGGCGATTTTGTGGCCGAGCTTCGGCAGCTGGCGGAGCATTGCAGTTTCGGAGCCGTGTTGGATGACATGCTCCGTGATAGATTAGTATGCGGCATTAATAATGCTGCCATACAACGCCGCTTGTTGGGGGAAACCCCACCGTTGACTTTCAAGAAAGCCCTAGACGTTGCTCGTGGCATGGAGTTGGCTGCTAATAATGCCAAGGATATACAGAAAGGATATGGGGGGGTCGCAGTCAATGGCAGTGCTCCAAGTCAGCAGGGAGACTGGTAAACAGGCAAAGCGGGTGAAATGTTTTCGGTGTAGAGGAACACACTATGCAAATGTTTGTAAATTCTAAGATACTGTCTGCCATGTTTGTAGCAAGAAGGGACATTTCATTAAAAAGTGCAGGGGCATAAAGGGTAAGGTTAAGCCTGGGCAGGGGAAAGCTCAACAGACTCAGGCAGCCACACACCACCTAGGAGAAGCAGACGGAGAGGCAGCGTGTGCCTACAACATGTTTGGGGTGGAAACGGATGAGGGACCACCTGACCCATATTATGCCACAGTCACTGTCAAGGGAAAGGACATTAAGTTTGAGATTGATTCAGGGGCTACTGCATCAGTCATTAGTGAAGAGACCTACAGGAGGACATGGGGATCCAACCTGCCTCCCATCAGACCATCTAATCTCTAACTCAGGACCTATACGGGGCAGCCCATACCTCATTTAGGGGTGATATATGTGGATATTTTGGCCGGGGGCCAGAGGGCTGAAGCCAGGCTGGTGATAGCTAAGGGCAGTGGGCCCAGTCTTTTGGGCCGCAATTGGCTTTGCAAAATCCAGCTCAACTGGCATGAAATTAAGTATGCACGCACAACGGAGGACATTCTGCAGCGGTATAGTGACGTTTTCAGGGACGAGCTGGGCACACTGAAGGACGTGACTATGTTGACCCTGAGGCCACACCACGTTTTTTTAAGCCCAGGTCGGTGCCCTTTGCCATGAAAGGCAAAGTCGAGGAGGAGCTGGAACATTTACAGGGGCTGGGCATCATTGAGCCCGTCCAGTTTTCAAGGTGGGCAGCTCCTATTGTTCCAGTTTTGAAGGCGGATAAAACGGTGAGGATATGTGGGGACTACAAGCTTACGGTGAATCAGGTCTCTAAGCTGGAGGAGTACCCATTGCCACGGGTGGATGACCTGTTTGCGACCCTGTCAGGGGGTAAACTGTTTACAAAGCTGGACATGAGCCACGCCTACCAACAGCTGCTGCTCGACGAGGATTCAAAGGAGTACATCACAATCAATACGCACAAGGGATTATTCAAATACAATCGCCTGGTGTTTGGAGTGGCGTCTAGCCCCACCATTTTCCAAAGAACAATGGACTCTTTGCTGCAGGGGATTCCGCACGTAGCAGTGTATCTTGATGATATTTTGATCATGGCAGCCAAGGAGGGGGAGCATCTGGCTAATTTAGAACAGGTGCTGAAGAGACTCTCAGATGCAGGGCTGCGGTTGAAACACGGAAAATGTGTGTTCCTGGCTCCGAGTGTGACCTACCTGGGACACAAGGTTACAGCTGAGGGGCTTTGCCCAGTGGAGGAGAAAGTGAGAGCTATTAAGGCGGCCCCAAGCCCCTAGAGCGTCACTGAACTCAGATCATTTTTGGGCATTGTGAATTATTATGGCAAGTTTCTTCTGGACCTCTCAAAGGTTTTGGCCCCACTGTATAAGCTGCTTCACAATGACACTAAGTGGTGGTGGGGTGAAGAGCAGGAGGAAGCTTTCAAGAAAGTGAAGGAACTCCTCCACTCAGTGAAGCTGCTCGTTCACTATGACCCAGACAAGGAGATCACCCTTTCATGCGACGCTTCGCCCTATGGCATATATGTCAAATTCAAGGCCCGCGGGCCAAATCCGGCCCACGGTGGAATTATCTTTGGCCCGCGAGATAATATCTAATTACTATTAAAGCTGGCCCCAGTAATCGAAGCGCCTATGGCGTATGATATGGCTAATGCTGAGTTTATTCAGGTACCAGGTTTTCAGGGTTTTTAGTGTTTATTCGGCAGTCTTCTTCATAAGAAACGGAATTTGTAAAGTGAAACACTTTGTAGTTATAGCAGAGACTGAGACACATGAGAGCAGGCTGAAAAAACAGAGGCAACGAATGCTGCGTTTGCACGCGTCCGACTGATCCGGCCTGCATGAAGTTGCATTTTGCTCAATCCGGCCCGTGACCTAAAATCAGTTTGACACCCCTGCCCTATGGAGACGGGGCAGTTCTCTCACACGTAATGGAGGACCGTTCAGAGAAGCCTATTGGTTTTGCTTCACGTACCCTGATGGCTGCTGAGAAGGGATATTCACAGCTAGACAAAGAAGGTCTGGCCATTGTTTTTGCAGTCAAATGTTTTCATCAGTACCTCTATGGATGTGCATTCACAATTTATACGGACAATAAACCACTGATGAGCCTTTTTAGGGAGACCAGATGCATCCCACCGCTAGCCTCAGCCAGGATACAGCGTTGGGCTCTCACATTGTCAGCCTACCAGTATACTATCGTGTACAGAGCGGGTGGGGATAATGCAAATGCTGAGTCGACTCCCTTTACCTGAGACGCCTGTTACTACATATATGCCTCCAGAGACTGTGTTTTCATTGCAGAGGCTGTCCACGACACCTGTAAAGGCGACCCAGATCAAGCAATGGACAGAGAGGGACTCAGTCCTGTCTCAAATCAAGACTTTTCTTTTACAAGGTTGGCCCAGAGTTGTGGAAGGAGAGGAACTGAGGCCTTATGCCAAACGCAAGACCAAACTGAGTCTGCAGGATGGTTGCATTTTCTGGGGGGCAAGGGTCACTGTGCCTCCCCCTGGCCATTCACAGATTGTGGAGGAAATTCATGAGACTCACCCAGGGGTGTCTCGAATGAAAAGCTTTGCAAGATCCTATGTCTGGTGGCCAAGAATGGAGCAGGATCTGGAGAACAAGGTAAAATCATGCACGCAATGTCAGACCAATCAGAACATGCCACCACCAGCTCCTTTGCACCCATGGGAGTGGCTTTCTACCCCTGGTCTAGGCTACATTTGGACTTTGCTGGCCCCTTTATGGGACAGATGTTTCTTATAATGGTAGATGCGCACTCCAAATGGATCGAAGCTCACATCATGAGCAACATCACAGCCCCCTCAACCATAGACGAACTCGGGCAAGTGTTTGCAGTCCACGGGTTGCCTGACACTCTGGTCACTGATAATGGCCCGACGTTCACCAGCGAGCTGTTTGGTGAGTTCATGCGACAGAATGGCATTCGTCACAGTCGGACGGCCCCTTTCCACCCAGCCTCAAATGGTTTGGCTGAGTGGGCTGTTCAGACAGTGAAGGAAGGCCTGAAGCGGATGACAGGGGACTCTCTTAGTAGCCGGCTGTGGTAAACTATGTATACCTGTCTGGACACACCCCTCTGCTGACTGCTCCTGTGCTCCTCCCACAGACCCCTGTATAAAGGCTCCTCCCTCAGTCTCCGGGATGTTGTGCTCCCTTTTGCTGCTAATAAGAGCCTATTGTTCACTTCCCGTCTCCGAGAGTTATTGATGGTGCATCAATTTTATTAGCAGCAATTTTAAAACATAGAGAGCATTTTACGACCCGACAGATTGGATCTCGACCCTCAATCCCAGGAAGCTGGAGACGCTTTCGAACTCTGGCTAGCATGCTCCGTATCGTACCTGGAGGAGATTCATGTGACCGACTCTGCCACGATGCGCAGGGTTCTCCTCTCCAGAGTCAGTGCAAGGGTTACTCCATGATCAGGGACCAAATGGACTACCAGGGTGCGATGGATGCCCTCAAAATGCAATACCGGTGGCCGGTGAACACCGTCTACGCAAGACAACGCTTAGCGACACGGCGGCAGTGGGCCGGAGAGTCGAGCGATGAGTTTGTCTGGGCCCTACAGACACTCGTGCAGGCCTGCAACTGCAGGGGACTGACGGCGGAACAGCATGCAGAGCTGCTAGTAAGAGACGCCTTCGTTACGGGGATCAGGGCAGTGTACGTGCGCCAGCGGCTGCTGGAACACGCCGATCTTACCTTACATTTTGGCGATCGAGCTGGCCGACACGCTGGAGGCCTCTCTGCATGATGCTGACGCTGTCCAGGCGTGCGATCTCCCGCTGGCCCCATGGACGCTGCAGACCCCGCAACCCGCTGGCGAATCGACCACGGCTGCTGCCAGTCGCGAGTCCGTGAAGTCACCGCAACCCACCGGCGAGTTGACCATGGCTGCTGCCAGTCACAAGTCTGCGCAGTGCTACTTCTGCGGACTTGAAAAGCACCCCCGAAAATGCTGCACAGCCTGAGAAGCTATCTGCACCAGCTGTGGCAAGAAGGGCTACTTCGTCAAGGCCTGTAAGTCCAAACCAAGAGCGGGGTCGAGCAGCGCCGCGTGTGAGGCATGGGGGTGGCCATCTTGGTCGCCGCCATCTTGCCTGCCCGCCGCGTGCGAGGCATGGGGGCGGCCATCTTTGTTGGGGCCACCTCGCCCCGCCTCTGACCCACGGGTGCTTACCGGGCACCAAGACACCGATTCAACTCTGGCCTCCATGACCCTCGACCAAAGCGCTCCACACCAGTTTGCAAGGTCAATGATGGATATCCTGGTGGAGGGGCACAGGATGAGCTGCCTGTTTGACACGGGCAGCACTGAGAGTTTTATTCACCCGGACATGAAGGCAAAAGTGGAGAGAAAGCAGGAAAAGCAGAAGGAGGGACATGATCAACATGCGCGAGACAGACAGTTAGAACCGGATGACAATGTCATGGGAGAAACAATCAGCAATGGCTACCTGGGGTTATTCCTGAGCAGAGTGGTCCAGTCTCCTATGTTGTTAAGCTGACTGATGGGCGTGTTTTCTGCAGACATCAGGACCATGTGCACCTGCGTCATGATTCCGGCTCAGAGGTAGACAGTTCCATGGAGTTTCCAATGGTGAGTCAGACTACTGGGGAGGCATGTCCACCAGTGACTTTGCTAGAGGGAGACACACTGGCAGAGGGGGCAGAGTCCCCTGAAGAGGATGGACATTCTCACGCGGACACACAGTCCCCTCTCGTGTCCCCAGCACTAGATCCACCCAAAACATCCACACCAGCGGTGCCTGCTGGGTACCAGGGGTAGTGCGTAGATCACAGCACCCTCGCAAACCTCCTGACAGACTGAATCTTTGATTGGATAGTTTCTCTTGTTGTTAGATTGAATGTTGAATTTGCCATGTTTTTTTTTTACGTGTTTTTGTATTGGTAACCTGTTGCTAATGATACCACTGTTTTTATTTCCCAGTTCTTCTATATTTGGGGAACGTTGGATTTTAAAGAGGGAGAAGTGTTGTGTAATGAAGTAATGTGAGTATTATTAAAAGTAAGTTAATACTAATTGGGAAGATGTTGGTAGCAAGAGGCGGGATCCGGGGTTGGCGGGGTCTTTACTTCCGCTCTTTTTACTCCCGGTATGCATTGTATATAGTTCCTCCACCCATGCCGCACGAGGTACCTGGAAGCCTCTGGATTGTAAATATCATTTGCTGTCCCAGATAAAGATGCTCTTTTGGCCATCAAGTTGTCGAGTGGTCTTTTTGTAAAGTAGAAGTTACCACAGCCCTAGCTTGCTCAACCTTTCCTCATATGATGTCTTCTCTAATCCAGGCAGCATCCTGGTAAATCTCCTCTGCACCCTCTCTAATCCAGGCAGCATCCTGGTCAATCTCCTCTGCACCCTCTCTAATCCAGGCAGCATCCTGGTAAATCTCCTCTGCACCCTCTCTAATCCAGGCAGCATCCTAGTCAATCTCCTCTGCACACTCTCTAATCCAGGCAGCATCCTGGTAAATCTCCTCTGCACACTCTCTAATCCAGGCAGCATCCTGGTAAATCTCCTCTGCACCCTCTCTAATCCAGGCAGCATCCTGGTCAATCTCCTCTGCACCCTCTCTAATCCAGGCAGCATCCTGGTAAATCTCCTCTGCACCCTCTCTAATCCAGGCAGCATCCTAGTCAATCTCCTCTGCACACTCTCTAATCCAGGCAGCATCCTGGTAAATCTCCTCTGCACCCTCTCTAATCCAGGCAGCATCCTGGTAAATCTCCTCTGCACCCTCTCTAATCCAGGCAGCATCCTGGTAAATCTCCTCTGCACCCTCTCTAATCCAGGCAGCATCCTAGTCAATCTCCTCTGCACACTCTCTAATCCAGGCAGCATCCTGGTAAATCTCCTCTGCACCCTCTCTAATCCAGGCAGCATCCTGGTAAATCTCCTCTGCACACTCTCTAATCCAGGCAGCATCCTGGTAAATCTCCTCTGCACCCTCTCTAATCCAGGCAGCATCCTGGTAAATCTCCTCTGCACCCTCTCTAATCCAGGCAGCATCCTGGTAAATCTCCTCTGCACCCTCTCTAAAGCTTGCACAGTCTTACTACAATGAGTAAACCAGAACTGAACACAGTATTCCTCGTGGGGTCTAACCACGGTTTTATAGAGCTGCAACGTTACCTCACGGCTTTTGAACTCAACCCCCTGACTAACGAAGGCCAACAAAAATGAAGTCCTTCCTCAACATACGCTGGAAATGCCTGGAATTATCTGCTTATTGTTGAACTTTTCTCCTTCAGCTGAGATAGCAAGTTGTGAGTTCGAGTCCCACTCATACAGACTTCAGTTCAAAACTTTTGAGTTGAAGTAGGGACCTGAAGGCGCTGCTGCTGTAAGTGAGGAGGGGGAGGCAGCCCTGGTGTCCTGGTTTCTTCCAGTAAATACTGTAATCAAAAATAGCTTTAGGACACAGCCAAGTGAAAACCAGTTGCTGCATTTGACTACAGTGAACACAGGTTACAAACACAGACATCCCGTACAGCGGAAGAATGGATTTGGTGGCTGCAGTCATCTTCTGCTGGCTTTGTCGGGGATATGTCCACATACCTTGATGGCAGGAAAGTAAGAAGCTGCAGAGGGTAGTGGACTCAGCCCAGTACAGCACAATAACTTTCTTCCCTACCATTGGTGATATCTACAGGAGGTGCTGCCTCAAGAAGGCAACATCCATCATCTCCACCAGGATTATGCCATCTCCTCACAGTAACCATCTAGCAGGAGGTACAGAAGGCTGAAGTCCCTCAGCACCAGGTTCAGGAACAGCTTCTTCCTTTAAATATTCAGCATAAGGAGGCACAAACTTAATCACTACAGTTTAGCATAATTATGACCACTTTGCACTAAAATGGACAAATTTTTAAACATGTGATTTTGTAGATGCTGAAAATCCAGAGTAACACATACAAAATGCTGGAGGACCTCAGCAGGTCAGGTAGCCTCTACTGAAATGAATAAGCAATTGACATTTTGGGCCGAGACCCTACTTCAGGACTGGAAAGGAAGGGGAAAGGTACCAGAATAAGAAGATAGTGGGAGGAGAAGGAGTACAAGCTAGAGGTGATAGGTGAAGCCAGGTGCGTGGCTGAGGAAGGATGAAGTAAGAAGCTGGGAGGTGATAGATGGAAAAGGTAAAGGACTGGAGAAGAAGGAATCTGACCGGAGAGGAAAGTAGACCATGGGAGAAATGGAAAGAAAGATGTAAGGAGGTGGGGCAGAATGGGAAATTGAAGAAAAGGGAAGGGAGAGGGGGAGAAATTACTGGAATGTGGATAATTCGATGTTCATACCATCAGTTTGGAGGCTACCCTGAAGGAATATATGTTGTTGCTCCTCCAACCTGAGTGTGGCTTCAACGAGGCCATGGACTGACATGTCAGAAGGGGAATGGGGATAGGAATTAAAATGGCTGGCCACCGGGAAATCCTGCTTTTTGCGAATGGAGTGAAGATTCTCAGCAAAGTGGTCAACCAATCTACATCTGGTCTCACCAATATAGAGGAGGCCGCATCAGGAGCACCGGATACAGTATATGACCCAAATATTCGCAAGTGAAATGCTGCCTCACCTGGAAGGACTGTTTGGAGGACAGAATGGAGGTGAGGGAGGAGGTGAATGGGCAGGTGTACCACTTCTCCTGCTCATAGGGAGTGCCAGGAAAGAGATAAGTGGGAAATGATGAATGGACAGGTATGGAAAGGAATCACAGAGGGAACAATTTCTGTGGAAAGCAGAGAGGGTAGAGGTAAAGATGTGTTTTGTAGTAGGGTTCCATTGATGTTGGCAAAAGTTGCTAAGAAGTTGTGGATAAATTTTGAGTTTAATAGTTCTGCTCTGCGTTGTAAAAGTTGTGCATATTTTCCGCTTGCTTGATGTTTTTCTTGTGAATGCTGCTTATAGAATGCTATGTGGCTGAGATGTTTTTCATTGTATTTGTGCATGTGACAATAAACTCAACTTTGACTTTGAGTTCTCTGTTCTTCTGCTTGAGCTGCAACAATCAGAATCAGTTTATTATCACTGACTTATGTCATCATATTTGTTGTTTTGCAGCAGCTGTACAGTGCAATGCATAAAATACTATAAATTACAATAGGATGCATAGTTCCTATTTATTTCTATAAAATTAAATACATAATTCAACAGAAAGGGAAAACAGCAAGGTAGTGTTCACATCCATTCATTGTCTGATGGCATATGGGAAAAAACTGTTTTTAAAATGTTGAGTGTGTGTCTTCAGGCCCTTGAACCTCCTCTCTGATGGTGCTAATGAAAGGAGAACACGTCTCGTGTGCTAGAACACCCAAAGGGACAGGTTGGCCCAAGCAGTGGGAGCACTGAGCACACTGACTTGCTCACTCAGTGAGTCAGTGAGACCAAACAGTGGCCACTCTTCCTGTTCCTGCTCACTCTCCTGTCATCGCTGTTTCTGCCATCTGCCCCCACCCACTGTTTCTCTTTATTTCTGACTTACACACAGTCTGGATTACAAATAGTGAACACAGGATACAAAACAACCCACAGAGAGTGCTAGAGGGACTCAGCAGTTCAGGCAGTGTCTGTAGAAACGAATAAAAGCTGGTGGGGGGGGGGGGGAGAAAGGGTGTGAAAGTGCTTCAAGGTAGTGCATTTCACTGATGATGTTTTGTAGTAACTAAACCTAATCTTTGTCTTCATTTTAATCTCTTAATCTTAACCATTCAATTCTCCAGCTCCTGGTAAACTTCTCTCACTCTGACTCTTTTCTCTCTGCTCCTGATCTACTTAGTTCCACCTACCCTCACCCCAGGCTTCCCTACACCTTATTTCTTTCCCCTCCACTTATTCCATCTGCCCATCACCCACATGCTCCTCCCACTGGTTCCCTCCCCCATTCCCATCTGCCCTCTCCACCTCCATTATTTGGTTCCATGCTCCACTTTTCTCTCCTATGAGATTCAATTATCTTTAGCCCTGTGTTACTTCCTCCTATCATCTCCCAACCTTAGTCACTATTTTGGGTCTCGACCCAAAATGTCAACCATCCACTTTCTTTCCATAGATGCTGCCTGACCTACTGAGCTCCACCTGCACCTTGTCCGTAGTTATTAATCAAGTTGACCATTAAGCAATTCCATTGTTAAAAAGAGCCATCGATTTGCACAAAGCTCTTTAAGATGAGAGTCTGCCACCTTCTTCTTGTTTATTCCTATTTATAACTTCTGTTCCACACTAACATGCTTGAATGAACTCTCCTTTGAAATGGCTTAAAATCTAATCAATTGCAAAGTAGAGGACAACATCAACTCTTCTTAAAAATGCCAAGTATGATATTAAGCATCTCTGTGTTGTGCTCCAGTCTTAAATTGAGTCTATTAGAACCAAATTTCAAAATGAAGTGCAGTGCCATATTTCGTACTGAGCGCTGTTGACTGATAGTGAACTTCTGGATGTGAATCAGGTCAAGATCTACAATTGTTTTGCAGGAAGAGTTTGGTAGTAAATGAGTGAGTACTTATTCTAAAGGTTCATGGTGATAGGAATGTAGTTAATCACTTAGAGACCAGAGAAGTGGTGTAACATATGCATCTTGTAGATTTCACTCTCTCCAGCTACAGTACCTGTCTCTGCATTTATCATACATTTCATGTACTTAGAAAAAGTATGATTTCTTCCTCTTTTTGAAATTGCGATAATATATTCCTTATTTTGTATTTATAGATCTAGGCTCACTTTGAATTTCACAAAGGAATGAGTTGGACAAGCAATGTCAGGGGTGTGTAAAAATAGCTACCTTTTCATCAGGACTGCAAATGAGATTTGAAATGCAGAATTCTGAGGCAGTTTCTCTGAATTGAGGAGTGACTAATCAGCAAAGGACAGTGCATAAGAAGAGCAACCTTTCAGTCAGGCCGGCCTTCAAGGTTTAAAAAACAGAGCTTTGCTGCAATTTTCTTTGAGTGGACGAGCAATGTTAGGAGTGCGTAAAAAGAACTACATTTTCATCAATATTGTGATTGAGATTTTAAAGGCAGAGTTTTGTGACAGTTTTTCTGAGTTGAGCAGTGACCAATCAGAAAGAGGGGTTCATTAGAAAGGACCAATAAAAATAATGCAATTGCAAGCAGAGCAGCTATTCTTTTGGAGTGTGCCAGTGTTTAGAGTAGCTTTGGCGCAGCAGGCTTGGCTTGGCTTGGCTTGGCTTGGCTTGGCTTGGCTTGGGTGAGGTAAAATCTCTTGTAAGTTACTTTCTCTCTGTTCTTATTTGTTCATTCCTTGTCTGTTAGAGCATAGTAGTTGAGTGAAGATGGCTCCAGGCAGGGTCAGTGTTTTGTACTCTGTGTGGGATGTGGGAAGTCTGGGGGCCTCAAGTGCCCCAGATAAACACATCTGCACCAGGTGCACTGAGTTGCAGATCCTAAGGGAATGTATTAAGAAACTGGAGCTGCAGCTAGATAACCTTCTGCTCATATAACAGAATGCAAAGGTGATAGACAGAAGCTACATGAAGGTAGTCACTCCTAGGTTGCAGAAGACAGGTAACTGACAGGGTGACTGTCAGTAGAAAGAAGGGGAATTCACAACTAATGTAGAATACACCTGTGGCCATTCCCCTCAATAATAAGTATTCAACTTTAGAAACCATTGATGGGAGCAACCTATTGGGGGAGCAACAGCGACTGGGTCTCTAGTACTAGATCTGGTGCTCTGGCTCAGAAGAGCAGAGAGATGAAGAGGACTGTAGTGTTGAAAGGAAATTCTTCAGTCAGAGGAACAGAGATGAGGTTCTGTGGGTGTGATAGAGACATCTGGATGGTATGATGCCTCTCTGGTGCCAGGGTTAAGGATGTCTCAGATCAGACCAATTTCATTCTCAAGGACGAGGGTGAGCAGCCAGATGACTTGGTGCATAACTGTACCAATGATAAATAAATACATAAATAATACTGAGAACCAGAGTTGTAGAGCCCATCAAAATCCAGTATTAAGGTCAGTGTAGATATGCATGTTGGTTCAGGAGTCTGAATATCTGTTGTGTGCCTGGAGACCTGGGATCTTCACGATCTTCAGGCACAGAGCTCGAAAAAAGTGAAGTAATGGACTTTTAACATCATAAACCAGCAAGTTGTTTGTTATGAAAACACAAAATGCTGGCAGAACTCAGCAGGCCAGACAGCATCTATGGGAGGAGGTAGTGACGACGTTTTGGGCCGAAACTCTTCATCAAGTTATTTGTTATGTCTCCCTGCTCGCTGGGAAAACGGAGACACAATTTCCTCTCTTATTAGCGAGAGAGTGGTATGTCAAGTACCAGGTGAAATGCAAAGTCTTTGGGTAACTGTAAGTCTGTCTTTGTTATTGCTTTGCTCACACTCGAGTGCTCAGTGGTGGTGCCAATGCTTGCTTTTTTTTGCCAGTGGGGAAGGGGAGATTGTTGCTTGCTGACACTTACATGTGGGAGGGGGAGCTTGGGGGGAGGACTTTGGGGTTCTAACTGTTGTTCATTCTTTGGGGTACTCCTCTGTCTTTGTGGATGGTTGCGAAGAAAAAGGATTTCAGGTTGTATATTGTATACATTTCTCTGACATTAAGTTGTACTTTTGGACCTCTTTGTACCTTTGAACCTTTGGTGTTTGAAGGAGTAACTGAGTTAACAAGTGTCACCTTTCTCAAGTCAGGAACCTGATGCAACCCTGGTGAGACTATAAATCCATAAAATATAGGAGCGGAATTAAGCCATTTTGCTCATTAAGTCTGCTCTGCCATTTCATTATGGCTGAACCATTTTTCCTCTCAGCCCCAATCTCCTGCCTTCTCCCAGTATTCCTTCATGTCCTGACCAATCAAGAATCTATTCATCTCTGTCTTAAATAGACATAAAGACTTGGCTTCCACAGCTGCCTGTGGCAAGGAATTCCACAAATTCACCACTCCCTGGCTAAAGCAATTCCTCCTCATCTCCGTTCTTAGATGCCCCTATATTCTGAGGCTGTGTCCTCTGGTCTTAGACTCTCCCACCACAGGAAACATCCTCTCCACATCTACCCTATCAAGGCTTTTCAGCATTCAATAGGTTTCAATGAGGTCACCCCTCATTCTTCTGAATTCTAGTGAATTCAGGCCCAGAGCCATCAAATGTATTTCATAGGACAAACTATTCAATACTGGAATTATTTTTGTGAACTGTCTTTGAACCCTCTCCAGTTTCATCACATCCATTCTAAGATAAGGAGTACATATCTGCTTACAATATTCCAGTGTATTATTAAGTCTTGATATTACATCCTGGCTTTTATATTCTAGTCCTCTTGAATTGAAAACTAGCATCGTATTGGCCTTCCCCACCACAGACACAACTGCAAATTAACCTTTAGGGAATCCTGCGCAAAGACTCCCAAATCCCTTTGCACCTCAGATTTTTGAATTTTCTCTCCATTTAGAAAGTAGTCAACCCTTCTTATTTCTTCAATCAAAGTACATGACCATACACTTTCAAACACATATTCCATCTGGGACTTTGCCAATTTTCTCCTAATCTGTCCAAGTTCTTCTGTAGCCTCTCTACTTCCTCAATACTATCTTTGCATCATCTGCAAATTTTGCAGCAAAAACTTCAACTTCTTCATCCAAGCCATTGACATATAATGTAAAAAGGATCGGTCCCAACACAGACCCCTGTGGAACACCACTAGTCATTTCAGTCAGCCAGAAAAGGCTCCCTTTATTCCTACTCTTTGCCTCCTGCAATCAGCCACTGGTTTATCCATGCTAGAATCTTTCCTGTAATACCATAGGCTCGTATCTTGTTAAGCAGCCTCATTGATGGCACCTTGTCAAAGGCCTTCTGAAAATCCTCAACCATAAATAGTCTATAATTTCCTTTCAACTGCCACTCTCCTTTCTTGAAGAGTTGTGTGACATTTGCAAATTTCCAGTCTGCCAGAACCATTCCAGATCTAGTGATTCTTGAAAGATCATTACTAATGCCTCCACAGTCTCATCAGCCACCTCTTTCAGAACCCTGAACTCCATCTGGTTCAGGTGACTTATCTAATTTTAGACCCTTCTACGCCAAAATGCTGACTTTGAGATTCGCCAAGGGGCAAGGGTATTCACAAAGCTAGACTTGCTGAGTGTGTACAGCCTGGTCCACATAAAGGAGAATGATGAGTGAAACAATTCACAGATTACCCTAAGAGTATAATTTCATGTCTGGTCATCCCAGATTTGGAAGGATTTGGAAACTTTAGCGAGGGTGCAGAGGATAGATACCAGACTAGGATGCTGCGCACAAGGGCTTTATTCTTTAGAGCGATGGAGGATGAGAGGCAGTTGGATAGAGGTGCATCAATTATGAGAGAAATAGATAGACTGGACAGCCAGCACCTTTTTTCCAGGGCAATGATGGTCAATATCAGAGGGCATCTATTTAAGATGAGTGGATATCAGAGCTAAGTTTTCTTTTAGAGATTGGTAGGTTCCTAAAACGCACTGCCAGGGATTCTGGTAGAGATCGCTACAACAGGGACATTTAAAAGACTCATAGTTTGGCACAAGGATGTAAGAAAGATGGAAGTCTATAGGCTATGTAGGATAGAAGTGTTTGATTGATCGTGCAGTAAGCTTATATTGGTTAGGACAACTTTGTGGGCCAAAGGCTTGTACTATGCTGTACTGTTCTGCATAGACATCCTTCATAGAAGGCAGAGAGTATCAACTATCATCAGTACCTGGTGCGACAACGTTTCAATAGTCATATCACATTGGTACTTTTAGAAGTGTACTCATTATTTTATGCACTCTAATAAATAGACAAAATGGACCAGAGAGTGGTGAATCTGTGGAATTCTTTACCACAGGCAGCTGTTGAGGCCAAGTCCTTGCGTATATTTAAGGCTGAGGTTGATAGATTCTTGATTGGTCAGGGCATGAAGGGGTACGAGGAGAAGGCAGGAGATTGGGGCTGAGAGGAAAATTGGATTAGCAATGTTGAAATGGTAGAGCAGACTGCTTCTATATCTTATGGTTTTACCTAATAAAGTGGCCATTGAGTGTATATAGAACCATAGAACCTTAGAACATTACAGCACAGAAACAGGCCTTTTGGTCCTTCTTGGCTGTGCCGAACCATTTTTCTGCCTAGTCCCACTGACCTGCACCTGGACCATATCCCTCCATTCCCCTCTTCTCCATGTACAAGTTTGTACTTGTCCAAATTTTTCTTAAATGTTGAAAGTGAGCCCACATTTACCACTTCATCTGGCAGCTCATTCCACACTCCCACCACTCTCTGTGTGAAGAAGCCCCCTCCAAATGTTCCCTTTAAACTTTTCTCCCTTCAGAGTATTTTGCTAATTACCCTACATCTGTGCTGCACACTTACTGACTTCTTTGCCATTGGAAGTGATTTCTAACTTAATATAATTTTAATCTATTATTTACTTACATTATTTCATCCAAAGCATCTCTAACTACATCTCTGTGCCTTTCATTATTGCTTTTGGGTTATTCAAGTCTCTCTGCCCTTGAAGCAGGATAATTCTGAATTGAAGTGTCAGATAGATACAGGGGAGCTATCGAGCAGTGACGTGCAGTTCACTGCCTGTTAGTGGAAACAAAATTGGAACTTTCAAAGGGGAGTTGGATAGGCTTTATGGTGGGAAAATTATTTGCAGGGCTATGGGGAAAAAGCCAGAGACGATGGCTCTTTTTTTCTCCACAAGGATCACATGCGTTGCATGGGTTCCTTTACTAGTGCAATGACTCTCAATCATTAAAAAAGGATATATTCTCATTTTTATACTACAAAATGAAAGCGTTTCATTCCTAGTGAAACTCTGCTGCATCCTTTTGCACACTTCTTCCAGTAATGGATCTCAAAAGGACGCATTTCTGGGCATGTATACATATTTCAATTTGAATTCCCAGTTGTAGATACTATACAACACAGGAGTATTTTCTTAAATAATGTGAGCAATGATTGCAATAGAGAATAACAGATTGCTTTTCATTAAAAAATTTAATTATTCATAAGTTATAACCATTGCGCTGCTAATATACTGTGAACCTGATATTAAATATGACAAGATTATACATGTTCAGATGAATCATAAATGGTGCAAGTGTCATCATTATATTTGCACCTTAATAGGACGAGAGTGCTTCCAATTCTTTTTCTGAGATAGTTTACTGTAAACCATTTTCCATAACATTTTTGATTACACTCACTAGTAATCTCCCTAGGATATATTTGCTGTGATTTATACACAATTTAATAACAATATAAATCACTATTAAAGAAAACAGGATTTAATGGGGTTTCCTTCCTTTGTGTTCTCAGCATTCATTGCAAATATTTATTACTAAATGCATTGGTACCTACATACAAGACAACACCAGTCTTCACACTAAAGAAGATCCTTTATAGTGCAAACATTGTGAGGAATTACCTATTATGTATAAATGAACTATCTTTCCAATCAAAATACTTGAGGAAAACACCTGAGAGAATGCAAAAACAGAAAGCTAACAGACCTTTATATCTGTAGTAATATACTCAGTGTCAAAGCTACCTGCAAGAACCAGAAGTCCGTCTAATGCACCAAGAGTTTCTCTACCAACAATAAAGAAAATGTGAATTCTGTAACATCTCCTATAACTGAGATATTAATATTGGTGTTTTACAGCCAATAAAGAATTTTGAAGTGTTTTGATATCCAATATTCAGTGGGAATTCCAATGATCTTTTCCACAGGACACCCATTCAGGTAGGAATAGTAGTGATTTTGACCTTGAGGTGAACTTCTGTTTTTTTTAAAGTACTTTTTTTGGACCCTATTGAAAGGGCAGGAAGGAATGTTTTAATGTTCTTTCAACGGATGCTGCCCGACCTGCTGAGTTCATCCAGCTTTTTTGTACGTCTTGATTTGACCACAGCATCTGCAGTGTACTTAATGTTTTAAGTGTTTGAGATAAAACAAAACTGATAAAAATGTTCACTTTTTATTATTGTCACAATACTGAGATAAAGTAAAAAACTTTGTTTGCCTGCCATTCAGACAGATTCCAAAAACTAAATTTGGTTTCTGCTTAGATTGTGCAAAAGGGTGTAAGACAAAATTCTGTCAGCTGGGAATGTGTGGAATGTTTTGATAATGTTCAGGAGTCCTAGTACCTAGTCTTGAGGGTAGATAATGTTGAAAACATGTTTTCCTTCAAAACCTGATGTCTCTGTCTTTAAGTTACATACGTAGGCTGAAGGTCAGAAGTAGATAAGAAGGTATAGCCTGGTAAAATGGAAAAGTACTTGGTTGTGTTTTTGAAAGGTATGAAAAGGAGCTACTTCTTTGGGCTGGAATCAGGACCAGTGCTAAGTGGCACATGACACCAGGAGGGAGGGGGAAGGGAACAGAGTGAATATGAAATATCCTCTTTCTAAGAAGCCAGGCATTATCATTAAACATTTGATCTGGTTACTTTAACATTGCCATTTTAGGCTGTGCATATATTGGCCCAGTTGTTTTCCTATATACAGAGGTGAGTAAACAAGTGTGTTTCTTTGTGGGATAACACACACACAAAATGCTGGTGGAACATAGAAACATAGAAAATAGGTGCAGGAGTAGGCCATTTGGCCCTTCGAGCCTGCACCACCATTCAGTATGATCATGGCTGATCATCCAACTCAGAACCCTGTACCTGCTTTCTCTCCATATCCCCGATCCCTTTAGCCACAAGGACCATATCTAACTTCCTCTTAAATATAGCCAATGAACTGGCCTCAACAGTTTCCTGTGGCAGAGAATTCCACAGATTCACCACTCTCTGTATGAAGAAGTTTTTCCTCATCTCGGTCCTAAAAGTCTTCCCCTTTATCCTTAAACTGTGACCCCTCGTTCTGGACTTCCCCAATATCAGAAACAATCTTCCTGCATCTAGCCTGTCCAATCCCTTTAGAATTTTATATGTTTCAATAAGATCCCTCCTCAGTCGTCTTGATTCCAGTGAGTATAAGCCTAGCGAGAAGCTAGACTGGACTGCCAACACAGATGCCTTGTGCAGGAAGGCACTGAGTCGACTGTACTTCCTTAGAAGGTTGGCGTCATTCAATGTCTGTAGTGAGATGCTGAAGATGTTCTATAGGTCAGTTGTGGAGAGCGCCCTCTTCTTTGTGGTGGCGTGTTGGGGAGGAAGCATTAAGAAGAGGGACGCCTCACGTCTTAATAAGCTGGTAAGGAAGGCGGGCTCTGTCGTGGGCAAAGTACTGGAGAGTTTAACATCGGTAGCTGAGCGAAGGGCGCTGAGTAGGCTACGGTCAATTATGGAAAACTCTGAACATTCTCTACATAGCACCATCCAGAGACAGAGAAGCAGTTTCAGCGACAGGTTACTATCGATGCAATGCTCCTCAGACAGGATGAAGAGGTCAATACTCCCCAATGCCATTAGGCTTTACAATTCAACCGCCAGGACTTAAGAACTTTTTAAAAGCTATTATTAATGCTTTTTGAGATAGTGATTTAGATGCATATCATATTTTTTTTACTGAGTTAAGTATTATATGTTATTAGTTTTGCTACAACAAGTGTATGGGACATTGGAAAAAAGTTGAATTTCCCCATGGGGATGAATAAAGTATCTATCTATCTATCTATCTATCTATCTATCTAGTCGATCCAGTCTTTCTTCATATGAAAGTCCTGCCATCCCAGGAATCAATCTGGTGAACCTTCTCTGTACTCCCTCTATGGCAAGAATGTCTTTCCTCAGATGAGGGGACCAAAACTGCACACAATATTCCAGGTGCGGTCTCACCAAGGCCTTGTACAACTGCAGTAGAACCTCCCTGCTCCTGTACTCAAATCCTTTTGCTATGAATGCCAACATACCATTTGCCTTTTTCACCGCCTGCTGTACCTGCATGCCCACCTTCAATGACTGGTGTACAATGACACCCAGGTCTCGTTGCATCTCCCCTTTTCCTAATTGGCCACCGTTCAGATAATAATCTGTTTTCCTGTTCTTGCAACCAAAGTGGATAACCTCACATTTATCCACATTAAATTGCATCTGCCATGAATTTGCCCACTCACCTAACCTATCCAAGTCACCCTGCATCCTCTTAGCATCCTCCTCACAGCTAACACTGCCGCCCAGCTTCATGTCATCCGCAAACTTGGAGATGCTGCATTTAATTCCCTCGTCTAAATCATTAATATATATTGTAAACAACTGGGGTCCCAGCACTGAGCTTTGCGGTACCCCACTAGTCACTGCCTGCCATTCTGAAAAGGTCCCGTTTACTCCCACTCTTTGCTTCTTGTCTGCCAACCAATTCTCTATCCACATCAATACCATACCCCCAATACCGTGTGCTTTAAGTTTGCACACTAATCTCCTGTGTGGGACCTTGTCAAAAGCCTTTTGAAACTCTAAATATACCACATCCACTGGCTCTCCCCTATCCACTCTACTAGTTACATCTTCAAAAAAATCTATAAGATTTGTCAGCCATGATTTTCCTTTCACAAATCCATGCTGACTTTGTCCGATGATTTCACCTCTTTCCAAATATGCTGTTATCACATCTTTGATAACTGACTCTAGCATTTTCCCCACCACCGATGTCAGACTAAGCAGAACACAGCAGGCCAGGCAGCATCTATAGGAAGAAGCACTGTCGACGTTTCGGGCCGAGACCCTTAGTCAGGACTAACTGAGAGGAGAGGTACTAAGAGATTTGAAAGTAATGGGGGGAGAGGGACATGCGAAATGATAGGAGAAGACCGGAGGGGGTGGGATGAAGCTAAGAGCTGGGAAGGTGATTGGCGAAAGTGATACAGAGCTGGAGAAAGGAAAGGATCATGGGACGGGAGGCCTCGGGAGAAAGAAAAGGGGGGGGGGGGAGCACCAGAGGGAGATGGAGAACAGGCAGAGTGATGGGCAGAGAGAGAGAAAAAAAACAAACAACTAAACATGTCAGGGATGGGGTAAGAATGGAAGGAAGGGCATTAACGGAAGTTAGAGAAGTCAATATTCATGCCATCAGGTTGGAGGCTACCCAGCCGGAATATAAGGTGTTGTTCCTCCAACCTGAGTGTGGATTCATTTTGACAGTAGAGGAGGCCATGGATAGACATATCAGAATGGGAATGGGACTGGGAATTAAAATGTGTGACCACTGGGAGATCCTGCTTTCTCTGGCGGACCAAGCGTAGATGTTCAGTGAAATGGTCTCCCAGTCTGCGTCGGGTCTCACCAATATATAAAAGGCTGCACTGGGAGCACTGGATGCAGTATACCACACCAGCCGACTCACAGGTGAAGTGTCGCCTCACCTGGAAGGACTGTCTGGGGCCCTGAATGGTGGTGAGGGAGGAAGTGTAAGGGCAGGTGTAGCACTTGTTCCGCTTACAAGGATAAGTGCCAGGAGGGAGATCAGTGGGAAGGGATGGTGGGGGGGGGGGGGGGGGGGAACGAGTGGACAAGGGAGTCGCGTAGGGAGTGATCCCTGTGGAAAGCAAATAGGAGGGGAGGGAAAGATGTGCTTGGCAGTGGGATCCAGTTGGAGGTGACGGAAGTTACTATTTTCAAATCTCTTAGTATCTCTCCTTTCAGTTAGTCCTGACGAAGGGTCTCGGCCTGAAACGTCGACAGTGCTTCTTCCTATAGATGCTGCCTGGCCTGCTGTGTTCCACCAGCATTTTGTGTGTGTTGTTTGAATTTCCAGCATCTGCAGATTTGCTCGTGTTTGTTCTTTGGGGGATGTCCTGTGCATGTGAAAGGTGCTATCTGAATACCTCATTACTGTACATAGTGCCTTCACATTGTCTTGTGCTTCTGCTCCTCTGTTCATTATCTACTAAATCACACTGGAAACAGCTGTGATAGATCTTCAGAAGGCTAAGAGGAAATTTGAAAGAACCCCTCAAAATTGTGAAAAGTTTGATTGAGCAGTGTTACACTGACAGAACAGTGGGGTATAGGAGCAGATAAACTTAATAATGGACCATAATTAATAAAAATCAAAATAAGGCAGTGGGCCATCATGCTCCTCTACCAACGTGGACATCTTTATTTAGAGGTAGAGCGTGGAACAGATCCTTCCAAACTAACATGCTGCACTGCCCCACATCCCACCTATTTAACCCTGGTTTAATCACAGCACAATTTATAATGACCAATTTACCTACTAACTGGTACATCTTTGGACTGAGGGAGGAAACCGGAGCATCAGGAGGAAGCACACATGGTTCATGGAATGAATGTACAAATTCCTTACAGAGGGTGCTGGAATTGAATTCTGAACTCTGGAGCGCCCCAAGCTGTAATAGCGTTGTGCCAACCATTATGTTATTGTGGCAATCTCAACACCACACTCACCACAACGTTACACATGAATTATGGACTCACTTTCAAGTACTCTACAACTGATGTTCTCAGTATATTTATTTATTTATCATTGTTTTTGCATTTGTACAATTTGTTAGACTTTGTGTACTTTTTCATTGATTCAATTCTTTGTTCCCTGTGAATGCCTGCAAGAAAATTAATCTCCGTGTAGTATATGGTTCCATATATGTACTTTGATAATAAATTTCGAAATTTTAATTTTGAACTTGAAATTAATGATTTGAAAAGGCATTTGATTAGTGTAGTAGTTCAGTGCTGTAACATTTCCACAATTCTAACACATTCTACGACTCTGCAATGGTGATAACGAAGTTCTCCATTTCCTGCAAAACCACACCACACAGCTCACAATGGACAGTCCAGCTTGTGTTGCTGCCGATTGCTTCTGCAATAGCACCACAAAGAAGCAGGAGCAGAGTAAATAAGAAAGTGTTCTTTGTTTCTACAATAGTACATGTCGGACAACACGTCAGATCTGTAATGAGATGGATGATTAGGAAAGGTCTTTGTGGGTCAGCACCGTTCTCCCTTGTTAATGAGAGTAACCAGTTCATCAGAACCAACACTCCTTCAAACAACAGTGATTGATGGCACATCAAACTCACCAGGGCTAACCTAATTTCTCATTTAAATTTGAAATTGCAGCAAATTGTACTTCAGAGAGCTGCCTGATTATGTATGCAAAAGAAGTTAAGCATACAGGAATGAGTGAGAAGAAGGAATGTATTGATGCTGAAGAAGGCGGCAGTGGTTAACTATGCAATTAATCTTTGACACAGAATATGTACTTGCAGGATAATTGGTTATATTATTTGCAATGGACACAATTGCAAATGCCATGAACGGAGCTGGTTACTACAGAATCTGGTTCTGTCTCTCATTTTATTACCTTTCAACTGTCAGGCTCCAGAACAAGTGTGAATAACTTCACTGACCTCAGCACTGATCTGATCACAACCTATGCACTCACTTTCTAGAGCTCTACAACTCATGCTCTCAGTATCATTTATTTATTTATTATTTTTATTTTAGAAATCTACAGCACATTACAGGCCCTTCGGCCCACCATTTTTTCAGCTCAAGCTGGTAAAAACCTGAGGTATGCGTACACTCACTTCTCAATTGCTGGGAACTTTCATGCTATTTTTGTGATGTTTACCATTGTGGCTTTCTGGAATTTTACACAAATATTACTGGGTAGGCCTAATTGTTAAATTTTATCATGTAGTGACTTTGGGATGACACCAGTTGTAGATATTACTAATGGAAATATATACCCTGTTCATGTTCCATAGTCTTTCAATTCCCTCTGTAAATTCAGCATATTTCTGGTGTTTTTCACATTGATTTCTGTATATTATGTGTGTTTTGAATGGCTATATTTATTAAATAGCTTGTTCATTCTTGTTTATCCTGTTATACTATATCCAGCCAGTTATTATAGATTACCCTATCTGTAATAATAAATCTGTCATAATATAATTTGTAGGACTCTGACTCTAAAACGGAATCAGGTGTGTATTTATAGTATGTTATTATTTTGCACAATTCGTCTTTAGCACATTTGTGGTTTGTAGTCTTTGTCTGTTTGTGTATAGATTTTTTCTATAGGTTCTATTGTATTTCTTAATTTTCCTGTAATTGCTTGCAGGTAAATGAATTTCAAGGTAGTAATTGGTAACATTAGGTACTTTGATAATAAACTCACCTTGGAGGATAAACAGGGAAGTGAACAAGTCTTTGAAGATTGGGTATTTATAGTATAACAGCCTTTTATTGAGGGTACTTGTGGATATCGGACAGGGCTTAAGGTCTTCGTTTGAGTTTAGAACTTTGTGGTCAACAAACGCAATACCATCACAACCACAGTGAGTATCCCATGCAACATCTTCAACACTGTCATGTTCTTCCCATCATGCAGGACCCAGGCCTGCAGGCACTACTTGAACTGTGGTCAGATCAATGTTTTATAAAGTTGGAGCACAACCTCCCTGCCTGTACCATAGAAACATAGAAAACCTACAGCATAATACAGGCATTTTGGCCCACAAAGTTGTGCCGAACATTTCCCTACCTTGGAAATTACTAGGCTTACCTATAGCTCTCTATTTTACTGAGCTCCATGTACCTATCCAAAAGTCTCTTAAAAGACTCTATTGTATCCGCCTCCACCACTGTTGCCAGCAGCCCATTCTACGCACTTGACACTCTCTGAGTAAGAAACCTACCCCTGACATCTCCACTGTACCTACTCCCCAGCACCTTAAACCTGTGTCCTCTTGTGGCAACCATTTCAGCCCTGGGAAAAAGCCTCTAACTATCACCACATCAGATCAATTGCACGAATGTGGCATGTGATTGATTGATCACGTGGTGGAATGGTATCATAGTGTTTACTATAACGCTTTACTGTACCAGCGACCTGGTTCAATCCCAGCTGCTGTCTGCACTGCCATTACAAGGAGCCTTTGACATATATGCCAAAAGCCCCTGAGATCTTCCCACAAGTGATCAGGAGCAGGATCCCTGCCATGCTTAGGCCACATTGGCTAAGCTGATAAATCCATTGCTACCTTGGAGAAGATCAGCTAAGCCATGACAAACTAGGAACGGGGAATCAGGATGAAGGCAAATTTCACTGAAACTTACAAACTTACTTCAGGGTCCCTTTGTTCGGATGCTGGGAGAATGTTTCTCCTAGCTGGAAAGTCTACACCAGGGCACTCATTTAGAATAAGAGATTGAATTCAGAACTGAAATGAGGAAAAATATCTTCACTCTGAACATTAGAACTTCTTTACTGAAGACTGAAGGTTCAGTCAGAGTTTATTCAAAAACAGATTAAAAGATAAACACAAGTGATTCTGCAGATGCTGGAAACGTTGAGCAACACACACAGAATTCTGCAGGAACTCAGCAAGTCAGGAGGCATCTATGGAGAGAAATAGACAGTCAACATTTCAGGCTGAAAGTCTTTATCAGGACTGGAAAGGAAGGGAGCAGAAGCCAGAGTAAGAAGGTGGGGAGAGCGGGAAGAATACAAGTTGGCAGGTGATGGGTGAAGCCAGGTGAGGGGGAAGGAGGATGGGGGATGGGGGATAAAGAAAGAAGCTGGGAGGTGATAGGTGGAAGAGGTAAAGGGCTGAAGAAGAAGGGATCTGATAGGAGAGGTCAGTGGAAAATTAGCAATTGGTTTATTATTGTTACATGTACTGACATACAGTGGGGAAAAAACCTTGTTTTGCATCCATCCATCTATCCATACAGATCATTTCATCACATCAGTACATCAAGACAGTACACAAGGAAAACAATAAAATAATGCAGAATGCAGTGTTACAGCGGCAATCAGATAGACAAACAGGTGAGAGATCAAGAGTTCATCTTTATTGTACATGAGGTCCATTCAAAGTCTCATGAGGTGTCATAACAGTGGACTTGAAGCTTAGTTTGGCCTGGTGTAGGTGTTTTCAAACCTTTGTACCTTCTGTCCAATGGAAGGTGAGAAAGGAGAATGGGATCTTTGATTAGGTTGGCGGCTTTTCCAAGGCAGCAGGAAGTGTAGACAGGTGTTCATGGAGGAGGGGTTGGTCTCTGCACTGGGCTACATCCACAACTCTTTGCAGTTTCTTGCAGTCTTGAACAGAGTCAGTTGCCATAGCAAGCCATGATGCATCCGGATCAGATGCTTTCTGTGGTGCTTCTGATTTAAACTGGTGAAGGTAGTTGAAGATAAACCACATTCATGATAAATGGTGGATCAGGCTCAAAAGGTGAATTGGCCTCCTTGAGTGTTAGTTCTTAAGCTCTCAAATTCCTATGACTGTGTTCATCCTTTGTCTGGGCTTCTGTACCTCAAAGCCCCTCAAACCCAAAACCATAAGAGTATAAGACTATAAGACAAAGGAGCAGAATTAGGCCATTTGGTCCATTGGGTCTTCATGGCTAATTTGTTTTCCCTGTCAACCCTATTCTCCTGCCTTAACCCTGTAGCCTTTGACACTTTTACTGAATAAAGGAGAGTGACAAATATTCTTGCAGGTAGGTTTGCTAGAGAGGCTCCAGTGGATTTAAACTAGATACAAGAGGGGAGGGGAACCAGAGTGTAGGAACAGATGTATGGGAGAAGGAAGAAAAAGAAGTTAGTAAAGTTGTTAGCACTGTTAGAGATAAACAGAGTGAGAGGTGGAGAAATTCTTAAATGCATTTATTTTAATGCTAGGAGCATTGTAAGAAAGGTGGATGAGCTTAGAGCATGGATTGATACCTGGAAATATGATGTTGTAGCTATTAGTGAAACATGGTTGCAGGAGGGGTGTGATTGGCAACTAAATATTCCTGGATTTCGTTGCTTCAGGTGTGATAGAATTGGAGGGGCAAGAGGGGGAGGTGTTGCTTTGCTTGTCAGAGAAAATATTACAGCGGTGCTTTGGCAGGATAGATTAGAGGGCTCACCTAGGGAGACTATTTGGGTGGAATTGAGGAATGGGAAAGGTGTAGTAACACTTATAGGGGTGTATTATAAACCACCTAATGGGGAGCGAGAATTGGAAGAGCAAATTTGTAAGGAGATAGCAGATATTTGTAGTAAGCACAGTGTTGTGATTGTGGGAGATTTTAATTTTCCACACATAGACTGGGAAGCCCATACTGTAAAAGGGCTGGATGGTTTGGAGTTTGTAAAATGTGTGCAGGATATTTTTTTGCAGCAATACATAGAGGTACCAACTAGAGAAGGGGCAGTGTTGGATCTTCTGTTAGGGAATGAGATAGGTCAGGTGACAGAGGTATGTGTTGGGGAGCACTTCGGGTCCAGTGATCACAATGTCATTAGTTTCAATATAATTCGGGAGAAGGATAGGACTGGACCCAGGGTTGAGATTTTTTGATTGGAGAAAGGCTAACTTCGAGGAGATGTGAAAGGATTTAGAAGGAGTGGATTGGGACAATTTGTTTTATGGGAAGGATGTAATAGAGAAATGGAGGTCATTTAAAGGTGAAATTTTGAGGGTACAGAATCTTTATGTACCTGTTAGGTTGAAAGGAAAGGTTAACAATTTGAGAGAGCCATGGTTTTCAAGGGATATTGGAAACTTGGTTCGGAAAAAGAGAGATATCTACAATAATATAGACAGCATGGAGTAAATGAGGTGCTTGAGGAATATAAAGAATGTAAGAAGAATCTTAAAGAAATTAGAAAAGCTAAAAGAAGATATGAGGTTGCTTTGGCAAGTAAGGTGAAAATAAATCCAAAAGGGTTTCTACAGTTATATTAATAGCAAAAGGATAGTGAGGGATAAAATTGGTCCCTTGGAGAATCAGAGTGGACAGCTATGTGTGGAGACGAAAGAGATGGGGGAGATTTTGAACAATTTCTTTTCTTCGGTATTCACTAAGGAGAAGGATATTGAATTGTGTAAGGTAAGGGAAACAAGTAGGGTAGTTATGGAAACTATGATGATTAAAGAAGAGAAAGTACTGGTGCTTTTAAGGAATATAAAAGTGGATAAGTCTCTGGGTCCTGACAGGATATTTCCTAGGACCTTGAGGGAAGTTAGTGTAGAAATAGCAGGGGCTCTGACAGAAATATTTCAAATGTCATTAGTAACGGGGATGGTGCTGGAGGATTGGAATATTGCTCATGTTGTTCCATTGTTTAAAAAGGTTTCTAAGAGTAAACCTAGCAATTATAGGCTTGTAAGTTTGACGTCAGTGGTGGGTAAATTAATGGAAAGTATTCTTAGAGATGGTATATATAATTATCTGGATAGAAAGGATCTGATTAGGAACAGTCAACATGAATTTGTGTGTGGAAGGTCATGTTTGACAAATCTTATTGAATTTTTTGAAGAGGTTACTAGGAAAGTTGACGAGGGTAAAGCAGTGGATGTTGTCTATATGGACTTCAGTAAGGCCTTTGACAAGGTTCCACATGGAAGGTTAGTTAGGAAGGTTCAATCGTTAGGTATTAATATTGAAGTAGTAAAATGGATTCAAAAGTGGCTGGATGGGAGATGCCAGAGAGTAGTGGTGGATAACTGTTTGTCAGGTTGGAGGCCGGTGACTAGAGGTGTGCCTCAGGGATCTGTACTGGGTCCAATGTTGTTTGTCATATACATTAATGATCTGGATGATGGGGTGGTAAATTGGATTAGTAAGTATGCAGATGATACTAAGATGGGTGGCATTGTGGATAACGAAGTAGGTTTTCAAAGCTTGCAGAAGGCCAGTTAGAAGAGTGGGCTGAAAGATGGCAGATGGAGTTTAATGCTGATAAGTGTGAGCTGCTACATTTTGGTAGGACTAATCAAAATAGGATATACATGGTAAAGGGCATTGAAGAATGCAGTTATATAGGCATCCGTTAGTCTCATGAGACCATGGATTTGTACCTTGGAAGGTTTCCAGGGCACAGGCCTGGGCAGGGTTGTAAGGGAGATTGGCAGTTGCCTCTCCATGCCACCGATATTGTCCAAGGGAAGAGCACTAGGACCCAAGCAGCTTGGCACTGGTGTCGTCACAGAGCAATGTGTTGTTAAGTGCCTTGCTCAAGGACTCAACATGCTGCCTCAGCTGAGGCTCGACCCAGTGACCTTCAGATCACTAGACCGATGCCTTATCCACTAGGCCATGCGCCAACACAAAGAATGCAGTAGAACAGAGTTATCTAGAAATAATGGTGCATCATTCCCTGAAGGTGGAATCTCATGTGAATAGGGTGGTGAAGAAAGCTTTTGATATAAATCAGAGCACTGAGTATAGGAGTTGGGATGCAATGTTAAAATTGATACAAGGCATTGGTAAGGCCAAATTTGGAGTTCTGGTTACTGAATTATAGGAAAGATGTCAACAAAATAGAGAGAGTACAGAAGAGATTTTCTAAAATGTTACCTGGGTTTCAGCACTTAAGTTACAGGGAAAGGTTGAACAAGTTAGGTCTTTATTCTTTGGAGCGTAGAAGGTTGAGGGGGGACTTGATAGAGGTATTTAAAATTATGAGGGGGATAGATAGTTGACGAGGATAGGCTTTTTCCATTGAGAATAGGGAAGATTCAAACCAGAGGACATGAGTTGAGAGTTAGGGGGCAAAAGTTTAGGGGTAACACGAGGGGGAACTTCTTTACTCAGAGAGTGGTAGCTGTGTGGAATAAGCTTCCAGTAGGAGTGGTAGAGGCAGGTTCGATATTGTCATCTAAAGTATGGACAGGAAAGGAATGGAGGGTTATGGGCTGTGTGCAGGTAGGTGGGAGTAAGCATTCAGCATAGACTAGAAGGGCCGAGATGGCCTGTTTCCGTGCTGTAATTGCTATATGGTTATAAGAACCTATCAAATACCCAATGACGAATCCACAGCCGTCAATGAAAATGAATTCCACAGATTCACCACCGTCCTGCCAAAGAAACGCCTCCTCATCTCTCTTCTAAAGGGACATCCTTTTTTTTCCTGTGCCCTTTGGTCCTAGACTCTCCCACTAACAGAAATATCTCCTCCATGTCCACTCTATCTAGGCCTTACAAAATTCAATAGATTTCATTATGATCCCCACATTCTTCCTAACTCCAGTAAGTTTAGGCCCAGAGCCAACAAATGCTGCTCATATATTAACCCTTTCATCCCCGGGATCATTGTTATGAACCACTTCTGAACCTTCTCCAATGCTAGCAGATCTTTTTTTCAGATATGGGGCTGAAAGCTGCTCACAGTACTCCAAAAATGGTCTGACCAATGCCTTACAAAATCTCAGCATTACTTTCTTGATTTTATATTGTTGTCCACTTGAACTTGTGACCTGTATAACAACACACTCTAAACACAATCTAAAACCTGAAGGAACATGGCAGCCTTTGGACTCAATGATTTTTGGACAAGCTGCCATTCCAGCTATTTGCATCATTTGTCCTTGTGTCTCTGTATTTTTCCTTTTGGGTATTGTTCTATTTCTCCTGTTTATCCTGACTGGTTGCATCCCAGCTTGATATGGTGTTTCCAATGAAGAGGAACACAAGTGGTTGCAGAGAGTAGTTCACAATCAGGTCTATCATGGATATTTCCCTCCCCAACTGAGAGCATCTATGGGAGGCGCAGCCTCAAAAAGATCCCCACCGTCATGCCCTCCTACTACTGTAGGAGGTATAGAAACCTGAAGTCCCACAACACCCTATTTTGCTACAACCATCAGGACTCTGAAACTAACCCTGCCTCAGCAACAGAACACTATGGACCACCTCTGCACTATCATGGACTTGTATCTTTTTTTTTTGCAACAATATCTTGTCTTTTTTTCACTATTATTTTCTCTCTTCACTGTCTTGTGTAATTTTATAGAACATAGAAAAGTATAGTACAGTATGGGCACTTTGGCCCACAATGTTTTGCTGACCTATATGCCTCTATGATCCATCTAACCCTTCCCACCTACACTGCTTGTATCTCTCCACGTGCCTAAGTTTCTTAAATGTCCCTAATGTATTCCCTGTACCACCTGGCAGTGCATTCCAAGCATCCAGCACTCTGTGTGAAAAACCTATGTTGATGCATAAGTTATGTTCTCTGTACCTCAGTGCCTGTGATGCTGTTTCTCATTGTATCTGTACCTCACCACATTTCTGCACATGGCAGTAAAATCATCTTGACTGGTCTGTGCCACCCTTCCTCAACCAGCTCCACTGACATCCAAAAACATAAGACCATAAGATATAGGAGCAGAATTAGACCATTTGGCCCATCGTTTCTGCTCTGCCATTTCATCATGGGTGATCCAGTTACCCTCTTAGCTCCAATCTCCTGCCTTCTCCCCATATCTCTATGCCCTGACCAAATGAGAATCATCAACCTCTTCCTTAAATATACCTAATGATTTACACTCTATGACCACCTGTGCCAACAAATTCCATGGTTTTACCATTTTCTGGCTAAAGAAATTCCTCATCTCCATTCTGAAAAGATGCCCCTCTATTCTGAGGCCTAGAGTCTCCCATCAGAGGAAACATCCTCTCCACCTCCACTTTATCGAGGCCTTCAAACATGTGATAGATTTCAAATCGGTCAGCTCCCCTCATTCTTCTGAATTCCAGTGAATATAGGCCCAAAACCATCAAATGCTCTCCAAATGACAAGTCATTCAATCCTGGAATCATTTTTGTGAACCATCTCTGAACCCTCTCCAGTGTCAGCACACCCTTTCTTAGATAAGAGGCCCAAAGCTGCTCACAATACTCCAAGTGTGATCTCACCAGTGCTTTATAAAGCTTCAACATTACATCTTGGCTTTTATATTCTGGTCCTCGTGAAATAAATGTTGGCATTGCATTTGCCTTCCTCACCACAGACTCAACCTGCAAATTCTTTAGAGAAACCTGCCCAAGGACTTCCCTTTGCTCCACAGATTTTTGAATTTTCTCTCCATTTAGAAAATAGTCTACACTTTTATTTCTTTTACCAAAGTGTATGATCATACAATTCCTAACACTATATTCTATCTGCCACTTCTTTGCTCATTCTCCAAATCTGTTTAAGACATGTAGCCTTGCTACTTCCTCAAAGCTACATGCCCCTCCACTTCTCTTCATATTGTCTGCAAACTTTGCAACAAAGTCATCAATTCCATCATCCAAGTCATTGACATAAAACATAAAAAGAATTGGTCCCAATACTGACCCTTGTGGAACACCCCTAGTCACCAGCAGCCAACTAGAAAAGGCTCCCTTTATTCATGATCTTTGCCTCCTGCCAATCAGCCACTTCTTTATCCATGCTAGTATCTTTCCTGTAATACCACGGGCTCTTAACTTGTTAAGTAGCCTCTCATGTAGCACCTTGTCAAAGGCCTTCTGAAAATCCAACAAGAGATTCTGCAGATGCTGGAAATGTTAAGGAAAACACACAAAATGCTGGTCAGGCAAATCTATGGAGAGGAGTAAGCAGTTGACATTTGGGGCTGATACTCGATGAGACCTGAGGTCACGATAAAGAGTCTCAGCCTGAATTGGTTACTGTTGACTCCTTCCCACAAATGTTGCCTGACCTGCTGAGTTCCTCCAGACTTTTGTGCATGATTCACGGTCATCCATGACTCTTGGGTTCTCCTGTTCTCCACATGATTACAACATCTCTGATCCCTTCCCACCCCTTCATGTCACACCCTCTTCCTCTTTTTTACTTGCTCTTTTAAACTTTATTCGTCTCCAGCTTTGCCCCAAATTGATGATTGTCCTGAAGCAGTAACTCCTGTTTCTCTCTTTCCTGGTGCCGCCCAGCCCGAAGAGCATCATCAATACTTCCCTTTTTATTTTTAACTCCCGTCTTTGATTTTTGCTTTTGTTTCCTGTTATTATCATCTTTCTGACAGTTTCTATAAAATTGACAAAAGTGTGATCCTGGAATTATGGAGATTTCTGCAGCTTAACACGTGAAGTGCTTACTCAATGCAATGCATTTTTGTTGCTGTGTATTTAAGTATCCTGCTACATAATTCATTTTTGAACACATCGGTGCTGATTCAGCTTTGTCGGCTTTCTGCAGCAATGTGGTGCATTTTATACCCTGCATTCCTGCTATTATTTACTGCTTCACAAAATGGAAAAGGCATTCAGTTTTACTAGTCAGTAGCAAAAAAAACTTCGAGTTATTCAAATTATAAGCTAGACATTGAAGTTGTAATCACTCAATAAACTCTTAGAATGGATCGATGAGTTGAATGTCATTGAACTGAAATTTATAAATGTTAGTTTGTAAATCATTCTATGTCACTTTACAATTAAATCTTTTTTCTGACAAATTAATTTTTCAGGTTGCAGATGTTGCTGCAACTCTAGCATTTATTGCCTATATTCCAATGTCCTTGAAGGTGGTGGTGAGCTGCCTTCTGAAACACTGCATCCTTCTGGGGAAAGTGCTTTGATGTTACTGTTGAGGTGGGAGTTCCAAGAATTAGACCTAGTGACCATGAAGGTATATTTCTATGCCATATGGTGTGTAATTTGGAGGAAACCTGTGGGTGATGATGTCCCCGTTTTGAGATTTGGAAAGGAATTTCAATGGAGTTTTACAATTTTTATTCAATTTGGTTCCAAAATCCCTTTGTAAAAATTATTAACTTCGGCAAACACTCCATCATTCAGCATGACCAAGGGACAGGATCTGGGCTTACACAGGAAAAAGCTTAGATTCCTTTTGTATTGAATTGTACTGTACTGTACTGAGGGAAATGCATGTTAGTAGGGAAGTGGTGTTAGGTAAATTGAAGGGAT
The DNA here is from genome assembly GCF_048418815.1 of Hemitrygon akajei. Classification (NCBI taxonomy): domain Eukaryota; kingdom Metazoa; phylum Chordata; class Chondrichthyes; order Myliobatiformes; family Dasyatidae; genus Hemitrygon; species Hemitrygon akajei. The sequence continues at coordinate 1,584,251 of NC_133137.1, read as the reverse complement.
TAAAGGCAGATAAATCCCCAGGGCCAGATGGTCTGCATCCCAGAGTGCTTAAGGAAGTAGCCCAAGAAATAGTGGATGCATTAGTGATAATTTTTTAAAACTCCTTAGATTCTGGATTAGTTCCTGAGGATTGGAAAGTGGCTAATGTAACCCCACTTTTTTAAAAAAGGAGGGAGAGAGAAACCGGGGAATTATAGACCGGTTAGTCTGACATCGGTGGTGGGGAAAATGCTAGAGTTGGTTATCAAAGATGTGTTAACAGCACATTTGGAAAGAGGTGAAATCATTGGACAAAGTCAGCATGGATTTGTGAAAGGAAAATCATGTCTGATGAATCTTATAGAATTTTTTGAAGATGTAACTAGTAGAGTGGATAGGGGAGAGCCAGTGGATGTGGTATATTTAGATTTTCAAAAGGCTTTTAACAAGGTCACACCCAGGAGATTAGTGTGCAAACTTAAAGCACACGGTATTGGGAGTATGGTATTGATGTGGACAGAGAATTGGTTGGCAGACAGGAAGCAAAGAGTGGGAGTAAATGGGACCTTTTCAGAATGGCAGGCAGTGACTAGTGGGGTACCACAAGGCTCAGTGCTGGGACCCCAGTTGTTTACAATATACATTAATGATTTAGATGAGGGAATTAAATGCAGCATCTCCAAGTTTACAGATGACACGAAGCTGGACGGCGGTGTTAGCTGTGAGGAGGATGCTAAGAGGATGCAGGGTGACTTGGATAGGTTAGGTGAGTGGACAAATTCATGGCAGATGCAATTTAACATGGATAAATGTGAGGTTATCCACTTTGGTTGCAAGAACAGGAAAACAGATTATTATCTGAACGGTGGCCAATTAGGAAAAGGGGAGATGCAACGAGACCTGGGTGTCGTTGTACACCAGTCATTGAAGGTGGGCATGCAGGTACAGCAGGCGGTGAAAAAGGCAAATGGTATGTTGGCATTCATAGCAAAAGGATTTGAGTACAGGAGCAGGGAGGTTCTACTGCAGTTGTACAAGGCCTTGGTGAAACCGCACCTAGAATATTGTGTGCAGTTTTGGTCCCCTAATCTGAGGAAAGACATTCTTGCCATAGAGGGAGTACAGAGAAGGTTCACCAGATTGATTCCTGGGATGGCAGGACTTTCATATGAAGAAAGACTGGATCGACTAGGCTTATACTCACTAGAATTTAGATGATTGAGGGGGGATCTTATTGAAATGTATAAAATTCTGAAGGGATTGGACAGGCTAGATGCAGGAAGATTGTTTCCGATGTTGGGGAAGTCCAGAACAAGGGGTCACAGTTTAAGGATAAAGGGGAAGCCTTTTAGGACTAGATGAGGAAAAACTTCTTCACACAGAGAGTGGTGAATCTGTGGAATTCTCTGCCACAGGAAACAGTTGAGGCCAGTTCATTGGCGATATTTAAGAGGAAGTTAGACATGGCCCTTGTGGCTAAAGGGATCAGGGGGTATGGAGCAAAAGCAGGTACAGGGTTCTGAGTTGGATGATCAGCCATGATCATACTGAATGGCGGTGCAGGCTCAAAGGGCCGAATGGCCTACTCCTGCACCTATTTTCTATGTTTCTATGAATTGTGCCTAATATCAGCCTCAAAAACACATAAGGCTGATGAGAGAAAACAATTATGAAAAATAGAGAGAGGACACTTGTTTTGCCATTCATAGGAACAAACATATTTGTGCTTTTGAATTTAATAATATTGTGGGAGCTTGTTGATATGAAGGGGTGTTCTTAACTCGGGGATGGCCGGTACTAATAAATCATAAGGAATAACAATGCTATTTTATTCATAAACAAGACAAAATCTGAAGATGCTGGAAATCCAAGCAACACACAAAATGCTGGAGAAAATTAGCAGGCCAGGCAGCATCTATCGAAAAGAGTACAGTTGGCGTTTTAGGCTGAGATGTTTGAAAGTTCAAGCATTCAGAGATGAACTTCTGCACACCACTGTTGCAACAGATGGTTATTTGAGTTATAGTTGCCTTCCTGTCAGCTTGAACCAGTCTGGTCATTCTCCTTTGACCATTGAAGCTGTTCAAGTTTAATTGTCAGTCAACTATACCAATGAATACAGCGAAATGGAACTCTGTTCCTCTGGGGCCAAGGTGCAAAACAGAGGACCAGCAGTCACATACAGCACAATAACAGAAAAACATAGTTACATCCAGAGTGTTGAGGCCTGTGGATTGATGGTACATGGATGCTGTCTTGGAGCCACGTTTTTGCAAGAACAGCCAACAGCAGTTCCTCATAGCACGCAGTACAGACACAGAAGAACGCAGTCCAGCTTGTCTCCCATTGAATGAACAATGGAGCATAAGTCCACCAGGAGGGCCAGCGTCCAATAGAGCGTGCAACCCAATAGCATACAACCAACTCTGGGGTCTCCTTCCTTGGCGGCCACAACAAACAAGCTCTAGGCATAAATGAGGGCCTGGACCGTGCCACAACAGAGGCCACACATCTAGCCACTGTTGATCTTGCCAATGGACCAATTAATTGGACTTGCAGTATTCTACATTATCAATGTCCAACAGGGTCTTGCAATCCCAACAAAAATGTTCAAGAGAACCATTCGCACTGTCTGTTGGAACCCACGCTGCACCGTGCACTGGCACCGATGAAGCATGTAGCAACATGGTGCACACCAGGTCAGCTCCACCACTATCCAGCAACCTGCTAGTAGGGTAGACCTGCTGTACTTGATGTTCTTAATATACAGGAACGTCTTGTGGTTGTAAAAAAGACATCAAAGAAGAATGATTGTAGCTTTGGTTGGATCCAGTGAGGCTGCTGCATTTGAACATGCCACCATATGGAGAGGGAAACATCCTGATTACTTTCCTCTCCATATATCATTTAAAGTTCTTCTACCATATTCTAACTCCCACCATCTCTGTTTCACTCATTGCCACTGTGGTTGTTCAGCAGTACTGGCATCCACTTAAATAACATCTTGATCTTAACATTCTCAATCTTGTTTCAAAAGCCTTTACTTTTTCAGCCTTGTCTGTCTTGTAACTCTACAACACTCCAAGTTCTCTGTTCTCCAATTTGGGGATCTTGGCCTGAATCAGATTCAGTTGCTCCACCATTAGCAGCCGAGTTTTCAGTTGGCTGAGTTCAAATCTCTGAATTTCTTCACCAAACCTCTCCCACTCACACTCTTTGTTTATGACAATTCTTATGCCATAGCTCTTTGCACCTGTCCTACCATCTCAAAGTTCAAAGTCAAAAGTAAGTTTATTATCAAATTATGCACATGTCATCATCTACTACCCTGAGATTCATTTTCTTACAGGCATTCAGAAAAGAACAAAGAAATGCAACAGAATCGATGAAAAACTACACACAAGAATTGACAATCAACCAACGTGCAAAGAAGACAAACTGTGCAAATACAAAATAAATAAATATTGCTGGAATATGAATTGTAGAGTCCTCACATAACTCACATTTTGTCTGATAAAATTCATTCAAAACACCTTGCTCCAATCATAAATGAAAACCATTGCTACCAGATCCTGTTGTCACAGTGATGCAGGCACTGTTGTTGCATTAATAATTTTTCCACATGTTTAAAAGGTTTTATGCACTGTTAATTAGTTATGTTAAAAATAATCTTCTTTTAATTTATAATGATCCAACAAAGTGAAGTTTTGAAAGGTTTGTACATGGTTTTCAACAGATCAATATGATTAATAGCTGAAGCTTATCCCTGTTGAGCCAACATTATCTGTTTCATGTCTGGTAAATTGCAAACCAGCAATGGATTTACATACAGTACTTGTCAGAAAAAATATCATGTTTTGCAGACATGAAAGACTAAGCTTAGAGTCACAGCAGTGAGTTGGGAAGGAGAGTGAGCAGTACACACAAGGTGCTGGAGGAGCTCAGCAGGCTGGGCAGCATCTATGGAAAAGAGTAAGCAGTCGATATTTCAGGCCAAGACCCTTCATCAGGACTGGAAAGGATGATGAGAAGTTAGAGCAAGGAGGTAGGAGGAAGAAATTGGGAGGGGGGATGAAGTAAAGAGCTGGGAAGCTGATAGATGAAAGAGATAAAGGGCTGGAGAAGGGGGAATCTGATTGGAGAGTGTAGATGACCATGGAAGCAAGGGAAGGGGGAGGAACACCAGAGAGAGGTGATGGGCAGGTAAGGAGATGAGGTGAGAGATGAGAATAGTTAAGGGGAGGGGCAATTACTGGAATTTGAGAAATTGATGTTCATGCCATCAGGTTGGAGGTTACCTAGATGGAAGTATTCTGTTATTGCTCTATCTTGTACTACCTCAATTCAGCACGTGATAATCTGATCTGTATGAACAGTATGCAAGATAATCTGTTCACTGTACACGTGACAATGATAATCCAGTTCTGCCATTTTCCTTGGCAGAAAAATCAGTAAACAGGTGACCAAAGAGTAACCTCATAGCAATTTATAAAATGATGACGGGCACAGATAGTGGTGACAGTCAGTCATCTTCTCATGGTTGGGGAGTATAAAGCTAGAGGCATAGGCTTACAGTGAAAAGGAAAAAATTTAAAAGCGACCTGAGGTGAAAGTTTTCATGTAGAGGGCTGTGGGTATACAAAATGAGCTGCCAGAGTAAGTGGCAGAGGAGGGTATAACTACAATTCTTAAAAGACACTTGGCCAGTTTCATGGACTAGAAAGGGTTGAATATGGGCCAAATGCAGGCAAATGGGAATAGATGAGATGGGCATTTTGGTGGCCAGGATGGATTGACCGAGGGGCCTGTTGATAAATTGCATAATTCTTTGAATCTCTGAGTCTATAATTTAATTTATCGGCAAGAATTAAGAGGAAGTTGAGAAAGAAACTGCTTCACTCATTGAGTGGGCAGCTGACTGGAAATCACTGATTGGTGGAAGCATTTTACAAAGTACATGGATGCTCTGCAATCTGCAAGTACACAGAGCAAGAATTAGGTTTCCAACAAAAAAGGACCCGAAGGCACAAAGTTTCCATTCTTATGTAATGCCCTGGGATTCACATCTTTACTGTTATGCTATAGGTATTTCATTTAGCAACTCTGTAAGAGCAGTCTGTTCTGTTTTCAGCCTGTTGGGTTACTGTTGAAAATAAGGGATGACGTGGAATGTGTGCCATCCAGTTAGCAGCTTTTGTACCCATGACTGTGTGGGTTTTGTCCAGGTGTTCTGGTTTCCTCCCACATACATTCCAAAGGAATACAGTACTGTGCAAAAGTCTTGGGTACATATGCATATAGCTAGGCTTTTGCACAGAAATGTATCTACTAAATGTTTACCAATATTAACAAAAAAAACAGACTCGTATTGCTGTTCCAAGGGCAAATAAAGAGAGGATGGAGATGGATGTTTTTCCACCGTGTGCTTCAGGTCAAATCAAAATTAACTCACCCAGGGAATTATATAAGAACAGTTTACAGTACTGTGCAAAAGTCTTTTTTGCCACAATATGTTTATTTGCATTTTAATACCATGAAATACAGCTTCTACCTTCCTATACTTTTATATTATTCAGATAATACAGAAGTTGCTGTATTAACACAACAAACAACACACACAAAAAAAACAAAAAAAATGCTACTCCTATTTCAACAAGTGGTAATCTATATATAAAAAATGTGTAAAATTTAACAGGTATTTATAATATAATTTAAAAAATCAATCAATAAATAATATAAATGTTCTACAAGTTTGGAAGCTGCATTGTCTACAGAAGGTAATACTCTTTTAATCTTCTGTTCAGTCCAAATCCTTGACATAGTCAATAAAGGGTCTCCATATATTCTCAAATATCTGCTGTTTAACCTTAATATATAGGTTATCCTTTCCAATGGGAGACTTGATAACATCTGCCTTATCCATTGAGTAGTGCTTGGTCTATGAGTACTTTTCCATAATTGTGCAATACATTTTTTAGCATGAAGTAAGATGAGATCTATAAATGCTTGTTCATTTTTACTGTAATTGTGTTTCTCTAGGTACAATCCCAACAGAAAGAATTTAGGGTCCAGTGAAACTTGTTTTGAAATAATTTTCCCAATTATAGCTCGTACCTCTTCCCAGAATGCTCCAGTCTCTCTACATTGCCAGTGCAAAAGTCTTTGGCACCCTACCATATATCTGTGCCTATGACTTTTGGACAATATTGTATGTGTTAGGCTTAATAAGCTATGGGCATACAATGTCTGTTCCGGAAGCACTGACTTGTGGGCTGTTCCCAGCACATCCTCAGACCATGTGTCATTGATGTAAATTTTGCATTTCTCAAGATGATTTGATGTAAATGTGACACATAAAGCAAATCATATGCACAAGTACATGTATGCATAGGTGCAATTGAAAGCATAACTTACAACAGCATCACAGGCACAAAACATGAGATACACAACGTTCAGAAGAAAAAACATAAATCAAACATAAGTACTGCAAAATTTTTATTTTGTTCCACCGTAAGAACAAAAAGAAAATCCATTGTAGTGTGAAATGATCATAACTTGGCTAAACTGTAGTGATTATGGTTTGCATGATTGTTTCCAAAGTTCATTGTAGTGCAGAAGTATTTTTCTCTAATACTGGGGTTCAGATCTTACAGACACAGTTTGGCAGAGTTGCCAAACTGGATAAAGATGACCTGGGATATTTGGTTTCTACAACCCTGTGAATTTTTATTTTTTGCAACTTCATATTCAGTGCAGTGCAGGACCCAAATCACCGTCCGTTCCTTATTTTTAATCAGCTTATATCACCTAAGAAAGTGAAGGGAACTAAAGGCATGGCTCAAAATGCTTTAGGTAACAAAGTTATGCAATCAGTATCCCTTCCTGACGTGATGAATGAATCAATTTGTCCTCTTCATATCTGCACACTTCTATCTGGAATTACTCTCTGAAGAGCTGAATAAATTTTCTGCTCTTTATGGGTATTGCATATTTTGACTAATAAACTTCAATTCCCCCTTCCTTCCACACCTTATATTTCTTCTCCTAAAAGAAAATCTTGGGAATACAGCAAGGAGTCCACAGAACATTGTGGATGCAGCCCAGTCCATCACAAGCAAACACCTGACTATCATTGAGCACATCTACATGAAGCACTGCCACAAGAAAGCAGCACCTGTTACCCCAGCCATGTTCCCTTTGCTACTTCCATGGGGCAGGAGGTACCAAAACCTTTGGTCCCACACTGGTGGGTTCAGGAACAACTATTACCCTACAACCCTCAGGCTCTTGAACCGGCGTGGACAACTTCACTCACCATTACTCTGAACTGCGTCTGAGCTGCAGACTCACTTTCAAGCAGACTACAACTCGTGTTCTCAGTACATGTACTCATGTTTTGCACATTGGTTATTTGTCAGTCTTTGTTTCCATATTGTTTTTTGTAAATTCTATTGTATTTCTTTATTTCCCTGAAACGCCTGCTTGAAAATTATTCTCAAAGTAGTATATAGTAATATTTACACTTTGATAATAGATTTGACTTTGACTTACAAAGGGAAGAATATTGGAAGGCCAGAGTGGATGTGAAGAGGATATTTTCTATAGATGAGGAGGTTAGGACCAGAGGGCACAGTCTCAGAATAGAACAGAGATGAGGAAGAATAGCTTTGGTCAGAAAGTGGCGAATCTGTAGAATTCGTTTCATCATATGGCTGTGGAGGCCAAGTCTGTGGGTATATTTAAAGTAGAGATTGGAAGGTTTGTGATTAGTTAGGGCGTTGAAGGTTACAATAAGGAGGATGAGAGGGATGTTGAATGGTGGACTAGGCTTGATGGGCCAAATGACTTAATTCTGCTCCAATGTCTTATGATCTAAGAATAGGATTTGTGCACATAGCAGCTCGATAATCATCTCAGATACAATGGGGCAAAGGCCCTGCTCTTGTGAATATGATACTATGAATATGATTATGGTGATTTTTGGCAAATGAACTCCCTTCCCACTTCACTCTGATCCACATTGCCAATTTTCTAACCTAGCCTGCATTCAACAAGTTAATATCCAACCTATTGCACGACCCAAGGCATTAAAACAACCAACTTTATGGGTTCATTAAAAGCTCCTTAGGAAAATTTATTAGCTTCATTTCCACTGGGTCATGAAACTATATTTCAAAACACTAGAAAAACACCTTTCATGCCAAAAAAATTAAACCTGATCTACGAAGGTGAAGTGCTGTCATATTAGCAAGGCTTCTCCTGCCATTAATGCTTAATGGGGCTGTGATTCTTGCTGCCAGACGTTCAGTAAATGATGCCCTGATATCGTCTGACAATTTGTAAGACACATTAAATTGTGATAATCTCATAGCCATACACACATCACACATACAAAGAGAAATTATTATGATTGACTGACAGTGTTTCTATGAGTAGTTATTTTCACCCACCCCTGGGGGCTCAAGGCAATAAACCATAGGGACATTAACCTGAGATAAGCACCGAATAAAATGCTTTCTTTTAAACATTACTGTATAGCTTGTTCATGACAGACTTCCTCTGCGCCAACAGTTTATCACTTGCACTTACTAATAAATTAAGATGGTTTAGAAATGGAAATAGACCTTTTAGGCCATCAGTCTCAACCTGTGTGATGGATTGATTCATTCTACCCTTCATCCAATTTAACGGTTTCCACAACTGGCCTCACTAATGAATTCAGTGGCAACTTTATATGATACCTCCTGTACCTAATAAAGTGGCTGCTGAGTGTATGTCTGTGGTCTTCTGCTGTAGCCCATCCACTTCATGGTTTGACACGTTGTACACTCTGAGATGCTATTCTGCACACCACAGTTGTACAGAGTGATTATTTGAGTTACAGCCGCCTTCCTGTTAGCTTGAACCAGCTTAGCCATTCTCCTCTGGACTCTCATTAACAAGGCTTTTTCGCCCACAGAAGTGCTGCCCTCTCGATTTCTTGTGTTCCTTTTTTTTTTTACCCCATTTTCTGTAAACTTTAGAGACTGTTGTGTGTGAAAATCCCAGGAGATCAGCAGTTTCTGAAATATTCAAACCACCCTGTCTAGCTCCAATAATCATTCCACAGTCAAAGTAACATTTCTTCCCCATTTTGATGTTTGGTCTGAACAACAACTGAACCTTTTGACTGTGACTGCATGCTTTTATGCATTGAGTTGCTGCCACATGCTTGGCTGATAAGCTGCTTGCTTTAACTATCAGGTGTAAATATGTACCTAATAAAGTGGCCACTGAGTTTTAATTCTCTTCCAATGGAGCCCTTTCCAGGGCCTTATTTGGATGCCAGGTAACATTAGATTTCTTGATACTCGTGATATACTTGTGGATACTCGATTTCTTGATCAATAAGTAAGTTATTGATGACAAACTGAAAGGTTGAAAGTCTGCAATAAACCCAGAGAATGATGGAGCAGCAGACAATATGCTGGAGGATATCAGCAGATCAGTCAGCATCCCGGGTGGGAAATTGAAAGTTGACATTTTGGGGAGAGATCCTTCACCAGCACTGGAAAAAATAGAGGGCGAGTAGCTAGTATAAAAAAGATGGGAAACTGTCAGAGCCCGGGCTAGCAGGTGATGTTATGTTGAAGTTGTATAAGATGATGCTGAGGCCAAATTTAGAGTATTGTGTGCAGTTCAGGAAATATATCAATAAGATTGAAAGAGTACAGAAAAAGTTTACAAGGATGTTACTGGGAGTTCAGGACCTGAGTTATAGGGAAAGGTTCAGTAAATTAAGTGTATAAGATGATCAGAGGCATTGATTGTGTGGATAGTCAGAGGCTTTTTTCCAGGGCTGAAATGGCTATCATGAGAGGGCACAGTTTTAAGGTGTTTGGAAATAGGTACAGAGGAGATGTCAGGGTAAGTTTTTTATGCAGAGAGTTGTGAGTGCATGGAACGGGCTGCTGGCAACGGTGGTGTGGGCGGATACGATAGGGTCTTTTAAGAGACTCCTAGACAGGTACACAGAGCTCAGAAAAATAGAGGGCTATGGGTAACCCTAGGTAATTTCTAAGGCAAGGACATGTTTGGCATAGCTTTGTGGGCTGATGGACCTGTATTGTGCTGTAGGTTTTCTATGTTTCTAAGTTAGCACTTTATTTTTTGGAGCACAGGAGAATAAGAGGAGATTTGATAGACGGATACAAAATTTGCAAAATTATTAAGGTTGTATATAGGGTAAATGCAAGCAGGCTTTCTGGACTGGGGCTAGGTGAGACTAGAAGTGGAGGTCATAGATTAAAGGTGAAAGTGAAACTTTTAAAGAGAACCCAGGGAGGAACTTCTTCACAGGGTGGTGTGTGTGCAGAATGAACTGGCAGAGGAAGTGGTGGATGTGGTTTGATGTCAACAGTTAAGAGAAGTTTGGATAAGTACATGACGGAAGGTGAATGAAGGTCCAGCTGTGGGTCCATGGGAGTAGGCAGAATAACAGTGCAGCATGGACTAGATGAGCTGAAATGCCTGTTTCGGTGGTATCGTGCTCTCTGACTCTTTGGCTATATCCGATAGGTAGATCCAGGTGACGGAGGTGGTATTGATAGGCAGATGATGGAGTGGGAATAGTCAGAATGATGTAAGAGGGCAAGAGGTGATTGGTGAAAGTGACAAAGGGCTGAAGAAGATGAAACCCAATAGGAAAGGACAATGGGCCATGGAATAAAGGGAAGGATGTGGTGAAGGGAAGCAGATGGATGAATGTGTAGGTGATAGCCAGATAGAGTGCGAAATTTTTTCCAGGAAATACCAGAAAATGTTCAACAGGTCAGCAGAACGAGAATCAATTACTGTTTCAGGACTGTAATCCTTTGTCAACAACAGGAGAGGAGAAACAAATTAGTTTTGGGATAGCAATGAAGGTGAAGGAAAGGAATAGGAACTTCTCTGTTAGGGCATAACTGGATGAGGAGACGAGGAACAACACCTCATCTTCTGTCTGAGCACCCTGCAGCCTGCAGGAATCAAGATCAAACTGTTTAACTTCAGGCTTTCTTTGCAGGATACTTGGGAGTGTGGAGGAGCAGAGGGATCTGGGGGTACATGTCCACTGATCCCTGAAAGTTGCCTCACAGGTAGATAGGGTAGTTAAGAAAGCTTATGGGGTGTTAGCTTTCATAAGTCGAGGGATAGAGTTTAAGAGTCGCGATGTAATGATGCAGCTTAATAAAACTCTGGTTAGGCCACACTTGGAGTACTGTGTCCAGTTCTGGTCGCCTCAGTATAGGAAGGATGTGGAAGCATTGGAAAGGGTACAGAGGAGATTTACCAGGATTCTGCCTGGTTTAGAGAGTATGGATTATGATCAGAGATTAAGGGAGCTAGGGATTTACTCTTTGGAGAGAAGGAGGATGAGAGGAGACATGATAGAGGTGTACAAGATATTAAGAGGAGTAGATAGAGTGGACAGCCAGTGCCTCTTCCCCAGGGCACCACTGCTCAGTACAAGAGGACATGGCTTTAAGGTAAGGGGAGCGAAGTTCAAGGGGGATATTAGAGGAAGGTTTTTTATTCAGTGGTTGGTGCATGGAATGCACTGCCTGAGTCAGTGGTGGAGGCAGATACACTAGTGAAGTTTAAGAGACTACTAGACAGGTATATGGAGGAATTTAAGATGGGGGGGGGGTTTATTTGGGAGGCAGGGTTTGTGGGCCGAAGGGCCTGTAATGTACAGTACTATTCTATGTTCTATGTTTTGTATGCATCAGTACTGGCCACTTTTTGCATCATCTTGGCTCCATTATTCTTTACTTATTTTCTGCCTGGCTGGCTAGCTATGCATATCCCTCAGCCCTATCACTCAGGATACATTGCACAGATAAAGAATCTTAATCTGATCTTAATTCTCATACTAGATTTCTTATTCTCACCCTAGCAGAGATATTCCCTTTGTTCCACCCAACCCATCTACCATTTTCTTTTTCTATCTGAACTAACTCATTTTTCTCTCCCTCCCTGTTCTGAGGAAGGGTCCAGAACATTAATCATTATTTCTCCCTCCATAGATGCTGCTTGACCTGCTGAGCATTCCAGCATGTCTACTCCAGATTTCCAGAATTTGCAGTATTTTTGTTTGTTTTTCAGTGACATTGAGTGTTGGGTTGCTCTGTCAAACATGCACTGAAAATTTAGAATTGGAATTCTTATTTATTTTTACTTTTTTTTCTTTCATATTATGAACTGCTGTTGCTAAGTTAATAGATTTCATGACACATGCCGTGATAATAAACTTGATTCTGATTCTGATTCTTTCCAGAGGTGTTATATGAGGGTCTTTGAATCTCTTTTTTCTATTCACTATGTGATTGTTCTCAGTCAGTTCTCCATAAGGTATTCTGTCATCTGACATGGCCCACCCTCCTGATCACCTAACAATATGTAAAAATATACATTTCTCATGCTTTATGCCCTTTTCCCTGTTCTATCTCAGATGTTGCTCTCAGTCTAGAATATCCTCAATAACTAAACATCCACTGACTTCAGAGATGGAGAATACCAAAGATTTCCAACCTTCAGAGAGAAGAAATCTCTCTTCATCTCAGTCTGAGATGTCCATCCCCTTCTCCCAAGACTCTCCAGCCTGAGAAAACAGCCATCTAGCATCTATTTCCCTCAGAACCTTCAATGCTTTCATTCTTTAGATTTTGACTGACACCCAAGATCTTAACTGGTGCTGGAATCGAAAGCTCGTGCAGATGCTGAAATGGTGTGTTAATCTACTGCAGCCAAAGAGCGTCCTGTTCTATTTTAAAACTTTTTGACAGGTTAGTTCAAAGTTCAAAGTAAATTTATTATCAAAGTGCATATTCGTCTCTAGATACTGCCCAGAGATTTATTTTCTTGTAGACCAGGGGTGTCAAACTCAAATACACAGTGGACCAAAATTAAAAAATCGGTACAAGTCGAGGGCCGGACTGGTTCAGCGTTTATTGCAAAACTTATTGAAATGAATTTATTACACATATTAACCTGGAACTAACAAAGCTTAGGTTATTGCCTACAAAAACAACATTGAACATTAAATAAATAAAAAATCAGTTGCATTTATTTCTTATGGCTTTATCTGCAGCTTTTCCGGAGTAATTTCTAATGAAAACATTTTTCCACAGGCCAACACTCTGTGATTCACACTAGTCTAAGCCAGATACTTGGCATCTCATCTTGGATGCAAGTTCATCAATGTTTGGAGTCAGGCTCTGAGCTGAGGAAATCCTCAGAATTGAGTGAAGGTGTTCATCAGAAAGATGATTCCTGTGTGATGTTTTGTTTATCTTCATCAAAGAGAACAGTTGTTCACACAGATATGTGCTGCCAAACATAGAGAGCATTTGAGCAGCTTGGGTACGCAGCTGGGGCATTGTGTTGGGAATGAAACGTAGAAACTGTGCAGTGCCCACCGAGTCATACTTTGCCTTGAGTGTGTCACTACATTGGAGTTCAATCAGCTCCATTTGTATGTTGGTTGGTGCGCTTTCCACGTCAGCTGCAAATGGATTACTGAGCAGTTCAAACCTGCTTTTTTGGGCTTCAAAGTCGGCAAATCGCCGTGTGAAGTCCGCACCAAGTATGCTAAGTTTTTCAGCAAACTTTGCACGTGGGAACACTGCGGTAGAAACCTGCTCTTTCATAGTTTGGCAACACGGAAAATGGCTTAAGTTTTCTTGCTGCATCTGCGTCTCCCACAGGCGCAGCTTGGTTTTAAAAGCCCTCACTGCAGCGTACATGTCTGTGATCACACGACCCCGCCCCTGAAGCTGCAGGTTGAGCGCATTGAGATGGCTCGTGATGTCACACAGAAACGCCATTTCACAAAGCAACTTTTTATCCCGGAGCTCTGTTGTGTCTTTCCCTTTGCTTTCCATGAACTGACAGATCTCCTCACGCAACTCGAAACATCTTTTCAGCACTTTTCCTTGGCCTAACCATCGCACCTCTGTATGATAGGGCAAATCATTATATTCTGAACCCAACTCCTCCAGAAACGACTTGAACTCGCGGTGATTCATACCTTTGGCTCTTATGAAGTTAACTGCTCGTGTTATGGTGCTCATTATATGTTCCATTTTCAAGGCTTTGCCACACAACGATTCCTGGTGTATGATGCAGTGATAAGCTGTCAGCTCACCTGCGCCGTTTTCCTCCCGCATCTTCTCTCGGATCCTGCCCACCAATCCACTCTTCTGACCGCACATCGTGGGCGCTCCATCTGTCGTCAGTCCCACAAGTTTATCCCAAGGCAGCCTCATTATATTTACACATCTGGATACCTCTTCAAAGAGATCTTTTCCAGTAGTTGTGCCATGCATTGATCTTAATCCCAAAAGTTCCTCTGTTACACACAGACTTGAGTCCACTCCACGAATGAAAATTGACAATTGGGCAGTATCAGAAGTGCCCCTGCTCTCATCCACAGCAAGGGAATATGCGATGAAATCTCTTCCCTTCCCCACCAGCTGTTGTTGTAGATTGGTGGCAAGCTCACGTACACGGTCAGCAACGGTGTTTCTGCTCAGGCTCACATTTGAAAATGCTTGCCTTTTATCTGGGCACACGACGTTGCAAACTTTCATCATGCAGTTTTTAACAAATTCTCCCTCGGTAAAGGGCCAGGCTGATTTAGCGATCTCTGCTGCCACAATAAAACTAGCCTTTACAGCAGCCTCACTTTGTGTTTTGGCTTTTGCAAACATAGCCTGCTGTGATGCCAGACTTCTTTTCAACTCTTCTACCTTCTGGAGCTTCTGTTTCTTGTCCAGATGCTTGTATTTGTCGTGGTGTTTCGTTTCATAGTGTTGTCTTATGTTATATTCTTTAATTACAGCCACACCGTCTCCGCACACAAGACTGTACTTCCTAAGAAGGTTGGCGTCATTCAATGTCTGTAGTGAGATGCTGAAGATGTTCTATAGGTCAGTTGTGGAGAGCGCCCTCTTCTTTGTGGTGGCGTGTTGGGGAGGAAGCATTAAGAAGAGGGATGCCTCATGTCTTAATAAGCTGGTAAGGAAGGCGGGCTCTGTCGTGGGCAAAGTACTGGAGAGTTTAACATCGGTAGCTGAGCGAAGGGCACTGAGTAGGCTACGGTCAATTATGGATAACTCTGAACATCCTCTACATAGCACCATCCAGAGACAGAGAAGCAGTTTCAGCGACAGGTTACTATCGATGCAATGCTCCTCAGACAGGATGAAGAGGTCAATACTCCCCAATGCCATTAGGCTTTACAATTCTACTGCCAGGACTTAAGAACTTTTTAAAAGCTATTATTAATGCTTTTTGAGATAGTGATTTAGATGCATATCATATTTTTTACTGAGTTAAGTATTGTATGTAATTAGTTTTGCTACAACAAGTGTATGGGACATTGGAAAAAAGTTGAATTTCCCCATGGGGATGAATAAAGTATCTATCCATCTATCCATCCATCCATCCAAACAGGTTTGCCCTTTATATCTGCGAACATATACTCTGCCTCCCACCTGCCTTGAAAACCCCTGTTTTCAAAGTCCACCTTTCGTTCAGCCATTTTTGGGGTGAGGGATAGCTAAAAGTTGACCATACGTGACTAGCGCCATAAGGATGCTGATGAGAGAGTAAGGCAAGCGCGAGCAATGCACTGGCAGTGCATTGTGGGATTTGTAGTATTAGTGGTGCATGCAATATACCGGCGGGCCAGCTCTAATAGAAAAAAAAATTATCCATTAATGATATTCAGGAAATAAACCAGGGAAACTGAATAAACACTAAAAACCCTGAAAACCTGGTACCTGAATAAACTCAGCATTAGCCATATCATACGCCATAGGCGCTTCGATTACTGGGGCCAGCTTTAATAGTAATTAGATATTATCTCGCGGGCCAAAGATAATTCCACCATGGGCCGGATTTGGCCCGAGGGCCTTGAGTTTGACATATATGTTGTAGACATTCACAGTGAATTCAAAGAAACACAATAGAATCATTGAAAAACTGCATGCAAATAAAGACAGATGAACAATCAATATGCAAAAGACAAATTGTGCAAATTCAAGAAGAAAAAAAACAAAATAATATTAAATAAATAAACAAATAATAAATATTGAGAACATTAGCTGTAGAATCTTTGAAAGTGTGGTTAGTGATTATTAATACCCACAAAGGGAATATCAGTGGCCTCCAGGTAAAATGACACTTAGTTTTCTTCATAACTACAGGATGCTTGTGTTCAGAGGAAATGGCAAGTGCCTGTGTATGTGAGGAAACTGTAGAAGTATATTATACTTCCAGGTCTGCACAGACAGTTCTCTTTTATAGGTCCAGCCCTTTATGATCCAAGGTCTTTTAAATTCCAGCCTTTGGGAGTGCTGCCTAGCAACCATCTGAAATAACTGTCAAAATCAGCGATTTCCTTCACTAACCATTTAACGCCTGGGTGAGTCACAGTTTTGTGAAGGCACTTTGCATATCGAAAAGTAAATTCAATACCATCGATCAAGTACCCTCAGTGGTCACTTTATTGGGTACACCTGCACACCTGCTCATTAATGCAGGTATCTAATCAGCAAATGCACAAATGCATACGTACATGTCAAGAGATTGTTCAGTCCAAATGTCAGAATGGGGAAGAAATGAAATCTAAGTGACTCTGACCGTTGAATGATTTTTGGTGCCAGACAAGGTGGTTTGAGTATCTCAGAAACTGCTGATCTTCTGAGATTTTCAAGCACAACAGTCTCTAGAGTTTAAAGAGAATGGTGTGAGAAACAAAAAACAGTGATTGCCACTTCTATGGGCAAAAATGGCTTGTCAATAAAGAGGTCAGAGGAGAATGGCCAGACTGGTTCAAGTCGACAGGAAGGTGACAGTGACTCAAATAACCACAAATTACAACAGTGGTGTGCTGAAAAGCATTTCTGAATGCACAACACGTCAAACCTTGAAGTAGAAAGGCTACAGCAGCAGAAGACCACAAGTAGGAGGTAACAAATAAAGTGACCACTGATTGAATGCAATTATTGTAAGCTGACCTGTCAAGAGTAGTTTCTAGCAAGATATTTCTCTTAGTTTCACTCTGTGTTGATAAAAATACTGTGTACATTATTATGGTAAAGCAGACTCAATGTCCAAAGAGCAAAGCAAAATAAAATCAGAAAATATTTGAAATTATTCTGATGGAATCGGAATAAAGTTAAGGTTCCAATTCAACCTTTCATGAGAGTCAGAATTAGGTTTATTGTCACTGACATAAGTCATGAAATGTGTTGGTTTTTTGGCAGCAGTAGGATGCAGTCAGAACAAATTACTATAAGTTACAATGAAAATAAATTGTGCAAAAGAGGATTAGAAGGTGGAGTCCTTGTACAATTCAAAAATCTGATGGCAGAGGAGAAGAAGCTGTTCCTAAGAAAATTGAGTGTGGGTGTTCTGGAAGCAGAAGTCAGGACAACACACACCAGTCTTTACTGAGGTGTCAGTGGTGGAAAGGGGGAGCAGCTTCAAGTTCTTAAGCATCAATATTTTAGAGGATCTAACCTGAGCCCATTGCGTTGATGAAACACAAAAAAGGCACACCAGCAGTTCTACTTTGTTAGGAGTTTGAGGTGATTTGTTATGTCACCAATGACCTGTATCTCCTCACCGAGGGTAGTGACTACAAAAGGACATGTCATAGATAGTGAGCATCCTTAATAGAGGATCCTGTCTTCTTGAGGGAACACCCTTTGAAGATGTCCTTGATGGAGTTGGCTGTGTCTATAACCCTCTGCAGCTTTTGGCAATCCTGTGTACTGGTGCCTCCATACCAATCTGTGATGCAGCCAGTCAGAATGCTCTCCATTGTACAGTATATCTATTGTGTAGACAACTGTAAGAGTCATTGGTGACATATGGAATCACCTCAAACTCCTAACAAAGTAGAGTTGCTTGTGTGCATTTTTTGTGATTGCAACGCTGGATTGGGCTCATGATGGCTCCTCTGAGATTATGATGCTTACGAACTTGAAGCTGCTCACCCTTTTCAAACTGCCCCTCAATGAAATCTGGTTTGTGTTTCCTGACTTCCCATTCCTGAAGTCCATGAGTAAGTTCCTGGTTCTGCTGACATTGCATGTGAGGTTGTTGTTGAGACACCACTTAACCACCCAATCTATCTCATTCCTGTAAGCTTTCTCACTGTATTCTGAGGTTCTGACAGTATCATTGGCAAATTTATAGATGGTGCTTGAGCTGCACTTAGCCACAGAGTCATGAATGTGGAGAGAGTATGGCAAAGGTTTAGCACACATTCCAAAGGTGTGCAGGTTGGAAAAGTTGGTTGGCATGGTAAATTGCTCTTAATATGTAGATGAGTGGTAGAATCTGGAGAAAGTTGGTGTGAATATGTAGAGAGTAAAAATGAGAGTAGTGTAAATGGGTGTTTGATAGGCACTCAGTGGGCTGAACGGCCTAGTTCCTCGTTGTGATTGTAAAGCAGCAAAAAGAAGATCTTCATTGGGTAGAAAGAGATTAAATGATAAGAAGTAAATGGTAAGTAGCTAGAATAGGGACAGGTTTGGGTGGTGGTGGTGGGGGGTGGGGGTGAGGTTATAAATGAAAAATGCAGAAACTTTGCCTAAAATTGTTGATCTCAGTGGCTCTGTCCAGAAGGCTGTTACACAGCTGGTCAAAAAAATGGGGCACAGTTCTTAAGTTTACATTGAGCTTCATTGGAAATGTGCATTCTGATGATATGATCCCACTGGGACAGTTGGATGCATTGATTTGAAAGGATTCAGGTACAGTTTGATGTGATGATCTAATGGGACAGTTTGAGGCAACTGTCTGATGAGAAGTTTTAAATTTCTTTCAATAAGGTAATTTTGATGTGTTGGTTTTCTGGGATAATTAACTCAGTTTTGTTGGCAGTACATCTAGTGATTAGGTGGACTTTTGTCTAGGTCTGTGGATTCTACTGTCCTTGACTTGTGTCTCTAGAGAGTGGGGCTTGAATGGTAGGGGAAGAAAAGCCTGATGGGAAATAAACAATTGAGTTCCCAACTCACACACAAAGGTGTAGGTGCAAGGAAAGGGTCAAACAATTTACTTGTTCCTTACATTCACATGCAGCATTGGGCACGATACAGTGTGAAAAGAATTAATGCAGCAAGGGAGAGACAAAGGAATTTATTGATAGATACAGAGGCTGAGTGTTTGACAGACCTGTCATACCGATGGGAACAGCGAAGATTCACTCACCATAATAATAGTCACAGTCATGCAATTTAAAACCAAATGTTGTTGGTGTTGTTTATTGAACAATTAACAGCATAGACGTTCAAGGAATAAATGCAGGTTGGTCCTCTGAGAACAAGGGGAAAAAGAAAGAGGGAAAGAGCAATGTGGAGAGATAGAGAGATCTGATCCATTTAATTTGAAATCAGTTATTTTCTGAAGTTCTTACTGTATCTAATTCATTAGATTACACTTGATTTTTCTTATTGAGATACCGTAATCATATAAGGCTTCCATCATTATAATGATTCTATCTTGCTTTAAGCCATTGGATTTTACTTAGATCTTGTGATCATGTTGAGGATTATTTGTGCCAACGTGTTGTAAGTTAACCTTTGACTAGTTGTTTTTTGAGGAAAAAGATATTTTTTCTTTGCATTTGGGGATGTGGTGATGATTGGCTGGAAGAGATGACATACAGTACTTACTGTATCGCTGAAATTGAATGCATTGGGAATTGGGTCCAGATATTTCCTTGTGGAATTCACCTTAAAGATCACAAGTCATACATTGCACACTTCTGCCCTTAACAACACGAATTGTACCTTTTAAGTGTAACATACAATTTTTACTGAACAATCACAGAAATATCTCAGTGAACATTGTGCTGAGATCACAAATGAGATCTTAGAGTGCTCTAAGGCATTGATGGCACCAGCCAGCTAATTCCCCTGGACTCAGTATATCTGAAACTTCACCATAGCAACATCTGCCTTTCTCATCATCTTCATGCATGGCCTCCGATCTCTAGTAGGGAAGATGATAGTGAGATGGATGATTGTCCATGTGCAGAACAGAACGTTTCCTTACCCCATCCCTTATCTCCACAGCAGCCTTTGTGACTGTGCCATCCTGAAGTTTTATGAAACCATTCCTAGGTGAGTAGCCAGGTATGAGTTCACTTTAGTGAGCCTTTCATATATATTCACTGCCTAGTATCAAACCGGTTTGTACCCCCTTTATCTAACTACTACATGCTCATCCCTCCCCCCATTTCTTCCCTACTATGAATTTACTACAGCTACCAAATCCAATTTCAAAGGAAAGTTTCTTGTATTAATGTGTTTACCTCCTATCTTTTTAAAAATCTTTATCAATAACGTGCAGAAAATCTCTTCTCCGTGTCTCTCTATGCTCCGCTTTATTAGTTACTGCAGTACACCTGCTCGTTAATGCAAATATCTAATCAGCCAATCATGTAGCAGCAACTCAATGCATAAAAACACACAAATAAGTTCAGTTATTCAGACCAAACATCAGAATGTGTAAGACATGTGATCTAAATGTGGAATGATTGCTGGTTCTAGATCAGGTAGTTTGAGTATCTCAGAAACTACTAATGTTGCGAGATCTTCACACACAGGTTTCTGGAGTTTATAGAGAATGGTGTGACAAACAAACAACATCCAGTGAGTGTCAGTTCTGTTGGCAAAAATGCCTTGCTGATGAGGACAGATCAGAGGAGAATGGATCAGTCTGCTTCAAGCTGACAGGGAGGCGACAGTAATGCAAATAACTGTGTTACAATAGTGGTGTGCAGAAGAGCATTTCTGAATGTACAACATGCCAAACCATGAATTGGATGATTGTTGGCAGATTTTCAAGTGATGATGTGGAGGTGGATAGTAGCCAGATACTGTAGATCT
Organism: Hemitrygon akajei; assembly: GCF_048418815.1. Lineage (NCBI taxonomy): Eukaryota > Metazoa > Chordata > Chondrichthyes > Myliobatiformes > Dasyatidae > Hemitrygon > Hemitrygon akajei. The sequence goes on along the minus strand of NC_133137.1, from coordinate 1,563,339 downwards.
GCTGGTTGAGTGGAGTCACTGCAACAGCATTGCACTCAATGTCAGTAAGGCCAAGGAATTGATCAAATGGGCTAAACCAGTTCTAACATGGTTGAAAACCTGTTTTAAGGTGGCAATCTCTGCATTGCATGACTGCTTTGAAAACACACACTAGACAGCATTCAGGGAGGCTGCTAACTATAGCAACCATGTTAACATTGAGGAATATATGATTTCTGTGACCAGCTACATAGAGAAATGTGCTGCGGATATTACAATCACAAAATAAATCTATGTGTGTGCAAATCAGAAGGCATGGCTTACTGCAGAGGTCATGACGCTGCCTTTAGATTGGGGGACGTGACTGCTCTCAGGGAAGCAAGAATGGTGCTTTACCACTAGATCAGGAAGGTGAAACTGGAGTATTCTCAGAGAATATACAACCATTTCTGAGATACCAGAGACACAAGGCACATGTAGCAGGAAATTCAGAGGATTACAGACTACAAGTCTATCCTGCACATCTGTGACCAGGACTCCTCACTCCCTGACAGGCTGAATATTTGATGAACAGAACAAAGTGCTGTTGAGGAAGGCACCCCTTCCCCCAGGGGAGCAGACGCTCTGTCTGGCTGGAACTGAGGTAAGGATGACCCTGGCCAGAGTCAACCATGCAGAACTGCAGGGTCCAATAATATTCCAGGTTGGGTTTTGAAAGACTGTGCAGCTTAACTAACTGAGGTGCTGACAGATATATTCAATATCTCTCTGGAACAGTCCATTGGTGCTCCCCAGGGCTGTGCACTCAGCTTGCTACCGTTCACACTACTGATACATGTCTGCGTCACAGGATTCAGCTCAAATTGTGTTACCAAGTTTATGGATGACACACAGTCATTGGCCTCATCAAGAACGATGATGAGATGGAGTATAGAGAGGAAGTGGAGTGGCTGGTGGTGAAAACGTTAACCCACATCTGAACATGGAGAAGACCAAGGAAATGATTGTGGACTTCAGGAAGGTGCAGAAGAACCATCCCCATTACACAAACATAGTTGCTCTGTAGAGAGAGTTAAATTCAGATTCAGATTCAGTTTATTGTCATTTAGAAACCACAAATGCAATGCAGTTAAAAAATGAGACAACGTTCCCCCAGAATGATATCACAAAAGCATATGACAAAACAGACTACACCAGAAAATCCACGTAACGTTTGGCAATCCCCAATCCAGAGTCCAGAGAGGCTGTTGCGTATTAATATCGTGCTACCGTCTAGCGCATTCCCCGGAAAGGAGCTCCAAATCCACCAGACAAACAAGATAGATAGATAGATACTTTATTCATCCCCATGGGGAAATTCAACATTTTTCCAATGTCCCATACACTTATTGTATCAAAAACTAATTACATACAATACTTAACTCAGTATAAATAAGATATGCATCTAAAATCACCTTCTCAAAAAAAGCATTAATAAATGGCTTTTAAAAAGTTCTTAAATAGTTTACTAAAATACATTGAATGGTAACTTAAGCTCAGTCATAACCCTGGCATTTTAACATATCTTTCCCCGGCGGTTGAATTGTAAAGCCGAATGGCATTGGGGAGTAATGATCTCTTCATCCTGTCTGACCAAAAACTAAAGCTACAAGACCTGCACAAAACCACATAATTACAATATATAGATAGATAGATAGATACTTTATTCATCCCCATGGGGAAATTCAACTTTTTTCCAATGTCCCATACACTTGTTGTAGCAAAACTAATTACATACAATACTTAACTCAGTAAAGAATATGATATGCATCTAAATCACTATCTCAAAAAGCATTAATAATAGCTTTTAAAAAGTTCTTAAGTCCTGGCGGTAGAATTGTAAAGCCTAATGGCATTGGGGAGTATTGACCTCTTCATCCTGTCTGAGGAGCATTGCATCGATAGTAACCTGTCGCTGAAACTGCTTCTCTGTCTCTGGATGGTTACAACAGTGCAAACAATAGCATATTTGATAAAAAAAAATGGACTATGGGCACTGTAAAAATAGTCCAAGATGTTAAAGGACAGTAAGTTCAAAAGAAATCACCATAGTTTCCACAAGTCCCCAGGGTCCCGACAGACTCACCATCCCATGCCGGCGGCAGAAGGGAGTACCCCCGCTATGGAATTCCAAGGCGCCGCCCGACTCAGCCTCGCAGACGCAGCACACAACGGAAGTTCCGTCGAAACCAGCCTCACAGATGCAGCACACACCGAAAGCGACCTGAGTCCGTCGAACCTCCGAGCCGACGACCATCCCCTCCGGCACAGCATCTCAGAGCACCTTCCTCTGCCGAGTGTATTTAGACGTATTAATGCATACATTCCTGGGAGTTCACATCACAGATAACATCACCTGACCCCTCAATATCAACAGCGCATTCACTTCCTACGGAGATTGAAGTGAGTGAGGACCCTCCCACCTTGCATTGTAATTGAATTTTACAGGAACACCATTGAGAGCATCCTGACAAGCTGTTTCTCCATTTGGAATGGGAGCAGTTGAGCATCAGACCAGAGGTGCCAACAGAGGACAATGAGAACAGCTGAGAGGACCACAGGGGTCTCCCTTCCATCCATCGGGACACTTATCAGGAGCGTTGTGTACGCAGGGCCTTTAGTATTATTAAGGATCCCAACCATCCATCCAGCATCCTCTTCGGCTTTCTACCATTAGGCAGGAGACTCTGATGCATAAAAACAAGAGCAGTTAGGATGAGAAACAGTTTCTTCTCTCAGGCCATTAGGTTTCTGAACTCCCTGCTGCATTGCATTTGAAGTATCACCAGTTCATTTGTTCTGTACGCTGCAATATTTAATTTATGCATTTTACTTTGTTTATTTATGTGTAATTTGTCAGCAGATTTTATCATTACCTTCCTAAGTTATTGTGTGTTATACTGTATGTGTGTTTTGTGTACTACTGTGCTTTTCACACTGGTCTGGAGAAACATTGTCTTGTTTGATGGTATGCATGTATATAGTTAAATGATAATAAACTTGATGTCATTGTTGAATTCAAGAAGGGGAAGTTGAAGGGAACACACCAGTCCACACTAAGGGATCAGCAGTGGAAGGTGTGAGCAGTTTCAACCTCCTGGGTGTCAACACTTCTGAAGATCTATCCTGGGTCCAACATATTGAGTTAATTATAAAGAAGGAAGGACAGTAGCTGCATTTCATTAGGAGAATGAGGAGACTTGGTACATCATCAATACTTTTGCAAATTTCTACAGGTGTACTGTGGAAAGCATTCTAACTAGTTGCATCACTGTCTGGTATGGAGAAGCCACTGCACAGGATCAGAAGAAGCTGCAGAAGGTTGTAAACTCAGCCAGCTCCATCATGGGCACTAACCGCTCAAGCACCGAGGACATCTTCAAAAGGTGATGCCTCAAAAAGGTGGCATCCATCATTAAGGACCCCCAATATGTAGGACTTGCTTGCCCTCTCCTGATTGCTACCATCAAGGTGGTGATACAGGAAGCTGAAGGCACATTTCAGGAACAACTACTTTGCCTCAACCATCAGATTTCTGAATGGTCAATGAACCCATGGACACTACCTTGCTATTTTTTGCTCTCTTTTTACATTAATTTATTTTTATATACACTTATTGTAATATATAGTTTAAACTATGATGTATTACAGTGTGCTGCTGCTGCATATCTACACGTTTCATGACATATGCCAGTGGTATTAAATCTGATTCTGAAGAGCTACAGCAAAAGACCAGGAACATGTAATCAGTGGTTACTTTATTAGGTACAGGGGGTTCCTGCTAAAATGGCCACTGAGTGTATGTGGAGATGCTGGATACAAAGATTAAAAAGGACTTTGAATTGTTTTAAGAAGAAAATATCATTAACTCCTTGCAGTTTAAAGGATCAGCATTGCAATAATTATCCATACGTATAATTTACTTATAATTTCAGTGTTCAGAATACATTGCAACAGCTTTTGTTTAATTGGTGCTCGAAGGCTTATTCAGAAATGGCAAATAGATATTGCAGAATTAGGGAGAAAGAAAGATAAAACTAAATAAACATTTGAATAACTTTTCCTGCTGTTGGATGTGGGTGGTGAGAAGAGATTGAAGAATCAATGTTTACTGACAGAATAAAAAAACAGGTTGTAGTTGTGATGGATTTAGTATTGAGTTGCAAACATTTATAACATCAATATTTCATAGTGCATCCTACAATTAATGTGCAATCAGTTATATAGGAGCATCAGAATACTAATTCTTTAATCACAATACCAGTTTGAGAGCTGGTGTCTTAATTCCCCATTATAGTATATCCCACAAGACCAGCCAGGTTTGTCTTGCACTAAGTTCTAATTACTTTAATAAACTGGAATTCCCAGAACAGATGCAAAAATATTTGTTTAAAAAACAGTTTGGGCAGCCTTGTTTTGCAAGAAGAGAGATATTGGAGTGAATTCCTGAGTTGCTCATTGTTTTACCAATGTGTTTCACCAATTGTTTTACCATTGGTTCCAATAGCCAGGCGCAGAAACAATAACCTTTGTACGTGTAAAGTTAAGAAATAAAAGCAGGACTGACTCATGTTTAAAATCACAGACATATGCCGTGAAATTTGTTATTTTGCAGCAGAAGTACAGTGCAACACATAAAAACAAACTATAAGTTATGGTTGTGGCGACCCACTTTCTGCGCAGGCGAACGGGCTCACAAATAGCTAGCACGCGGGGGGAGACTTTGGTACTGCACCTCTGATGTCATTTCTGCCTGAACAGGGTGGGCGCTAGGGATTTAAATGCCAGTGCCGTGAAGCTTGAATAAACTAGTCTCCAAACGACTTACCGACTGTGTGTCGTTATTTCAGCGCTGTGTGTAGCACATCGCTACATAGTAAGTAATATATTAAAAATTTAAATTAAGTAAATCTGCAAATAGAAAGCACAAATAGTGAGATAGTGTTTGAGTTGGTTCATTGTCCATTCAGAAATTTGATGGTGGATGGGAAGAAGCTGTTCCTAAAATCTTGAGTGTGTGTCTTCAGGTTCCTCTATCTTCTCCCTGATGGTAGTGATGAGAAGAGGGCATGTCCTGGATCATGGGGGTCCTTGATGAATAACGTTGCCTTTTTGAGGCATCGCCTTTTGAAGATATCCTCAGTGCTGGAGAGGCAAGTGGTCATGATGGAGCTGGCTGAATTTGCAACATTTTTGTAGCTTTTTCTGATCCTGTGCAGTGGCCCCTCCATACCAGACGGTGATGTAACCAGTTAGAAAACTGTCCACTGTACATCTGTAGAAATATGCTAATGTCTTTGGTAATATACCAAATCTCCTCAAACTCCTAATGAAATATAGCTGCTGATGTGTAATTGCATCAATATGTTGGACACAGGATCACTAAACAAAATCATGGTGGATTCTATGCTTCCTGTTGATTCCTGTTTCCTCTGATTCTGTGTGTTGACTTCAGTGTTGGATATCTTCAACAACTGACCATCCACAGCTGTCTCAGCACAACTCACAATTTCTCCTGAGGTTGTTCCAAAGTGGCTGTTCAGTAACCTAAGTTCCCTGAGCCCTCAGGCTCTAGTCTCGCCAGCCAGAGGAAATAATATGTCCTCGTAAACTGTTTTGATCCTTCTCAGAATCTAATGCATTTCCATAAGACTGTAAAGACATAGGAGCAGAATTAGGCCATTTGGCCCATTGAGTCTGCTCTGCCATTCAATCTTGGCTCATTTTGTTTTTCCTCTCAATCCCATTCTCCTGCCATCTTCTTGTAACCTTTGACACTTAAGAATTGAGAACTGATCAAACCCCGCTTTAAATGTATCCAATATACTTGGCCTCTACAGTTATTTATGGCAATGGATTTCACAGATCAACAACCTTTAGCTGAAGAAATTCTTTCTCATCTGTGTTCTGAAGGTATCTTCTTGTATACCTAACTCATGCCCTTGAGTCTAATGAGACTCCCCCATTGTTGGAAAATCTTCTCCACATCCACTTCATCTCAGCCTAATAATATTCTGTAGGTATCAATGAGATCCCCCCCCACTTATAAACTCAAGTGAGTACAGACCTAAAGCCATCCAAGTCTCCGCATATGTTAGCCCTATCATTCCTGGTATCATTCTTGTGAACCTTCTCTGGACTCTCTCCAATCCCAACATAATCCTAGGAGATATCTAAAAGGACATCTCCTATTCCGAGACTGTATGCTCTGGTGCTAGACTCTCCCACTACAGTATAGGAAACATCCCCTTCATGTCCACTCTATCTAGACCTTTCAGTTTCAATAGCATCATCCCTCCCTTAGCTTTGCAAATTCCTCTTAAAGAGCAACCTCATTCCCAGGAATCAATGGAGAGAGATAGGTGTGGATGAGGAGAAAGGCTGAGAGTCACTGCTGAGTGAGGGGATAGTACTGGGACAGAGCAGATTCCAGGGCTGAATGGCTGAATTCTATTCCTATATCTTACGGAAATTAGCTTGTCTGGTTCTCCCTGGCAATGTTGGAAATTGTGCGTATCTTGGCTTAGAAAACAATTTGCTGATGATGCACTTGTGGATGACTGATGAAGAACAACAGGAACAACACAGAAAGGAAAGGATTAACAGGTTGGTTTAAATTATGTATATAAGACTGTAACAATGCCTGCCATTTACATACTCCCTTTACCAACAGTGATCATATTAATACAGACATATAGCATAGTAGTAGGCACAATGCTTTACAGCACCAGTGGTCATTAGTTGGGGTTCGATTCCCACCAGTGTATATAAGGAATTTAAACTTCTTCCCCATGATTGCATGGGTTTCCACTGGATGTTCTGGTTTCCTCACACATTCTAAGGACATATGGGTTAGGATTACCTTGTTGTGGGCATGCTGTGTTGGTTCAGGAAGCATAAAGCTATAAAGCAAAGGCTTAAAGAGGGGAAAGACAAAAAGGAACTAAAGGGCAATATTTTTAAACAGAAGGTGGTTAGTTTATTCAATGTATTGCTAGAGGAAGTGATCGAAGCAGGCAAGGTTACAATGTCTGAAAGACATTTGGACGGGTACGTGGATAGGAAAGCTTTAGAGCCAAACACAGGCACATAGGACTAATTCAGTAGGCAAATCAGTTGGCTGAAGACCCTGTTTTTACTTTGTATAAATTTATAACTCCTACTTTCCGTTCCATACGTATTCTAGATACGAGAAGAAATTGGAGCACCAAGAGAAAACCAAGGCAGCCACAAGGAGAACGTGTAAACTCCTTACAGATGAAGTGAGAACTGAACCCAGGTCACTGGAACACTGCCAGCTCAACCAGGCTCCTTCATCTTCTCAGTTCTCCACTCTCAGAACCCCTGAATGCCCTTTCCCTTATCAGTCTGAAAGTACAGATAAATCTCCTCTAACTCTATAGTTAAGTTGCTAAGAAAGCTCGTGTTATAGAAAACTTTGTTATAGTAGAACAGATTGTAGTAGACTTCTAAATCAGTTTTCCTGATCACAATCACACTATAAGTAATCAAAATCCAAACTGAGCTTATTGCCATGTGCATGTATTCACAGATACAATGAAAATCTTCCTTACAGCAGCATCACAGGCACATAGCATTAGGTATGTAACATTCACAAGAAAAAACAAACAATTATAAACATAATTAAACAAAATTACACAAAAATAACACAATTAAAACCAAAAATTGAAGTCCATTTTAGTGAAAGTGATAAAAGTGCTCGTGGTGTTGCTATACTGAGGTAGTGATTAGGGTTGTGCAGGTTGACTCAAGAACCACATAGTTGAATGGAAGTTGCTGTTAAGGATGGAACACTACAGCAAATACAGGCCATTTGGTCCACAATGTTGTGCTGAGCTTTTAACCTGTTCTAAGATCAATCTAGCTCTTCCCTCCTACACAGCCCTCTATTTTTCTGTTATCCCTGTGCCTGTATAGGAATTTCTTAAATGTCCCTAATGTATCTGTTGTTGAACCTGCTGGTGTTGAGCTTCAGGCTTCTCTACCTTCTGCCCAATTGTAGTTGCAAGCAGATGACGTGGCCCGGATAATAAAGATCTTTGATGATGGATATTGCCTTCTTGATGCAATACCTCATATGCATTAGATACTTCCAGTGGTGGGGAGAGCTGTGCCCGTGGTATATCTGGCAGAGGCCATTATTTCTGCAACTTTCTGTGTTCCTGTGCATTCATGTACTAGTCCATGATGCAGCCATTCAGATACTTATAACAGTAGATTTGTAGAAGTTTGCTAAAGTCTTCAGTGATATGCTGATCTCCCTTAATCTGGCCCATATAGCACAAATAATGTTCTCTAATCTATCATCCACATCATAACCAATTTGTGTTGCAAGCATGTGTTATAGCAGAACTCCTTGGTCAGTGCTTGATCCTAAACAACCCTTGCATCAGTTTCTACAATGTTCATTAGAGACTCCATATTAGAAGCTGAGGCAAGGTGCCAGAATGTTGCTCTCCCATGGGACTGCTATAAGAGAGAAATCTCTGCCACTGGCCTTGTCCCTGAACTATGAGAGAATTGCTGGTCTTTCAAGCCGACAAGTGGTGATCAGCACTTTGCTTTGGCATCGCGATCAATATGCTTCCCACTTGTCAATTAAGCAAGTCGAGTGGATCTATTTCCAGTTCATTGTTTCTGCCCTTGGCATGAAGAAACCAATCCAATTATCTGCCTCCCAGAGCTGGAGAAGGAACTCAAAGGCTGACAAACATCTCTCTTCAGTGTAGACAAGTACAGCAGAGAGTGTGTACCTATTCTGAAGATGCTGCCAAACCTCTTTCTTCTCCTCCATTAATATTTCACACAGTAAGAAATGCCTCTTCAATTGCAAAAGGAGCTGTGTTCCAGCAGTTCAAAAGTGGAAATTAATCATTGTTTGATAACAGCACTCTAGCTGACTCTCCTTTCACCCTTTTCCAGAGGTTTTAGAGTCATTGAGTCATACAAGAACCACACACCTACATCTCCAATTTGCTGATGACACTACACTGATTGGCCTAATCTCAAGTAATAATGAGGCAGCCTACAGAAGGGAAGTCATCACCCTGACACAGGGGTGTCAAGAAAACAACCTTTCCCACAATGTCACAAAAACAAAGGAGCTGGTTGTGGACTACAGGAGGAATGGAGACAGGCTAACCCCTATTGACATCAATGGATCTGGGGTTAAGAGGGTGAACAGCTTTAAATACCTTGACATCCCACGTGGTCTGTACATATCAGCTGTGTGGTGAAAAAGGCACAATAGTGCCTCTTTCACCTCAGATTGTTGAAGAAGTTTGGTATGAGCCCCCAAATCCCAAGAACTTTCTATAGGGGCATAATTGAGAGCATCCTGACTGGCTGCATCACTGCCTGGTATGGGAACTGTACTTCCCACAATCACATGACCCTGCAGAGAGTGGTGCGGACAGCCCAGCACATCTGTAGTTGTGAACTTCCCAATATTCAGGACATTTTCAAAGACGGGTGTGTAAAAAGGGCCTGGAGGAACACTGGGGACCTGTGTCACCCCAATCACAAACTGTTCCATCGGCTACCATCCGGGAAACAGTATTGCAACATAAAAGCCAGGACCAGCAGGCACTGGGACAGCTTCTTCCAGCAGGCCATCAGACTGCTTAATTCATGCTGAGACAACTGTTTTTCTATGTTATATTGACTGTCCTGTTGTACATACTATTTATTATAGATTATTATAAATTGCATTTTGCACATTTAGACAGAGACATAACAAAAATTTTTACTCCTCGTGTATATGAAGGATGTAAGTAATAAAGACAATTCAATTCAACATGGAAACAGGCTCTTCGGCCCAAATTTTCCATGTCAACCAAAATGCCCATTTCAGCTTGTGCCATTTGCTCATGTTTGACCCCTATCACTGTAAACCTTTCCTATTGATGTATCTTTTTGTTTTCTTCCCACTTCCTTTTGAGTCCTAATGAAGGTTCTCTGCCTGAAACGTCAGCTATTTTTATAAAAAGTGAAGTGTATTTTAGTGCAAAGTTGTTATCCAAGTCATAAAATTGTTCTTTAAATTTTCTTTTTAGGATTCAAAGGCCAGGTTCACTACCCGCCATTTGTTAACTTGCTAGGCCAGTTTAGAAAACATTTTAAGAGTTTGGCCAGAGCTGAGTCCATGTACCTCTGCAAGTCTGCTGGGTGGTTGAAGCCCAGTGTCTACAGGCCTGAGTCTGTGTTCGCTGGAGCCTGGAGGCCTATCCTGGGGTTAAAGTACTGTGTATGTGTGGGAAGGAGGAATAGGGATTGTTTTGCTGTTGTTTGTTGCTCGTTGTGTTCTGTGTTGTTCTGCTGAGCATTGTGGGCATGCTAAGCAGGGACCACAATGTGTGGTGACTGGGCTGTCCCCAGCACATTCTCAGGTTAACACAAACAACACATTTCACTGTATGTTTTGTTGTAACCTTGACAAATACAGTAAACATGAATCTTGAATCTTCAATCTTAGAACATAGAATAGTACAGCACATTACAGGCTCTTCGGCCCACAATGTTGTGCCGACCCTCAAACCCTGCCTCCCATATAACCCTCCACCTTAAATTCCTCCATATACCTGTCTAATAGTTTCTTAAACTTCACTAGTGTATCTGCCTCCACCACTGACTCAGGCAATGCATTCCACACACCAACCACTCTCTGAGTGAAAAACCTTCCTCTAATATCCCCCTTGAACTTCCCTCCCCTTACCTTAAAGACATGTCCTCTTGTACTGAGCAGTGGTGCCCTGGGGAAGAGGCGCTGGCTGTCCAGTCTATCTATTCCTCTTAATATCTTGTACACTTCTATCATGTCTCCTCTCATCCTCCTCCTCTTCAAAGAGTAAAACCCTAGCTCCCTTAATCTCTGATCATAATCCATACTCTCTAAACCAGGCAGCATCCTGGTAAATCTCATCAGTACCCTTTCCAATGCTTCCACATCCTTCCTATACTGAGGCGACCAGAACTGGACACAGTACTCCAAGTGCGGCCTAACCAGAGTTTTATAGAATTGCATCATTACATTGCGTCTCTTAAACTCTATCCCTCGACTTATGAAAGCTAACACCCCTTAAGCTTTCTTAACTACCCTATCTACCTGTGAGGCAACTTTCAGGGATCTGTGGAAATGTACCCCCAGATCCCTCTGCTCCTCCACACTACCAAGTATCTTGCCATTTATTTTGTACTCTGCCTTGGAGTTTGTCCTTCCAAAGTGTACCACCTCAAACTTCTCCGGGTTGAACTCCATCTGCCACTTCTCAGCCCACTTCTGCATCCTATCAATGTCTCTCTGCAATCTTCGACAATCCTCTACACTATCTACAATACTACCAACCTTTGTGTCATCTGCAAACTTGCCAACTCACCTTTCTACCCCCACATTCAGGTCGTTAATAAAAATCACGAAAAGTAGAGGTCCCAGAACAGATGCTTGTGGGACACCACTAGTCACAACCCTCCAATCTGAATGTACTCCCTCCACCATGACCCTCTGCAGGCAAGCCAATTCTGAATCCACCTGGCCAAACTTCTCTGGATCCCATGCCTTCTGACTTTCTGAATAAGCCTATCATGTGGAACCTTGTCAAATACCTTACTAAAATCCATGTAGATCACATCCAGTGCACTACCCTCATCTATATGCCTGGTCATTTCCTCAAAGAACTCTATCAGGCTTGTTAGACATGATCTGCCCTTCACAAAGTCATGCTGACTGTCCCTGATCAGACCATGCTTCTCTAAATGGCTGTAGATCCTATCTCTAAGAATCTTTTCCAACAGCTTTCCCACCACAGATGTAAGGCTCACTGGTCTATACTTACCCAGCCTATCCCTACTACCTTTTTTGAACAAGGCGACAACATTCGCCTCCCTCCAATCCTCCGGTATCATTCCCGTGGACAACGAGGACATAAAGATCCTAGCCAGAGGCTCAGCAATCTCTTCCCTTGACTCGTGGAGCAGCCTGGGGAATATTCCGTCAGGCCCTGGGGACTTATCCGTCCTAATGTATTTTAACAACTCCAACACCTCGTCTCCCTTAATATCAACATGCTCCAGAACATCAACCTCACTCATATTATCCTCACCGTCATCAAGTTCCCTCTCATTGGTGAATACCAAAGAGAAGTATTCATTGAGGACCTCGCTCGCTTCCACAGCCTCCAGGCACATCTTCCCACCTTTATCTCTAATCGGTCCTACTTTCATTCCTGTCATTCTTTTGTTCTTCACATAATTGAAGAATGCCTTGGGGTTTTTCTTTACCCTACTCGCCAAGGCCCTCTCATGCCCCCTTCTTGTTCTTCTCAGCCCCTTCTTAAGCTCCTTTCTTGCTACCCTATATTCCTCAATAGACCCATCTGATCCTTGCTTCCTAAACTTCATGTATGCTGCCTTCTTCCACCTGACTAGATTTTCCACCTCACTTGTCACCCATGGTTCCTTCACCCTACTATTCTTTATCTTCCTCACCGGGACAAATTTATCCCTAACATCCTGCAAAAGATCCCTAAACATCGACCACATGTCCATAGTACATTTCCCTGCAAAAACATCATCCCAATACACACCAGCCAGTTCTAGCCTTATAGCCTCATAATTTGCCCTTCCCCAATTAAAAATTTTCCTGTCCTCTCTGATTCTATCCTTTTCCATGATAATGCTAAAGGCCAGTGAGCGGTGATCACTGTCCCCCAGATGCTCACCCACTGACAGATCTGTGACCTGACCCGGTTCGTTACCTAATACTAGATCTAGTATGGCAAACCCCTTAGTCGGCCTGTCAACTTACTGTAACAAGAATCTGTCCTGGACACACTTAACAAACTCTGACCCATCTAAACTCTTGGAACTAATCAGGTGCCAATCAATATTAGGGAAGTTAAAGTCACCCATGATAACCACCCTGTTATTTTTGCACCTTTCCAAAATCTGCTTCCCAATCTGCTCCTCGGTATCTCTGCTGCTACCAAGCGGCCTATAGAATACCCCCAGTAGAGTAACTGCTCCCTTCCTGTTCCTGACTTCCACCCATACTGACTCAAAAGAGGATCCTGCTACATTACCCACCCTTTCTGTAGCTGTTATAGTATCCCTGACCAGTAATGCCACCCCTCCTCCCCTTTTTCCCCCTCTCTATCCCTTTAAAAGCACTGAAATCCAGGAATATTGAGAATCCATTCCTGCCCTGGTGCCAGCCAAGTCTCTGTAATGGCCACTACATCATAATTCCATGTATGTGTCCAAGCTCTCAGTTCATCACCTTTGTTCCTGATGCTTCTTGCATTGAAGTACACACACTTTAGCCCTTCTACCTTACTACCTTTACACCCTTTATTCTGCTTCTCTTTCCTCAAAGCCTCTCTATATGTTAGATCTGGCTTACTCCATGCACTTCTTTCACTGCTCTATCGCTCTGGGTCCCATACCCCTTGCAAATTAGTTTAAACCCTCCCGAACCATGCTAGCAAACCTACCTGCAAGGATATTGCTCCCCCTCGATCTGTACAGGTCTCACCTTGCCCAGAAGAGATCCCAATGATCCAAAAATCTGAAACCCTGCCCCCTGCACCAACTCCTCAGCCACACGTTCAAATGCCATCTCCTCCAATTCTTACCATCACTATCACATAGCACTGGCAGCAATCCTGAGAATGCCACCCTTGAGGTCCTGTTCTTCAGCCTTCTGCCAAGTTCCCAAAACTCTCACACTTCAGGACCTCATCCCTCTTCCTGCCTATGCTGTTGGTACCAACATGTATCACGACTTCTGATTGCTTTTCCTCTCGAACCAGGATGTCATGCACCTGGTCAGAGACATCCCTGATCCTGGCACCCAGGAAGCAACAAACCATGCGGGTGTCCTTCTCACGTCCACAAAATCTCCTGTCTGCTCCCCTGACTATAGAGTCTCCAATGACAACAGCTCTCCTCTTCTCCGTCCCATCCTTCTGCACCACAAGGTCAGACTCAGTGCTAGAGGCCCTGCCACCGTGGCTCACACCTGGTCCGTCGTCCTCACCAACAGCATCCAGGATGGTAAACCTATTATTCATGGGAATGGCTACAGGAGTGCTCTGCACTACCTGTCTATTCTCCTTCACTTTCCCCCCTCGGACTGTCACCCAACGACCTGCTTCCGGCAGCCTAGGTGTGACTACCTCCCTGTAGCTCTCATCTATGACTGCCTCATTCTCCCTTATGAGTCGAAGGTCATCCAGCTGCTGCTCCAGATTCCTCACATGGTCTTCCAGACCGCCCAGCCGCAAGCACTTCTGGCAGATGTGACTCTGCAGGAGAGGGGAGTTCCCCCAAGACTGCCACATCTCACAGGAGAGGCACATCACCATCTCAGGAGGCATTGTAAAGACTAACTGGGAACAAGCTCGTCTTCCGCCTCTTCTCGTCGAAGCCTCTTGAGTCAAAGCCTCAAAGCTTCACTCCTTCACTGGCCCACTCACTCACTGGCTGCTTTCCAGTGGTCAGTGTTGGTGGTCAAGAGTCAATGCAGCTCAGAATAGGCAAAGGTGGCAAACTTCTCACCCTGAAAGGTTTTAGTGAAGCGAAGCAGCTTCTCGGCTCGAATGTTGACAGTGCTTCTTACTATAAGTGCTGCCTGGCCTGCTGCGTTCCACCAGCATTTTGTGTGGCTTGAATTTCCAGCATCTGCAGATTTCCTTGTGTTTATGTTCTATGTCAAAATGACAGTTTTGAAGTTATATATGTAATCATTAACGATTACTTTTTAACTTTCAGCTCCAGAATTCTAATACAGTATGAATTCCATAGTCGCGGTGGTGGGATTTGAACTCAGATCTCTGGATGATCACCAAACCTCTGGATAAGTGGCTCTTCTGAATGACAGGAGGGAAAAATTGGAATCAGCTTTCATTTCTGCATTCAGATGTCTGGAGCAGGGCTCAAGCCCTTCAGCTTCCAAGCCAGGAACAAGGGTACTGCTAACTCAGGAATCCAAAAGTCTTTATTGTAAAACAGAGATTGGCTTAATAAATGGTTTTTATATGGTTGTAGAGTGCAGTTTATGGCATTTTGCCCTAACAAAATGAAAGGTAATGTAAATTGTTTGGTCAGTGGGGAATTTGGAATAAATTACCTGTAAGGTTATATAAGCATGGTATATGTATACATACATAGACTGTTTCTCACACACACACACACACACACACACACACACACACACACACACACACACACACACACACACACACACACACACACACACACACACACACACACACACACACACACACACACACACATAAAATAAATTCGACTCTAATAGGGAATAATTTTTCTATCTGAAATTGCCACTGCTTTCCATTGCTGGTTTTTGTCATCTTAAAGTGGTCTTAAAAGTCTTCATCTGAAGCCATATCTGAAATAGGATTATCCTGGAGATGAACTTCTGTTGCATAAAAATAATATTGCAGGCTCTTCTGGATTTATATAATAATGACTATATAAATCAAATGTATTTGAAGTGTAGCAAGGAGTGACAATTCATTGCTGAATGTTCCTGATCCAGACATTAGATTAACGATCAGAAGCACTGATAAGAAACTCCATTTTGAGTTTAAGAGTTCAAACAATATCATAAAGAAAGCCCTTAATGAAACACAAAGAAAAATTCCATATGCATCACCAGCAAGTAAAAAAAATGTTAAAGAGACATTAGGACATTATTGTATGCAGCTCTGGTCATCTACCTAGAGAAAAGGTATCATCAAAATTGAAAGATACATAGAAAATTTACAAGGTTGTTGCCATGACTTGAGGACCTGAGTTATTTGGGAAGGTTGAATAGTTTAGGATTTTATTCTCTGGAATGTAGGAGAATGAGGAGAGATTTACAGAGGTATGCAAAATTATGAGGGGTATAGATATGATAAATGCAAGCAGGAATTTTCCACTAAAGTTGAGTGGGGTGAGAACTAGAGGCCATAGGTTAAGGGTGAAAGATGAAATATTTATTGGGAACCTTAGGAAGATCTTCTTCACTTAGAGGGTGGTGTGTGATGAATGAGCTGCCAGCAGAAGAGGTGGATTTGGATTCAATTTCCACATTTATAGGAAATTTGGGTAAGTATGTAGATAGGAGGGGTTTGGAGGGCTATGGTCCAAGTGCAAATTGATGGGACAAGGTTGACTAAATGGTCCAAGGGCCCTGTTTCTGGGTTGTAGTGCTCAATGACTCTACGATAAATGAACTAAAGGCCTAGTCAAAGATGCAAAAGAGAGGGAGCGAGAGATTAGAGAGGGATTAACTTTATTTGTCACATGTATATTGATGCATTGAAACATATAGTGAAATACAGCATTTGTGTCAATGACCAACACAGCACAGGGATGTGCTGGGGACAGCCCACAAGTGTTGCCATACTTCCAGCATGAACAATGCACGGCCACAACTTACTAACCCTGACCTGTACGCCTTTGGAATGTGTGAGGAAACAGGAGCACCCGGATGAAACTCACTCAGTCATGAGAAGAACGTACAACAGTGGCAGGTATTGAATTCCAATCTTCTGATCACTGGTGTTATGCTAACCATTACACTACTGGGCTGCTCGTCAAAATCGTCAAGTTGAGTTTATTGTCATGTGCACTAATATGGTGGGGTACAAGTAGAATGAAAACTCTGGCCTATAATTGACTCCAAACTCTCAACAATGTGGTTGTCTCTTAAACTAGTGTAATAAGTTAATGATAGATGGGTTAGGGTTAAACCTAACCCTAACTCTAATCAACACAGGCCTTAGAGTCACAAAGCAATACAGCCTGGAATGATTCCCTTTGAATCAACTTGTCCCTGACAACCAAGGTGCTCTCCAAAGCTGGATGAATAATGAACTTCAGGATTTTTACCCAACATATGGGCAACTCCTTTCTTCTCACAGATACTGCTCAACCTGCAGAGTTCCTCTAACAGAGTGCTTGTTGCTCTACAATGAAAACCTTGCTTACAGCAGCATCATAGGTATCGTAAACACAAAGTACACTGCAGATGCTGGGGTCAAAGCAACACGTACAACAAGCTGGAGGAACTCGTCAGGACTGCCCTGACGAAGGGTCTTGGCCCGAAACGTTGACTGCTCATTTCCATGGATGCTGCCCAACCTGCTGAGTTCTTCCAGCTTGTTGTACGTGCAGCATCATAGGTATGCAGGCTCAGACAACAAACCAGAATATAAATTATTGCTAAGTTGGTAAATTGATTTATTATTGCCACATGTACTGAGACACAGTGAAAACAATTTGTTGTGCATGCCATCCATAAAGAATCATTTCATTACAAGAGGTAACACAAGGGGAGACTGACAGAATGCAGAATGAAGTGTTGGAGTTACAGAGAAAGTGAAGGCCAGGTAGATAATAAGGTGCATGGGCAATAATGAGGTAGACTGTGAGGTCAAGATACATCTTATCATAGGTCAAAACCTTTTAATGATTGTACCAAATAACGAAGGAAAGGAAAGGTTATGTGAATCAAGACATTGGTACAAAAAACCAACACGGTCAGAGAGGAATTCATGGTAGAGTTCATCCATATGTTACATTGCTGAGGTAGAATTAGGATTACATTGGCTAGTTCAGGAACTTAATTGCTGTATGAAAGTAACAGTTCTCTAACCGGTTTTATCGGACTTTATGCCCTGCACCTCCTGCCCAATGGCAGCACTGAGACGAACTTCAGAGCCTTGGCAACTGAAGACTGGTACAGGTGCAGTAGAAGAGATAAGGGATGTTATCCTATCTCAGCAAGTTCTAGGGCAGAGGAAATAAAGGGAGAGACAATGGAAGAGTATGAAAGCAAAACTTACGAGATTGAATTTAAGGTGCTGCTTATTCAGCAGTCAATATAGGTCGATAAATGGAAGGGGGGCGAGGGGAAGGTGCATGAGTTATGTCATAGATAGCAAAATCTTGGACGGCGAGAGGGCAGAGGAGACCAAGGCCGAAGTGGGAGAGTCAGGTCCAGAGGTAACAAAAGCATAGGTGAGAGTTTCAGTGTTAAGTTTGCTGAGAAGGTGTTGGAATCAGACTCTTACAGAGTTGGAGAAAGGAGACTGCAACTAGATATGGTCCTGTTGCCTGAAAACAGCTTGGAGTCAAAATATGACACAAGATCACAAATGGACAGCTGCCTGGAAAGTCACCATCAAGAGGCTCCCACAGTAGGTATATACAATTCTATTAGATCACCTAGGTATCGAAGGCCAACCCTCTCAGAAAGCTTGCATCATCACTGCCTGGTTTTAAAATTCAAGACTGAAGTCTAGTTATCAGGTGTTCATTGAAACATTCCTGCTTGCACTTATCATTTGCGTTAACAACCAACACACCCGAGGGTGTGCTGGTAGCAGCTGCAAGTGTCGTCACACATTCCAGCACCAACATATTCGGCAGAACACCACAAGCAACAAAATAACAACAGAAAAACAAGTCTTGTTCCTCCCTCCCACCAATGCATATAGACAATGTTCTAACCCTAAGACAGGCTGTCTTCTTTGACCTCCAGCCTCCAGTAGACTCAGATCAATAGACGTTAGACATAAGAGATAGGAGCAGTGCTAGGCTACTAGGCTCATTGACTCTGCTCTGCCATTCCATCATGGCTGATTTATTATCTCTCTCAACTCAATTTTCCTTCCTTCTCCCCGTAACCTTTGACACCATTACTGATCAAGAAACTATTAACTTCCACTTTAAATGTACCCAATGACTTGGCCTCCACAGATTCACCACCCTCTAACTAAAGAAATCCGTCCTCATCTTTTTTTCAAAAGGGTGTTCTTCTAAAGGGACACTGGGCCTTTGACTACCCTGTCAACTTGCAGTGATTCGCAAACTCTGGGCTCTGGCTCCATCATATTACCAAACCTTCTTGTACCTTGGAAAGGATACTGGATGATGATCAGTGGATAATTGAGTCACTTCTATATGCTTCTGTAATAAACTGGACTACTACACTGACTGCCGCCGAGCTTAAGAAACCAGGAGGCCAGTAAGCTCTACAAAACACATTCCTTTCTGATCAATCCACTCATCCATCTACCACTCTCTCAAGTCCCTTAATCCCCCACTGTCACTGGGCTCATGCTTAAATGATGCACAAATTCTCTTGCATTAGAAGTGAAAGCCTTGAGGATTCAGGCATGGTCATCCTTTACAGTGGGTGCTATTCAGTAATTTTTGTCCATTCTAATGTGTTTCACACTTATTTTATTGAAGAGGCATCTCAACACTGAGATGGTTCCACAATTTATGGACTCACTTTCAAAGACTTTACAACTCATGTTCTCAGTATTACAATTTACTGTTTATTTATTATTATTATTTGCCTTTTTTAGTAGTTGCACAGATTGTCCTCTTTTGCACGTTGACCTTTTGACAGCCTTTGAGTGCATTTTTCATTGATTCTATTGAATGTCATTGTTCGACTATGAATGTCCACAAGAAAATGAATCTCAGGGTAGTATACAATGACCTCCCATTCTTCCCCCTTACTTTCCAGTCATGATGAAGGGTCTCAGCCAAAAACTTTGACTCTTTATTCCTTTCCATAGATGCTGCTTGATCTGCTGTGGTGTTACCCTGGACTTGTAGCTGTGGTGAACTACATATACCTGTCTGGACACGCCCCCCCCCCCCACCCGCTGACTGCTCCTGTGGCTCCTCCCACTGACCATGGCTCCTCCCACGGACCCCGGTATAAAGGCGATTGGAGGCACAGTCCCGGCCTCAGTCTCCAGGATGTTGTGTGGTGGTCACTTGCTGCTTGTTCTTTCTTCCAGCCAATAAAAGCTATATCTCACTTCACGTCTCCGAGAGTTATTGATGGTGCATCAGTAGCACCTGCAAAATCTCTTCTGTTTACACTAAGTTAAATTCATCTTGATCTGGTCACTCACCTTTAGTTGGAAGCACAGGAAATGTAGATGCTGAAATCTGGTGCAACTAACAGTCTGCTGGAGGAAAGCAATGGATCAGGCAGCATCTGTTGGGGAGTGGGGCAAGAACTGGAATATGTACTTTGAACTTTAAACTTTGAGATGAGTGCAGCTGAAAAGTAGCTTTGAATATCAATGATTATTTCAGTGTGCATTGAAATGCTTTTATATTGCGATATAGCCATTCACAGCATTGTGGTTTGTGATGATTTGTCACAGCTGTAATGTCAGAAGTACGGTGGCCAATTAATGCCCAATAAGATCCACAAACCAGAGATAAGTTACTTGGCATAAAAACTGGGGATGAACTGAGGACTTTATTTTCAAATGACAGTGTATTATGCTGTAGATTCCCTTCCCTAAAAGGATATTGAAAATTTAATCTTACCTTTTAGAGGTAAATACTTGAAAAAGAGAAAATTTTGGGACTGTAAGGGGGGAGCAGGGAAATGGAGGGGCATATTGGTCGATCCACACACAAGGACAGTGGAAGGCATGGTCTCCAACTGTGCTATTTGCAATAAGAAAGAAGGGTTGATGGAGAAAATAATGGAGCATTGAACAGGTTAGTTCTGAAGGAAAGTGACTGATTTTCCCTCAGGGGAAAATGTCCCCCTGATATATGTTAATCATTATTCTTGTTTTCTGAGCAGCAGTACATTTGCATGCATGTCTTTCATCTCTGTAAAACTGCCAGGTGTGCGATGGCACTGATGTGAAATGGAGAGCGTCCTTTCTCAGAAGTATGTGTCATTAGGTCTTGATTCACTAATCACAGCTACAACAGTAATATTTATCCTGACTGGAGTATCCAAAACTGTGTGTTTCTCTGAAATAAAATACATGAGATGTTATGCAGTATTGGAGGCATAACATCATTAAAATGCAACAGACTTGAAAGTTACAGGGTTGGAAAATTTGTGAGTAAGAACACAGGAGTAAATAGCGCTTGCAGGAGTTGAATGCATTAAACATTCAAATATAGCCCTCGGTTACACAGTGGCCACTTCAAGATGCATTAAAATGCTGACATAAGGTTATTCTTATTGAGGAAAGGTATTGTTCACAAGAAGCTGTTTATATGTTGTAATTGATTGGGAATGTGAATAAATGGCATTCTAAATCAGTGCAAAATGCCAGAAAACTACAGATGAGTTCAGTCTTAAGGCTACACACAAAATGCTTGAGGAACTCAGCGGGTCAAGCAGCATTTAGATTCAGATTTATGTCAAAGTTCAAAGCTCAAAGTAATTTATTATCAAAGTACATTGTATGTCACCATATACCACACTGAGGTTCATTTTCTTGTAGGCATTCATATTAGAACAAAAAAAAGCAGAAGAAAAGATAGACTACTGACAAAGACTGACAAACAATCATTCTGCAAAGGGAGACAATCTGTCCAAATACAAAAATACATAATATTGAGAACATGAGTCCATAGGCTATGGAATCAGTTTGGTGTTGAGGAGAATGAAGTTATCCACACTGGTTCAGGAGCCCGTAATTGAAGGGTAATACCTAACACATGGACATTGAAACAGACAGTGAGATGCGTCATTTGCATTAACAACCAATACACCCGAGGGTGTGCTGGGAGCAGCCCACAAATATCGCCACATATTTTGGTGCCAACATAGTATGCCCACAATCCTTGGAAGACCAAAACAGAACATAGCAAGCAACAAGACACCAACAAATCAATCTCTGTTCTTCCCTCTCTTACCTTCCCTCCCTCCCACCCACCTATGCACATGGACAGTATTCCAACTCCAACATTTATGAAGGGAATTAGACAGTTAGCATTTGCAGTCAAGGCCCCAAACTGGATTGAAAGGTAGAGGGCAGATTACAAGTGAGAAAAGGGGTGGACCAAGAGATGGCAAAAGGATCTAGGTGAGGAAGGGTGATAGACAGAGAAGTAAAAATAGCGGCAGAGGCTGGGTGGTGATGGGTGGAGATGACTAATGGCTGCAGATGATGGAATCTGATTGGAGAGGGAGTAAGGGCATGGAATCATGTGAGGAAGATGGGAACAGTGGAGCAGGAATTCAGTTATTAATTGCTAATAGTAATTTTAGAATTTTATTCTGCTCACATGAGATTCTATTTTTTATTTTCAATCAATGAGAGAGTGTGCAATACTTGATCTGCTATTAGGGAATGAGACAAGACAGGTAACAGAACTTTGTTTAGAGGGACACTTTGCATCTAGTAATCACAATTCCATTAGTTTCAAAGTAAATATGCAAAAAGATAGGCCAATCTCTAATTGCTACATTTGTAAGTACCCACCTGCTTCAAAAGGTCAACAAATATACCAGTGCTCAATAAGAGCAGGGTGAGCAGACACAATTGTGGTGATAAAGTGCTCTGAGAGGCTGGTTATGTCTAGAATTAATTCTGTCTCTGCAAGGACATGGACCCACTGCAATTTGCCTATCGCCATAATAGGTCTAAGGCGGATGCAATCTCAATGGCTCTTTACCTGGCCTTAGGTCACCTGGACAATACAAATACCTATGTAAGGGTGCTGTTTATTGACTACGGCTCAGCAATTAACACAATCAATCCTACAGTTCTGATCAAAAAGCCACAGAATCTGGGCCTCTCTAACTCCCTCTGCAACTGGATCCTTGACTTCCTAACCGGAAGATCATTGATAATAAACATTGTTGCACCTTAGGCATGTGTGCTTAGCCCACTGCTCTACTCTCTCTACACCCATGACTGTGTAGCCAGACACAGCTCAAATGCCATCTGTAAATTTGCTGATGATTCACTTATTGATGGCAGAATCTCAGATGGTGACAAGAAGGTGTACAGGGGTGAGATATATCGGCTAGTTGAGTGCTGTCAATGTTAGTAAGACTAAAGAACTGATGTGGACTTCAGAAAGGGTAAATCAAAGGAACACACACCAGTCCCCATAGAGGGATCAGAAGTGGAAAGAGTGACCAATTTCAAGTTCCTTGGTGTCAGTATCTCTGAGGTTCTAACTTGGACCCAACATATCGATGCAGCTAAAAAGTAGGCACAACAGCAGCTACATTTCAGTAGGAATTTGAGGAGATTTGGCATGTCACCAAAAACACTTGCAAATTTCTATAGATGTACAGTGGAGAGCATTCTAACTGGCTTCATCCCTGTCTGGTATGGGGGCTACTGCAAAGGATCGAAGTAAGCTGCAGAGAGTCAGCTCCATCATTGGCACTAATCTCCATAGTATCCAGGACATCTTCAAAGACTATGCCTCTAAAAGGAGGCGTTCATCATTAAGGACCCCCACCACCCAGGTCATGCCTTGTACTCATTGCTGCGATTAGGAAGGAGGTAGAGAAGCCTGAGGGCACACGCTCAATGATTCAGGAACAGCTTCCTCCCCTCTGCCATCTGATTACTGAATGGACATTGAACCCATGAACACTACCTCACTTTTTTATTTCTATTTTTGCATTACTTATTTAATTTAACTATTTGTATATGTGTGTGTGTATATATATATATATGTATGTATGTATGTATACACACAGTCACTGTAATTCACTGTTTTTTTCTATTATTACGTATTGCATGTTACTGCTGCCGCAAAGACAACAAATTTCACGACATATGTCAGTGATATTAAACCAGATTCTGATTCTGTTTCTGTGTGAAAAACTTTGTCCCTCAGGGTCCTTTTAAATCTTTTCCCTCACAATTTTAAGACAGTAATCTCTAGTTTTGGGGAAAAGACTGTGATCATCTACCTTATCTATGTATCTTGTGATCTTCTATACTTCTAGTCACCCCTCGACCACCTTCACTCCAAGGGAGAAATCACCAGGTTATCCTATTTCTAAACTCTAATCCTTCTTAAGTGAGCATTGTTTTCTAAGTAACTTGTATTTGTTGGATACTTGGATGATGTAGTGTTGTCAAGATTTTTTTTTCTCCATCTTATAGCTCAGAAGTGTTTAATTAGTTGTGAAGTACTTTTGAAAGCTGCAGCGATTGTGAAAGATGTTATAAGGGGCTGTTGCTTCCTTTACATTATAAACATCACAACTTAAATGGAACAGATTTTCACGACAAACTTGGGTCCACTTTATTTTGAAATTCAGTTACAGCTTGTGAAAGTTGGAGTGTAATTTGATTTTGTATATCATGGATGACTTTTTATCATCACAAATTCTGCAATTCTAGCTTTGCTTCAGAGGGGCAGAGACTATTAATGAGAATTACTTAGGTCTGTAAATTACTTCCAGCAGGAATAATTTTCATGAGTGACATTTTCTGATTGCAGTATGAATACCATACTATCTGAGACACAGTTTATGTTATTTTAATCTTTTCCATCTAAGCAACTGTCCTGAATTTCAAAATAGGCTGAAATTCTGTTCCCCTTTCGTCAACATAGCCTTGAAAACATAAATCTAATCTGGTATGTACTAGTGGAGTAAAAAGGTAGATATCTTGAGCACTGCATTTAATTTGAGAAATGAAGGTCATTCATAATTTTATTCCATCTTTGCAATGTTTCACTTAATAGGAATTTGTAAGTAAAATGCAGTTACAACTGGTCTTCAGCTCAGTCTAACATTATTTAAACTTTCATTAAGGCAATGCAATCAGTCAAGCCTTGTAATGAAAGGGGAAGGATTATCTTTTGGGAATAATTATCCGCACGTGCATTTTGCTTACACTTCACATTCAGCATTGTTGTTTATTATTTATTTTTTTTTGGAGACAACATGGTAACACGTCCTTCTAGCCCAATGAGCACATGAGATCGTAAGACTTAGAAGCAGAATTAGGCCATTTGGACCATTGAATCTGCTCTTCCTTTTCACGTGGCTGATTTATTATCCCTCTCAACCCCATTCTCTTGCTTTCTCCCCACAACCTTTGTTGCCCTTATTAAGAACCTATCAACCTCCACTTTGTATATACCTAATGACAGCCTCTACAGCCATTTGTTGCTATGAGTTCAACAGATTCAGTGTATTCTGGCTAAAGAAATTCCTCTGCATCTCTGTTTTATTCCTCCTCATCCCTGTTTTATTCTTCCTCATCCTTCTGTTCTGAGGCTGTGTCCTTGGGTGCTAGACTTCCCTACTATTGGAAAGATCCTATCTACTGCTATCCATCTACCACTCACCAACACTAATCCTACATTCTCCCCATTTTTGAAATTCTCCTCACATACTCATGAACTCTTCCTGTTCCGACTGTTCACACACACAATAGGGGCAGAAGCAGCCTGCACGTCTGTGGGACGTGGGAGAAATCTGGAGCACTCAGGGGAAACCCACATGATCACAAGGGGGACAAACAAACTCAAATCTGACAGCACCTGGGGTCAGGCTTGAACCAGGGTTTCTGGCACTATAAAGCAGTAGCTCTACCAGCTGCACCACAGTGATACTCACTATAACTTGAAGTCAAGAGTCATAAGTTCAAATCTCACAACAGGGACAAGGAGTTTCTTTTCTGGTAAAATGCTGTTTTAATAACAGTTACCATGAAACCAATAGAATGCAACCAAAACTTCTGTGATTCAGTAACATCCATTCAGAAAAATATGCCTTTCTTTTTTTCTTTTGCTGGCAGTTAGCTCCACCTGCGCGTAGCCATTAGTAGTGTTATTACGGGTGTGACAACATAGATTCAATTCAGCTGTTGCCTCTGAGCACATTTGCCCCATTACTGTGTGGGTTTCCTTTGGGTGCTCCAGTTTACTTCCATATTCCAAACAGTTAGTTGGTGACACGAGTGTAATTGGCCTACATGGGGCTGAGGCTTTATAAGTCATTGTTCAGACTGCACTTGGAGTATTGTAAACAGTTTTGGGCCCTTTCTCTAAGAAAGTATGTGCTGGCATTGGGGAGGGTACAGAGGAGGTTCAAGAGAATAATCCTGGAAATGAAAGGGCTAATGCACGAGGAGTGTTTGATGGCTCTGGGCCTGTACTTGCTGGAGTTTGGAAGAATATTGAAAGTTCTAGATAGAGTGGTTTAAAACAGGATGTTTCCTATTGTGGGGGAGCTTCAGACCAAAGGACACATGCTCAGAATAGAAGGATGTCCCTTTGGAACAGAGATGATGAGGAGGTATTTCTTTAGTCAGAGGGTGATGAATCTGTGGAATTCATTGCCACAAATGACATGGATTCCCTGGGCGGAAGGGTCATTTACATGCTGTTTATTTCTATGTCTCAGTAACTTAACCATTACCCTACCACATCTGTCTTAGTGTAAATGATAGGGCATTACCAAATGAAAGATTCTCCTCCTTTTATGGCACTAATGGAGTTGTTGGAGTTACATTGATTCCGAGGGCTGTGTGAAAGAAATGATGTCACTGGGGTGAAGATGTGCACAACCCATTGAGCAAAACTGCAGTATTCACTAGCAGAGTCATAGAGTCATAGAAAATTACATAACAGAAACAGGCCCATCACCCTATCTAGTACATGCCAAACCATTTAAACTGCCTACACCCATCGAAATACACTGGGATCATAGCCCTCCATAATCCTAACATCCATGTACATATCCAAACTGAAATGAAGCTCACATGTATGACTTATGTTGGCAGCTCATTCTATACTCTCACAACCCTCAGTGAAGAGTTTTCTCCTCATATTCCCCTTACACTTTTAACCTATCACACTTAACCCATAAACTCTCGTTGTAGTCCCGTCCAATCTCAGTGGAAAAAGCCTCTTTGCATTTACCCTATCTCTGCCCCTCATAATTCTGGATACCTCTATCAAATCTTCCCTCAATCTTCTCATTCCAAGGAATGATGTCCTAACCGATTCAATCTTTCCTTATAACTCAGGTCCTCTAGACATGCCAAAAAATTTTTAAAGTTTCACTGTACTCTTTCAACCTTATTTACTTCTTTCCTGTAGGTAGGTGACCAAAACTGTTCATACTCCTTTTTTTTCTCCAGTCCTGTTGAAGTGTTTCAGCCTGAAACGTCAACTGTACTTTTTTTCCATAGACGCTGCCTGGCCTGCTGAGTTCCTCCAGCATTTTGTGTGTACCACACATTAGGCTGCTTAACAAGCTACAAGCCCATGGTATTACAGGAAAGACTCTAGCACGATAAAGTTTTGGCTGAGTGGCAGGAGGCAAAGAGTGTGAATAAATGGAGACTTTTCTTTTTGGCTGCCAGTGATTAGTGGTGTTCCTCAGGAGTCTGTGTTGGGACCAATTCTTTTTACATTATTTGTCAATGATTTGGATGATGGAATTGATGGCTTTTGTGCAAAGTTTGCGGACAATATGAAGATGGGGGAGGGGCAGGTATTTCTGAGGAAGTAGAGAGACTACAGAAGAACTCAGATAGATTAGGAGAATAGGTAAAGAACTGGCAGACGGAATACAGTGTCAGGAAGAGTATGGTCATGCACTTTGGTAGAAGAAATGAAAGGGTAGATGATTTTCTAAATGCAGAGAGAATACAAAAACTGAGGTGCTAAAGGACTTAGGAGTCATTGTGCGGGATTCCCTAAAGATTAATTTGCAGGCTGAGTCTGTGGTGAGGAAGGAAAATGTAAGTTTAGCACTCATTTCAAGAGGACCAGAATACAAAAACAAGGATGGAATGTAGAAACTTTATAAAACACTGGTGAGACCTCACCTGGAGTATTGTGAACAGGTTTATGACTCTTATCTTGGAAAGGGTGTACTGAAGCTGGAGAGGGTTCAAAGGAGGTTCATGAAAATAATGTGAGAATTGAATGGCTTGTCATATGAAGAACATTTGATGGCTGTGGGCCTGTATTCACTGGAATTTAGAAGAATGAGGGGAGACATCATTGAAGCCTATTAAATGGTGAAAGGCCTGATAGAGTGGATCTATGGTGTTTCCTATGTTGGGAGAGTCGAAGATCAGAGGACACAGCCTCATATAGAGTAGTGTCTTTTTAGAATGGAGATGAAGAGGAATTCCTTTAGCTAAAGGGTGGTGAATCTGTGGAATCCTTTGCCACAGACAGCTGTGGAGGCCAAGTCACTCCTGACTCTTCTGAATTCCAGTCCTCTAAATTTGCACTAATTTTGCTCTATTATATGCCCTCTCTTTGGCTTTTATGTTGGCTTTGACTTCTCTTATTAGCCACAGTTGTGTCATCTTACCATTAGAATACTTCGTCCTCTTTGGTAGGCATACAGTATATCTTGTGCCTTCCAAATTGTTTCCGAAAATTCCAGCCACTGCTGCTCTGTCATCATTGCTGCCAGTGTTCTTTTCCAGTCGATTCTGGCATAATCCTATCTCACACCTCGGTAATTCCCTTTACTCCACTGTAATACTGATACATCTGACTTTAGCTTCCTCTTTAGAATGAATTCAATCATATTATGTTCACTTTCCTTTAAGGGTTCTTTTCAAGTCAAGTCAAGTCACTTTTTATTGTCATTTCGACCATAACTGCTGGTACAGTACACAGTAAAAATGAGACAACATTTTTCAGGATCGTGGTGCTTCATGAAACAATACAAAAACTACACTGAGCTATGTAAAACAACACAAAAACTACACTAGTCTACAGAAACACGAAGAAATTTGCAGATGATGGAAATTCAAGCAACACACACAAAATGCTGGTGGAACGCAGCAGGCCAGGCAGCATCTATAGGAAGAAGCACTGTTGATATTTTGGGCCGACAGCCTTTGTCAGGACTAGACTACAGACCTACCCAGGACTGTATAAAGTGCACAAAACAGTGCAGGCATTACAATAAATAATAAACAAGACAATAGGTGCAGTAGAAGGCAGTAAGTTGGTGTCAGTCCAGACTCTGGGTATTGAGGAGTCTGATGACTTGGGAGAAGAAACTGTTACATAGTCTGGTTGTGAGATTCCGAATGCTTCGGAGCCTTTTCCCAGATGGCAGGAGGGAGGAGAGTTTGTATGAGGGGTGCATGGTGTCCTTCATAATGCTGTTTGCTTTGCGGATGCAGCATGTGGTGTAAATGTCTGTAATGGCAGGAAGAGAGAGAGTTTACCTTAAACTCTCTAATCAATTCTGGTTCATTGCACAACACCCAATCCAGAATAACTGATCCCATAGTGGGCTCAATCACAAACTGCTCTAAAAAGCCATCTTGTAGGCACTCTAGAAATTCCCACTCCTGTAATACAGCACCAACCTGTTTTTCCCAATCTTCTCAAATATTGAAGTCCCTCTTGACTATTGTAACAGTACCCTTTTGGCATGCTTTTTCCATCTCCCATTATAATTTGCATCCTTACCACTTTTTGGAGTCTGTATACAACTCCCATCAGGGTCTTTTTACCCTTGCAGTTCCTTAGCTCTACGCACAATAATTCGACACCCTCTGACTCTATGTCACCTCTTTCTAATGATTTGATTTAATTTTTTACCAACAGAGTAACACCACCCCGTTTGCTTTCCCGTCTGTCCTTTTGATACAATATGTATCCTGGGACATTAAGCTCCCAACTATAATCTTTCA
Source organism: Hemitrygon akajei (assembly GCF_048418815.1). Taxonomy (NCBI): domain Eukaryota; kingdom Metazoa; phylum Chordata; class Chondrichthyes; order Myliobatiformes; family Dasyatidae; genus Hemitrygon; species Hemitrygon akajei. The sequence continues at coordinate 1,533,844 of NC_133137.1, read as the reverse complement.
GCCATGATTCAGTGATGGCTACAGCATTGTACCAGCCAGTCTGTAACTGTGCTGCAAGTTCATCTACCTTATTCCATATATTGCGCTCATTCCGATACAACATTCCAGTTCTATATTTACCCTTTTCAATTTTGTCCACCCTTAACATTGCAAATTGTCCTGTTGACTGCAATTTTTCCCTATCAACAGACTCTGCTCATTACATATTGCCTCTGTTTGTAAACTAGCTACCTCATCTTCAGCACTATTATAAGACTAGAAGACCATAGTACATAGGAGCAGAATTAGGCCATTTGGCCTGTCGAGCCTGCTCTGTCATTCAATCATGTCTGATCCTTTTTCCCCTTCTCAGCCCAACTCCCTGGCCTCCACAGCTGCCTGTGGAAATAAATTCCAGAAATTCACCATCCTCTGGCTAAAGAAATTTCTCCGTATCTCTGTTTTAAATGGATGCCCCTCTACTCTGAGGCTGTGCCTTCTTGTCCTAGATTCCCCACGATGGAAAACATCCTTTCCACATCTACCCTTTCAACATTCAAAAGGTTTCCATGAGATCCTCCCCCATCCTTCTAAATTCCAGCGAGTACAGACACAGAGCTATCAAGTGTTCCTTTCATTCCCAAAATTATCCTTGTGAACTTCCTCTGAATCATCTCCAATGTCAGCACTGCTTTTCTTAGATGAGTTCACAATACTCAAGGTGAGGCCTCACCAGTGCCTTATAAAGCCTCAGCATCACATCCCTGCTCTTGTATTCTAGACCACTTGAAATGAAGGCCAACACTGCATTTGTCTTCCTGACCACCGACTGTACCTGCAAGTTAACCCTTAGGTTATTCTGCACAAGGACTCCCAAGTCCCTTTGCATCTCAGATTTTTGGATTTTCTCCCTGTTTAGAAAATAGTCTGCACATTTATTTCTACTACCAAAGTGCATGACCATGCATCTTCCAACATTGTATTTCATTTGCCACTCACTTGTTCATTCTCTGAATCTAAGTCCTTCTGCAGCCTACCTGTTTCCGTAACACTACCTGCCCCTCCACCAATCTTCATATCATCAGAAAATCTGGCAACAAAGCCATTATTTAATCATCTAAATCATTGATATACAGCATTAAAAGAAGCAATCCCAACACTAACCCCTGCAGAACACCACTTGTCACTGGCAGCCAACCAGAAAAGGATTATTTTATTCCCACTCATTGCCTCCTTCCAATTAGCCAATGTTTTAACCATGCCAGTAACTTTCCTGTCATACCATGGGCTCTTAACTTGGTAAGCAGCCTCATGTGTGGCACCTTGTCAAAGATTTTCTGGAAGTCCAAATATACAACATCCACTGCATCCCCTTTATCTATTCTACATGCAATCTCCTGAAAGGATTCCTACAGGTTTGTCAGGCAAGATATTCCCTTAAGGAAATCATGGTAACTTTGTCCTATCTTATCCTGTGTTTCCAAGTACTCCATTACCACATCCTGAGGGAGACATCAGTCAGTCCGGATCGGGAGCAGCATCTCCAACACCATCACACTGAGCACGGGGGCTCCCCAGGGCTGCATGCTCAGTCCACTGCTGTTCACTCTGCTGACCCACGACTGTGCTGCAACACACAGCTCGAACCATATCATCAAGTTCGCCGATGACACGACCGTGGTGGGTCTCATCAGCAAGAACGACGAGTCAGCTTACAGAGAGGAGGTGCAGTGGCTAATGGACTGATGCAGAGCCAACAACCCATCTCTTAATGTGAACAAAACAAAAGAGATGGATGCTGACTTCAGGAGGGCACAGAGCGACCACACCCCCACTGAACATCGACGGCTCCTCAGTAAAGATCGTTAATTGCACCAAATTTCTTGGTGTTCGCTTGGCAGAGAATCTCACCTGGTCCCTAAACACCAGCTCCATAGCAAAGAAAGCCCAGCAGCATCTCTACTTCCTGCGAAGGCTGAGGAAAGTCCATCTCCCACCCCCCATCCTCATCACATTCTACAGGGGTTGTATTGAGAGCATCCTGAGCAGCTGCATCACAGCCTGGTTCGGAAATTGCACCATCTGGGATCACAAGACCCTGCAGCGGATAGTGAGGTCAGCTGAGAAGATCATCAGGGTCTCTCTTCCCACCATTACAGACATTTACACTACACACTGCATCTGCAAAACAAACAGCATTATGAAGGACCCCATGCACCCCTCATACAAACTCTTCTCCCTCCTGCCATCTGGGAAAAAGCACCGAAGCATTCGGGCTCTTACAACCAGACTATGTAACAGTTTCTTCCCCCAAGCCATCAGACTCCTCAATATCCAGAGCCTGGACTGACACCAACTTACTGCCTTCTACTGTGCCTATTGTCTTGCTTATTATTTATTGTAATGCCTAGGTCTGTAGTCTAGTGTAGTTTTTTTGTCTGTGTTGTTTTTACGTAGTTCTGTGTAGTTTTTCTACTGTTTTATGTAGCACCATGGTCCTGAAAAACGTTGTCTCGTTTTTACTGTGTACTGTACCAGCTGTTATGGTTGAAATGACAATAAAAAGTGACTTGACATGACTTGACTTGACAATTGACTCCAACATCTTGCCAACCACTGAGGTCAGGTTAACTGGTCTATAACTTCCTTTCTGCTCTGCCTTCCTCCTTTCTTATCTGCCTTTCCTACATATGGACAGCTCAGGACACTAGTTGCATCCCCACATTTTAATTCCACTTCCCATTCCCATTCTGATATGTTTATCCATGGCCTCCTCTACTGTCAAGATGAAGCCACACTCAGGTTGGAGGAACAACACCTTATATACCGGCTGGGTAGCCTCCAACCTGATGGCATGAACATTGACTTCTCTAACTTCCGTTAATGCCCCTCCTCCCCTTCTTACCCCATCCCTGACATATTTAGTCATTTGTTTTTTTCTCTCTCTCTCTGCCCATCACTCTGCCTGTTCTCCATCTCCCTCTGGTGCTCCCCTCCCCCTTTCTTTCTCCCGAGGCCTCCCGTCCCATGATCCTTTCCCTTCTCCAGCTCTGTATCACTTTCGCAAATCACCTTTCCAGCTCTTAGCTTCATCCCACCCCCTCCAGTCTTCTCCTATCATTTTGCATTTCCCCCTCCCCCTCCTACTTTCAAATTTCTTAGTATCTTTCCTTTCAGTTAGTCCTGACTAAGGGTCTCGGCCTGAAATGTCGACAGTGCTTCTCCCTATAGATGCTGCCTGGCCTGCTGTGTTCCACCAGCATTTTGTGTGTGTTGTGTCAACATTTTGATTCCCTGCTTTGACTGAGGTCTTACCAACATGTGCCTCCACAACTTCTCCACTAACTGTTTTGGCACTCTGGTTTCCATTCCCCTGCAAGTATAGTTTAAACTCCATCGTGCAGCATTTACAAATCTTCCTGCTAGGATATTTGACCCCTCCAGTTCGGGTGCAAACAATCCATTCTGTACAGGTTCCCCCTTCCCTGGAAGAGAGCTCAATGATCCAAAAATCTTATACCCTCCCTCCTACACCAACTCCTCAGCCGCGTATTAAAATGTATAATCTTCCTAGTTCTGGCCTCACTAACACGTGGCATGGATAGCAATCCTGAGATTGCAACCCTAAAGATCCTGCCATTTAACTTATCACATAACTTCCTGAACTCCCTTTGCAGAACCTCGTCACTTGTTTTACCCGGGCCATTGGTACCTACTTGGACCACGACTTCTGGCTGTTCACCCTCCCACTTAAGAATGCTGAGGACTCGATCTGAGATGTTCCAGACACTGGTGACTAGGAGAAAGCATTTCATCTGGGAATCTCATTCTCGCCCACAGAATCTAACTAATGAATTTCCCATCACCACAGCATGCTTCTTTTCATTCCCCCCCACCCACTCACTTCTGAGTCACAGAGGCAGACTCAGTGCCAGAGACCCGACCAGTGTGACCTTCCTCTGTATCCAAAGTGATATATATCTGTTGTCGAGGGGAATGGCCGCAAGGCTACTCTGCATTGGCTTCTTGACGGCTTTCCCCTTCCTGACAGTCATCTAGTTTCCTGTGTCCTGCACCTTTGGTGTAACTATCTCTCTATATGTCCTATCTATCATCCCCTCAGCCTCCCGAATGATCCACAGTTCATCCAGTTCCAGCTCCAACTCCTTAACGTGGTTTGTGTGAAGCTACAAGGCTTCATGGTGATTTAGACAAGTTCAATGAGTTAGCAAATACATTCCAATTGCAGAGTAATATGACTGAATTTGAAATTATCTACTTTGCTAAGAAAAACACAAAGGCAGAGTATTAAAAAGATTAGAATTATTTGCCACATGTCCATTGAAACATTTAAATATACAGTGAAATGCATCACATCTGTGTCAACGACAAATACACTCTAAGAATTGCGCTGGGGGGCAGAGCACACAATTCTGGTGCCAATATAGCACGCTGACTACTTACTAAGCCTAATCCTAACCGTATATCTTTGGACCATAAGACATAGGAACAGAATTTGGCCATTCTGCCCATTGAGTCTGCTCTGCAATGTGTGTGGAAGTTGGAGCACCCAGAGGAAACCCAAGTGGTCACGAGGTGAATTCCCAAACTCTTTATAGACAGTGATAGGAATTGAATCCCGTTCGATATTGCTGGCATTGTAAAACACTGCACTAACCTCTGTGCTACTGTGAATAGTGAATGGTGATAGATAGTGAAAAGCTAATGTTAAAGAAAGATCCCAGAAGGGAAAAATGCAAGGGGAAACAAGCAGCTCGGAAGGTTATTAACTGGCATGGACATGATAGGCCGAATGGACTTCTAACACATTATAAAACTGTACTTCCATGATTCTGTGATTCGGGAAAACACAGTGAGATATTAGGGGTGACAGGTTAGCATAGTGGTTAGCACAATGCTATTACAGTGACAGTGACTCTGGTTCAATGCTGACACTGTCCATAAGGAGTTTGGATGCTCTCTCTGTGACTGTGTGGGTTTCTTCCAGGTGCTCCAGCTTCCACTCACATTACAAAGACCTACGGGTTAGGTAGGAAAATTGGTCACATGGGTGTACTTGGGTGGTGGGGGTTCGTCAGGCCAGAAGAGCCTGTTACTACATATCACTCTAATGTGCTGGAAGTCAGTGGAAACAATATGCTGTGATTCACCCAAAGCCACTGTTGTAATTGAGTGATCCCATTCAGAAATGAACCTTCTGACCCCCTGGCAGCAGGAAGAGGAACTAATGAAGTCAGCAGCCCAGGATGATGAAACTGCTGTGTGTCTACAATATTAAAAAGGGAAATTCTCAAGATTAAGTGGAGGGCAGTAGTTGCAGAAAGCTTCCTAATGTATGTGCAATCCTATTGAGATCAATAAGCACCTCTAAGTGATTAGCCAATTAGAATAGCAACATGGTTGTTAAACAGAGAGGAATAGTTTGATTACAAGGAGAGTACAGCTGGAATCTCTGCTCAGGAAAGTATTCATCCAAATCACATTAAATAATTTAGTAGATGAGTGGTCATTGACCATAAAATGAGAAAAATCAAACTATAGCAGCAATTTTGACTATATCCGTTAACAATAAAACTTACATGTTTCATCAGATTCATGGCTAGGATTCAGCCATAAATGATGACATTTGCCAATGAGAAAGAAAACTCTCAAAGATCTACCGTCTCCTGTTGTATGGGCATCCTCATTTCCAACGCTTCATTGGCTTTGGTTAAGGATGCAACAAACAAGATGCTGGAAGAACTTGAATGATCAGGCAGCATCTGTGGAGCAAAATGAACAGTCGATGCTTCCAGAAGAAGGGTCTTGATCTAAAATATTGACTGTCTATTCCTGTCAACCAGATCATCAATCTCTCTCCTGCATGTTTCCTTGTCACCATTTGAGATTGTACTGGTTACCGTGCTGGATCAGAGTGTAAAATTGTTATTTTTTGATAGATTAAATTTTCTGATGCTTGCTTATACCTTATTGTGTAATTTTTCCGGTGAATTTTCCAGTGATTGTGGTATAGCCGCTTCTGCATTTTTTGAGAAACTTCTTAGTTATTCTGTTGCAAAGTTTGCAGGTAATATGAAGACAGGTAGGACAGGTTGTTTTGAGGAAATAGAGATGCTACAGAAGGACTTAGACAGATTAGGAGAATGGTCAAAGAGGTGGCAGATGGAATAATAGTGTCAGGAAATGTATGGTCATGCACTTTGGTAGAAGAATTAAAAACATACTTTCTAAATGGAGAGAAAGTTTATAAATTCAAGGTGCAAAAGGGAGTCCTTTTGCAGGATTCTCTAAAGTTAATTTTCAGGTTGAGTGGGTGATAAGGAAGGCAATTGCAATATTAGCATTCATTTTGAGGGGTCTAGAATATAAAAGCAAGGATATAATGTTGAGGCTTTATAAAGCACTGGTGAGGCACTTGGAGGATTAGGGTTTTGGGTCTCCTGTTTAAGACAGGATGTACTGACATTAGAGAGGGTTCAAAGGGGGTTTATGGAAATGACTCTGGCTTGTCATAAAAGGAGTGTTAGATGATTCTGGGTCTCTACACACTGGAACTCAGAAGAATGAGAGGTGACCTCATTGAAATCTATAGAATGTTGAAAGGCCTGTAACACTTACGCGACAGACTGGTATATGTCTAGGGGGAAATTTCCAGCCTCTCGCCAACCCCGCCTCCTGTATACGCAGTTGCTGTGGAAAACGCAGCGTCGCATACATAATATCAAGCTCACACCAGATACAGTTATAGAATATACTTTAAGGATTTTACTAAAACTAAGTGGTTACTAATGATACAGTATATATGAAGGAAAAGAAAATAAAGAAAAAGGCGCCAAACTTATCAGAGTTCAGTCAATTTAGTGCACATCATTGGAGCTCAGCCATTGAACCGTTCAACCCATCTTTGCTCTCCTCCGACCTCTACGACCTCGCACCTGGGACCACCCGAAGTGGTCGACTGAGCAGTGCGGCAGACGTCCACCTTCTTTGGTGTCTTTTTCCCCGATTCCCAAAAAGACCACAAAATCCCAGCTCCCAGACCCACAAGAAAAAAAATGACATCCAACCCCATTGGTTAACAAATGAATACAATCCCCATTATCAGCAATTCTAAACCTAAACAGACTGCGAGAAGCTTCGAGAATGCTCTGCAAGACAACACTCTCTCACCAGTTAGCATAACAAAGAAGCAGTTTTACTTTTAACAAACAGATAGGCCATTTTGATTAACATACGCAGTGCAGGCCACTTTAGAGTGGATGTGGAGAGAATGCTTTCTATGGTGCTGGAGTCTAAGACCAGAGGACCCAGCCTTAGAATCGAGGGATGTCCTTCTAGAATGGAGATGAGGAGGAATTTCTTTAGCCAAAGAGTGGTGAATCTGTGGAATTCATTGTCACAGGTAGCTGTAGAGGCCAAGTCAATGGGTATATTTAAGGCAGATGTTGATAGATTCTTGATTAGTTAAGGCATGAAGGGATGTGTGGAGAAGGCAGGAGACCGGGGCTTAGAGGGAAAATGGATCAGCCATGATGAATTGGTGAAGCAGATTTGATGTGCCAAATGGCCTAATTATGCTTCTCCATCTTACAGTTTTATGGCCTAACACCTTCAGAGCATTTTACAACAAGAATAAATTTGTAAGTAGCAAAAGTGACATGAAAAAGAAACTTCTGGTGCAGGGGTTGGCTATTATCTGGAATCTACTCCCAAGGGTAATAATTGAGGAAGATTTCATTGTAATACTTAAAAGGGACCTTGATAAATAGATGGATTAGATCACTTTTATTTTTACAACAAAACATCAAAACATACAATGAAGTGCATCAATGATCAACACAGTCTGAGGATACAACAGAGACAGTTTGCAAGTGTTACCCTGCTTCTGGCACCAACATGGCATGCCAAGTTCAGGTTCAAGTTGAATTGTCATTCAACCGTACATGAATACCCATGAATACAGCCAAATGAAACAGCATTACTCCGAGGCCAAGTTGCAAAACGCAGTACCCAGAGTCATACACAGCACCAGGTACATATAAGATAGCAAGTAAACATAGCCACACACAAAAAATACATATATAGACCAAGATCCTGAGTGACATGTCCTGTAAACTGATGGAGGATGGGTGTTATCAGCAAGAACAAACAGTACTCAGCAGATTGGTACACGCAATCCAGCAGTCAAACACAGAGGGCAGCACTGACAGGAGGGGCCAGCCACCAATGTAGCATAGATGCTACACTACACTAGCTCCAGCTTCTCACCTCGCCTGTGGCAACAGGTAAGATCAAGGCTTGAAGTCTAGTCCTCACTATAACTGAGACCCCACAGCCCCCAACATTTGTCTCACCAATAAACAAGGGAAACAGAGTTGCAGCATTTTACAGTCCAACAGAGAAATGACCGAGACAATCACTCGCTGTTAAACTGAACACCATCTTCATGCACCAACTCCAATGCCTTCCTGTAGCAGGCAGTATCACGGTCCGCACCAAGTTCAGCTCCTCCACCAATGAGCAGCTCGCTGATGGGGTAGGTCTACAATACCTGAAGTTATTAATTTCCAGTATTGTCTTGTAATTATAATAAAAAGACATTTATAAAAGATAAAAACACTTTGGTTGGGCCCCCCAAGTGGCCACCACATCCGAACGCACCGCTGTCTTACAAGCCCACAACTTACTAACTGTAACGGTACATCTTTGGAATGTGGGAGGAAACTGGAGCTCCTGGAGGAAGCCAGTGTGGTTGCAGAGAGGACGTACAAATTCCTTACAGGTAGCGGTGAAATTGTAATAGCCAACTGCTTTGTTACCATCCCACCCATACGTTAATGACATCAAATTGCAGGGTATGGAGAGAAGGCAGAAGGGTGTGGGACTAGTAGGATTGCTTTTATATAAAGCTGGTAAGAAGTTAGTAGGCTAATTTTCCATAGTGTAAGCAATCTGGTTTAAGAAGGTGCAGGTGAACCTCTGCAACTTCTGGCTGGTGACTAACGAAACAAGGATAGCAACTAAATACTTAGTTAACCACATTTTTTCTGACAAACAGTCATCACAAGTAATAGTCTGTAACTTCCCTTTGGACTTGGAGGCAATTCAATGTTGCAGAACCGAGGCAAGGCGAGACAGCGGGCCTGTCACCAAGAGTGTGGAAGAGCAGGAAAGATTGGTCACAAACCAGATCGAAGGCACGGGGTCCAGGTCCCAGAGCATATTGACATGACTGAACCCACTGTTCAGATGGAGATTTACAGGCTGAATTGAGGCGGTGAAGTTCAGCATATCCAAGCAACAGAACCCACTGTTCAGATGCAGATTTACAGGCTGAATCAAGGTGATGAAGTCTGGTGGATCCAAGTGGCAGAACTCATTCTGATGGAGAGTTAAAGTGCCATGTCAAATCGAAGAGGTCAGGGTGGTGAGGAGTGAGCCGGTTCAGATCACTGCTCGAAGTGGTAGATCCTGATGTTCAAATGGAGAGTTAAGTGCCAGGCCAGATTGAAAAGGTCAATGTGTCGGGGCTCGAGGCGAGGTACAGGCTGATTAAGATTGCAGCTCCACGACGTTTACTCGGCTCTGTGCTGAACTATGGGTCTTGGACTCTCTTCGTGGACTTCAGTTCAGAAATGATATTTGCTTGCAGTTACTGTTTGCATTCATTGCATGTTGGGTCCTTTCTATGGGTATTTTGTTCTTTTATTTTCCTGAGGAATAATGCGTTTTTTAATTCTTTGCACAATGGGTGTTAGACAGTCTCTTTTCATGTATATGGGGTTTGTCTTTGGATTTCTTTGTTTCGTGGCTGCCTGTTAGGAGACGAATCTCAAGGCTGTATAATGTTGTCACTCCACGCTTATCAGGTGTGGGTAAACATGCCCGACAAGGGTCACCAGTTGAAACAAAACAGATGGTAGTCTGCACAGCCCATTAGTGCAAGGAGTTATATATAGTGCCAGGTGAAAAAAAAGCAAAAACTGACAAAACTTGTGAAGAAAAAAAGTATTTACAAATATACAAATGAAAACAAACACGTATGTACAAAAATTTACCAATATACAGAGGCTTTCTCCATGACACACTTCGTTTTTAACTTTCCAATACAAGTATTCATCAACTGGAAATCCAACCTTCATACCTCCTAGCAAAGTCAAACTAAGAGTTTAGATCTGCCTGCATAGGGTGTAGTGTGCCTGCTCCCAGTAACCCAGGCAATATATTAGACGCCCCAAACTGTCCCTCGGGTCTTTTGGGGCCGTTCTGCTGAGAACAAACCAATGTAATTGTGTGAGTGAAAGTAAATGAAACTGTTTGGAATGCCTACGTCTAGAAACCTTATCTTTATAGGTTACAAACCAGTAGAACACGTTAATGAAGGGATTGTTTTGATTAGCCAAGCTAGCAATTGCTTTACTGTTAGGGTGTGTAAATGGTGAACTGCAGAATGGGAGGGCAAAGTATGTGAACTACTGGAGAAACTAGACCAGAGACAAAACCAGCGTGAGTGACTAACCAGGCAAAGGGGCAAAGTTAGTGGGAGAATTTCCACTGCCAAACTTTTCTGTCAAAAATGTATACATACTTTGATAATAAATGTCCTTTGAACTTGAACTTTGAACTTTGATTCTATGATTCTGAATATATGCAAAGTATTGCCAAGTTCCTAATTATTTTGTGAAGGAAGGAGCAGAATAGGTCTGCCTTTGAAGGAGTATTAAATCATTGATAGCTACTGTGGGAGTTTTGTTTTAGCTGTACACACATATAAATTATAAACTTGGCATAATCTGCATGATGTGACAACACTGAATACATCCACAAGGAGTTAACACTGGGCACCAAAGAAAACAGAGAATATCAGAAATGGGCAGGAAATTAGACCTGAAGATTTGGATCACAATAAATAGCAAAGATCACAACAAACATTATGAAGTAGCAAAGAATGCTTACCTTACTCCTACATCTATTTGTTCTTTTGTTTTGCTTCTGTCAAGATATATCCGCCTGTCAACATCACCAAATCTATCAAGATATCACCATATTGCAGTTTGTGAAAGCTTCTTGAGCACAGACTGCATGTCCTGACATCTGAAACATGCAAGAGATTCTGCAGATGCTGAATATCCAGAGTAACATACAAAATGCTGGTGGAACCCAGCAGGTCAGGCCGCATCTATGGAGGGGAATAAAGAGTTGATGGTACAGGCTGAGACCCTTCATCAGAACTCAGGGCTTGTTGATATCCTAAATGTTCATGATTAGCTTTACATCAGACTAAAAGACAGTTAGCAAAGGTTCCTGCATCTGATTTATACAGAAAATAGCTAGCTGAAGGGATGAGGAGAGGACTGATAGAAACATAGAAAACCTACAGCACAATACAGGCCCTTCGGCCCACAAAGCTGTGCCAAACATGTCCTTACCTTAGAACTACCTAGGCTTTACCCATAACCCTCTATTTTTCTAAGCTCTATGTAGCCATCCAGAAGTCTCTTAAAAGACCCTATCGTTTCCGCCTCCACTGTCACTGCAGGCAGTCCATTCCACACATTCACCAATCTCTATGTTAAAAAAAAACCCTGACATCTCCTCTATACCTACTTCCAAGCACCTTAAAACTATGCCCTCTTGTGCTAGCCATTTCAGCCCTGGGAAAAAGCCTCTGTCTATCCACATGATCAATGCTTCTCATTATCTTGTACACCTCTATCAGGTCACCTCTGTCGCACTAAGGAGAAAAGGCCGAGTTCACTCAATCTGTTCTCATAAGGCATGTTCCCCAATGCAGGCAACATCTTTGTAAATCTCCTCTGTACCCTTTCTATGGTTTCCACATCCTTCCTGTAGTGAGGTGATCAGAACTGAACACAGTACTCCAAGTGGAGTCTGTCCAGGTCCTATATAGCTGCAACATTACCTCTTGGCTCCTAAATTCAATTCCACAATGGATGAAGGCCAATACACCATGCACCTTCTTAACCACAGTGTCAATCTGCATAGCATCTTTGAGTGTCCTATGGACTCGGACCTCAGGATCCCTCTGATCCTCTACACTGCCAAGAGTCTTACCATTAATACTATATTCTGCCATCATATTTGACCTACCAAAATGAACCACTTCATACTTATCTGGGTTGAACTCCATCTGCCACTTCTCAGCCCAGTTTTGCATCCTATCGATGTCCCGCTGTAACCTCTGACAGCCCTCCACACTATCCACAACACCCCCAACCTTTGTGTCATCAGCAAATTTATTAACCCATCCTTCCACTTCCTCATCCCGGTCATTTATAAAAGTCACAAAGAATAGGGGTCCCAGAACAGATCCCTGAGGCACAATGTCAGCAATTTGCCACAGATCAGCCTATTGAGACTCAGACCTGCATATTCCACTTCAGTGTCATTCCTGTTTCCTTTACTAGCCTCTGCTTGCACATTAGCATTGTACCGTGAGCAGCAATTGTCCACCGCTTACCTGTAGCTATTGTGTGCCCAGTTCTGTTTAAAGATCAAAGCAAATTTATTATCAAAGTACATGTATGTTACCATTTACTACCTTGAAATTGATTTTCTTGTAGGCATTCACAGTAGATGCAAAGAAACACAATAGAATCAACGAAAAAACACATACAGCAAAGACAAAGGACAAATGTGCAAACAGTGCAAATATAAAAAAGTTTAAAAAAGCAATAAATATCGAGAACATGAATTGTAGAGTCATTAAGAGTGAGTCAGATTATTGGATCAGTTCAGTGTTGGAATGGATGAGGTTGTCCTCTCTGGTTCAACAGCCTTATGGTTAAGGGGTAATAACTGTTTGTGTCAATAGGTAAGTGAATCACAGGAGGATCTGGATCCATGGATTTCAGGAAATTGGCAAAGACAAAAGCATGGAGAAGGGAGAGATTGTCGTTACACAATGAATCAGCATCATCAGCAGAAGGAAATGAGCAGTTGATGTTCTTGGTCAACACCTTCATCTGGATTATTGTGAATGGAACCAAACCAAAATCAGCGCAGAGTAGTGGACTCACACTTTATGGGCACATCGCTCCCTACCATTGGTGGGAGGGATGTACTGAACAATCTGTCAGAGGAGCTGCCTCAAGAAATTTCGAAGTTCAAAATAAATTTATTATCAAGGTACATATGCTGAATATCACCATATACTATCCTGAGATTCTTTTTCCTGCAGGTGTTCACAGTAGAACAGATAAATACAATAGAATCAATGAAAAACTACACACAAAGTCTGACAAAACAACTAATGACTAAAGACAGACTGTGCAAACAGAAAAATAAATTAATAAATAATATTGATGAGTGCTTGCAAGTGAGTCTATAGGCTGTGGAACCAGTTCAATATTGAGGTGATTGGTTATCCATGCTTCTGTCATCAAAGGTCCCTGCATCTGAGCCATGCCATCTTCTCGAAGCTGTCCTTGGCTAGGAGGTATAGAAACCTGAAATCCCACACCACCAAGTTCAAGGACAGCTATTTCCTTTCAACTCTTTGGTTCTTGAACCAACCTGCACAATCTTAATCACTACTTCAGCATAGCAACACTGTGAGCATTTTGAACTACAACTCATTCTGTTCTTTCTTATATCATTTGCTGGAATCATTTATTGTGTCCAGCGCTCCCAATGACACCTCCTCTACATTAGTGAGTGGCATCGAAAATTGGGGGATGGCTTCATCAAGCATTTCTGCTCCATCTGTCACAATGAAACTTCCCAGTGGCCAAACATTTTAATTTTGATTCCCATTCCCATTTCAACATGTCAGTTCATGGCCTTCTCTTGTGCCAAGATGAGGCCATTCTCAGGGTGGAGAAGCAACACCTTATACTCTGTCTGGGGAGCCTCCAACCTGAAGGCATGAATATCGATTTCTCCTTCTGGTAAAAAAAAATCCTCCCCCCACATCATTCCCCACTCTGACTTTTCACCTCTTCTCACCTACCTATTACTTCCCCATGGGTCCCCTCCTCCTGCTCCTCCTCCTGTGGTCTACTCTCCTTTCTGATCAGATTTCTTCTTCTCCAGGTTTTGACCTTTCCCACTCACCTGGTTTTATTTATCGCCTTCCAGCTAGCCTCCTGCCCCTACCCCCACATTTTTATTCTGGTGTCTTTCCACTTTATTCTCAGTCCTGAAGAAGGGCCTTGGCCTTAGGTTTATTCATTTCCATAGATACTCTCTGACCTGCTGAGTTCCTCCAGCATTTTGTGTGTGTTGCTTTGGATTTTCAGCATCTGCAGACCTTCTCCTGTATATATATTTTATATTTAATTTATGCTCTTCTTGTGAACGTTGTGTATCTGATGCTCTGTGCCAGTAATGTTGTTGCAAGTAATTTTCTCATTGCCAATATGCACTTGTACAGATGACAATAACTCGACTCTGGCTTTAACTTTAATTTAACATAAACTGTTTCTATCACTCATTGGGACAGTGTAACAGCAGTTTGCAGACAGCAACTGTTTAAAAATTTAGAAGAAATTGAAGGGCTTTGGGAAAGGAGAGGGCTAGGAAGAAAGGTCTTTCAAAGAGCTGGCACAGGTATGATGGGCCAATGGCCTACTTGACTCTATGAGTCTATTTACATTGAACCAAAAGATTTAGAGCCAAAAGAATTGATGTATTCATACTGCATTCATGATATGTAATATTATCTCTCTATGTTGCTATGAAACAAAACCATTCTTCCTTAAGCTGGTAATACAGCCTTCAAATACCAAGAGACATAGCAATGTTGAGCAGCGAACACACAGAAATTGTTTCTGTTTAATGGAACAGTCAGTGTTCAATATCTTTCCCTTGGCAGATGAACTAACATTTGTCGACATTTTCAATGAATATACTAAGTAACAGGGTATGACTTCCAAAATCCTTAGTTTGCTTCCCAGGATGACTTTGGGCTAGAGGACCTTAAAAGCAATTCAAGGTATTGTTTGGAATCCAACTTAACTTGTAAAATAAACGGATGGGATCCACATTAGGCAGTAATACTGATTTTAACCCATGACTGACAGGGATAAAAGAAAAACTTAAATACAGACATTGACCTTGTTTTGGGAGAAATAATAGCTACTTCCCTGGAAAATTGCTGATGATTAGGAGAAGACCGCAATAATTTTCCTTTTTTGTGAATGAATGACACTCTGTTTCATGTGCATAGAGGAGTACAGAGTGGGAACAAGCAATTCAGCCCACAAAGTTATGCCAAATAATTAAACTAGGAATTAATAACTTACTAAGCTGATCCTTCTTCCTACACAATGTCCATAACCCCTGCATTCTTTGCACATCCATGTGCCTATCTAAGAGACTCTTACATACCACTATGGTACTTGTTTCCACTACCACCTCTGGCATTGCATTCCAGACACCAACTACATTCTCTATAAAAAAACTTGCCCCTACACATTTCCTCTGAATTTTACCCCTCTTACTTTAAATGGATGCCCTCTACTATTAAGAATTTCAACCCTGGGAAAAAGATACCAGCTCTCCATTCTATTAGTGCCCCTCTCAAACACAAACTTTTATCTGGTCTTCTCTTGATCTCTGCTGCTTCAGAGAAAATGACCCAAGTTTGTCCAACCTCTCCTTACAGCATATGCTCTCTAATCCTGGCAGCATCTTGGTGAGTCTTTTCTGAATCGCTCCAAATCCTGCAAAGAATGGTGTCATTTTAATGGATGTGAGCAAGTGATGGGTTGTGTGTGTTACAGACCCAGTACCAAACCACAAACACACTGGTTTCAGAATTAAAATCAGATTCAGATTTATTATCACTGACATATTTTCATGAATTTTTTTATTTTGTGGCAGCAATAAATGCAAGAAATGAAAAATTAATATGGGTTACAATGAAAATTTTTTAAAAATAGTACAAAATAGTAAGGTAATTTTCATGGGTTCATGGACAATTTTTAAAATCTGATGGTGGAGGGAAAGAAATTTCTAAAATGTTGCATCTGTATCCTTAGACTCCTTTACCTCCTCCCTGATGGTAGAAGTGAGAAGAGGGCATGTCCTGGATGGTGAGGGTCATGAATGTTGGAAGCTGTCTTCCTGAGGCTTTGCCTTTTGAAGGTATTGGTGGATGCTGATGTTTTTGATCTGAGATTCTTTCAGAAGTCAAGAATGAGATGTAAAATTTGTTGCTCACAATCATTTTATTAAGTGCTAAAAGAATAAAAGAATTGTGGAGAAGCAAGAGAGACAGTGACAATGGGAAAGGAGAAAAAAGAGAAGAAAC
Organism: Hemitrygon akajei; assembly: GCF_048418815.1. Classification (NCBI taxonomy): domain Eukaryota; kingdom Metazoa; phylum Chordata; class Chondrichthyes; order Myliobatiformes; family Dasyatidae; genus Hemitrygon; species Hemitrygon akajei. The sequence goes on along the minus strand of NC_133137.1, from coordinate 1,517,568 downwards.
TGAGTTCACCTACCCCACCCCCCCCATGCTCTGACCTATTATATCAGTTTTCTAAGTCCATTGAATTTCCATAGATAGGAGTTAACCAATCAGATAGCCCCTAATGGGATTCCTGAGAAGCTTCCAGAAAGAGACAGAACTGTAACCATAAGAAACATACTGAAAATTGCATATCTATACTTTGACCACTAGAAAACATACTAAACAATTTCTTATATATAGGTAATTATATAAAAATACATGCAAGCATAGGAAAGTTAAATTGCAAAGAAAATAATGATTATACAATCTAATCCTACAATGTCTTCAATGATGGAAAGACTAGTGCTCATGATGGGGCTGGCTGAGTTTACAGCAGATTAATCCTCGACCCAACATATTGATGCTATCACGAAAAGTGCCCTCTTCATGTTTGCATTGATATGTTGGGCCCAGGACAGACCTCCGAGGTGTTGACACCCAGGAACTTGAAGCTTGATGTGGGACAAAGTGAAGAGACATTTAAAAGATTAGCTTAATTTGTCATGTGTACATTGAACTATGCACTGACATACGTCATTTACATCAAATCAAATCAGCAAGGGTTGTGTTGAGCTGCCCCCAAGTATTACCATGCTTTCAGCACCAACAGAGCATGCCCACAACTCAATAATCCTAACCGTACATTCTTGGAGTGTGAGATGAAATGGGAACACATGGAGTGAACCCACACAGTCATGGGGAGAACTGCTCTGCATTTAATATCTCAGGAATATTTGAGTAATCCTGTGTGTGATACACACACAAGATTAAGCATTCTTGTTGATTTAAATAATTCATTATGGGCTACCATGTGATTATTGCATGTATCACTTAAAGTAAACACAAAGCTAGACTCACATTTCGGGCTCCTGTGTCTTCCTTTGAATTAGTTTAATGTTTTTAAGTTACAAAATATAATACTGGCAACGAGGTATTTTTAAAAGAAACCAGACGGCCATCGACTTGTTGAAGTGCAGCAAGATGTTCGAACTAAAAACAAATGCAGCCCACCATGTGCAAAGATGGTTGAGTTAAAAAAAAGCAGTGCCACATGTTCTTCAGAATGGAAGACACAATTGAGTTTTTTTAAAAAGTCAGAAAATGGAAGAATTTACAGGTTCATAAAACGTGAACACCAGGTGATAACAGTCATAAAAAAGAGTAGAAATAGTTGGCTACAGTGGAAAGATTGCATGTTTGATTCCATAAGAGATATCTGGTTCATGAATACTGAGCTAATTGAAGAGTATTTTGAAGCAAATGAAATAGCCAATAAGAAATAAGTACCAATTTTGCTGAGTGCGTTGGGTTTAAAGGCATCCAGATTGCTTCAAAAATTGACTACTCCTATTAAACAGAAATAAGCTTTGCTGATATTGTAAAATTAATGCAGGGACACTTACAACTGAAACCATTGTTGACTGCAAAATGCTTTAGGTTTCAAAAACAAAATCAAAAGGATTTCAGTGTACATGGCAGAACTGAAGAGATTGACTAAGAATTGTCAGTTCAGTGGTGGGCTTAATGATGATGCACTGAGAGATTGTTTAGTTTGTGGAATCTTAAAAGAGAGTATTCAAAGCGACTCCTAACTGAAGCACAATTTATATTTAAGAGTAATTGAAATTATTTATCAATGGAAACAACAGACAGAAACACAATTGAGTTGCAGTCAGGAATGAAAGTGAGCGTGACCAAAACTGCAGCACTGTCAGGATCATGTTTTTTGATTTCTCAAGTGTCTTCAATACCATACAGCCCGCATTGCTGGGGGAAAAGCTCCGTTCAATGCAGGTTGGAACTTCCATTGTATCTTGGATAATGGACTACCTGACTGGCAGACCACGGTTCCTATGGCTTCAGAGCTGTGTGTCAGACATGGCTATAAGCAGCACTGTGACCCCCACAGGGACTGTATTGGCTCACTTCCTGTTTACCCTGTATACCTTGGACTTTAGATACAACACTGAGTCATGTTATTTGCTGGAATTCTCTGATGACACAGCAATAGTTGGGTGTATAAAGAGATGATGGGAGGATGAACACAGGGCCCTGTTGGAGGACTTTATCAAATGGTGCAAGTTGAATTACCTGCAGCTCAACATCAGTAAGACAAAGTGGATGATACTGGACTTTAGAAGACTAAGCCTGCACTGCTCCCTGTTACTATTGATGGTGAGGACGTGGATGTGGTGAGGACCTACAAGTACCTGGATGACAGACTTGAGGGGAGTAACAACACAGAGGCTGTGTATAAGAAGGGACAGCATCACCTCTACTTCCTGAGGAGACCGAGATCCTTTGGCATATGCAGGCCTCTCCTTCACATGTTCCACCAATCTGTTGTTGCTGGTACAGCCTTCTATGTGGTGATGTACTGGGGCAATGACATAAACACGAATGATGCCAACAGACTCAACAGTCTGATTAGAAAGGCTGGCTCTGTTATAGGAGTCAAACTGGACACACTGGAGGCTGTGGTAGAACAAAAGACCCTATGGAAAACCTGGCAATTCTGGAAATGTTTCTCACCCTCAGCATGCCACCTTGGCTGAACAGAGGAGCACTTTTAGTAACAGACCAAGCCAACTGCACTGCTCCAAAGAGCACTATGTGAGGTCATTCTTACCCTTGGCAACTGGCCTATATAATGAGTCAACCTATAGCTAGGGAAGTGATGACCCCCTCCTGTTGGACTGTTTGAGGTAACTTTTTTTTGATTCTTTCTTACTTCTCTTCTAATATTTGTATATCTGTGCACTTGTAATGTTACTGTGACACTGTGATTTCCTTTGGGATCAATAACGTATCCATCTATCTAGATGGAGAACAAACTCACTGAAGAAATTGTGTTACTGTTGTGGCAGGGGCTCACATACACTAGACCAATGCAGATTTAAAGGTGAAACTTGTAGAAAATTCAACGAAGTAGGACACATACAAAGAGACAAAAATAAATGGACTGCACAGAGAAAAGAAAAAGATGAAATGTTAAGCTGCAGTTTCAAAAAAGAGCACTAATCTGCATGCTGTTGAAAAATCTGATAACAATGAGAGTGACTCAGGACTGTGTAGCCTTGCAATTTACAGTGTGAAATTTAACAATAGGCAACCAACATGGCTTATGCCAGACATGAACAACAAATTAATTAAAGTAGAATTGGACGCTGGCTCTACCATTTCAGTTATTCCACAAAATAAGTTTGAACAGCATTTTAGAGATACTAAACTGAAGCCTGCAGATACTCAGCTAAGAACTTTGCTGGAGAAAAGATCATTCCTATGGGAATGACATTTGTAACAGTAAAATACAACAACCAACAAGCCACATTGAGCTTGTATGTGGTAAAAGCAGGAGGGCCAACATTGTGGAGATGTGATTGGCTGAGACAACTACCACTTAATTGGAAATCAATCCTCTATTTGCATTTCATATCCCCAGCAAGGAAGCCAACAGAAAGTGAATTAAGGTAGGTACTGGATGATGCCACAACTGTCTCCATGCCAAACACTGTGAACTGTTTCCATCAGAGGACAACAGGTGTTTGCGCCAAGCTCTGTGTCTCTGGTTGGAAAGCACGTTGGAAGGTCCAAACTGTTCAGAAGAATCACGAAGATGACAAAAGCAGTGGCCCAACTACAACAATTTTTATAGGTAACATATCTGATAAAAGTTTCTGATATGTTATTCAAGCAGTTACTGGCAAAATGTAGCTTGGTTTTAAGCTGGAAATGAGTTCATGGACCTTCAGGAAAGCTGCGGGTATTTGGCTTTATTGAGGGAAAAGAGCCAGAATCCACTGAAGAGATTCATTGGACGTATGAAAACAGAGGATTCATCAGATGATGTTGTGGATGAGGAAACCAAGAGATGAGATTAGGTTCTAAAGGGAGCAAGGGTTAATAAGAGAACACTCCAGTGAACTAAATGCACCTTCCCAAGATGAAGATGCACAAACCAGAAGAAAAAGGAGGGAAGAGATGGAGAGAAAGAATGAGAACAAGAAAGAAGGAGCATGAGAAGAAAAATAATTTTAGAATGTATGTTGTATACCTTTCTCTGACATTAAATGCACCTATTGAACCTATTGAAGAAAAAGAAAGGGATTGAAGTAGATCCCGAGAGAGAAAAGGAGAAGAAAGATTTCCAGAGCTGTCACAAGCACTTTCTACAGTCTTGCAGTCAACTCCTACAACCACCAGGGAGTAGGCCTTAGAACCTGAGATTAATTTTTCAGCCACAAGTTCCACCTACCAAGTAGAGTGATTCCCCCTCGTCAGGAAAGACATTATCCCACAAGAGTAAAAAAGCCTCCAAAGCAATTAAATTTTTAGGCCTGCATGGGATAATTTTAAATTTACTATGCTGTGGATGTCTGTATATAGTAGTTGCATTATATAGTAAACTGTATATAGTTGAGATGCATTCTCTATTGAGTTGGACATTATAGCTAAGCAGGGAGGAGTGCTGTGAATTTAACATTTCACTATTATTTGAGTAATCTTGTGTGTGTGTACATATGTACCTATAGTTTGATTAAGCATTCTTGTTTGTTGAAGTAATTCATTATGGGTAATATATATAAATACGTGAATTGTATATGTCACAATACCACATGGTACATGCGTGCCTCACTTAAAAAGAACACGAAGTTAGACTCACTTTTCAGACTCCTGTGTCTTCCTTTGAATTAGTTTAATGTTTTGAAGTTATAAAATATAATAAGGACATACAAAATCCTTTCAGATAGCAGAGGGAATCAAACCTCATTCTAACAGCTGGCACTATAAAGTGATTGAACTAACCACTAGACTAATGTGCCACATGGTAACATTGTCAGTATTCCAGTTGGCATTTTAGTTATTTTAGTGAACTTAGCTGACTTTAAGATTTAATATTCTAGATTGTTTTATGTCATTTCCAGTACACAATTATAAAGGAGAATAAAATAATTGTTACTTTGGATCCAAAGCAGCACAAATAAAAACAGAAAATAAACAAAGAACACAATAATAAAAAACACAATAAATATAAATACATAACATAGCTTATATACACAGATCAACTGCATGTCCATAAAGTGATTCTAGGCATAAGAGTGTCTGCACTTAAGATGACTCCTACAGGAAATGTTAAAGTAGTGATGGTGGGGGACGTGGAGGGTGGGTTTGTTGGTGGAGGTGCTGATCAACCTTACTGCTTGAAGAAAGTAACTTTTCAAGTTTGATGGTCCTGGCATGAATACCATGTAACCTCTTCTTTGATGAGAGTGGGATCCATGAGCAGGGTGGGTGGGGTCCTTTATGATGTTACTGGTCCTTTTTCAGCTTCTTTCTGTGTATATATATATATCCATGACCTCCCTTTTAGGTTTCACCTTCTTGACCTGTTTCCTAGATTTCATGATGGCTGAACAGGGGTTTCAGGCACTGGGGAAAAGCCAGTAGCTGAAGAGAGGAAAGCACAGCCACATGCTGTGATAAGTACCATCATACAATTACCTATAAGCAAGGAGAAATAGGAGACCATCACTCTGACCTATGCCCATTCCTACCTCAGCCTCCCTTTCCAAATAAAGACCAGAAGTTCATGTCATCTCTCCACTGATGCTGCTTAATTTTGAGTGCTCCCATTACCTTCTGTTACTTTAGTGGCTCACATGTATGAAAAATCTGCATTGCATAGAACAGAAATTTTATCTAATACGCTGCTGATGTTGATACAACTCACACTGATGATCAAAACTTATCTATAACAAAAAAATTACAAACTTTGTGATTTGAAGCATCTAATCAAATTTGTGAATCATGGGCAGAGATAATATTCTGAAACAATGGTGAGCTCTCCATTGTTCTCACAGTAACAACTTCATGCCTAATGTCTATAAAATTAAGGAGCTAATTATTGAATTCAGAGAGGCGAGGTTGGGAGACCACATGCTATTTCTCATTAACACAAGTGATTCCAGTACTCTTCTACTAGATTCTTTCTTCTTCAACCCTTTACCTCTTCCACCTTTTAGCTCCCAGCTTCTTACTTCATCCCCACTCATCTTTCCCCTCATCTGGTCTCACCTACCATCTGCTACATTGTACTCCTCCCCCCCCCCCCCACCTTCTTGTTCTGGCTTCTTCCCCCTTCCTTTCCAGTCCTGATAAAGGGTTTCAACCTAAAATATCAACTGTTTATTCCTCTCCATAACTGCTGCCTGACCTGCTGAGTTTCTCCAGCAATTTGTGTGTGTACCATTTCTCATTGATGGGTCAGATGTGGAAAGTGTTAACAGTTTCAGGTTCCTGGGATTTAACATTTCAAATAATCTGTCCTGGGCCCAGCACATGGATGCAATCATGAATATTGCACAACAACATCTTTACTTTCTTAATAACTTATCACCAAATTATCTATCTTCTCCAGATGCACACTTCAAAAGTATCCTGACTGGATGCATCATTCCCTAGTAAATACAATGCTCAAGAACTCAAGAGGCAACGGACACAACCTTGGCCAATATGAGCAGGCCTCCTCACAACTGACAGCATCTAGAGGAGGTGCTTTCACAACAAGGCAGTACCTGATATCAAGGATTGCCTCCATCCAGGTCATGTCCTCTTCTCACTACTTTCATCAGGCAAGAGGTACACAACCCTGAAGTCCCACACCATCAGGTTCAGGAACAACTATTCTCCTATGACCATCAGGTTCTTGAACTAACCTGCACATCCCTAACCCTACTTCAGCAATGGAACACTATGGACAACCTCTTGAAATACTGTGGACTTGTCTTCAATTGTGTCTTTGCTTTTTCTTTCCAACTGAGGTACTGTGTTTTCTCCCCACTCTGTGGGATAATTTTCTGTATAATTTATTTACAATTTTCTGTTCTGTTGTTTTGACTGAACCCATGTGGCAATTATGTTTCTACAAATAAGATTAGAGCTGTACCTTACTGTACTTGAGCACATGACAGTTAACTCAATTTCATTTCCCCACTGTCAATACTCCTGGTAATCCTAAGTTCATCAGCAAAATTAATTTCCAACAATTCACTGAAGGTCATATGTGTTGAGATGTCCTTTTTGTGTCATTTTATTTCTGATACTCTGCCAGGCTAAATTTGTGATTTATTTTTGGACTAAGCAGTTGGTTTTGATGCTCTTTTATTGCCTTCATCTGCAAAGCTTTGTTTATTGTGATGAATATTCCTTTTGCCCATCATCTCTTCTGATAATTTACTCCACACTTCCTGCAGTGTAGAAAACATTCTGAAACCAATCTTCTTGCCAGGTCCCCAATGGAAAATTTTGCATGGTCTTTATAGATCTCACTGTTCTTTGAAATATTCAAGAGTGTTAATAAAGAGATACAAGAGCCATTTACTTTCATGACTTTGAGACAGATGAAATACTTCAATCACTGTTCTGATTTAGTAAATGCAGAAACTTACTTACCTTTTGAGGAAATGTTGAGTGAGCTATGACTTTTCTCTTTGGAGTGAAGGAAAAGCAACTTGATAGATGTGTATGAGATTATGAGAGGTGTAGACAGAGTGGGCAGCCAGTGCCTTTCTCTGAGGGTGGCAATAGCCAATTCCAGAGGTCATCTATTACAGATGAGCAAGGGGAAGGTCAGAGGGAGATGCCAGAGATAGTTTTTTTTCCTACACAGAGTGTGTTGGCTACCTGAAATGCACTGCTGGGCACGGTAGTACAGGCTGATACAAAAGGGACACAAGACTGTTGGGTAGTGTTAGACTAATGATTAATCAAACAGTTATAATTCCAGGATTGAATGGCTTGTCATATGAAGAGTGTTAGATAGCTCTAGGCCTATATTCTCTGGAATTCAGAAGAATGAGGAGTGACCTCTCTGAAACCTTTTGAATGTTGAAGGGCCTTGATAAACTGGATGTGCAGAAGATGTTTCCTGTGGGTAGGGGAATCTAAGACCAGAGGAGACAGCCTTAGACTAGAGGGGCATCCATTTTGAACAGAGATGAGGAGGAATTTCTTTAGCCAGAGAATGGTGAATCTAAGGAATTTGTTGCCACAGGCAGCTGTGGAGGCCAAGTCATTGTGTGTATTTAGGGCAGAGGTTGGTAGTTTCTTGATTAGTCAGGCTATGAAGGAATATGGAGGGAAGGCAGGAGTTTGGGGCTGAGAGGAAAAATGGATCAGCCATGAAGAAATGGCAGTGCGGACTAGATGGGCCAAATGGCCTAATTCTGCTCTTGTGTCTTATGGTCTATGTTTCAAGGACCGAGGGATACCAGTATGAAACTATGTGTACAAGATATGAAGGAGGTATGAGGAGAAACATATTTTACATGAGGAACAGTTAGGGAATTTACTGCCTGGTGAAAGCAGAATCAGCTAGTTCCTTCGAAAGGGAATTGGAGAGATGCTTGAGAGAGCAATTTGCAGGGCTGCAGGAAAAGAGAAGGAAATGAGATTGATGAAGTTATTCTCTTGGGAGCTGACATAGATTCAATGGACTGAGTGAAATCCTTTGGTGTGCCATAACAACTCAGTGAAAATTCAATGCAATTCTAGTAGGTGGATATTTAGTTTTATGAATGTCTGATCCTATCTGGCTAAATCTCTGTGATGCATTTGTTGCTTTGCTTCCCCTAAAACACTAACAAATAGATTTACAAGCCATACAGGGATACCTGAATTATCAAGGGATTGAAACCTAATCTCCAGAATGGTACTTGGAGAAAAGTCCTGGAAAAAGAAATCTTATTGAAGCATGAAATTCCTCTCTATATGCCAATGGTGAATATTTGTGAGTATGTGAGAGTATTTTACATTCAGTTCCATTGAATTCCGAATCTGTGGGCGAAAGCACCTTGTTAATGAGAGGTTGGAGGAGACTGATCATCCTGTAGTGCATCCCCCTCCATTAGGTAGTACAAAAAAAACCAGAATGCAGAATATATTCTCATCGTTATAGAGCGAGTGCTGCATAAATAGGCAAATAAACTATAAGGGCTATAACAAGGTAGATTGAGAGATCAAGAGTTCATCTTTATTATTTAAGAATTCAATTTAAGAGTTTGGGTAGGGTCTTTGATTATGTTTGCTGCTTTTCTGATGCAGTGGGAAGTAAAGACAGGGTCCATGAGGGAAGATTGTTTTCTCTAGTAGGCTGGGTTCTGCAATTTCTTGCAGTCTTGGAGAGAAGATGTGAAATATCATTGCCTAAGTATCTGTGCAAGGACCCTGTCACTCACAATTTATATTCATGACTTAAACAAATTGTAAACTTTCAAAAACTTTCATTAAGTTTAGAAACAAATTCTAAATTTACAGATAATGCCAAAGTAGGGAAGGAAGTCAATAGTGAAGCGAATGGAATCAGTTACAGAAGAACTGCAACCTGGTCATCTCTGAGGCCGAGGTATGGAGATGGTTCCAATGGGTGAACAGTCGCAAGGCTGTGGGACCGGACAGCATCCCAGGGTGAGTACTCAGGATGTGCAGCACAAATGGCAGGTGTTTTTACAGACACTTTTAATCTCTCCCTCTCCCAATGTAGAGTGCTCCCCTGCTTCAAATTATCCACTATTGTCCCTGTAGCAAAAAGACCCAGGTAACATGCTTGAATGACTGGCGTTCTGTTGCACTCACCTCAATGATAAGCAAATGCTTGAGAGGCTGCAGTTTATTTGTCTATTTGTGCAGCACTCTATAAGACTATATTCTGCATTCTGTTTTTTTGTGTACTACCTAATGTGCTTATATTTGGAATCATCTGTCAGTACATTTGATGTTAATAAGACAATTACCAAATACTTAGCTCTTAATTGTACTCCTGAATTTCTCACAGGAACCATTTAGCAATCTATCTGCTACATCTCCCCAGCTCAGGATTGATCTGCCTTATTAACTCATCTAGTACTGGGTAACTTATCAAGGTTTTTATGAAAATCTATATAAATTAGATTTCCTCCATCACCATCATCTAATCTCTCTGCTACCTCAGTAATTTCAACAAAGCTGTTTGAGGTAGATCTTGGGGAACAGGTCCACAGATCCCTCAGAGTTGCCACACAAGTTGATAGGGTAGCTAAGAAAGCAAAGGTGTGTTGGCCATTAGTTGGAGCTTGAGTTCAGGAGCCACAAGGTAATGGTGCAGCTCTATAAAAGTCTGGTTAGACCTCACTTGGAATATTGGATTTAAAAATGCAAACAAAAGGAAATCTGCAGATGTTGAAAATTCAAGCAACACACACAGAATGCTGGTGGAACACAGCAGGCCAGGCAGCATCTATAGGAAGAAATACAGTTGACGTTTCGGGCTGAGACCCTTTGTGTGTGTGTTGCTTGGAATATTGGGTTCAGTTCTGGTCACCTTCTGATAGAAGGATGTGATAGCTTTAGAGGGGATACAGATGAGTTTTACTAGAATGCTGCCAGGATTAGAGAGTATGTCTTTCAAAAATAGGTTGAGTGAGCGAACTATTTGGAGTGAAGATGGATGAGAGGTAACTCGATAGAAGTTATTGTGGAAAGCAGCCAGTGAGTAAGTGAGTGGGCCAGTGAAGGAGTGGAGATTTGAGGCTTTGACTCGAGAGGCTTCGACAAGAAGAGGCTGAGGATGAGCTTCACTCCAAGTGAGGTAAGGCAGGGTAAGTTCCTTTCAAAGGAGAAAGTTTCAAAAGTTGAGGCAAGTATTGGGTAGGTCATGGTAGCTGAGATCGGCCCCATGGTTTGTTCATCCTGCAGCATGTGGGAAATCAGGGATACTTCCAGTGTCCCTGATGACTATGTGTGCAGGAAGTGTGTCCAACTGCAGCTTCTGGCAGACCGCATTGAGCATCTGGAGCTGTGATTGGATTCATACTGGAGCATCCACGATGCTGAGAAAGTCATGAATAGCACATTCAGTGAGTTGGCCACACCGCAGGTAAAGGCTACACAGGCAGAAAGGGAAGGCCCACTAGACAGCGTAGCAGTAGGCAGGTAGTGCAGGAGTCCCCTGAGGTCATCTCCCACCTAAACAGATATACTGTTTTGGATACTGTTGGGGGAGATGTCTCATCAGGGGAAGGCAGCAGCAGCCGAGTTCATTGCACCATGGGTGGCTCTGCAGTACAGGAGGGAAGGAAAAGGAATGGGAGAGCTATAGTGATAGGGGATTCGATTGTAAGGGGAATAGATAGGCGTTTCTGCGGCCGCAAACGAGACTCCAGGATGGTATGTTGCCTCCCTGGTGCAAGGGTCAAGGATGTCTCTGAGCGGCTGCAGGACATTCTGGAATGGGAGGGTGAACAGCCAGTGGTCGTGGTGCACATAGGTACCACCGATATAGGTAAAAAATGGGATGAGGTCCTACAAGGTGAATTTAGGGAGTTAGGAGATAAACTAAAAAGTAGGACCACAAGGGTAATAATCTCTGGATTACTACCAGTGCCATGTGCTAGTCAGAGTAGAAATAGGAGGATATTTCAGATGAATACATGGCTTGAAAAATGGTGCAAGGGGGAGGGATTCAAATTTCTGGGGCATTGGAACCAGTTCTGGGGGAGGTGGGACCGGTATAAACAGGACGGTCTGCACCTGGGCTGGACTGGAACCAATGTCCTGGAGGGGGGGGGGGGGGCGTTTACTACCGCTGTTCAGGAGGCTTTAAACTAATGTGGCAGGGGGATGGGAACAAGTGCAGAGACCAGAGGAGTGTAAAATGAGGGTAGAAGCAAAAAGTAGTAAGGTGAAAAGTAAAAGTGTCAGGCAGGCAAATCTAGGGCAAAAAGCAAAAAGAGCCACTTTTCAACATAATTGTATAAGGGCTAAGAGTGTTATAAAAACAAGCCTGAAGGCTTTGTGTGTCAATGTGAAGAGCATTCGTAACAAGGTGGATGAATTGAATGTGCAGATAGTTATTAATGAATATAATATAGTTGGGATCACAGAGACATGGCTCCAGGGTGACCAAAGATGGGAGCTCAACATCCAGGGATATTCAATATTCAGGAGGGATAGACAGGAAAGAAAAGGAGGTGGGGTAGCATTGCTGGTTAGAGAGGAGATTAACGCAATAGAAAGGAAGGACATTAGCCTGGAGGATGTGGAATCAATATGGGTAGAGCTGCATAACACTAAGGGGTAGAAAACACTGGTGGGAGTTGTGTACAGGCCACCTAACAGTAGTAGTGAGGTTGGGGATGGCATTAAACAGGAAATTAGAAATGCTTGTAATAAAGGAACAGTAGTTATAATGGGTGACTTCAATCTACATATAGATTGGGTGAACCAAATTGGTAAGGGTGCTGAGGAAGAGGATTTCTTGGAATGTATGCGGGATGGTTTTGTGAACCAACATGTCGAGGAACCAACTAGAGAGCAGGCCATTCTAGATTGGGTATTGAGCAATGAGGAAGGGTTATATAGCAATCTTGTCGTGCAAGGCCCCTTGGGTAAGAGTGACCATAATATGGTGGAATTCTTCATTAAGATGGAGAGTGACATAGTTAATTCAGAAACAAAGGTTCTGAACTTAAAGAAGGGTAACTTTGAAGGTATGAAATGTGAATTAGCTAAGATAGACTGGCAAATGATACTTAAAGGGTTGACGGTGGATATGCAATGGCAAGCATTTAAAGATCACATGGATGAACTACAACAATTGTTCATTCCAGTTTGGCAAAAGAATAAACCAGGGAAGGTAGTGCACCCGTGGCTGACAAGGGAAATTAGGGATAGTATCAAGTCCAAAGAAGAAACATATAAATTAGCAAAAAAAAAGTGGCACACCTGAGGACTGGGAGAAATTCAGAGACCAGCAGAAGAGGACAAAGGGCTTAATTAGGAAAGGGAAAAACGATTATGAGAGAAAGCTGGCAGGGAACATAAAAACTGACTGTAAAAGCTTTTATAGATACGTGAAAAGAAAAAGAATGGTCAAGACAAATGTAGGTCCTTTACAGTCAGAAACAGGTGAATTGATCATAGGGAACAAAGACATGGCAGACCAATTGAATAACTACTTTGGTTCTGTCTTCACTAAGGAGGACACAAATAATCTTCTGGAAATAGTAATGGACCAAGGGTCTAGTGAGATAGAGGAACTGAGGGAAATACATGTTAGTAGGGAAGTGGTGTTAGGTAAATTGAAGAGATTAAAGGCAGATAAATCCCCAGGGCCAGATGGTCTGCATCCCAGAATGCTTAAGGAAGTAGCCCAAGAAATAATGGATGCATTAGTGATAATTTTTCAAAACTCCTTAGATTCTGGATTAGTTCCTGAGGATTGGAGGGTGGCTAATGTAACCCTACTTTTTAAAAAAGGGAGAGAAAAACCGGGGAATTATAGACTGGTTAGTCTGACATCGGTGGTGGGGAAAATGCTAGAATCAGTTATCAAAGATGTGATAACAGCACATTTGGAAAGAGGTGAAATCATCGGACAAAGTCAGCATGGATTTGTGAAAGGAAAATCATGGCTGACGAATCTTATAGAATTTTTTGAAGATGTAACTAGTAGAGTGGATAGGGGAGAGCCAGTGGATGTGGTATATTTAGATTTTCAAAAGGCTTTTGACAAGGTCCCACACAGGAGATTAGTGTGCAAACTTAAAGCACACGGTATTGGGGGTATGGTATTGATGTGGATAGAGAATTAGTTGGCAGACAGGAAGCAAAGAGTGGGAGTAAACGGGACCTTTTCAGAATGGCAGGCAGTGACTAGTGGGGTACTGCAAGGCTCAGTGCTAGGACCCCAGTTGTTTACAATATATATTAATGATTTAGACGAGGGAATTAAATGCAGCATCTCCAAGTTTGCGGATGACACGAAGCTGGGCGGCGGTGTTTGCTGTGAGGAGGATGCTAAGAAGATGCAGGGTGACTTGGATAGGTTAGGTGAGTGGGCAAATTCATGGCAGATGCAATTTAATGTGGATAAATGTGAGGTTATCCACTTTGGTTGCAAGAACAGGAAAACAGATTATTATCTGAACGGTGGCCAATTAGGAAAAAGGGAGATGCAACGAGACCTGGGTGTCATTGTACACCAGTCATTGAAGGTGGGCATGCAGGTACAGCAGGCGGTGAAAAAGGCAAATGGTATGTTGGCATTCATAGCAAAAGGATTTGAGTACAGGAGCAGGGAGGTTCTACTGCAGTTGTACAAGGCCTTGGTGAGACCGCACCTAGAATATTGTGTGCAGTTTTGGTCCCCTAATCCGAGGAAAAACATTTTTGCCATAGAGGGAGTACAGAGAAGGTTCACCAGATTGATACCTGGGATGGCAGGACTTTCATATGAAGAAAGACTGGATCGACTAGCCTTATACTCACTGGAATTTAGAAGATTGAGGGGGGGGGGGGGATCTTATTGAAATGTATAAAATTCTAAAGGGATTGGACAGGCTAGATGCAGGAAGATTGTTTCTGATGTTGAGGAAGTCCAGAACGAGGGGTCATAGTTTAAGGATAAAGGAGAAGCCTTTTAGGACCGAGATGAGGAAAAACTTCTTCACACAGAGAGTGGTGAATCTGTGGAATTCTGTGCCACAGGAAACAGTTGAGGCTAGTTCATTGGCTATATATAAGAGGAAGTTAGATATGGTCCTTGTGGCTAAAGGGATCGGGGGTATGGAGAGAAAGCAGGTACAGGGTTCTGAGTTGGATGATCAGCCATGATCATACTGAATGGTGGTGCAGGCTCGAAGGGCCGAATGGCCTACTCCTGCACCTATTTTCTATGTTTCTATTTTTCTATAGACATATATAAGTGGAATAGATAGAGTAGATAGCCAGCAATTTTTCTTTTCCTAGGATAGCATTAGAAAAAATGAGGGTGCTTAATTTTAAGGAGATTGGAGGAAAATACAACGGTATGTCAGAGGTAGGACTTTTTCACAGAGAGTGGTGGGTGCATGGACTAAGTTGCCAACAGTGATGGTAGAGTCAGGTACATTAAGGACACAAGAGACTCTTAGATGGACTCGTGGATGAAAGATAAATGGAGGTCTATATGGGAGGGAAGGGTTAGATTGATCTCAGAGTAGGTTAAAAGGTCGGCACAATATCGTGGGCTGAAAAACCTGTACAGTTCTATGTTCTTATGCTGATATCCTTATTTACTTTTACATCTAGACGTTCTTGAGGTTGGCGGGCTGGAAATGTAGTTGATAATTAGCCTGAATATCTTCTGTTCCTCTGTAACTTGGCAACAGTCATCATATCAAAAACTGGTGATTTGGTGACATAGAATCTCATATCATTGCATTTTAAAACATCATTTGAGACAATGGCATTGAAAGGGAAGGTTTTGAGAAGCAACAGGACAGATAAGTGATAATGCCTCTGAATAGTTGGCAGCCTTTAAGACAAGAAGTTACATGACAGTAAGAAGTCCGATTCTGACACTAACAGAATCTATGACCAGTCATAAAAAACAGAAAATTTGCAAATGCTGGAATTTGAGCAACACATACAAAATGCTGGAGGAACTCAGCAGGCCAGGCATTATCTAGGAAAAGAGTACAGTCAACATTTCAGGTCCTGCAGAAGGGTTTCAGCCTGAAACGCTGACTGTACTCTTTTCCATAGAGGCTGCCCGGCTTGCTGAGTTCCTCCAGCTTTAAGTGTGTGTTGCCATGACCAGTCATCTTGGGTGTTCTCGAAGCCAGATTGTATCAATGTCATATTAACTGTATTGTTGGTGGCTGGGTTGCAACCTTGTATTTGGATGACACATTCAAACTAGAGACACAAGTAAACATTAAATTATGTTTAAAAGCAATTCCTTACCTTCCGCTGAGAAGCTCCAAGTTAACCTAATACGCATGCACTCTCCTCTTCTATAGTTAGAACAGAGAGATCACTAGACGATGTCTCCTTCCTCTGTTCCATTTAATTTGCAATGATCCATGGATTTTGCTTTTAGGTTTGAGGTAAAAGTCATACACACAAAAGAAGCCACTCACCCTTCAAAGGCTCTTAGTTTCTGTATTCCTACAATTCAGTCTTCTATTAGCCAGTTCTATGTATTCCAATTCCTTTTAAATTCACGGTATTTGGTGCTCCTAAAAGCAATACTCATATCCTATCTGAGCTTGTCACAGCTTTCCATAAGATATAGACGAGAAACATTGGAGCATAATTCTCCAAAGACTGCATTGAGTCATTTCAGTGGGCTCCATCCTATCATAACTACAACACACACAAAATGCTGGTGGAACACAGCAGGCCAGGCAGCATCTATAGGGAGAAGCACTGTCGACGTTTCGGGCCGAGACCCTTCATCAGGCCTAACCGAAAGGAAAGATAGTAAGAGATTTGAAAGTAGTGGGGGGAGGGGGAAATGCGAAATGATAGGAGAAGACTGGAGAGGGTGGGATGAAGCTAAGAGCTGGAAAGGTGATTGGCGAAAGTGATACAGAGCTGGAGAAGGGAAAGGATCATGGGACAGGAGGCCTCAGGAGAAAGAAAGGAGGGGGGTGGGAAGCACCAGAGGGAGATGGAGAACAGGCAAACAACTAAATATGTCAGGGATGGGGTAAGAAGGGGAGGAGGGGCATTATCAGAAGTTAGAGAAGTCAATGTTCATGCCATCAGGTTGGAGGCTACCCAGCCGGTATATAAGGTGTTGTTCCTCCAACCTGAGTTTGGATTCAATTTGACAAAAGAAGAGGCCATGGATAGACATATCAGAATGGGAATGGGACGTGGAATTAAAATGTGTGGCCACTGGGAGATCCTGCTTTTTCTGGTGGACCGAGCGAAGGTGTTCAGCGAAACGGTCTCCCAGTCTGCAATGGGTCTCACCAATATATAAAAGGCCACACCGGGAGCACCGGACGCAGTATACCACACCAGCCGACTCACAGGTGAAGTGTCGCCTCACCTGGAAGGACTGTCTGGGGTCCTGAATGGTGGTGAGGGAGGAAGTGTAAGGGCAGGTGTAGCACTTGTTCTGTTGACAAGGATAAGTGCCAGGACGGAGATCGGTAGGATACAAGGATAAGTGCCAGGAGGGAGATTGGTAGGAAACACTTACACTTCCTCCCTCACCACCATTCAGGGCTACACCTGCCCTTACACTGAGGGAAGAGATTGCTGAGCCTCCAGCTAGGATCTTTATGTCCTCGTTGTCCATAGGAATGATACAGGAGGATTGGAGGGAGGTGAATGTTGTCCCTTTGTTCAAAAAAGGTAGTAGGGATAGTCTGGGTAATTATAGACCAGTGAGCCTTACGTCTGTGGGGGGAAAGCTGTTGGAAAAGATTCTTAGAGATAGGATCTATGAGCATTTAGAGAATCATGGTCTGATCATGGACAGTCAGCATGGTTTTGTGAAGGGTAGATCGTGTCTTACAAGCCTGACAGAGTTCTTTGAGGAGGTGACTAGGCATATAGATGAGGGTAGTGCAGTGGATGTGATCTACATGGATTTTAGTAAGGTATTTGATAAGGTTCCACATGGTAGGCTTATTCAGAAAGTCAGAAGGCATGGGATCCAGGGAAGTTTGGCCAGGTGGATTCAGAATTGGCTTGCCTGTAGAAAGCAAAGGGTCGTGGCGGAGGGAGTACATTCGGATTGGAGGGTTGTGACTAGTGGTGTCCCACAAGGATTGGTTCTGGGACCATATCTTTTCATGATTTTTATTAATGACCTGGATGTGGGGGTAGAAGGGTGGGTTGGCAAGTTTGCAGATGACACAAAAGTTGGTGGAGTTGTGAATAATAGTGTACAGGATTGTCAAATATTGCAGAAAGACATTGATAGGATGCAGAAGTGGGCGATAAGTGGCAGATGGAGTTCAACCCAGAGAAGTGTGAGGTGGTATACTTTGGAAGGACAAACTCCAAGGTAGAGTACAAAGTAAATGGCAGGATAGATGGTAGTGTGGAGGAGCAGAGGGATCTGGAGGTACATGTCCACAGATCCCTGAAAGTTGCCTCACAAGGTAGATAGGGTAGTTAAGAAAGCTTCTGGGGTGTTAGCTTTCATAAGTCAAGGGATAGAGTTTAAGAGTCGCGAGGTAATTATGCATCTCTATAAAACTCTGGTTAGGCCACACTTGGAGTACTGTGTCCATTTCTGGTTGCCTCACGATAGGAAGGATGTGGAAGCATTGGAAAGGGTAAAGAGGAGATTTACCAGGATGCTGCCTGGTTTAGAGAGTATGGATTATGATCAGAGATTAAGGGAGCTAGGGCTTTACTCTTTGGAGAGAAGGAGGATGAGAGGAGACATGATAGAGGTATACAAGATATTAAGAGGAATAGATAGAGTGGACAGCCAGCACCTCTTGCTCAGGGCACCACTGCTCAATTCAAGAGGACTTGGCTTTAAGGTAAGGGATGGGAAGTTTAAGGGGGATATTAGAGGAAGATTTTTTACTCAGAGAGTGGTTGGTGCATGGAATGCACTGCCTGAGTCCATGGTGGAGGCAAATACACTAGTGAAATTTAAGAGAAAACTAGACAGGTATATGGAGGAATTTAAGGTGGGGGATTATAAGGGAGGCAGGGTTTAAGGGTCAGCACTTCATTGTGGGCCAAAGGGCCTGTACTGTGCTGTACTATTCTATGTTCTATGAGTGAAATATTAACTCTGTTTCTGTCACCAAGGATGCTGCCTGACCTGTTGGGAATTGAAGATATTTTTCTGCTTTAGTTTCCGTTTTCTAATACATCCCTAATGTAGCTTGTTCCTCCATTTGTGGCTGAACCTGGCTCCAGAATCTTCATCTTTAAGGATCCTTAAGAATGTCCTTATTTGACCAGCATTTTGTTCACCACACCTGTCAGTCTCTTACTTGCCAAACCTGGGTTATAGATATCTGGAATTATGTGAGCCAGAAGATTCTGGAAGCTGGACAACTGGCAGCATTTAAAGTGCAGGTAGCTATATCAGGGAATTGAGGACTAAGTTGAACTAGTAAAGAAGAAGCGATGAAGAATGGCACTGATCGGCCATGATCATATTGAATGGTGGGGCAGGATTCCACACCACCAGGTTCAACCACAGTTACTGTATTACACTTCAACCAACATGGATAACTTCACTCACCTCAACCACTGAACTGATTGCACTGCCCATGCACTCACTTTCAAGGACTCTGCAACTCATGCTCTCAGTTTTGTTTGTTTATTTAATAATTATTGCTCTGTACTTGCACAGTTTATCATTTTTGCATATTGATGGTTGTCAGTCTGTGTGTAGTTTTTCATTGATTATTATATTTCCTTGTTTTACTGTAAATGCCTGATGATGGACAGATATTTCTACTTTTTTTATCTATGGTTAGAGCCATAAAGTCCAGAAACAGGCTCCTCGGCCCAGCTGCTTCATGCCAACCAAATCCCATCTAAGCTAATCCCATTTGCCTGTGTTTGATCTAAATCCCTCTTAGCCTTTCCTATCCATGTTCCTGTCTAAGTGTCTTTTAAATACTGTTATGTTAATGTACCTGCCTCAACCACTTTTTCTGGTAGCTCATTCCATATACTGACAACACTCTAAGTGAAGAAGTTGCCCCTCAGTTTCTTATTAAATCTTTTCCCTCTCATCTTAAACCTATGCTCTCTAGTTCTTGACTCCTCAAAACTGGGAAAAAGACAGTGTGCATTTAATATGTAAATAATAAGAATTATTTTTCAATGGCCAGAGTTTGCCTTATTAATGTACACAGATTTACAGATGAAATAGTGGTGAAACATGGAAAATCATCTGACATAGAAGGTCTTGGCCCTACACATAGTCTACTCATTCCTCCCCATATAAGCTGCCTGACCTGCTGAGTTCCTCCAGTGTTTTGTGTGGTTCCTCAAGATTTCCACCATCAGCAGAATCTCTGGTGTTTATGATGACATGGAGAGGAATAAACTTTAGATAGATAGATAGATACTTTATACTTTATTCATCCCCATGGGGAAATTCAACTTTTTTCCAATGTCCCATACACTTGTTGTAGGAAAACTAATTACATACAATACTTAACTCAGTAAAAAAAAAATGTGATATGCATCTAAATCACCATCTCAAAAAGCATTAATAATAGCTTTAAAAAGTTCTTAAGTCCTGGCGGTAGAATTGTAAAGCCTAATGGCATTGGGGAGTATTGACCGCTTCACCCTGTCTGAGGAGCATTGCATCGATAGTAACCTGTCGCTGAAACTGCTTCTCTGTCTCAGGATGGTGCTATGTAGAGGATGTTCAGAGTTATCCATAATTGACCGTAGCCTACTCAGCGCCCTTCGCTCAGCTACCGATGTTAAACTCTCCAGTAATTTGCCCACGACAGAGCCCGCCTTCCTTACCAGCTTATTAAGACGTGAGGCGTCCCTCTTCTTAATGCTTCCTCCCCAACACGCCACCACAAAGAAGAGGGCGCTCTCCACAACTGACCTATAGAACATCTTCAGCATCTCACTACAGACATTGAATGACGCCAACCTTCTTAGGAAGTACATTCGACTCTGTGCCTTCCTGCACAAGGCATCTGTGTGCACTTTCTGGATGAATGACCAGTGGAAGGAAATCCAACTGGAATTATCAAATGGGAAATGGACAAGATCTGAAGGTAAAAGGTTACAGGCTGGAGGTCAAGAGACAGGAAATGAGAGTAGTTGAATAATACTTTCATGAGCCAGTATAGCAACAACAGGCCGAATGGTCTCAATCTGTGGTACCTTAACTAAGAATTTTCTCCTTGCTCCACTCATCTATTCACTTTGAAGAGGAAAAATGTAACAAAACCACAAACGTGGAACACTTTATTGATGTAATTGTGATTAAAATGTACTTTCTAGTCATTTGAGATAATATTTTTGAAGAGCGTTTTTACCAGTAACAATATGCATTGTAACTTGTTTCTGGGATTTGGAGAAAAAGTGTATTTTGTTCACACAAGGGAAAATTAATTAATGTTCATCAGAATCTTGATTTCTGTCAAGAAAGGGAGTTTCATCACTTAATATTAACTGAGTGTAATGTTAATTGTCACCTAATTGACTAATGTCTCTGATACCTGGAGAGCTCTCACATTAATTTGCAGGGCAGATTTTCTAAGTACAATAGCACACATCAGTATCAGTACATTTTGACCCAATTAAGCGGCTGCCACAATTAGCCAATATTTCGTGGAAATAGTTAGAAGGAAAATAAAAGATAAACTACCATTAAATTGAGTAATAATTTATGTATTTAAATGAAATACATAACAAATTAGAACATTACTAATACCTCCACAGTACTATAAAACTATTAGTTCTTAATAGTCATTGACAGAGGTACTCATCTGCTGTATTCTTTTGATTGACTTTCAATGAATAAGACCAATGTAGACACCTAGTGCAGATAACGGTCTGCCTTCATAAAATGTTTTAGACAATTGCATGCTCCAAATCTTCATTTTCATTGTAACATTCAGGATGATTGTTGATACCTTGGTAATTCCTCAATTGTTGAAGTAGGGAACATCTCCAAGTCTGAAAGTTTAAAACTGCGGTGAGCAAAACAGTTGCGAATTGTCTTACTCCCTAGTTCTCACCAAAGGCAACGGTCCACAATCTCAGCAGGCAATGAACTAATGAGCTTTGTATTAGAAAGAAGAGCAGCACAAATAGTGTGTAAACTAGGTGCATGAGTCTGCCACAGTACGTCCCACACAGCTGACATAGAGTTATTACTTTTTTTTGGATCCCTGGAACTCCCTACGGTTTACAATTTACAGGGGGGTGGCTTGAGAAGGGAAAACTCCAGCTCTTAGAAAACTTGAGATTCACCTACAGGAATGGTCTATGACACAGAACCTGGCAGAATACTATGAAGAACTGTCACATTAAGTAGGTCAATTAAAAAATCTGAGACTCTACAGTCAGTTATACAAGGACTATCTGTTGATTCAGGCAGGTACTTGTTTAATACAATTAAGGAATCTATGGACCTGTAGATTTTCTAGTTAACTCCCTGTTCATTCAAGATTAATGATTTTTTTGGTCACTGAATGGGAGTTCAACTTCGATCTTTCTATGAACATTAATGATTAATTTTAGAAATCTCCCAGGTGGATGCATTATTGTAGAAAGTTTGTGAAAGTTGCAGAGTAACTTTGACATTTTTAAAAGCCTCACAGTATACTTAAATGTAATGCATTTGCCATGAAATAGTTGAAAATAATTCTTGCTTTAAAATGTTCAGATTGTTTAATTCATCTCTCTTCAACTATATTGGAAAAATGTACATAGAATATAGAACATAGAATTCTTCGGCACATTACAGTCCCATGTTGTGCTGACCATGTAACCTACTCTAGAAACTAGTATAAAGTAAAAAGTAAATTTATTATCAAATATAATCACCATATACAACCCTGAGGTTAATTTTCTTGCAGGCATTCACAGTAGAACAAAACAATACCATAGATTCAATGAAAATCTGCATGCTACAGAATGGACAAACAACTAATGTACAAAAGACAATAAACTGAAAATACGACAGAAAAAAATGAATAAATATCAAGAACATGAGATGAAGTGAGTTCACGGGTTGTGGGAACAGGTCAGTGATGAATCGAGTTGAGTGAAGTTATCTCCTCTGGTTCAAGAGCCTGAGGAGTAACAACTGTTATTGATCCTGATATTGTGGGTCCTGAGGCTCCTGTACCTTCTTCCTGATGCCACAGTGAGAAGAGAACATAGCCTGGATGATGGGGGGAACATTCAGCATGGATGCTGTTTTCCTGCAATAGTGCTCGTGTAGACATGCTCAGTGGTGGGGAGGGCTTTACCCATGATGGACTGGGCTGTATCCATTGCTTCTTGTAGATATTTTCTGTTCAAGGAAATTGACGTTTCCACACCATGGCCTTGATGCAACCAGTCAATATACTCTCCACCACATACCTCTAGAAGTTTGTCAAAGTGTTCAATGTCACGCTAAATCTTTGCAAGCTTCTACAGAAGTAGAGGTTCCGACATACTTTCTTCATAATGGCACTTATGTTCTGAGCCCAGGACAGGTCCTCTGAAATGATAACATTGAGGAATTTAAAGGTGATCACTACATCTCTGATGATTGGCTCATGGACATTCAAGGGTGTCAGGGAAGAGAAATATGCGCAGTCACAATTACGACAGAGAAAGTACTCAGGAAGTTGAATAGCTTAAGGGTAGATAACTCTCCTGGACCAGATGGAACACATCCTCGTGTTCTGAAGGAAGTAGCAGTGGAGATTGTGGAGGCATTAGCAATGATCTTTCAAAAGTCAATAGATTCTGGCCTGGTTCCGGAGGACTGGAAGATTGCAAATGTCACTCCGCTATTTAAGAAGAGGGCAAGGAAGCAAAAAGGAAATTATTGACCTGTTAGCTTGACATCAGCGGTTGTGAAGTTGTTGGAGTCGATTGTCAAGAATGGGGTTACAGAGTACCTGGAAGCATATGACAAGATAGGCAGAACTCAGCATAGTTTCCTTAAAGGAAAATCCTGCCTGACAAACCTAGTGCAATTTTTTGAGGAAATTACAAGTAGGCTAGACAAGGGAGATGCAGTGGACGTTGTGTATTTGGATTTTCGGAAGGCCTTTGACAAGGTGCCGCACATGAGGCTGCTAAACAAGATAAGAGCCCATGGAATTACGGGAAAGTTACATATGTGGGTAGAGCATTGGTTGATTGACAGGAAACAGAGAATGGGGATAAAGGGATCCCATTCTGGTTGGCTACCGGTTACCAGTAGTGTTCCACAGGGGTCCGTGTTGGGTTCGCTTCTTTTTACGCTGTATATCAATGATTTGGATTATGGAATAGATTGCTTTGTGGCTAAGTTTGCTGATGATACAAAGATAGGTGGAGAGGCCGGTAGTGCTGAGGGAACAGAGAGTCTGCAGAGAGACTTGGATAGATTAGGAGAATGGGCAAAGAAGTGGCAAATGAATTACAATGTCGGAAAGTGTACGGTCATGCACTTTGGTAGAAGAAATAAACGGGCAGACTATTATTTAAATGGGGAGAGAATTCAAAGTTCTGAGATGCAATGGGACTTGGGAGTCCTCATGCAGGATACCCTTAAAGTTAACCTCCAGGTTGAGTCAGTGGTGAAGGCGAATGCAATGTTGGCATTCATTTCTAGAGGAATAGAGTATAGCAGCAGAGATGTGATGTTGAGGCTCTATAAGGCACTGGTAAGACCTCACTTGGAATACTGTGTGCAGTTTTGGGCTCCTTATTTAAGAAAGGATGTGCTGACATTGGAGAGAGTTCAGAGAAGATTCACTAGAATGATTCCTGGAATGAGAGGGTTAACATATGAGGAACATTTGACCACCCTTGGACTGTACTCCTTGGAGTTTAGAAGAATGAGGGGGAACCTCACAGAAACATTTCAAATGTTGAAAGGCATGGACAGAGTGGATGCGGCAAAGTTGTTTCCCATGGTGGGGGAGTCTAGTACGAAAGGACATGACTTGAGGATTGCAGGGTGCCCATTCAGAACAGAAATGCGAAAAAAGTTTTTAGCCAGAGGGTGGTGACTCTATGGAATTTGTTGCCACGGGCGACAGTGGAGGCCAAGTCATTGGGTGTATTTAAGGCAAAGATTGATAGGTATCTGAGTAGTCAAGGCATCAAAGGTTATGGTGAGAAGGCGGGGGAATGGGACTAAAGGGGAGATTGGATCAGCTCATGATGAAATGATGGAGCAGACACGATGGGCCGAATGGCCGACTTCTGCTCCTTTGTCTTATGGTCTTATGGTCTCTGGTTTCCTCTTTCTGGTCTATAATGAGCTTCTTGGTCTTGCTGATATTGAGTGAGGAGCTCATCCAAGACAATAACCAAGACTACTAAGCATTTTACGAAAAGGAAAAGTTGATTGAGCTTCTCAAGCCTGTCCTGCTATTCAATTAGAGCAGGGCTAACTTGTATCTCTGTTTTGGTATTGGCTTATTATTGTCACAGTAGAGGCATTGGTGAGCGTTCTTGGCCATGACATCCAACATAGCTTGGTCTTGACTCAGAAGACATAAGATGTAGGAACAGAATTAGGCCATTCAGCCCATTGAGTTTGCTCCACAATTCTATCATGGCTCAGGGCTTGACTCAATGAACTAGCATGAGTTCTAGGTCACTTAATAAGCATACTTCGTTCAATCTCATTATTGGCATTTCTAGTTGAAACAATGGCATCTTTGGAAGGAACAGTTTTCCAACAGTTCATGCAGGTTGGTATCATCACTGTCTCAACTCCCTTTTTTCCCTTTCATGCATCCCGTTAAATTATTCAATATTAAACAATTCAATGATATTAACACCTGCCTGTCCAAGTCCCTAGGACTTGGCTAATCTCTCTTGCTGTGAGTTTTGAGGCTGAGTATGAAGGTTAAAAGGTTAATTCATGAGGACAGAGATGCAAAGATGCCTGCATCTTGGAGGTTCTTGAAAATGATCCTGGAGAAAAAGGGTTAACATATGAAGAGTGTTTGAAGGCTCTGGGCTTGAACTCGCTGGAGTTTAGGAGAATAAGAAGGGATCTCATTGAAACCTATTGAATATTGAAAGGCCTAGGTAGAGTGGACATGGAGAGAATCCAACATTGGATGCCTCTAGGACCAGAGGATACAACCTCAGAATACAAGGACAGACATGAGGATGAATATCTTTATCCAGACGGCTGTGAATCTGTGGAATTCATTATCATAGACAGCTTCGGAAGCCAAGTCATTGGGTATATTTAAAGCAGTTGTTGATAGCTTCTTAATTAGTAAAGATGTCAAAGATTACAGGAGAAGGCAGAAGAATGGGGTTGAGAGGGAAAATAAATTAGCCATGATTGAATGGCAGAGCAGACTCATTGGGCTGAATGGCTTAATTCTGCTCAAATGTCTTATGGTCTTATGTAAATATCTGTCCTCATGATTTAACTCCTTTAGTCTCATACCTGACTCTCAGCCCTACCTTTATTTAAGAGATATAGCATGGCAACAGGCCATTGTGGACTAACAAGCCCACACTGCCCAATTACACCCATTAAACTAATTAACCTACCAACTTATATGTCTTTTGTATGTGGGAGGAAGCTGAAGCACCCAGAGGACACTCACATGGTCATGGAGAGAACTTAAGAACTCTGCAGACAGCACTGAAATTTAACCCGGGATGTCAGTGCTGTAATTGTGTTATGCTAACCATTACATTACCCTGTTGTTCCCACTAGTTTATATAGATTCTTATTATTATATTGGTGTAGGCACACTCTACATAAGTTTATTTTAAATCAATTTTATTTCCAAAATGACTTATTATGGGGAATAATGCTGTTCAACAGACTGTACATCTAATTTTCAGTGTCATGTATTCCACCCTTATCTATGCTATTCAATGTTATTTTTCATATAGAAAGGAAATTACATTTCCTTATTCCCAAGTTCTGTAATAAGTTGATATGAGTGCTGTATGAACAAAGCCTAAAGAAATCCAATGAACTGGATGTACTTGGAGGCACTGAGAAAGAATTAAATGACAATTTTCTAGAAATTAGATAGTGCCAATTTTTAGTGTACCTGAATATCACTGTATTTCACGCCAACACACTTCCATAGTAGAATCACAAAAATGTCAATAAGATGTTGGAGATGATGGGGTGGTTTTTCCTAGAGACAGGCTTCATGAAGGGACCTTTAGATTTTCTACAGAATATCATTTAGTTCTTCATAGTTCCCCACACTTTGCTGCACAGAAGGGTGAGAGATCTTTAAGGTATGCTTGTCATGGAAGTCACTCCAGGGCATTCCCTCCCCCCCTTCTTTTTGTCTATTCTCCATTCTGGTTGCCCTCTCATTGCTTATCTTTTCCTCACCTGCCTGTCTCCTCTCTCTGGTGCCCTTATTTCCTTTCTTCTTCTTCTTCTTCTTCTTCCCTTTCTACCATGGTCCACTATCTTCTATTAGATGTTTTCTTCTTCAGCCCTTCCCAGCTGCTTACTTCAACCCCCAGCCCCTACCCACTCACCTTCCCCCTCACCTGCCAGCTTGTAGTCCTTCCTCAGCTTCCCACTTTCTTATTCTCATTTCTGCCCCGTCCTTCCCAGTGCAGATGAAGGGTCTTGGCCTGACATGTCCCTTCCATAGACTCTGCATGACATGTTAAGTTCTTTCAGTGCTTTGTGTGTGTTACAGAAACTTTCATGTTTATGAAAAATGGTTTGTTTTCATTTGCAAAGAAGATAGAAGGGATGTGTAGAGAAAAGAGAATGTCCTGTAGGGAGGGACAAAATGAATTGTTGGGAGCAGATGATGCCTCTATATCTGGTTTGTGAGTTGCCAACTGTAGGGCTTTTGGAATTGTCCAGCAGCTCTGGCTGAAGTAGTGGAGAGAAACACTGAGACAAAAATCATAAATGGATGATTGATGGTGTTGGATCTGGTGATATTAATCCAGAGACTCTTTGGAAGTAAAAATTGAGCCTTAAAACTTGGTGGTTATGTCTGTTTGATTGAGTGTTACAAGAACAAAGAGCAAAGAAAGAAAAGCAGACAAAAAAGGAAGTTGTAATTGTCACGGATTGAGACTAAAAATGAATCACAATCCAATGATAAAATGTAATGTATGGAATACTCAGATTCTGGTGGTGTGACACTTGCTGCCAAAGAAATGAGAAACTTCTAAAAAAATACAGAATCAGCTATATTACGTTTGCTAGAAAATTCACTGAAAAGTTGAACACATACAGGTGATTTATACAAAAATTGTAAGCAAGTATAAATTATGGCTAACACGAGAGGGCACAGTTTTAAGGTGCTTGGAAGTAGGTACAGAGGAGATGTCAATATAACCATATAACAATTACAGCACAGAAACAGGCCATCTCGGCCCTTCTAGTCCATGCCGAACTCTTACTCTCACCTAGTCCCAACTACCTGCACTCAGCCCATAACCCTCCATTCCTTTTCTGTCCATATACCTATCCAATTTTACTTTAAATGACAATACCGAACCTGCCATTACCACTTCTACTGGAAGCTCATTCCACACAGCTACCACTCTGAGTAAAGAAATTCCCCCTCATGTTACCCTTAAACTTTTGCCCCCAACTCTCAAATCATATCCTTTTTTTTTTAAAAACACAGAGAGTGGTGAGTGAATGGAATGGGCTGCCGGCGACGGTGGTGGAGGCGAATACGATAGGATCTTTTAAGAGACTCCTGGACAGGTACTTGGAGCTTAAAAAAAAAGAGGGCTATGGGTAACCCTAGGTAATTTCTAAAGTAAGTACATATTCGGCACAGCACTGTGGCCCATATTGTGCTGTAGGTTTTCTATATTTCTATGTTTCTAAAATAGTTAAACTACAAGGAAAATACATAAACATATTAATTCTACGCTCTAATCCAACAAGGAATATGGCCAGTTCTGATATAGACAGAAAGAAAGTGATACAAAATACTTCTGATCTCTTTCTGAATGGTCCATGAATCCATGATCACTACCTCACTATTTTGTTCTTTTTGCATTTTTTATTTCTATATATTCTTATTGTAACTTAGAGTACTTTTTATGTATTGCATTTTACTGCTGCCATAAAACAACGAATTTCACAATGTGCTATATGCCAGTGTTATTAAACTTGGTTCTGATTCTGATTTAGAATCTGATTTTGACTGCAGTTGCTGAAATCTGGAGCAACAATCAATCTGCTGGAGGAACTCAGCTGGTTGGGCAGCATCTGTGCAAGGAAAGAAATTGTCAACTTGTAGTCCTGATGCAGGGTTTCACCCAAAACATTGAGAGTTCCTTTCCTCTCTCAGATGCTGCATGACTTTTGAGTTCTTCCAACAGATTGGTTGTTGTGAAAGAAAAATCAAATTACTTTGAGTTGGGGATGAGTGCTATACCAGTTCACGAAAGCAGAAAGTTCGAAAGGGGATCTGAGGGAAAAGTTCTTCACACTGCGTATATGGAATGATCTGCCAGAAGAAGTGGTAGAGGAGGATACTGTAACAAGAGTGGTTGTCAGTCTAAGTTTGAACTGGGATTGTTACGATAAAGTTCTGTATCTTTAACCAGTAGTCTAACAGGAGAGACTTAGATCATGTGGACCCAAGGGCAGAGAAGACCAGAGTCAAGGACGAAAGTAAACAAAAAATCTTTTCTTGTGGATTGGTTAGTAGAGAATATGGGCTGGGTCTCAAGGATTACTACATATAAGGAGACCTTCAGTAAGGGAGGCTTTGGGAGAATGGATGGAGTCCTTTAAGAAGCAGGATACATGGGATCAGCAGGGGAATCATGGAAATCAGATGATTAATCCTTCTCCGTAACTTTTACTAAAGACAGGTGTGTTCACCTTGTGGGACAGTCATTTTCAGGAAAGGATCCCAGGAGTGACACGGTGGTCATAGGAAACTCCCAGAAGTATGACGGTGCTCACAAGGCATCCCAAGTGTAGGAATGTATTCAAGGAGTCAGCAGAAAGTGGGACAGTGTTCACAAGAAAATACCATTTGCAAATGTTATTTTCATAATTCAGTTATATTTCTCCATACAATATTCAACGTTAATTCTCAATTCTTTGAGGTTAATTTAAACTGATAATTATTCAAAATATTTTGTGTGATGTCTCAGTCTCAGCTATTTTCTTGTTCCCAAGCACAATTTTAGCATTGATTGTCACTTAAGCTAGACAAGGGGGTAGGGAGAATGAACAATCCCACCTCAACCATTCCCAAGGTCACAGACTCAGGGTCACCATGGAAACCAGATATTCCTATCATTCTCGTCATGTCATTGTAACCCAGCCAACGAGCAGGAGTTTTACTAAATATGGAGATGTTGAGGTTGATCATTTAGTGAGAGGTCCATCCCTGAAATTACAGAACCACCATGACACCAGTGGGTTACATCACAATGAGATGCAGCATCACATCAGATTTCAAACTCTGGTCACCTGGAGAACAGAGGCAGAAAAGCACTGTCCTTCACCATTGCTGGAGGGCAGCTTGCTGATCTGCAGGTTAGCGTAGGCACGAGGCATTTAAAGCATCCTTCTGGCTGCAGATCCCACTGATCTCTGGATGGTGACATTGAGAATGTATCAACAGCATGATTAGATGAAAGACCTCCTCCTGAGAATCAGGATATTGAACCTTGGTGGGATCTCTCCTGCCTTGACTGACTTTCCTTAACTAAATCTTCCATGTCAAATCTCTGAAGAGAAGAGAGATGGATGTGGAGAATAGTGGGGACATCTGAGGAGCAAGGAAGAAATCTGCACAAAATGGAGAGACTTTCTGAGAGAGAGAACCTTCCTCCTTTCCTTTCTCCAACAGTCCACTCTCCTCTCCTATCAAATGCCTTCTTCTCATGCTCCTTTACCTCTTCCACTTATTCCTTCCCAGCTTCTTACTACATCCACCCTCCCATACCCACCCACATTCCCCCTTACCCTGGTCTCATCTTTCACCTGTCAGCGTGTACTTCTTCCCTTCAGGCTTGTCTGAAGATGGTTCCCATTGTCCAGTTGTTGACTTGGAAACCTGCTGCCTTTAATACTCAGGCAGAGTTTCAACCTCCATTGGAACCCAGAGGTGCAAATGGTCTTGTTTTAATCTGCTCTTTGGTCACCTGTGTTAATGATCTGCAGGAGAATGTAGTTAGTACAATTAGCCTGTGGATGACACCAAAATTGATGAGTGCTAAAAGTGAGGGTTTTCTAAGATTACAATGTGGGCCAAATAATGATAAATGGAACTTAATTGGGACAAGTGCAATGGGATAGTTTCTGGGAAGTTAAACAACAGCATAACAGAGTGATGACAAAGCCCAGGGGAAAGTTGAAAAACACAGACTAACATGTACAAGTAAAGAGTTCCCTAAAATTGGTGACACAGGTAGACAGTGTGGTGAAGACGGTGTGGGCTTGCTCCTGTGCTGTCATCTCTGTAACTCTTAAGTGCAAACGGGCCTATTATTGTCTATTCATAAGCTGGACTTACACTTGCTCTTTCGTCTCCCAGAGGCACCAGCATGGAACAGGCAGAGTGGATCACTGCCAGTGATTCTCTGGGGAAGCACTAGGGGTGACTCAGTTCAGTGCTTGGGTCCAGGAGACCTGAAGGAGTGAGGACCATCTACTTTCATACTCTATGATCTAGGCCTCATATGGAGCCAATGATCATTAATGGAGAATGTGTGGAGCAGGTTAAGACCTACAAGTATCTGGGAGTACAGTTAGACGAGAAGCTAGACTGGACTGCCAACACAGATGCCTTATGCAGGAAGGCACAGAGTCGACTGTACTTCCTTAGAAGGTTGGCGTCATTCAATGTCTGTAGTGAGATGCTGAAGATGTTCTATAGGTCAGTTGTGGAGAGCGCCCTCTTCTTTGTGGTGGCGTGTTGGGGAGGCAGCATTAAGAAGAGGGACGCCTCACGTCTTAATAAGCTGGTAAGGAAGGCGGGCTCTGTCGTGGGCAAAGTACTGGAGAGTATAACATCGGTAGCTGAGCGAAGGCCACTGAGTAGGCTACGGTCAATTATGGAAAACCCTGAACATCCTCTACATAGCACCATCCAGAGACAGAGAAGCAGTTTCAGCGACAGGTTGCTATCGATGCAATGCTCCTCAGACCCAATGCAATTAGGCTTTACAATTCAACCACCAGGAGTAAGATATGTTAAAGTGCCGGGGTTGATTGTATTTAATGTATTTAAGTAAACTACTTAAGAACTTTTTAAAAGCTATTATTAATGCTTTTTGAGAGAGTGAATTAGATGCATATCATATTTTTACTGAGTTAAGTATTGTATGTAATTAGTTTTGCTACAACAAGTGTATGGGACATTGGAAAAAATGTTGAATTTCCCCATGGGGATGAATAAAGTATCTATCTATCTATCTATCTAAGACCCAATGTTGCTCACAATGTGGGTTTGGTTGGTGCTAAGCAGGATCTGCTACTGGGGACACACTGACAGGTGATGTCCTGGTCTCCAACTATCCACAACCAGGGAGAGTTCTCCTGAAGCCTCAGGATGCACCTTCCTCCACTGGGAAAGTGTCCACAGATCTCCCGTGTTGTAGCATGTGAACTGCCAGGTTCCCAGGTGCCAGCCTTTTCTGGACTCAATGCTATGGCCCTGGTGCCCTTCATATGCTTTGGCACCTGGGTGGGGTGCCATATTCAGAGCCAGTGGGCTTCTGGTCTAATGGATGTGGATGTGTTCCCCTGGCATTTCTATAGGCTTGGAGAGTGAAGAAGCACAATGGACGTTATCCAGTTCCAGGCTCAGGGCAGGGTTAATGTGGTGTTTCTCCAGACAGTATGTCCAGAGTCCAGGGCTCTGCAGGTAGACTGAGACCCCCTCCTGTGTCTCTCTGTCACTGCTTCCCATTGGTGCCTGAGTGACAGGGTGACACTCTTGCTATATCTGCTGGGGTTGGACAATTCAACAGCTGGCTTCCTCAGCTGCACCGAACTCTACCTTCACATTTGGATGATCCACATGGAGGCAGTCCGGAATCACTTTTGGACCCAGGAGGAGTTACTAGGATGAGCAAACTGCTTGCATCCCTGGAAATCACCATTTAGTTCGACCTTGGTTGGATGGGGCAGAGGCTCCACCATTTGTGGCTCTTTTCCAGCTCCTGGTGCTCGGGGCTGCCTGATCTCAAGGATGCTATCAGTTATTGCAGTGGATGGTGGTCATGGTTAACCTTTTCCTGGCCTCACAAATCGTCCTCCTCATTCACCCTTATGTTTTACTACTGTCAGGCTGACGCAGGAGCTCCAGGAGAATGCCAAGTCACCTGATGTTTAAAGATGAGCCTCCCTTCTGCAGGGTATCTCTTCATTCCAACATACTCCACTCATTGCTGGCCACTGTCCAACTTGAGGAAGTAAGGAGGCATGGGATCCAAGGGGACATTGCTTTGTGGATCCAGAACTGGCTTGTCCACAGAAGCCAAAAAGTGGTTGTAGACAGGTCATATTCTGCATGGAGGTCAGTGACCAGTGGAGTGCCTCAGGGATCTGTTCTAGGACCCTTGCTCTTTGTGATTTTTATAAATGACCTGGATGAGGAAGTGGAGGGATAGGTTAGTAAGTTTGCTGATGACACAAAGGTTGGGGGTGTTGTGGATAGTTTGGAGGCTGTCAGAGGATACAGCAGGACATTGAAAGGATGCAAAACTGGGCTGAGAAGTGGCAGATGGAGTTCAACCCAGATAAGTGTGAAGTGGTTCATTTTGGTAGGTCAAATATGATGGCAGGGTTCCGGTGACATCATCGTCGAGAATGGCAGCTTAAGTCAATAGCTCCTCCAGAAAAACGCATATTTTGCCCCGTTAACCCATCAAATATAGGATTTTTCAAAAGTATTTGAACTGATAAGAGGGGAAAGAATGGGGAAAAAAATGGAAATTAAAAAAGCAACACTGTGGAGCCTGTGGACGAGAGGGGTGCAGCGAGAGGCTCTCCTACCTGACCACGTGCTAGCGAGGCTGACGATGGGCCTTGTTCAGGCGAAGCGGCAAATTTGATCAAAATTTTGAAAGAGATATGGGAGTTCCAAAAAGATATAAAACAGCAGCTACATGCTATTAAGTCAGAGCTCGCCAACGTCAATCAAAAAATAGCGGTGGCAGAGACTCTAATTGAGAAGGTGGAAAATTGCGTACAAAACGTGGAACAAATGCTAAATAAGATAATAAAAATATTAAATCAACAAGAAGGTAAACTGCTTGACCTGGAGGGAAGATCACGGCGGAAAAATATCAGGATATACAACATTCCCGAAGGAGCGGAGAGTTTTTTTATGACCGAGTTTGTACGAAAGTTGCTGCGGGACGCACTGGAGATTCCTTTGACTATGGAGACTATGGAAATTGAGAGGGCGCATCGTGCAATCGTCCTGTGGCCTATCCGAGACAGAGAAGATAAGCCACGCTCAATAGTAATTAAATTCCTTCAATACAGTACCAAGGTGGAGATTCTACGAAGGGCCTGGGGTAAGAAGAGGGTGTTTTTAGACAGTAGATTAATATATTTCGATCAAGATTACCCCCCCCCCCCCGCGGTCCTGCAGAAATGTAAAGAATACTCTGAAGTAAAGTGAATACTAAAGCAAGAAAGGATTAGATTTCAAACTCCATACCCTGCTAAACTGCGAGTGCTTTATCAAGATGGGATCTAACCATATCAGACAGTGGAAGAGGTGACTACAGACATGAAGGCCAGAGGGTTGCCTGTCAGCGTGACCAAAACAAGGGAAAGCCTGGCAGAGGAATTATCCCGCTCTGCTTGGGAAATAGTGTGAGAATCGAGAAAGTAGGAGACATGAGGAGGGAGAGAAGTATATCAGGAAGAGACTGGGAGTTTCCCAAAGACAGCCCTCACCCCCTCCAGAAGAGCCATAAGGTTTGGCTAACTTTAAAAATGTTGAGAAGCTAAACGGAAGCAAAAGTAGACGGTGATATACCTATCTCGAGAAATACTTATTATAATGTGGATTTTATATTACTCAGTTATTCTTCTTTATTCGCTTACTTACTCCTTTTTCCCCACCAAAATTGAGAATATATATATGTGTGTATGTGTATGTATATGTATATATGTGTGTGTGTGTGTGTGTGTGTGTGTGTGAGTGTATATATATATATACACATATATATATATATATAGAGAGAGAGAGAGGAGGAGTATATATAGGAGGAGTACACAGGGAAATCTTTTCTGTGTAATGGATTTGTTCACTGACTTTTATAGATACTGCATTGGGGGCCCTCAACTCACAAGTAGGAGGGGTTATCCCCTGCAGCTAGACATTTCCTCTAGCTCAACCCTGGGTCATCTACTAGAGACCTCAGCCTTGGAATCACACCTTCGTTGCCTTTTTTTGTTATTATTTGCGTTTCTTGGTTCTTATTTGTTCAGGGAGCAGATCGATTAAGTTTTATTCTGCTGTGGAAAGCGGCCATTGAGTGAGTGGGCCAGTGAAGGAGTGGAGCTTTGAAGCTTTGACTGGAGAGAATCTGGCAGTTTTGGCAGTTGGACTGTGCAATCAAGTCAATCAAGATTTGAATAGCTCAGACTCAGCAGAAAGCAGCTGATTGGGCAATTGAGGTCAGGTGACCAAGCAGTTTGAAAAGCTCCAACAAATAAATAGAGGGTTACCTCAAGTGGAGCAGCCTGTGGAAAGCGGCCAGTGAGTGAGTGGAGCTTTGAGGCTTTGACTTGAGAGGCTTCGACGAGAAGAGGTGGAGGACGAGCTTGTTCCCAGTTAGTCTTTACAATGCCTCCTGAGACAGTGATGTGCCTCTCCTGTGAGATGTGGCAGTCTTGGGGGAACTCCCCTCTCCTGCAGAGTCACATCTGCCAGAAGTGCATGCCGCTGGGCGATCTGGAAGACCGTGTGAGGAATCTGGAGCAGCAGCTGGATGACCTTTGACTCATAAGGGAGAATGAGGCAGTCATAGATGAGAGCTACAGGGGGGTAGTCACACCTAGGCTGCAGGAAGCAGGTCGTTGGGTGACAGTCCGAGGGGGGAAAGTGAAGGAGAGTAGACAGGTAGTGCAGAGCACCCCTGTAGCCATTCCCCTGAATAATAAGTTTACCGTCCTGGATGCTGTTGGTGAGGACGACCGACCAGGTGTGAGCCACGGTGGCAGGGCCTCTGGCACTGAGTCTGACCCTGTGGTGCAGAAAGATAGGACGGAGAAGAGGAGAGCTGTCGTCATTGGAGACTCTATAGTCAGGGGAGCAGACAGGAGATTTTGTGGACGTGAGAAGGAAACCCGCATGATTTGTTGCCTCCTGAGTGCCAGGGTCCAGGATGTCTCTGACCAGGTGCATGACATCCTGGTACGAGAGGGAAAGCAACCAGAAGTCGTGATACATGTTGGTACCAATGACATAGGCAGGAAGAGGGATGAGGTCCTGAAGTGTGAGTTTCAGGAACGAGGCAGAAGGCTGAAGAACAGGACCTCAAGGGTGGCGTTCTCAGGATTGCTGCCAGTGCTATGTGATAGTGATGGTAAGAATTGGAGGAGATGGCAGTTGAATGCATGGCTGAGGAGTTGGTGCAGGGGGCAGGGTTTTAGATTTTTGGATCATTGGGATCTCTTCTGGGCAAGGTGGGACCTGTACAGATTGGATGGGTTGCACCTGAACTTGAGGGGGAGCAATATCCTTGCAGGTAGGTTTGCTAGCATGGTTCGGGAGGGTTTAAACTAATTTGCAAAGGGAATGGGACCCAGAGCGATAGAACAGTGAAAGAAGTGCATGGAGTAAAGCCAGATCTAACATATAGAGAGGCTTTGAGGAAAGAGAAGCAGAATAAAGGGTGTAAAGGTAGTAAGGTAGAAGGGCTAAAGTGTGTGTACTTCAATGCAAGAAGCATCAGGAACAAAGGTGATGAACTGAGAGCTTGGATACATACATGGAATTATGATGTAGTGGCCATTACGGAGAGTTGGCTGGCACCAGGGCAGGAATGGATTCTCAATATTCCTGGATTTCAGTGCTTTTAAAGGGATAGAGAGGGGGGAGAGAGGGGAGGAGGGGTGGCATTACTGGTCAGGGATACTATTACAGCTACAGAAAGGGTGGGTAATGTAGCAGGATCCTCTTTTGAGTCAGTATGGGTGGAAGTCAGGAACAGGAAGGGAGCAGTTACTCTACTGGGGGTATTCTATAGGCCCCTGGTAGCAGCAGAGATACCGAGGAGCAGATTGGGAAGCAGATTTTGGAAAGGTGCAAAAATAACAGGGTGGTTATCATGGGTGACTTTAACTTCCCTAATATTGATTAGCACTTGATTAGTTCCAAGGGTTTAGATGGGGCAGAATTTGTTAAGTGTGTCCAGGACAGATACTTGTCACAGTATGTTGACAGGCCGACTAAGGAGATTGCCATACTAGATCTAGTATTAGATAACGAACCGGGTCAGGTCACAGATCTGTCAGTGGGTGAGCATCTGGGGGACAGTGATCACCGCTCACTGGCCTTTAGCATTATCATGGAAAAGGATAGAATCAGAGAGGACAGGGAAAATTTTAATTGGGGAAGAGCAAATTATAAGGCTATAAGGCTAGAACTTGCAGATGTGAATTGGGATGATGTCTTTGCAGGGAAATGTGCTATGGACATGTGGTCGATGTTTAAGGATCTCTTGCAGGATGTTAAGGATAAATTTGTCCCGGTGAGGAAGATAAAGACTGGTAGGGTGAAGGAACCATGGGTGACAAGTGAGGTGGAAAATCTAGTCAGGTGGAAGAAGGCAGCATACATGAGGTTTAGGAAGCAAGGATCAGATGGGTCTATTGAGGAATATAGGGTAGCAAGAAAGGAGCTTAAGAAGGGGCTGAGAAGAGCAAGAATTGGGCATGAGAAGGCCTTGGCGAGTAGGGTAAAGGAAAACCCCAAGGCATTCTTCAGTTATGTGAAGAACAAAAGGATGACAGGAGTGAAGGTAGGACCGATTAGAGATAAAGGTGGGAAGATGTGCCTGGAGGCTGTGGAAGCGAGCGAGGTCCTCAATGAATACTTCTCTTCGGTATTCACCAATGAGAGGGAACTTGATGACGGTGAGGACAATATGAGTGAGGTTGATGTTCTGGAGCATGTTGATATTATGGGAGATGAGGTGTTGGAATTGTTAAAATACATTAGGACGGTTAAGTCCCCAGGGCCTAAGGGAATATTCCTCAGGCTGCTCCACAAGGCGAGGGAAGAGATTGCTGAGCCTCTGGCTAGGATCTTTATGTCCTCGTTGTCCATGGGAATGGTACCGGAGGATTGGAGGGAGGCGAATGTTGTCCCCTGGTTCAAAAAAGGTAGTAGGGATAGTCCGGGTAATTATAAACCAGTGAGCCTTACGTCTGTGGTGGGAAAGCTGTTGGAAAAGATTCTTAGAGATAGGATCTATGGGCATTTAGAGAATCATGGTCTGATCATGGACAGTCAGCATGGCTTTGTGAAGGGCAGATCATGTCTAACAAGCCTGATAGAGTTCTTTGAGGAGGTGACCAGGCATATAGATGAGGGTAGTGCAGTGGATGTAACCTACATGGATTTTAGTAAGGCATTTGACAAGGTTCCACACGATAGGCTTATTCAGAAAGTCTGAAGGCATGGGATTCAGGGAAGTTTGGCCAGGTGGATTCAGAATTGGCTTGGCTGAAGAAGGCAGAGGGTCATGGTGGAGGGAGTACATTCGGATTGGAGGGTTGTGACTACTGGTGTCCCACAAGCATCTGTTCTGGGACCTCTACTTTTTGTGATTTTTATTAACGACCTGGATGTGGGGGTAGAAGGGTGGGTTGGCAAGTTTGCAGACGACACAAAGGTTGGTGGTGTTGCAGATAGTGTAGAGGATTGTTGAAGATTGCAGAGAGACATTGATAGGATGCAGAAGTGGGCTGAGAAGTGGCAGATGGATTTCAATTCGGAGATTTTAAATTTAAGAAATTTAAAAGTGGATAAATCTCCGGGTCCTGACCGGATATTCCCCAGGACCTTGAGGGAAGTTTGTGTAGAGATAGCAGGAGCTCTGACGGAGATCTTTCAGATGTCATTAGAAACAGGGATTGTGCCGGAGGATTGGCGTATTGCTCATGTGGTTCCATTGTTTAAAAAGGGTTCTAGAAGTAAGCCTGGCAATTATAGACCTGTCAGTTTGACATCAGTGGTGGGTAAATTAATGGAAAGTATTCTTAGAGATAGTATTTATAATTATCTGGATAGACAGGATCTGATTAGGAGTAGCCAGCATGGATTTGTGCGTGGAAGGTCATGTTTGACAAACCTTATTGAATTTTTTGAAGTAGTTACGAGGAATGTTGACGAGGGTAAGGCAGTGGATGTAGTCTATATGGACTTCAGCAAGGCCTTTGACAAAGTTCCACATGGAAGGTTAGTTAAGAAGGTTCAGTCGTTAGGTATTAGTGCTGGAGTAATAAAATGGATTCAACAGTGGCTAGATGGGAGATGCCAGAGAGTAGTGGTGGATAATTGTTTATCGGGATGGAGGCCGGTGACTAGCGGGGTGCCTCAGGGATCTGTTTTGGGCCCAATGTTGTTTGTAATATACATAAATGATCTGGATGATGGGGTGGTAAATTGGATTAGTAAGTATGCTGATGATACTAAGGTAGGAGGTGTTGTGGATAATGAGGTGGGTTTTCAAAGCTTGCAGGGAGATTTATGCCGGTTAGAAGAATGGGCTGAACGTTGGCAGATGGAGTTTAATGCTGAGAAGTGTGAGGTTCTACATTTTGGCAGGAATAATCCAAATAGAACATACAGGGTAAATGGTAGGGCATTGAGGAATGCAGTGGAACAGAGAGATCTAGGAATAACAGTGCATAGTTCCCTGAAGGTGGAGTCTCATGTAGATAGGGTGGTGAAGAAGGCTTTTGGAACGCTGGCCTTTATAAATCAGAGCATTGAGTACAGAAGTTGGGATGTAATGTTAAAATTGTACAAGGCATTGGTAAGGCCAAATTTGGAATATTGTGTACAGTTCTGGTCACCGAATTATAGGAAAGATATCAATAAATTAGAGAGAGTGCAGAGACGATTTACTAGGATGTTACCAGGGTTTCAGCACTTAAGTTACAGAGAAAGGTTGAACAAGTTAGGTCTCTATTCATTGGAGCGTAGAAGGTTGAGGGGGGATTTGATCGAGGTATTTAAAATGTTGAGAGGGATAGATAGAGTTGACGTGAATAGGCTGTTTCCATTGAGAGTAGGGGAGATTCAAACGAGAGGACATGATTTGAGAGTTAGGGGGCAAAAGTTTAAGGGAAACACGAGGGGGTATTTCTTTACTCAGAGAGTGATAGCTGTGTGGAATGAGCTTCCTGTAGAAGTAGTAGAGGCCAGATCAGTTGTGTCATTTAAGGTAAAATTGGATAGGTATATGGATAGGAAAGGAGTGGAGGGTTATGGGCTGAGTGCGGGTAGGTGGGACTAGGTGAGATTAAGAGTTCGGCACGGACTAGGAGGGCCGGAATGGCCTGTTTCCGTGCTGTGATTGTTATATGGTTATATGGTTATAAGTGTGAGGTGGTACACTTTTGAAGGACAAACTCCAAGGCAGAATACAAAGTAAATGGCAGGATACTTGGTAGTGTGGAAGAGCAGAGGGATCTGGGGGTACATGTCCACAAATCCCTGAAAGTTGCCTCAGAGGTAGATAGGGTAGTTAAGAAAGCTTATGGGGTGTTAGCTTTCATAAGTCGAGGGATAGAGTTTAAGAGACGCGATGTAATGATGCAGCTCTATAAAACTCTGGTTAGACCACACATGGAGAACTGTGTCCAGTTCTGGTCGTCTCACTATAGGAAGGATGTGGAAGCATTGGAAAGGGTACAGAGGAGATTTACCAGGATGCTGCCTGGTTTAGAGAGTATGGATTATAATCAGAGATTAAGGGAGCTAGGTCTTTACTCTTTGGAGAGAAGGAGGATGAGAGGAGACATGATAGAGGTGTACAAAATATTAAGAGGAATAGATAGAGTGGATAGCCAGCACCTCTTCCCCAGGGCACCATTGCTCAGTACAAGAGGACATGGATTTAAGGTAAGGGGAGGGAAGTTCAAGGGGAATATTAGTGGAAGGTTTTTCACTCAGAGTGGTTGGTGTGTGGAATGCACTGCCCGAGTCAGTGGTGGAGGCAGATACACTAGTGAAATTTAAGAGACTACCAGACAGGTATATGGAGGAATTTAAGGTGGGGGATTATAAGGGAGGCAGGGTTTAAGGGTCAGCACTTCATTGTGGGCCAAAGCGCCTGTAATGTGCTGTACTATTGTATGTTCTATGTTCTACTTTCAATGATACATTGACAGATAAATACAGGTGGCTAAAGACAAAGTAAAATTCATTTCTTTTAATGTCAATGGGCTATTAAATCCAATCAAATGTAATAGAATTCCATCCAAAATGAAAAAAGAACAAGCCCATGTAGTATTTTACAGGAAACTCACTTAAGTGATAATGAGCATAGAAAACTAAAGAGAATGGGCTTCACTAATTTGTTTTTGTCCTTGTATAGATCAGGACATAGGAGAGGAGTTGCTATATTTATCTCAAGTAAGTTAAATTTTGAAAAAGTTTTTAAAATGGGAGATAAGGAGGGCAGATATATTCTTGTAAGTGGGAATATAGATGGAAATTCAGTTACTCTGTTGAATATATATGCACCCCGGGAAGTGATATTGGTTTCTTTCAGAAAATTACTGATATTATGGTAGCGGAAACAGAAGGTCTCCTGATATGTAGTGGAGACTTAAATTTACAATTACAACCAAAGTCAGACTCTTCCAATAGAAAACCCTATGAAACAAAATCCTTACATAAGAAAGTTAATACACTTTTTGAGGATGTTGGTTTAATTGATATATGGAGGGACCTTTTCCCCAACAGAAGGGATTACACTCATTATTCTGCTCCCCATTCTGTCTATACATGAATAGACTATTTCATAACATTTGGAAAAGACAAAGACAAAATAAACACCTGTGGAATTGGGACAATAGATGTAAGTGACCATGCACCTATATATTTATCTGTTGATTTTGATCTACAACCAAATAATACTATTTGGAAACTAAATTCAAGTCTACTCAATGATCCGTACTTTAAGGGACAAATTAAAAAAGAAATTGGTCTTTACTTAGAACTCAATGATAATGGAGAGGTTTCACCTCCCATTTTATTGGATCCTCTGAAGGCTGTCTTAAGAGGGAAAATTATAGTGATATCTTCACATAGGAAAAAAATAAGGAGTAAAACATTAGAGGAATCACAAAATTGGCTGAAGGAACTAGAAAAAAACACAAATTGAATTTGGTACAGGATACATTAGAGAAAATTTAAAAAATTAGGAATAAATTAATAGTTTGGCTATGCAAGAAATCAAGAAAAAATTAATGTTTCTGAAACAGAGACATTATGAAAGTGGATCAAAGTCTATGAAAATACTGGTGTGGAAACTGGAAAATAAAAGATAGCAGAAAATACAATTCATAGAATTAGGGACCCAAGTACGAAAATGATAAAAAAATAAGCTAAGTGAAATTCAAGAAGCTTTTGAAGTGTTTTACAAAACTCTATATTCCAAAGTTCCAGGGGGATGCATAACCTAAATTGACACCTTTTTGAATTCTCTAGAGTTTCCCACTTTAAGCGAAGAACAAAATAGAACGATGACTGCTGACATAACTGAAGTTGAATTAAAAGCTGCAATTAGTAGGCTTAAATTAAGCAAGTCACCAGGATCAGATGGGTATACGGCAGAGTGGTACAAAGAATTTAAAAATGAGTTAATTCCTGTTTTACTCCCCACACTCAACTGGGCTCTAAAGAAGGCACAAATGCCACCCAGTTGGAAGGAAGCGATAATCTCAGCTATACTGAAAGAAGGCAAGGATAAAATGGAATGCGGGTCATTTAGACCAATATCCATTCTTAATGTAGATTACAGATTATTTACCTTCATCATGGCCAAACGATTAGAGGAGTTTCTACCCGTACTGATACGTAACAATCAGACAGGTTTTATACAACAACGCCAAACACAAGACAATATACGAAGGACACTTCACATTCTGGATCATATACAAAAAACTAAAATCGAAGCAATAGTGATAAGC
This sequence comes from Hemitrygon akajei, assembly GCF_048418815.1. Classification (NCBI taxonomy): domain Eukaryota; kingdom Metazoa; phylum Chordata; class Chondrichthyes; order Myliobatiformes; family Dasyatidae; genus Hemitrygon; species Hemitrygon akajei. The sequence goes on along the minus strand of NC_133137.1, from coordinate 1,474,931 downwards.
ATGGACACTGAAAAGGCATTTGATTTGGTTAATTGGAATTTTCTTTACAGAGTTTTACATAGATTTGGTTTCCAAGACACAATTATTAAAACTATACAGACACTATACGACAACCCTACTGCTAGGATTAAAATCAATGGATATTTATCAAATAGTCTTACCCTAGAAAGGGGCACGAGACAGTGTTGTGCATAGCCACCGCTACTCTTTGCATTATATCTGGAACCATTATCTCAATACATCAGACAAAATGAAGATATCAGGGGAATTACTATTAAAGGGACAGAGCATAGATTGGTTTGTTACGCGGATGACATTTTGATCTATCTAGGGCAACCAACATACTCTTTACCTAAATTGATGCAATCCTTTGAACAATATGGTCAATTATCAGGATACAAGATCAACATAGATAAAACCCAATTACTTTCATATTACTATAGCCCACCAAGAGAAATCGAAAGTAGATATCCCTGGGCACGGCAAACAGAGTCTTTCAAATATTCGGGCATCATTATGCCAAAAGATTTGGCAAAATTATCAGAATGCAATTATCAGCCTTTATATAAAAAAATTAAGGAAGATATGGCAAGATGGAACCTGATTCCTTTTTTCAGTCTCAGTTCAAGGATTGAGTCTATTAAAATGAATATACTGCCCAGACTGTTATATCTCCTTCAGACCCTACCAATAGAGATTAATCAAAATCAATTCAATGAATGGAACAAGATGTTATCAAGGTATATTTGGCAGGGTAAAAGGCCTAGAGTTCGTCTCAAAACTTTGCAATTAGCAAAGGAAAAGGGGGGATGAGGCCTACCTTCTCTTAGAGATTATTATTTTGCAGCACGGTTGAGAGCTGTGATATGTTGGTGCAACCCATCATATGATGCTCAATGGAAAAACATTGAGGAGCGGGTACTTCCCATCCCCATACAAGCAATTTTGGCTGATAACAACCTGCAAAGGTACATAAATACTATTGATAACCCATGGGTGAAATTGACTCTTAAAATGTGGAAAACTACTATAAAAGAATATAATCTAGAGGGAGATATTGCAATTCTTAAATGGTGTGCATATGACTCGGATTTTACACCAAATAAACTGGATGTTAGATTTAAGGACTGGACAGCTAAAGGAATAACAGTTCTTTGCAACATAATGAAAGAAGGAACACTGTTCAGTTTTGAAATGCTTAAAGAGAAACAATTATTAGAAAAACAAGATTTTTATCGGTATTTGCAGATGTGACAATATGTTAATAGGACGATTAAAAATGTAACCAAGGCAAGTTCATGCTTGATAGAGCTATTTAGAAAAGCATATAATTCATATAACGGTAGTAGAATCATTTCAAGCATGTATAAGGGTTTGTCAAATCTTAAAACACATTCAACTTCATACATTAAATCAAAATGGGAGAAGGAAGGAGGGATAATGATATCTGCGGACGAATGGACAATAATATGGAGGTATCAATGGAAGTGTACCAGTTCACAGAAATGGAGGGAGTTTGGATGGAAACACTTGATAAGATATTTTATTACACCCTCTCAGAAATCCTATTATGTTAGTAACCTTCCTGTTTGCTGGAGAAATTGTGGAAATCAAAATGCAAATCATTATCATATTTTTTGAGACTGCCCTGTTATCAAAGACTATTGGAGGGGGATACACAATGCCCTACAAGACATCTTTAAATGTGAAATACTCTTAGAGAGTAAGACGATATATTTTGGGTATATACCTCAAGAATGGTTGAAAAGAGATAAATATTTAATGAATATACTGTTGGTGGTTGGTAAAAAGACTCTCACTAGGAAATGGTTATCACAGGAGAGCCCAACTTTAAATGCATGAATGGAAATTACAATGGACATTTACAAAATGGAGAAGATAACAGCATCTGTTAATCATAAGCTGGAACAATTTGATTCATACTGGGAAAAATTGTTTAACTACATAATACCTCATAGGCCTGATTTTATTCTCACAAATCAATGAATATGTTGTAAAAAAAATCACTCCAAACTTGTACATAGTTCTTTCCTTTTGCTTGTTTTTTCTTTCCACTCTTTTCTATAAGTGTGTACCACAGATAAATACTTTGTGGAGATTTGTGATATATATGATTATATGATATATATGTACAATGTCTGAAATACATCTTATGGAAATGTTTGTTTGATGATGAACTTCAATAAAAAAGTAAATTACAAATATGATGTCAGAATATAGTATTAATGGTAAGACTCTTGGCAGTGTGGAGGATCAGAGGGATCTTGGGGTCTGAGTCCATAGGACACTCAAAGCTGCTACGCAGGTTGACTCTGTGGTTAAGAAGGCATATGGTGTGTTGTCCTTCATCAATCGTGGAATTGAATTTAGGAGCCCAGAGGTAATGTTGCAGCTATATAGGACCCTGGTCAGACCCCACTTAGAGTACTATGCTCAGTTTTGGTTGCCTCATTACAGGAAGGATATGGAAGCTATAGAAAGGGTGCAGAGGAGACTTACAAGGATGTTGCCTGGATTGGGGAGCGTGCCTTATGAGAATAGGTTGAGTGAACTCGGCCTTTTCTCCTTGGAGTGACGGAGGATGAGAGGTGACCTGACAGAGGTGTATAAGATTGTGTGGATAGTCAGAGGCTTTTTCCCAGGGTTGAAATAGTTGCCACAAGAGGACACAGGTTTAAGGTGCTGGGGAGTAGGTACAGAAGAGATGTCAGGGGTAAGTTTTTTACTCAGAGAGTGGTGAGTATGTGTAATGGGCTGCTGGCAACGGTGGTGGAGGCGGATACGATAGGGCCTTTTAAGAGACTTTTGGATAGGTACATGGAGCTTAGAAAGATAGAGGGCTATGGGTAATCCTAGTAATTTCTAGGGTAGGGACATGCTTGGCACAACCTTGTCGGCTGAAGGGCCTGTATTGTGCTGTAGGTTTCCTATGTTTCTATGTTTCTGGACTCCAGGGTAGGGAGGGCAGAACTTGTAAGGGAACAGATTCTGGCTCCCAGGGTAAATTGATCCAAACGAGCGTTATTTCTGGATGCCATTACCAGACCCAAGCAGGAGCTGAATGGTCAGGGCACAGATCTGCACCTTCCACCTTCTGATTGATGTTTTAAGACTGAATGCCCATCAGATTTGAGAATCCCAGCCATGTGGCATTCATGGAGAATGCTCACTTTAATCATGTCTGTCCAGGTCACTTTAAGCCTCTCTTCCCAGCTAGGCCCTTCTGCCTACTCATCCTCTGGGCTGCTTGGTTAGTCACCAGCAGAGTGAGGAGAATGACTGGGTGAAGATCAGCTCCCTTGGAAGCTGGTCTTTTGCTCACTGTTCCCTTGCAAGCTCCTCTTCATTCTACAGGCAATGTGGCATTTCCCACCCTTCTGGTTGCCCCCTTCGGTTTTGTGTGGAGTTGTTGAGTCTGTTTGTTCCTCCTTCTGAGCTGTCTTTGGGTGTCATCAACCTGAATTCTGGAGCGTACTCACAGTTCCCCCAGCGGGGGAGCTGGAAAGGCAGGGAAGAAAGCACCATGGTGTGGTCTCCAAAGGAAGAGTATCCAAAGAACATCTCACCTGGAAGTCAAGCCTGAAGGCATTTTCCCCAAACTATGCCGATGCTTCCCCTCACCCACCATCCTATACACCAGTCACTGGGAGCTGATGTTTCATCCAGTCAGGATCTACCTCCGGAATTCTAAACCAATAAGCACATCCCACCATAAATGAAGGCATTAGCTCTCAGCCAATCAGCGACGATCATGATTAGGAATGTCAGACAGGATGGGCAAGGGCATCGATGGGTTCTGCCTGGCTGCTGGTCATGGAATATATCACCTGCAATATTGTTTCAATGGTTAGACACCATAAAACTTAGGAGTCAAATTAGGCCATTCAGCCCACTGAGTCTGTTCTGCCATTCTATCATGGCTGATCCCAATCCCACTCAACCCCATATACCTGCCTTTTCGCCATGTCCTTTGATGCCCTGACCAATCAGGAAACTATCAACCCGCTTTAGATATATCTACAGACTTCGCCTCCACCACAGTCTGTGGCATTGCATTTCACAGTTTCACTACTTTTCGTGTTGGCTCATGGCCAAGTGGTTAAGGCGTTTGTCTAGTGATCTGAAGTTGTTAGTTTGAGCCTTGGCTGAGGCTCTGTGTGTGTCCTTGAACAAGGCACTTAACCACACATTGCTCTGCAATGACACTGGTGCCAAGCTGTATGTGTCCTTATGCCCTTCCCTTGGACAACATCGGTGGCGCAGAGAGGGGAAACTTGCAGCTTGGGCAATTGCTGGTCTTCCATAAGAAAAAACCTTGCCCAGGCTTGCACCCTGGAAACTTTCCAAGGTGTAAATCCATGGTCTAGCGAGACTAATGGAGGCCTACTACTATTACTACTTCTTTTAACATCCACCTTATCTAGTCCTTTCAACATTCGGTAGGCTTCAATAAGATCCTCCCCATATTTTTCTAAATTCCAGTGAGTACAAGCCCAAAGCTGTCAGACACTCCTCATATGTTAACCCCTTTATTCCCAGAATGAACCCTCTCTGGACTGTCTCCAATGACAACACATCCTTTCTGAGATATGTGGATCAAAACTGTTGACAATACTCCAAATGCAGCCTGACTAGTGTCTTATAAAGCCTCAGCATTACCTCCTTGCTTTTATATTCTATTCCAATTGAAATAAATGCTAACATTGCATTTGCCTTCTTTACCACAGACTCAACCTGTAAATTAACCTTCTGGGAGTCTTGCATGAGGACTCCAAAGTCCCTCTGTACCTCTGATGTTTGAACCTTCTCCCCATTTAGATAGTAGTCCGCACTATTGTTCCTTTTACCAAACTGCATTATCATACAATTTCCAACACTGTGTACAATCTGCCACATTTTTGCCCATTCTTCCAATTTGTCTAAGTTCCGCTGCAATTGCATTGCTTCCTCAGCACTACCTATCCCTGCACCTATCTTTGTATCATCTGCAAACTCTGCCACAAAGTTATCAATTCCATTATCTGTATCATTGACAAACAATGTGAAAAGCAGCAGTCCCAATACTGAACCCTGAGGTACACCACTATTTACGGTCAGCCAACCAGAAATGGCCCCCTTTATTCCACCTCACTGCCTCCTGCCTTTTAGCCATTCCTCTGTCCGTGCCAGTATCTTTCCTGTAATGCCATAGGATTTTATCTTGATAAGAAGCCTCATGTGTGGCATCTTATCAAATGCCTTTTGAAATTTTAAGTAAATTACATCCACTGCCTCTCTGTTGTCCACCCTGCTGGTTACTTCCTCGAAGAACAGATTTGTCAGGCAAGATATCCCTTTACAGAAACCATGCTGACTTTGACTTTTATCATTAGTCTCCAAGTACACTGAAACCTCATCATTAATAATGGACTCCAACACTTTCCCAACCACTGAGGTCAGTCTAACTGGCCTATAATTTCCTTTCTTTTGCCTTCCTCCCTTCTTAAAGAGTGGAGGACATTTGCAATTTTCCAGTCCTCTGGAACCATGCCAGAATCAAGTGATTCCTGAAAAATCATGACCAGTGCATCCATTATTGCTTCACCAATCTCTTTCAGGACTCTGAGATGTAGTCTCTCTGATCCAGGTGACTTATCCACCTTAAGACCCAACAGTTTGCCTGGCACTTTTGCCTTCATTATAGCAATGTCATTCACTCCTACTCCCTGACTCTCACGGACCTCTGGTACACTGCTAGTGTCTTCCACAGTGAAGACAGTTGCAAAATACCCATTAAGTTCATCTGCCATTTCTTTGTCCCCTATTACTATCCCACTAGCATTATTTTCCAGCTGTCTATTAGCAACTCTCACTCCCAGTTTACTGTTTATATAATGGAAAAAAATTACTATTTTGCTTTATTTTTTTGGTTAGTTTGCCCTCTTATTTCTCCTTTTCCCTTCTAGCTCTTTTAGTTGCCTTTTGTTAGATTTTAAATGCTTCTCAGTCATCCAACTTCCCACTCACTTTTGCTACTTTATATGCCCTTTCCTTGGCTTTTATGCAGTCCTTAAGTTTCCTTGTCAACCATGGTTGCCTACCCTTGCCATTTGAGAACATCTTCTGTGGGGCATACCTATCCTGCGCCTTGTGAACTATTCGCAGAAACTTCAGCCACCTCTGTTCTGCCGTCATCTCCACCAGTATCCTCCTTCAATCCACCTGGGCAAGCTCCTCTTTTGTACCTCTGTAGTTCCCTTTATTTCATTGAAATACTGATACATGTGACTTTTCTTCCTCCATCTCAAATTGCAGTATGAATTCAATCATATTATGATTGCTGCCTCCTAAGGGTTCCTTTACGTTAAGCTCCCTAATGAGATTTGGGTTATTACACAACACCCAATCTAAGACAGCCTTTCCCCTAGTAGGATTAAACACAAGCTCCTCTATAAACCCATCTCCTAGGCATTCAACAAATTCCTTCTCTTGTGATCCGACACCAACCTGATTTTCCTAATCTTCTTGCATATCTTCAGATTTTTAGACAATTGAGCTTTGTTCCAGGGAAGGTGGGATCTGTTCCGATGGGACGGTTTACACCTGAACTGGAGCCGTACTAACATTCTTGCAGGAAAATTTGCTAGTGCTTCTCGGGGGGGGGGGGGGGGGTTTAAACTAAGTTTGCAGGGGGCAGGAATCCAGAATGTGAGAGAGGATAGCGAGATGAAGTACAAAGGACAGGTGGGGACTACACTGTTCCGGAATATTAAGTGTGTAGTAGAGAAAGGTGAGGCGGAACAAGTGATAAGGAGGACACATGTACAGAGGGATGGTCTGATGGAACATGGAGTTAAATGTGCAGAAAGAATAAGTAAATTTAGGAAGGACAACAAAATTCAAGGGGCGTATAGCCCGATGGGAGTTCGGGGAGCTGGGTTAAGCACAATAGGCAGCGATTTAAACAGAGAGAGGAGAAATGGGCTAAAAATTCTATATCTGAATGCACAAAGTGTCAGAAATAAGGCAGATGAGCTTGAAGCTCAGGTGCGAATAGGTAACTATGATGTTGTTGGGATAACGGAGACATGGCTGCAGGGAGATCAGACCTGGGAAATGAATGTACAAGGGTATACGTGCTATCGTAGGGACAGAAATGTGGGCAGAGGGGGTGGGGTGGCCCTGTTGGTGAGGAATGAGATTCAGTCCTTTGCAAGGGGGGACATAGGACCAGGAGAAGTAGAGTCTGTGTGGATAGAACTGAGGAACAGTAAGGGCAAGAAGACCCTAATGGGTGTTGTCTACAGGCCACCAAACAGTAGCATGGATATTGGGTGCAAGTTGAATAGGGAGTTAACATTGGCCCGTGGCAAAGGTAATGTCACAGTAGTTATGGGGGATTTCAACATGCAGGTGAACTGGGAGAATCAGGTTGGTGCTGGACCCCAGGATAGGGAGTTTGTAGAGTGTCTACAGGATGCATTCTTGGAACAGCTTGTATGAGAGCCAACCAGGGACAAGGCTATTCTGGATTTAGTGTTGTGTAATGAACAGGATTTGATAGTGATCTTGAAGTAAAGGAGCCATTAGGAGGTAGTGACCATAATATGATAAGTTTATATCTGCAATTTGAGAAGGATAAGGGCAGATTGGAGGTGTCAGTGTTGCAGTTGAACAAAGGAGACTATGGAGCCATGAGGGAGGAGCTGGCCAAAGTTAACTGGACGGATATCCTAGCAGAAAAGACAGTGGAACAGCAATGACAGGTATTCTTGGGAATAATGCACAAGGTGCAAAATCAGTTCATCCCCCGGAGAAGGAAGGATTCAAAGGGGGGAAAGGGGCCACAGTGGTTGACAAAGGAAGTCAGAGATTGCATAGCATTAAAAAAAAAGAAGTATGACAGAGCTAAGGTGAGTGGTAAGACAGATGACTGGGAAATTTTTAAAGAACAACAGAACTTAACTAAAAAGGCAATACAGGGAGAAAAAATGAGGTACGAATGCAAGCTAGCCAGGAATATAAAGGAGGATAGCAAAAGCTTTTTTAGGTATGTGAAGAGAAAGAAAATAGTTAAGAACAATGTTGGGCCCTTGAAGAATGAATTGGGTGAAATTGTTATGGGAAACAGAGAAATGGCAGAAGAATTTAATAAGTACTTTAGATCTGTCTTCACTAAGGAAGACACAAGCAATCTCCCAGATGTATGGATGGGCCAAGGACATAGGGTAACAGAGGAAATGAAACAGATTGACATTAGGAAGGAAACGGTGATGAGTAGACTGATGGGACTGAAGGCTGACAAATCCCCAGGTCCAGATGGTCTGCATCCTAGGGTACTAAAGGAAGTGGCCCTGGACATTGCGGATGCATTGGTATTCATTTTCCAATGTTCCTTAGATTCAGGATCAGTTCCTGAGGATTGGAGAATGGCTAATGTTATCCCACTTTTTAAGAAATGAGGGAGGGAGAAAACAGAGAACTATCATCCTGTCAGCCTAACATCAGTAATGGGGAAGATGCTAGAGTCCATTATTAAAGATGAAATAGTGGCATATCTAGATAGCAGTGATAGGATTGGGCCGAGCCAGCATGGATTTACCAAGGGCAAATCATGCTTGACTAATCTATTGGAGTTTTTCGAGGATGTAACCAGGAAGTTAGACAAGGGAGATCCAGTGGATGTAGTGTACCTCGATTTTCAGAAGGCATTTGATAAGGTCCCACATAGGAGATTGGTGGGTAAAATCAGAGCTCATGGCATTGGGGGGAAGATATTGACATGGATAGAAAACTGGTTGGCAAATAGAAAGCAAAGGGTAACGGTGAATGGGTGTTTCTCGGAATGGCAGGTGGTGACTAGTGGGGTGCCACAGGGCTCGGTATTGGGACCACAGCTGTTTATGATTTACATCAATGATTTAGATGAAGGGATTGAGAATAACATCAGCAAGTTTGCTGATGATACTAAACTGGGTGGCAGTGTGACATGTGATGAGGATGTTAGGAGAATTCAGGGTGACTTGGATAGGCTGGGTGAGTGGGCAGATACTTGGCAGATGACGTTTAATGTGAATAAGTGTGCGGTTATCCACTTTGGGAGTAAGAACAGGAAGGCAGATTATTATCTGAATGGTGTAGAGTTAGGTAAGGGAGTAATACAAAGAGATCTAGGATTCCTTGTTCATCAGTCACTGAAGGTGAATGAGCAAGTGCAGCAGGCAGTGAAGAAGGCTAATGGAATGTTGGCCTTTATTACAAAGGGAATTGAGTACAAGAGCAAGGAAATCCTTTTGCATTTGTACAGGGCCCTGGTGAGACCACACCTGGAGTATTGTGTACAGTTTTGGTCTCCAGGGTTAAGGAAGGACATCCTGGCTGTAGAGGAAGTGTAGTATAGATTCACAAGGTTAATTCCTGGGATGTCCGGACTGTCTTACGCAGAGAGGTTAGAGAGACTGGGCTTGTACACGCTGGAATTAAGGAGATTGAGAGGGGATCTGATTGCAACATATAAGATTATTAAGGGATTGGACAAGATAGAGGCAGGAAATATGTTCCAGATGCTGGGAGAGTCCAGTACCAGAGGGCATGGTTTGAGAATAAGGGGTAGGTCATTTAGGACAGAGTTAAGGAAAAACTTCTTCTCCCAGAGAGTTGTGGGGGTCTGGAATGCACTGCCTCAGAAGGCAGTGGAGGCCAATTCTCTGGATGCTTTCAAGAAGGAGCTAGATAGGTATCTTATGGATAGGGGAATCAAGGGATATGGGGACAAGGCAGGAACCGGGTATTGATAGTAGATGATCAGCCATGATCTCAGAATGGTGGTGCAGGCTCGAAGGGCCGAATGGTCTACTTCTGCACCTATTGTCTATTGTCTATATATTGAAGTCCCCTATTACTATTGTACATTATCCTTATTACATGCCCTTTCCAGCTCTCTTTGCAATCTCAACCCCACATCTTGGCTATTTGGAGGCCTATATATGAATCCCATAATGGTTATTTTACTCTTGCAGTTTCTCAACTCCACCTACGAAGATTCAACATTTTCTGACCCTATATCACCTCTTTCTAAAGGAGTAATTCTATCTCTTTCCAACAGAGCCACACCACCACCTCTGCCTTAGTGCCTGTCCTTTTGATATGAAGTATATCCTTTGATATTAAGTTCCCAACTATGGCCTTCTTTCAGCCATGACTCAGTGCTGCCCACAACGTCATACCAACTAATTAATTATACTACAAGTTCATCCAACTTATTCTGAATGCTATGCATATTTAAATGCCTTTAGTCCTGCGATTCACTGTGAGTTAAAGTGGAATTTATCATCTCTGGTGTATTTGTACATATGGAGATGGGGTGGGGGAGGGCTGCAGAGCAGGGCATACATACACAGACACACTCAGACCCACTTACTCAGATATGCATACACAGAGACTCACACACACTGACCCACATATGCAGCCATACACACAATTGCATGCAGACCTACATACAGACCCACATACACAGACTTGCACACACACACAGGTAATCACTAGTAATCTCTTGGTATGGATACCAAAGGTAGAAATGACATGAAAATGACCTTTTTTTGGCAGCAAAGTATGTTAAAAGATGACAACAAACATAATTTAACAATGTAAATTATACACAACATACACCTGCACAAAAATATACAACAAAATATTGAAATTGGTTTATTATTGACACGTATCAAGATACAGTGAAAAGTTTGTCTTGCATATTGTTTACAGAGATCAAATCATTACACAACAAGGTAAAACAATTACAAAGCAACTCACATAAAATGTTGGGGGAACACAGAGGGTCAGGCAGCATCTATGGAAATGAATAAACTTGATGATTTGGGCTGAGATACTTTATCAGGACTGAAAACAATAACAATGCAGAATAAATTCTAAAAGCTGCAGAGAGTGCAGTGTAGGTAAATGATTAAACTGCAAGATCATAATGAGGTAGATTGTGAGGCTGAGTCCATTTTATCGTAAAAGAGGTTCATTCAAGAGTAAATGATAACAGCTGTGTAGTAGCTGTCCTTGAGCCAGGTGATATGAGCTTTCAGGCTTTTGTATCTTCTGCCCAATGGGAGAGTGGAGAAGCGACAATGTCTGTGGTGGGTGGGGTCTTTGATTGTGCTGATTGCTTTACTGAGGCAGTGGGAAGATAAAGCGAGTCCATAGAGGTGAGACTGGTTTTCATTTTGTGCTGAGCTGTGAACACAACTCTGCAGTTTCTTGTTGTCACATGCAGAGCAGTTGTCATACCAAATGGTTTTATATTCAAATAGAATGCTTTCTATGGTGCATCAATAAAATTTTGTAAGGGTGAAGACTGATAGAGAGAAAAATAGTCTAAGTTGATGTTAGGGTTCATCAGGTCAGTTCAGGAACACAATGAAAATGAGGAAGAAGCTGTTGTTAAACCTTGAGGTGTGTGTCTTCAGGCCTCTGTACCTCCTACCAGATGGCAGTATTGGGAAGAGGGCAGGGCTCAGTTGAGGGGGTCCTAGTATCAGACAGCATCTGAGGAGACCACATGGTCTTCCCTGATTATCCTGACATTGGGAAGACTCCCAATCCCTGCTCCCTCCCATTCAGTCCTGGGCCATTCCCAGTGGAGTGATTTCATGAGGCTCATTCCATTGCTCTCTTCCTCAATGCAGCCTGACAACGTATTCTCCCTATTCCCCTTTGATTCTTTCTATTTAAGGATTAATTTACAGTGACCAAAGTATTAATTTAGAGTGGCCGTGGTTTTGGGTGTGTGAGAAAACCAGAGCATCGATGGGAAAGCCATACATCACAGAGGTGACACAGACAGCTCCCGAGGTCAGGTCCCTGGAGCCATGAGACTGAAGTGCTAACTAATGCATGACTGTGCTACTGCTAGTGTTCATGATGATGCAATAAGCACACCCGGGACGGATATGTTTGCAACACTACATGCGGTAAAGGAACCATCACTTAAATCAATCCTAGAGGATCCCAGAGGCAACAAGTAGAAAAATTAATACTTTCCATTTGAACTAATTTCATTTTTGAAAATGAATGGAGACACTCATACATCTCCTCACAGCTGTGTTCACAGCACTTACTTATTCTATGTCATTATTCCCATTTTCACAGTTCACTATATCTGCAGAATTTCAGTCATCCTCTGAACTCACTGCACTTTAAAACGATGCTACAATTGGCAACCAAAGATGAATTCAGTCAGTGTGTACTGTTACACTCATCTCTGAGATTGATGAGACTACGCAACAGTTAGTTTTAATTAGAATTGCACTGCATATATAGTTGTATCGCATAGATGCAGCTGCAATGGGAATCCTTCATTCCAGACTTTAATTCTAAATCTTCCCAGAGCCTCTCCCACCCTTGCTAACTACATAAACAGTGAGTCAGAAATTGGATTACCTCTGGCTGTGCAGTTGTCCGATTATTGTAAATGACAAACAAGAACAGAATTCTTTATTCCTTGCTATTATGAGGCTGAGTACTTACAATGTAATGACTGACATTCGTATACACCACATTCTCACCCCAACTATGCTACAAGCTGGATGTATGAGTCAGAGAGTCTTAGAAAAATACATCACAGTAACAGGCCCTTTGGCTCATCTAGTCTAAAAAGAACCACTTAAATTCCCTACTCCCATCGGACTGCACCGTGTCCATAGCCCTTCATATCCCTACCATCCACAAACCTATCCAAACTTCTCTTGTGCATTGAAATCAAGCTTGCATGCACCACTTATGCTGGCAGCTGGTTCCACACTCTCACAATCCTCTGAGTGAAGAAGCTTCCTGACATGTTCTCTTTAAACTTTTCACCTTTCACCCTTAACCCATAAACTCTAGTTATAATTCCACCCAACATCAGTGGAAAAAGCCTGCTTGCATTTAACCTATCTAAACTCCTCATATTTTTGTATATCCCTATCAAATCTCCACTCAATCTTCAACGTTCTCAGGAATAAAATCCTAACCTATTCAATCTTTCCTTTTAACTCAGGTTCTCCAATCCCAGCAACATCCTTGTAGATCTTTTCTAAACTCTTTCAACCTTAGTTACATCTTTCCTGCACACAGCTGACCAAAACTGCACACAATACTCCAAATTAGACCTCACCAATGTCTTATACAACTTCAACATAACAGCCAATCTCCTGTACTCCATACATTGATTTATGAAGGCCAATGTGCCAAAAGCTCTCTTTATGACCCTGTCTACATGTGCCACCACTTTCAATGAATTATGGACGTGTCCTCCTCAGTACCCAACCATTCACTGGGCAAGACCTTCCTTGATTGGTCCTACCAAAGTGCAACACATTGCACAGATCTGTATTAAATTCCATCTGCTGTGTTTCAGCCAATTTTTCCAGCTGGTCCAGATCCTACTGCAAGCTCTGATAATCTTCTTCGCTGACCACTACACTGCCATTCTTGGTGTCATCTGCAAATTTGCTGATCCAGTGAACAACGTTATCATCCGGATCATTCATACAGATGATAAACACCACTTCCTGTGGCACTTCACTAGTCACATGCCTCCAGTCAGAGAGGCAACCATCTTCTACCACTCTATGGCTTTTCCCACAAAATCAATGTCCATCCAATTTACTACCTCATCTTGAATGCCAAGCAACTGAACCTTTCTGACCAACCTCCCATGTGGGACCTTGTCAAATGCCTTGCTAAAGTCCATGTAGACAACATACACTGCCTTGCCTTCAAATTTCCTGGCAAGTTCTTCGAAATCTCTATAAGATTGGTTAGGCATGACCTACCATACACAGAGCCATGCTGACTATCCCTAATCAATCCCTGTCTATCCAAATACTCATATATCTGGTTCCTTAGACTATCTTCCAATAACTTTCCCACTACTGATGTCAGGCTCACTGGCCTATAATTTCCTGGTTTATTCTTTCTTAAAGAGTAGAACAACATTAGCTATCCTCCAATCCTCCACTACCTTGCCAGTTGCTAAGGATGATTTAAATATATCTGCTAGGCACCTAAAAGTTCTGTATTTGCCTCCCACAAGGTCCAAAGAAAAATCTTGTCAGGGCCTGGGATTTATCCACCTGAATTTGCCTCAAGAAAGAAAACACCTTCTCCTTTCTAATCTGTACAGAGTCCATGACCACGCTGCTACTTTGCCTCACTTCTAAAAAATCTGCATCCATCTCCTGAGAAAATACTGATCCAAAAAATCTATTTAAGATCTCTTTTGGCTCCACACATAGATTACTATTCTGATCTTTCAGATGATCGATTTTGCCTGTTGCAGTCCATTTGCTCATAACATATCTGTAGAAACCCTTAGGATTCTCCTACACCTTGTCTGCTAGGGCAACAACACACCTTCTTTTAGACCTGATTTCTTTCACAAGCATTCTCTTACATTTCCTATACTCCATACTTACCTCATTTGTTCCTACCTGCCTATACCTACTATGCAACTCCATTTTTTTTTAAACCAGGGCCTCAATATCTCTTGAAAACCAAAGTTCCCTTAACCTGTTATTTTTTACCTTTCATTCTGGCAGGCACATACCAGCTTTGTACTTTTAAATTTTCACTTTTGAAGGCTTCTTACTTACCAAATACACTTTTGCCAGAAAACTGCCTACCCCAATCCAGATCCTTTCTGACACCATCAAAAGCAGCCTTTCTCCAATATGGAATCTCAGTCTATCTTTTTTCCATATTTACTTTGAAACTATTGGCATTATGATAACTAGATGTGAAGTGTTCCCCTACACAAACTTCTGTCACCTGCTGTGACTCATTCCCTGATAGGCCATCTCGTTGGGACTTCTGTGAATTGATTAAGGAAACTTTCCTGAACACGTTTGACAAACTCTATCCCACCAAACAGTGTGGGACTCCCAGTCAATATTTGGAAAGTTCAAAATAACCTACTGTAACCACCTTGTGTTTCTTGCAACAGTCTGCGATCTCTCTACAAACTTGTTCTTCTGAATCCGCAGACGGTTGTGTGGTCTATAATATAGTCCCATTAATGGGGTCATGCCTTTTCTTATTCCTCATTTTCACCAGTGAAAGACAAGTTCTCCAGTCTGTCTTGACTGAACACTACCATGACATTTTCCCTGACTAGTTATGCCACCCCTCCCTCCTTAATCCCACTTGCTCTATTGTACCACACTTAAACTTTTGATTCCTGACTTGAACATGAGGAAAGTATGCCAATGCTGGAAATCCAAAGCAATAGACACAAAGCCCTGGAGGAACTCAGCAGGTCAGGCAGTATCATTAATTTTTCCTTTATTTCTTATTGCATATTTAGAGCAGTGGGGGATGCCAGATCGGATACTGGAATGCTTCTCTACGGGATGTGGGAAGGTAGGGAGACCTCTAGTTTCCCTGATAACTATACCTGCAAGAAGTGCATCCAGCTGTAGTTTCTAACAGACTATGTTAAGGAGTGGGAGCTGGAAGAAGATGAAACTGCAGATCATTCGGGAGGCTGAGATGTTGATGGGCAGGAGATACAGGGAGGTATACTACACCCAAGGTGTAGGATATAGGTAACAGGGTGACTGCCAGGAGGGGGAAGGGGGATAGAAAGCCAGTGCAGAGCACCCCTGTGGCCATTCACCTTAACAACAGGTATAATGATTTGGATGTTGTTGAGGGAAATGACCTAACAGAGGAAAGCCACAGTGGTCAGGTCTCTGGCACTTAGTCTGGATCTGTGTCTCAGAATTTACATTGATGATTTGGAAGACGGAACTTGAGTGTAGTGTAGCAAAATTTGCTGATGACACCAAACTGAGTGGAAAAGTAAATTGTACAGAGGATGTGGAGAGTCTGCAGAGGGATATAGATAGTTTAAATGAGTGGGCCAAGGTCTGGCAGATGGAATACAATGTTGGTAAATGAGAGATCATCCACTTTAGAAGGAATAATAGAAGAGCAGATTATTATTTAAATGGTGAAAGATTGCAGCATGCTGTTGTGCGGAGGGACTTGGGAGTGCTTATGTATGAATTGCAAAAAGTTGGCTTGTAGGTACAACAAGTTAGTAAGAAGGCAAACAATGTTGGCCTTCATTTCTAGAGGGATTAAATTCAAGAGCAGGGAGGTCATGCTGCAACTATACAGGGTACTGGTGAGGCCGCACCTGGAGTACTGTGTGCAGTTCTGGTCTCTATACTTGAGGAAGGATATACTGGCTTTGGAGGCAGTGCAGAGGAGGTTGACCAGGTTGATTCCAGAGATGAAGGGGTTAACCTATGAGGAGCGACTGTGTCGCCTGGTCTATACTCTTTGGAATTCAGAAGAATGAGAGGGAATCTTATAGAAGCATACAAAATTTTGAAAGGGATAGATAAGATAGAAGTAGGAACGTTGTTTCCATTGGTAGGTGAGACTTGAACTAGGGAACATTGCCTCAAGATTCAGGGGAGAAGATTTAAAGGGGAGAACAGGAGAAACTGTTTTTCCCAGAGAGTGGTGAATCTGTGGAATTCTCTGCCCAGAGAAGCAGTTGAGGCTTCTTCACTAAATATATTTTAGATACAGTTAGATAGATTTTTACATAGTAATGGAATTAAGGGTTATGGGGAAAAGGCAGGTAGATAGAGCTGAGTTTATTGAAAGATCAGCAATGATCTTATTGAATGGTGGGGCTGGATGGCCTACTCCTATTTCTTATGTTCTTATGTAAGGGAAGGGAGGAGAAGAGGCAAGCAGTAGTGATAGGGGGTTAGGGAAACAAAAAGGAAGCTCAGTGGAAAAGAACGAGATTTCCAGAAGGTTTGTTGTCTCCTGCGTGCCAGAGTCAGGGACATTTCAGGTCGAGTCCACAGCATTCTTAAGTTGAAGGTGAGCAGTCAGAGGTCGTGGTCCACTTTGGTACCAATGACATGGGTAGGAGGGATGGTGAGTTCAGGGAGTTAGGAGTTAAGTTAAAGGACAGGACCTCCAGGGTAGTTGATCTCAGATTTGTTACTTGTGCCTCGTGCTACTGAGACCAGGAAAAGGAAGATTATACAGTCTAACACATGGCTAAGGATTTAGTGTGGAGAGAGGGCCTTCAGATTTTTGGATCATTGGGCTCTTCCCCAGGGAAGGTGGGACCTGTACAGAAGGGATGGTTTGCACCTGAGTTGGAGGGGGACTAATATCCTAGTGGGAAGGTTTGCTTGTGCTGTATGGGGGGGGGGGGGGTGTGACTTAAACTAGAGTTGTAGAGGTATGGAAACCAGAATGCCAGAACAGTGGAGTGGTTGTGGGGAAAGATGTTAAGCCTACATTAAAATTCAGGAACTGAAAGTTCAAGCATGGTGGGGCTAATATCTGAGTTGCATGTATTTCAATGCAAGGACTATTGTAGGAAAGTTGGATGAACTTAGTGTGATGAGAGACCTTGTCAAGTATGTTTAGGACCCTAGTGCTGGATTATCTGAGACTGGAATCAAGGCATGATACTATGTTGAAACAAGAACTGAGTACTTGAGATGCTAGGCGATAATCGAAGTAGAGTTTATGATTGAGCACTGAGACGCTGTTCAGGTGCTCTTTAAATACTGAATTCTTGGCACCAAGATATGTTTGCTAATTAGTGGGAAAGCCCTGAACTCTTTAAGGGGCCATAACAGCTATGGATACTCTGGAGTATTAGGGCATCTAAACCCCAGAAACTGGTGCATCTCTCAACAGGACCTCCTCCCCAATGACCAACTGCTTAAAGTTTGGCTGCTCGGAGAGACAATGATGGTAGCCATGGATGAGAACCAGATCCAAGATGTCTTTCTCAGGCATCCAGCATGCTTTCTCGGGTCTGAATTCTTTCCAGTCAACAAGGTATTGCCAACCACCCTGAACAGTTCATGAGTTCATAATTCTTCTCACTGTGAAGACCTGTTCTCCATCGATAAACCTGGGTGGTGTCGGGGCTGATGGTGGTGGGGCTAAGGGGCTGGTGCTAACAGGTTTTAATTTAGAGATATGGAAGGTGGGATTGATCGTCAGGGTTTTGGGGAGCTGCAGGGTGTAAGCCACTGGGTTTACTTCCTTAAGAATCTTGAAGGGTCCGATGAATTTGAGCACCAATTTTCTAGACTCCATCCAGAGACGCACATCCAGAGAGGCCAGCCAGACCTGTTGCCCAGACTGCAAGGCGGTTCACTGACTTCCGGCTAGAGGCCAGCAAATGCTGCATTGTCCTAGTCCATTTCTGCTTGCAGCATTGGATGAGATCCTTGAACACAGGAACCCAAACCTCAGCCTCCCACTCTTTTGAACATTTGAACATTGAACATAACATTTGAATGGTGACATCCCATACACATAATGGTGTAAGTTGTTGTGGGCAACCTCTGCCCACATCAAATGGTCACACCACGTGTCAGGTCTTTCTGAAATCAGGCATCTTAGGGTTTCTTCCAAATCTTGATTGACCTGCTCCATCTGGCCATTGGATTGTGGGAAAAACTCAGACGAGAGACTTACTGTTGCCCCCAATTAGTTTACTGAATGTCCTCCAGAAACATGATGTGATTTGTGTACCACAATCCATGACTTTGTCCATTGGAAAACCATGGATTCTGAAAACTTGTTTTGGCCATTTCTGCTGCAGGTGATAGCTTGTCCAAGGCAATGAATTTGCAGGCCTTTGAAAAACCGATTGACAATACCCATGATGACGGTCTTCCCCTCGGAAGGTGGAAGAACTGCGACAAAGTCCATGGAGATGTGTGCCCATGGTCTTTCTGGAACAGGTAGAGGATGGAGGAGCCCTTGAGGTTGGGTACAGTGCTACTTGTTCTGGGCACACACTTCACATGCCTGCACATATTGTCAAACCTCTTTTGCCATTCTGGGTCACCAGTATCTTCTCTTGATGGACTAGTCCTGGCAATCCTTGGTTGAGCGGTCATTCTCAATTAATGTCCCTGCAGGATTACCTGTGACCTGCTGGAGCTTGGGACAGATGGTCAACCTGGGTGGACCATTCTTTGGAAACCCCTTTGTGTCTGGGCCTTGTGAATGAGCCCGTTGATCTCCCAATGGATTCATGCTATCACCTTAGCTTGCAGAAAAATAGTGGTAAGCTGCTCATCTCCTTCAGTTTTGAACTGGTGAGTCAAGGAATCTGGTTTTTGATTCTTTGACCCTGGTTGATAAGAAAGGACAAAGTTTAAATGGTTAAAGAAAAGAGATCACCTAGCCTGTCTGGAATTCAGTTTCTTGGCCTCCTGAATTTAAGCCAAGCTCTTGTAGTCTGTCCAGACAATAAAGGGGTTCTTGGCCCCCTTAAGCCAGAGATGCCATTCCTACAAAGCCAATTTAACTGCTAGTAGCTCACAATTCCTGGTGTCATAGTTTCTCTCTGCCGGGGATAGCTGCCTGGAGTAGAATGCACATGGGTGCAGTTTACTACCCAAAGGTGACCGCTGAGACAACACCGTACCCGCTCCGAAGTTCAAGACATCCACCTCCACAACAAAGGGAAGGTCCAGGTTAGTTGAAACCAAGATGGGAGATAATGTGAACCACTGTTTAAGCTGGGCAAAAGCAGCCTCTGTTTCAGTAATTCAGACAAGGGGGCCCATGAATTTCTTATTTAGAGCCATCAGCAGAGCTGAAGTTCCTGATGAACTTCTGGTAAAAGTTTGCAAACCCCAGGGCTATTTGTACTTGTTTAACACTGGATGGTTGTGGCCAATCTTTGATTGCCTGTGTCTTCATAGGGTCCATCTTGAGATTGCCTTGGGAGATGATGAAACCAAGAAATGAAACAGTGGTCACGTGAAATTTGGACTTCTCCAGCTTAACATGAACTCCAATGTCTAGAAGCCTCTTTAAAATGTCCCTGATGTGAGCAACATGCTCCTCCATGGACTTCAAGAAGATTAGGATATCGTCCGAGTAGACAAAGGCATTCTTATGGAGAGTATTCCGGAGCAGATAGTTTATAAAAGCCTGAAAACTGCTGGAGTGTTCGCAAGACTGAAGGGCATAACCAGATACTTGTAGTGCCCTGTCGGTGTATTGAATGCAGTCTTCCACTCATCATCTTCCTTCATACGGACCAGATTGTATGCACTGTGCAGGTCTAGCTTAGTAAATACTCTTGACCCTTGGAGAATTTTGAAGGCAGTATTCATAAGTGGAAAGGGGTAACCATTATTGGCTGTTATGTGTTTTAATCTTCTATAATCAATACATGGTGACAGGCTCCCATCCTTACTTTGTATGAAGAAAAAGCTAGCGCTAGCTGGTCAGGTGGTGGGATGAATGAATCCCAAAACAGGAGCCTCCTTTATATACCCTTCCATTGTGCTTCTCTCTGGGCCTGAGAACACGTATAATTGGCCCTGCAGAAGATCTATAGCTCAGTCGTAGGGTTGGTGTGGAGGAAGAGTCAAGGCCTTTCCTTTGCTGAAGACTTCTTCTAAGTCCTTGTATATGGAAAGAAGTTTGACTGGTCTGGGTGATGCAAGTTCTTCTGAACTCTCCTTCGAGGACAACTCCTGAGGCTTCTTAAGTGGTAGGGGTGATTTGACCAATCTCTAAATTTCCTCCCTAGGTCAGTTGAATCCCTTGTTTCCACAGGTGATGCAACAAAGTGTTACAGATGGTCCATGCACCTGCAGGAACAGGTTCCAAGGGTCTATGTTTCCTTCACCAGGACCTGGTGGCAGGATCCCTTTGACTTCGAGTTAGCTCACACTGAAGTCTGTCCAATTGTTGGTTGATGGTCTCAGGAGGGTTTGGATGTTGGAACACCAGCATACCCTCTTACAATAACTGGACCAAGCACTGATTCTCCCTTAATTCCAGTTCACAGAGGGTTATGCTGAGACAGCTACGGGTGCCCAAGGATCAGGGGTATGAGTGGTGTGTCAATAATGTGGAAACTCATGTTCTCCACATGATCCTCAATCCTCATCTGCAAGACCAATGTCTGTTGCTGAACCTAGTGGATGGCCATCCAAGACAGTTGTGGGCATGGACTGGCTCAACCCTCGCAACAGTAGGTTGAACTAACAAGAAGTCCCCAAGTCCAGGAAACTACCAGCTACACCAGATTCCACAAAGCCTTAACCTATCTTCTGTTATCCCCTAAGAGATCTCCACTTTCAGTGTGACACTTGAGTGAGTAGAGTTGGCTGCTACTGTCACAGTCCTCCCGACACCTGATAGATGGCTGCAGCTTTGAACATTTGGCCTGCAGGTATCCTGCTTCTCCACAGTAATGGCAGCAGCCCTGATTCTGTTGCCAGGACCTCCCATCGGTGGAGAGCCTTGTGTAACTGATCTGCATAGGTTCGACTGAGGCCTGAGCGGGAGACAGGCTGGTCATGGTCCAAAGTAATGAGGTGAAACAGTGATAGGTTGAGGCTAGGCTCAGCTAGTTCTCTTCGGCCTCTTGATGTAGCTCTTCTTGTTGAGGTGCATGGACTGGTCGATAAGGACCTCTAAATCCCCTGCTGGCTCTCCCAAGGCAATGGCATCCTTTAGTTCATCCATGAGTCTGTGGCAGTATAGAGTGGCCAAGGCTTCCAAGTTCCAACCACTCTCTTGGGCCAAAGTCCAGAACTCGAAAGCATAGTCGGTCACTGACCAACTTCCCTAATGCAGCTTCGTCGGATGGTCTGAGGCTCTGTTTGCATCGACAGGATGATAAACTACCTTTCTCATGGTGGCCATTAATTCTAAATCTGTGCAAATCTTCACCCTTTGTTCCCAATGTGTGGTAGCCCAGTGGAGCCTCTCGCAGTGAGGAGAGCGATCATGAAGGCCACTTTTTCCCACTGCGAGGGGAACCAGGGTGGCTGAAATTCGAACAGAAATAGCATTGAGTGAGGAAGCCATGACAAGATCTCTCTGGGGCTGGAAAGTGTACCGACTCTGCAGAGTGACTGCCAGCCTCACCCGAGCATATCTAGCTTCCTCCTTGTACTCTGCAGGTACTCCGATGTAACTCTGCGGCCTGAAGGTCATTTACCTCCAGGTTCTGTCTGGAGATCCTCTAACTGTCACTGGGCCGCAGTGGATGAAAGAATCTGAAGCCCCACTGGATCTATGCTGGCTCAATCATACTATGACAAGAGACCTTTACAAGGACCCTAGTGCTGGAGTATTGAGGCCGGAATCGAGACACGAGGCTAGATTGAAACGAGAACTGGATATGTAATAAGATGCGAGGCAATAATCCAAGTAGAGTTTACAAATGAACACTGAGGCTCTGTTTGGGTGCTCTTTAAATACTGAATTCGTGGCTCAAAACATGATTACCAATTAGCAGGATGGTCCAAAATCTTTTATGGGTTATGCCAGCTATCCATACTCCGAAAAGTTAGAGTGTCTAAACCCCAGAATCTGGTGTGGTTGGTTGCATTTCATAACACTTTGGGCGTAGATCAGCACGTGAAATTATGGCATTGCAGCCATTAGTGCAATTTGGTTGGAGGACTGCTTGACTAGCAGCTTAATGTTCTGGGGTTCCGTTTTTTTATACATGATAGGGAGGTATTAAAGGGGGAGGAGTGGCTTTAGGAGTCTGGGAATATTATACAGCAGAGCTTCGTCAGAGCAGACTGGAGAGCTCGTCTAGTGAGGCTTAATGGGTAGATCTGAGGAATAAGAAAGGTATAACCACGTTAATGGGATTATATTATAGAGAACCAACAGTCTGTGTGATCTAGAGGAGTAAATTTATGGTGAGATTGCAGACCGTTGGAAACATAAGGTTGTTATAGGAGGTGATTTTAACTTTCCACATATTGACTGGGACTCCCATACTGTAAAAGGGCCGAATGGGAAAGAATTTGTCAAATGTGTTCAGGAAAGCTTCTTTAATCAATACATAGAAATCCCAGTGAGGGAGTGTGCAATACTTGATTTGGGAATGAGACAGGGCAGGTGACAGAAGTTTGTGTAGGGGAACACTTTACATTTAGTGATCGTAATGCCATTCATTTCAAGGTAATTATGGAGAAAGAAAGGTCAAGTCCTCAGGTTGAGATTCTAAAGTGGAGAAAGGCCAATTTTCATGGAACCAGCAAGGATCTGGCAAGTGTGGATTGGGAGAGGTCGTTTTCTGGCAAAGGTTTCCTTGGTAAATGAATTGAATTGAATTGACTTTATTTCTTCCATCCTTCACATACGCAAGCAGTAGAAATCTTTACATTACATCTCCATCTGAATGTGCAATGTGCAGATTATAGTAATTTGTAATAAATAGTATGTACAGTAAGATATACAACAGAACAGTCAATATAGCTTAGAAATACAATTGTGTCAGCATGAATTATTCAGTCTGATGGCCTGGTGGAAGAAGCTGTCCCAGAGCCTGTTGGTCCTGGCTTTAATGCTGTGGTACCATTTCCCAGATAGCAGTAGCTGGAACAGTTTGTGGTTGGGGTGACTCTGTTCTCCAATGATTCTTTGGGCCCTTTTTACACACCTGTAAATGTCCTGAATAGTGGGAAGTTCACATCCACAGATGTGCTGGGCTGTCTGCATCACTCTCTGCAGAGTCCTGTGATTGAGGGAGGTACAGTTCCCATGCCAGGCAGTGATGCAGCCAGTCAGGATGCTCTCAATTATGCCTCTGTAGATAGTCCTTAGGATTTGGGGACTCATGCTGAACTTCTTCAACTGTCTGAGGTGAAAGAGATGCTGTTGTGCTTTTTTCACCACACAGACCCAGTGAGATCCTTGTGTATACCAAGGAACTTGAAACTGTTCACCCTCTCAATCCCAGATCCATAGATGTCAATAGGGGTGAGCCTGTGTCCGTTCCTCCTGTAGTCCACAACTAGCTCCTTTGTTTTGGCGACATTGAGGAAGAGGTTGTTTTCTTGACACCATTGTGTCAGGGTGATGACTTATTCTCTGTAGGCAGCCTAGTTATTATTTGAGAAAAGGCCAATCAATGTAGTATCATTTGCAAATTTAATTAGCAGATTGGAGCTGTGGGTGGCGACACAGGTAAGTAGAAGGCCTTCAAAGTGAAATTTTTAGAGTACAGAGTTTATATATTCTTGTCATAATATTTGCAAGGAGTTTGAATTGCACCCAATCATTGAACGGGAGGGCGAGAAGAAGAGACAACTTCACACAGATTCATGACTGAATATGAAAAAAGCAGTGCTTTGTGGCTAATTAGTGAAAAAGAGTGTGAGAAGAGGTGACTTCACACAGATCTATGATTGAAGAGTAAAATAGCAACATTTCACAACAGTTATCGATGTTTGAATTGTGCCCAATCTCTGAATGAGAGCTTGAGAAGAAGAGGCGGCTTCACACACGTCTTTGATTGAAGATGAAAAACTCAGCTCTTCGCAGCACTACTACTCCTCCTCCACCTTCCTCCACAGTGGGCAGCCCTGTGGCTGTTCCCTTCATACCACTTTGGATACTGTTGAGGGGATCGACATACCAGGGGGAGCAGCCACGACTGGTTCTCTGGCGCTGTGGCTCAGAGGAGGAGACAGTTGAAGAGAACTGCAGTAGTGGAAGGAGATGCCATAGTTAGAGGAACAGAGACAAGATTCTGTGGACATGATAGAGGCACCCAGATGGTATGTTGCCTCCCTGGTGCCAGGGTTAGGGAGGTCAGGAAGATGAGCAGCCAGAAGCCTTGGTACAAATTGGCACTAATGACATAGGTAGGAAAGGTGAGGAAGTCTTGAAGAGAGACTTCAGGAAGCTAGGTTGAAAGCTGAAAAGCAGGGCCTCCAGGATAGTAATCTCTGGATTGCTGCCTGTGCCATGTGCCAGTGGGGGTAAGAATAGGATGATTTAGCAGCTGAATGTGTGGCTGAGGAACTGATGCAGGGGGCAAGGGTTTAAATTTCTTGATCATGGGATCTCTTCTGGAGAAGGTACGACTTGTACAAAAGGGATGGGTTACACCTGAATCTGAGGGGACCAATATCCTTGTGGGTAGGTTTGCTAGAGCTGTTTGGGATTGTTTAAATTAATTTGGCAGAGGGTTTGGAACTGGAGTGATAGGGCTGAGGATGGGGCAGCTCTGTTTTTGTTTTAGTGTAGTGAGGCTGCTAGCAAGAACAGGCTGATGATAGGTCAAAATTGCAGTCAACAGGATGAGTCGCAATGTAAAAGTGGGACAAAATTGAAAAGGGGTGATAAGTACAGGACTGAAGGTGTTATATTTGAATGTATGCAGTATACGGAATAAAGTAGATGATCTTGTAGCGTTAGAGATTAGCATGTATGATTTTGTGGGCATCATTGAATCATGGCTGAAGGAAGATTATAGCTTAACTTGCAAGGATACCCATTGTATTGAAAGGACAGGCAGGTGGGTAGAGGGAGTGGGGTGGCTTTATTGGTAAGAAATGAAATCAAATGCTTAGAAAGAGGTGACATAGGATTGGAAAGTGTAGAACCTTATGGTTAGAGCTAAGAAACTACAAGGGTAAAAAGACCCTGATGGGAGTTATATACCGACTTTTAAACAGTAGCCAGGATGTGGGCTACAAATTACAATGGGAAATATAAAATGCATGCCAAAAGGGCAATGTTACAATAGTCATGGGGGATTTCAATATGCATGTAGATTGGGGAAAATCAGGTTGGTCCTGGATCCCTAGATAGGAAATTTGTAGAAAGCCTACAGGATGGCTTTTTATAGCGGTTGTGGTTGAGCCCACTAGGGGATCAGCTATTCTGGATTGGGTGTTATGCAATGAACTGGAATTGATTTGAGAGCTTAAGGTAAAGGAACCCTGAGGGACCTGTGATCATAATAGGATTCACCCTGCTATTTAAGAGGGTGATGCTAAAGTCAGAGGTATCAGTATTACAGAGGAGTAAAGAGAATTACAAAGGCATGAGAGGGGATCTGGCTAGAGTTGTTTGGAAGGGGACACTAGTAGTGATGAGAGCAGAGCAGTATTGGTTAGAGTTCCTGTCTGCAATTCAAAGGGTGCAGGATAGATACACCCCAAAGAAGAAATATTCTATAGGCAGAATGATGTAACTGTGGCTGACTAGGGAAGTCAAACCCAATGAGAGAAAATATAATGGAACAAAAATTAATGGGAAGTTAGAGGATTGGGAAGCTTTTAAAACAGAAGGCAATTAAAAAAGTCATAAAGAGGAAAGGGATGGAATACAAAGGTAAGCTAGCCAATAACATTAAATAAGATACCAAAAGTTTATTTAGATCTATAAAGAGTAAAAGTGAGGTTAGAGTAGATTTTGGACTGCTGGAAAATGATACTGGAGAGGTAGAAATAGAGTACAAGGAAGTGGTGGGATGAACTGAATAAGTGTTTTGTGTCAGTTTTCACTGTGGAAGACACTAGCAGTATGGAGGAAGTTCCAGGTATCAGAGGTCATGAAGTGTGTGAAGTTACCATTTCTCGGGAGAAGAATTCTCAGGAAACTGAAAGGTCTGAAGGTAGATAAGTCACCTTGGCCAGATAGTGTACACCCCAGAGTATTGAAAGATGTGGCTGAAGTGACTGTGTAGGCATTAGTTATTAACCTTCAAGCATCAATAGATTCTGGAATAGTTATGGAAGAATAGAATGTTGCAAATGTAATTCCACTCTTTAAGGAGGAAGACAGGTAAAAGAAAGGAAATTATAGGCTAGTTAGTCTGACCTCAATGGTTGTGAAGATGTTGGAGTTGATTGTTGAGGATGTGGTTACTGTGTTTTTGGAGGCACCTGATAAAATAGGCCAAACTCAGTGTGGTGTCCTAAAGGGGAAAACTCACCTGACAAATCTGTTCAAATTCTTTGAAGAAATAACAAGCAGGATAGACAAAGGAGAATCAATGTATTTTGTTATTGAATTTTCAGAAAGCCTTTGACAAGGTGTCATGCATGAGGCTGCTTAGCAAACTACAAGCTCATGCTATTACAGGGAAGAAGCTAACATACATAGAGTGTTACGGTACACACCCAACCTTGTCAGCCTCCGGGGTTCAGACACTCTGATTCTCCAGAGTATGTATAGCAGGTGTGGTCCCCTTAAAGATTCTGGTAGGTTCCACTAACTGGCGGCCATGTTTTAGTGTCAAGGTTTGGACATTTACAGAGCACCTGAACTCAGGTTCGGTGCTCAATCGTCAACCCAACGTTGGTTCAGTCTGCGTTTGCATTCTCATCTGGTCTTGTCAAGTTCTTGTCTAGCATCTAGCAAAGAATCTTGTTCTTGTCTCAGTCTTGAAATCATGTCTCGATTCTAGTCTCAGATACCCCAGCACTCGTGTCCTTACCATCCTCACCAAGGCCTCTTGTCGCAGCCAATTTGCACCAGTATATTGGAGTTTCTCATCAGCTGTGGTCAGCCAGTGAGATCTCAAGTCACGGCCTGAAGATACACAACTTCCAGGTCACCAAGCAGCAACTGTCACTGGGAGAAAGCCAGAATCACTCGTGTGAGGTCGTTGGTCATACTGAGGAGTCAGCCCAGCTTCCAACCTCGGAGAGGTTTAGCAGTGACCCAGGTTATTGTCGTGGTTTCCTCACATAATGCTCGTTGGTTTTTGACTCAGCTATTCCAGTTTACTATGGAGTGTGGAAAGGGGTGGCCTTCATGATTTCTCTCCTGACCAGGAGATCTCTGGCCTGGGCCACCACACATTGGGAGCGGAGAAAGTAAATTTGCTCTGATTTGTAAAAATTCATGAATACCATGAGGAATGTTTTCCAAATCGCCGGAGCTAACAGATCTTTGGACCATCTGATGAAGGTGCGTCAAAGTAGTTGGTCAGCCACTGACTACGTAATTGAGTTTCAGACTTTGGCTGAAACGGGGAGGTTTTAGCCACTCTGTACTGCCATGGATTCTGAGGCAAATTAAAGGATGTCCTCTCTTTGGGAGAGCTGGTTGAGGACTTTGACACTCTGAATGATTAGTTCATCTGCCTCAATAATTGGCAGGTGGAGCAACAGAAGAAAACAGAAAAGTGGGACTGTCACAAGAGGTTGAAGAAGGCAAGCCCAAAAGTGGCCTCATTGCATCATAGTTCCATTTCTGACCTTGTACAATGACCAGTCCGTTTCCTGCACAAGACCCTGTCGAGCCAATGCAAATCGGCCGCACAAGACTTTCCTCTGATGAGAAATCCCAGTGTCGGAGTCCAGGTTGCTGCTACTACTGCAGGGAAGCAGGTTACCTGTGGGCTGAATATCCAACACTGTGGCTGCCTGCTAAGACTGTTCAGTGTCAGGAGGACTGTGATGGTAGCAGTCATTACTCCCAATACTACAGATTCCAGTGTCATGCTGGAGATGGAGATTTCCTTGGGAAAAAACCAGTGAGAAGTAAATGGCTTTGTGGACGCTGGGGCAGATGGTAATTTCCTGGACTTGGGGACAGCCTGTTGGCTCAACATAACACTGCAGGAGTTGTGCCAACCCATAACCGCATCTGCCCTGGATTGATGTCCTCTTGGGTCTGGGCAGATCCTGCAGTAGACATCGGTTTTTCAATTGAGGATAAGGGAGAACATTTGTTTTCATATCATAGATTCCCCTCACATACCCCTGATAATTGGGCACCCTTGGCTGTCCAAACATAACCCTTCTATGAACTGGGAGGAAAGGAGAATCATTGCATGGTGAAGAAGGGAAGTTTTCAGTTTGATGTTTCGACTACTGAAGCGGACGCTGCTTTTGCAGAACTCTAACAGTGATTCATCACAGCTCCCATTTTGGTCTCGCCTAATCCGGACCTTCCCTTTGTTGTGGAGGTGGACTCTTCGGATGTCAGAGTGGGAGCATGTTTATTTCAGTGGACACCCTTGGAAAATAAGCTGCACCAATGTATGTTCTTCTCCAGATGTCTATCCCTGCTGGAACTGAACTATGATATCGGAAATAGGAAGCTGCTTGCGGCCATGTTGGCATTGGAGGAATGTCGTCACTAGCCTGAGGATGCCAAGAACCCTTTTATTTTGTGGATAGATCACAAAAATCTGGCTTATAGTCATGAGGCCATAAGGCTGAATTCCAGGCAGGTCAGGTGCTCTCTTTTCGTTAAATGGTTCAGTTTTGTTCTGATCTATTGATCGAGGTCAAAGAATAAAAAAACTAGATGCCTTGTCTCATTGGTTTTACAAACCCATAAAGAGGAGCAGCCTACCGTCACTTTTGCCCCAGACTAAGGTGATAGAGCTCATTCATTAGGGAATCGACATAGAGCTCAGTCACAAGGGGAGATTCCCAAGAATGGTCTTCCCGGTCATCTAGTAGTTTGAAGTTCTGTCAGGCCTAAGGTTCTTCAAAGGGGGCACACATCTACAATGACTGCTCACCCAAGGGTTGACAGAAATCTTGAGATCATTAAGAGAAGATACTGGTGCCCTGGAATGGCGAAAGAAGTCCGACAATATGTGCAAGCATGTGAGGTATGCGCCTGGAACAAGGGGGCGTGTACCTACCTCAGGGGCTCCTTCACCCTCTACCAATTCCAGACGTACATTTCCATGGACTCTGTCCCGGGTCTTCTATCTTCCAAGTGGAAAACCATCATCATGGTGATGTAGATTACTTCTCGAAAGCCTACAAATTCATACCACTGGACAAACTACCATTGGCAGTGGAGACGGCTGAGATTGTTCTTCATCAGGTCTTCTGGGTCCACGGATTTCTAGTGGACGTTGTGCCCAATTGTGGTCCACAATTAGCTCCGCATGTTTGGAAAAGGTACTGTACACTGATCAGGGCTGCAGCGAGCCTTTCCTTTGGGTTTCATCCACAGTCCAATGGTCAGACACAGAGGGTGAACCAAGTTATGGAGTGAATGCTGGGATACCTGGCCTCAGAAAGACCAGATGAATGGTGCGATCATTTGAATTGGGCAAAGGTTGTACACATTACAACGTTCTGCAATGGGATGTCACTGTATGAATGCAAATTTGGATATTCGCCACCATTCTTTCCAGAGCAGGAGGCTGTCCTGCTGCTGAAGTTCCTGTCAGGCACTGCAAGGAGAAGTGGACTAGCCTGAGGGAGATTTTGTTGGCTTCTACCCCTAAGGCTGAGCTGAAGGCCAACAGTAAGAGAAGACAGGGATGAGATTTGCAGCATGGGCATAAAGTCTGGTTGTCTACTCAAGATTTGCCTCTTTAGGTGGAGTCAAGGAAACTGGCATCTAAGTTCACTGGGCCATTCAAGGTCCTGAAAAAAGTAAATGTGGTAACTTACAATTAACAGCTCCCCAGGAACTTAAGATCAATCCCACCCTCCATGTATTCAAGTTGAAACACGTGGGTACCAGTCCTTTAGCCCAATCGCCATTCAGCCCCGCTGCCACACAAATTTGTTGATGGGGAGCAAGTCTTAACCATAAAGTTGATGGAGGAATCCTGAGAGGCAGGATTTATGAATATTTGGAGAGGTATAATATGATTAGGAATAGTCAGCATGGCTTTGTCAAGGGTAGGTCGTGCCTCATGAGCCTGACTGAATTTTTTGAGGATGTGACTAAACACATTGATGAAGGTAGAGCCGTAGATGTAGTGTATATGGATTTCAGCAAGGCATTTGATAAGGTACCCCATGCAAAGCTTGTTGAGAAAGTAAGGAGGCATGGGATCCAAGGGGTCATTGCTTTGTGGATCCAGAGCTGGCTTGCCCACAGAAGTCAAAAAGTGGTTGTAGACAGTCATATTCTGCATGGAGGTCAGTGACCAGTGGTGTGCCTCAGGGATCTGTTCTGAGACCCTTACTTTTAGTGATTTTTATAAATGACCTGGATGAGGAAGTGGAGGGATGGGTTAGAAAGTTTGCTGATGATACCATGGTTGGAGGTGTTGTGGATAGTGTGGAGGGCTGTCAGAGGTTACAGCAGGACAATGAAAGGATGCAAAACTGGGCTGAGAAGTGACAGATGGAGTTCAACCCAGTTAAGTCTTAGGTGGTTCATTTTGGTAGGTCAAATATGATGACAGAATGTAGTATTAATGGTAAGACTCTTGGCAGTGTGGCGGATCAGAGGGATCTTGGGGTCCAAGTCCATAGGACACTCAAAGCTGCTGCGCAGCTTGACTGGGGTTAAGAAAGCTTACAGTGCATTGGCCTTCATCAACCATGGGTTTGAAGTTAGGAGCCGAGAAGTAATGTAGCAGCTATATAGGACCCTGGTCAGACCCCACTTGGAGTACTGTGCTCAGTTCTGGTTGCCTCACTATAGGATGTGGAAACCATAGAAAGGGCGCAAAAGAAATTTACAAGGATGTTACCTGGAGTGGGGAGCATGCCTTATGAGAATAGGTTGGGTGAACTCAGCCCTTTTTCCTTGGAGTGACGGAGGATGAGAGGTGACCTGATAGAGGTGTATAAGGTGATGAGAGGCATTGATCGTGTGGATGGTCAGAGGCTTTTTCCCATGGCTGAACTGGCTAGCACTCCAGGGCACAATTTTAAGATGCTTGGAAGTAGGTACAGAGGAGATGTCAGGGGTAATTTTTTATGCAGAGAGTGGTGAGTGCATGGAATGGGCTGCTGGCGACAGTGGTGGAGGTGGATACGATAGGGTCTTTTAAGAGACTCCTAGACAGGTACATGGAGCTCAGGAAAACAGAAGGCTATGGGTAACCCTAGGCAATTTCTAAGGTAAGGACATGTTCAACACAGCTTTGTGGGCCAAATGGCCTGTATTGTGCTGTAGGTTTTCTATGTTTCTATCTATAAAGAAACTTCTGAATTCACAAACTGTTCGGGGTGTTTGGCTGTTAGTCATTGACTGGCTAGGGTTTGGATGGAGCTGAGGAATGGTGCTGGGTTCCAGAAAGGGACACCTTGGACTTGGCACTGATCCATGATTGCTGTCAACATTACTCCGAACAGTTAAGGCCATCAGGAATCAGCCGTAGCAGGAATTCTGTTCTGGTATGTATCCGAATGTGCCAGCCTCTGAAGTTCAGATGCTCCAGTTCTTCAGGGTATGGGTAGCTGTGTGGACCCTTTAAAAGTTCAGGCCCACTCTGCTAATTAATGGCTCATTTTGGCACCAGAATATTGATATTTAAAGAGCACCTGAACTCAGGTTCAGTGCTCAAGTTAAGTTGGGTCTGCAGTATTGGGTAAAACTAAATGGCTTCAATCACAGCTGTCCATCAAAATGTCTTTTGCAGGAGACGTCGGAGTGCAAAAGTAAAATTAAAAGATATCTATTTTTAGATTTGGTTATTATCTGGGCTGTGAAATTGAAACTGATTGAGGAAGACATAGCTGACCAAATTTACTTGTCACCCATTCTTTTTTGGATTTTGCCAGAACCAGAAGTAGACCTATTCCTCTTTTTTTAACTTCAAGGAAGCAGAGCAATTTCAACAGTGTTGACCGTAAATGAATATTTAAATAAAAAATGGGGATCTTATCTGAAGATTTTTACTGATGGCTCAGTGGACCCAGAAAGCAGTAAGGCAGGATTTGGGATGTATGTGTCTCAACTTGGAGTTGAGATTGGTCA
The DNA here is from genome assembly GCF_048418815.1 of Hemitrygon akajei. Classification (NCBI taxonomy): domain Eukaryota; kingdom Metazoa; phylum Chordata; class Chondrichthyes; order Myliobatiformes; family Dasyatidae; genus Hemitrygon; species Hemitrygon akajei. The sequence goes on along the minus strand of NC_133137.1, from coordinate 1,442,453 downwards.
CTGGGTTTCAGATGATATTTCTGTCTTTGCAACAGAATTATTAGCAATCCTCTGGGCCTTATGGTGGATAGAAGACTCTCAACCATGCAGGGTTATCATCTGTTCAGATTCTGCTGCTGCCTTAAAGGCTATAAAAGGGAATAAAACAAAAGCTCATCCTGACATAGTTATTGAGAGTCTCTTAGTTTTGTTTAGAGTGGGGAAGATGGGTTGTGAAGTTAGATTTACATGGATACCTGGGCATGCTGGGGTGGAGGGAAATGAAATTGTGGATGGCATTGCAAAGTCTTCCTTACAGAGTGGACAAGTAGGAATTAGAATACCCCTAGGCAGAGCAGAATTGAGAAGTAGGATAAAAAAAGGCATAGAGAAGAAATGGCAAGAGGATTGGAAAAATGAATTAAAGGGAAGGCATTTCTTTTCGAGTCACCCTCTAGTTTAAAAGGTCTCAGACTGTTACTCTTTAAATCATAGAGATATGGTGAAATTAACAAGATTTAGGTTGGGGCATTGTAGGCTAAACTATTACTTAAAGATAATAGGAAAACATTCTACTGGATTATGTGACTGTGGTAGTCCAGAGACAGTTCAGCATGTTTTGCTGAATTGTAATCGATATAAAATTGAAAGAAGAATATTGTTCAAGAGGTTGTCTGACTTAAATGTATTTTGTTTTTCAATTAAATCTTTGTTTGACCACCAGGTGAACCACCTTCTGAATGAAAATTTTATTATTCTGTTTCTACATGCGACTAGCTTATATTTGAGAATTTGAGTTTCTTGAAATTCTGTAATTAAATGTACATCCTGCAGATGACAGTAATACGCCTAGATGCGTCTAAACTGCCGGAAGAAGAAGAAGAAGAAGAAGAAGAAGAAGAAGAAGAAGAAGAAGAAGAAGAAGAAGAAGAAGAAGAAGAAGAAGAAGAAGAAGAAGAAGGTTCAGAGCTCAGTAGTCAGCTCAACTTTGGTTCAGTCTACGGTTGTGTTTAGGATTTCTGTCTTGTTTGAATTCTCATTTAGCATCTAGTCAAGAACCTTGTTCTCATCCCAGTCTCAAAATCATGTCTCATTTCCAGCCTTGGATTCAGCACTTGGTTTCTTACCATTCTCACCTAGGCCTCTTGTCACATAGAGCATTGGCTAATTGGCAGGAGGCAAAAAGTGAGAATAAAGGGAACCTTTTCTTGATGGCCATGAGTGACTGGTGGTCTTCCACAGGGGCCTGTGTGGGACCAATTCTTTTTAAGCTATATGTCAGGTTTTTTGGATGACAGAATAGATGGCTTTGTGGCCAAGTTTGCAGACAATATGAAGATATGTGGAGGGGCAGATAGAATTAAGGAAGCAGAGAGGCTACAGAAGGACTTAGACAGATTTGGAGAATGGGCAAATAAGTGGCAGGTAGAATACAGTGTCAGGAAGTGTATGGTCATGCACTTTGGTATAAGAAATAAGAAGTGTAGATTATTTTCTAAATGAAGAGAAAATTCAAAAATCTGGGCTGCAAAGGGACTTGGGAGTCCCCATGCAGGATTCCTTAAAGGTTAATTTACAGGTTAGGTCTGTGGTGAGGAAGGTAAATGTGATACTAGCATTCATTTCAAGAGGACTAGAATATAAAAGCAAGGATGTAATGTTGAGGTATTATAAGGCACTGCGAGGCCTCACTTCGAGTATTGTGAGAAGTTTTTGGCCCCTTATCTAAGAATGGATGTGCTGACACTGGAAAGAGTTCAAAGTAGGTTCACAAAATGTTTCTGGGATTGAAAAGCTTTTCATATGAGAAGCGTTTGATGGCTCTGGACCTGAACTCATTGGAATTCAGAAGAACGAGGTGGGATAGCATGAAACCTATTGAATGTTGAAAGGCCCTGATATAGAGTGGATATGGAGAGGATGGCTCCTATGGTGGGGGAGTCTGGGACCAAAGGGCGTAGCCTCAGAATAAAGGGACATCCATTTAGAACAGAGATTCAGCCTGTTCTCTAACTCCCTAGACTCACTGCACAGGGCTTCTTCTGCTTTCTACTTAAGTCATTGGAGCCAACGTGGACCATGACTTTTGGCTGCTCACCCTCTCTCCTGAGAAAATTCTACAGCTTCTTTGAGACATCCTTGATCGAAGCACCTGGGAGGCAGCACACCATCCCAGTGCCTTTTTCGCAGCCATACAATCTCCTGTCTATCCTCCTAACTGTTGAGTTTCCTATCAGTATCGCTCTGTCTGACTTTACGATTTCCTGTTAAGCCACAGAGCCGGCCACAGAGTGGCTGCTGCTGCTGCTGTGCCCTAATAGATCAACCCCACCTCCACGCCCAGCATTTCAAAGGGATGTACTGAGAGGAATGGCACAGGGGAACCCTGCACTGACTGCTTATTCACCTAGCTTTTCTAGTGGCTAGCCATCTATAATGTGAAGCCTGCACTCTGGGTGTGATCACTTCAGTAAACATTTCATCCATGATGTTTTCAACCTCCTAGATGGTTCTGAGAACACCCAGCTGAAACTCCAGTTCCTTGACTTTGTCAGTCAGGAACTGAGGTTGAGTCTAATAACTGCAGATGTAGTCAACAAAGAGACTGTTGTGTACCCTGAAATCCCACATCTTGCAGGTGGAGCATTCTACCACCTTATCTTCCTACAATGAATTAAGGACTAAGGAGTTACAAACAACAAAAAAAAGCCTACATGTTTCTCTGAACCCTTTGTGTTTCACACTTAGCTGCAGTATGTCACTTCCTCAGCCTCTGCTCACTGAGCTTGTTATACCTCTGGCTCTAACATCTTAAGCTTAAGTGCTACTTAGCCTTCATCTGTTCTAGCCAAGGCTCCTACTCAAACCCTCAGCCTCTTCCACAATCGCTACTCCCACAATAGCTGCTCTGCTTATTCCTCAATGGTACAGAAAAGCAGCTTAAACTTGAAGTAGGAAGTGAAATATTCAGTGCATCCATTAATTAGTTTACTGCCAGTCCAACTTTTTAGAAGTCAGCAATTCAGAACATATTTGTGGTAAGAGAAGGTTAGTTGATACTTGTCAGAACTTTGTCTTCAATCTGAAACATCAACTCTGTGTCTCTTCCCACAGAAGCTACATGATTTGCTGGGTATTTCAAGCATTTTCTGTTTATCTTAGATAACCAGCATTATGGGAATTCATTTTTTATTTTCATATTCCTGTAATAATTTCACATCTTAAACACGTCATAATTTTGAACATAAACAGCTGTTTTCATTGCTAACCACAATACTAATAGTTTAATGCCTGCTTCATTACACAGGGGTCCTGCGTAGTGAGTTCAGGGAGTTAGGTGCAAAGCTGAAGGGCAGGACCTCCAGGGTAACAATCTCAGGATTGCTACCTGTGCCACGTGCGAATGAGGCAAGGAACAGAAGGATTATACTGATTAGTACGTGGCTGAGAGGATGGTGCAGGAGGGAGGGCTTCAGGTTTTTAGATAATTGGGCTTTGTTCCAGGGAAGGTGGGATCTGTTCTGACTGGACGGTTTACACCTGAACTGGAGCGGTACTAACATTCTTGCAGGAAAGTTTGCTATTGGATCTCATGGGGGTTTAAACTAAATTTGCAGGGGGCAGGGATCCAGAATGCGAGAGAAGATAGCGAGATGAAGAATAAAGGACAGGTGGGGACTACACGGTTCCAGAATATTAAGTGTGTAGTAGAGAAAGGTGAGGCGGAACAAGTGATAAGGAGGACACGTACAGAGGGATGGACTGACGGAACATGGAGTTAAATGTGCTGAAAGAATAAGTAAATTTAGAAAGGACAACAAAATTCAAGGGGCGTATAGCCCGAAGGGAGTTCGGGGAGCTGGGTTAGGCACAATAGGCAGCAATTTAAACAGAGAGAGGAGAAACGGGCTAAAAATTCTATATCTGAATGCACGAAGTGTCAGAAATAAGGTGGATGAGCTTGAAGCTCAGGTGTGAATGGGTAACTATGATGTTGTTGGGATAACGGAGACATGGCTGCAGGGAAATCAGACCTGGGAAATGAATGTACAAGGGTATACGTGCTATCATAGGGACAGAAATGTGGGCAGAGGAGGTGGGGTGGCCCTGTTGGTGAGGAATGAGATTCAGTCCTTTGCAAGGGGGGACATAGGATCAGGAGAAGTAGAGTCTGTGTGGATAGAACTGAGGAACAGTAAGGGCAAAAAGACCCTAATGGGTGTTGTTTACAGGCCACCAAACAGTAGCACGGATATTGGGTGCAAGTTGAATAGGGAGTTAACATTGGCATGTGGCAAAGGTAATGTCGCAGCCGTTATGGGGGATTTCAACATGCAGGTGAACTGGGAGAATCAGGTTGGTGCTGGACCACAGGATAGGGAGTTTGTAGAGTGCCTAAGGGATGCATTCTTGGAACAGCTTGTATGAGAGCCGACCAGGGACAAGGCTATTCTGGATTTAGTGTTGTGTAATGAACAGGATTTGATAAGCGATCTTGAAGTAAAGGAGCCATTAGGAGGTAGTGACCATAATATGATAAGTTTTTATCTGCAATTTGAGAAGGATAAGGGAAGATTGGAGGTGTCAGTGTTGTAGTTGAACAGGGGAAACTATGGAGCCATGAGGGAGGAGCTGGCCAAAGTTAACTGGACGGATATCCTAGCAGAAAAGACAGTGGAACAGCAATGACAGGTATTCTTGGGAATAATGCACAAGGTGCAAAATCAGTTCATCCCCCGGAGAAGGAAGGATTCAAAGGGGGGAAAGGGGCCACAGTGGTTGACAAAGGAAGTCAGAGATTGCATAGCATTAAAAAAAAAGGAAATATGACAAAGCTAAGGTGAGTGGGAGGACAGATGATTGGGAAATTTTTAAGGAACAACAGAACTTAACTAAAAAGGCAATACAGGGAGAAAAAATGAGGTACGAACGCAAGCAAGCCAGGAATATAAAGGAAGATAGCAAAAGCTTTTTTAGGTATGTGAAGAGAAAGAAGATAGTTAAGAACAATGTTGGGCCTTTGAAGAATGAATTGGGTGAAATTGTTATGGGAAACAGAGAAATGGCAGAAGAATTTAATAAGTACTTTAGATCTGTCTTCACTAGGGAAGACACAAGCAATCTCCCAGATGTATGGATGGGCCAAGGACATAGGGTAACAGAGGAATTGAAACAGATTGACATTAGGAAGGAAACGGTGATGAGTAGACTAATGGGACTGAAGGCTGACAAATCCCCAGGTCCAGATGGTCTGCATCCTAGGGTACTAAAGGAAGTGGCCCTGGACATTGCGGATGCATTGGTATTCATTTTCCAATGTTCCTTAGATTCAGGATCAGTTCCTGAGGATTGGAGAATGGCTAATGTTATCCCACTTTTTAAGAAATGAGGGAGGGAGAAAACAGAGAACTATCATCCTGTCAGCCTAACATCAGTAATGGGGAAGATGCTAGAGTCCATTATTAAAGATGAAATAGTGGCATATCTAGATAGCAGTGATAGGATTGGGCCGAGCCAGCATGGATTTACCAAGGGCAAATCATGCTTGACTAATCTATTGGAGTTTTTCGAGGATGTAACCAGGAAGTTAGACAAGGGAGATCCAGTGGATGTAGTGTACCTCGATTTTCAGAAGGCATTTGATAAGGTCCCACATAGGAGATTGGTGGGTAAAATCAGAGCTCATGGCATTGGGGGGAAGATATTGACATGGATAGAAAACTGGTTGGCAAATAGAAAGCAAAGGGTAACGGTGAATGGGTGTTTCTCGGAATGGCAGGTGGTGACTAGTGGGGTGCCACAGGGCTCGGTATTGGGACCACAGCTGTTTATGATTTACATCAATGATTTAGATGAAGGGATTGAGAATAACATCAGTAAGTTTGCTGATGATACTAAACTGGGTGGCAGTGTGACATGTGATGAGGATGTTAGGAGAATTCAGGGTGACTTGGATAGGCTGGGTGAGTGGGCAGATACTTGGCAGATGACGTTTAATGTGAATAAGTGTGCGGTTATCCACTTTTGGAGTAAGAACAGGAAGGCAGATTATTATCTGAATGGTGTAGAGTTAGGTAAGGGAGTAATACAAAGAGATCTAGGATTCCTTGTTCATCAGTCACTGAAGGTGAATGAGCAAGTGCAGCAGGCAGTGAAGAAGGCTAATGGAATGTTGGCCTTTATTACAAAGGGAATTGAGTACAAGAGCAAGGAAATCTTTTTGCATTTGTACAGGGCCCTGGTGAGACCACACCTGGAGTATTGTGTACAGTTTTGGTCTCCAGGGTTAAGGAAGGACATCCTGGCTGTAGAGGAAGTGCAGCGTAGATTCACGAGGTTAATTCCTGGGATGTCCGGACTGTCTTATGCAGAGAGGTTAGAGAGACTGGGCTTGTACATGCTGGAATTAAGGAGATTGAGAGGGGATCTGATTGCAACATATAAGATTATTAAGGGATTGGACAAGATAGAGGCAGAAAATATGTTCCAGATGCTGGGAGAGTCCAGTACCAGAGGGCATGGTTTGAGAATAAGGGGTAGGTCATTTAGGACAGAGTTAAGGAAAAACTTCTTCTCCCAGAGAGTTGTGGGGGTCTGGAATGCACTGCCTCTGAAGGCAGTGGAGGCCAGTTCTCTGGATGCTTTCAAGAAGGAGCTAGATAGGTATCTTATGAATTGGGGAATCAAGGGATTTGTGGACAAGGCAGGAACCGGGTATTGATAGTAGATGATCAGCCATGATCTCAGAATGGTGGTGCAGGCTCGAAGGGTCGAATGGTCTACTTCTGCACCTATTGTCTATTGTCTATTCATATTCCACATCTGTAGGCAAGGAATCAGTAACCTACAAAATACTCTCTGAATTAAGACTCTCATTCTAATGAGCTCAATTTCTGCATATGACCTAAAGAATGTTTCACTATTTTACTTTTCTCTACACCAGTATAGCCTCTGTTACAGCAGAACAGGTTTCACGGCTTCAGCAGCTGATTCTAACCAACACACTCAACAATGGCACTTACAAATCCAGTGCAATGTAGAAAGCATCTTCAAAATCAAACACCTCTTCAATTTTGATTATAGAAAGCTTTCAGAGTAAAAATGAAAATCTAGTCATTAATGTTTCAGCATAAAAAAGTAAGCTGTTTTAAGATACTTACAGTACATGGTCCAATTTTTTTTAGAATTTCAATTTCTGTTGCAACATTAGAAGATACTGTACATCCTGCAGGAAAAAGTTAAGAACTTGAAATTAAAAGTAGTTCATGATGAACAAATTTTGCTTATGTGCAGGTTGTACAAGGGAAATTTAAACTGATGTTGGTAGCTGGGTGGATGTGAATATCAGGCAAAATGCCAAGCACAAAAGAATTTAGGGATCAGACACCTCATTGTAATAATACTCTTGGCACTGCAATAAGGATTAGCAGCCTTTGGTGTGATATCAGAGCTGCCACAATGTCCAAGCAGCTCAAGTTACTCCTGAGCAAGTTTGCTCTTGGATCCCGGGATGATCATCAAGGTGGAATGAGGTAAGCATGAATTACACCTTCTCCAGAGCAGTTATTCACCATCCATACAAGTACAACATTTGACACTGTAAAGAACAAAACAGATGCTCATGGAAACACAATGTTTTAAGGCTACATTCTTCAGCACCCAACTGTACAGATCAAAATACCACTGCTGTAAATACTCTGATTAGGCAGCAAACACAGAGAGAATTAGATTAATATTTTTTGCATTTTCTGATGAATAATTATTAACTCAAACAACAACTTCATTCAGTTGCTGTGTGACTTGCTGTTTCCAGCATCTTTGGTCCTTTACTTCAAACTGCCTCCCTGAGCTCCTCCCAGGATTTTGTTTCCAAGAATTCCTTGTAATCCAAACTGTTTGCAAATCAGAAATGTAGCAATAAACTGAATTCCCACACAACAGATGATGCCTGCAGCCTCACAGCATCAAACAATTACATCTCACTGACTTCTCATATGAGTGCGTGTATGTTAGAGCTGTACACAATGTGAGGAAGACTTATGTTTTGTTTTTGTACAAATTAAATCAGCATAAATAAAAAATTACAAATAAAATACCAAGTCACTTTGAAGAGGACTTTACTGGCTGAACAGCAACTTGAGACTCAGGCTACGTCCGCACTAGACTGGATAATTTTGAAAACGCTGGTTTCACGTAAAAATGATAGGTATCCACACTATGCATTTAAAAAAATATTTCTATCCACATTGAAATGGAGATTTCGGCGAATCTCCTCCTACTGTGCATGCGCAGGACACATTTACCGAAAACAAGTGACATGTTTGGTGTTGAATCTCTCCGTAAAAGTGCGCGTTTGTGTAGTTACAGACTAGAAAAACTTAAAATGATGGACAGCTGTTGGCTTTCGTGCAGGAGAACTTAAAAGTAAAAAAAACAAATACTGGAGTGTACGGAGGCAACCGACAGGGAGTTCACGGACAGATTGACCCGGCTGACGATGAACATTGAAAAACTGACTAACTCTGTTGCATTAATAAAGCACCTTGTTAAATGTATAAAACATGTCTGCATCAGCATTATCTTGTACTTCCTTACAATGTTACATTAGGCTGTTACACATCTATTGTCAGAGAAGTACTTGCATAAATAGGTAAACCACCTTCATACGAGCAAGGACAGAAAACAGGGCAAAGTGAGTATACTTATTTATTCAGTAGGTTATGGGTCAAAGTATTTGGTGAGTACATTTCTAACTCTTCTGGTGTCAATTTTGTTGCCATTTGTTCTGAAATTGTTAGGTTGCGTTCAAGAAAACAATGAAATAGTGCGCTGCCGTCTGATAGCATTTTCAGAAGTCTCCGGTTACCCTGTCCACACTGATCTGCCCAAGCAGGCGTTTGCAAAAATACACACTTTGGACAGTGTTTCTGAAAAGTTCTGGTTTCAGGGGATGAAAATGCTGTTTTAGTGTGGATGAAGGGTAAAAACGAAGAGAAAAAGCTTCGGTTACTGATTTATCCGGTGTAGTGTGGATGTAGCCTCAGAGTGAATTACAGGGATGTAGTGAAAGGCGTTAACTGCTTCCTTTTCAAATGCTCATAAAATGATGATGCACAACCCACAAGTACTTAACCTCATCCAACTTCATTTGTACACACTACTGTACCAAGAACTACACATTTGCTGGGTCAGGTATTGATTCATTTCTTTTGTAAACTACTCAATAAATGAGCAGGACTGTTTTTCCATCACAATGCATTTTCCACCTTTGCTACCATGACAACCTTATGTGAATCATTCCTGTGCCATCTTCACAAACTTCTCATTTTCATCACCAACTTCATTCCTATCTTGTCTCTCACCCATGATAGCTAACCTCCCTAATTCTACTCTTAAGTAAATTTGAAGTTAAGCAATATCTGTTCTAGTGGTGACTTGCACGAGGCCCAGGGTTTGCTGGCCTCCTTCGACTCTCAATTAAGCAATGTCTTCATTTTTCAATATTTACCTATTATTTTAAAGTCCTCTTACCTAAGAAACACTCTGAGATATCCATGTTCCTCCATATTTGACTCATAGTCATTGAGTCATAGAACACTGCAGCACAGAAACAGGCCCTTCATTTCATCTCATCTGTGCTGAACCATTATCCTACCCATTCCCATCAACCCACACCTGGATCATAGCCCTCCATACCCATGTACTTATCCAAACTTCTCTTAAATCTTGCAATCACTTACCACTTCTGCTGGCAGTTTGCTCCATACTCGCTCCACCTTCTGAGTGAGAAGGTTCCCCCACACATTCCCCTTAAACATCTCACCTTTCACCCCTAACCTATGACCACTAGTTCTAGTCTCTCACAGGCTCAGTGGCCTTACATTAACCCTATCTATACCTCTCAATTTTGTATACCTATATCAAGTCTCCACTCATTCTCCAATGGTCCAGGGTATAAAATTCTAACCTACTAAATCTTTCCCTGTAACTCAGGTCCTCAAATCCTAACAACATTCTTACTGATTTTCTCTCTATGTTCTTTCACTCTCATTGCCATCTTTCCTCTGGATAGGAGACCAGAGTTTCACTCAATACTCCAAATTTGGCCTCAATAGCATCTTATACAACTTCAACATAATATCTCAACTCCAGTATTCAATACTCTGACTTATGACGGCCAATTTGCCAAAAGCTCTCTTTATAGTCCCATCCACCCGTGACACCACTGTCAAGAATTTTAAGAACGCCTTGGACATAACCAACCACTACCTCCTTTGTTAAGTCCCCAGGCTCTACCATTCCTTCCCAAAACTACTGAATGGCCCATGGACCTTTCTTCCTTTAAAACTTACTTCTTTGAACAAGCTTTAAGTCAAGAATTCCAAGTAGCACCATGTAAGAATCATCAACAATCTTTGGATTAGTAACACTCCTGTGAAGTGACTTAGAATTTTTCAGTTATGTTAAAAAGGTGTGACTTATCTGGAAGTTTTAGAGCAAAGTTCGAAGTTCAAAGTAAATTTATTATCAAAGTATATATATGTAACCATATACAACCCTGAGATACACTTTCTTGTGGGCATACTCAATAAATGCAATAACCATAATAGAATCAATGAAAGACCATACCAACTGGGTATACAACTTGTGTGCAAATGACAACAAACTGTGCAAATACAAAAAGAAAGAAACAATAATAATTAAAACATAAGCAACAGATATTGAGAACATGAGATGAAGATTCCTTGAAAGTGAGTCCAGTACAGTGACAGGGCGAGTAAAGTTATCCTCTCTGGTTCAAGAGCCTGATGGTTGTGGAGTAGTAACTGTTCCTGAACCAGGTGGTGTGAGTGCTGAGGTTCCTATACCTTCTTCCTCATAACAGCAGTGGGAAGACAGCATGTCCTGGGTGGTGGGGGTTCTTGATGATGGATGCTGCTTTCGTGTGACTCCATGTATAGTAGATATGCTGAGTGATAGATTGGCCCATATCCACTACTTTTTGTATGATTTTCCATTCAAGGCATTGGCGCTTCCATACCAGGCTGTGATGCAGAAAGTCAAGATACTCTCCACCACACTTCTATAGAAGTTTTTCAAAATTTTAGATGTCATGACAAATCTTCGGAAACTGCTAAGAAAGTAGAGGCACCGCCATGCTTTGCTCATAATTGCACCTACGTGCTAGGCCCAGGACAGGTCTTCTGAAATGATAACACTGAAGAATTTAATTTTATTGACCCTCTCCATCACTGATTCCCAGATGATGACTGACTCATGGACTTCTGTGAGTCAATAATCACTCCTTGCTCTTGCTGACATTGAGTGAGTTGTTGTTGTTGTGGCACCACTCAGCCTGATTTTCAATCTCCCTCCTAAATACTGATTCATCATCACCAATGATTCAGCCTATGACAGTGGTGTCATCAGCAAACTTAACTATAGCATTGGAGCTTTATTTAGCCACACAGTCATGTGTAAAGCAAGTAGAGCAGGGGGTTAAGCACACAGCCTTGTGGTGCACCAGTGCTGATGGAGATTTTGGGAGGTATGTTGTTGCCAATCCAAACTGACTGAGATCTGAAAATAAGGAAATCCAGGATCCAATTGCACAAGAAGTTATTGAGGCCAAGGTCTTAAAGCTGATTGATTAGTTTTGAGGGGATGATGATATTGAATGCTGAACTGTAGTTGATGAAGCACATCCTGATGTATACATCTTTCCAAACCCGATTTCTGTTAAACAAACCTTATGAATACTAGAAAACTGAAGTTACCTTCAGTGACTATGTTGGCAACACTTGTGGCTACCCCAGCACATCCTCGGCACAAGTGACACACTTCACCGAATGTTTCAATGTAAATATGACAAATAAAGCTATTCAGTTTTTTGAGGTTTCAGTTAATAGAGAAATAACAAGAATATTTGACTAACCCAAGTTCAGACAAGTTTAGATAAAAATATCCTTCACAATCTGGAATGGAAGGAGTCCTGATGAAGATTCTCAGCCTGAAACATCAACTGTTTTTTCATCTCCATTGATGTTGCCCGACCTGCTGAGTTCCTGCATCTTTTTGTCAGCGTTACTCTGGATTTCCAACATCTGCAGAATCTCTGGTGTTATTGATTGTACAGATCTGTGAACAAAATTCCTTTCATCATTGCTGGGACTTGAAGACCTGAGTTATAGGAAAGGTTGAATAGGTTAGGAATTTATTCCGTAGAGCGTGGAAGAATAAAGGGAAATTTGATAAAGGTATACATAATTATGAGGGGCATAGATAGGGTAAATGCAAGCAGGCTTTTTTCCACTGAGACTAAGGTGAAATTGTTAAGGTGAAATGTTTAAGGGGAACATGAGGGGGAACTTCTTCACTCAGATTGTGGTGAGACTGTGGAATGAGCTGCCAGCAGAAGTGGTAGATGTGATTTTGATTTCAACATTTAAAGAAATTTGTATTGGCATTTGAATAGAAGGGGTATGGAGGAATATGGTTTGGATGCAGGTAGACGGGACTAGGCAGAATAATAGTTCAGCATGGACTAACTAAGCCGAAGGACCTAGTTCTGCGCTATAAGGGACAATTGCTTTGCTAACTTCAAAATACCATTGGTTCTCAGCTTGAAGTTTCAAATGATTTTTAACACCTCTATTCTGAATGGTGATTGATATTGCAAGTAAGGAATTCAAACACATACAATTTACCAGATAGTTAATATCCATGACTGATAAGCCAATTCTGTATAAAAACAGCAGTTTTCTGTTCAGATATCAGAATGGTGTGGATGACTGGGGCCATGCTGTTCTTCTTGTGCACAAGTAAAATAACAATATGTTTTGAGGCATAAGAGTGTGTGTGTTCTGGTCTCAGTTAATTTAGTTATTTTATTATCGGAGAAGACAGTTATTTGAGGGTTCATTATACCAGAGAAAGAAATTCATTTCTTGTAGCCAATCAGTCCTAAACCTTAACATGCTCATTTCTGAGGGAAGGGACTGAGTTTGCTACTGGAACTCAAATATCCTCCTGTGTGGAATAGTCAAGGTATGTCAACACCTTAGTTGTCAATATAGGAAGCTGCAGCGTTAGAAAACTTGCTGTGATATCGGTTGTGTCCCACACAAGATTGATATGGTTGGGATCATGACTATGAGGTTGCCGTGGTCTGGGTCATGTCCCAAACAAAGTTGCCTTGGTCCAGGTTGGGTCCCTTACAAAGCACATGAAAACTCGGTAAGTGCATGGGTTAAGAACAAAAGAGGAATTCTGACATGTATGTATCTGTGGGTGTGCGTGCCCTGATTGTGTGTGCATGAATGGTAGTGTGAAAGTCCCCTGTCACAGCTTCTTAAGGACACCAGTAGAGTGCATGTTTGTACATTATGGATCAGAAAGCATTAAGTATGTTGAAAAGTACATCGTATGGGAAGAATGAACTAAGTGAGTGTCTGCAGACATTGTTAGAGAACAAAAAATGGGAGAAGACTGTAGGATGGCCTGTGATTGTTCAATGTAAATGTGAAATGCAAGAACAGTTTGATGAATCCTGCAATAAAAAGAGAAAGTGAGTAAAAGTTAAAGAATGAAAAGATGCAGAAAGAACAGATAAAAGATAATAGTGTCTATCTCAATGTTTGAAAAGAAACAATTAGCAGCAGAGTCTGAAGGTGAACCAGATAATTTTCCCTGCTGACTCCTTAGCTAAGGCAACAACAGCAGATCTTTATAGCCACGTAGCACTCCAGTGTGATTCAGTTGCCAATACTTTCCAATTTCTTATGATGAACTAATACAATTACAACTTTATGCGTCAGAGGCTGAAAGGATTTGATAAACTACAGCACACTAAGTGCAAAACTATAAAGGATTATGGATAAGTGAAAATGACAGATTCTTGACCATAGCAAAAAAAGTAGCAGTAACTGTATGATTTGCCAGAGACATGATCCCAAAAGACACTGCTGGTATCACCACTTATTATTTTATTTGTTATCTCTATGGGTCAAAGCTTATCCAACTCAGAGAAATGATGCCGTAACTGTTGATAATTTTATTATGAGAATTTATTCCTAGGTTTGGGATCCCCAAGGAAGTCTCAAATGATAACATTCCTCACTTTATGGGTAAAGTTATATGAGTTGGCGACAGCCTTGTAGTGTAAGCATAAATTCACCTGCCCTTACCACCCTCAGTCTTCCAGAGCAGCTGAAACGCAGAATGGTGCCCTGAAATGCAAGTTAGATAAATTTATTTATTACTTTATTTAACATTTATTTATCAATACTGCATAGAATAGGCCCTTCCAGCCCTTCGAGCTGCACTCCCCAGCAACTCCCAATAACCCTGATGTAATCCTAACCTAGGCACAGGGTAATGAACAATGTCCAATTAACTTAATAGGTACACCTTTGGACAGTGGGTTAAAAACAAAAGTGTCCGGGGAAATCCTACACATTCCATAGGGAGGATGTATAGGTTCCTTACAGATTATGATGAAATTGAACTTTGAACTCTGATGCTCAGTGTTGTAATAGTCTCACGCTATCTGCTGTGCTACTGTGGTGCCAAATTGTGCACCAAGGCCAAGGTAAAGTGGCCAGAAGTGCTTTCACTTGCCGTCTGACAACGCATTGCGCTCCAAACTGCGTAACAGGCTTATCTCAGTATGAGATTGTTTGGGGCAGCCAGAATTGTCAGTCAGTCCTCCCTTTTTAATTAAACAGATGGACATCCATATTATGAGTGGAAGCATGTTGTATTATTGTATAGCGCTAATATAAGCTCGTAAAGGTTTCCAAGCAGGGGTTTGAAGCGCAAAAGGCTGTGCTGGCTGCAGAGTGTCTGAACTTACCATCCGGGAGATTGCGTGCTGGTGAGAGCTTACCAATGAAAGAACAGCCTGCAGCTCCTCTAGGAAGGTCCATTCCAAGTGTTGCTGATCACATATATTGCTTTAAAGGTCCAAGGAAAACTGATGTGGATACATGCCCTGCATGTTAAGCCAGCACTACTATGGACCAGGGAAAAGTTGACCAGAAGAATGCTTATGATAACAACAGATGGATTGAGCTCTTGATTTTTGCTATTTGCTACTTTTTTCCACCTAAATGCAGAAGTATCACACAACACTAATACTCCTAACACTTTTCTTCACCATAGCTATGAAGATGCATCACAAACTAACTGGTCAGGTTGTTGGCTGTGCTTTAGAGAGCGCTGACACGTTAAGAAGGTGGCTTGTCAATGTGTTTATATACCTGGATTGCAGTGAGTTTGTTTCTATGTTTTATTGTGATAACAAAATTAGAACTATAAAGGGAGCACAGGACTGCACTGTCCATAGAAATGACTCTTGCCAATGAAACTGTTTTGAGGGATAGTATAAATCTACTTAGAATATACAAGTATAACCTCCCCTGCTATGGAGCTACTTCATGAAGATAAGGATGAAGTATGTTAGGGTAATCATCAAGGGATGGGACAGTACATACAATGTCTCTAGCCTCCAAATCCCATTAATAGTACTTACTGGGTATGTGGCCAATAGGTCTATCAGTGGCTACCAGGATACTGCTTGTAAAATAGCAGCTTCGACTTGAACCAAAGCTACGGAGGGGCTGTTGTTATCCAGCCCATGTCATATACCACTGATGTACCACCTGTTCACTCTCTCGTTACATCCCACTGTGTGGGATTGCTGTCAAAGTCTATTGAGACTGAACATTACTGGATTGTAGTGTTTCTACTCTGGGAACTTGCCAGGCTGGCTTGTGAAAGATATTTTTATTGGTGATGACACAGGAATGCAAGAAACTGCATAGAATAAAGGACCCTGCCTTTACATCTGTCCCTACCATCAGTATCTACAGGAGGCGATGCTTCAGGAAGACAACATCCATTATCAAAGATCCCCACCATCCAAACCATGCTATCTTCTCACAGCTACTATCAGGGAGGAGGTACAGCAGCCTGAAGTCCTATACTGCCAGGTTCAAGAACAGTTACTTCCCTTCAGTCCTTAAGCCAACCTGCACAACCGAAATGATTGCCTCAGTATAACAACTCAATGACTACTCTGATCACTTTATATTATGATGGATTAGTTTTGGTTCTAGTTGTCTTCTTTCTTACAAAGATTTGTGTAATGTATGTTTAATTTGTGTTTCTCCTGTGAATGTTGCTTATGTGATGCTATATTCCTGTGGTGCTGTTGCAAGTAGGCTTTCTATTATACCTGTGCACACACGGATTTGTGCTTAGGACAATAAGCTGAATTTGGACTTTGACATGCAAGCTCTATAAAATTAAATGTGCGTGTCTATGTCTGTGCACTCCAATTTACTGACCCACACCCTTGAGTCACAGTATTTATGAGAGATTGGGACTTCTCTGATTGCCACATTCTTATCCAACACATTCCCAATTCCAGCATTATCAGCAAAATAACCTTGATGAATGTCTTCAAAGAATCACTACAAGCAACAAACAGAGGAATTATTGCCCAATTTCCCTCAGGATCAATAAAGTATGTCTGTCTGTCTGTCTTATTGAACTCTTTTCATTGGCAACACCTTCTATACCCAAAAACTTCTTGTTCAGATTGGAAGTATCTTATTGGCCAGTCTTAACAGACCCTCTGATTTTTAAATCAGAATTTCTTGTTGCACCACCTACCACCTGTGGAAACTAGAATTGTTAATCATACAGTTGGATTCATGCTTCTTTTTGCTTTGATCTGTAATTTCTCAGGAGATGCTATTCCTCTTTCAGGTTGCCATTGACAACAGTGGTGGAATGGTTCACTTCTGAACAGGAATTTTACTGGTGCACCAAGACTAACATTGCACTGTAAATCACACAACTGTGCATTGTCATGCTTTTAAGTGTGTCTTATGTCTATGGCATGGGGATGATTTCTTATTAAAAAGGTCCTGAATTTTCCTGGGCCACCCCACCAACCTCAAGCTGTAACTGGAATGAAACAGCATAGAGAAATCTGCGATGCTGATGCAGTAAAATCCTACCTTCTTTGAGAAAATCCCATTTAATTGATGAAGGCAGTCTGGGCAGGGGTATAACCTCCAATATATTTTCGAGAGATGATGAGGAACATAACCTGCCATTGCTGAGTAAATCCTTCCATTCATCACTTCACTGTTTTTTACACCATCAATTTTATCACCTTCACCTCTAACTTCCAACACTCAAATTCTCATGGACCATTTCTGACACTTTCCTCCTTCTTCCTGATCTCTGACAGAAAGGTACTTGATCAAAGTATCTTTTGGTGCTGTGGTGCTTTATGACTCTGTGACTTTCTGTCTCTATCTCAGAAAATAAACACTCCATTTATACTTCCTGTAGCCTCATTGACTCCCATACTTCATTCCATTATGTATCTTGTAAGGATGTCGTTCTTTCCCCTCAGTTTCCCTTTCTCTGCCAAATCTGCTGTCAGGATGGGATTTTCCATTCCAGGTCATCTGAAACCTTCTCTTTTGTCAAGAAGAATAGCTTCCCTTCTGCTGTGGTTGATTGAGCCATTCTCCCATCTCCTCTGTTTCTTGTACTTCTGCTCTCACCCCACCTCCTATCAGATAGAACAGTTCTCCAGGTCTTCACCTGTCACCTCATGAACCTCTGTACCCAACACATCAACCTTTGGAATTTCCACCAGCTGCCATGAGACCCCAACACCAGCCACATGTTCTCCTCCCCACTCCTTTCTGTCTTCCATTTTGCTTCGCTGAGGATAAATCATTCCCCTCCTTCATGTGTTAGGGAACTTCCAAATGAGCTGGGGGCAAAAACTAACAGAAAAGATTGGCTATAATGGCATGGGACTCAATACTCTTCTGTCATCTGATCCAAGTAGGGGATTAGGGGTGTCATGGTAGTGTAGTGTAATGATTAGCATAACACTATTTCAGAACCAGTGACCCAGGTTCAATTCCTCCGCTGTCTGTAAGCAGATTGTACCAAAAAAATACCTATTCAGTCAGGTAACATCTACGGAGACAAGCAGAATTAACACAAGAGGTTCTACAGATGCTAGAAATCCAGAGCAGCACATACAAAATGCTGGTGTTCCTCCACCACGTTTTGTGTGTTACTAAGCAGAGTTAACATTTATGATTGAAGTTTTAAAAATTAACTTCATGGTGTGATGGATCATGAAAATGAATATTATCATGCAGGATGCCCACTACCCTGGCTATTCCATTTCTCTCTTCTACCTTATGGGAGAAGATACAGGAGCAAGAAAGCCCAGG
This sequence comes from Hemitrygon akajei, assembly GCF_048418815.1. Taxonomy (NCBI): domain Eukaryota; kingdom Metazoa; phylum Chordata; class Chondrichthyes; order Myliobatiformes; family Dasyatidae; genus Hemitrygon; species Hemitrygon akajei. The sequence goes on along the minus strand of NC_133137.1, from coordinate 1,424,199 downwards.
TAACCAGACTCGAGAACAGTTTCTTCCCCATTGCAGACTTCTGACCCAATCACCTCTTTCACATCCCCTTCCCAGTGGTACTGCCATGCACGTTCTTGAACCTGAATTTTTTGTCATCATCACTTGGGCATTTTTCTTTATATTTCTTCAGTTTGCATTGCAATACTGTGAACCATCTCACTGCTTTGTTATCATTAGTGTACTTATTGTTCTATTTATCATTACCATGAGTTTACTCTGTGAGTTTCACATGAGTGCAATTTCATTGCACTCTGGTGAATGTGATAACAAACTAATCTGAATCTGAATGTTTGCCATTCTAGTTCCAGGTACATGGCATCTATAAGGTAGTCTGTGCAAAACTGGACAGTTTCTGAACAAGCTGTTTGTTAGGAATAGGGGAAAGATCAAGCAAGTTTTGGGAAAATTAAATCCAGTACACAGCTCGGCAGTGCTAAGCCATTTATTCCGCAAACCCAACTAAACTATAACACAATCTTCTTCTTAATGATTCTCAAATGAATGTAATTAATTAGAGAATATTAACTAAAAAATTATAGCACAGCAGGAGTGCATTTTGTCCACTGTATCCTTTCAATTTATCTTCAGTTTTATATAGTTTAATTTAATTACTCTCCAAAACCACTCATTTAGCTTCTCAAAGAAAATTGAATGGAAATTAATGCTTTATTGAATTAACTAAGTTATTGACTCCAATCAAACGAGGGGGTTACCCTCCCCCTGTTTGAACCAAACTAGGCCAGAGAGCTTGTGTTTTCCTTTATCCTGATTTATTTCTTAAGAAACTTGCAGAAATGAACATTTAGTAACTACAATTGCCAGAATCCCTGTACTGATTTGAGAAATTTCCTCTGTGCTGTGTGTCATCCCTCACCCTCTCTCTCCCTTTCTCTCTCTCTCTCCCTCACTTTCTAACTCACTCTCTCTCCCTTCCTCCACCTCCATCTCTCTCTCCCTTTCTCCCTCTCCCCTCTTCTCTCTCTCTCTTTATCGCTCTAGATATGGTTAATCGCAGGCGAGGATTCATCACATTAATTTCTTTGTTTCCCAGTACTTTGATTCACTCTCAGTGCTCTCAAGGCCTAAAATGTCTTGGTTCAAGAGAGCCTCATTCTTCCTCCACTGATCCACCCTTGGCAAACTGGATTGTAAACAACCCAACAAACCTCCACAACAAAACATGCTCGTGAGGTGAGATCTGCTACCGTGTTTATAAAATATACGAATTTCTTTCTAATACATGTCACCACAGTTCATCAGATAACAAAGGAAATAAATGGTTAACTGTGATCTGAAAAGAGCAGGAAACAAGCTGGTGATGTCTCGTCACATTAAATATGTTGATTGTCCCAGATGTTCATTGAAAAAACTCGGCAGGCCTGGACTCTAAACAGCAGCCCAAAATCAATTCAGATTTTGAGGAAGATGTGAAAGAGCAAGGCAGTGACTATGTTCTCAACCAGAGCAAGGTAGTTTTACATCCTGATAACCACTGGCTGGTGAATTTGGTGTGATCCAGATGGGTGGGTGTTAATTTAAATTAAGAAATACATGCTTTCTCTCAGTTTGCGCCTTCTCTTCCCCCCCCCCCCCCCACTCCTTTGTACAAGGCAGGCCAGCTCTTGTTTGATTTCCCCCTCACATTCATTCCAACCAATCACAGGCTCCTCTTTTCTCTGCATCTCAGCCCCAGCTTTGACAGTTCAAGCACAGCACTAAAAGCAGTAGCAAAGGGCAAAGTCCAGCTCCTGCACACCACAAAGCCCACAAGCCACACTGATAGCTCCTTCCACATTGTGGCAAACTCCAGGCAGCCATCGACTCTGGTGACACTTCACTTCCTAAAGTTTGCTTCCTAGCATAACCATGCTGTACAGTTACTGGCACCCCCAGCTGTATCCGGAGAATTTTACTCTAGAAGCTAGAAGCACTCAGAAAGCTAATAGCTGCAGAATAGTAAAAGAAGCCACCCAAGGGGTGGGAAGGAGTACTAGCTGGGGAAGGAGAGAACACAGCCATGTCCCAATAGCATTTAACCAACAAAATCATCTGGGAGCGTAATCTTCAGGAACACCTGTTAGGTTTCTCAGTTTGAGGGCCACATCTACAGTCTTAACAAAAGAGTCAATCATTTTCCTCATCTCAGGAGTGTAGGGATCATATTCCAGTTTCCTGAGGCCGGAACGTTTGAAGTTCCCATCCTTTTGGCTCTCCACACAGAGCAGTCTGTCATCAGAGACACTGAGGCCCAGGATAGACACCATCTTTTTCAGCTGGTTAAACAGATCATGCTTCAGGTCTTCATAATGGACCACAAGGACTTCTTTGCCATACTTTAACCAGTCGAGAGTGTGGGATGCCCACCAAGGTGCATAGTTCCTCACAAACTCAGGCCACTCTGTTGAACAAACAGAAACATCAGATATTAAAATTTCCAACACTTCAACAGGTGATGCCTCAAGAAGACAGTGTCCATCATTAAGGACCCCACCACCCAGGACATGTAGAAGCCTGAAGACACACACTCAGTGCTTTAGAACAGCTTCTTCCCCTCTTCCATTCTATTTCTGAATGGACCATGAACCAATAAACACTACTTCACTCTATGTATTTATTTTTTATTTTATTGAGATACAGCATGCAATAGGCCCTTCTAGCCACTTCAGCTGTGCTGTCCAGCAATTCCCCGATTTAATCCTAGCCTAATCATAAAACAATTTACAAAGACCAATTAACCAACTGACTAGTATGTCTCTGGACTGTGGGAGGAAATGAGAACACTGAGAGGAAACCCACGCTGTCACTGGGAGAACGTGCAAACTCCTTAGAGACAGTGGTAGCAATTGAACCCAGGTCGCTGGTATTGTAAAGTGTTGTGCTAACCATTATACTACCGTGCCGCTCCAATTTTTAAAGTATTTCTTATTGTAAATTATAGTAGCCTTTTATGCATTGCATTGTACTACTCTGCAAAATAACAAATTTCAAGACATACTCTTAGTGGCCACTTTATTAGATACACCTGTTCGTTAATACAAATATCTTGTTCAGACTAAACATCACAATAGGGAAGAAGTGAATTTGAACATGGAATGTTTTATTGGTGTCAGACAGGGATGACAACAGAGCAGAGGTGGCTGGAGTTTCTTGGAATAGTTCACAAGGCACAGGATAGATACGTCCTACAGAGGAAGTTCTCAAATGGCAGGGTCAACAACTGTGGCTGTCAAGGGAAGTTAAGGACTCCCTAAAAGCCAAGGAAAGGACATATAAGGTAGTGAAAATGAATGGGAAGTTGGATGATTGGGAAACTTTTAAAATCCAACAAAAGGCAAATAAAAAACGATATAAGAAGGAAAAAAAATGGAAGAAGGGTAAACTAACCAACAATATAACACAGGATACTAAAAGATTTTTCAATTATACAAACAGTAAATGTGAGGTGAGAGTTGATATTGGACCACTGAGGTAGTAATGGGGGACAAAGAAATGGCAGACGAACTTAATAGGTACTTTGCATCTGTCTTCACTGTGTAAGATGCCAGCAGTTTGCCAGAGGTTACTGAATGTCAGGGAGCAGGAGTGAGTGCCTTTGCTATTACAAAGGAAAAAGTGCTAGACAAACTGAAAGGTCTTAAGGTGGATAAGCCATCTTATGTACTATATCCCAGAGTTCTGAGAGAGGTCGCTGAAGAGATAACGGGTGCATTGGTCATGATCTTTCAAGAATCACTTGATTCTGGCATGATCCCGGAGGACTGGAAGATTGCAAATGTCACTCCACTTTTGAAGAAGAGGGGAAGGCAAAAGAAAGGAAATTATTGGCCAGTTAGTCTAACCCCAGTGGCTGGGAAAGTGTTGCTGTTATTAAGTATGGGGTTTTGAGCTACTTGGAGGCTAATAATAACATAAGTCAAAGTTAGCATGGCTTCTGTGAAGGGAAATCTTGCCTGACAAATCTGTTAGAGTTCTTTGAGGAAATAACAAGCAGGGTGGACAAAGGAGAGGCAGTGGATATCATTTACTTGGATTTGCAGAAGGCATGGTGGATTGGATAGTGGACTACTTGACAGATAGACCTCAGTATGTGCGGTTGGGAGACTGTAGGTCTGACACGGTGGTCAGCAGCACAGGAGCGCCGCAGGGAACCGTACTCTCTCCGGTCCTGTTCACCCTGTACACATCAGATTTCCAATATAACTCGGAGTCCTGCCATGTGCAGAAGTTCGCTGATGACACGGCCATTGTGGGGTGTGTCAGGAATGGACAGGAGGAGGAGTATAGGAAACTGATACAGGACTTTGTGATATGGTGCAACTCAAACTACCTGCGTCTCAATATCACCAAGACCAAGGAGATGGTGGTGGACTTTAGGAGATCTAGGCCTCATATGGAGCCAGTGATCATTAATGGAGAATGTGTGGAGCAGGTTAAGACCTACAAGTATCTGGGAGTACAGTTAGACGAGAAGCTAGACTGGACTGCCAACACAGATGCCTTGTGCAGGAAGGCACAGAGTCGACTGTACTTCCTTAGAAGGTTGGCGTCATTCAATGTCTGTAGTGAGATGCTGAAGATGTTCTATAGGTCAGTTGTGGAGAGTGCCCTCTTCTTTGTGGTGGCATGTTGGGGAGGAAGCATTAAGAAGAGGGACGCCTCACGTCTTAATAAGCTGGTAAGGAATGCGGGCTCTGTCGTGGGCAAAGTACTGGAGAGTTTAACATCGGTAGCTGAGTGAAGGGCGCTGAGTAGGCTACGGTCAATTATGGAAAACTCTGAACATCCTCTACATAACACCATCCAGAGACAGAGAAGCAGTTTCAGCGGCAGGTTACTATCGATGCAATGCTCCTCAGACAGGATGAAGAGGTCAATACTCCCCAATGCCATTAGGCTTTACAATTCAACCGCCAGGACTTAAGAACTTTTTAAAATGCTATTATTAATGCTTTTTGAGATAGTGATTTAGATGCATATCATATTTTTTACTGAGTTAAGTATTGTATGTAATTAGTTTTGCTACAACAAGTGTATGGGACATTGGGAAAAAAAAAGTTGAATTTCCCCATGGGGATGAATAAAGTATCTATCTATCTATCTATCTATCTATCTATCTATCTATCTATCTATTTGATAAGGTGCCAAACATGAGGCTGCTTAACAAGATAAAATCCTTTGGCATCACAGGAAAGATACTGGCATGGATAGAGGAATGGCTGACAGGCAGGAGGCAGCGAGTGGGAATAAAAGGGGCCTTTTCTGGTTGGTAGCCAGTGACTAGCGTTGTTCTTCACAGGTCAGTATTAAGACCGCTACTTTTCACATTGTTTATCAATGGCTGTGGATGATACGAAGATAGGTGGAGGGGTAGGTAGTGCTGAGGAAGCAATGCGATTGCAGGAGGATGTAGACAAATTGGAAGAATAGGCAAAAAAGAGGCCGATGGAACACAGTGTTGAGAAATGTACAATAATGCTCTTTGGTAAAAGGAACAATAGTGCAAACTATTATCTAAATGGGGAGAGGGTTCAAACATCAGAGGTGCAGAGGGACTTAGGAGTCCTCATGCAAGACTCCCAGAAGGTTGAGTCTGTGGCTAAGAAGTCAAATCCAATGTTGGCATTTATTTCAAGGGGAATAGAATACAAAAGCAAGGAGATAATGCTGAGGCTTTAAAAGACACTAGTCAGGCCGCACTTGGAGTATTGTCAACAGTTTTCTCAGAAAAATATCTCAGAAAGGATGAGTTCTTATTGGAGAGAATCCAGGGGAGGTTCACGAGGATGATTCTGGGAATGAAGGGGTTAACATATGAGGAGCATTTGGTGGCTTTGGGCCTGTACTCACTGGAATTTAGAAGAATGCGGAGGGGGGGGGGGGATCTTATTCAAGTCTACTGAAAGTTGAAAGGACTAGATAGGGTTGATGTGGAGAGGATGTTTCCTATGGTGGGGGTATCCAGAACTAGAGGGCACAGCCACAAAATTGAGAGGCGACCTTTTAGAACAGAGGTAATTTGGATTTTTTTTGCCAGAGCGTAATGAATCTGTCAAATTCTCTGCCACAAGCTATGGTAGCTATGGTGAAGGCCAAGTCCATGGGTATAAGTAAGACAGAAGTTGATAGTTTCCTGATCAGTCAGGGCATCAAAGGATAATGGCGAGAGGGCAGGTGTATGGGATTGAGTGGGATCTGGGATTAGCCATGATGGAATGGCAGAGCAGACTCAATGGGCTGAATGGCCTAATTCTGCTCCTATATCTTATGATCTTATCGGGTGGTTTGACAATCTCAGAAACTGCTGATCTCCTGGGATTTTCATGCACAACAGCCTCTAGAGTTTACAGGGAATGTTGCAAAAAAAAATTATCAAGCAGCTGTCTGTGTGCGAAAACGCCTAATAATGAGAGAGGTCTGAGGAGAATGGCCAAGCTGACAGGAAGGCAACAGTAACTCAAATAACCACTTATTACAACAGTGGTGTGCAGAAGAATACCTCTGAATGCACAAACGTGTTGCACATTGATGGGCTACAGCAGCAGAAGACTACAAACATACAGAAATACACTCAATGGCCACTTTATCAGGTACAGAAGACACCTATTAAAGTGACTGCTGAGTGTATGTCAGTGATAACGAACCTGAAACTGATTCTGATTCAGATTCAGGATGGATCCATTTGACTTTGTGGAGATTCCCTCTGACTGTTACTCCAATCTCATCTTTGTAAGTGTTCTTCTCCTTGAATAGAGGACTTTTTCACTTCTGGTGTGTTGCAGTTCAATTTTAACATTGATAAATAATGTTAGAGGATCAGTCCAATTTTTCAAATGTCAACCATTCAATGGCTCGTTCACCCACAACAGTTATCTTAAATTGACATCCTTAGTTGTTTCTCTCTTTCTCCATTCCCCATTCTGGATCTCCTCTTACTCTTTCTCCTCTCCTCACTTGCTCTTCACCATCTGGTGCTCCTCCTTCTTCCCTTTCTCCTATGTTCAACACTCCTTTCCTGATTCCTTCTTCTTCTTCAGTCCTTTACCTTTTCCACCCATCACCTCCCAGCTTCCCACTTCATTCCACTCTCCCCCACCTACGGACCTTCCCACTCACCTGTTCTGACCTATTACCTGCTGGTTTGTATTGCTTCTCTTCCCCCCATGTTCTTATTCTGCCTTCTTCTCAATTACTTTCTAGAAGGATCTCAGCCTGAATCTCATTGACTGTTTATTTCTCTCCATGGATGCTGCCTGATCTGTTGAGTTCCTCCAGCATTTTGTGTGTATTACCCTTAATTACTGACCTATTTGCTAAGAGACACATGTCCTTCCTTTTCAGGTAACCTACCCTCATTCTTGCTTTACTCTTCAACCTCCCCAGCATTTCTTTTCTTCTACAGCTCTTGGCTCCCTTATATCTCTGCAGTCTAGAGTGACAAAACTGGCAAGTTGTCAAGTTACTAAACATATGGCAACACACTTGGCTAAATCCACTTGATTAATACACATCAAGAAGAAATGCAGGTCCATTTCATGCTATTGAACCGTACACTGAATTCTGCCATGAACAATCTGAAGCCCAGCTGTGAAAGGAGGAGGGTTGACCATGGGACTAGTAACTCCATCAATTAAAACCCAAAGCTACAGAAACTTTAACAGAAGCTTCAAAGACATCCTCGGAGAGGAAGGATCTTCAAAGATGAACTAAACCCGAGGACAACTTGAAAGTCTGGCTCAAGATAGAGGACCCCCAAATCCTAAGAACTTTCTACAGGAGCACAATTGAGAGCATCCTGACTGGCTGTATCACTGGCTGGTATGAGACCTGTATTTCCTTTAATTGCAGGACTCTGCAGAGAGTGGTGCGGATAGCCCAGTGCATCTGTAGTTGTGAACTTCCCATGATTCAGGACATTTACAAAGACAGGTGTGAAAAAAAGGGCCCAAAGGATCACTGGGGACCCGAGTCACCTCAACCACAATCTATTTCACCTGCTACCATCTGGGAAATGCTATGACAGCATAAAAGCCAGGACCAACAGATTTCGGGACAGCTTCTTCCAGTATGCCATCATACTGCTTAACTCATGCTAACACAACTGTATTTCTATGTGATACTGACTATCCTGTTGTACATACTATTGATTATAAATTACTATAAATTGCACATTGCACATTTAGACGGAAACATAACGTAAAGTTTTACTCCATGTATGTGAAGGATGTAAGAAATAAAGTCAATCAATTCAATTCAATTCAGTTCAGAAGAACCAATGACAGCATTTGCTGTCCACCTATACAGAAATCCCAATTGTTCAGCATTCTGTACTCCATTCTGTACTCACCTTCCACCCACTGCTGCTTTCCAGTTTACCCAGTTCACACAAATATTTGTATGATACTGTGAAACATCTAAAAAGGTGAATTAAAATGTGTTTTGCATATTAATAGAAATTACCATAAGACCATAAGATACAGGAGCATAGAGTTATAGAGAAGTACAGCACAGAAACAGGCCCTTCAGTCCATCTAGTCCATGTTGAAACCATTTAACCTGCTACTCCCATGGCCCTCCATTCTCCTACTATCCATGTACCTACTCCAAACTTCTCATAAATGTTGAAATCGAGATTGCATGCACCACTTGTGTTTGCAGCTCATTCCATGCTCTCATGACCCTCTGAGTGAAGAAGTTTCCCCTCATGTATCCTTTAAACTTCTCACTTTTCACCCTTAACCCATGACCTCTGTAGTCCTACCCAACCTCAGTGAGAAAAGCCTATTTATACCCTATCTAAACACATCATAATTTTGTATACCTCTATCAAATCTCCTCTTGATCTTCTACGTTCTAAAGAATACATTCCTAACCTATTGAATCTTTCCTTATAACTCAACTCCTCCAGACCAGGCAACATCCTTGTCAATTTTCTCTGTACTCTTTCAACTTTGTTGACAGTTTTCCTGTAGGTAGGTGGCCAAAACTGCACACAATAATCCAAATTAGGTCTTAACAATGCCTTATACAATTTCAACATAACATCCCATCTCCTGAGCTCAACATATTGATTTATGAAGACCATTGTGCCAGAAACGTTTTGTATGACCTGTGACTCCACTTTCAACAGATCATGGACCTGTATTGCCAGATCCCATTGATCTACCACACAACCAGTGCCCCACCATTCACTGTGTAAACCTATTCTGGCTGAGCCTACCAAAGTGCAAAATCTCACAGATGTCTGTGTTAAATTTTATCTGCCATTTTTCCAGCTGATGCAGATCCCTCTGCAAGCCTTGATAGCCTTCCTCACTGTCCAGGTCACCCCCTACCCTGGCGTCATCCACAAATTTGCTGATCCAGTTAACCACATTATCTTCCAGACCATTTATATAGATAATAAACAACAAAGGACCCAGCACCGATCCCTGTGGCCTCCTGCTAGTTCCAGGCCTCGAATCAGAAAGCAAAATCCTCTACTACCACTCACAAAGCCAATGTCTAATTCAATTTACTACCTCATCCTGAATACTGAGTGACTGAATCTTCTTGACCAGCCTCCAGTGTGAGATTTTGTCAATTAGACCATTTGGCTTACCAAATCTGTTCCACCATTTCATCAGGACTGATTGATTATCCCTCTTAACCCCATTCTCCTATCTTCTCCCCGTAACATTTGATGCCCTAGTTAGTCAAGAACCTATTAACCTCTGATTCAAATGTACCCAAAAACTTGGCCTCCATAGCCATCTGTGGCAATAAACTCCACACACATGATGCACCATCCTCTGGCTAAAAAGATTCTTTCTCATCTCTTGTTTAAAGGGATGGCCTTCTATTCAGAGGCTGAGCCTTTTGTTCTGAGACTTTTCCCCCTCTCCTCTACATCACACCCACAACTCAGAAAATCCACCAGTCTGTCACCATCAAAGCTCCAAATGTACTGGATTATCAGAGATTATTGTAAAAGGGATAAATTTGGGGGAAGAATAAAATAAACTCACCTCCTACTACAGAATAAATCCTAGTGGTGACCAAAATTGATGCACATACTTCAGATCAAAGGACAAGGGGTAACACTGTAAGAGTGTGGCCTCTATGTTTAGTAATGAACAGTTTGAATTTTTACAGTTATCCATTAGTTAACTTTGTCCATAAGTTGAAAAATAAACAGAAATTACTTGAAATGATAACTAAACCTCTACAGTGTTGTAATGTATGGCATCAAAAACACATCAGACTGATACGAAGGAACAATTTCATGAAGTGGAGAGAGCATGTGTGTCAGATTGTTGATTTTAATATGCTCGTTACTACAAATATTTAATCAGCCACACATGGCAAAAACTCAATACATAAATGCTTGCAGACATGGTCAAGACCTGCAGGTATTGTTCAGACCAAATTAGAATGGGGAAGAAACATAATTCTAAGTGATGTTGACCATAAAATGATTGTTGGTGCCAGATAGGGTGGTTTGAGTATCTCAGAAACAGTACCTCAGATTGCCAGCAGGTGGTGTGGCACACAGCAGCAGCAGCCTTTCGGATCTGCTTCTACTTTAATTTAGATTTTAAATTTAATTTTAAGGCACAGTTAAGGTTTAGGGCGATGGATAACAAAGCGACGATCTACCATCGCCAGATCCTGCTACAATGCAGAGATCTCCCAAAAACAAACCTTCATGAAAATCTGCTGGTTAGATTGTGTGACCTCGGCTTGCTGAGGGAATCGGGCCTGCAGTCCTCGGAGTCGCCTCATGCCGGTGGTCGGAGGTGAAGACGTCGTAAGCGGTGTGTGAGGAAGCAGAAGGGAGGCGAGCAGGCAGAAGTCCGTGCCAGGAAAAAAACAAACCCTAGCCGGCCGGCTCTCCCATCCATTCTGCTCTCCAATGGATATTAAACTGGACTACATCTGTGGCAACGAAATACTCGGCAGGAGTACAGAAACGGATGGAATCCCAGACGCTGCCATTCAGCTGTTTATTTATGTAACAGGTTCCCCCCCAAGCCATCGGACTACCAACCTACTGCCCTCTGCTGTGCCTATTGTCTTGTTTATTATTTATTGTAATGCCTGCACTGTTCTGTGTACTTCTGCAGTCCTGGGTAGGTCTGTAATCTAGTGTAGTTTTTGTGTTGGTTTACGTAGTTCAGTGTAGTTCTTACATTGTTCTTGTAGCACCATGGTCCTGAAAAACGTTGTTTCATTTTTACTGTGTACTGTACCAGCAGTTATGGTCGAAATGACAATAAAAAGTGACTTGACATGACTTGAACTGCTGATCTGTGATTTTCACACAAAACAGCTGGTAGAGTTTTCAGAGAGTGGTGCAGAAAACAGAAATAAAAACAGCCGGTGAGCTGAAGTTCTGTTGGCGAAAATGTGTTGTTAATGAGAGGTGCCAGACTGGTTCAAGCTGACAGGAATGCAACAATAACTCAAATAACCATGCATGACAACAGTGGTGTGTAGAAGACCATCTCTGGATGCACAAAACATTGAACCTTGAAGCGGATGGGCTAGAGAAGCAGAAGACCATGAACATACACTTAGAGACCACTTTGTTAGGTACAGTAGGAACCTAATAAAGTGCTCACTGAGTATAAGTTGGGTGTTCGTAATCCAGGGAAAGTCTGTATACAACCACAGAGAGAGAATTAAAAATAGCCATTTCTTCTTTTCTAAACCAAAATTGCCAGCAAACATTTCTCAACGTGGTGTCGCAGCTGACTGACTCAGAGCAGGCTGGGACAGAGTCAGTGTTGCTTCTTGCTCTATGATCAGATGTACCAGAGCAGATGCCTGATTAAGCAGCAAACTCCCCACTGAATCATCGGAGATAGAAGCTGTTTCATTACCAGATTCAGGGCAATTCACCTTGTGTAATCATAGCACATAAAGCTTTGCTTTACAATGGCCCTGAGGAGAACATAAAACTAATGCCATGGAACAGTGTGACAATTTTACAGACACTTCAATCATGTCAAAGGAAACAGCTGGGGCAACATAGCTGGAGCTGTAGGACAAGGCAGGGGTTTTAGTCAAGTCTGCAAGATTACTAGAGTATACGTACCAGAACATCCCTGCCCTTGCAATAGAATTTCAAGAACAATTAAACTATGCTTAATGTTAATTAACTAATTCAGACCCATCAATTTATTAGTTTCCATCACAGCTTGGGATCTTCCAACACTTGTTAGTTCTTTGAAAGGGAGAATGTAACTGCAGCTGTGAAGATCACTGCTGCGCCTGGTGACCCTGTGATCTCTGTCTCGGAGGCTGATGTTAGGCCGTCTTTAAAGAGGATGAACCCTCGCAAGGCGGAAGGCACCAACGGAGTACCTGGTAAGGCTCTGAAAACTTGTGGCAGCCAATTCGCAGGAGAATTCAAGGACATTTTCAACCTTTCACTGATACAGGCAGAAGTTCCCACTTGCTTCAAAAAAGCAACATTTATACCAGTGTCTAAGAAGAGTAATGTGAGCTGCCTTAATGACTATCACTTGGTAGCACTCACATCTACAGTGATGAAATGATTTGAGAGGTTGGTCACAACTAGACTGAACTTCTGCCTCAGCAAGGACCTGGGCCCATTGCAATTTGCCTATCACCACAATAGGTCAATGGAAGGCACAATCTCAATGGTTCTTCACATGGCCTTAGACCACCTGGACAATACAAACACCTATATCAGGATGCTGTTCATTGACTATAGCTCAGCATTTAATACCATCATTCCCATAATTCTGATTGAAAAGTTACAGGACCTGGGCCTCTGTATCTCCCTCTGCAATTGGTTCCTCAACTTCCTAACTGGAAGACCACAATCTGTGCGGACTGGTGATAATATCTCCTCCTCGCTGATGATCAACACTGATACACCACAGGGGTGTGTGCTTAGCCCACTGTTCTACTCTTTCTATACTCATGACCGCGGGGCTAGGCATAACTCAAGTACTATCTATAAATTTGCTGATGATACAAACATTGTTGGTGGAATCTCAGATGGAGAAAAGAGGGCGTACAGGAGTGAGATAAACCAACTAGTGTAGTGGTGTCGCAGCAACAACCTTGCACTCAATGTCAGTAAGATGAAAGAGCTGATTGTGGACTACAGGAAGGGTAAGATGAAGGAACACATAATCCTCATAGAGGGAACAGAAGTGGAGAGAATGAGCAGTTTCAAGTTCCTGGATGTCAAGATCTCAGATGACCTAACCTGGTTCCAACACATTGATGCAGCTATAAAGAAGGCACACAGTGACTATGCTTCATTAGGAGTTTGAAGAGATTTGGCATGTCAACAAAACAGTTAAAAACTTCTATAGATGTACTGTGGAGAACATTCTAACAGACCACATCACTGTCTGGTATGGGGGAGCGGAGGCTACTGCACAGGACCGAAAGAAGCTGCAGAGGGTTATAAGTTTAGTTGGCTCCATCTTGGGCACTAGCCTACAAAATACACAGGACATCTTTAAGGAGCAGTGTCTCAGAAAGGCAGCGTCCATTATTAAGGACCTTCAGCACCCAGGGCTTGCACTTTTCTCACTGTTACCATCAGGTAGGAGGTACAGAAGCCTGAAGGCACACACTCAGTGATTCAGAAACAGCTTCTTTCCCTCTGCCATCTGATCCCTAAGTGAACACTGAATCTGTTAACACTACCTCACTTTTTAAATATATGCTATTTCAGTTTTTGCATGATTTTTAATCTATTCAATATACATATACTGCAATTGATTTATTTATCTATCTATCGATCTATCTATCTATCTATCTGTCTGTCTATCTATCTATCTTTCTTTCTTTCTTCTATGTTCCGTATAATGAACTGCATTGAACTGCTGCTGCTAAGTTAATATATTTCACACCACATGTCGGTTATAATAAACCTGATTCTGATTCTGTTCCTTGGCAAGAATTCCATATGTTCTGTCTCACGGCATCTCTGCCGGGTATAAAGGTCCCGATGCATAGGATTAAAGGTGTTGTAGACTCAGCCAGCTCCATCGCAAGCACAAGCCTTCCCACCATCAAGAACACTTTCAAAAAGCATTGCCTCAAAAAGTGGCATCTATAATTAAGGAACCTTTTCATTACTACTATTGGGGAGGAAGTATAGAGGCCTGAAGATACGCACACAACATTTTAGGAATAGCTTCCTGCCCTTTGTCATCACAGTTTTGAATAGTTCATGAAAACAGCCTCACTATTCTTTTTCACCCCCACTATTTATTTATTTATTTATTTATTTATTTATTTACCTTTATTGTAACTTATAATGACTTTTTATGTCTTTAATTGTGCTGTTGCCACAAATGACAAATTTCACAACATATGTTAGTGATAATAAACCTGATTCTGACTCTCATTCTGATTTCTGATTCTTATTCTTTTTTGGAGCATATGTGATTGAGGTGGTGTAATACATCTGGAACACTGGAGCTTTACAATTGAGCCATCATTTAGGGAGAAATAGACCATTAGGTATAAGAGCAGAATTTATTCCATTTGGCCCATCAAGTCTGCTCCACCATTCCATAATGGCAGCTTATTATCTCCCTCAAACCCTGTTCTCCTGACTCCTCCCTGTAACCTTTGCCACCTTCACTAATCAAGAATCAATTGAACTCTGTTTGAAATATACCCAATGAGTTGTACTCCACAGACGCCTGTAACAATGAATCCCACAGATTCACCACCCTCTGGGTAAAGAAATTCCTTTTCATCTCTGTTGTAAAGCAACGTCCTTCTATTCTGAGGCTGTGCACTCTGGTACTAGATGCCTCCATGATAGGAAAAATCCTCCTCATGTCTACTCTAGGCTTTTCAATATGTTTCAATGAGAAACTCCCTTCATTCTCCTAAACTCCAGTGAATACAGGCTCAAAGCCATTAAGCACTCTTCATACATTAACATAATTATTCTTGTGAATCTCCTCTGGATTCTTTCCAATGCCAATACATCTGGCATTGGTAACAAAGGAAATTGATGAGGGTAGGGCAGTGGATGTGGTGTACATGGACTTTAGCAAAGCATTTGACAAGGTCCCTCATGAGAGACTCATCCAGAAAGTCATGAGACATGGGATCAGTGGAACCTTGGCTGTTTGGATAAAAAATTGGCTTAAAGGAAGAAAGCAGATGGTAGTTGTGGAAGGGAAGTATTCTGCCTGGAGGTCGGTGACTAGTGGAGTGCCGCAGGGATCTGTCCTGGGACCCCTGCTATTTGTGATTTTTATAAATGACCTGGATGTAGAGGCAGAAAGATGGGTGAATAAATTTGCGGATGAAATGAAGATTGGAGGAGTTGTGGATGAAGCTGTAGGTGGTCGAATGTTACAAGAGGATGTAGACAGGCTGCAGAGTTGGGCAGAAAAATGGCAGATGGAGTTCAATCTGGACAAGTGTGAGGTGATGCATTTTGAAAGGACAAACCAGAAGACTGAGTACAGGATTAATGGTCAGTTACTTAAGAGTGTGGATGAACAAAGGGATCTTGGGGCTCAAATCCATACATCCCTCAAGGTCGCTGCACAGGTTGATAGGGTAGATAAGAAGGCCTATGGGATGCTAGGCTTCATTAATGGGGGATTGAATTTAAGAGTAGAGAGGTCACGTTGCAACTATACAAATCTCTGGTGAGACCGCACTTAGAGCATTGTGTTCAATTCTGGTAATCTCATTACAGGAAGGATGTGGAAGCTATGGAGAGGGTGCAGAGGAGATTTACCAGGATGTTGCCTGGATTGGAGAACAAGTCATATGAAGCAAGGTTAGCAGAGCTGGACTTTTCTCTTTGGAGCGTAGAAGAATGAGAGGGGACTTGATAGAGGTCTACAAGATTATGAGAGGCATAGATAGGGTGGATAGTCAGTACCTGTTTCCCAGGGCACCAACAGCAAACACCAGAGGGCATATGTACAAAATTAAGGGAGGGAAGTTTAGGGGAGACATCAGGGGTAAGTTTTTTTACACAGAGGGTTGTGAATGCCTGGAATGACTTGCCAGTGATGGTGGCGAGGCTAAAACATCAGGGAGCCACTTAAGAGCCACTTGGACAGGCACATGGATGAAAGCAAAATGGAGGGTTATGGGGTAGTATGGGTTTAGTACTTTTTTTTAAGGATTATATGGGTCAGCACAAAATGGAGGGCTGAAGGGCCTGTACTGTGCTGTAATGTTCTATGGTTCTATGGTTCTATCTTTTCTTGATAAGGGGCCCAGACAGAAGGAGATGGAAATAGACGGAGTTTATCTTAGATAGACAGAGATGGAGGCAGAGTTAAGATGACACTAAACGGCGACTCCTTTGCTTGCATCTTTGGGAACAGTTCTATTTCCATCTTCAATATCTTCATTTTTTCCTTTCAGGGTTGTTTTGAAGACCCTGACTTGGAGTTACACGCTGACTTCAGTTCTTTGCAGGAATGGGACCCATTCTCGGGTTTCAGGACTGGCTGTTGTTCGGCAAGCCAAGGGTTCAGTCTGAGAGTCTGGCTCGTATTTAGAAGCCTAAGATCTCGGGGCTCTGGAGATGGGTGGATCAAGGGTCGGTATCACGGCAGGAGACCCATGTGTCATTGGGGGAGTCAGAAAATCTTCTGCTGTGTGCCTGAAGACCCAAGATCTTTGTGCTCTTCAGGCACAGAGCTCCAGAAAAGCAACATAATGGACTTTTAACATAGTAAACCAGTGAGTTGTTTGCTATATCTCCCCACTTACTGGGAAAATGGAGACACCTTCCTCTACCTTATCTGGGAGAGAGGGAACCTGTGGCATGTTGAATGCCGGTGTGAGATGTGAAGTCTTTGGGGTAGCGTTGAACTGGCTCCGTGTCTGTGGCCTGTAGCCATCGGGCTCCTGAACTGGCTCAGTGTCTGTGGCCTGTAGCCATCGGGCTCCCGACCAGCTGCAGCGCTGAACTGGCTCCGTGTCTGTGGCCTGTAGCCATCGGGCTCCCGACCAGCTGCAGCGCTGAACTGGCTCCGTGTCTGTGGCCTGTAGCCATCGGGCTCCTGAACTGGCTCCGTGTCTGTGGCCTATAGCCATTGGGCTCCCGACCAGCTGCAGCGCTGAACTGGCTCCGTGTCTGTGGCCCGTAGCCATCGGGCTCCTGAACTGGCTCCGTGTCTGTGGCCTGTAGCCATCGGGCTCCTGAACTGGCTCCGTGTCTGTGGCTTGTAGCCATCGGGCTCCCGACCAGCTGCAGCGCTGAACTGGCTCCGTGTCTGTGGCCTGTAGCCATCGGGCTCCTGACCAGCTGCAGCGCTGAACTGGCTCCGTGTCTGTGGCCTGTAGCCATCGGGCTCCTGAACTGGCTCAGTGTCTGTGGCCTGTAGCCATCGGGCTCCCGACCAGCTGCAGCGCTGAACTGGCTCCGTGTCTGTGGCCTGTAGCCATCGGGCTCCCGACCAGCTGCAGCGCTGAACTGGCTCCGTGTCTGTGGCCTGTAGCCATCGGGCTCCTGAACTGGCTCCGTGTCTGTGGCCTATAGCCATTGGGCTCCCGACCAGCTGCAGCGCTGAACTGGCTCCGTGTCTGTGGCCCGTAGCCATCGGGCTCCTGAACTGGCTCCGTGTCTGTGGCCTGTAGCCATCGGGCTCCTGAACTGGCTCCGTGTCTGTGGCTTGTAGCCATCGGGCTCCCGACCAGCTGCAGCGCTGAACTGGCTCCGTGTCTGTGGCCTGTAGCCATCGGGCTCCTGACCAGCTGCAGCGCTGAACTGGCTCCGTGTCTGTGCACTCACTCTCAGAGACTCTGTTGTTCATGTTTTTTGTGTTATTGTTAGCATGATTTGTTTTTTTCACACATTGGTGTTTGACAGTCTTTATTGTGTGTGTTTTTTAAAATAGGTTCCATTGTGTTTCTTTGTTTTGTGGCTACCTGGAAGAATATTGTTCTATATAGTATACGTACTTTGATAACTGGAGCTTTGAAGTTTGAACCTCTGATATTTGAATTTGCTCCCAGTTTGAAAACAGTCTATGTCTTTATTCCTTCCTCTAACATGCACGACCATTCTCCATAATCTGTTGCCGAAGCTAAAGCCAGGGCTCACTACACATTGGGTGTGAGCAATGTAGATATAATACCTCAGCCCACAGTCTGGGTGAAAAAAATGATCTCACTTGGATGAAACTGCTTTGGTTCAACAGCAGATGTTCCACCATCATTGAGTAAATGAGTCCCATGCTCCTTACAAATTAAGATGCATCCTATTAACATCTTGAAATTAAGGAATTAAAATCCAAATCTAACCTTTTGTTAGACCTTAAAAGCAAGGACAAGGAACTGGCACTGGAACTGAAATTAATCTCTGTCAACACCTCATTTACAATTTAACACATAAAATTATCAACAAGCTTACTGTCTTGGATTCACTACAGTACATCGTGTGAAGTACATTTTTATTGTCTCTGTATAGCAGATTCATTTACTGCTGCCATGCAACATCTAACTGCAACTGTGAGCTTTGCTAGGTGCCCATTAACACTAAACCTGCAATTATATTCAGTGGCTGCTTTATTACCTACCTCCTGTACCTTATAAAGTGGCCACTGAGTGTGTGTTCATGATCTTCTGCTGCTGTAGCCCATCCACTTCAATGCTTCATATGTTGTGCATTCAGAAATGGCTTCTGCATAGCATTGTTGTAACATGCAATTATGAGAGTTACTGTTACCTTTGTCTCAGCTTGAACCAGTCTGGCCATTCTCTTCTGACTTTCCTCATTAACAAGGTGTTTTCACCCACAGAACTGCTGCTTTCTTCTTTCATCCTTATAAAGATTGTCTGAAGACAAAACAATTCTTTCAGCATGCATAACTTTCAAAACTTCTTCCCTCAGTTGTATGTTTTCCCTTCCTACTGGTTCCACCCTGGGCACTGTTCCCATGATCAACGTTGACTTTTCATTTCGCTAATAGGAAAGAAATTACCACACCAGCAGCCATGCTCAGTGTAAATGGACAATTACTTCTCTTTCCTCCCAATGGAACCTGCCTGCAGATCACCTATTACTGAAATATCTGTTCACTAATACGTCTCTGAGCTTTATTCTGGTTGGCTGCATTGATTCTGTGGTGGTGACAGAAACCTGCGGCTCGTCAATGTGTGCTTTCAGCGCTCATCACAGATTGATGCTTTGGTAGAGAGGCCCAAATGTTGGTCTGACCTCCTAATCCTGGCATTCTCTGTCTGAATACCTCACTTTGTTTCATTCTTCTTGTCAAATTTTTGTTCTGTACACAAGTACAAAACCTATTTCCCCTTGAGAAATATTGCATTCAGTTCCTTTGTACCAAGCAGCTTATCATCATCCCATACTGTAAAAGGACTAGATGGGATAGAGTTTCTCAAATATGTTCAGGGAGATTTCCTTTATCAGTACATAGCAGTCCCAACAAGAGAGTTCCTGATATTTGATCTGCTATGAGGGAATGAGACAGGGCAGGTGACAGAAATTTGTGTAGGGGAACACTTTGCCTCTAGTGCTCATAATGCCATTAGTTTCAAAGTAAATACGGAAAAGAATAGGTCTGGTCTGCAAATTGAGATTCTAATTTGGAGAAAGGCCAATTTTGATGGTGTCAGAAAGGATCTGGCAAGTATAGATTGGGACAGGTTGTTTTCTGGCAAAGGTGCTCTTGGTAAGTGGAAATTCTGAGAGTACAAAGCTTGTATGCACCTGTTCGGATAAAAGGTAAAGATAATAGATTTAGGGATCCTTGGTTTTAAAGAATCTGAGACCTTGGTTAAGAAATAAATGCATTTGCATAGCAGGTATAGGCAGGTAGAAACAAATGAGGTACTTGTGGTGTATAAGAAATGTAAGAAAATACTTAAGAAAGAAATCAGGAGGGCTAAAAGAAGGCAGACAAGATGAAGGAGAATCCTAAGGGAGTTCAGAGGTATGTTAAGAGCAAAAGGATTGTAAGAGACAAACATAGTCATCTGGAAGATCAAAATGATAATCTATGCATGGAGCCCTTAAGGGATTTTTTCCCATCTGTACTTACTCAGGAGTCAGACACAGAGTGGTTAGAAATGAGGCAAAGCAGCAGCAAGGTCATGGACCCAGGTTACAGAGAGGGAGGTGTTTGCTGTCTGAAGCAAATTAGGGTGGAATAATCCCTAGGGCCTGACAAGGTGTTCTCTCAGACCCTGTGGGAGACAAGTGCGGAAATTTTAGGGCCCTAGCAGAGATATTTAAATCATACTTAACAAAAAGTGTGCTGCCAGAGGATTGGAGGATATCTAATATTGTTCTGCTGTATAAGAAAAACTTTGAAAGTAAACCAGGGAATTAGACATTGGTGAGGCCAAAATCAATAGTGGAAAAGTTATTGGAAGGTATTCAAAGGGACCGGATATGAGTATTTGTATAGACATGGACTGATTAAGATTAGTCAGCATGGCTTTGTGTCTGGTAGGTTGCATCTAAACAATCTTATAAAGTTTTTTGAGGAATTTACCAGGAAAGTTGATGAAGGCAAGGTAGTGGATGTTGTCCACATGGGCTTTAGCAAGGCCTTTGACAAGCTCCCATATGGGAGATTGGTCAGGAAGGTTCAGTCACTTAGCATTTAAGATGAGGTAGTAAATTGGATTAGACTTTGACTTTGTGGGAGAAGCCAGAGAATGGTAGCAGAATGCTACCTCTCTGACTGGAAGCATGCGACCAGTGGAGTGCCATAAGGATTGATGCCAAGTCCATTGTTGTTCATCATCTATATCAATGATAATATGATTAATTGTATCAGCAAATTTGTGGATGACACAAAGACTGGAGGTGTAGTGGATAGCAAGGAAGGCTATCAGAGCTTGCAGCAGGATCTGGACCAGCTGGAAAAATGGGCTGAAGAATGGCAGATGGAATTTAATGCCAACAAGTGAGAGGTGTGCACTTTGGTAGGACCATACATGGTAGGTCTTACTGAGGATGTCACAATGGGGACATGGAAACTGAACCCAAGTACAGGACACAGGCACTAAAGTACTAGGGGCAGGACAGGAACAACTAGAGGATAGAAGAAGATGGGGAGACAATGGCATGCAACAGTGATCCTGGGGTTCAGAAAGTTCATGGCAAAGGCAGGTCCCCAGAGTTCATGGCAAAGGATGGGTCTATGGGACAAGGAATGCTGGGAGGATAGCTTCCTGGGCAGGCCACATTACTTCTGAGCAGGACCCAGCCACCCAGGCAGGAACACAGGGGCCTGGGCAGGTCACAGGACACAACCCATCAGAAGCAAGGGGTAGGAAAATGCCAGAGTCCCCCCACCAGGCAACAGCAGTCCAGCCTGCTTACCCAACAGAGGCAAGGGATCAGAAGGGAGCTCAGTCCAGGGTGACTACAAGAACAGACTTACAGAACTAGATGATTAACAGTGGGTACTCCAAGCCAGGGTCAAAATGGGATAGCCAGGCAAACAACACAACAGCATGAACAAGGCAAACCAGACAGAACAGCAGGTACAAGAGGAACAGGACAACCCCCACCCCAACTAGACTCAGTCCCAGAACCCCTTATATACACCTGCCAGCCAATAGGTCTCAGGTACACCTCCTTAAGCCAAGATGATCCTATTTGGGCTTAAGGGTGAAAGGAGGGACAGCTACAAGACCCGGAGTCCGGAGTCTGCGGACCAGATCAAGACCCGGAATGCAGGCTCCGGACTGGACCATAACAGAGGGCACTGAAGAGTATGGTAGAACAAAGGGATCTGGGAATACAGGTCCATAACTCATTGAAAGTGGCGGCACAGGCAGATAGAGTCGGAAAGGTGAATTGGCCTTCATAAATCAAAGTATTAAAAACAGAAGTTGGGATGTTATGTTGAAGTTGTATCAGACATTGGTGAGGCCTAATTTGGAGTATTGTGTGCAGTTTTGTTCACCGAATTACAGGAAAGATGTAAACAAGATTGAAAGAGTGTAGAGAAAATTTACAAGGATGTTGTGGTGACTGGAGGACCTGAGTTATAAGGAAAGATTAAATAGGTTAGGACTTTATTCCTTGGAATACAGAAGGGAGATTTGATAGAGATATAAAAAATTATTAGGGGTATAGAACGGATAAGTGCAAGCGGGTTTTTTCCAGTGAGGTTGGGTGGGACTATGACTGAACGTCATGGGTTAAGGATGAAAGGTGAAAAGTTTAAGGGGAGCATGAGGGGAAACTTCTTCACTCATAGGGTCATTATTCCATTCCCCACTTTATTCCCACAGCCATGTGATTTATTCTTTCTTAAGTGCCCAGCTAAGTTAACTCCACTCAGAAGAAGGTCACAAACACAGACTCAGTGGCCACATTAGAAGGTAGTATTGTAGCTAACAAAGGAGTCACTGAATGTACTGTATACGCAAGTGTTTCTTCATTTTCTGTGTGCCAAGTATGGCGATTGGATTTTAGATACTTTTGGTCCTTGTGCAGTAAATATTTTATGTTCCACAGAAGTGGAATGAAGGTCTTGGCCTAGCAATAAGAACGAGACGTAATGGATTAGGTGCTTCAAGTTATCAACATACCAAAGATAATACAATGAGTTTGTCCTTTATGAGCTTATTGGGCATGGGGTTGAGAGCCTGTGAATTAATCACAGGAACCATCAACAGTTGGTCAGATCCTATAAATATCAACATTATTTCATAATTATTAGCTGCATATATTACAAGCATGTTACATCGTTAACCTAGGCTCTGGGTTTGAATTAGGCATTACAAAAATATTAAAATCAAACAGTGGCTCAGTTGCTCATGTATATAGATCATATCACATCTTGTAGATTAGTGGTCGCCAACCCGTCGATGGTGATTGACTAGTCAATCTTTTTTTTAAATCTTTGAGACTTTCCCAGTAGATCCCAAAAAAAAAGAAAAATAAATACACAAATACTGTTGAGAGATTGTTTCCGGGTTGCAGGGTTTTAGTTCCGTTCTTTCTGCCCAGTGCGCATGTGTGTAGCTTCCCCGCACTACACAGTGTACTTTAGTGGTCCCCAAACACCAAGCCGCAAGGAAACGGTATGAGTCAGCTGCACCTTTCCTCATTCCCTGTCATTGCCCACTGCTGAACTTGAACGCACAGTCGCCTAACCGCAGTGACACCCTCGCGGCAGGGATCACTGGTTGGCTCGCGCAGCCAGCGGGAAGTGCCGTTGCTGTTGGCCTAGAGCGCGGACACATGGGCGCTGCCTCTAAACCTATTTAACACATCGAATGTTCGTGGGGAATCCGGTGCTAAAATATTTGCAGCCGACCTAATTCGGGCTCAGCGTTTCATAAGTTTCAGAGCAGCTACCACGCTGCGATCTACTGAAACAAACTTTTGTTTGCCAATAGATCCTACAAGGGGGGCACTCCTCGCTCGGCTGGTCGCTTTCTCTGGACTGCGACCGCCGCTGCCCCGGCACAAGGACCTCCGGCCCAGACCTTGTCTTCTCACCTGACCCACGACCAGCTGCACCTGGCCAAGGCGTCTGGTGGCGGGCGGGAGGCTGGAGCTCAGACCCAGAAGCTGTCTAATGAGGCAATGAAGCCCTCAAAACTGCTTCTGCACCTTGGGTCCAAGAATCCTGCACTTAAAGACAAACCCACTGAGCTTTTTCAGTGGAAAAAAACGTGAGCAGCATGGGACAGAAGCTAAGTGCTGAGAGTCGTGAAAACTAAATTGTGGAATAGACTGGACATAAGGAACCTGCTTCGAGTATCGCTGTATTCCCATCGTGTTTAACACCCCCCCCCCCCCCCCAAGTTGGCTGGTCCGCAAGAATATCGTCAATATTAAACTGGTCCGCGGTGCAAAAAAAGGGTGTGTACCCCTGGTGTTTATACATTATTTCTACTTCCGGGTTGCGGGATTTTACTTCTGGTCTTTTCTGCCCCGGTGTGCATGCGTGTAACTAATTGATCTGGGGTCGATCTTGCCTTTTACTAAGGCCGAGGTAGGGGATCTTGGGCTTAAAAAAGTTGGTGACCACTATTGTAGATAGCGTATTTGGCATCTTTATCATAAAGAAATGTAGCAATGTAGGGAAAATATAGAGTATATAAAGCTCTTTGACAATTATATACTCCCACTTGAAAGACACATTTCCATTTTAGTGCATTGATAAAATCATTAGAACACAGAGCGTATTATTATAATACACAAGGCCATCAGGTTTGATGTTCTCCACCTCCAACACCATTCTTTGTAATCCATCTAAAATTATGTAGAGCTCACCCCATCCTCTCCTCCCCCACCTACTCAACCTTCAGAAACATAAAGCAAGTATAAAACTCTGGTTAGACTGCATCTGGAATATTTCTGGTTGCCACTATGGAAGATGTAATGGTTTTGGAGAGGGTGCAGAGGAGGTTTACCAGGATGGTGCATGGTTAAGAGGGAATGAGCTATAAGGAGAGGTGATATAAACTGGTGTTGCTTTCTCCAAAGTGGCGGAAGCTGAGACGGGATCTGATAGAAGTTTATAAAATTAAGAGATTCATAAATAGTATAGACAATTATATCTTTCTCTCAGAGCTGTAATATCTAATCCTCATAAGCATGTATTTAAACTGAGAGTAGGTAAGTTTAAAGGAGATGTGCAGGCAGATAGAGACAAGAATGTTCAGTGTTCAAAGTTTGAAAATAGATTTATTATCAGAGTATGTGCATATATCACCATATACGACCTTGAGATTCATTTTCTTGCAAGCAATTACAGGAAAATAAGGAAATACAATAGAATTTATGAAAAACTATAAATAACAAAAACTGACAAACAACCAATCTGCAAAAGAAAACAAATCATGCAAATAATAAAAATATGTGTAGAGAACGGACCTTTGTAGGCAGGTAGGACTAGTTAGCTTGCTGTTTAATCAGTCTGGCACATTGCACACTGAAGAGTCTGTCTCTGTGCTGTACCCTGGATGTTCTAAGTATTCTTTACAATCTTGGTGAAGAAAACATCAAGAGCACCCACTCAGATGATTTATAGTTTGTTTCATCAAATGCAATTAGAAAAACACAACCAGTGCTCCACCATTCAGTGTCTGATCTTTCATGCAGATTATATCATGACAATATGTGCAAGGTAACTTAGACTGTGAACAGCTGTAAACAAACAAAACTAATTTAATATATTTCTGATTGTTGTGTATTTAGTATTTAAGTAATATTTGAGTAATCTTGTATATATATATTGGTTGATTAAGCATTCTTATTAATTTCAATAATTAATTACAGGTTATATGTATATATACATGAATTGCATATGTCATCACACTACCATGTGATACGTGCACACCTTGCTTAAAGTAAACATGAAGGTAGACCCACCTTTCAGGGCTCCCATGTCTTCCTTTGAATTAGTTTAATGTTTTGAAGTTAGCAATCATAACATTGGTGATGAAGTATTTTAAAAACAAATCTGAGATGGCTACTGACCTGCTGAAGCACAGTGAGATGTTCAAACTAAAAAAAAGCACAGTGAGAGACAGACAAATTACAGAAAAATTAGTGCAAAACATGTTCTTTTAAAGGGAGGACATGACTGAGTATTTAAAATAAGGCAGAAAACAGGTTCCTAAAGAGAAAGGAAAGATTCATAGGTTCATAAAGAGTGAGGAATGGGTAATAATAATCATAAGAAAAGCAGAAATGGCTGGCTGCATTGGAAAGAGTGACATGTGTGATTACACAAAAGATAACTGGATTTTATGTACTGAACCAATTAAAGAATAATTTGAAGTAAGTGAAATAGCCTATGAGAAGGGAGTACCAACTTTGCTGAGCGCATTGGGTTTAATGGCATACAGTTTGTTTTGAAGTTTAACTGTTCCAACCAAAGCTACAGAAATGAGCTTTGCTAATATTATTAAAGTAATGTAGGATCATTTAGATCCTTCTATCAGATCCCTTCTCAGCTTCCGCCACTTTGGAGAAAGCAACCCCAGTTTGTACCACCTCTCCTTATAGCTCATTCCCTCTTAACCATGCACCATCCTGCAGAATGCTTCAGGTTTCATAAGCAGAATAAAAAAGAAGGGGGGGGGGTCTATTTCAGTGTATGTGGCTGAATTGAAGAGATTGTCTGAGCATTGTCAGTTCAATAATTGGCTTAATGATACACCAAGAAATCAGTTAGTTTGTGGAATCTTACAACAAAGGATTCAAAAATGACTCCCTACTGAAACACAACTTACATTTAGAAGAGCAGCCGAGATCACGGTATCAATGGAAACAGCAGACAGAGATGCAATTGAGTTGCATTCTGGAATGAAAGTGGACACGAACAAAATTGCAGCATTTCAACAGAAAACAGCATGGCCAAACAAATTGTGCTACTGCTATGGCAGGGGCTTACATACACCAGCCAAATGCAGATTTAAAGGTGAAACTTGCAGAGAATGCAACAAAGTAGAACACATTCAAAGAGCATGTTGGGAGACAAAAATAAATGGACTGCACAGAGAAGAAATAAAAAGTCAAGTTGTAGTTTCAAAAAGAGCAGAAAGATCTAGAAAGGGGATGGAGGTGTCGGAAATAGACCAGGTAAATTTGAGGGCAGGGTGAAAGTTGGAGGCAAAGTTAATGAAGTCAACGAGCTCAGCATGCGTGCAGGAGGCAGTGATCTTTCTTGATCTTTCTGTCTCCATCTCTGGAGATGGCTTATCTACTGATATCTACTATAAGCCTACAGACTCTCACAGCTACCTGGACTATTCCTCTTCCCACCCAGTCTCTTGCAAAAATGCTATCCCCTTCTCACAATTCCTCCGTCTCTGCCGCATCTGCTCTCAGGATGAGGCTTTTCATTCCAGGACGAAGGAGATGTCTTCCTTTTTTAAACAAAGGGGCTTCCCTTCTTCCACCATCAACTCTGCTCTCAAACGCATCTCTCCCATTTCCCACAAATCTGCCCTCACCCCATCCGCCTGCCACCCCACTCGGGATAGGGTTTCCCTTGTCCTCACCTACCACCGCACCAGCCTCCAGGTCCAACATATAATTCTCCGTAGCTTCTGCCACCTCTAATGGGATCCCACTACCAAGCACATCTTTCCCTCCCCCCCTTTCTGCTTTCTGCAGGGACCGCTCCCTATGTGACTCCCTTGTCCACTTGTCCCTCCCCATCCCTTCCCACCGATCTCCCTCCTGGCACTTATCCTTGTAAGCAGAACAAGTGCTACACCTGCCCATACACTTCCTCCCTCACCACCATTCAGGGCCCCAGACAGTCCTTCCAGGTGAGGCGACACTTCACCTGTGAGTCGGCTGGTGTGGTATACTGCGTCCAGTGCTCCCAATGTGGCCTTTTATATATTGGTGAGACCTGACGCAGACTGGGAGACTGTTTTGCTGAACATCTACGCTTGGTCCTCCAGAGAAAGCAGGATCTCCCAATGGCCACACATTTTAATTCCACGTCCCATTCCCATTCTGATATGTCTATCCATGGCCTCCTCTACTGTCAAGATGAAGCCACAGTCAGGTTGGAGGAACAACATCTTATATAACGGCTGGGTAGCCTCCAACCTGATGGCATGAATATTGACTTCTCTAACTTCCGTTAATGCCCCTCCTCCCCTTCTTACCCCATCCCTGACACATTTAGTTGTTTGTTTCTTTCTCTCTCTCTGCCCATCACTCTGCCTGTTCTCCATCTCCCTCTGGTGCTCCCTCCCCTACCCCTTTCTTTCTCCCGAGGCCTCCCATCCCATGATCCTTTCCCTTCTCCAGCTCTGTATCACTTTCACCAATCACCTTCCCAGCTCTTAGCTTCATCCCACCCCCTCCGGTCTTCTCTGGTCATTTTGCATTTCCCCCTCCCCCCACTACTTTCAAATCTCTTACTATCTTTCCTTTCAGTTAGTCCTGACGAAGGGTCTCGGCCCAAAACGTCGACAGTGATTCTCCTTATAGATGCTGCCTGGCCTACTGTGTTCCACCAGCATTTTGTGTGTGTTGTTTGAATTTCCAGCATCTGCCGATTTCCTCGTAGTTACTTGCAAATTTGGCTTGGTCTTAAGCAGGAAGAAAGTATAAAGAGTTTCAGGACTGTTGCAAGCACTTGGCTTTTGTGAGTATAAAGAACCAGATTCTACTCTGCGTACATTAAGATTTTTGCATGAACTTCACGCGGGAAACAAAAAGGTGTTTGTAAAAGTAGATACAAAGACCAAAGTCCAGCTGGGTGACTGGAAGGCCAAAATGAAAGGAGTCAATTGAGATAAAAAAAGAGAAGATTCTTCAGATGATGTTGTGGACGAGGAAAACAAGACGAGAGATCAGATGGTAAAGGGAACAATAGAGGATTAATAAGAGAATACTCCAGTGAACTAAATGCACCTTCCCAAGACAAAGATACACAAACTAGAAGAAGAAAAATGAAGCAGAAAGAAAGAAGTAGTAACGTGGCTACCACTATCAGGACCACTTCCTGCAGTCTCAGAGTCCACTCTTACAACTGCCACAGAGGAGGGCCTAGAACTTGAGATTGTTTTCACAGCCACAAGCCTCACCTGCCAAGCATTCCCAGACTCCCATGTCTTTCTTTCAATTAGTTTAATGTTTTGAAGTTACAAAATATAACACGGATCTGCCTTAGTGTTTTTATTTTGTTATAATGTAACAGTGTTGTAAAGATTGAGGAAGTAAATTCAACATGGTGTCAAGTCATGAAGCAAAGCATGATGATCAGTTAAAATGGTTTTAAGGACAAAGACAGTGCTAAGCAGAATTAGATTTGAAGCTTGCAGACTGTGAAGGTCAGGGCACTATGTTGCACCATGGTGTTACACCGGAAGCTGACAGGTAGCTTGAGATAGAAAAAGTACGGCACAGCAGATTTGTGGTTAACGTAATGAAATTTACGTTACCATCGACCTGTGTTCAATTCCCACCACTATCTACAAGGATAGGGTTATGTTCTCCCATGACTGTGAGGGTTTCCTCCAGGTGCTCAGATTTCCTCCCACGTTCCAAAGGCATATGGGTTGATTGGTTAATCGGTCATATGGGTACAATTGGGCAGCTTGGGCTCATGAGCAGTAGAGGCTGTTACCCTGCTGTACTTCAAAATAAAAATAAAGTGTTCTTTCATCTACAAAGAACATGGGAACAATGCACTTGAAAGAAGTAAGCTTGGGCCAGGACACCAGTTAAGAGATAGCGAGGAAAGGGATGAAGCATCTAAAGGACACGTTACTGAAGCAAGTGACATTTGTGTTGGGGTGCCTGATAATCAGTGTTGGTCCCTGAGAAAGCAAACAGGATTTCTATCTGAACAAGTAGAAATGGGGCAAGTAATGTATTCAGCAGAGATAAAATAACTCAGGAGACTGTTAGCATTAAGATCAAAGAAAACTAATGTAAAGAAATGTAGAATTTGAGGGAGAGAGTGAGAGATATAGAGAAAGGGAGGAAACAGAAAGCAAGAGAAAGAACAAGAGCATGAGATAGAAAGAGTGAGAAAGAAAGAACAAGCGAGAGAGATAGTAGTAAGAGAAATAGAGAGCGAGAGAGAAAGAAAAAGCAAGTGAGAGAGAGTGAGAGAGAGGAGAGGGAGAGAGAAAGCAAGAGCAAGATATAGAGAAAGAATGAAAGAAATAGGAGAATCTCAGGCTAATATATGGTGACTTATACGTATGTACTTTGCCAATAAATTTACTTTGAACTTGAACTGAGAAAGAGAGATGGGGCTGGGATGGTCAGAAGACAGATTTTAAAAATCCGTTGACCAGATAGAACAGAAACTTTAGATCCTTATGAAATTAATAAGATATTTATGGACTTCTATTCTAATCTTTATAAATCTGAATTCTCTGATAGCACTACTATTATGAATAGCAAAGGTTAAACATACCTCAAATTTCGATTCAAGATGTTGATATGTTAGATGCTATATCCTCTATACAATTAGGTAAAGCTCCGGGACCTGATGGTTATACGGTAGAATTTTACAAGACTTTTCATGAAATGCTTATACCACATCTTCATCAAATGTTTACTGATTCTACATCCTCTGGGAACCATCCTAAAACTTTTTATGAGGCACTAATTTCATTGATTCCAAAAAAAGGAAAAAACCCACTGGAATGTGTATCCGATAGACCTATTTCTTTATTGAATGTAGATTTTAAAATCCTCTCTAAGATTCTAGCAAATAGGCTTGAGAATATCTTGCTTAATTTTATCTCAAACGATCAAACAGGATTTATCAAAAATAGGTATTCACATTTTAATATTCAAAGATTGTTAAATATCATTTATTCCCCCTTAGCCGAAGAGTCTGAATATATTGTATCTTTGGATGCAAAGAAAGCCTTTGATAGGGTGGAGTGGCCTTATCTATTTCAGGTTTTGAAGAGGTTTAATTTTGGTCCAGGATTTATTTCCTGGATTAAATTGATTTATCAGGCTCCGGTAGCTGCGGTTATAACTAATAATCAAAAGTCTCTTTATTTTAGATTATATAGAGGTACCCATCAGGGTTGTCCCCTTAGTCCTTTATTATTTAATCTGGCTTTAGAACCACTTGCTATTGCTCTTAGGGATTCTAATTCTGTGCAGGGTATTAAGAGAGGGGATAAATTACATAAGGTTTTGTTATACGCAGATGATTTATTAGTTTACATTTCAAATCCTAGGAAAACTATTCCTTTTATGTTATCTATATTTACGGAATTTGGTATTTTTTCTGAATATAAACTTAATTTACATAAAAGTGAATTATTTCCTGTTAATAATTATTCAGATTATTATGATCAAATACCTTTTAATATTGCCAAAAACCATTTCACTTACCTTGGTATCAAAATTAATAAAAATTTTAAAGACCTATGTAGGTATAATTTCTCCCCTTTAGTTGAATATACTCAACAGGCGCTTTCTAAATGGTCGCCTATGTCGATGTCATTGATAGGTCGAATAAATGCTATAAAAATGGTTATCCTACTGAAATTTTTATATATATTTCAAGCAGTTCCCTCTTTTGTTCCAAAAACATTTTTTGATAAAATAGATTCTCTGATTTTGTCTTATGTTTGGAATAATAAAATCTCTAGAGTGAATAAACTTTTATTGCAAAACCCAGAAAAAGATGGAGGACTGGTCTTACCAAACTTTAGATTTTATTATTGGGCAATTAATATTCATTATATTACTTTTTGGATTTATCATATAGATGATTGTCCTTCATGGTTACAGTTGGAGGAAAATTCAGTAACGGGGTTTTTGTTAGTTTCCTTATTAGGAGCTCCTCTTCCATTTTCGCTCTCCAGAATAGGTAGACAAGCTCTCAACTCTATTGTTAAACATACTTTAAAAATTTGGTTTCAGTTTCGTAGATTTTTTGAATTAAATGATTTTCTACTTCTTAGTAATATTTATTCTAATTTCTTTTTTAAACCATCAACTTTGGATAAGGCTTTTTTAACATGGAAAATTAAG
Source organism: Hemitrygon akajei (assembly GCF_048418815.1). Lineage (NCBI taxonomy): Eukaryota > Metazoa > Chordata > Chondrichthyes > Myliobatiformes > Dasyatidae > Hemitrygon > Hemitrygon akajei. The sequence goes on along the minus strand of NC_133137.1, from coordinate 1,392,728 downwards.
GGAATAAAAACTTTTTTAGATTTGTTTTTACAGGACTGTTTAATGTCCTTTTCGCAGTTAATGGATAAATATGATATCTCTAATACACATTTTTTCAGATACTTACAGGTTAAGAATTTTTTACATGATTTTTTACCGAATTACCCCTTGGCCTGCTCTTTAAATTTGGCTTATGCTATTTTTCAGCTTAAACCTTTTCAAAAATGATTAATAGCTATCATTTATAAACAGTTAATGAATGCTCGCATGTCACCTAATGATAGGGTTCAATGCATCTGGGAAGTAGAACTTCAACATTTACTTTCAGATAATCAATGAAGTAAAATTTATTATCTAGTCAATAATTCATCTATCTGCGCACGCCATACCTTAATTCAGTTTAAGATAGTACACAGGGCCTATATATCCAAAGATAAATTGGCGCATATTTTTTCTAATATAAGCCCTATTTGTGACAGATGTAATGCAGAAGTGGCTACTCTAACTCATATGTTTTGATCATGTGTAAGCTTAAACAATTTTTGGAGTGATGTGTTTTGAATATTATCTAAAGTTATAGATGTGGATGTTCAATCCAATTCACTTACAGCAATTTTTGGGATCATTCCAGAGGAAGCAAGCAAAGTGTCTGCTTCCGCTCAACATGTGATAGGCCTTTTCAACTTCACTGGCTAGGAGAGCTATCTTGCTATACTGGAAAGATTCTAATCCACCTACTGTTTTTTATTGGCTCTCCTCCATTATGTCATGCCTAAGCTTGGAGAAAATTAGAAACCGTACATTTGATACATCCTTTAATTTTGAACAAGTCTGGTGACCCTTTATTCAATATTTTCACATGATTTAATTTATTTTTTATTTATTTATTTTTCTTTATTCTCTTTAAAATCCTTATCCGTGAAGGTTCGGAGATGACTGGAAGGATGTTTTTTCTCTCTTTCTCTTTTTTCTAATTCTATCCTCAATTGGACTGCCCAATCTTTCTTTTTCTTTCTTTTGTCTTTCTCTTTTTTTTGTTTTAGTTTAGTTAGTGGGTTTTTTCCCCCTTTATCAAATAAAATTTCCAATCTTTTTTTTAATGGTTGCTATGAGGAGTTGTAGTTTTTTTGACTATATTGTATATAACAGCATAATATTTTACCTATCTGATTTTGACATTATATACTTTTTGTTTTTTTATTGCTGTTTATATGCCTTTTGCATTATCTGTTTGCTAAACTCCTCCTCTGATTTGTATATTCTTTACTTGAAAATCAATAAAAAGACTGAAATCAACGAGAGATGGGAGCAAGAGAGATAGAGAGCAAGAGAGAGCGAGCAGAGTAAGAGAGAGAAAATGAAGGGGAAAGCAAGAGAGAGAGCAATCAGAAGGAAGATCATCTGCAGCTAACAGGACACAGCAGGGGCAATGAGCTTGTGTCTCCCTCAGACAGATGCCCAGTCCCTAAGGTTTCAAGGAGCAGACTATGACTATCTAATTATTTCTTCTAAGTATTGGATACATCTGAATGAATCTGCTGTGCTTACAGCCAGTGCATTTGTGCCTTTCTTGAGTAGTCATAAACAACTTGAGTTGATGTGAATTTCAACTTGAAAGTAAAAGGAAATGATGAATTGGGAAAAATTCTGCAAGTATTTCACCTCAATAAATATTTCATGAAATGAAACCACCAGTCTAGCCTTTTGAGCTTGTGTAACACCTCCAGCAAAACTATCCAATTAATCCAGTTTCCTGTTCATTTCTTGTAGCCCTGTAGCTTTCCTTCCTTTCAAGTACTGTATTTATCTGATTCTCTTATGGACAACAGTTTATTTAACTTCCACCTTGCTTCGGGCAGCACAGTAATTTGGACTATGTTTAAAAATAAAGTTTTGTTGTATCACCTTTATTAATCTTCCCAAAAATTCAGCCAGATTCAGGTGGGAAGTATAACTGCTTAACATCAGAAGTAGAATCACAGCATCACTGCTAAGTAATCAGGGCTCCCTTAAACCAAACGTCAACACTTGTGCAGTCATGCTGGGACACAGACTGAGAGGACACTGAACAGACAGGTCTCACAGAGCTGAACTAAGCAGCCAGAAGTTGCACCTGTGATAGGGCAACGAGGCAAAACTTTGCAGTGAGGGCTTAGGAATCCATTGCTGGGGTTAGGGATGAAAACAGCATATTTCACAACATATGTTAGTGATAATTAATCTGATTCTAATTCTGCTTTGCTGGTTGGTGCATGGTTCTGGAGAAATGGATTCAGCTCTACACTAGTGGATGGGGTCAGGGGAAAAGAGAGCTGGAAACATGGGAACTGGAGTTTACACCCTCCCTCTTCCATCACAATTCAGTCAGGTCACAGCGGACCCACTATGTACTTATTTGGAGATACAATGTGGAACCAGCCCTTCTGCTCTAACAAGCAGTGCCTTCCAGCAACCCACCTATTTAACACTAGCCTCATCACAGGACAATTTACGATGACCAATGAACCTACAAGCTGGTACATCTTTGGACTGTGGGAGGGAACCAGAGTGCTTGGAGGGAGGAAACCCATGAAGTCAAGGGGGGGAACATACAAACTCCTTACAAGTAGCTCTGAACTCAGATGCCCTGAACTGTACTAGCATTCCGCTAACTGCTATGCTACTGTGCGCCCCAGCGGCCTGATGGCACAGCTAGTAGACCTACCACCTCAGAACCACTTCTTGCAGTCTCAGATTCAACCTCTACAACCTGGATGAGGCCCCAGAACCTGAGATTGTTTTACAGCCACAAGCCTCACATGCCAAGCAAAGTGATTCCTGCTTGGATAAATGTGTGAATTGCATACGTCATCACAATACCATGTGATGCATACACATCTCACTTGAAGCTAGACTCGCATTTTGGACTCCCAAGTCTTTCTTTTAATTGGTTTAATGTTTTGAAGGTGATAACAATATTCTTTTATTTTTAACTGAAGGATTACATTAGTTGAATAATTTTAGTCTCTTATTATTTTAACAGTAAGTGGAGGATAACTACACATCAATTTGCTTGTTTGATAACGAGGCTTTTGAATAGACAGATGAATATACAGGGTATGCAGGGATACAAATTGGATACAGGCAGTAAGCATTTAATTTAATTCGGCACTGGGTTTAGCACAGGCATTGTGGGCTGAAGGGCCTGTTCCTGGAGTGTTCTGTTCTATGGGTCATTGACAGTGGATCCTGTTTCAATGCTGTATGACTCTTTGACTCTATTAACAACATTCCACCCGGTTTTGTTCATTTCTCCTTAATACTGTCAGCAAACAAAACCTTGACAGTCTCAGTTTTCAAATTTTCAATTGACCCATAGCATTTGAGGGAGTCCCAAACTCCCATGACCTTTCGTATAGAGAAATGTATCTTGACAAAATGTATCTCCACAAAAGCTTGGCTCAAATTTTAAGCTGCTTTTTTTAAGGATTTCCCTCACCAGAGGAAATGATTCCTGCTAACTACCGTATTATTCATCAGAAAACCTTTGCAAAATTGGCTTGTGAGGATCATGCCAAGTGTAGAATTTTGCCCTGGTGAATTGATACTAACTGCTAGTCTCATCAGAGTGAGGAACTCTGGTTCAGCGACCAGAGCAGCACTGAAGGGCAAACCAGACCTTCCTGTGACTGGGCCAAGAAGGAATGGGTGGATAATGTGGTATGGACACTGCAGCTCTACAAAAGGTAGCTAAAATTGCCCAAACCAGCCTACCCAAAATCAAGGACATACATGTATAGAAAGGTTCTGGAAAAAGGACAGCACTGTCATGAAGGATCCCACCCTACCTGTTTATTGATTATCCCACTCTGATCAGGGAAGAGGCTATGCAACATCCATGCCAGGATCTTCAGACTCAATAGCAGTTACTTCCCCCAAGCTGCCAGGCTGATCAACACCTCCACTTCATTAACCCACCCTACTAACACACTACTCACTACAACCTACTTCATGTACATACACTCTGTCTCTGTATATTATATAATCTTATGTATATATAGCCACACTCACATGTACTTAAGACTATAAGACATAGGAGCAGAATTAGGCCATTTGGCCCATCGAGTCTATTCTGCTACTCGATCACGGCTGATTTATTACCCCTCTCAACTCCATTCTCCAGCCATTTTCCCGTAACCATTTCACCAGCCTCTTGCTACAGAAAATTTTCCTCATTTCTGCTTTAAGTGAATGTCCTTCTATTCTGAGGCCAGTCAAAATGGGGTCTGTGAGTGAGTTAGCTCCCTTAGAGCAAGGATGAGTCTAATGAGCATATTTTAACAATCAACATTTGGCATAAGAGAGTTTACAATTTAAGGGACTCTTCAGCATAATTTATTTTGTTATATAAAATCAACATAATTTAAAGCCATGACAAAAAAAAATAGATTGTTAAAATGGATAGCATCTAACTAATGTGGAAATGTTAATTTCATGTCAATATCTGCTTCAGCATGTTTCTGCCACTGTGCATTCATTTCTGATATTTCTTGCCACTCTTATGTTTTCCCTTCTTGTTATAAACCACACTAATTATGGACTGGCTGAGTGGATCACTCCTTATGAATGGATAGGATAGTAAAGAAGGCGAATAGTATGTGTGCCTTCATTGGTCAGGGCAATGAATCAGAATACAGTCCAAATCCATTCAATCTTTCCTTATAACTCAGGACCTCCAGACCTGGCAACATCCTTGTAAATTTTCTCTGCACTCTTTCAACCTCATTTACATCTTTCCTGTAGGTAGGTGGCCAAAACTGCACACAATACCCCAACTTAGACCTCACTAACATCTCATACAACCTCAACATAACCTCCCATCTCCTGAACTCAGTACTTTGATTATTAAAGGCCAATGTGCAAAAAGCTTTCTTTACAACTCTATCTACCTGTAATGCCCTGTTTCAATGAATTGTGTACCTGTATTCCCAGACTCCTTTGTTCTACCACACTCCTCAGTGGCCTATCATTCACTGTGCAAGGCCCTACCTTGGTTGGTCCTACTGAAATGCAAAACCTCGCACTTGTCTGCGTTCAATTCTGTCTGCAATTTTTTAGCCCATTTATCCAACTGCTGCTGGTCCTTCTGCAAGCCATGCTCTCCTTCCTCATTATCCATTGCACCCCCAATCATCCGCAAAATTGCAGTGCCTCAGTGGTCTAACTGATAAGTCAGTTCCATTTGTATCCTTGGCTCTTCTAGCTTTGATGCTTAACCTCCCTTTGTTGCCATGGAATCAATGATCCATCTTAAAATTCAGTGAACCCTGAAATGAATGCAAGGGTAACCAGCTTCAGAAAGAAGGATATATTAAAGTAAAAACCAAAAAACATGTGAAGTGAGGAGAACCAAGAATTTTATTGAAACAGTTCCATCATCAACCTCACGGATTCTTTGCTGGGGCATTACTGAACAGGAGATTGATGCCGAACCATTTTTTTACTTAGAATCAGGTTCATTATCACCGGCATGTGTCAGGAAATCTCTTGTTTTGCTGCAGCGGTACATTGCCATACATAATTGTAAAAAGAATCAATTAAAATAAGAAGTAAAAAAGAAAATTAAATTAAATAAGTAGTGCAAAAAGAGAGGAAACAGAATACTTGTGGGTTCAATGTCCATTCAGAAATCTGATGATGGAGGGGAAGAAGCTGGACCTGAAATTTTGAGTGCGTGTCTTCAGGCTCCTATACCTCCTCCTTGATGGTAGCAATGAGAAGGGAGCATGTCCTAGATGATGGAGTTCCTTAATGATGGATGACACCATTTTTAGGCATCACCTATTTATTTATTTATACTGCATAGCCATCAGGCCTTCTGACCTAATGAGCCCATGTCATCCAATTACACCTTGGGATCAATTAACCAATTAACCAGTATGTCTCTGGAATGTGGAAGGAAACTGGAACACCCAGAGGAAACCCACGTGGTTACAGGGAGAAGACAGAGATTCCCTACAGTCAGTGGTGGGAATTGAATCCAGGTCGCTGGTGGTGTAAAGTGTTACGCTACCGCCATGCTACTATACTGCCTATTTATTAGACAAGCCTACCAACATGATTCCCAAGAAGATGAGGTGCATTCCAGGAAGAAGGTGAGGAGGGGGTGAAGATGGATGACAGAATTTCAGAGCTCAGACCTTGGCAGTCAGTGATGAAGGGAATGTATCAACTCAAGGCAGAATTAGAAGTGCATAGTACTGGAATGTTGTTGATCTGGAGGAGGTCACAGAGAAAGGAAAGGAGGCTTTAGTAACAAATGGGAAAATCTATACATCAAAGTGTTGTTTAGACATAAAGTTAATTTTTTTTGTCACATGTACATCAAATTATACAGTGAAAAGCATCATTTCCATCAAAGAGCAACACAGTCCAAGGCTGTGCTGTGGGTTGCCTGCAAGTGTCACAATGCTTCTGACACCTACATAGCATGCCCACAACTCACTAATGCTGATTAACTTGCTTAAAGGTGGAGATAGACAAGGAGCCTAAATACTGGCAGAGATTAGTTGGGCTGAATGGTCAGCATATTCCATGAGATTCCAATGCAGAGGGAAGAAAACTTAATCATAATGATTAACCAAACAACAGTTTATATGACACCTACATCCATCTAGTTTCCAAGCAGTGTTATGGATGAGTCTCAGCCCCCTGTGCCAAAGATGGTAGAGATAACTTTCAATTCCCTTTTCTTGATTTGATTAATGTATTTCACCTCAGTTAATACTTACTTTAATAGTTTAATGAAATATTCTGTTTCTTTATTTAAAGGGATCCTGAAAGTATAGCTCAATGAATTACAGTTAATTTCTAACAAGCTTACAGCTCAATTGTGTATATCATTGAAAAAACCCTTGAGACTTTCTCTTGATTTGGCAGTGTTCCAGGGCATAATTCAATAACCTGCTCCTAAGGCAAAGTAGCCCAGATGTTTAAAACCTATTCAAGTCAACACAGAGGCATTTAGGTGAATGTTAAAGTGATCAGGGTTACAGGAGTCCAGTGCTTTTCAGATAGTGTATGATTCTAGTCACTACCCAGAGGATGGATGTGACAGTTCTAGAGAGGGTGCACAGGAGAGTTTTACAACCAAACTTGGAGTCGTCTCTTTGGACACTGTCTACACTTCTTGCTGCCTCAGTAAAACAGCCAGTATAATCAAAGACTTCACCCACCCCTGACATTTTCTCTTCTCTCTCTCCCATCAGGCAGAAGATATACAAGCCTAAAGCACATACTGCCAGGCTGAAGGGCAGCTTCTATCCCACTGTTATAAGACTATTGAATGGACATCTTGTACAATAAGGTGGACTCTTAGCCTCACTATCTATCTCACTATAATTTTGCACTTTACCTGCACTGCACTTTTTAAATAGCTTTTTACACTTTATTCTGCATTGTTATTGTTTTACCTTGTTCTAGCTCAATATACTGTGTAATGATTAGATCTGGATAAGCAGTATGCAAAACAGGCTTTTCATTGTATCATAGCACAAGTGATAATAGTAGATCAATAGCATTGTATTTATGAGGGGGAAGACTGCCCAGGCTAAAGTTGTAGTGTTTGGTGCGAAGTAGACAGGTTAATTATGAGTCACTGGACAGTATGAAAGGGAAGGTTTTATTTCCCATGGTACAGAGGTCAATAACGAGAGGTTATAAGGGTGTAAGTTATTTGGTAGAAGGATTAGAGGAATTTTATCCAATGAGTTGTGAGGGCTTGGAGCACATACTGAAAAGGTGATGTGGGCAGAAGTCTTCACCACCTTTAAGAAAAGAATTAACTATGGTTTTAGAGCAGGGAATTGAGATTGTTTGCAACAAACAAAATGCTGAGTCAATGGACAGTTGATATTTCAAATTGAGACCATTATCTAGACTAGATGAAGAGTTCAGATAATGGTCTCAACTGAAACATTGACTGTCTATTTCCTTCCATAGATGCTGCCTGACTTACTCCTGCACTTTGTTTATTGCTTCGGATTTCTGTACTTGTAGTCTCTTGTGTATCCTAGTGGGATTGTTTGTGTGACATGGACACAAAGATCTTTTGTTTTGAATGATTCTATAATTTATTGACACCACAACACAGAAACTGGTGTCTGAGAAGAAGAACTGACTGACTACATAGGAGTAAAAAGACACCGTTCAGTCTCTTGAATGACATGATCATTGCTGATCTATGTTTAAACTCTGACTTTCTGCCTTGGATTCATAAACAGAACCAAAATATTTTCTTGACATTTTTCAAAATCTGTACAGGACTGGTCACCACCCAGAGAATAGAGAAATAAGGGACTGTAGATGTTTGAAATCTGGAGCAACACACAAGGAACCTGGAGGAATTCAATAGGTCTGGCAGCAACTATGGAGGGAAGTGGACAGTTGACTGTTTAGGTCAAGATCCTTCATCATAGCTGGCTTCTCATCCTTTTGAGGATACTATTTCCCTTTCTTTATGATCTGGCTCCTACTTTAACCTTCCCTCTTACTTCCGTATTCTCCAAAGAGTGAAAACAATATCTCTTCCTCAACCTTTTCAATCCCTTTCAGATCTGAACATAAGTCACCTTGTCCTTGTCTCTAGTCAAAGGAATAGAAAGGCTGGAAATAGCCTTTGGATTTTAGGTTACAATTTAATTTCCTATTATTTAGATATAGTTCAAAGTAAATTTATTATTGAAGTATGCATCTATCACCACATACTACCATGAGTTTCATTCTCTTGCAGGCATTCATAGTAGAACAAAGAAATACAACAGAATGAGTGAAAACTACACAAAACGACTGACAAATAACCTATGTTCAAAAGAAGACAAACTGTGCAAATACAAAAAGAGGAAAAATAAATAAATAATATTGAGAACATGAGCTGTAGAGCCCTTGAAAGTGAGTCCATAGATTGTGTTCAATGATCAGATCAGTGTTGTGGTGAGCAAAGTTACCCTTGCTGCTTCAGTAACCTGATGTTTAACAGGTAATAACTGTTCCTGAATTTGGTGGTGTGGGACCTAAAGCTCCTGTACCTCTTTCCGATGAAAGCAGGGAGAAGAGAGCATGGCCTGGATAGTGAATTAACTAATACAACTACAATCAAGAAAGATAATCAGGTTGCATTCATGTTTATATTGATTGGTAAGACAGATTTATGGAACCATAATGGATTAACAGTAGATAGAAAACACTCTGCAGCAAAGTACAGAGAGAATTCATGCTTTTAATTTAAAGGCAAGTGTCAGCAGAATCTTTGAGCTGGCCAGAAAAGGATTTTGATCAGTGATATCTGGAAATGTACCACATCTCACAGGAACAGATAAATTCACCTAATTACAGAAAGCCAGGCCCAGTGGCTAACCTGGCTTTAGTATAGAGATGAGCTTTTGTGCCTAGGGACCATCAACCTTGGCTAATTAGGGGAACCTTGACTAGTTTGAAACCAGGTAGCAGCTGGGCCTTAGTGACCACCAGACAGATATGGATGGTCTGTCCTAGCAACCAGGGATAGCAGTTCAAGAGTTAGAACCAATTATAAAGAAAGACTCTTCTTGGAGACAATTAGTGGAAAAAAAACCTTGTTTTTAAACAATATCAATTGACAGAACCAAGGGAAGTGAAGCAGCTGAATCATAAGTCAAAGTTAAAAGTCTACTCAAAGGACATTTATTATCAAAGTATGTACACAGAATACAATTCTGAGATTCATCCTCCTGCAGGCAGCCACAAAGCAAAGAAACACCATGTAACCTGTTCAAGAAAACATCTATCTTCCAACACACGTGAAAAAATGAGGAAAAGCGAGTGAACACCCACCATGTTCCCTGCTCTCGTCTTCATCAGCTTCAACCTTGCTCTGCACCATAATCGGAGGCAAGCAATGGAGTTGATCATGGGCTTGTGCCATGTCTCCAGGCTTCCAGTGTGTCATTCCAGTTCTTGGTAACTTATCAAGATTAGCAGGAAAATTGTTGAATTAAATAAGGAAGGTGCACAACTTGGACATGTCTGAATGAGGTGATGGCAGGTGGTGTGGCGAAATTGCAACTTGGGACTACATATTTGCTATGTAGCAAGAAGAGCATGCAACAGGCAGAACTAAGTGATTTCACAACCAATTTCTATCAATGCATTCTGTCTGAATGCAACTACAGCAACTGCTCTGTAGAGAGTTGTGGACACAGCTCAGCACATCACAAAAGCCAGCCTCCCTTCTGTGGACTCTCTCTATATTTCGTGTGCCATGGTAAAGCAGCCAGCATAATCAAAGACCTCACCCTACCCAGTCATTCTCTCTTCTCCCCACCCATCAGGCAGAAGATAGAAAAGTCTGAAAGCAGGTACCACCAGGCTCAAGAACAGCTTCTATCCCACTGTTATAAGACTACTGAATAGACCTCTTGTACGATGGACTCTTGACATCACAATCTATCTTTTTACGATCTTGCACTTGCTTACTGCACTACTATTTCTCTGTAGCTCTCACACTTTATTCTGCACTGTTACTGTAATATTTCAGTGCACTATTGTATTGATCTGATCTCTATGAACAGTATGCAAGACAAGTTTTTCACTGAACCTCAGTACACGTGACAATAACAAACCAATTCTAGTTCCAATTACAATTCCAACTCTAACCAGTGGATCAGATGAAACTCTGCTGTTCTATTGCATTTAATCATCAATGGTGGTGTAAGGCACATAGTTAAAAGGTGGGTGGAGGAGGCTCCTGGAATGTGTTCATTCCCAATGACCTGGGGTCCAGATTACTAGTGTTAAAAGCAAGGCTAAAGCTACACCCAAACATAAGGGCCAAAAAGATGACCCATCCTGACTCCTATCTGTGATCCTTACCATTACAAATGTTTGTCTTGAGCCAATTCCATTCACTCTAGGTGTCAAGAAAAGCTGAGATCAATTGATACAATTGGGGAGCAGTCAGCAACCCAGCTGTACAATTGATGACCTGCACTCCACAACTAGATGCCCTTCCAGCCAAACTACTCTAGTGTAGGATCTACATGGCATTGTTATGTATGTACTATTTCAGTAAGATTCTAGGTGTACTATTTGATTGGACATTCTTGTTATTTTGAATCGGGGGAATTCTCTTGGAGCACTAGATGGACTAAGTTGTATTTTGGCTTTGGTTCGTTCATTTTTCAATCTTTTTACCACCCTTTCACTATCTATATTAAAGCGTTTATAACACTTTTATATGCCTGAACTTTGATTTTTAATCACTGAAAATGAATACCAGAGGGCAAAAGGCATCAGCCGATAATGGAAGTGGAAGGAAAGAAGGTTATTCTAAACAACTTAAACAATCTCCACTCACTTTGGAAGCTATGTCGAAACTCCTGGATGATAAATTTGATTAAAAAATATTCTACTTTGGAAGTATTATTAAAGAATAATTATTAAAGGATTATTATTAAAGGAAAGCAGACTGGGAGCTCTTAAGCAGGAGAGTGAAAAACAACAGCAGCAAATATCTGAACTCGATGAAGCTGGAAGACATAGAACATAGAATAGTACAGCACATTACAGGCCCTTCGGCCCACAATGTTGTGCCAACCCTCAAACCCTGCCTCCCATATAACCCCCCACCTTAAATTCCTCCATATACCTGTCTAGTAGACTTTTAAATTTCACTAGTGTATCTGCCTCCACCACTGACTCAGCAGTGCATCCCACGCACCAACCACTCTTTGAGTAAAAAACCTTCCACTAATATCCCCCTTGAACTTCCCTCCCCTTACCTTAAAGCCACGTCCTCTTGTACTGAGCAGTGGTGCCCTGGGGAAGAGGCACTGGCTGTCCACTCTGTCTATTCCTCTTAATATTTTGTACACCTCTGTCATGTCGCCTCTCATCCTCCTTCTCTCCAAAGAGTAAAGCCCTAGCTCCCTTAATCTCTGATCATAATCCATACTCTCTAAACCAGGCAGCATCCTGGTAAATCTCCTCTGAACCCTTTCCAATGCTTCCACATCCTTCCTATACTGAGGCGACCAGAACAGGACACAGTACTCCAAGAGTGGCCTAACTAGAGTTTTATAGAGCTGCATCATTACATCGTGTCTCTTAAACTCTATCCCTCGACTTATGAAAGCTAACACCCCATAAGCTTTCTTAATTACCCTATCTACCAAGAATCCTACCATTTACTTTGTACTCTGCCTTGGAGTTTGTCCTTCCAAAATGTACCACCTCACACTTCTCCGGGTTGAACTCCAACTACCACTTCTCAGCCCACTTCTGCATCCTATCAATGTCTCTCTGCAATCTTCGACAATCCTCTACATTATCTACAAAACCACCAACCTTTGTGTCGTCTGCAAACTTGCCAACCCACCCTTCTACCCCCACATCCAGGTCATTGATAAAAATCACAAAAAGTAGAGGTCCCAGAACAGATCCTTGTGGGACACCACTAGTCACAACCCTCCAATCTGAATGTACTTCCTCCACCATGACCCTCTGCCTTCTGCAGGCAAGCCAATTCTGAATCCACCTGGCCAAACTTCCCTGGATCCCATGCCTTCAGACTTTCTGAATAAGCCTACCATGTGGAACCTTGTCAAATAACTTACTAAAATCCATGTAGATCACATCCACTGCACTACCCTCATCTACATGCCTGGTCACCTCCTCAAAGAACTCTATCAGGTTTGTTAGGCACAATCTGCCCTTCACAAAGCCATGCTGACTGTCCCTGATCAGACCACGATTCTCTAAATGCCCATAGATCCTATCTCTAAGAATCCTTTCCAACAGCTTTCCCACCATAGACGTAAGGCTCACTGATCTATAATTACCTGGACTATCCCTACTACTTTTTTTGAACAATGGGGACAACATTCGCCTCTTTCCAATCCTCCGGTACCATTCCCGTGGACAACAAGGACATAAAGATCCTAGCCAGAGGTTCAGCAATCTCTTCCCTCACCTCGTGGAGCAGCCCGGGGAATATTCCATCAGGCCCCGAGGACTTATCTGTCCTAATGTATTTTAACAACTCCAACACCTCCTCTCCCTTAATATCAATGTGCTCCAGAACATCAACCTCACTCATATTGTCCTCACCGTCATCAAGTTCCCTCTCAGTGGTGAATACCAAAGAGAAGTATTCATTGAGGACCTCACTCACTTCCACAGCCTCCAGGTACATCTTCCCACTTTTATCTCTAATCGGTCCTACCTTCACTCCTGCCATCCTTTTGTTCTTCACATAATTGACAGAGAGATCGCAGATTGAACGTGCTGTAAAAGAAATTAACTTTGACTACTCAGACTGGAAGAGTATAAACTCAAGATTATTGACCTGGAAAGTCGCAGTCGTAGACAGAACCTACAAATAATAGGACTCCGTGAAGATGTTGAGCGTGATGAGCTTACTAAATTCTTTTCTCAATTTTTAATGGACGTGTTTGGTTCTGAAGCTTTCTCTACTACCCCTATACTTGATCGTGCCCACCGTGTTCTAAGAGCCAAACTCCCTAAAGAGCTGAAGCTCCGACCTGTTATACTTCGATTCCACTATGTGCAAACCAAGGAGCACTTAATTCGAATTGCCCATTGGAAAAGGGTTATTGAACTTGGGGACCTCAAGTTTTGACTGGTTGAAGACTATAGTCCCGAGGTGATGCGAGAAAGATTGCTTTTTAAACCGGTGATGTCTGAGATTTATCAAAGAAAGTTTCAACCAGCTCTGCTATTTCCAGCCCGTTTAAGGGTTGTTCTACCTGACAAATCACGTAAATGGTTTAAATCTGTGTAAGAAGCTCAACAATTCCTTGACGACCAAACTTCGATCCCAGCTGTCTAATAAATTTACTGTCTCTTCATGTCTGTATTCATTTGGTTTATGTTAATAATCAATTCATAGATTTAGACTTTTGAAGTTTGATGATTTTTGCCATTGGTTTGATAACACTCGTATTCTGTTTCAGAGTATGGATGTTTATTATGCTTCAATGTTTAAGTTTCTTTTTTTTCATTTGTTACTTTATTATTTTCAATTGTCCATTTTTTGAAAATAATTAAGAATTTGATTTGGTGATTGACTTTTATTTTCTTTGAAATATTAATAAGATTGTATTCTGTTTCAGTTTTTGGGAGCTCATCTTTTAAAATGCTTTGCAAATGACTGACTTTTTTAACACTTGTTTGGTGTTGTTTATAGCATTCCCTTCTCAATGTTTTGACTAAGGTGGAAGTTCGCATTTTCTTATTTTTTTTGCATCTGTATTCATTTAGTTTATAAATTAATAACAGTTTATAGATCTGACTGTTAGAGTTTGAAGTTTTTTCTGATCTGGTGACTGATTGCTTTTTCCTGAAATATTAATAGGATTGTATTCTGTTTCACTTTTTAAGATTTCCCTTCTCAAAATGCTTTGCAAATATAGCATTCCTTTTTCAACGTTTTGACTGGGTGGTATTTTGTATCTTTTTTTTCAATTTTGGAGATTTGCCATCAAGAGAGTGGGGGTAAGGGAGTTTCTAGTTAGCTTTATGCCTGTCTATTGGCCAGTTTTCAGGCCTTTGTGGATGGGGGTTGGAGCTATCCTTAGTTTAGTTTTTTTCATCTGGGCTGAACTGAAACTACAAATATGTCTGAATTATCATAACTTCTGGTTCCCCTTTAAACCTTTTTCCTTCTTCCTGATTCATGAGTTTCCTATGCAGGAAGGTTAACCCTTTACATACCTTATGGTTTATTCAAATAAATTGGATAACATTACTAACTTTGTCTCATTGAATACGAATAGTTTGAATCATCCAATTAAATGGAAGTAGATTTTCAAAGATTTTCATAGATTGAATGCTCAGATGATCTTTGCCCAGGAAACTCATGTGAGGAAGGAGGATAATCAACATTTTTTAGGTTTTGGAAAGAATAACAATTTCAGTCTAATTCACAGGCTAATGTGAAAGGTGTATCTATTTTTATAGACTCCTCAATTTCATTTGTTCACTATGGAACAATCTCAGACCCAGATGGTAGATTTAAATTAATTGCTGGTTTACTTTATAACCTAAAAGTTGTTATGGTTAATATCTATGCACCAAATGCCGACTATCCTGAATTCTTTAAACATCTATTTGCATCTCTTCCTAATTTAAATGAATATATGTTAATAAAGGGCGGAGGTTTTAACTGTTTCCAGATTCCTTTGATGGACAGGTCTGCGTCCAATCAGCTACCTCCAAACAAATCCACTCTTCTTAATAATTCCTTTTTAGTTGACTCCGGAATTTTAGAAATTTGGAGGTTTTTACATCTTAATGATAAAGAATTTTCATTTTTTTCTCATGTATATCATAATTACTCTAGAATTGACTACTTTATTATCAACTCTTGATTAGTTCCGTCTGTTACTGCCTGTGAGTATGATGCAATCACTGTTTCCGAACATGCTCCCTTGAAACTATCAAATTAACTGATGTAACTTTTAGTGCAAGGCAATGGCGGTTCAATTCTACTCTACTTCAGGACTTAAACTTTGTTAACTTTATTAAAGAACAAATTGCCTTTTTCTTTTCAACTAACTTTACGGAAGAAACTTCCACAGGGATATTATGGGATACTTTTAAAGTATACATCTGTGGCCAAATTATATCATATTCTGCTGGATTGAAAAAAACAAATTAATAATGAAATACAGTACATTGGTTGATAAGATTAAAGAAATTGATAAAAAATATTCTGCTGCTCCTAATCTGGAGCTTTGTAAAAAGAGAGTTGACCTTCAGATGCAACACAGTTTGTTATTAACATCCCCAATTGAAAATTAATTACTTAAAACTAAGAGTCAATTTTATATATATATATATATATATATATATATAGTGATAAATTGGGTAAATTATTGGCCAACCAATTGAAAATTGCATCAGCTAAATGTCAGATTATTAAAGTTCATAAATGGGATGGTAGTTTGACGGTTGACCATGATGAAATTAATAAATATTTTCAAGAATTCTATACCTCTTTATACCAATCTGAATTTCCTGATGATTCTACCATATTGCATGAATTTCTAAGGAAATTGAGTATTCTGAAATTACCACTTAATGAACATTTAGCATTAGATGCACCCATCACGGAAGAAGAAATAAAGAAAGCAATTTCTTTGATGAATTCTGGTAAAGCACCTGGTCTGGATAGGTATACAGTAGAATTTTTCAATTTTTTTTCAAATCTACTTCCTCCTTGGTTATGTAGAATCTTTAAGGATGCCTTATTTGTAGGTAAATTACCACAATCCTTTTATGAAGCATCTATTTCTTTAATTCCTAAAAAGGATAAAGACCCCACTGAATGTGCATCATATAGACCTATATCCTTGTTGAATGTGGACTCCATGATCTTTTCCAAAATATTGGCAATTAGATTGGAAAATGTATTGCCACAAATTTTCTCTGATGACCAGACAGGATTTATTAAAAATCATTACTCATATTTTAATGTTAGGAGGTTAATGAATATTGTATATATTTCTTCATCTAAAACACCAGAATGTGTTATTTTGCTTGACGCCGAAAAGGCATTTGATAAGAGTTGAATGGGAATATTTATTTAATATGCTTAAGAAATTTAATTTTAGCCCAGAGTTTATATCTTGGATTAAATTGATATATCATACACCTTTGGCTTCTGTACTTATCAATAATCAGAGATCCCCCTTTTTTAGGCTTTTTTCGAGGTACTAGACAGGGCTGCCCTTTAAGTCCCTTACTATTTGATATTTCCTTGGAACCCTTGGCAATCGCTCTTTGTGATTCACCCAATATATTTGGCATTATTCATGGGAATAGGACGCAAAAGGTATCACTATATGCAGATGACCTATAACTATATATCTTTAACCCAGAGAAATCCATCCCTGCAATAATATCACTACTTGCTCAGTTTAGTACTTTTTCGGTTATAA
Organism: Hemitrygon akajei; assembly: GCF_048418815.1. Lineage (NCBI taxonomy): Eukaryota > Metazoa > Chordata > Chondrichthyes > Myliobatiformes > Dasyatidae > Hemitrygon > Hemitrygon akajei. The sequence goes on along the minus strand of NC_133137.1, from coordinate 1,375,773 downwards.
ATTGAACCTTAATAAGAGTGAGCTTTTCTCATTAAATATGCAAGCTCCAATCTATCGACAATCACCATTCAGACTGGTTACTGATTACTTATTTGGGTGTTAAAAGTACTAAGAAGCATAAGGATCTATTTAAAGTTAACTTTAAAATTGATCATGTTAAACAACTGCTTACTAAATGGTCCCCATTTTCCTTATCGTTGATTGGTAGAATTAATACTATTAAGATGATTATTTTACCTAAGTTTCTGTATCTATTTCAGACGGTACCAATTTTCATTTCTAAATCCTTTTTTGATATTATTGATTCTAAAATTTCTTCATATATATGGCAGAATAAAAATCCTAGATTAAGTAAGAAATATTTACAGAAATCAAAAATGGAGGGCGGTTTGGCAATGCTGAATTTAAGATTCTATTATTGGGCAATTAATATTCGATATTTAATGTTTTGGACACAAGATCTGGATGAAATTCATTGTCCACGATGGGTGAACCTTGAGCACGAGTCTGTACAGGGGTTCTCATTGTCTTCTATTTCAGAGGCCTCGCTTCCCTTTGCACTTACTAAACTGAATAAACAAATGACTAATCCAATAACTAAACATGCAATACGAATATGGTTTCAATTTCGTAAAGTTTTTGGATTGAATAAATTTATCCTATCAAGTCCTATTACATCTAATTTTTTCTTCCAACCATCCAGGATTGATCAAGCTTTTCTTTTATGGAGAACGAAGGGAATAACATGTTTTCGTGACTTATTCATGGATAACTGTCTCATGTCTTTTGAACAGTTGTCTAATAAATATAGTTTGCCTAGGTCACATTTTTTCAGATATTTACAGATTAGAAACTTTTTGAATATTATTTTACCTACTTTTCTGGTATCACATCAAACTGAAATTACAGAAATTTTTTTAGGTTTAAACCCCAATCAGAAGAGTTTAATAGCAATTATTTATGATCTGATTACAAAAATACATCTAGGTACATCTAATAAAATTAAGAATGAATGGGAAGGAGAACTTCAGGTGTTTTTACCTATAGAGAAATGGGAGAAAATTCTCCAACTAGTTAACACTTCTTCAATGTGTGCTAGACATGCTTTGATACAATTTAAGGTGTTTCATAGGGCCCATATGTCCAAGGATAAATTAGCTCATTTTTATTGCCATATAAATCCTGTCTGTGACAGATGTAAGTCTGAAGTAGCTTCCTTGACACATATGTTCTGGTCTTGCCCTCTTTTGGTGAAATATTGGAAAGATACTTTCGATATTATTTCAGCAGTTTTGCGTATTGATTTACAACCTCATCCTACTGCAATTTTTGGATTACCAGTGATGGACTCTAGTCAATTATCCCCTTCAGTTTGCCGTTTGATTGCATTTATTACATTAATAGTCAGAAGGTCTATTTTATTTAAATGAAAAGATTCTAATCCCCCTACTACATTTCAATGGTTTTTCCAAACCATAACATATTTAAATTTGGAAAAAATTAAGAGTGGGACTATCAACCCTTCGGTTAAATTTGAAGAAACTTGGAGACCATTTATTCAACATTTTCATTTGATGTAAGCTGACCTTTTGCGAATGCTTTTCAATAACTTTTTGTTCGTTTATAGAGGAGCGGAGCTAATGACAAATAACAATTTTAACTGATGAAACATGGCAGCCCAGCTTTTGTTTTGTTTTGTTTTTAGTTTTTTTTTGTTAGTTTAGTGGGATTATTTCTTTTCTCTTGTAAAAATCTTTTTTCTTTGAATCTTCCTCATGTTTAGTTACTAAGAGATTGGGAGGCTTAGATTACACGTTATTCGGAGTCTGTTTATCTATATGTCAACTGTTATTAATGTAATCCCAATCTCTTTGTATTATTATCATTGTTATGTTTATCTATTTGAAACTCAATAAAAAATTATTGATAAAGTTTGAATGGTTCATTATGGGTTATATATAAGCGTTGGAAAGTATATGGTCATTCACTTTGGTAGAAGAAATAAATGGGCAGACTATTAATTAGATGGAGAGAGAATTCAAAATGCAGAGTGCAAAGGGACTTGGGAGTCCTTGTACAGGATACCCTAAAGGTTAACATCCATGTTGAGTCGGTGGTGAAGAAGGCGAATGCAATGTTGGCATTCATTTCCAGAGGTATAGAATATAAGAGTAGGAATGTGATGTTGAGGCTCTATAAGGCACTCATGAGACCACACTTGAGTATTGTGTGCAGTTTTGGGCTCCTTATTTTAGAAAGGATATACTGACATTGGAGGGTTCAGAGAAGATTCACAGTTATTTTGCATGGTAGGTGAGTCTAGGACAAGAGGGAAGACTTCAGGATTGAAGGACATCCTTTTAGAACTGAGATGCAGAGAAATTTCTTTAGTCAGAGGGAGGTAAATCTGTGGAATTTGTTGCCATGAGTGGCTGTGGAGGCCAAGTCAATGGGTGCATTTAGGGCAGAGACAGATAGGTTCTTGATTAGCCAGGGCATCAAAGGGTATGGGGAGAAGGCAGGGGAGTGGGGATGACTGGAAGAATTGGATCAGCCCACGACTGAATGGCAGAGCAGACTCGATGGCCAAATGGCCTACCTCTGCTCCTGTATTTTATGGTTTTATGCTGTGTGAATGTCATACATCATCATGCCACCATATCAAACGTATGTGCGTCACTTAGAGTAAAAATGAAACTAAGACACATTCTCCTGGTCACCCATCTTTTTCTTGCAATTAGCTTGATGTTTTGGAGTTATAAAACATATATCTACTTGACAATGTGGCAAATTGCCTACGTCTGCCATCTCCACATAAAGCAGATCAAAGCCATACAGGGTTATTGAAACATTGAAACATACAATGGAAAGTAACATTTGTGTCAATGACCAACAAAGTCTGAGGATGTCCTGGAGTCAGCCCACAAATGCCACCAGGTTTCCAGCACCAAATGCTCACTATTTACTAACCCAAACCTTAATTGTATGTCTTTGGAATGTGGAGCACTCCAGAGCACTTGGAGAAAACTAATGAGGTCATGAGAAGAATATGCTAATTCCTTATAGACAGTGGCAGGAAATGAACCTTGACATTCCCATTGCTGGCACTGCTACAGCAGCGTGCCACCTCTAACTTAAATGTAGACTTAAGTATTCAACTGATATCACCTGTGTCTATATAACATTGGTCTGGATTGACATCCCTGGCAAAGAGTGGGACAGCTGTAGATTTTTATGTTTCAAGCACTAGATTTCATCAAAATATAACACTCAATTCATAATTATCAATTTCTTATGGTCTAAGGACAACTTCACTGAATGTAATTCAAGTTTCCTATGACAGCTCCAAGCATTGATTTCATATTTTAAAATTCTTTATTTGGCAAAGTAGCTTAAAGCTACTAGAAGATTAAGACACCATCTGTCCTTTTGAGTACTGTAACCACCATTCTGAGATACTTCAGGGAAGATGAATGGTTTATGAAAATGATGCACACCATTCTGAAACAAAACCAATGTGCCAACATGGGACGGGAAAGAGAAACCTCGAGTTGTGCATCTTTGAAGCTGTGATTAAATAATGTGAGATTGTTTTCAAAAGCTGCATGGGTGCAAAACAGTGGATCTCTCCCTAACCAGAGGCTATGTGGGGATTTAAAGCTAATCTTGACCTGGGAACAAGATGGTAAGATTATCTAGCACTTTTCCTGGTTTTTTTAAGTGCTAACAAATAGCCTCTGGTGTACGACTCCTTTGGTCAACACAGAACTTTGTCTGAAAATCATTCTCAAATACCTTGGTGATCTTGCAGTGGGCACCTGCTTGCAGGTCTGGTTAAAGTTTAAAGATTAGCTTTATTTGTCCTATGCACATGAAATCATCAAAACATAACATGAATTGTGTCATTTGTGTCAACAACCAACAGAGTCTGATGATGTGCAGGTCACCATGTTTCCAGCACTAACATAGTATGCCCACGATTTATTGACGATAACTGGTATGAGTTTGGAATGTGGGAGGAAGCCAGCATGGTCACAGCAAGAGCATACAAACTCCATACAGACAGCAGTAGCAAGTTAAGATTTCAAGTTTATTTGTCACATGTACATCAAAATGTACAGTGAAATGAGACATGTGCATTAACCTTATGTACAGACATGTCTGTACTTAGCGTCACTTTCTGGACAAACGATCAATCAATCTATGTAAATAATCTATCTTATATATTTATATTTATTGCTTTATTTATTATTGTGTTCTTTATGTTATTGTGTTTCTTTTTGTGCTGCATCAGATCCAGAGTAACAATTATTTTGTCCTCCTTTATGCTTGTGTACTGGAAATTACATTGAACAATCTCAAACAACACCACCCACTATGTGCCGGGGGCAGCTTGTAAGTGTTGCTACACATCTGTGTACCAACATATCATGTCCACAAAGCTCGGCAGAACAACACAGATCACAACAAGCAGCAAAACAAGCCCTATTCCTGCTTCTTACCCACGAACACAGTCCTTTATCCCTGATTGCTGGTGCTGTAAAGCATTACACCAACTGCTAAGCTACAATGGAGGTCACTATATTGAAATCAACTGTATTCTATAAAGCATGCCTCAAGTATTTCACATTTCCAAGCCAGGAAAAATATTCTGACTCTCAACTCTGTCTACTCCTTTCATTATTTTATAAACTTCTATCAAGTCACTCCTCAATCTGTAATGGTCCAGTGGAGATGTACATACATTCTGATAGAGGTGTACAAGGTGATAACAGGCATTGGTAGAGTGGACATCTAGAGACTTTTTCCCAGAGTGGGAATGGCAAATACAAGGGGACATAACTTTAAGTAGATTGGAGAAATGATATGGGGGGGGTGGTGGGATGTCAGAGTTAATTTTTTTCACACAGAGACTACTGGACGCATAGAACACACTGGCAGGTGTGATAGAGGTGGTAAAGTATGGCAAAATAGTGACACTTAGAGACTGTTAGACAGGTATATGAATAAAATGGAGGGTTACATAGATCATAGAGTAGGTTAAAGGGTCAGCACAACCTTGAGGGCTGAAGGGCCTGTACTGTGCTGCATTGTTCCATGTTCTATATGTCCATGGACACCATTACACAAAACTGACGAGGAGTTAAAAGGACAATTGGTCCCAGAACAAAACTTCTCAGAAAACTGGGGCCTTATTGGAGGCCTATCCACTCAAAACAATGAAATCTAAAGATCTAAGGTCAATCTAATTAGATCATATGACACAGGAGCAAAATTAGGCCATTTGGCTCATTGAGTCTGCTCCACCATTCCACTGTGGCTAACTTATTATCCCTCTCAACACCATTCTCCTGCCTTTTCCCCATAAACTTTGATGTCCTGACTCATCAAGAACCTATCAACCTTCGCTTTATGTATCCCCAGTGACTTGGCCTCCACAGCCATCTTTGGCAATGAATTCCACAGAATCACTACCATCTGGCTAAATAAATTCATTTTCATCTCTGTTCTAAATGAACATCTCTCTATCTGAGGCTGTGCCCTCTGGTCTTACATTCCCCCACTATAGGAAACATCCTCTCCACATCCACTCTGTCTTGGCCTTTCAATATTTGATAGGTTTCAACGAGATTCCCCCTTATGGTTGAGTACAGGCGCAGTCATCAAGCGCTCCTCATATGTTAACTCTTTCATTCCTGGAATCATTCTCATGAAGTTCCTCTGGCCCCTCTCCAATGCCAGCACATATTTTCTTAGCTAAGGGTTCCAAACTGCTTGCAATACTCCAAATGTAGTCTGACCAATGCCTTATAAAGTCTCAGCAGCACACCCTCAGTTTTATATTCTAGTCCTTTCAAAATGAACGTTAACATTGCATTTGCCTTCAAATTCAAGTTCAATTGTCATTCAACCGTTCTTGAATATCCATAAGTACAGCCAAACGAAGTGGTGTACTCTGGGACCAAGGTGCAAAACACAGTACCAACAGTCACACACAGCACAAAGCACATATGGCACTTTTAAGATAGCATGTACAGCGCCTTTGCGCACCGACTCCTCCAACACCTCTCTGGCGTAGGCAGCAGCATGATCCACTTCAAGTCCAGTTCCTTTAGTTTCTCCACCAATGAGCAACTTGCAGATAGGGTAGACCTACAGCACTTTAAGTTATTAATATCCAGCAGGATCTTGCAATTGTATAAAATAGATTTTAAAAAGATACTAACACCTTTGGTTGGCACCTTAGAAGTGGATGTGACTGAGGACATCGCTATCTTATTGGAAGATCCTTACCACTGACTCAGCCTACAAGTTAACATTTAGGGGATCCTGCATGACTCACCCAATTCCCTTTGGACATATAATTTTTGAATTTTCGCCCCATTTAGAAAATAGTCTACACCTTTATTCCTTCTAGCAAAGTGCACAACCTGACACTTCCCTACGCTACTGTACATTCCATCACCCATTTCTTTGCTCATTCTCCCAATGTGTCTAAAGCCAAAAGACCATAAAATAAAGGAACAGAATTAGGCCATTTGGCCCATTGAGCCTGTTCTGCCATTTCACCATGGCTGATCCAATTTTCCTCTCAGCCCCAATCTCCTGACTTCTCCCTGCATCCCTTCATGCTCTGACCAATCAAGAATCTATCAACCTCTGCCTTAAATATTCATAAAGTCTTGGCCATCACAGCTGTCTGTGGCAAAGAATTCCACAGATTCACCACTCTTTAGCTAAAGAAATTCCTCCTCATCTCTGTTCTGAAAAGATGCTCCTCTATTCTGAACCTGTGTTCTCTGGTCTTAGACTCTCCCACAACAGGAAACAGCATCTCCACATCCACTTTATCAAGGCCTTTCACCATTTGATAGGTTTCAGTGAGGTCACCCCCCCCATTCTTCTGAATTTTAGTGAACCTCCTTTGAACCCTCTCCAGTTTCAGCATATCCCTTCTAAGATAAGGGGCCCAAAACTGCATACAATACTCAAAGTGAGGCCTCACCAGTGCTTTATAAAGTCTCACATTATATCCTTGCTTTTATGCTCTGGTCCTCTTGAAATGAGTGCTGACATCACATTTGCCTTCCTCACAACAGACTCAACCTGCAAATTAACCTGGAGGGAATCCAGTACAAGGACTCCCACTCATTTTTCACCTCAATTTTTTTTATTTTCTCTCCATTTAGAAAATAGTCAATCCTTTCACTTCTTTTGCCAAAGTGCATGACCATACACTTCCTGACACTGTATTCCATCTGTCATTTTTTTGCCCTTTCTCCAATCTGTCTAAGTCCTTTTGTAGCTCCTCTACTTCCTCAAAACAACCTGCCCCTCCACCTATCTTCATATTGTCTGCAAAGTTTGCAAAAAAGCCATCAATTCCATCATCCAAACCATTGACATATAATGTAAAAAGAATCAATCCCAACACAGACCCCTGCGGAACACCACTAGTCACCGGCAGCCAACCAGAAAAGGTTCCCTCTATTCCCACTCTTTGCCTCCTGCCAGTCAACCAGTCCTCTATCTACACTAGAATCTTTCCTGTAATACCATGGGCTCTTATCTTGTTATGCAGCTTCATGTGCAGCACCTTGTCAAAGGCCTTCTGAAAATCCAAGTAAGCCACATTCACTGATTGTCCTTTGTCTACACTGCTTGTTATTTCCTCAAAAAATTCCAACAGTTGTCAGGTAAGATTTCCCCTTAATAAGCCATTGATTACAAGATCTTTAGTTTTTCATCAGAAGCTTGAAACCCACAGTTCTGAGGAGAACCAACAGCATGTTGGATGCACAGCATGAGGCCATTGATAAAGTTGTGGAAACCTCAAGGAAAAAAGTGTTATTCTCTGGTGTCACACTTCGCTCCACACAGACTCTCCTCTTGCTGCACTGCAGCATTTTAAGTGAGTACTGAGGGGTGCTTAATTCCAGCGCAGAGGTGATTTACGGCAACCAGCCCAGACTTATAGTAAATCCACAAGCAGAGTGCAGATCGCAGCTGATTTGTTTCCCTGTAAACCATGTGGCTGACGCTCCTTTTATTTACATTCCCATTGCAGTGTGCTACGCATAAACTACAGAGCAAAGCTGCCTACTCCCCCTTTAATGAAATCCAAAGGTCTCAGGTCTATTCAATAAGCCATCAATTACAAGCAGTATTGATTACTCACACAAGCAAATAATCATTTTGCTGTTTCTCTTAGCAGATGCCCCTCTGAAAACAAATGAACTAGATGGTGTTCTGACTAAGGAAATTGTTATCCTATGAATTTGCAACATTAACACCATTTCTTTCTCCACGTCTCCTGCCTGACCTACTGAGTACTTGCAGCATTTTTTGATGTTTCAGCCTTCTTAATATTTCTTCTTATGCCCACCCTTTCTTCCAGGAATCTACATTTTCAACCTTCTGTGCACTGTGAAATGGAATTGCAGAAGCTGAAAATCTCAAACAAAATCAGGATCTGCTGGAAGCACTCAGCAGGTTAGGCAGCACCAGTGGAGAGTAGAGTGAACTGGAATTAATGCTTCCAGTTAAAAGTCCTTGAAGGCATTTTAAGTTTTAGAGAGGTTGGGGGAATGATAGATAAAAATATGTTTGATAGGATGAAGCCTAGGTTGTGTGGAGATAAGATGTAGAATCTAGCTGAGTAATTAACTAAAACGGTTGGACACATACATTCTCTGCAGACAGCACCAAGGGTCAGGATCAAACCTGGGGTTCTGAGGCAGCAGCTCTACTCTCTGTGTCAGTGCTGTCTTCTGTTCCGTCTTCTGCAGATGTGCACGTAAGAGAATCAATCCCCATCACTTCTACTCCTTACCTCACTTCAATTACAAGGGTGGCACAAGGGTTTCCATATCATTGGCTGTGTGAGAAGGTGAGGCATCGCAAGGGTAATTCAATAGGTCTAACTCTCCACTAATTTGGTGTGGATGTGTATGATTACTGATGTCATCATATTGGGTGGGGAGGGGAGAGAGAAAGAGGGAGAGACTGACAGAGAGATGGAATGATAGTGAGAGAGTGAGAGAGAGTGAAAGAGAGAGAGAGAGAGTAAGTGAGGGAGAGGAGAGAGAGAAGAAAAAAAAGATGATACATAGGCAATATCTTAATTCAGTACAGGGATCCTGGGAACTGTAGCTACTAAATGTTCATTTCTGAAACATTCTTAAGAAATAAATCAGGTCAAAGGAAAACAAAAGCTCTCTGGCCTAGTTTGGTTCAAACAAGGGAGGATAACTCTCCACGTTTTCCTCCATCACTTGGCTATGGGAACAACGTTAATCATTATGAGCTCTTTACAACACCTAGTAAGCTCTTGGAATTGACAGTTGTATTTTCATCAGCACTTTATCCTTCAGAAAACAATTAAAATGAGTTGTCTTTGTCCCCATTCCCCTCCTGTGAAATGAGTGTTTTGAGGAAACTCGTGGATGGAATACAATATCGGTAAATGTGAGGTCATCCACTGGAAGGAAAAATGGAAGATCAGATTATTATTTAAATGGTTAAAGATTGCAGCACGCTGCTGTGCAGAGGGACCTGGGAGTGCTTGTGCATGAATCACAAAAGGTTAGTTTGTAGGTGCAGCAGGCTGTTAAAATGGCAAATGGGATGTTGGCCTTCACAGATGGAGGGATTGAATTTAAGAGCAGGGAGTTTGTGCTGCAACTGTACAGGGTACTGGTGGGGCTACACCTGGAGTATTGCATGCAGCTCTGGTCTCCTTACTTGAGGAAGGATATACTGGCTTTGGAGGCGGTGCAGAGGAAGTTCACCAGATTGATTCTAGGGATGAGGGGGTTAGATTATGAGGAGAGATTTGAGTTGCCTGGGACTGCAATTGCTGGAATTCAGAAGAATGAGAGGAGATCTTATAGAAACATATAAAATTATGAAAGGGATAGATAAAAAAAGAGGCAGGAAAGTTTTTTTCACTGATAGGTGAGACTAGAACTAGGGGAAATAGCTTCAAGATATGGGGGGAGTAGATATAGGATGGAGATGAGGAGGAACTGCTTTTCCCAGAAGGTGGTAAATTTGTGGAATTCTCTTCTAATGAAGAAGAGGAGGCTACCTCAGTAAATATATTTAAGACAAGGTTAGATAGAATTTTGCATAGTAGGGGAATTAAGGTTCATGGGGAAAAAGCAGAGAGGTAGAGATGAGTCCATGGCCAGATGGTGGAGCAGGCTCAATGGACCAAATGGCCTTCTCCTATATTCTTTAGTTCTGATGCTATGAGCAAAGCCTTTGGGGGGGTGGAAGGGAAGGATCTGGCTTGAAACTGACCAATTTAAAAGGGAGGGGGGAATAAGTCAGAATCAGAATCTATATTATTATCACAACATACGCTTGTTGTTTTGTGGCAGCAGTACAGGGAAAGACATAAAAATTAATATAAATATATAATTTAAAAATATATACATAAATAGTGCAAAAGAGGAGTAGCAGGATAATGTTCATGGGTTCAAGGACTGTTCAGAAATCTGATGGCGAAGGGGAAGAAGCTGTTTCTAAAACATTCAATCTGGTCTTTAAGGCTCCTGTACCTTCACCCTGATGGTAGTAATAAGAAGAGGGCATGTCCTGGTTGGTGAGGGTCCTTAATAATGAATGCCAACTTCTTGAAGTTGAGGATGAGCTTTGATGTTTCTCGATCTGTACTCTTTGGTGTTTAAGGATGTAAGGGGAGGAATCTCAATGGAACCTACCAAAGATTCAAATGCCTAGATAGAGTAGATGTAGAGAAATTGTTTCCCACAGTGGGGAAGTCTAGGACTAAAGGGCATAACCTCAGAATAGTAAGATGCCCCTTTAGAATAGAGGTGAAGAGTAATTTCTTTAGCCAGAGAGTGATGAATCTGTGGAATTCATTTTTGTAGAGGCCAAGTCATTGGGTATATTAAAAGCAGAGATTTCAGATTCTTAAAATTAATTAATTTAAATAAATTAAAATTCAGTTTTTAGATTTTAGGTTTTATATTAATAAGGCATCAAAGGTTACAGGGAGAAGGCAGGAGAATGGGGTTGAGAGGGAAAATAAATCAGCCATGTCTAAATGGCAGAGCAGATTGGATGGACCAAATAGTCCAATACTGCTATTATGTGTTATAGTCTTACGATAAGTTACTCAAATGTACTTGTTCCAAATAGAAACAGAAGCAATGGAGTGAACCCTGATGGCCAGGCATTTCATTGTCATGGTGACATTTGTATCAGTTGTTCGCTCAACCAGGCAATGTAGGCAATGTGTCCCATGTTGTTAATTTGAGAAGACAGAAGAGAGTTCTACAAACAAGATCACTGACAAGTTCTCTAGTCATCCATTGCTTGTTGTGGGAGCTTGCACAAATCACTTGCTGTGTTCCTTAGATAATACAACGATTACTCCTAAAATTAATTTCCCTCTCTAGAAAGTATGTTGTTGAAGGAGTTGATCACTCTTGTTTTTACATTTTGTGCATAGAAACTGAAAAACTATTTGTCCTATTTCAGTTACATTTGTATTGGGATAAAACCATTTGGGCAGTTATTTAAAACAAGCTTTCTGATAGCTGTTCCATTCTTTCACATGGCCTTGAGGAGAAATAATTTTGTCATCATTATGTGGTGGCTAGTGGTGTCCTGTTATGCACTAAAATGGCTGTTTTATCTGGGTTTCATGCAGGAAAGTGGTAAAAGGCCAACCATGATCTTACTAAATGGTGAAACAGATACAAGGGACTGAAAGCTCTATTCTGTGTCTTTTCCTCACATGTACATACTTTCTGTAACAGTTTCAGAAATATTTATCTCATGGAATTTGTTATCACAGAATCTGATCAATGAACATAATGGGCATAGTAAACTTGTTGGATTAAGTTGGGGGAAAAGAACTATCTTCCTCCATGGATGCTACTTGACCCATTGAGTTCCTCCAGCAGTTTGTTTTTTGCTCCATATACCGTCATCTGAAGTTTCTTGTGTCTCCAAGTAAACTGCTTATTTTACCAGGGAAATGACACCTGACTGAGAAAATACCTCAAAATTAGAACCACTTCTATTCTACCTTCAATGCTCATCACCTGTGTAGAGTGCTGAGATGTCCCTCTCTGCAGACATTTATACCCTTGTACTTTATCACCAATTTACAAACCTGAACTTCCCCCAAACTCTGTTGTTTGCATTATAACTCACACTATCTTCCATTCACACATTACCCAATTCCATTTCTGACAGTTGGCTGCATTAACAAGTTAGAACTCCATGTCCTGGGAGATGATAATTTTATGTTCCTCTTTGCTATATAGTTTGAAAAATATTTAATTTAAGGTACCATTGTCCCTATTATCACTTGGCCATTTGGAGAGAGCGTTAAGGGGAAAATGGAATCTGTCACCAGAGACAATGGCAGAGGGCTTCAATTTTCCACTACTCAAATGTCTCCATACCAAACTGGAGCAGTCTATTCAGAGTAGTGTTGATGGCAGGGAGTCACATTGTTACAGGGAAAAATCACCTACTGTTCACTCCAGATGAGTGGACAAAATAGGCAAGATGAACCATGAGGCACAAGAGATTCTGAAGATACTGGAAATCTTAAGCAACACATTCAAATTGCTGGAGAAACTCAGCAGGTCAGGCAGCCATCTATGGAGGAAAATAAAAAGAGTGTTTCAGGCAGAAACAGTTCATCAAGACTGGAAAGGAAAACAGTGGCTGAAAAAGGCAATATTCATCACTAAGGATCCTCATCTGCTATCACGGAGGAGGTAAAAGAGCCTGAAGACACATACTCAACAATTCAGTAAGAGCTTCTTGCCCTCCGCTATCGAGTTTCTGAACCTATGAACACTAACACATTATTCCTTTCTGTACATTATTTATGTAACTTATAATGATTTTATGCTTTTGTACTGTACTGCTGCTGCAAAACAACAAGTTTCATGACATGTAAGTCAGTGACAATAATTCTGATTGGGATTCAGTTAATCTTGGTCCATCCATGTAATGCTATGCTCAGGAAGCGCATCAGCAAGCCTGCTTCCTAAGATGTTTGACATGTCCCCATTAACCTTCATGATTTTTTACAGATGAACCATTGAAAGCATCCTATTCAGATGTATCATGGCTAGGTAAGGCAACTGCTCTGCCTATGACTCCAAGGAACTGCAGAGTTGTGTACACGACCCAGTTCAACATAAATATCAGCCTCCCCTCCATGGACTCTGACTATGAAGCAGCCAAAATTAATCAAGAATCCTTCCAACCCAGGTCATTCTCCATAACCCTCCCATCAAAAGGTAGAGAGCATGTTCCACCAAGCTCAATGACAACATCTATTCCATTGTTATAAAACTCTTAAACAGATTCTTATACAATAAATTGAATTCTTGACCTCTGAATCAACCTCAGCATGGCTCTTGCACTTGATTTGTAAACCTGCATTGCACTTCCTTTGTACATGTAACACCATATTCTGCATTCTGTTTGGTGCATGTTCTCAACTTCCCTTGGCCTCACCCAGTAACTGAAACCTTGGTCTTCAATCAAGTAGGAGGCAACACACTACAACCTACCTTTCCCCCTCCAGTGGGCCTCAGAGGCAAAGCCAATATGGCCTCCATATTTACGGTTAAATTCAGCCATTAGTGCTTTGTAAGGATTCCGGATGAGAAGGATTGCGGCATCGAATGATTCAATTTCCTTCTTGCCACTCTCATGCGTCTTTATACAAATCAGCCGCCCACTTTTCCAGTGGTCCCGTTCTCCCTTGAAGCCTGAGGGAAAAGATTAAAGGAGAGAACAGGCATCACTACCTGTAGCTAATCCTGTTGGGCACTGAGCAGTTCTGGGTTGAAATAAAGCCACCCTCTGGAAAAAGGAAACTCTTCTCCTCACCTACCCATCACCTCTCTCTGGTCCCTTCTCCTTCCCTTTCTCCTACAGTTCACTGTCCTCTCCTATCATCTTCAATCTTCTTCAGCCCTTTATCTCTTCCACCTATCACCTCTCAGCTTCTCACTTCATTCCTCCCTCCCCCACCCAACTTCCTTCCCCCTCACCTGGTCTCACATATCATCTGCTAATTTTTTACTCCTTCATATAGTGAACAGGTAGCTTTAGCCATGTTATACAGGATCTGTGGAATTAGTCTATTGCTCATCTTCCACGATCATACGGTCTTCTATATCCACCTGAGAGAGAGAGATGTCTCTCCTCCAAAGATTGTGCACCTCTCAGCACTCCCTTGGCAATTAAATCTAGGTTGTTAAATTCAATTTACTAGTTAAATGCAATATATTTAGATTTGGATGTGAGAGATAAACTGATAGCCTCTCAGTATAAAGTAAACACTATGATATTAAAAAAGTTATCTATTTTCATATGAGATATTACACCAAAGTCTAGACACAAGAGATTCTGAAGGGTGCTGAAAATCCAGAGCAACACCCCAAAATGCTGGAAGAACTCAGCAGGTCAGGCAGCATCCATGGAGGGGAATAAAGGGTTGACGTATTGGGCTAAGAACCTTCATCAGGACTCATGACAAAGGGTTTCATCCCAAAATGTCAACTGGTTGTTCCTTTCCAGAGGTGCTGCCTGAACAGCTGAATTCCTCCAGCATTTTGTATGTGTGGAATTATGGTATTAATGCAATATCTAATCATCCAATCATGTCGGAGCAACTCAATGCATCAAAGCATGCAGACATGGTCAAGAGGTTCAGTTGTTGTTCAGACCAAATATCAAAATGCAGAAGACATGTGATCTAAGTGATTTTGACTGTGGAATGATTGTTTCTGCTAAATGGGGTGGTTTGAGTATCTCAGAAACTGCTGATCTCCTGAGATTTTCACACACACATCAGTCACTAGACAACAGTGGTGTGGCGAAGAGCATCTCAAATGCACAACCTGTTGAACTTTGAAATGGATCACCGACAGCAGCATGAGACAATCAACATACACTCAGTGACCACTTTGTTAGGCAGAGGAGGCCACTAAGTGTATGTTAAGGTGCTGCACAATTATTTCCTCTTTCATCTCAGCAGTCTAGACTTGGTTACAATCCAGGGAAAAGAAATGAAAGGCAATAATAAAGCTCA
This sequence comes from Hemitrygon akajei, assembly GCF_048418815.1. Classification (NCBI taxonomy): domain Eukaryota; kingdom Metazoa; phylum Chordata; class Chondrichthyes; order Myliobatiformes; family Dasyatidae; genus Hemitrygon; species Hemitrygon akajei. Next base: position 1,360,670 of record NC_133137.1, on the reverse strand, counting down.
TTTTCTTTCAAGTTATGGAGAATACTGATGGGAAATTGCTTTTGATGTACTGTTTACAGGACAGAGAAAACCACGCCTCATTATTTATGCAGAAAAATTCTCTTTAATTGCATTCTAGCAGCTCTCTGACTTTCAAATAGTCAACTCAAAACAGACCAAACTTGCATACTGACATTGTAAAACAAGCTGATCTATTCACAATCTTGTTCCAATATGAAGTCTTTAGTTTTCCCCTCTTACACAAGACTCAACTCACATTGCTCTGTATCCTTGTGAGGCACTTGTCAGTAACTTCTGTCTGCTATCCTACACTTACAATGTTGCCAGGATTGAGGGCCTGAGCTACAGCATGTGAACAAAGTAGTTAACACAATGCTTTACAGTGCCAATTGAAAGATCTGGTCCCAATCTATCGATGCAGTTATAAAGGAAGGAACACAGCAGCTATACTTCATTAGGAGTTTGAAGGGATTTGGTATGTCAACAAATACACTCAAAAACTTCCATAGATGTACCATGGAGAGCATTCTGACAGACTGCATCACTGTCTGGTATGGGGTGATGATGTGGCTGCTGCACAGGACCGAAAAAAGCTGCACAGGGTTGTAAATTTAGTTGGCTCCATCATGGGTACTAGTCTGCAAAGTACTCAGGACATCTTCAAGGAGCGGGGTTTCAGAAAGGCAGTGTCCATTATTAAGCAACTCCAGCACCCAGGGCATGCCCTCTTCTCACTGTTCATCAGGGAGGAGGTACAGAAGCCTGAAGGCACACTCTCAGCGATTCAGGAACAGCTTCTTCCCCTTTGCCATCCGATTCCTAAATGGACATTGAACCCTTGGACACTACTTCATTTTTAAAATATATATTATTTCTGTTTTTGCATGATTTTTAATCTATTCAATATGCATATACTGTAATTGATTTACTTATTTATTACTATTATTATTATTTTATTTTTTCTTTTATATTATGTATTGCATTGACTGCTGCTGCTAAGTTAACAAATTTCACGACACATGCCGGCGATAATAAACCTGATTCTGATTCAATTCATGCCATCGTCCATAAGGTATGTGTATGTTCTCCCTGTGACTTCATGGGCTTCCCCACACATTCCAAGAATTTACAGTTAGTGCTAGTGAGTTGTAGGCATATTATTTTGATGCAGGAAGTGTGGCAACACATACGGGCTATCCAGCAAATTCCTTGCTGTATTGGTTTGATACAAATGATGCATTTCACTCTATGTTTTGATGTAATTGACAAAGAAAGTTAATCTTAAATCATCTATTTTTCTATAGGGAGAGGTTGGGCAGGCTAGGGCTTCCTTGTAATGTTGTAGACTGACAGGTGATCTTATGGAGGTGTATAAAATCATATAGGGCATTGATACAGTGAATGCAAAGACCTTTAGTCAGTGTTGGGGAATCAAAAGCTAGAGTGTATAGGAGACAGTGTTCGACTCCACTTCTTGTCGATCTCACTGATTAAAGCACCGAGGAAGATTGAAATCGCCAAGGTGACTGTGGACAGCGTTAAGTGTCATCTACCAGCCTTTCGCTAGCTGTTACTGGAGGAGGGTGTCTGCTGTGATGGTCTCTCTCTCTCTCTTCCTCACTGCTCCTGAAGGGAGGTCCCTGTGTTCGAATGGTCTCTCTCTCTGTCGACGCTGTCTGAAGTTCTGAGTTTTGGGGAAGGTTTAATCACGGGGGTTAGTAGATTGGAATATGTTTCTGGTTACTCTTTTTTTGTTGGTAATTTGGTTGATTTTCAATCAGGACAGTCTGTAGATAATGAACACTGAGCTGAACTGAATAAGCCTGGACTCTTTCCATTTTGTGTTTTATATTCTGTGTTTTTCACTCTTATTTTAGTTGTCGTTTGCACTTTTTTTTTGCATGTGGGGGTGAGTTGTTTCTTGAACAGGTTCCATGGTTTTCTTTGTTTCGAGATTGTCCATGGGGAAGACGAATCTCAGGGTTGTATACTGCATAACTACTTTGCTAATACATGTACCTTGAATCTTAGTATGTGAAAGACTAGATTTAAAAGGGACGCGAGGGACAACTTCAAGCAGAAGATGTTGCGTATATAGACTAAGCTGTCAGAGTAAGTGGCTAAGACATGTACAATAACAATACTTAAAAGATATGTGGACATGTATCTAGATAGGAAAGGTTTAGAAAAACATGGGCCATATTTGGGCAAATGGGATTGACTTAGTGGGAATCTTAGTCACTATGGATCAGACCGGATGAGGAGCCTCTTTCTGTGCTGTGTTACTCCATAGTAATGAGCTCTTACTTTGGTAGAATAACTGAGAGTTGAAATGAAAAGGAGAAATTTAATAATGAAAAGTTTGTCTTTAAAAAGAATCCTTATCTGCAGTCACTGGTTGAAGGAGCAAGACCCACAATAGGAAGCAGTAATAAATAGTGGAGAGAGGAGAAGAAACGATCAAAAAGAATCAACTAGGCGCTCTGCAGTGGCAGGCTCTGCTTGAACAGTAGCTAAAGAGGCATTACAATCATCCACACTCAGTGGTCACTTTATGCAAATATCTAATCAGCCAAGCCTGTGGCAGCATCTCAGTGCATGAAAACACACAGACGTGGTTGCAAAACGAAAGAGGTCAGTGAAGAACCAGACTGGTGCAAACTGACAGGAAGGCAACAGCAACTCAAATAACCACACATTGCAACAGAAGTGTGCAGAAAAACAGCTCTGTATGCACTACATGTTGAATTTTGAAGCCAATGAGTTACAGTAGCAGTAGACAACACTGGGTTCCACACCTGTACCAAAGAAAGTGGGCACTAAATGTATGCATGATTTTGGAGTATCAGTGTGCACCATCCATATCGAAAAATGAATGGTACATTTGCATAGCACCTATCACAATATTCCAAAATCTACAGCGAATGAAGCTTTTCTAAAGTGCATTCTTGGCCAGGTCATAGAAAACATCAGAATCAGAATCAGAATCAGACTTTAATCGCCAAGTACCTATGCACATACAAGGAATTTACTTCCGGCAGATGTTGTCTCTCTGCTCATAACAATAATAATGATAAATATAAATGAAAATATAGATTATACATACAGGTAGTGCAATCCAAGTAATAGTTAGTCGACAGTTAACTGTTCAGCAAAGTGACCGCATTCATTGCACTCATTGCAGGCGTGAAAGATCTTTCAGAGTTAGGAAGCCAAACGTGAGCAGGACATTTCATCTTTTTAAATTCTGCAGTGCTTTTGCTAACATCAAGAACTTGAACGATGGCCTCAGAAAAGTCAGGTTGCTCATTAATCTGATGGATCAGGTTTGATCTGCCCTTCTGCACACTGCTCTACTTACTAAATGTCCTGAGGGAAATTTATGCAAAGAGTTCTCGCTGATCCTGAAAGGTATTGAAACAAACTCCAAAGAATCTATTTGGGTCATGACACCAATACTTAATGTCAGCTTGTTAATAAGAAACTCAGCTTTATGTTGTCTTCTTTGATCAGTCTGTCTTTACCTCAAGTAACTTTAACCCCATCTCTAACCAGAGTACATAATTCACTAACCTCCTCATTGAAATGATTCCATAACCTATGGACTCACTTTCAAGAAGTCTACAACTCATGTTCTCAGTTTTATTAATATACTATTTATTTATTATTATTATTCTGAATTCCAAGTACAGGCCCTGAACCATCAAACATTCCTCATACATTCACAAACAAGAGAAAATCTGCAGATGCTAGAAATCTGAGCAACACACACAAAATGCTGGAGAAACTCAGTTTTGAAACATCGACTGTACTCTTTTCCTAGATGCTGCCTGGCCTGCTGAGTTCCTCCAGCATTTTATGTGTGTTCCTCATACAATCACTCAATCAATCGTGGAATTGAATTTAGGAGCTGAGAGGTAATGTTGCAGCTATATAGGGCCCTGGTCAGACCCCATTTGGAGTACTGTGCTCAGTTCTGGTTGCCTCACTACGGAAAGGATGTGGAAGCCATATAAAGGGTGCAGAGGAGATTTACAAGGATGTTGCCTGGATTGGGGAGCATGCTTTATGAGAATAGGTTGAGTGAACTCGGCCTTTTCTCCTTGGAGCGACAGAGGATGAGAGGTGTATAAGATGATGAGAGGCATTGATTGTGTGGATAGTCAGAGGCTTTTTCCCAGGGCTGAAATGATTGCCACAAGAGGACAGAGGTTTAAGTTGCTGGGGAGTAGGTACAGAGGAGATGTCAGGGGTACGTTTTTTACTCAGAGTGGTGAGTGCATGAAATGGGCTGCCGGCAACAGTGGTGGAGATGGATACGATAGGGTCTTTTAAGAGACTTTTAGATAGGTACATGAAGTTTAGAAAAATAGAGGGCTATAGGTAATCCTAGAAATTTCTGAGGTAGGGACAAGTTCAGCACAACTTCATGGGCTGAAAGGCCTGTATTGTGCTGTAAGTTTTCTATGTTCTATTAATCCTTTCAGTGCTGGGATCATTCTTGTGAACCTCCTCTGGATTCTGTCCAATATCAGCACATATGAGGGTCTTTTAAGAGGCTTAAAACAGAAAAATGAAAACAGAAGGAGGGATATGGATCAGGTAAGGCAGACGACATTAGATTTAATACATCAAAGGCATGATTAGCTGAAGGCCTGTTCCTATGAAGTACTGTTCTAACTATGTGGTATAAATTGGGTTACCCCTTATCCTGATAGTATGAACCTTGGTCATAGATTCCTTCAGCTGGGGAATTATCTTCTCAGCATCAATCTATCAAGCTCTCTTAGAATCTAGATTGTTTCCATGGCATTAGGATTTGAGAAGATTTGGTATGCCATCTAAGACTAGCAAATTTCTACATGTGTACCGTGGAGAGTGTTCTGACTGGTCGCAACATGATCTGGTATTGGGGTGCCATTGCACAGGATTGGAAAAAGCTGCAGAAGGTCATAAACTCAGCCAATTCCACATTGGGCATGAGCCTCCGTACCATTGAGGACTTCTTCCTCAAAAAACTGGCATCTTATCTCCCAGGACATGCCCTCTTCTCATTACTTCCATCAGGGAGGAGGTACAGGAGACTGAAGACACACACTCAGTGTTTTAGGAACAGCTTTTCCCCTCCACCCTCAGGTTTCTGAATGAACACTAAACCCATGAACACTATATCATCTTTTGATCTCTTTTTGAACAACTTACTAATTTTTATTATTTTCTTTTTTAATTTATAGTAATTTTTTGTCTTGCAATGTACTGCTGCCGCAAAACAACAAATTGCATGACTTACGTCAATCATAATAAACCTAATTCTGATCCTGATTCTAAATGTTGTGTGTTTAAGCCTCCAAAAGAGAATTGAGCATCCTACCTGGGATCCCCTTTGGGTGAGGTTTTAAGTTGAGATCTCATCTGCCTTCTGAGACAGATGACACAACTGGAGAAGCTGTTGTCTTGCAGCTCCAGCAACCTCCACTGCTGTCTGTTTGGTGCTAGCTGTGTTCTCCCTGTGAGTGGAATGGTTTCCCCTGGATAGTCCAGTTTCATCCAACATGCCGAAGCTGTGCAGTGTGGTAGATGAACTGGCTACTCTATACTGTGTAAGAGGGATGTGAGTGTGGGGACAAGGGGTGATAGGAAAAAGTAGTGGAGGATTAAGATTGCTCTAAGAGCTGGCATGGACTCAGTGGGCTGAATGGCCTCCTTCTATGGCTTAAGGAAACAGATATGGACTTAATGATCACAAGGAACCTCTTTGTTTGATTCCTATTGTTAGTGTCCTGACAACTTTTATCCATCAACTCCTTCCCCAAAGACTAGATTACTGATATTCCTCGATCTTTAAATGCTCAATTTATGAATGTTTCCTGTAACATTATTAATAATTTGGGGTACATGTCTTTGATTTAGAATTCTACTCTTTGATATTGTAAATCACACAATACACTTAACGAATACACTGGACCAAAACTCCTGTGACTCTTTTCAAAGGACTCTCTCAACTGAACAAAAACACTCTGCAGGATCGCAAGCCTTTTGCAGGAGGAAGCAATGCTCTAGTTCATGAAGAGTCTTGGCCTGACATGTCATTTGTTTATTTCTCTCCATAGATGCTGCCTCACCTGCTGAGATCCCCCGGCATTTTATGTGTCTGGCACTGGATTTGCAGCATCTGCAGAATCTCTCGTGTTTATACACTGTTCTATCTGAACATTATTGCAATATCTAGAGCAGGATCTCACTGTGCACCAATTGAGTTTGATTTTTCCTACAGTCCCTCCCTGGCTTACAAATGCTGATCTTGTGGGCACTCGGTTCACAAAAATATTACTAAACTTAAAATGAAGAGTCTTGCAAAAACAACTTGTTCTCATGTTACATATCCACAGTATCAAGCATCAACACATCTTAAGAACACAGGCTGCTGGTTTCACCATGGGATGCTACTTAAGAGATTTGCTTTAGACATTCAAAATCTATCACTTCTTTTGATGGTTACTCAATGTAACATGCATTGATACTTCCTGGCCATCAAGACCAGCCACTGAATGTGGGGGACACCCAGATCTTAGGGCACTACAATAGCTAATGATTAGCACAATGCTTGGGTCATAGAAGTTTGGAGTCCAATTTCACACCGTCTGTAAGGAGTTTGTATGTTCTCCCCATGATGGCAAAGGTTTCCTCCTAGTGCTCCATATTCCTCTCACAATCCAAAGAGATGTACTGTTTAGTTGGTTAATTGGTCATTGTAAATTATCTTGTGATTAGGCTAGTGGTAAATAGGTGAGTTGCTGGGTGACGCTGCTCATTGGGCCTGAAGGGCCTGTTCTACCTTGTAAATAAATCAATCAATCTTGTATCATTGTAACTAGGCAGGGGAAACAATAAATAAATATTCATGCTAATTGGCCGCCATTACAATATTGTTGAGGTTTGGGACTCTGTTGAGTAATTTTTGTACATTTTTTGAAAAATTGGCTAACACCTGTAGATGTCTGTAAAACTGGAACCCATTCATCATGTGGAGTCGGCCTGTACACAACAACAACTTACATTTATTTACCACCTCATTAAGGTAGAGAGGCACATAGTGCCTCACACTCTTAACAATTTTTGAAATTGATGGGCAAAAGTATGAGCAAAGAGGTAGGTGTTAAGCAATAAGCAAGATGGGGGTGTGTAGAGATTCAGAAGCCATTTCAAGATTCGAGATTGCTTAATGTCATTTCCAGTACACAAGTATAAAGGAGAATGAAATAATTGTTACTCCAGATCTGACTTACCAGCAGAAACCATTGCCACCCAATAAACCATCAAGAATAAACAGATGATTTAGAGAACCTCAAACTTTCCAGCAGCACTGATAAAAAGAGCTCTACACTGTAACTAATTGCATATTACTGAAATTTGTTTAAGAAAAGCTTTCTGTCAGTGTAGCACGGAGTTCTTGCATGACTAATTTCATTGCTTCTGTAAAGTGAAAAATTCCGTGGCTAAAAGTCATAATGAGAGGATAAATTCTAGCAGTATTAGCAATTATCTTCAAGCAGTAGGCTGCTTTAGAGTTATTAAACATATAAGCTGCTGAATTTTTATTAACATCCTTCAACAATAAATTGTCAGAACACACTATTCATCATCCTGTCTGTTGGTTCTCTCTTTTCTCACTGAAGACTAGGATTGCAGACCAAAAAGGTACAAATGTTGGCTGTTAACTATGTCACTCCCCATGGCTTAGCCAACAATCAAATATGTCATAAGATTTAAATGTCCCTGAATTTTCACAGCATCTAAAGAATATTCAAAACTATTATTTGGAAGGGCTCTTGTCACTCAGTTAAGTGAGTAGCATGATATTGGACTCTGCTGTGAAAAACAAAGGAGCTGGTTGTGGATTACAGGAGGAATGGTGACAAGCCAGCCCCTATTGATATAAATGGATCTGGGGTTGAGAGGGTGAACAGCTTTAAATTCCTCAGAATAAACATCACCAAGGATCTCACATTCTCTGTACATACCCATTGTCTGGTGAAAAAGGCACAACAGGCCTCTTTCACCTCAGACGATTGAAGAAGTTTGGTGTGGGCCCCCAGATCCTTAGAACTTTCTATAAGGGCACAATTGAGAGCATCCTGAATGGCTGCATCACTGCCTGGTATGGGAACTGTACCTCCCACAATCGCAGGACCCTGCAGAGGGTGGTTGGACAGCCCAGCGCATCTGTAGATGTGAACTTCACATTATTTGGGACATTTACAAAGACAGGTGTGTAAAATGGGCCCGAAGAATGATTGGGGGCCCGAGTCACCCCAACCACAAACTGCACCAGCTGCTACCATCCAGGAAACAGTACCACAGCATAAAAGCCAGGACCAGCAGGCTCCAGGACAGCTTCTTCCACCAGGCCATCCCACTGATTAATTCATGCTGACACGACTGTATTTCTATGTTATATTGACTATCCTGTTGTACATACTATTTATTATAAGTGACTATAAATTGCGCATTTAGACAGAGATGTAACGCAAAGGTTTTTACTCCTCATATGTATGAAGGATGTAAGTAATAAAGCCAATTCAGTTCAATTCAATCTAATTCAGAACAGGAAAATCTCGATCTGTAAAGTCAACTGTCCATTTCCTTCCATAAATGTTGAATGATCCACTGGGGTTCTCTTCCAATGCTGTCTATGGTGCTCCAGATTCTAGCATTAGCAGACTTCACGGATGGTAGATATTGTGAAGACAGAGTCATAGAGATTAAACACTCAATGAGCCCTTCATCTCACAGGTCTATGCCAATGCCCATCTGGCATGGTAGTGTAACACCATTACAGCACCAGCAATCACCCATTCGGATTCAATTCCTGCTGCTGTCTGTAAAGAGTTTGTACGTTCTCCCTGTGATCAGATTTTCCGGCATCCTCCTACATTCCAAAGACTGACAGTTAGGTGAATGAGTTGAGGGCAAGCTATATTGGCCCTGAAAGCATGGCAACACTTTCTCAAGACAATCCTCACTGATTTGATTTGACACAAACATTGCATTTCACTGCACATTTCAATGTACATGTAACAAATAAAGCTAATTTTTATATGCTGGCATTAGGATTGTAATGTACTATGCCATGTGCCTTTAAGTGTCTCCAAGTGAGATTGGAACAGAAAGCCACAGGCACAAGCTGGAACTCACTGGTAATCTCTGGCAGCTTTGTGTGGAGATATTTTGAGGTAAATGTCCAGAAGACCATAAGATATAGGAGCAGAATTAGGCCACGTGGCTTGTTGAGTTTGCTCCACTATTTCATCATGGCTGAACAATTTCCCTCTCAGCCCCAATCTCCTGTCTTCTTTTCAGATCCCTTCATGCCCTGAATAATCAAGTATCTATCAAACTCTCCCTTAAATATACCCAATGACTTGGTCTCCCCAGCTGCCTGTGGCAACAAATTCCACAGATTCACCACTCTCTGGCTAAAGAAATTCTTCCTCACCTCCATTCTAATTGGACGTCTCTTTGTCATCCAGACTGGGATTCTTGTGAAACCACAGAAGACCCAAGTATCTGGCCACTCTTCACCAGTATTTTCCCAATGGCCTAACAAAGGTAGAACACAATCTTACAGCAATTCCCCTGCAGTACCACTGTAAACCTGCTTGTCCATTGAATCATAGAATTGTTTGGCACAGAAGGAGATCCTTTAGCCCACCTCATTTATACTGACCATGATGGTCATCTACATTAAACCCGTTGCCCAAATTAGGCTTATATACCTCAATGCCTTTCCTATCCATGTACCTGTCTAAATGCCTTTTAAATGTTGTATATTGTAAATGTCTCCATCACCTTCTTTGGCGGCTTATTCCACAACACTCTGTGTGTAAAACTTCTTCTTTCGAGCACTTTTAAACTTCTACTGTCTCAACTTAAGTCTGTGCCTCTAGTTCTGGACTCTTCCATCCTAGGAAAAGGTCTATCTACTTTGTCTCTGTCCTCATAATTTTATAAATTTCCATGTTCACTCGTCATCCTTCTCAAGTGGTCGAGTTTGTCGTTTGTAGAAGTATGGCCGGGTTTAGGTTCAGTGAAAATTTTGCTTTCCCCAGTACTGCTGGCTCATAATTTCAGATAACACACTTTCCAGTGAGAATAAACCCAGTTTACTCCAATCTCTCAATGTAACCACAGCCCCCCTCCCAACCAATATTCTCATAAAACTTCTCTGCACTGTCTCTATTGCTAGCCGTAATATGATGAAAAACAATTCCTTTCATTTCTGTGCAGAGGTAAGTTCTTGAGTAACTCAAGTAATCATTAGATAGAATATAGTACATAGAATAAAGAACACTACAGCACAGTACAGACCCTTCAGCCCACAATGTTATGCTGACCTTTCAACCAACTCTGAGATCAATCTAACCTTTCCCTCCTGAAGAGCTCACCATTTCTCTATCACCTGTATGCCTAAGTTACAGTGCAAGATGGCACTGGTGAAACACAGTGAGTATGTGCGTGCAGCAAACAAAGCGAAGGAAACTACTAACTAATTGATTAATCACACTTTTTTTCTGGTAAATGATCACTGCAATCAATAGTCTGTAACTTCCCTTTCACAGCCGAACTTTAGAACTGCATATACGATCTGACATTTCTGCGGTGAGCTGAAGTTTCGAAGGTGCAGGATGTTTGCAGCATGGTGCTTATTTAATTCCCTCATCTTAATCATTCATATATATTGTAAACAACTGGGGTCCCAGCACTGAGCCTTGCGGTACCCCGCTAGTTACTGCCTGCCATTCTGAAAAGGTCCCGTTTATTCCCACTCTTTGCTTCCTGTCTGCCAACCAATTCTCTATCCACATCAATACCATACTCCCAATACCGTGTGCTTTAAGTTTGCACACTAATCTCCTGTGTGGGACCTTGTCAAAAGCCTTTTGAAAATCCAAATATACCACATCCACTGGTTCTCCCCTATCGACTCTACCAGTTACATCCTCAAAAAATTCTATAAGATCCGTCAGACATGATTGTCCTTTCACAAATCCATGCCGACTTTGTCCGATGATTTCACTGCTTTCCAAATGTGCTGTTATCACATCTTTGCTAACTGACTCTAGCATTTTCCCCATCACCGATGTCAGGCTAACCAGTTTATAATTCCCCAGTTTCTCTCTCCCTCCTTTTTTAAAAAGTGGGGTTACATTAGCCACCCTCCAATCCTCAGGAACTAATCCAGAATCTAAAGAGTTTTGAAAAATTGTCACTAATGCATCCACTATTTCTTGGGCTACTTCCTTAAGCACTCTGGGATGCAGACCATCTGGCCCTGGGGATTTATCTGCCTTTAATCCCTTCAATTTACTTAACACCACTTCCCTACTAACATGTATTTCCCTCAGTTCCCCCATCTCACTAGACCCTCGGTCCCCTACTATTTCTGGAAGATTATTTATGTCCTCCTTAGTGAAGACAGAACCAAAGTAGTTATTCAATTGGTCTGCCATGTCCTTGTTCCCCATGATCAATCAACCTGTTTCTGACTGTAAGGGACCTACATTTGTCATAACCAATCTTTTTCTTTTCACATATCTATAAAAGCTTTTGCAGTCAGTTTTTATGTTCCCTGCCAGCTTTCTCTCATAATCTTTTTTCCCTTTCCTAATTAAACCCTTTGTCCTCCTCTGCTGGTCTCTGAATTTCTCCCAGTCCTCAGGTGTGCCGCTTTTTTTTTTGCTAATTTACATGTTTCTTCTTTGGACTTGATACTATCCCTAATTTCCCTTGTCAGCCACGGGTGCACTACCTTCCCTGGTTTATTCTTTTACCAAACTGGGATGAACAATTGTTGTAGTTCATCCATGCGAACTTTAAATGCTTGCCATTGCATATCCACCGTCAACCCTTTAAGTATCATTTGCCAGTCTATCTTAGCTAATTCACATCTCATACCTTCAAAGTTACCCTTCTTTAAGTTCAGAACATTTGTTTCCGAATTAACTATGTCACTCTCCATCTTAATGAAGAACTCCACCATGTTATGGTCACTCTTACCCAAGGGGCCTTGCACGACAAGATTGCTAACTAACCCTTCCTCATTGCTCAATACCCAATCTAGAATGGCCTGCTCTCTAGTTGGTTCCTCGACATGTTGGTTCAGAAAACCATCCCGCATACATTCCAAGAAATCCTCTTCCTCAGCACCCTTACCAATTTGGTTCACCCAATCTATACGTAGATTGAAGTCACCCATTATAACTACTGTTCCTTTATTGCACGCATTTCTAATTTCCTGTTTAATGCCATCCCCAACCTCACTACTACTGTTAGGTGGCCTGTACACAACTCCCACCAGCGTTTTTTGCCCCTTAGTGTTATGCAGCTCTACTCATATCGATTCCACATTCTCCAGGCTAATGTCCTTCCTTTCTATTGCGTTAATCTCCTCTCTAACCAGCAATGCTACCCCACCTCCTTTTCTTTCCTGTCTATCCCTCCTGAATATTGAATATCCCTGGATGTTCAGCTCCCATCCTTGGTCACCCTGGAGCCATGTCTCTGTGATCTCAACTATATCATATTCATTAATAACTATCTGCACATTCAATTCATCCACCTTGTTACGAATGCTCCTCGCATTGACACACAAAGCATTCAGGCTTGTTTTTACAACACTCTTAGCCCTTATACAATTATGTTGAAAAGTGGCCCTTTTTGATTTTTGCCCTGGATTTGCCTGCCTGCCACTTTTACTTTTCACCTTACTACTTTTTGCTTCTACCCTCATTTTACACCCCTCTGTCTCTCTGCACTTGTTCCCATCCCCCTGCCACATTAGTTTAAATCCTCCTGAACAGCAGTAGCAAACACTCCTCCTAGGACATTGGTTCCAGTCCAGCCCAGGTGCAGACCGTCCTGTTTATACCGGTCCCACCTCCCCAAGAACCGGTTCCAATGCCCCAGAAATTTGAATCCCTCCCCCTTGCACCATTTTTCAAGCCACAAATTCATCTGAAATATCCTCCTATTTCTACTTTGACCAGCACGTGGCACTGGTAGTAATCTAGAGATTATTACCTTTGTGATCCTACTTTTTAGTTTATCTCCTAACTCCCTAAGTTCACCTTGTAGGACCTCATCCCATTTTTTACCTATATCGTTGGTACCTATGTGCACCACGACCACTGGCTGTTCACCCTCCCATTCCAGAATGTCCTGCAGCCGCTCAGAGACATCCTTGACCCTTGCACCAGGGAGGCAACATACCATCCTGGAGTCTCGTTTGCGGCCGCAGAAACGCCTATCTATTCCCCTTACAATCGAATCCCCTATCACTATAGCTCTCCCATTCCTTTTCCTTCCCTCCTGTACTGCAGAGCCACCCATGGTGCAATGAACTCGGCTGCTGCTGCCTTCCCCTGATGAGACATCTCCCTCAACAGAATCTAAAACAGTATATCTGTTTAGGAGGGAGATGACCTCAGGGGACTCCTGCACTACCTGCCTACTGCTACGCTGTCTAGTGGCCACCCCATCCCTTTCTGCCTGTGTAGCCTTTTCCTGTGGTGTGGCCAACTCACTGAACATGTTATTCATGACTTTCTCAGCATCGCGGATGCTCCAGTATGAATCCAATCGCAGCTCCAGACGCTCAATGCGGTCTACCAGAAGCTGCAGTTGGACACATTTCCTGCACACATAGTCGTCAGAGACACTGGAAGTACCCCTGATTTCCCACATTCTGCAGGATGAACAAACCACGGGGCCGATCTCAGCTGTCATGGCCTACCCAATACGTTGCCTCAACTTTTGAAACGTTCTCCTTTTAAAGGAATTTACCCGGCCTTACCTCACTTGGAGTGAAGCTCGTCCTCAGCCTCTGGAGACAAAGCCTTCCTACTCTGTCTCCCTCTACTCCGTCGCCTGCAACAATGTTGACCGCTCCGTCAAACTGCTCTCTTTTAAATACTCCCGCTGCCTCACGGTCCAACTTACACGCGCTTTGTAAATAACTTACCTTTGACATCCCCCCCTATACTTTCCTCCACTGACCTTAAAATTATGGCCATTTCTCTCTGGGAAATAGGCTCTGGCTATCCAATTAATGCCTCTTATCTTCTTGTACACCTCTATCAAGACACCTCTCATCTTCTTTCTCTTCAAAGAGAAAACCTTTATTTTACTCAACCTATCAGATATGAGATAATTTACATTTTTTCAGAAGATTGCTTCAATAGCTTTAAGTGCTTTTATGCTTTTACATTATAATAATTATTAAAATGCTTTAATGGTTTCACTAAATTTTAATAGTTTTTAGATGTCAGAGACATTGAATATTATTGATACATTTGACAGCTAGCTAACCCTTGGAGTAACTGCCAAATCTTTTCTGGTGATTTCATGATCCAGCCAATTAGGATAAGGGCGGCTGTGGATAGCTATCTAATTACGACAGATCTTCAAAAGATATGACTGAATTTCCCTTCGTGTTTGCTGGCAAATATAGGTGGCTCAGCCCCATCATTGTGTTGCAATCACTCAGTGATAAATCTAGTAATTAATAGTACAGGGGCTCTTCAGGTTATGGAAACCCAATTTAACAAAACCCAACCCTATGCAAATTCTCCCATAAATTTTTAAAGAAATGTTCAGGATAATAATAATAATCATATAATGCTTTTACAACAACTAAATCAGAATCAGGTTTAATATCACTGGCACGTGTCATGAAATTTGTCAACTTAGCAGCAGCAGTACAATCCAATACATAATATGGGAAAAAAGTAAATCAATTACAGTAAATATATATATTAGATAGTTAAATTAAAAATAGTGCAAAAACAGAAATAATATTTAAAAAAGTGAGGTAGAGCTCATGGGTTCAATGTCTATTTAGGACTCGGATGGCAGAGAATGCAGTACATATTCCTTTTTTTTAATTATGAATGTGTTGGAGAGAATATTTTGATGAAAGGATTATAGAAGTGTAAACAGGGAGATCTAAATGGATAACGACAGTAAACAGATATTTCTGGCTGATGGAGAAATGAGGTGATAGAGAGATCCCAGGTAGAAAACCCTTTCATAACTTGGGAGCTGCTTGTAGTTAGAACATGAAACTCATTATGATGTGGGAAAAATTGAACATTTTCAGAAGTGTTTTTAGGATATCTGTTCAAATACATTTTCATATAAGTGAAGTACATAATCCACCATCTCCTAACATAACTGGGCAAATAATTTAAGACAGAATCTCGAAATTAAAAGAAAATTTTCTTAATATATTTAAGAATGGTTACATATTGCTGTTTGATCAGTTTTCATGCTGTCTGTGTGGTGAAGGTGTTCCCACAATGTTGTCAGGGAGGGAACATCAAACTTTAGACCCACAATGAAACAACAGCGGTATTTTTTCGAGTCAGGGTGGCTTGTATTTTGGTCATTAATTTGTAACTGTTCTTTGTTAAAGGAAGATATCATTTACCTGCCAGCTTTTAAACATCCCTCAATATATTTGGAAACGCTTCAAGTTACTTGCAAAGAAAAGGCACTGATCTTGTGATGGCAAACATAATTTACTGTGAAGTATGAGAACTATTGGTTGAGAAGTGAACCTTGGTCAGGAAGGAATTCCTGGATCTTTAACAAGTGGTAATTTTCCCACTCTGTCCCCATAATGAATTTTGAGTAGCTTTGGAGAGTCAGAGGAAATTCATCCAGCTTTTTTCATACATTGGTCGTATGTTTTGTTCTCTGTTATGTTCCCACTTTCTGGATTGGGAGTGGGGGGAGTGGGGAGGGAAAGACATGGAAATATAGAAAACCTACAGCACAATACAGGCCCTTCAGCCCACATTACTGTGCCAAACATATACTTACTTTAGAAATTACCTCAGACTACCCAGAGCCCTCTATTTTCCTAAGCTCCATGTACCTATCCATGAGTCTCTTAAAAGACCCTATCATATCTGCCTCCACCACCGGCGCCAGCAGCCCATTCTACACTCACCACTCTCTGTGTAAAAAACTTACCTTTGATATCTCCTCTGTACCTACTTCCAAGCACCCTAAAGCTGTGCCCTCTCGTGTTACCCATTTCAGACCTGGGAAAAAGCCTCTGACTATCTATACAATCAATGCATCTCATCATCGTATACACCTCTATCAGATCATCTCTCATCCTCTGTCACTCCAAGGAGAAAAGGCTGAGTTCACTCAACCTATTTTCATGGGAAAAACAAATGCGTAGTCAGGACACTTTAGATTAGATTCAGATGAATGTATTGTCATATACCTGTAATTGCAAAAAATTGCAGAGTTATGAACAAAGCCCATCCATCACAAAAGCCTGTCACTCCTCTGTCTACACTTCCTGTGCCTTGGAAAAGCAGCCAACTTTATCAAAGGCCCCTTCCTCCTTGGTCATTCACTCTTCTCCTTCCCATTAGCCTGAAGACCGACTAGACTGAACGAAAGCTTCTTTGCACCACTTAGACACTTGAATGGATATGATGAAGATGAATTCTTAATCTTTCAAATTACTTGTTGTAGCTCGTGCATCTTAGTTGTCTACCTGCACTGCACTTTCTCTGTAACTGTAACACTATATTCTGAAATCTGTGTTTTATTACATTTGAACTACCTTAATATATTTAAGTATGGAATAATCTGTTTGGATGGCATGCAGATCTAAAGTTTTTCACTGCATCTTGGTAAATGGCACAATAATAATAAACCAATTACCAATTATATCAGAGTGCCATGAAATTCTTTGTGCATGTAAAGCTCACATAGTAAACAAGTTAAAGTTTGCTGTCATTCAACCATATGGATGTTTACCACTAAATGAAACAGTGTTCCTCCAGACCAAGTACACAACACAGTGCATAGAACTCACAAACAACACTACGGTAATACTATCACAGATAAATTAACAAATAATAAGGTACATATATGGCAAAGCCAGAAGGTAAATAATATCTGCTACTCACAGTTCATACATGATGACAGCTGGGTGGTGTCAGGGAGTTCAGTATGCTCACAGCCCGGGGAAGAAGCTGTTTCCCATGCTAACAGTCCTTGTCGTAATGTTACAATATCTCCTGTCTGATGGTAGGGGGTCAAAGAGATTGCTGGACGGATGGGGACGGATCATTGGCATTGCTAAGGGCCCTGTGTTTACAGCACTCCTGACAAATATCTCAGATGGGTGGAAGAGAGAATCTGATGATCCTCTCAGCAGTCCTCACTATCCTTTGTAGGGCTTTGCGGTCAGATGCCTTGCAATTCCCATACTGGAGGGTGATGCAGCTAGTTAGAGCACTCTCAAAAGTGCTCCTGTAAACATTGGTTTGAATGGGGTTGGGGGTTGCTGTGTTCAGCTCAATCTCCTCAGGAAGTGGAAGTGGTGTTGAGGGACCAGGTGAGATCATTCATATACATAGTAAGTATAAATTCAACAAAAAATACAGTGACAACTGCAAAAAGCAGAATTGCGTAAAGGTTGTAATGCAAGCTGAATAGTGTAAAAACAAGTGCAATCACAAAGAAGGAATGACAGTAGCTCCAATTCATTAGGAGTCTGAGGAGATTTGGTATCTTACCAAAGACGAGCAAATTTCTGCAGATGTATGGTGGAGAGCATCCTGACTGGTTGCATCACCACCTTGTATGGAGGCTCCAATGTGCAGGATCTAAAGAGGCTGCAGAGGGATATTGACTCAGCCAGCTTGATTACTGCCACAAGAAGCCTCCCCACCATCGAGGACAGCTTCAAGAGGCGGTCCCCATCATTAAGGACACTCACCATTTGGGACATACCCTTTTCTCATTGCTATCATTATGGAGGAGGGACAGCAGCTTGAAGACCCACACTCAATACCTGAGGAACAGCTTCACTCCCTCCACCATCAGATTTCTGAACACTACATCATTTTCACCATTTATTTATTTATTGAAACTTACAGCGATTACAGCAATGCTTGTGGACTTCTGTTGCTATAGATCACCCACTTCAAAGTTCAACATGTTGTGCATTTCAGCAATTTTGAGGTGGTCAAACAACTGTGTCTGGCAGTCCATGGTCAAAATCACTTTGATCATATTTCTTCCATATTCTGAATTTTGGGCTGAATAACAACTGACCTCTTGACCATGCCTGCATCCGTTTTATGAATTGCTGCCATATGATGGACTGATTAGATATTTGCATTAACAAGCAGGTGTACAGGTGTTCTTAATAAAGTGGCCATTGAGTGTAAGACTGATAGATAGTAAACCTGATTCTGAAATGCTGAAGTGACAATAGCAGAATAACTTAGTGAGGTAGAACTAAGAATCCAAATTTGTGGCAGCAACATTGGGAAGGTGATGTGAATGTAATGAGTGGTTTAGGCATGTGAACAGGGCAGGTTTGCTATACCAATCTGCCTTTGCTTGTTTGTCAGCATCTGACGTAAATTATTGGCACTATAATCATAAACTTTATTTTAGACAAGGGTTTGAAACACAGGAATGGCATAGAGACAGTAGATGAGAATTGACAGCTTAGAAGTTGATGGAAAGAGGGCGCTACCATCACTTCACTTAAGAACTTTTATCCCATCTCCTGAAGAATTAGTCCAGTCCTTGCTTTAATTATTAATAGAGGCAAACTGAAAGGAACCCTTTGTGTTTGCATGATTGGATGGCTCCATAAATAACCACGGACAACTTGACAGGTAATAAACCACAATCACTTAACCTGTAAATTATCACCATTTGCATTGAAATAAATGAATTATGGATGAGCTGGCTCTTATATAACACATACTTCAGCTGAAACTGCATGGCGCTGTCTAGCCACTGTCAAAAACTAATAAAATTAAGTTTTAATAAAAGATGTGGTTTTGAAGTGTCCCAGTTTTTGGAATTATTTTAAGTGAGTGTGCATTGTCAAGAATCACCCCATGGAACAGTGACTCCATTCATTTCACAGGAGAGGCATTGCTGTGACAGACAAAATATTAGTCCATTTGTATTTAGTTAATTAAATAGATTTTCTTAAATTATTTTGTAGCAAAGAGAGCATAAGAACTAGGAGCAAGAATAGGCCATTCAGCCCTTCTAGCCTACCCCATCATTTATCAAGATCCTGACTGATCTACCTAAGTGACTTTTTGTTGCCATGTCCCCATATCTCCAACTTCTCTCTGGCCAAGAAGCTTTTTGTTCACTGTTCTTAATCACCAAGTCCCCACAAATCTCTGGTGTAGAGAATTCCAAAGTCCATTGCCCTATGCAAGAAGACATCAGAATCAGAATCAGATTTATGATCACCGGCATGTGACGTGAAATTTCCTAGTATAGCAGCAGCAGTTCAATGCAATACATAATCTAGCAAAGAAAAAAAAAAAATAAACGAGTCAATCAATTACTGAATAGATTTTTTTTTAAAACGTGCAAAAACAGAAATACTGACCATTAAAAAAAATGTGAAGTAGGGTCCAAAGATTCAATGTCCATTTAGGAATTGGATAGCAGAGGGGAGGAAGCTGTTCCTGAATCACTGAGTGTGTGTCTTCAGGCTGCTGTACCTCTTACCTGATGGTAACAGTGAGCAAAGGGCATGCCCTGGCTGCTGGAGGTCCTTAATAATGGATGCTGCCTTTCTGAGACACTGCTCCCTAAAGATGTCCTGGGTACCTTGTGGGCTAGTACCCTAGATGGAGCTGACGAGATTTACAACCTTCTGAAGCTTCTATCAGTCCTGTGCAGCAGCCACCCATACCAGACAGTGATGCAGCCTGTCAGAATGCTCACCATGGTACAACTATAGAAAGTTTTGAGTGTATTTGTTAACATGCCAAATCTCTTCAAACTCCTAATAAAGTATAGCTCTTGCCTTCTTTATAGCTACATCGATATGTTGGGACCAGGTTATATTCTCAGAGATCTTGACACCCAGGAACTTCTGCGCACTCTCTCCACTTCTGATCCCTCTATGAAGATTGGTATTTGTTTCTTTGTCTTACCCTTCCTGAAGTCCCCAGTCAGCTCTTTTGTCTTACTCCTGTTTCAGAATCAAATGGACCTCCCTCATTTTTTGACTTTGATCCTTGGCTTCCCAAATTAGACAGAGAGCTACCAACCCTGTCTCCAGCCTGATGAACC
This sequence comes from Hemitrygon akajei, assembly GCF_048418815.1. Lineage (NCBI taxonomy): Eukaryota > Metazoa > Chordata > Chondrichthyes > Myliobatiformes > Dasyatidae > Hemitrygon > Hemitrygon akajei. Next base: position 1,340,516 of record NC_133137.1, on the reverse strand, counting down.
CGACAGTACTTCTATATGTTTCAATAAGGTTCCCTCTCATCCCTCCAACTCAAGATCTAAACTGACTCAAGGGCAGGTCTACTATTCTAGGAACCAGTCCCTAATCTTTGCTACAATATTTTTTTAATGGTATGTGCAAAATATCTGTGTGAGGGCAGAACTGTATCAGATGTGTTTTCCTTGAGGGCCCATATAATTGCAACAAAGTATCTCATCTCCTGGGAATAAATGGAACTGAAACACCACTCCTTATGATAGCCTACCAATCACAGTCCTGTGGGCAGAGAATTGCAAAGGTTCTTCACCTGCTGCATTATGATACTTCCCCCTGCACAGCATAGGTGCAAAATGGCACCCCATATTAATGGGCCAGGCAGCATCTATAGGGAGAAGGACTGTCGACGTTTCCGGCCGAGACCCTTCGTCAGGACCCTTCATGTGTGTTGTTGTTTGAATTTCCAGCATCTGCAGATTTCCTCGTGTTTACCCCATATTAATGTTTTTAATTGATTTTTAGGTTTGTAAGAGTGGTTTTGGGGTCATAGATGGGAGTTACAGGTCATTTTAGTGTTTTTGCTGTTGTTGCTTGTTGCGCTCTGTGTTGTTCTGCTGAGCATTGTGGGCATGCTATATTTATGCAGGAATGTGTAGTGACACTTGTGGGTTGTCCCGAGCAAACTCTGGGGTCTGTTGGTGGTTGATGCAAATAACATGTTTCTCTATATTTTTCAATGTACACATGACAAATAAACTTGGATCTTGAGTGTTCTTGGACTCAGATGGACCTCCTCTATTTTAAGGCTGTGATCCCCAGTGCCAGAATCACAAGTAGTTTTGTCTGCCAACATGGGTAAGATCTAAATACCTGGCAAGTAAGGTTAAAGTAACATGGGACTAGGCTCTATCTATTTTGTTGGGGGATTGAGGAGAATTGGCATGTCACCAAAGAATCCTACATATTTCTATAGATGTATGGGGGGAGAGCATTCTAATTACATCACTGCCTGATATGGAGATGCCAACGCATGCACAGGATTGCAAGTGGCTGCAGGCAGCTGTAGACTCAGGCAGCTCTATCACAGGCACAACCCTCTCGCCATCAAGGACATCTTCAAGAGACAGTGCTTCAAGAAAGTGGCATCCATCATTCACCAGGAACATACCCTTTTCTTATAACTACCATTGGGGAGGAGATATTGGGGCCTGAATACACAGATTCGATCATTCTGGACCAGCCTCTTCCTTTATCCATTCAGATTTCTGAATGGTCCATGGACCCATGAAATATCCCTCATTATTCTTTCTCTTGCATTATTTATTTATTTGCAATTTTAGTAATTTTAGAACTAGAGCTGGTAGGTTAAGGGTGAAAGCTGAGAAGTTTAAGGGGAAATTGAGGAGAAACTTCTTCATGCAGATGATGGTGAGAATGTGGAACAAACTGCCAGCCGAAGTGGTGGGTGGAGGATTGACTTCAATGTTTAAGAGAAGTTTCAATAAGTACATGGATGGGAGGTGTATGGAAGGCTATGGTCCAGGTGTGAATCAATGAGTGTAGGCAAAACATCAGTTTGGCACAGATGGGCCAAAAGGCCTGTTCCTGTGTTTTCTGCCCTATAAATCAATTACTCCATGATTTTGCACTGTAAAGCTGCTGCAAAACAAATTTTGTGTGTCAGAATAGAATCAGGTATATTATCACTGGCATACAATGTGTCAGTGACAATAATTCTGATTCTGATTCTTCAGAAAGACCTCTGAATTCTAATTACGTAAGTCTATTCTTTAGAAGACTAGAAGTCTAAAGATTCCTAGATTTTACCACATTACTCCCAGAGAAGAACATTGGGACTCCATGGAAGCTGGCAACGTACAACAATGCTTTGGCACAGTCAATGAATATTAAACAACGCTAATTTTGTTTTCACCGACTTCTTGCTTTCATTCTGAATTCAGGCTGTCTTTAAATCCAGTTAATGATTCTTGCCTTATTTATCTATAAACCTGCTTTCAGGATCTCTTCTCTTGGCAAACACTGAGCAATGAATTCTGAATATATCATTGCCTGTGCTAAAGGTCTGGGGAACCTGTTCCTGTATATACACACAAAGTACTGGAATCACCAGTAATGCCAGTATTTATTATCTATGCTGAATTACCTGAGCTAAGGAGAAGTAAGCTATATTAGTAGTCTGGAGTCACATAGGTTCTGACCAAGGTATGGTGGTAGTTTTTCTTCCCTGTAGGACGTCAGAAAACTGGATGGGTTTTTATGACAATTTGGTAATTCCATGGTTACCGCTACTTGACAGAGAGACCACAGTCAGTCCGTGTTGGCAGGAACATCTCTGACTCCATCACACTGAGCACTGGATCCCCACAAGGCTGTGTGCTCAGCCCACTGCTGTTTACATTGCTAACACATGACTGTGCAGCCAGATTCAAGGGGAACCTGATCATTAAATTTGCTGATGGTACCTCAGTGGTGGGGCTCATCAGCAAAAATGATGAAAACAATGTACAGGGAGGAGGTCAAACACCTAGAGAGCTGATGCAGTGATAACAACTTGTTGCTTAATGTCACCAAAACCAAGGAGATGATCGTCGATTTGAGACTGTCTCAGCCTGAGCACACACCCCTCAGCATCAGCGGCTCCACAGTGCAGAGAGTGGAAAACATCAAGATCCTTGGGGTGCAGATCTCGGACGATCTCACTTGGTCCAGGAACACCACTGGGATTGTGAAATGGGCCCAGCAGAGATTGCACTTTCTGAGGAAACTTAAACAAGCATCACTCCCCACTAACATCTTAACTACATTCTACAGAGGCGTGGTTGAGAGTGCGCTGACCTTTTGCATCACAACCTGGTACTCCAGCTGCAGTGCTGCCGACAAAAAAGCCTTGCAGAGGGTGGTTAGGGGAGCAGAGAAGGTTACTGGGGTCTCCCTACCTTCTGTCCAAGACCTCTTTCAGAGTCGATGCCTCCAGAAGACATGGTACATCGTTAAAGACCCCTCACACCCTCTCCATAAACGGTTTGTTCTTCTGCCATCAGGCAAACGTTACAGGAGCATCAAAACAAAAACCACAAGGCTACTAAACAGCTTCCTCCCACAGGCAGTCAGACTGCTAAATAGCTGCTCTACCTGACTCTGCTTTGGACACTTTTAACTTGCACTGGACACTTATAACTTGTTTTTAACCGACCTGTGGCTGTTGTGTTTTACTATTTATTGTTGTGTTTACTATTTATTGTTGTGTTTACTATTTATTGTTGTGTTTGTTATGTTATGATTGCACTTGACCCTGGGAAACGCTGTCTCATTCTGCCCTGCAGAGCTGATGTATGGTTGGAATGACAATAAAGTTTTAGAATCTTGAATCTTGAACTTGCACTTACATTTTTATTTAGTCACTTCAATTTAAATTCCCCAAATGCCATTTGAACTCAGGTCTCCAGTGTAATAGTCCAGAATGCTGGCTGTTAATCCAGCAACTTCTCTACCTCACCAGTACACCTGAAGTATTGTGTACATAGTCATAGAGTCATAGAGCACCAGTACACAGAAACAGGCCCTTCAGCCCATCTAATATATGCCACATTGTTATTTTGCTTAGTCTGATTGACCTGGACCTAGACCTGGACCATAGCCCTCTATACCCCACACATCCATGTATTTATCCTTAAATGTTGAAATTGAATCTACGTTCACCAGATCCGTTGGTGAATAAACCCCAACCTCTGACTGACAAAGTTCCTCTTCAGGCTCCTCTTAAATATTTCACCTTTCACCCTTAACCCATGACCTCTCATAGTAGTCTCAACCAATCTCAGTGAAAAAAAAAATTACTTTCATTTACCCGATGTAAAGCCCTCATAATTTTGTAAGCCTCTATCAAATATCTCCTCATTCTCCTGCACTCCAGGAACTAAGGTCCTAACCTATTCAATCTATCCATCTCAAATCCTCAAGTCCTGCAATGTCTTTGTAAATTTTGTCTGCATGCTGTCAATCATATTGATATCTTTTCTGTAGGTAGGAGTACTGAGTGCTGGAAGCACAGCCACACGGTAGTGTAGTGGTTAGCACAATGCTATTACAACACAGCAACCCAGATTCAGTTCCTGCTGCTGTCTCTAAGGAGTTTGTATGTTTTGTCTGTGACAACATGGGTCTCCTCCAGATGCTTTGGTTACTCCCACATTCCAAAGACATACAGATGGGTGAGTAGGTTAATTGGTCACATGCTTGTCATTGGCTCATTGGGCCAGAATGGCCTGCTACCGTGCTGTATCACTAAATAAATGAATAACAAACTTGGAGGCTGCCCCCCCCCCCCCACACCTACCTGGACTGGGGTGGTCATTGATGTAAAATACAAATTTCACAGTATGTTTTGATGTTTCAATGCATATGTGACAAATAAAGCTAATCTTTAATCTTTCCCTTGTGGTTTCCTATTCAAGAAGCAGAGTCAGGATGGAATCCCAGCTCACAGATACCTTTGTGCTGCCTCAGTGACCAAATGGCAGGAGAGCGGGATTCAGAGAGCCTCAGTTTATGGACCTGAGTCCTGGAAAGCATTGCTGGTGGTAGTGATAGAGGCTGATACAATAAGGACATTTTAAAAACTCTTAGATAAGCACTTGGAGGTAAGAAAAATGAAGGGTTATAGAATGGGTAGGAGGGAAGAGTTAGATTAATCGTGCAGTAGATTTATATAGGTCAGCAAAACATTGTGGACTGAAGGGCCAGTAGTGTGTATACTGATATAAAACCTTGCTCAAACAAAAACAGATCTACACTGAAGGTTATTTCACAGAGGAGCCCTGAAGTTGAGAGGACAGAGAGCTCCACATTCCCAAAAGTGAACATTACCAATAGTTTGTACTGGTCCAACTACACAGACACACCATGGACAAAGGTATATCAGCATTTCTACTCCCTCAGGATCCTGAAGAAATTTGACACTGATCATTTTTTATTGATGTACTATAGAAAGTATCCAATCCAGATGCATCTTGGTTTGGTCTGGCAACTGCTCTGCCTGTGATCTCAAGAAACTGCAAAAAGCTGTAGACACACCTCAGCACATCAGGGAAAACAGCCTCCCCTTCATGGACTCTCTCTATACTTCTCACTGTGTTGGTAAAGCAGCCAACATAGCTAACAACCCCAACCATCCCAGACATCCTCTCTTCTTCTCCCATCAGGCAGCAGATACAAAAGCCTGAAAGAACGTAGCACCAGGCTCAAGGACAGTTTCTATCTCACTGTTATAAGATTATTGAACGGTGTCCTAGTACATCAAGATGGACCTTGACCCGATAAACTACCTCATTATGGCTTCTGCACCCAGCTGTCTGCCTGCACTACACTTTCTCTGTAGCCATAACAATTTATTCTGCATTCTGTTATTGTTTTCCCTTGTACGTCCTCAATGCATTGATGTGATGAAATTATCTGTATGTATGACAAGCAAAACAAAGTTTTTTAATATACAGTATTTCTGATTTTTGCACATGTTTTAATCTATTCAATATACAGTACGTATACTGCAATTGATCTACTTATCTATTTATTATTATATTTTATTTATTATTATTTTTCTTCTATATTATGTATTGCATTGAACTGCTGCTGCTAAGTTAACAAATTTCACGTCACATGCCGGTGATAATAAACCTGATTCTAATTTTTCATTGTACCTCAATACATGTGACAATAATAAACCAATTTATAATTTATAAGTTATTCTGTTGCTGGTCCTGCTCTTTAATTACCTACTGTTTTTCTCCACAGTTGGTGCATATTTTCTGTTCACTTCAGAATTCCAGCATCTTCATTTTTTTTGATTTTCTATTCAGGCCTATGATGTGTCTTTGAAAGAGCAATTATCCAGCTTCACCCATTCATTGGCACTCATATTTTTGAAAGCTTTTACCAAAGCAAGTATTACATAGCAGCAAAAACACAATACTAATTCACAAACCAAAATGCATAAAAATATCCATCTGGAATTATCCAAAAGAAAGAAGTGTCTGTCACAAAGCAGCAATTGTTAAGAGATGATGACTCTTCAAATAATGAATGGTGATTTTGACCATAAGACCATAAGATATAGGAGCAGAATTAGGCATTTAGCTCATTGTGTCTGCTTCACCATTTTTGGCTGATTTTTTTTCAACCTTATCCTCCCACCTTCTCCCCATATCCTTTCACCCCCTTTCCAATCAAAAACCTATCAATCTCTGCCTTAAATATACTCATTGACTGTGACTAAACAGCCAGTGTGGCAAAAAAAAGTTTCACAGATTCACAACCCTCTGGCTAAAGAAATTCTTCCTTATCTCTACTCTAGTCTTTTTTAAAAATCGCAGCAAGAGGCGGAGAGGGAAGAGGTAAAAGAAGCTCGGAGAGAAGCTGTTTTTTTTAACTGATTGGGGCAAAGAGGCTAGACTGCACAGGCGCGTGAAAGTCGGCCTCTGAGATCAGCGGGGGAATTTAAAAAGTGAGCAGAGGCTGAGTACGAGCTTCACTCCAGGTGAGATAAGGCTGGGTAAGCTCCTTTAATTAATCTAATTATTTTAGGAGTACGTAATGGAGGCAGAAGTTAGGGCAGTTGAGTGCTCCGTTTGCAGTATGTGGGAAGTCAGGGCAAGCACCTGTGAAATGTGCATCCAGTTGCAGCTCCTGACAAACCGTGTTAGGGAACTGGAGCTGGAGCTGGATGAACTTCGGATCATTCGGGAGGCAGAGGCAGAAATAGACAGGAGTTTCAGGGAGATAGTCACCCCTAAGAGTCAGGAGACAGGTAGTTGGGTGACTGTCAGGAGAGGGAAGGGGAATAGACAGGAAGAGCAGAGCACCCCTGTGGCCGTTCCCATCAACAATAAGTATACCGTTTTGGATATTGTTGGTGGGGGCGACCTACCAGGGACAAGTTGCTGTGGTTGCGTCTCTGGCACCGAGACTGGACCCTCAGCTCAGAAGGGAAGGAGGGAAAAGAGGAGAGCAGTAGTGATAGGGGATTCGATAGTTAGGGGGACAGAAAGGAGGTTCTGTGGAAGAGATCGAGAATCCTGGATGGTCTGTTGCCTCCATGGTGCCAGGGTCCGCGATATCTTGGATCGAGTTCTCAGTATTCTCAAGAGGGAGGGTGAGCAGCCGGATGTCGTGATCCATGTAGGGACCAATGACGTGGGTAGGAAGACTAAGGAGGTCCTGAAAGGTGAGTTTAGGGAGCTCGGTGCCAAGTTAAAGGACAGGACCTCCAGAATAGCAATCTCAGGATTGCTACCAGTGCCACGTGCAGGTGGGTTTAGAAATAGTAAGATAGTGCAGATCAACACGTGGCTGAAGACACGGTGCAGGAGGGAGGGGTTCAGATTTATAGATAATTGGGCAGTTTTCCAGGGAAGGTGGGACCTGTTCCGGCGGGATGGTTTACATCTGAACAGGAGGGGGACAAATATTCTTGCAGGTAGGTTTGCTAGAGAGGCTCCAGTGGATTTAAACTAGATATGAGGGGGGAGGGGAACCAAAGTGTAGGAACAGATGTATGGGAGAAGGAAGAAAAAGAAGACAATAAAGTTTTTTGTACTGTTAAAGATAAACAGAGAGGAAGAGGTGGAGAATTTCTTAAATGCATTTATTTTAATGCTAGGAGCATTGTAAGAAAGGTGGATGAGCTTACAGCATGGATTGATACCTGGAAATATGATGTTGTAGCTATTAGTGAAACATGGTTGTAGGAGGGGTGTGATTGGCAACTAAATATTCCTGGATTTCATTGCTTCAGGTGGGATAGAATCAGAGGGACAAGAGGAGGAGGTGTTGTATTGCTTGTCAGAGAAAATATTACAGTGGTGCTCTGGCAGGATAGATTAGAGGGCTCGTCTAGGGTGGCTATTTGGGTGGAATTGAGGAATGGGAAAGGTGTAGTAACACCTATAGGGGTATATTATAGACCACATATTGGGGAGCGAGAATTGGAGGAGCAAGTTAGCAGATATTTGTAGTAAGCACAGGGTTGTGATTGTGGGGGATTTTAATTTTCCGCACATAGACTGGGGAGCCCATACTGTAAAAGGGATGGATGGTTTGGAGTTTGTAAAATGTGTGCAGGATAGTTTTTTGCAGCAATACATAGAGGTACCAACTAGAGAAGAGGCAGTGTTGGATATTCTGTTAGGGAATGAAATAGGTCAGGTGATGGAGGTATGTGTTGGGGAGCACTTCGGGTCCAGTGATCACAATGCCATTAGTTTCAATATAATTATGGAGAAGGATAGGACTGGACCCAGGGTTGAGATTTTTGATTGGAGAAAGGCTAACTTTGAGGAGATGCGAAAGGATTTAGAAGGAGTGGATTGGGACAATTTGTTTTATGGAAAGGATGTAATAGAGAAATGGCGGTCATTTAAAGGTGAAATTTTGAGGGTACAGAATCTTTATATTCCTGTTAGGTTGAAAGGAAAGGTTAAAAGTTTGAGAGAGCCATGGTTTTCAAGGGATATTGGAAACTTGGTTAGGAAAAAGAGATATTTACAATAAATACAGGCAGCATGGAGTAAATGAGGTGCTCGAGGAATATAAAGAATGTAAAAAGAATCTTAAGAAAGAAATTAGAAGAGCTAAAAAAAGATACAAGGTTGCTTTGGCAAGTAAGGTGAAAATAAATCTGAAGGTTTTCTACAGTTATATTAACAGCAAAAGGATAGTGAGGGATAAAATTGGTCCTTTAGAGAATCAGAGTGGACAGCTATGTGTAGAGCCGAGAGAGATGGGGGAGATTTTGAACAATTCCTTTTCTTCGGTATTCACTAAGGAGAAGGATATTGAATTGCGTAAGGTAAGGGAAACAGGTAGGGAAGTTATGGAAACTATGACGATTAAAGAGGAGGAAGTACTGGTGCTTTTAAGGAATATAAAAGTGGATAAATCTCCAGATCCTGACAGGATATTCCCTAGGACCTTGAGGGAGGTTAGTGTAGAAATAGCAGGGGCTCTGACAGAAATATTTCAAATTTCATTAGAAACGGGGATGGTGCCAGAGGATTGGCGTATTGCTCATGTGGTTCCATTATTTAAAAAGGGTTCTAAGAGTAAACCTAGCAATCATAGGCCCGTCAGTTTGATGTCAGTGGTGGGTAAATTAATGGAAAGTATTCTTAGAGATGGTATATATAATTACCGGATAGACAGAGTCTGATTAGGAACAGTCAACATGGATTTGTGCTTGGAATGTCACGTTTCACAAAACTTATTGAATTTTTTGAAGAGGTTACGAGGAAAGTTGACAAGGGTAAAGCAGTGGATGTTGTCTATATGGACTTCAATAAGGCCTTTGACAAGGTTCCACATGGAAGCTTAGTTAGGAAGGTTCAATCGTTAGGTATTAATATTGAAGTAGTAAAATGGATTCAACAGTGGCTCAATGGGAGATGCCAGAAAGTAGTGGTGGATAACTGTTTGTCAGGTTGGAGGCCGGTGACTAGTGGTGTGCCTCAGGGATCTGTACTGGGTCCAATGTTGTTTGTCATATACATTAATGATCTGGATGATGGGGTGGTAAATTGGATTACCGTAGATTTCGCACTACAGAGCGCACCTGATTAAAAGCCGCTGGCTCTAATTTTAGAAAGAAAATCAATTTTGTACTTGTACAAGCCGCACCGGATTTTCGGCCGCAGGTGTCCCACGTTGTAATATGAGATATTTACACAGAAAGATATTACACGTGAGGATTTTTTAACTTTTAATTAAATCCATATGGTAACATAAACAAATACATATTGCAAATGCTTTTTTTCGAACCGTGCCTGTAACGCGGCTACTTTTAAATATACGTTGCGTATACTTTTTTACTGAACAACATTCCAATATCTCCTAACGACTGGTAAAAAATATATATACTGCAGCATACCAGGAAAAGTTATTGATCGCCTTTAACTTAAAAGCAGCGTTCGCTCAGATCTAATGCCGCTCGCGTAATGCGCTCGCCCCCCTCCTTCCCGTTTATCGCAAACCGGTATTTTTCCCACAAGACGCGGCGAAACCGGGTGTGACGTCATAGCATCCCGCGATGTAGTACAGAAAACAAATATAGTTAAAACACTTCTAACTTTAACTAGAAAATGAATTACTAAGCGAAAATATTATAAACTAAATAACTGCCATAAAGGCAGCACAATGCTTTTCTTCGAGTGTTTTCCATGTTGATGAGGGTGAGTACAAATGACTGATTTACAATAATTTAATTGTGAAAGTGCGCTTGATTTATCGTACAATTTCATTGGACCTCTGTGAACTACTCATCAATTTTATTGGTCTACTATTACGAGGCAAAATGTTTTTGGCGGCATGAAAAAAAATCATGCATTAGCTGCACCGTAGTAAAGGCCGCAGTGTTCAAAGCTGTTCAAAATGTGGGAAAAAAGTAGCGGCTTATAATCCGACATCTACGGTAGTAAGTATGCAGATGATACTAAGGTAGGTGGCGTTGTGGATAATGAAGTAGGTTTTCAAAGTTTGCAGAGAGATTTAGACCAGTTAGAAGAGTGGGCTGAAAGATGGCAGATGGAGTTTAATGCTGATAAGTGTGAGGTGCTACATTTTGGTAGGAATAATCAAAATAGGACATACATGGTAAATGGTAGGGCATTGAGGAATGCAGTAGAACAGAGTGATCTAGGAATAATGATGCACAGTTCCCTGAAGGTGGAATCTCATGTGGATAGGGTGGTGAAGAAAGCTTTTGGTATGCTGGCCTTTATAAATCAGAGCATTGAGTATAGGAGTTGGGATGTAATATTAAAATTGTACAAAGTATTGTGAGGATGTGGCCTCAGATCCAGATTCTGCTACTCATGGAAACATCCTCTCCATGTCTACTCCATCTAGGCCTATCATCAGGTTTCACTGAAATACTCGCTCATGCTCCTGAAGTCCACTGAGTATAGTCCCAAATACATCAAATGCTCTATAATTTCAAACTTGCCGCATAATTAAACTAATGTATCAGGTAAATAATGTTCTGTTCAAATAAAGCAACAGGAATTCACAAACATTCCTGATTATTTTCTTAATATAACTTAGGGTGGCATGTGAGGGTAAGCTATTACAACACCAGGGATGTGTGCTGATTTCCGTTGCTGTCTTTAAGGAGGTTGTGCATTCTCCCGGGGACCGCATGGGTTTCCTCCAGAGGCTCTGGTTTCCTTCCACATTCCAAAGATGTATGGGTTAGTAGGTTAATGAGTTGCATGAGTGGGTTGGGCAGCGTGGGTTCGTTTGGCCTGAACAACCTATTAACATGCTGTATCTCTAAATAAAATAAATAAATTTATTTGGTGACAAACGGTGAGAGTTTTAACACAGAGAGTCCTTCAACGACAGAATCTGCAACAGGTTGGTTCTGGGAAGTCTGCTCTTCAAGGTGCTTTCTATTGGCCTTAAAAGGAGTCTTCAGAGAAAGATATAAAGAGTGGAAGATGATTGCTTGAGCTCTGAGAGTAGCTCCACAATAGGTTATTTTATTCACTTTGTTACCACTGAAGTGCTTCTTTTTCTTGCTTGAGAGAGCCCCTGCAATAGCAGGACACATAGACAACAGATCCAGCTGTAATTTTGCCTTTGACCAGCCACAATATTGCCTCCTGCAAAGCCCCTTTCCACTGAAATTCCTGGAGAACCCAAGTTATAGGGAAAGATTGAAAGACTGACTTTATTCACTGGAGCATAGGAGAAGAGGGGAGATTTGATAGGGGTACACAAAATTATGAGGGGTATAGATAGGGTAAATGCTAGTAGGTTTTTTCCACTGAGGTTCGGTGAAACTAGAACTAGAGGTCATGGGTTAGGGGTGAAAGGGGAACATGAGGGGGTGCTTCTTCACTCAGAGAGTGGTGAGACAGTGGAATGAGCTGCCAGTGGAAATGGTGGATGTGTGTTTGATGTCAACATGATTGGTACATGAATGAGAGGAAATGGAGGACTATGGTCTGGATAGTTGATGGGACAAGGCAGAATAATAGGTTGGCACAGATTAGATGGGCTGAAGGGTCTGTTTCTGTGCTGTAGTGTTCTATGACTATGAAATACAATACAATAGGGTTTTTTAAGAGCCTGTTAGATAGGCACATGAAGCTTAGAAAAATAGAGGGCTATGCACTAGGGAAATTCTAGGCAGTCTCTAGAGTAGGCTACATGGTCGGCACAACATTGTGGGCCGAAGGGCCTGTAATGTGCTGTAAATTTCTATGTTCTGTGAAAGGACAACAAATAGCATGAGAGGGACAAAATAGTCCTTGCCAATTTAATTAGGTTACGGTGTGAAGTCAGCAAAGCAACACCAGTCAGAGGAGGAAGGAGAGGACAGGAGGAGATCAACAGTTCTGCAAGCTGCCCTTGCTCTGTGCTTACTGGGAGTGAAAATGCCACTTCATTTTTTGCACTGAGATATTAGATACATTGAGTCAGCCCACTTACAAGTAAGCATAGAAAATTTGGAACATACATAGGTTTTGCTGTACTTCATTGCGATCACTTATTTTAGTGCAGGTGGAGCTATTTACATTGACAATAGCCTGTATTTAGATAGTCGCCTTAATTTACAAATATAATCCTGTATTAATAAACAAGGTGTGACACAGAATCATGCAGGGATGTTTTATATGTTTGGTGACTAACAGATGAATTTCAAACATTGAGAGAATGGCAGAGAGGAAAGGAAAAAAGTAAAAAGAGAGAAAGGGAGGGAGAGAGAGAGATAGCGAGAGAGAGGTGGGAGAGAGAGCTAGAGAGAAAGCGAGAGAGAGACAGAGACATAGAGAAAGTGAGAAAGGGAGAGAGAGGAGAGAGAGAAAAAGATTGAGAAGAAGAGAGAGAGCAAGCGAGAGAGAGAGAGAGGAGAGAGCGAGGAGAAAGAAAAAGATTCAGAGATGTGGTGGGGTGGGTGAAGAGTTCTAGAAGGCAGGAATACGGAAAGTACAGCTGCCAGTAGTGAAACAATGAACATGAGAAATAATTTGCTTGCTATGACACAGAGGCCTTTCAACCCATCCTGTCCATGCCAGCTCCTAGCCAAGTAAACCCATGGATAGTGGCATGGCAGTGACCATGATCAAACAACAATTTTGCTTTAGCCTCCTTCTACATCAGGACTCAGAATCCTATCTGGAGATACTTGTTGGGCCTTGAACCCAAGTTCTAATTCCACCTCAGGAGGAGCACCTCTGGTGCACTCATATTTTTGCAAGGATCCTACCTTTGTTGTAGAGGGAGCCATCAAAGTAATAGCTGCCCGTGTAGTAGCCTGTGGAGAGCTCCATCAGGTGACGGCTCCACGTGTTCCCCGCTCCCGGGAAGCTGGCCAAGGCCACAAGGCGCTTTGACCGTATGGGCAGAAACCGCCGGTCCATGCAACGGTTATCTGTAAGAACAATCACACATTAAATATCACAGCAGGTCCTTTGAGTCCGTTCCTTTCAGTAAGATCACGATTAATGCTACACAAGAAATAAGGATCTCAACAAGTGATGACAACATGTGGCGGTGGGGGTGGGGGTTGGTGGGCGAGAAGGAATTATCAACAAGAGAGAGGCACTGATGGAGGGTCTCAACCCAAGATGTTAGTAATTACTTTCTCTCTATAGATTCTGCTATTGGTTTGCTTTTTTTATTCCAGATTCAAGGATCTCCATTTCTAATGTTAAACCTTGCCAAAATCCTGTCTGATCGAATTTCCTTAGTTCATCTACCAACCCATGAATATACCCAACTACTGATCATCCACAGCTCTTTGGAAGAATAGTCTTGATTGAAGAGGTTTCTCCTCAGACCCAAGTAGCTGATATCTTATCTTCAATCTGCACCTTCTGGCCCAGAGTCCCCAGCCAGAGTAGCATTATCTTGTCAATCCCATTCAGTTGAATAAGTTTACCTTTTACAACTCAAACTTATTGTTTGAAAAGCAACCTACTCATTACATATTGAGTAAGTAAATTGCCTCCAAGTTTCATATGTTTCAACAACTTCTGTGCTAAAACAATACTTCTTTGGCTGTAAAGCACATTGAAGTTTTCCATGTTTGTGAAGGGCTCTATAGAAATGTACCGTATATCTTTCTACCTTTTTACCATTTCTCAACATATGTGCGACCAAGTTATCAATGCTAGTTTCAGGGAAGCTCAATGTAATTAACATGGTAGAGACACATGGATGGAAGAGTAATGGAGGGCTATGTAGGAGGGAAGGGTTAGATTGGTTTGGAGTAGGTTAGAAAGTCAGCATAACATCTTGGGCTGAAAGGCCTGTACTGTTCTATGTTGAAAAACTGGTTGCAATATTGTCTGCTAAGGCAATATGAATGCAGAGGAATGCAAGAAGCTTCAGAGAGTAGTGGAATCAGCCCAATGCATCACAGGAATATCCCTCCCCAATACCTACATTGAGGGACAGCCCCAAGTAGCCAACAATATCATTAAAGATCCCTACCTTCTGGACTGTGACATCTTATCACAGCTACCATTGAGCAGGAGGTACCACTAGGTCCAAGAACAACTACTTCAACCAACTTACTGAACCAACCTGCATAATTCTAATCACTAGCTCATTATAACAACACCATGACCAGTGCAATACAATGGACATTCATTTTTGTTCTAACTGAGTTCCTTTATTATTATTATTATTATTATTATTATTACATTTTTATTGTCACCAATTGATACTAGAGCATACAATCATCACAGTGATATTTGTTTCTGTGCTTTGCGCTCCCTAGCATAGTTTTGTCTAATTAATGTGTTCCTTGTGAATATTGTGTCTCTAATCCTACTCCGAGTAAGTTTTTCAATGCAGCTGTGTTAAATGTAATTGTGTATGCAACAATAAACTTGCTTTTGATTTTGAATCCTACCTTGCACTTGTGTTTGATAAACGACATAGTATTCTGCATTCCCACAATGCTCGTATTCCTCACTGGTGCATTTCTGGGTGCATAGGTGTTCGTCCTCTGGATCGTGCAGTGTGAAATGCATAGTAGGAAAGCCGCAGTGACATGTTTCACCACCAAGCACAGCCAGGGTATAGTCCTGTGGAGAGAGTGGCTTCAGTACAAAATAAACCCTTATTTAAAGAAAAAATAGAACTTCTTCATATAAACACATCACTGTAGATTGAATCCTGAAACTTAGAACAGTACATCACAAGAACAGGCCTTTTGCTCCTTTATGCTGTGCTGAACTAATTAAATTAGTAATTAGAAGCTTAACAAAGCTAATCCCTTTTGCCTGCACAGTAGCTGTATCCTTCAATACTTTATACCTTCATGTGCCCATCTAAGAGGTTCCTAAATGCCTATCCTGTTTGCTTCCACCAGCACCACTGGCAGAGACACCCAACATTCTCTGTAATAAAAACTTGCTCTGCATAACTCTTTTGAATTTACCCCCTTCTCATTTTATATGTATGCCTTCTAATATGAGACAATTTGACCATGGAATAAAAAAGGTACAGGCTATTCTATGCCTCTCAAGATCTACAGGTCTCCCCTCAGTCTCTGCAGCCCAGAGAAAACAACTTAAGTCTATCCAAACTCACCTTACAGCTGATGCCCTCTAATCCATGCAGTATCCTGGTGGACATCTTCTGCACCCTGTCCAAAATCTCCATACCCTTCCTCGAATGGGGTGACCAAAACTAGATGTCATACTGAGGATGTGGCCTGGATACAGCTTTATAAACCTGTAACATATCTTACTGACTTGTATTTGTGCTGTAGTACAGTAATGGTTAAGTTCCTTAACCATTAATCCAGGCACAGAAATTCAATGTCCATCAGGGTCACAGAAGACTTTCAATACAAGTAATCAAATAAATCCAAATAAAAGATCTATTACTAATAGTGGTAAACTTGAATCTTAAAACGCAAGACACTTCTGATTCATTAAAGACCTTCACAGGAGGAAATCTGTCACCCTTATCCAATGTAGCTTATGTGTGACTCCAATCTCCTAACTGCTTCCACAATGATTTCACAATACATTCAGACAATAGATGTAAGGCCACAAAAAAGGTTTATTGACAAGGCAACACGCTAATTGCAGACTGGAAGACAGGCTATTTATGACACTGTTACATTGATTGAGAAGCAAACATCCCAATTAGATCACAATGCAAACACATACACGTGCATGGAGAAAATAGTATGTTTCACTCTGAAAGGTACATCACAGAGACAGAAATAAATGCCCGTATGTTCACATCCTATTAATAAATGTAAGTTTTACAGCTTCCTCATCCAAAAAGAAATTTTCAGACATTTCTGTTGTCTCCCTTGGATTTTATGTGATCCCCCTTACTCCAAGCCTTCTTCCGTCTCTGAAAAGTAAAAGTCAAAGGTTGCCTCATTGCAGGAATGATGTGAAGGCTTTGGAGAGGTTTACCAGATGTTGCCTGGATTAGAGTGTATTTGCTATAAGAAGAGGTTGGATAAACCTGGGTTGTGTCCTCTGGAGTTGCAGAGACTATGGGGAAACCTGATACAGGTTTATAAGATTATGAGAAGCATAGATAGAATGGACAGGCAGTATCTTGACCTCAGGATCAAAATGTCTAATACTAGAAGGTATGCATTTAAGGTGTGACGGTTCAATTCAAAGGAGATGTGTGGGACAAAAATTTTATCAGAGAGTGGTGGGTGCCTGGAATGTGGGTTGACAGGGTGGAGTGGACACCATGGAGGCATCTCAAAGGCTCTTAAATAGGAGCATGAATGTGCAGAGAATGGAGGCATATGGACCTTGGTGGAGGCAGAAGAGATTAATTTAGTTAGACATTTATTTATTAATGTCATTAGTTTGGCTCAATATTGCAGGCCAAGGGGCCTGTTCCTGTGCTGTACTTTCTCTGGTCTATGTTATACATATCTGAGTCACTGTGTCACTCCAGAGAACAGGTGGCATGGTAGCATAACGCTTCATATTATCAGCCATCAGGGTTCAGTTCCCACCTCTGTCTGTAAGGGCTCTATATGTTCTCCCCCCTGACCATGTAGGTTTCCTCTGGGTTCTCCGGTTTCCTCCCACATTCCAAAGACGTAAAGGTTAGGCTTAGTGAGTTGTGGGCATGCTATGTTAGCATTGGAAGCATGATGACACTTGCAGGCTGCCCCCAGCGCATCTTTGGATGTGTTGGCAAATTATGCAATCACTGTATGTTTTGATGTGCCAAATAATACTAATCTTCATCTTTACATTGCTGATGACACAAAAGTTGGAGGTGTTGTGGATAGTGTGGAGGGCTGTCAAAGGTTACAGCAGGACATTGATAGGATGCAAAACTGGGCTGAAAAGTGGCAGATGGAGTTCAACGCAGATAAGTGTGAAGTGGTTCATATTGTTAGATCAAATATGATGGCAGGATATAGTATTAATGGTAAGACTCTTGGCAGTGTGGATGATCAGAGGGATCTTGGGATCCAAGTCCATAGGACGCTCAAAGCAGCTGTGCAGGTTGACTCTGTGGTTAAGAAGGTGTACGGTGTATTGGCCTTCATCAATCGTGGAATTGAATTTAGGAGCCGAGAGGTAATGTTGCAGCTAATTTGGACCCTGGTCAGACCCCACTTCGAATATTCTGCTCATGTCTGGTTGCCTCACTACAGGAAGGATGTGGAAGCCATAGAAAGGGTGCAGAGATTTACAAGAATGTTTCCTGGATTGGGGAGCCTGCCTTATGAGAATAGGTTGAGTGAACTCAGCCTTTTCTCCTTGGAGCAAAGGAGGATGAGAGGTGACCTGATAGAGGTGTAAAAGATGATGAGAGGCATTGTGGATAGTCAGAGGTTTTTTCCCAGGGCTGAAATGGTTGCCACGCGAGGACACAGGTTTAAGGTGCTGGGGAGTAGGTACCGAGGAGATGTCAGGGGTAAGTTTTTTACTCAGAGTGGTGAGTGCGTGGAATGGGCTGCCAGCAACGGTGGTGCTAGGGTATGATAGGGTCTTTTAAGAAACTTTTGGATAGGTACATGGAGCTTAGAAAAATAGAGGGCTATAGGTAAGCCTAGTAATTTCTAAGGTAGGGACTTGTTCGGCAGAACTTTGTGGGCTGAAGGGCGGTGTTGTGTTGTAGGTTTCCTATGTTTCTAAATACGTGGCTAAGGAGGGCTTCATGTTTCTGGACAATTGGGCTTTGTTCCAAGTAAGGTTGGACCTGTTCTGACAGGACGGTTTCCACTTGTACTGGAGGGGGTCTAGCATCCTTGCAGATGGATTTGCTAGTGCTGCTCTGGGGGTTTTAAACTAGATTTGCAGGGGGAGGGGAACCAGAGTGTTGGAGCAGATAGTGATGTGGAAAGGATAAAGGTGATGTGAGGACTGCATGTATAGACAGAAATCAAAGGTTTGTACATGATAGAAATGTTCTCAGGTGCATCTATTTTAATGCAAGGAGTATTGTGGGTAAGGCAGATGAGCTTGGAGCATGGATTGGCACGTGGGATTACGACATTATTGCTAATAGTGTGACTTGGTTGCAGGAGGGCAGGATTGGCAGCTTAATGTTCCGGGATTCCGTTGTTTCAGACGTGATAGAGGGGGAGGGATGAAAGGGGGAGGAGTGGAATTACTAGTCAGGGAATATATCACAGCTGTGCGTGGACAGGTCAGCCCGGAGGGCTCGTCTACAGAGGCCATATGGGTGGAGCTGAGGAACGGGAAAGGTGTGACCACACTAATAGGGTTGTATTATAGACTGCCCAGTAGTCAGAATTGGAGGAGTGGATCTGTAGAGAGATAACAGACCGATGTAAGAAATAGAAAGTTGTGATAGTAGGGGACTTTAACTTTCCACATATTGACTGGGGCTCCCACACTGAAAGGGCTAGATGGCTTGGAGTTTGTCAAATGTGTTCAGGAAAGTTTTCTAAATCAATATATAGAGGTACCAACGAGAGAGGATGCAATACTTGATCTCTTATTAGGGAACCAGACAGGTTAGGTGACAGAAGTATGTGTAGGCAAACATTTTGGGTTCAGTGACCATAATATCATTAGTTTCAAGTTAATTATGGATAAGGTCTCGATGGTCTGGTCCTCGAGTTGAGGTTCTAAATTGGAGAAGGGCCAATTTGTGGAAATGAGAAATGATCTAGGAAGAGTGGATTGAGATAAGTTGTTTTTTGGCAAGGATGTGTTCAGTAAGTGGAAGGCCTTCAAAGGTGAAAGCTTGAGTGCAAGAGTTTGCATGTTCCTCCAGGATTATAGGGAAAGTTAACAGGTATAGGGAACCTTGCCTTTCAAGCGATATTGGCGATCTGGTTAAGAAAAAGAGGTGTATAGCAGATATAGGCAACAAGGAACAAATAAATACTTGAAGAGTATAGAAAATGTAAGAAAATACTAAAGAAGGAAATCAGGAAGGCAAAAAGAAGACATGAGGTTGCTTTGGCAGATAATGTGAAGGTAAACCGAAGGATAGAAAAGGACAAAATTAGTCTTCAGGAGTTCAGTTACAGGGAAAGATTGAACAGGTTAGGACTTTAATCCTTGGAGTGTAGAAGAATGAGGGGGGATTTGATAGAGGTCAACAAAATTGAGGGATATAGACAGAGTAAATGCGAGTAGGCTCTTTCCACCTAGATTAGGAGAGATAAATACAAGAGGACATGGCTTTAGGGTGAAAGGGGAGAGTTTTAGGGGGAACTTCTTCACTCAGGGTGGTGGGAGTGTGGAATGAGCTGCCATCTGATGTGGTAAATGTGGGCTCACTCTTAAGTTTTAAGAATAAATTGGATAGATACATGGATGGGAGAGGTCTGGAGGGTTATGGACTGGGTGCAGGTCAATGGGACTAGTGGAATAAAGTTTCAACACAGAATAAAAGGGTTGAATGGCCTGCTTTCTGTGCTGTAGTGTTCAATGGTGCAAAGGAAGGCACAGGATGTATACATCCCAAAGAGAAAGAAGAATTCTAAAGGCAAGATGACAAGTGGCTAACAAGAGAAGTAACAAAGTTAACGTTAAAGCCAAAGAGGGCATATAATAGGGCAAAAATTAGTGGGTAGTTAGAATATTGGGAAGCTTTTAAGAAACAACAGAAGGCAATTAAAAACAATAGTCATTAAGAAGGCATCGAGGGAATGCAAAAGTAAACTAGCCAATATTAAAGAGGAGACTAAAAGTTTCTTCAGATACATAAAGTGTAAAAGAAAGATGAGAGTGGATATTGGACCACTGGAAAATGATGCTAGAGAGGTAGTAATAGAGGACAGGAAAATGGCAGATGAACTGACTAAGTATTTTGCATCAGTCTTCACTGTGGAAGGCACTAGCAGTATGGTGGAAGTTCCATGAGTCAGGAGTCATGAAGTTACCATTACTAGAGAGAAGGTTGTTGGGAAACTGAAAGGTCTGAAGATAGGTAAGTCACCTCAATCAGATGATGTACACTTCAGGGTTCTGAAAAGGGTGGCTGAAGAGACTGTGGAGACATTACTAATGATCTTTCAAGAATCACTAGATTCTGGAATGGTTCCAGAAGACTGGAAAATTACAAATGTCACTCCACTCTTCAAGAAAGGAGAGAAGTAGGAGAAGATAAAGTATAGGCCAGTTAGTCTGACCTCAGTGGTTGGAAAGATGTTGGAGTCGATTATTAAGGATGAGGTCACAGGGTACTTGGAGGTAAATGATAAAATATGTTGTAGTCAGTATGGATTCCTCAAGGGAAAATCTTGCCTGACAAACCTGTTGGAATTCTTTGAAGAAATAACAAGCAGGATAGACAAAACAGAATCGGTTGATGTTGTGTACTTGGATTTTCAGAAGGCCTTTGTCAAGATGCCACACATGAAGCTGCTTAACAAGTTATGAGCCCATGGTATTACAGTAAAGATTCTAACATGGAGAAAGCAGTGGCTAATTGGCAGGAAGCAAAGAGTGGGAGTAAAGGGAGCCTTTTTCTGGAAGTCTACCAGTGACTAGTAGTGTTCCATAGGGGTCTGTGTTGGGGCCACTTCTTTTCACATTATATGTCAATGATTTGGATGATAGAATCAATGGCTTTGTTGCAAAGCTTGCAGAAAATATGAAGATGGGTGGAGGGACAGGTAGTTTTGTGAAAGTGCAGAGGCTGCAGAAGGACTTGGACAGATTAGGAGAACAGGCAAAGAAGTGGCAGATGGAATACAGTGTCAGCAAATGTATGGTCATGTACTTCAGTAGAAGAAATGAAAGGGTAGTCTATTTTCTAAATGGAGAGAAAATACAATAAACTGAAACCCAAACGGACTTGGGAGTCCTTATGCAGGATTCCCTAAAGGTTAATTTGCAGGTTGTGTCTGTGGTGAGGAAGGCAAATGCAATGTTAGTATTCATTTCAAGATTAAAATATAAAAGCAAGGATGTAATGTTGAGATTTTTAAAAGCACTGGTGAAGCCGTACTTGGAGTATTATGAGCAGGTTTGGGCCCCTTATCTTAGGAAGGACATTCTGAAACTGGAGAGAGTTCAAAGGAGGTTCACTAAAATGTTACCAGGATTGAATGGCTTGTTATGTAAGGAGCATTTGATGGCTCTGGACCTGTACTCACTCAAATTCATAAGAATGAGGGGTGACCACATTGAAATCTATTGAATGGTGAACACGTTGGCCGAGAGGATGTTTGCTATAATGGGAGTGTATAAGTCCAGAGGACACAGCCTCTGAATAAGGGTGCATCTTTTAATAATAGAGATGAGGAGGAATTTCTTTAGCTGGTGAATGGTGAATCTGGAATTCATTGCCAAAGGCAGCTGTGGAGGCCAAGTCTTTATATATATTTAATGCAGAGGTTGATAGATCCCTTAATTGGTCAGGGCATGAAGGGATGCGTGGGGAAGGCAGAAAATTGGAGCTGAGGGGAAAAATGGATCAGCTATGACAAAGTGGTGGAGGGACTTGAAAGATCAAATGGCCTAGTTCTTCTCCTATATCTTATGGTCTTTTGGTCTTAACATGGGGAGAATAAAATAAGATGTGTAGGATTACTGTATGTATTGTGTGTTACTCAGGATTAGTGTAAAGATGAGTTTTTGATGATTGGTGCAGAGTAGGTGGACAGAAGGATTTGCTTCTGTTCGCTATCATTATGACTGGAAACAGTAACTACACTTCAAGAGTCTCAGAATATCCTGAGATCACCCAAAGCCTTGCCTAAGTCAACATACTTATTTTTCTTTCAACAAGACAGTTCAATTTATCTCAACAGGAGGGTGTTTCCCATACAATACCACAAATACTATATCTAAATGTAATGTTTCAGAAAGCAATGCAAAAATCAATAGACTTTAAAAGCTGTATGGACAGATGAAACATGGCAACTTGATTTCAAATTTATGAAGCTCTAATACAATTGGTGCATTAGTTGTGCTGCCCGTATCTGATTACTGGCTTAGCAAGTAGGATAAATCACTGCTCGGTGGGATTGCTTCACTCGGCTGAGCACATCTCCAATTAAGGACAGAGTAACAGAATAGTTAAGATAGTAGACAAGTATCAAGAGACTTGTATTGTTAGGTTCAAGTCCTGTCAAGGCAGGGGAAGAACCAAAACTCAAGCAATTAAATAGCAATTGCCCAGAGCAATCAAATGTTCTATTCTAGAGAAAAAACTGACTTGATTTTTCATAAATTCTAGGTTGCACGTTCAGGAACAGTTACTACCTTTCAACCACCAGGCTCCTGACCCATTGTGGAAGACTTCACTCACCTCAACACTGAACTGATCCTACAACTTTCACCTTGTCTATGCCTCTCATCACTTTATCAGCTTCTATCAGGTCTCCCCTAGGCATCTGACACTCCTGAGAGAAACAATCCACGATCATCTAACTTCTTATGCCTTCTTACCAGAGGAATGGCAGCAATGTCAAGAGTTGATGCCAAATCTGTCAGTGGATATCTACTCCAGTGTAAATGAATGTTTTGTGAGTTACCTTCTCAGTACAGTAGTCCACACACTTATCCACGGACATATTCGGCAAGATGCTGCTGGTAGGCAGGGCGAGGGAAACACTGTCTGGTCTTTTAAAACATCCTCGGAACAAGGCACTCCCATCTGCAACCGGACATCAAAGATGAAGGGAAAACAGCATGAATATTATGCACTCTTTTATCTCCATGTTGTAACTATGTGCTTAATGGTTAATACTCTACAAAGCTTGAAGGGAAAAGAAGCCAACTTTATGCTAACACCACACAATTGTGAGCACTAAACAGACATTGCAGAGTGTTGTAGACACAGCTCAGTCCCATGAAAACCATCCTTCCTCCTCCACTTCTGAAACATAATCAAAGGCCTAACTCGCCCTAGCCATTCTCTTTTCTGCCTGTTTCATTGGCTGAAGGTTCAAAAGCTTGAAAACACACATCGCCAGATCCAAGGACACCAGGCACCTCTCTACTGTTATCAGACTATTGAACTGAATTCTTGTGCGATATAGGTGAACTCTTGACCTCAAAATCTACCTCAACATGGCCCTTCCACCTTATTGTCTGCCTGTACTACACTTCCTCTGAAGCTGTTATACTTTGTTTTGCATTGTTATTATTTTACCTTGTTCATTGTGTAATGAATTGATCTGTATGAACAGTATTCAGGACAAGCTTTTCACTGTATCTCAGTACACGTGACAATAACAAACCAATTCCAATTCAGTGAATCTGACAACGGAATCAACAGACACTGAATGTTGAGGGCCCCTTGTGGTCACAAAGATGACTAAATTGAGGATGCATTAGAAAATCATGGAGCAAATGCTTCCCGTTCACCCAACCCTAGAGAAATGATCTCAAGAATCAGGAGATGTGGGGATGACTGTGCAGGGATCCTGGAAGCAGATGTCGATGACACTGGTGGGTCTTGAAGCAAGGTAGACATTCTGGGATTGTTAATGCTCCTGCCAGCTATCCTGAGAAGAGAGGAAGGTGAGAAACCAGTCAGCAAATTGGCAGCAACACACTAAAAATGCTGGAGGAATTCAGCAGAACTGCAGAATCTCTAGCATTTAGCAAATTGGCAGAATCTTTTTAGGCATAGAAATAACTATATCTTCATCTTTTGATTAGATTAATTACAGTCATAGTATTGTAAGCCCTAAACAAGACCCTTCAGTCCATCAAGTCAGGAAGCTATTCTTCCATGCCTTGCCTATTCAAGTGCCTGTCGAAAAGCCTCATCAACATAGTAACTGTATCTGATTCTACCACCTTTTCTAGCATTACATTCCAGATATCAAGTACCCTCTGTTTTTAAAAAAAATGTTCCCCTTAACTTGTGTGCTGTTTTTGGAAGCTTGCTGTGTATCCACATTACTTATAGTACAGCAGTGCAAGACACAGGTATACAACTGGAAGAGGACGAATCTCACATTTCCAGCAATCTAGGTTCAACCCTGACCTTTGATGCTGTAGGTGTGGAGCTTGCATGTTCTCACTGTGGCCATGTGGGCTTTTTCAGCATCCACCTATGTAGCAATGACGTGCAGGTTGGAGGATGTCAATTGTCCACTGTAAATTGCTCGTAGCATGCAGGTAAATAATAGAATCTGGGGGTAGTTGATGTTAATGTGGGGAGAATAAAATGGGTTGGGTAGATTAGTGCAAAAGTAAATGGCACAGACCCAGTGAGTTGAACAGCATCTGCTCACTTTAACCAGATACCCTCTTGTTTTTAGAAGGAGGCCTTCAACTATCTGCCCCTTCTGTGCCTCTCATAACCTTCTATTCTTCTGTCAGGTCAACCCTCAGCCTCCTTTTGTCCAAGGAAAACAAACTCAACATCTCCAAATATAGCTGTGAATTTTGTAGTTCAATATAATAGGTGGCAAGCCAGAACAATGAGTTGAATGTAAACACAAATAAAGTTATTGGGGTTAATTGAGCTTCAGTATATTTTAAGCAAATTAAGTATTAGTGAGTAACACATACAAAATGCTGGAGGAACTCAGCAGGTTGGGCAGCACATATGCAGGGAAAAAACAGTTGATGTTTTTAGTGGAGATCATCAAGTTTCAGCTAAAAACATTGACTGTTTATTCCTTTCCATAGATGCTGCCCAACCTGCTGAGATCCTCCAGCATTTTGTGTTACTCTGGATTACCAGCATCTACAGAACCTCTTGTGCTTATTAAGTATTAATGAAGATGAAGTTGTATGAAATTGTAAGATGTTTATTAATTTGCCATGTTAGATGATACCCTCTCGAGGCAGGGGGATCAACATGAAAGACCAGCATTTAATGTTCTTGTAGAGAGTAGGGAGCTGCCTTCAGAAAATCCTATCAGGAGGCCACTCTGCCTATTGAATACATGCTGGCCATCAGATGTCAGAGGAGGTCACTAAACATATTGGAACAATGCTGTCCATCTTTAGGATAATACAATCTATCCTATTCACCACTCTTTCCCTATAGCTCTTGTATTCCCTCTTCGATTCCCTTTCAAGAGGCTCTGATAGGCTCTGGTGCCACTGCTCCTGCATCTGTGTACTGCAGCTGATCACCCTGTACAAGGAAATCTTGCTTCACTCCTCACCTTCACCACTGCTTGTGTTTTTTGACCTTCACTTTGAGATTGCATTCCTCAGTCTTTGAGGCATGCACCAACAAGAACAATCAGAGTACAAGTAGGGCACATGGCCTCTCAAGCCTGCCCTGCCCTGCCCTGTTCAGAGCTCCCTTTTGAAAAGCACTATGGGACTATTGAAACAAAACCTTCAAGCCATCTTAAAAGTTTATTCCCCAGGCAGTTAATCTCTTTTACCATTCTAAATAGACCCTGACCCCCCTTTATCTCTTACCTCAGTCACTGCACTTTGAATCACTACTTATAATGCTGTTTACATTGAAAATAAATTCTGGTATTTATATATTTATGCACTTTTATTTGATTCCTTTAACTTGTAACTTTATTTTAATATAATTCTCTTTTTTTTATCGTTGATGTTTTAGCTGTATGTTGTATCAACACACCACAGCAAATTCCAAACACATGTAAATATATCTAATGAATAAAGTCAATCCTTGATACAATTATGGCTGACCTGTCCCAGGCTTCAACTTCTTTCTATACTAGGGCAGGCCTCAATTCCCTGATCATTCAAAACGTCCACAATCTCTGGGGAAGAGGGTTGCGGAGAATCAGCACCATCTGAGAAGAAATTTCTTTACAGTATATCTCAGATTTAATTGACTTACCCTTATCTTGTAAAACTATGCTTTCATTCAAGATTCACCCATCACTGGAAACATTGCAACTTTATCTTGTGCCCTCACAGAATTATATACATTTCTATAAAATCAACTCTTTGTTAAGCTCCAAGGAATTCAGAACTTGTCAAATATGTGGGTGGAGCATTGGCTAATCAGCAGAAAACTGAGAATGGGAATAAAGGGATCCTATTCTGGCTGGCTGCTGGTTACCAGTGGAGTTCCACAGGGTGGGTGTTGGGACCGCTGCATTTTACAATGTATGTTAATGATTTGGACTATGGGATTAATGGATTTGTAGCTAAATTTAACGATGAGGTGGAGGAGCAGGTAGTGTTCAGGAAACAGAGCCTGCATAAATAGTTTAGGTGAATGGGAAAAGAAGTGGCAAATGAAATAAAATGTTGGAAAATGTATGGTCATGCACTTTGGCGGAAGAAATAAATGGACAGTATTATTTGGATGGGGAGAGTATTCAAAATGCAGAGATGCAACGGGACTTGGGAGTCCTTGTACAGGATACCCCAAAGGTTAACCTCCAGGTTCAGTTGGTGGTGCAGAAGGCAAATGCAATGTTGGCATTCATTTCTAGAGGTATAGAATATAAGAGCAGGGATGTGATGTTGAGGCTCTGTAAGGCACTCGTGAGATCACACTTGGAGTATTGTGTGCAGTATTGGGCTCCTTACTTTAGAAAGGGTATACTGACATTGGAGAGGGTTCAGAGAAGATTCACAAGAATAATTCCAAGAATGAAAGGGTTACCATATGAGGAATTTCTGGCACTTCTTGGGCTGTATTCCCTGGAGATCAGGAGAATGAGGGGGGGATCTCATAGAAACATTCCGAATGTCAAAAGGCCTGAACAGGTTAGATATGGCAAAGTTTTTTCCCATGGTAGGGGAGTCTAGGACAAGAGAGCATGACTTCAGGATTGAAGGACGTCCATTTAGAACAGAGATGTGGAGAAATTACTTTAGTCAGATGGTGGTAAATCTGTGAAATTTGTTGCCACAGGCAGCTTTGGAGGCCAAGCCAACTGGTGCATTTAAGGCAGAGATAGAAGGTTCTTGATTAGCCAGAGCGTCAAAGGGTATGGGTAGAAGGCAGGGGAGTGGGGATGACTGGAAGAATTGGATCAGGCCATGATTGAATGGTGGAACAGACTTGACAGGCCTAATGGCCTACTTCTGCTCCTATATGTTATGGTCTTATATCAACAGACTAGAATCAAATCTCTTTAGGCTAAACTTCCAGTGCAGTACTAAGGGTCCACTACATTTTCCTTTAATATTGTATTCATATAAGATGCCAGACCAAGAGCCAGTTGCTCACCAAGTTGGGTGTGAGCATCTCTATATGCCATACAGTTTCAGTATTGAAGTCATAAATTGCATGTACCAGATACTAATTGGCCCCAGCCGTAGAAGGACATCTACAGATCGAAAGAATGATGTCAGGAGGGGGTGTCACACACTGAAAGATAAGTCAACACGACCATATGACATAGGAGCAGAATTAGGCCATTTGGCCCTTCGAGACTGCTCCACCATTCAATTATGGTCCCCCCTATTTTCTCTCTCAACCCCATTCTATTGCCTTTTCCCCATAACTTTGATGCCCTTACTAATCACAAACCTATCAATCTTCACTTTAAATATAATTAATAACTTGGCTTCCATAGCTGTCTGTGGCAATGAATTCCACAGATTCACTGTCCTCTGGCTAAAGAAATTTCTTCTCATCTACATTCTAAAGGGATGTTCTTCTATTCTGATTCTGTACCCACTGGTCCTTGACCTGTCCATTATTTGAAACATCCTCTGCATGTCCACTCTATCTAGACCTTTCAACATTTAACAGATTTCAATGAGATCCCCCCTCATTCTTTTAAGCGCCAGTGAGTACAGGAGTGGCATAGTAGGTAGCAGCTAGTACAACGCTATAGCATTGCTAGCAACCTGGGTTCAATTTTGGCCCGTCTTTAAAGGGTTTTTATATTTTCCCTGTGTGTTTCCTGCAGGGGCTCCAGTTTCCTCCAACATTCCAAATACGTATGTGCTAGTAGATTAATGGTCAAATGGGTGCAATTGGGTGGCTTGGGCTTGTTGGGTTGGAAGGACCTGTTACTGTGCTGTACTCTAAGTAAATAAATACAGGCTCAGAGCCATCAAACATGCTTCATTCATTAACCCTTTCATTCATGGAATCATTCTCATAAACCTCCTCTGGATTCTCTCCAATGGCAGCACATCCTCTCTGAGATAAGGGGCCCAAAACTGTTCACAATATTTCAAGTGTGGTCTCACCAATGCCTTATAAACCACACGATACTTCCTGTATATGAGACTCAGGCTTTGCTAAGTAATTATGACAAATGCTGCACTGTGGCAATAGTGAAATAAAAACCAGATACATGAAGTATGTGTAAAATTATAGACACAAGAGAATCTGCAGATGTTGGAAACCCATAGAAACCTACACACAAAATGCTTGAGAAACTCTATAGATCAGGCACATCCATGAAGAGGAATAAACAGCTGATATTGTGGGCCAAGACCTTTCTTCAGGTAAGATTATAAAAGGATTTTCTTCTTTAACTTTAAATAGAGGGTTATTACTCTTTCTTTCTGTACATTTGTAAATGAAGTTGAATCTAAGCTGCTTGGAAACTGATGAAACAGCAGACAAAACACTGAATGGAGTGACAGTTTTCCATTTTGTGTTAATGGTTTTAATGATTTGTATTCGACGAATCAGCATCCTCCTTCAACTCCAATTTTACTGGCTTCCCTCACTCTGCTATGAAGCGTTAAATCAGTTTCTTTTCATTGCATTTTCACAAACTGCTAATGAAATCACTGGCTGTTAAACGTGTAACATTCGCTGAATGCAATCTCATCAGCAGGAATGAATAAAGAAACACAACAGTGTGCACCTGCATTAATGCTGCTTTAACACTTTATAAGCAGATAATGAGCCACTTAACCCAGATTAATGATAAGTGGTTCCATCCCCACACACTACGGTATGGTTATGTGCAGGCAGCGAATCATTCCCATTATTTCCTGTACTCAAGTTTCAGATCAATTTTGCTACTGGACCCTACTTCAAACTCAAACCCCTCCATCTTACCCCCTCCCTTCCAAATCTAACACAATTCTAATCACACACAAAATACTGGAGACCTGGATGTGGGGGTAGAAGGGTGGGTTGGCAAGTTTGCAGACGACACAAAGGTTGGTGGTGTTGTAGATAGTGTAGAGGATTGCCGAAGATTAGAGAGAGACATTGATAGGATGCAGAAGTGGGCTGAGAAATGGCAGATGGAGTTCAACCCGGAGAAGTGTGAGGTGGTACACTTTGGAAGGACAAACTCCAAGGCAGAGTACAAAGTAAATGGCAGGATACTTGGTAGTGTGGAGGAGCAGAGGGATCTGAGGGTACTTGTCCACAGATCCCTGAAAGTTGCCTCACAGGTAGATAGGGTAGTTAAGAAAGCTTATGGGGTGTTAGCTTTCATAAGTCGAGGGATAGAGTTTAAGAGACACAATGTAATGATGCAGCTCTATAAAATTCTGGTTAGGCCACACTTGGAGTACTGTGTCCAGTTCTGGTCGCTTCAGTATAGGAAGGATGTGGAAGCATTGGAAAGGGTACAGAGGAGATTTACCAGGATGCTGACTGGTTTAGAGAGTATGGATTATGATCAGAGATTAAAGGAGCTAGGGGTTTACTCTTTGGAAAGGAGGAGGAGGAGAGGAGACATGATAGAGGAATATTAAGATATTAAGAGGAATAGACAGAGTGGACAGCCAGCGCCTCTTCCCCAGGGCACCACTGCTCAATTCAAGAGGACATGGCTTTAAGGTAAGGGGAGGGAAGTTCAAGGGGGATATTAGAGGAAGGTTTTTCACTCAGAGAGTGGTTGGTGCGTGGAATGCACTGCCTGAGTCAGTGGTGGAGGCAGATACACTAGTGAAGTTTAAGAGACTACTAGACAGGTATATGGAGGAATTTAAGGTGAGGGGTTATCTGGCAGGGTTTGAGGGTTGGGTCAACATTGTGGGCCGAAGGGCCTGTAATGTGCTGTACAATTCTATGTTCTATGTTCTAACTCAGCTGATCAGACAGCATTAGTCTCATTGAAGGGTCTTGGCCTGAAATATTGACTGTTCTTTTCCTCCATAGAGGTTTTTTGACCCTCTGAGTTCCTCCTATATTTTTTGTGTGTTGGGATTTCCAATGTTTGCAAAATCTCGTGTCTACAGTGCTAAATAACAACAATATATGCTCAGTGGCCATTTTATTAAATGCCTCCTAATAAAGTGGCCACTGGGTGGACATTCGTGGTCTTCTGCTGTGGTAGCCCATCCACTCAAAGGTTCAATGTGCTGCGCATTCAGAGAAACTCTTCTGCATACCGCTGTTGTAATACGTGGGTATGTGAGTTACTGGCACCTACCTGTCAGCTTGAACCAGTCTGATTATTCTCCTCTGACCCCTTTCATTAACGAAGTGTTTTCACCCGCAGAACTACCACTCACTGGATTTTTTTTTGTTTTTCGCATGATTCTTTGTAAATTCTAGAGACTGTTGTGGATGTTCTGTGAAAATCCTAGGAGATCAGCATCTTCTGAGGTACTCAAATCGCCCTATCTGGCACCAACAATCATTCCATAGTCAAAATTACTTAGGTCACATTTCTTCCCCATTCTGATGATTGGTTTGAACAACAACTGAACCTCTTGGCCATGTCTGCATGCTCTTATGTGTTAAGTTGCTGCCACATGATTGGCTGATTATTTATTTGTATTAAAGAGCAGGTGCACAGGTGTACCTAATAAAGTGGCTACTGAGTGTAGAGTCACAGAATCACACTCCATGGAAACGATCTGTGTTCCACTCTACCTTAGCACATGTAACAATATCAAATTACCAAATTATCAATAGTGAACAAGAAGTCTGCTTTGCATCATCCTTCAAGACTTATCTTACCAACAGAAAAAAAACTGTAGTGACGTAGAGGGTCTTTTCTCTGGGACTTACTCCTAAACAGAATGGGGGAGTGAAAGAGCAACTGAGGTGGAGTACCAGCATCTGATAACATGTGAAGCAGGGATGTGGAAGAGTGACAGCCATTGGTGGATACATGTCTGTATCACCATTTTTTTCCACAGATGCACAGTAGAGAGCATCCTGACATGCTGCATTAATGACTGGAACAGACAGAAGGGCTCGGAAACAAGAGGTCAAAACTGTCCAGTGCATCTCTGGCACAGCCTAGCTACCATCAAGGACATATATACAGAGAGGTGTCAGAAAAAGGCCAGCAATGTCATGAAGGATCTTACCCACTCTGCTCATCTCATCAAGGAAGAGCGACGATTTATCCACGCCAGGACCACCAGACTCAAAAACAGTTACTTTCCCCAAGCAGTAAGACTGATCAACACTTCCACCCACTAACCCATCCCTCACACCCTCCACCACCACCACTACTTTATTATTTCCTGACAAAGGCACCTTGTGTACAGACACTCCTAGCCTAGTATCAATTTATGGATAATCAATCACTTCATATTTATTGTGTTCTTTATTTTACTGTGTTTTTTTTGTGCTGCACTGGATGCAGAGTAACAATTATTTTGTTCTCCTTTACAATTTCTGTATGTGCTGGTAGAGACATTAAACAATCCATTGAATCATTGAATCTTAAATCGTCCACCAGGTTTTATCTCTTCAACAGAAATGGAAATTTGTAGAGATATAGAGAGTCTCATCTCATCTCCTAAAGGAGCGGGGTGGAAAAGAGCAACACAGGAGTAACAACATCTGATTATGCAAGAGGCGGGAATGTGGAGGAGTGGCAGCCGTTGGTTGATGCATGTCCAAATCTCCATCAAAGAAAAATACCCCTTTAAAGCCTTTAGCAGTTGTTGCCCATGTTACTGGAGTGTTTCCTCTATTCCTGTGAGCCATTCTGAAGTAATATTCTGTACATTAATTGAAGGAGCTGATCATGTCATTCTAGTGAGTCAGTGAATAAATGCTAATGTACGCCTCAGAGGAGAAGCAAATTACAGAAAATGATGCATTAAATAACAATCATTACAATCTACTTTAACTAAGGTATTCAAAATTAAATTACATTTCACTTAGTCAGTGTCATGCAAACAAATTAACACGTGTGCTACTCCACACAGAGATTTATTTGAGGCTAGTATTGCTTGATTGAATTCTTGGAAAATCACAAAGTGGTCAAAATACCTCTGATGCATTTGCTTTTTGCTTTATTCTGTGGTTTCTGCTCTGGTGTCAGTCCTGCCCCAGTGGGTCAGACCTTTGCTCTGTTGAGGAGATGTGTATCTTTCTCCAGAGACTTAGGAAAGTAAATGCCTGGACTGACTAGGAGGTGCACTTACTGAATGAGCAGCTAGTGTTCTGGACCACTGGTTCAGAGGCACAAGTTTGAATCCCACCACGGCAGCTGGGGACTTCAACTCATTAAATAAATCTGACATTAAAGTGTAACTCAGTAACAGTGACAGTAAAACTACTGGACTATTGTAAAAACCCATCTGGTTCACAAATGGCTTCTGCTTTGCACT
The DNA here is from genome assembly GCF_048418815.1 of Hemitrygon akajei. NCBI lineage: Eukaryota > Metazoa > Chordata > Chondrichthyes > Myliobatiformes > Dasyatidae > Hemitrygon > Hemitrygon akajei. The sequence continues at coordinate 1,307,648 of NC_133137.1, read as the reverse complement.
CAAGTACTCTTACCAATCATAAAAAGTAGCTGAATGAGCAGTTGAATCACTAAGACATTTCAGGTTATGGACCAAATGCTGGTCCATGGGATTAGTATAGATAAGTACTTGATAGTCAGTGTGAACTTCGCTCAACTTCACTTGCCCCATTATTGAAATGTTCCCACAAACTATGGACTCACATTCAAGGATTCTTCATCTCATGTTCTTGATATCTATTGCTTATTTATTTATTATTATTATTATTTATTTTTGTATTTGCACAGCTTGTTTTTTTTTTAAACACATTGGTTGAACTCCCAAGTTGGTGTGCTCTTTCATTGATTCTATCATGGATATTGCTCTATCATGGATTTATTGAATATGCCCTCAAGAAAATGTATCTTAGGGTTGTATAGAGTGACATATATGTACTTTGGTAATATAATTACTTTGAACTTTGAACCTTGAGAATGATGGTCCAAGGGGCTTATTTCCCTGTTCTATGACTCTCTGTGACTAACTGGATGCCACGGATAACTTAACAACTCTTTATTGAGATATTAAGTGTGGCTGTAGTTCTTATAATGCTTAGAATCTCTAGGATTGATCTATCATCTATTTATTTATTTAGATATACAGCACAGAACAAGCCCTTCCAGCCTAGTGACCCACATACCTATTTAACCCTAGTCAAATCACACACAATTTACACTTTACAATTAACATCTTTGGAACGTGGGAGGATATTGGAGTACCTGGAGGACCTGCAGTTCATGGAAGAATGCACAAACTCCTTACAGACAGTGCTGGAATTAAATTCCAAATTCCGCAACGCTCCGAGCTGTAATTGCACTGCACTAACTGCTGTATCCTGTGGCATCCCACTTCATGGAAGTGAGCTACCACTTCAGTAAAAGGCAAACAACTTAGTCTAGAGTCAACTGCACCACGTGGAAGATGTAATTAAACAAATTTAATTAGTCTTCTGTTGAAATCTTCAAAGATGAGTAATGCACAGACCAATAAGGGGAATTAATTTATCAACAATTCTAATTAAAGAAAAGTCACCAGTGTGACCTATAAATCAACTCCAGCAAAAGTGTGCTGGCAAATCAATTGCCCAGGAGGAGGATGTCTTTAATGGGAAGCTGAGACAGCCAAGAGATTGCTGATACAGTATATGGCAAGTTGTTTCCCTGGTGGAATGACAGTTCACTGAACAAGTATAATTGTTGTCAAGAAAGAACTTAACACACAAAACCCTTCTAGTTTTCCTTTTTCCTTTTGTAATTTTATCAAGGCAATGGAAATAAATTATGAGCTGCACTTGTTTTGCATTCAGCTGACAGAAAGGATCCTCAGTTGGCTCTGGAGAGGTTTTTCAAAGCTTTCACAACACCACAACAATCTGCATTTACATAGAGACTGAACTATTTTAAGGTGATTCACTGGAACATTATAAACAACCAGAAAAAAATTGACCAGGTCAAGTAAGAAGATAACCCAGATGGCATAACCTCGGCCAAAAAAGTACATTTTTGTAAATACACCCACTTACTTACAGATGTTACACTGCTGGTGTTTAGGGCAGAAATGTAAGTTCCCACCTCTGGCAGTGTTCAGGGCTTCCATAAGACCATAAAATATAGGAGTGGAATTAGGCCATTTGGCCCATCAAGTCTGTTCCGTCATTCCATCATAGCTGATGCATTTTCCCTCTCAGCCTCAATCTCCTGCCTTCTCACTTTATCTATCCAGGCCTTGATCAATCAGGAGCATATCAACTTCTGCCTTAAATGTACATTAAGAGTTGGTCCCCAAAGTTGCCTGTGGCAATGAATTCCACAGATACACCGGTCTCTGGCTAAAGGATTTCCTCCTCATCTCTGTTCTACTAGGGCGCTCCTCTATTCTCAGGCTGTGTCCTCTGGTCTTAGGCTTTCCCACCATCCTCTCCACATTCATTTGATCAAGGCCTTTCAGCATTCGATAGGATTCAATGAGGTCACCCCTTATTCCTTTGAATTCCAGTGAATACAGATACAGAGCAATCAAACACTCTTCATATGACAAGCCATTCAATCCTGGAATCATTTTTGTAAACCTCTTTTGAACTCTCTCAAGTTTTAGCACATCCTTTCTAAGACAAGGGGCCCAAAAATTCTCTCAATACTCCAACTAAGGCTGCACCAGTGCTTTATAAAGTTTGAACATTACATCCTTGCTTTTATATTCTGGTCTTCTTGAAATGGATGCTGACATCGCATTTGCCTTCCTCACCACAGACTCAACCTGCAAATTAATATTTAGGGAATCCTGCACAAGTACTCCCAAGTCCCTTTACACTTCAGTTTTTTGCATTTTCTCTCCATAGTCTATGTTTTATTTCTTCTACCAAAATTCATGACCATACACTTCCCAACACTGTATTCCATCCGCAATTTCTTTGCCTATTCTGCTAATCTGACAAAATCCTTCTGTAGCCTCTCTACTTCCGCAAAACTACCTGCTCCTCCACCTATCTTCATATCATCTGCAAACTTTGCAACAAAGCTATCAATTTCATCATCCAAATCATTGATGTATAATGTAAAAAGAATTGGTCCCAACACAGACCCCTGTGGAATACCACTAATCACCGGCAGCCAGCCAGGAAAGGCTCCCTTTATTTCCACTTTTTATCTCCTGCCAATCAGCCACTGCTTTATCTATGCTAGAATCTTTCTTTTAATCATACCTTGTCAAAGGCCTTTTGAAAATCCAAGTACACAACATCTACCAATTCTCCTTTGTCTATCCTTTTTTTTATTCTTAAAGAATTCCAACTGATTTGTTGAGCAAGATTTTCCCTTTTGGAAACCATGCTGACTATGGCCTATTTAATCATGTGACTCTAAGTATCCTGAGACCTCATCCTTAATAATTGACTCTAATTGACTAACCCTAATGTAATTGACTCTAACATCTTTCCAACCAGTGAGGTCAGACTAACTGGCCTATACTTCACTTTCTTCCACCTCTCTCCCTTCTTGAAGAGTAGAGTGACATTTACAATTTTCCAGTCTTCCGGAACCATTCCAGAATCTAGTGATTCTTGAAAGGTCATTAGTATTGCCTCCACAATCTCTTCAGCCATCTTTTTCAGAACCCTGGTGTGTATACTATCTGGTCCAGGTGACTTATCTACCTTCAGACCTTTCAGTTTCCCAAGAGTTCTCTCTAGTAATGCTAACTTCACACCCTTCATGACCCCTGAGACCTAGAACTTCCACCATACATAGTGTCTTTCCGGTGTGGTGGTGGGTGGATGGGAGGAAGGCAGACATGTGTGAAATGGAAGAGATGCAGGTGAGGCAGACTTAATGGTGGAAGAAGGAAAGCCCCTTTCTTTGAAGAAACAGGAAGCCTCAGTAGTTCGGGAATGAAAAGTCTCATTCTGAGGAGCAGATGTAGTGGAGACAGAGGAACTGTGATAAGGAGATGGCATTTTTACAAGTAAACAAGTGGAACAAGTGCCACACTTGCCCCTACACCTCCTCCCTCACTACCATTCATGGCCCCAAATAGTCATTCCAGGTGAGGTGACACTTCACCTGTGAGTCTGTTGGGCTCATCTATTGTGTCCTATGCTTCCAGTGTGACCTCCTGTATATCAGTGAGAACCGACGTACATATGTTTGTAGATTGAAAGACTGCTTCACTGAGCACACGCCAGGAAAAGCAGGATCTCCTGGTGGCCACCAATTTCACTTCTACTTCCCATTCCCATTCCAACATGGCAGTCCATAGCCTCCTCTACTGCTACAATAGGTCACACTCAGGTTGGAGGAGCAACACTTTAGGTTCTGCCTGAGTAGCCTCCAATCTGAAGGCATGAATATCGATTTCTCGAACTTTTGGTAATGCCCCCCTCCTTCTCCTTCACCATTTTCCATTCCTGTTTCCCTCTCACACCTTTCCCCCTTACCTGCCCATCATCTCTGTTTGGTACTCTTTGTCCTTCCCTTTCTTCCATGGACTTCTATCCTCTCCTGCCAGATTCCCTCTTCTCCAGCCCTTCATCCCTTTCACCAATCAACTTCCCACTCTTTAATTCACCCCTTCCCCCTCTCCATGCTTCACCAATCACCTACTCACCTCGTATTTCTTACTCTGATTTCTCCTCTTTCTTTCCAGTACTGATGAAGGGTCTTGGCCTGAAACATCGGCTGTTTACTTTTTCCAAAGTTGTGGGCATGCTTTGTTGGCATGACATGGCGGCACTTGTAGGTTGCCCCCAGCACATCCGTGGACAGTGTTGACCGTTAACACTATTGATGCATTTCACTGTATGTTTCTGTGCTTTGGTACACATGTGATAAATAAAGGTAATCTTTGAAATTTTAAATGAGAGCTTCAGGATTTCAGAGAACAGAGGATATCAGTTGTCGTGGTCTTGCTATGAGTTCTGTATATGGCAAGGTGATAATGTCCTTGTTTAAAGACAATTATGTAACAATATCAGAAAATGAACTTGAAGTATTGATATACTTCAAGTGGAACAAAGAGCAGAGTTTTTAAACCAGCTCCTCTTTCTCCGGTTCCAGTGTGTCAAAGAAGATCTTAGAAGCATAATCTGGAAACAAACTATTTCTAAGTGACTTTGACCGTGGAATGATTGTTGGTGCCAGTCAGGGTGGTTTGAGAATCTCAGAAGCTGCTGGTCTCCTGTCACACACAACAGTCTCTAGAGTTTACAGATAATTGTTTTTTTTTCCAACAAAAAAAATCAGTGTGTGACAGTTCTATGGGCGAAAACAGCTTGTTAATGAGAGAGATCAGAGGAGAACGGTCCGACTGGTTCAAACTGATAGGAAGGCGACAGTAACTCAAATAACCATGCATTTCAGCAGTGCTGTGCAGAAAAGCATCTATGAACACACAGCACATCAAACCCTGAAATGGACAGGCTACATCAACAAAAGACTACGAATATATTCTCAGTAGCCAGTTTATTCAGTATGCGAGGTACCTAATCAAGTGGCCTCTGAATATAGGTGAATTTGGCAGGATGTTACTTGCTTTCCAATGTCCTCTTCACATCTTGCGGCATTTTTTGCCATTTCCGTAGCATTTAACTGTTTTTTTTCACGAGGCCGAGTGCCAGCTTGACGCTCAACCCAGCATGGATGGAAAGCGTGCAAGGAGCCGGCTGGATTCGAACTCTGGACCACTCACCTCGAAGTCCAGTGCAGATGCCTCTACATCACAGGCCGACCTTTTACATATATATATATATATATATATAGGTGAATTCATTAAGTGCAAAATGTAATAGGCAGCATTGAATGTGCTTGAAGAAATTCAGTAACAAGCTGATTTTGCACAATCATTTTTCATTTGTTATACATCTATTCAAAAGAGGTTCCCAGTTAACTTAAAAGCTTCATTCCCTTTAAGGTGTGCAGGCACTTTGTCCTTTCTCTTAAAAGTGATACAGACACTGACTTATCTACACAGAAGGAATGACAGAATAAATTATGGACACAAACGACCTTGGCGCCATCCTTGACTGTACTTGGATTGCAATTATTCTAAAAAGGATTGTGTTGCATTTTTGCCACATTTTCTCCACAAACTTTGCAATGACAGGTGTTATTTTCAGTAATAAAAACAGAAAGAAGTTGTAAATATTCAGCATTTATAGAGAGATATAAACAGAGGTAATATTTCAGGTCAATGATCCTATAGGGTTGTAGAGAGATAAAAAGTTTCAGAGAAAGGGAGCTGGGGCAGACATTATTGTCACTAGGTTGTGGAATCAGTTCAGTTTAGAGGTGAGTGTAGTTATCCACAACTTTTCAGGAACCTGATGGTTGTAGGGTAATAACTATTCCTGAATCTGATGGTGTGGTACCAAAGGCTCATCTGAGTCTTGAACTTCCAAACCCTTATTCTGAGAAAGTACAGCCATGTATCATTTTAAATACTCTTTCAAGGAGACTGAGGATGTTTCAAATTCATTTCTCAAGTACTGGGCCTAATAATGGATAGAAAATGGATAATATATCAAATTTTATATTATTTCTTTCATCACAGGCTACACAGAAATGGAATATAGGAAAGATATCATTAGTTCTTAATTACCTTTTACCTAAGTGCAATGATTGTGGAATTTGTAATTAGGGATTTTGTCTTTGAATACTGCCCATCAGTAGCTGGGAGGCATTTGAACAATGTCAGCTCAATAAAAACCTCTGATCCATTTGGGCTTGTCTTTGTAAGCCCATCAGTTGTACTTCAGTGGGTAATATTCTTACCGCTGATATTGAAGGCTGTGGAGTCAAATATTGGGACAGCACGGTAGTGTAGAAGTTAGCATAACGATTTACAATGCCAGAGGAATCTGTAAGGAGTTTAATATGCTCTGTCTGTGACTCCAGGTGCTCCAGTTTTCTCCCACATTCCAAATCTGTACAGTTAGGGTTATGTAGGCTATGATGGTGCCAGACGTGTAGCAACTCTTGTTGGCTGCCTAGCACAATCTTTGCTGATTTGATTTGATGCAAACAATGCAAAAGAAGTAAAGGTTAGTTGGTCACATCGGTGTATTTCAGTGGAATGAGATTGTTTGGCCAGAAGGGCTTGTGTATCTCTAAATAAAAAAAAATACTCCAGGGATTGAGTATGAACATTGAGGCTGATGTATTGAAGCCTTCCTGCATTGTTTGACGTTAATGAAATATTGAGCTCAGCCCTGCTCTCTGAGATGTGTGTGATACCCTGAGCTGAAGAGGAGTCCCTGATGTCCTGACCAACAGCAAGCCCTCATTCCAAATTACTGAAAAAAACAAACTGCATTACCTACTAACTATCCAATTGCTGAGTGTGGAAGTACAAATTAGCTGTTGTGTGCCCAAGGTTACAACAGTGACTGCTCTTCAAAAGCAATTCATAGGGTCTCGGCCCGAAACATTGACTGCTCGTTTCCACGGCTGCTGCCTGACCTGCTGAGTTCCTCCAGCATGTTTGTATGTGTTGATCTGACCACAGCATCTGCAGTGTACTTTGCGTTTACAATTCATAGGTAGGATGTAGAGTAACTTGGAATGTCTTTGGAAATCAATGAAGGGTGCTATTAAAATGTAGGCCTTTGTAAAGAAGTTTCATTTTAATTCCTCTAGTAATTATTCATCGTCATATTGAAACAGGCTTTATTCAAATACAAAAGCTTGAAGGCACGTACGTTTCTACCCTGCTGTTATAAGACTAATTAACAGCTGCCTAATACAATAAGTTGGACTCCTGGCCTCAAAACATAGCTCGTCACACAAATACTGCAAGTGTGATCTCAACAACATCCCTGTACAATTCAAATTCAAAATTAAAGTATTGTTATCAAAAGGCATATATGTCACCATATGCTGTGGTGAGATTCATTTTCTTGTAAGCATTTAAATGAAATGAAGAAATATAATATAATTTGTGAAAAACTATACATAAATAAAGACTGACAAACAGCCAATGTGCAAAAGAAGAGAAACTGTGCAAGTAAAAAATAAATAATACTGAGAACATGAGTTGTTGGGCCCTCACAATGAATTGATATTTGTGGGTTCAGGTCAGCACTGAGGTGTGTGAAGTAATCCACGCTAGTTTATGAGACTCATGGTTGAAGGTTAATAACTATTCCTGAACCTGGTGGTGTGGGATCTAAATTTCCTGTATCTCCTGCCTGAGGGTAGTAGTGCAGTGTGCATGGCCTGGATGGTGGGGCTCTTTCTTGCGGCAGTGCTCCATGTAAATGTGCTCACTGATGGGGAGGGCTCTGTGATGGACTCGGCTGTATCCACAACGTTTTGTAGACTGTTCCACTCCAGGGCACTTAAGTTTCCATACCAGGCCGTGATGCAACCAGACAGAATACTCTCCACTGTGCACCTATAGAAGTTCGTCAAAGTTTTAGATGACATGCCAAATCTACACATACAAGGTAGAGGTACACTAAGAAAGTAGAGGTGCTGGCGTGTCTTTATAAATGAAACCTATGTACGGGTCCCAGAACAGATCCTGCAATATGGTAGCAACAAGGAATTTAAAGTTACTGATCCTCTCCATCTCCGATCACCTACTGAGGACTGGTGCTTGGACCCCTGGCTTCTTGCTCTTTGGTTTTGTTGATATTGAGTGAGAGGTTGTTGTTATTATAACAATGTTTCGCTATTCTAAACTCCAACCACTTTACAATAAAGACCAATATACTGTCTTCACTCTGCATTACTCACTGCACCTGCTTGGCAACCCTTTCATTTGATTTATGCAAAATAACACTTAGATCCCTCTACACGTCACTCATTTACAATCTAGCTCCATTAAGATGATACCCTGTTTTGATTCTATTTAGCAAGAACCTTATGCTTTTTCACATTAAGCTCCATTTACCAAGATTTCACCTAAACGATCTCTATTCTGGAGAAACAAGAGACTGCAGAAACTGGAATCTGGAGCAGGACAATGAGCTGGTGGAGGAACTCAGTGGGTCAGGTAGCATCTGTGGAGGTAACTGAAGGGTCCAGATGAAGGGTGTTGACCTGAAATGTCATCTGTCTATTTCTCTCCACAGATGTTGCCTGAACCACTGAGTTCCTCCAGCATCTTGATTTTTGCTACTTATATTCCATTGTAGTCATGATATCTTTCTCACAACATGATCTTCTACCTAGGTCTGCACCATTGACAAACTTGCATATGTTATATTCTGTCTATTCTTTCAGGACCGGTATGCACAGGATCACAAGAGGCTGCAGAGGGTTATAGACACATACAGCTCCATCATGGGCACTACCATCCCCACCATTGAGGATATTTTCTAAAGGTGGTGCCTCAGGAAGGTAGCAGCCATCATTAAGGACACTCACCACCTGAGACATGCCCTCTTCTCATTACTTCCATCAGGGAAGAGGTGTAGGAGCCTGAAGACACACACTCAGTGTCATAGGAACAGTTTCTTCCCTTCTGCCATCAGAATTCTGCATGGTCCATGAACCCATTGACACTACTTCACTGTTCCTCTTTCACATTATTTATTTATTTAATGATTGATTGAAAGTTATAGTAATTTTTTATACCTAGGACTGTACTGCTGCCACAAAACAACAAATTTCTCAACATATGTCAGGGATAATAACTCTGATATTCTGATAAATGGAAAATATTTGAGCAAACCTCTAATTATATCTTTCTACTCTAGAAAATACCAATTTATTTCAACTCTCAGTCTTCTATGAGATAACCATTCTTTAATCCACACTAATGTCACCCAATACTGATACCAACAATTGAATGGATGATTTTCGTAATTGCACAGGCAAATGAAAACAGTACAGCACAAGATCAGGCCTTTCAGCCCATGATACCTGTGCCAACCATGATGCCAAATGACTCTCTCTACTATATCAGGTCTTTATCTTTCTATTCCCTGCCTGTTCATCTGCCCATCTAAATTCTTTTTGAACAAGTTTCCCATGAGACGGCGTGGCACGGCAGCAGTGGCCTTTCAGACCTGGTGTTACTTTAATTTAATTTTCTATTTTAAGTTTGATACACAATTTTCGATTAGGGCACATGAATAACAGAGCGGCTATCTACCATTACCAGATACTACTACAATACAGAGATCGCCCAAAAACAAACCTTCACAAAGATCTGCTGGCTGAATTACGCGACGTCGGCTTGCTGAGGGTAACGGGCCTACTATCCTCGGACTTGCCTGATGCTGGGAGCCGGAGATGGAGACATCAAAAGCGATGTGTGAAGAAGCAGAAGCAAGGTAAACGGGCAGGGGTCCGTGCCAGGCTAAAAGCAAACCCTAGCTGGCTGGCTCTCCTGTCCATTCTGCTGTCCAGTGTCCGCTCCCTGGACAATAAAATGGACCACATCCAACTCCAACGTAATACTCGGCGGGAGTACAGAGTTTGCTGCGCGTTTATCTTCACAGAGTCATGGCTCACTGATGGGATTTTGGACGGTGACATCCAGCTAGACGGGCTAGCTTTGTTTCGTTCGGACAGAGATGCAGCTGTCTCTGGTAAGGTCCGTGGTGGCGGTGTCTGTGTTTATATCGACACGGAATGGTGTAAGAACCCTGTGCTGGTTTCCAGACACTGCTCATCGCTAGTGGAGTTTGTGGCAGTTCGATGCAGACCATTTTATTTGCCACGGGAATTCACCTCTGTCATTATATTCGGTGTCTACATTCCCCCCAGCGCTAATGCTAAGGAGGCGCTCTGTGAACTGTCCAGGGCTATTAGCGAACTGCAGAACGCACATCCTGATGATCTGTTTATTGTCACCGGTGATTTTAACCACGCGAACCTTAAGTCAGTGCTCCCCAAATTCCATCAGTATGTGGACTTTGCAACGAGGGGGGAGAATGCATTGGACCTGGTTTACACAAACATGCCCGACGCGTACCGGGCAGAGTCCCGCCCCCACCTCGGATACTCAGACCACATCTCTGTTATGCTAATCCCAGCATACAGACCGCTCGTCAGGCGCTCCAGACCAGTTCAGAAGCTGGTGAAAACTTGGCCAACAGGAGCCATCTCTGCTCTTCAAGACCACTTTGAGCACACTGACTGGTACATGTTCAGGGAGGCTGCAACCGATGGCGACTCTACCAACTTAGAGGAGTACACAGCATCAGTGACCAGTTACATCAGCAAGTCTATTGATGATGTTACTCTGTCCAAGACCATCACTATACGTGCCAACCAGAAGCCATGGATGACCGCAGAGGTGCATGCGCTGCTGAGGTCCAGTGACTCCGCCTTCAGATCAGGCGACAAGGCAGCTTTAACAACAGCAAGGGCCAAACTGTCCCGAGCCATCAGAGGGGCAAAGCATGCACATGCCCAGCGAATCCACAGTTACTTCCAGGACAGCGGCGACACACGGCGCATGTGGAAGGGCATCCAGGACATCACCAATTACAAGACAACATCACCTGACTGTGTGGGTGATGCCTCCCTCCCAAATGCGCTGAATAACTTCTACGTCCGGTTTGAGGCAGAAAATGATGTGGTGGCGAGGAAGTCTACTCCTCCTACAAATGATCAGGTTCTGTGTCTCTCTGTGGCCGATGTGAGAAGAACCCTGTCTAGGGTCAACCCACGGAAGGTTGCTGGACCAGACAATATTCCTGGTAGAGTGCTTAGAGTATGTGCAGACCAGCTAGCAGATGTCCTTACTGACATCTTCAACATCTCCCTGAGCAGTGCCACCATTCCAACGTGCTTCAAGGCTACCACCATCGTCCCCGTGCCGAAGAAGTCTTCAGTGTCCTGCCTCAATGACTACCGTCCCATTGCACTCCAATCCACCATCATGAAGTGTTTCGAGAGGCTTGTCATGAGGCATATCAAGACCCTGCTGCCCCCCTCACTGGACCCCCTGCAGTTTGCGTACCGTCCCAACCGCTCAACAGACGACGCCATTGCCACCACCCTCCACCTGGCCCTAACCCACCTGGATAAAAAAGACACATACGTTCGAATGCTGTTCATAGACTTCAGTTCAGCATTCAACACAATCATCCCTCAGAAACTGATTGGAAAGCTGAGCCTATTGGGCCTGAACACTTCCCTCTGCAACTGGATCCTAGACTTCCTGACTGGGAGACCTCAGTCAGTCCGGATCGGGAGCAGCATCTCCAACACCATCACACTGAGCACGGGGGCTCCCCAGGGCAGTGTGCTCAGTCCACTGCTGTTCACTCTGCTGACCCACGACTGTGCTGCAATACACAGCTCGAACCATATCATCAAGTTCGCCGATGACACGACCGTGGTGGGTCTCATCAGCAAGAACGACGAGTCAGCTTACAGAGAGGAGGTGCAGCGGCTAACAGACTGGTGCAGAGCCAACAACCTGTCTCTTAATGTGAACAAAACAAAAGAGATGGTCATTGACTTCAGGAGGGCACGGAGCGACCACTCCCCGCTGAACATTGACGGCTCCTCGGTAGAGATCATAAAGAGCACCAAATTTCTTGGTGTTCACCTGACGGAGAATCTCACCTGGTCCCTTAACACCAGCTCCATAGCAAAGAAAGCCCAGCAGCGTCTCTACTTTTTGCAAAGGCTGAGGAAAGTCCATCTCCCACCCCCCATCCTCATCACATTCTACAGGGGTTGTATTGAGAGCATTCTGAGCAGCTGCATCACTGCCTGGTTCGGAAATTCCACCGTCTCAGATCGCAAGACCCTGCAGCGGATAGTGAGGTCAGCTGAGAAGATCATCAGGGTCTCTCTTCCCGCTATCACGGACATTTACACTACACGCTGTATCCGAAAAGGAAACAGCATTATGAAGGACCCCATGCACCCCTCATACAATCTCTTCTTCCTGCTGTCTGGGAAAAGGCTCCGAAGCATTCGGGCTCTCATGACCAGACTATATAACAGTTTCTTCCCCCAAGCTATCATACTCCTCAATACCCAAAGCCTGGACTGACACCTTGCCCTACTGTCCTGTTTATTATTTATTGTAATGCCTGCACTGTTTTTGTGCACTTTATGCAGTCCAGCGTAGGTCTGTAGTCTAGTATAGCTTTCTCTGTGTTTTTTTTTTATTACGTAGTTCAATCTAGTTTTTTGTACTGTGTCATGTAAACCGTAGTCCTGAAAAATGTTGTCTCATTTTTACTATGCACTGTACCAGCAGTTATGGTCAAAATGACAATAGAAGTTGACTTGACTTGACTTGAACATTGCTATCGTATCTGCAGTCACACCTCTCCTGGCAGTGTGTTCCAGGATTTTTAAAAAAGTCTGCTTCATAAAACTCCTCTAAACTTTCCTACACTTATCTTAAACCCTAATTCCACCCTGGGATAAAGGCTCTGTCTATTCACCTCATCTAATCCTCTCATAATTTTACATATTTCTATCAGATCACCCTTAAAGCTGCTGCACAGAAAAGAAGTTCCAACTTTCTTCATCTTTACCTTATAGCTAATACTCTTTCATCCCAGCAACATCCAATTGAATCACTTCTGCACCCTCTCCAAAGCTACCACTTCTTTTCTATAATGCAGCAGCCAGAACTGCACACAATACTCCAAATGTGGCCCAACTAGAGTTAATATAGCTGCAATATGACTTGCTAATGCCATGTACTCAGAATGAAGACTGCCACTTGTGGGTACGGCAGCATGAACAGGTGAGGCATGAGGTTGCATTCAATGGAGCTGGATGAGACTGTGAAATATAAAGGACCAAGGTCCTAGAAAGATATATAAATCAAGATAGAAACATAGGAACATAGAAAACCTACAGCACAGTACAGGCTCTTCGGCCCACAGTGCTGTGCCAAACATGTACTTACTTTAGAAATTGTCTCGGATTACCCATATCCCTTTATTTTTCTAAGCTTCATGTACTTTTCCAGGAGTCTCTTCAAAGACCCTATTGTATCAGCTTCCACCACCGTCGCCTGCAGCCCATTCCACGCACTCACCACTCTCTGTTTAAAAAACTTACCCTTGACATCTCCTCTGTACCTGCTTCCAAGGACCTTAAAACTGTATCCTCTTGTGTTAGCCTTTTCAGCCCTGAAAAAACCTCTGACTATCCACCCAATAAATGTTTCTCATCATCTTTTACACCTCTATCAGGTCAGTTCTCATCTTATGTTGCTCCAAGAAGAAAAGGTCAAGTTCACTCAACCTATTCTCATAATGCATGCTCACCAATCCAGGCAACATTCTTGTAAATCTTCTCTGCACCCTTTCTATAGTTTCCACATCCTTCCTGTAGTGAGGTGACCAGAACTGAGCACAGTACTCCAAGTGGGATCTGCCCAGTGTACTATACAGCTGTAACATTACCTCTCAGATTTTGAACCCAATCCCACGGTTGATGAACGCCTTCTTAACCACACAGTCAAACTGCGCAGCAGCTTTGAGTGTCCTATAGATATGGACCTAGGATCCCTCTGATCCTCCACACTGCTGTTAGGGTTAATGTTAGGGTTAATTCGAGACTGCCATTACAGGTCAGGAGTGGCTCACGTAATGAGAGGGAGGGGGGAAGCGAAACTGGGGACTCCGCTACACCGAAACTACTAGTGTCACGCGATTCAGTAAACAAAAGAAACAGGTAACTCGTGCGTGTATGACATCGGGCCAATAAGATGGACACAAGTGCCCGATGTTACCTAATATGTAGCGGGGGGTTGTGCTGGGGGGAAAAGGGATATAAATAAGAGCAGATTGTAAGGGGAGGTCGGAACGCGCCTTCTCCAGCGACTCCGTCGATTCGCTGTGCCAGTTACGAATTCTGCAATAAATCCAAGTTTTGTAATATTCCGGTGTTGGTTGTCTCTCTTCCTAAATGAACACAGGGCAGAATTTCAAGCCCAACATTTGGTGACCCCGACGTGGGGAGGGAGAGACAACACAGGCTGGTGGGTCCGACAGCAGACAACTTGCGGCCGCAAGCTCGACTAAGGGTCAGGAAGTGCCTGTTATATCGAAGACTTCCACTAGATAGTTAAATCACTGAGTTAGATCTTGTCTGCTGACGGATCCTCACCAACCCCAAATTACCCTGGGAGAGATCATTCCTGGTGCAGAATCGTGACTGGTAAGTACTAACTCTTATCTGTTTTTAGGAAGATCCTCCGCCCGTGGAAAAGTCTTCTGAGTGAGGGTACCCGCCGCCCACGAAGGGCATAAAAGTCTCAGGAGTGAGGAGGAGAAGAGAAAAGTGTCGCGGTACACCGTAGTACACAGGGATACTGACGGTGCCTACCTTAGACTGGTTGTTAAGAGGAGAAATCTCCCATGCGAAGGTCAGGTTTTGAAAGGCGACCGTCCCACATTTGATCCTCTCTGTGTACTAGGGAGCCATGGAGCACTTCAATTTCGAGTTACCGAAACTCAGACATTTGTGTGTTGAGTAACAGAGTATATGAGAGTTTTTAGAAATATGGTAAAATTGATAACTGTGCGAGTTCAATAATCTAACAGTGAGCAGCCGCAGGGGTCGGACACCATCAAGGTAGGAGTGGAAGTGTTCCTCCGAGGCCCGGGGAAGCTCACCTGGAACGGAAAACGGTGGCATGGTCCATACCCTGTCACCGAGGTCTCCAACAGGGCATTAAAAGGTAAGAAGGGAGGGGGACAATAACTGGCATCATTTTCTACTGGCTAAATAAGACCTCTGGCAAGTGGGGAGCGTTTCTGGGACAGTCGGCTCTAGGACTGTCTATTTCAATTGCTATCTTTATTACGTGTGGTTGTTGTTGCGGGACTATAGATCGAGCCTTGACCGGAAAGGATGGACCTCCACCGGCGTACCAGGCACCCTTGTTCCCGGTGGAAGGGGAGGACACGGCCCTCCTGGAAAGCGGACGCGCTATGGGAGGACACGGACTGAAATGGACCATGGCAAGGGGGGGATTGTGAATTTGTTCTTGAATAAGTTTTCTGAAATGTTGCATGCTACTTGTAAAAATTGCGGATGTTTAGGGAACCCCTACCCATATTTTGTGACCCTAGGTCGGACAAATCAGGATAAGCAAATAGGGAGGACACGCCAAAGAGTGCCGGGGGACGCTCACCTCCCTGCCTGATCCCGGCAGCCGCGGAAAAGCTTGTAAGGGATGTGGCCTCTGGGAGGCCAAGGGAGGGAGTGTTAGGGTTAATGTTAGGGTTAATTCGAGACTGCCATTACAGGTCAGGAGTGACTCACGTAATGAGAGGGCGGGGGGAAGCGAAACTGGGGACTCCGCTACACCGAAACTACTAGTGTCACGCGATTCAGTAAACAAAAGAAACAGGTAACTCGTGCGTGTATGACATCGGGCCAATAAGATGGACACAAGTGCCCGATGTTACCTAATATGTAGCGGGGGGTTGTGCTGGGGGGAAAAGGGATATAAATAAGAGCAGATTGTAAGGGGAGGTCGGAACGCGCCTTCTCCAGCGACTCCATCGATTCGCTGTGCCAGTTACGAATTCTGCAATAAACCCAAGTTTTGTAATATTCCAGTGTTGGTTGTCTCTCTTCCTAACACAGGGCAGAATTTCAAGCCCAACACTGCCAAGAGTCTTACCATTAGTACTATTTTCTGCCATCATATTTGACCTACCAAAATGAACAACCTCACACTTATCTGGGTTAACTCCATCTGCCATTTCTCAGCCCAGTTTTGCATCCTATCAATGTCCTGCTGTAACCTCTGACAGCCCTCCACACTATCCACAACACCCCCAACCTTTGTGTCATCAGCAAATTTACTAAAAATCCCTTCACTTCGTCATCTAAGTTATTTATAAAAATCACAAAGAGAAGGGGTCCCAGAACAGATCCCTGAAGCACACCACTGGTCACCAACCTCCATGCAGAATATGACCCATCTACAACCACACTTTGCCTTCTGTGTGGAAGCCAGTTCTAGATCCACAGAGCAATGTTCCGTTGGATCCCATGCCTCTTTACTTTCTCAATAAGCCTTGCATAGCGTAACTTATCAAATGTCTTGCTGAAATCCTTATACACTACATCCACTGCTCTTCCTTCATCAATGTGTTTAGTTATAGATAGATAGATAGATAGATAGATAGATAGATAGATAGATAGATAGATAGATAGATAGATAGATACTTTATTCATCCCCATGGGGAAATTCAACATTTTTTCCAATGTCCCATACACTTGCTGTAGCAAAACTAATTACATACAATACTTAACTCAGTAAAAATATGATATGCATCTAAATCACTCTCTCAAAAAGCATTAATAATAGCTTTTAAAAAGTTCTTAAGTAGTTTACTTAAATACATTAAATACAATCAACCCTGGCACTTTAACATATCTTACTCCTGGTGGTTGAATTGTAAAGCCTAATGGCATTGGGGAGTATTGACCTCTTCATCCTGTCTGAGGAGCATTGCATCGATAGCAACCTGTCGCTGAAACTGCTTCTCTGTCTCTGGATGGTGCTATGTAGAGGATGTTCAGGGTTTTCCATAATTGACCGTAGCCTACTCAGCGCCCTTCGCTCAGCTACCGATGATATACTCTCCAGTACTTTGCCCACGACAGAGCCCGCCTTCCTTACCAGCTTATTAAGACGTGAGGCGTCCCTCTTCTTAACGCTGCCTCCCCAACACGCCACCACAAAGAAGAGGGCGCTCTCCACAACTGACCTATAGAACATCTTCAGCATCTCACTACAGACATTGAATGACGCCAACCTTCTAAGGAAGTACAGTCGACTCTGTGCCTTCCTGCACAAGGCATCTGTGTTGGCAGTCCAGTCTAGCTTCTCGTCTAACTGTACTCCCAGATACTTGTAGGTCTTAACCTGCTCCACACATTCTCCATTAATGATCACTGGCTCCATATGAGGCCTAGATCTCCTAAAGTCCACCACCATCTCCTTGGTCTTGGTGATATTGAGACGCAGGTAGTTTGAGTTGCACCATATCACAAAGTCCTGTATCAGTTTCCTATACTCCTCCTCCTATCCTCAAAAATTTCAATCAGGCTTGTAAGGCACAACCAGCCTTTGACAAAGCCATGCTGACTATTCCTAATCACATTATGCCTCTCCAAATATTCATAAGTCCTGCCTCCCAGGATCTTCTCCATCAACTTACCAACCACTGAAGTAAGACTCACTGGTCTATAATTTCCTGGGTTATCTCTACCCCCTTTCTTGAACTAGAGAACAACATCTGCAACTCTCCAATCCTCCGGAACCTCACTCATTCCCATTGATGATGCAAAGATCATTGCCAGAGGCTCAGCAATCTCCTCCCTCATCTCCCACAGTAACCTGAGTGATATCTCATCTGGTCCTGGTGACTTATCTAACTTGATGCTTTCCAAAAACTCCAGCACATCCTCTTTCTTAATGTCTGTATGCTCAAGCTTTTCAGTCCACTGTAAGTAATCCCTACAATCACCCAAGACCCTTGTCCATAGTGAATACTGAAGCGAAGTATTCATTACAAACTTCCGCTACCTCCTCCAGTTCCATACACACTTTTTCACTGTCACACGTCTTATCCTCTTGTTCTTCACATACTAGTAGAATGCCTTGGGGTTTTCCGTAATCCCGCTTGCCAAGGCCTTCTCATGGCCCCTTCTGCCTCTCCTAACTTCATTCTTAAGCTCCTTCCTGCTAGCCTTATAATTTTCTAGATCTCTATCATTACCTAGCTTTTTGAACCTTTCATAAGCTTTTCTTTCTTCTTGACTAGATTTTCAACTGCCTTTGTGCACCACGGTTCCTGTACCCTACCATCCTTTCCCTGTCTCATTAGAATGTACCTGTGCAGAATGCCACTCAAATAGCCCCTGAACATTTGCCACATTTCTGCCATACATTTCCCTGAGAACATCTGTTCTCAATTTATGCTTCCAAGTTCCTGCCTGATAGCTTCATATTTCCCCTTACTCCAATTAAACACTTTCCTAACTTGTCTGTTCTTATCCCTCTCCAATGCTATGGTGAAGGAGATAGAATTATGATCACTATCTCCAAAATGCTTTCCCACTAAGAGACCTGACACCTGAGCAGGTTCATTTCCCAATACCAGATCAAGTACAGCCTCTCCTCTTGTAGGCTTATCTACATATAGTGTCAGGAAACCTTCCTGAGCACATCTCAGAAACTCCACCCCATCTAAGCACCTCGCTTGAGGGAGATGCCAATCAATATTGGGGAAATTAAAATCCTCCATCACCACAACCATGTTATTACTGCAATGTTCCAGAATCTGTCTCCCTATCTGCTCCTCGATGTCCCTGTTACTATTGGGTGGTCTATAAAAAACATCAGTAGAGTTATTGACCCCTTCCTGTTTCTAACTTCCACCCACAGAGACTCAGTAGCCAATCTCTCCACAACTTCCTCCTTTTTTGCAGCTGTGCCCTCACCTCTCAGATCAGCAGTGCCATGCCCCACCTCTTTTGTCTTCCTCCCTGTCCTTTCTGAAACAACTAAAGCCTGGCACTCTAAGTAGCCATTCCTGCCCCTGAGCCATCCAAGTCTCTGTAATGGCCACAGCATCATAGCTCCAAGTACTGATTCATGCTCTAAGCTCATCCGCTTTGTTCATGATCTGGATTTTGGCATTGATGTGGTGACATCATAAAAGATAGTCTGTAAATGAGAAAGCTGTGTGTCTGAATATGGTGATGATGCAAACTGCAGATGCAACAAAGTATTGGTCAGTCCACACTTGAAGTATTGTAAACAATTTTTGGCTCCTTGATTGGGTTGGCATTGGAGAGGGCCTAGAGGAGGTTTGCGAATATGATCCTGCAAAAGAAAGGGTTAATATATGAGGAGCGTTTGATGGCTCTGACTCTGTATTCACCAGAATTTAGACAATTGAGGAGTGATCTCATTGAAACCTATCAAATATTGAAAGGCCTGGATAGAGTGGATGTGGAGAAGATGTTTTCTATATTAGTGGAGTTTTAGGACCAGAGGACATAGCATCAGAGTAGAAGGACATCCCTTTAAAACAGAGATGAGAAGGATTTTCTTTAGCCAGTGGGTGGTAAATCTGTAGAATCCGTTGCCACAGATGGCTGTGGAGGCCAAATGATTAGGTATTTTTCAACCAGAGTTTGATAGTTTCTTGGTTAGTAAGGAAGTCAAAAGTTACCAGGAAAAGACAGGAGAATGCAGTTGAGGGATATAATAAATTAGCCATCACAGAGTGGTAGAGCAGGTTCAATGGCAAAAGTGTAATTCTGGTCCTACTGTGTATCCTTTGGTCTTAAGGTCTAATGCTTTGATGAGGAGATATTCTTGAAACTCAGCTGAAGGTTATTGAAACAATGATGTATGAAGTATGTGGTTTAATTTGAATGAAAATGGAATTAAGACTACAGGGATCATTTCTGGTACAAATCTTTCCCAAATTAAAAAAAGCACATTGCCTATGTGCAATATTAATCTGCACACATTCTATTTGCTTGATATGTAACTGCAATTAAACAGAACATTCAGCATTTCCCCTTTTAACATCCAGTACATCAAGAATAAACAACCAAGAGTGAACATGTACAGCCATGGAGTATCAGCCAGTAGTTAACCCCATAACAGAAGCAGTAACATCAGACTAATAACACTGAGGGGAAAGTGGAACTGAATGATAATTCGTTAATGAATGTAAGAATAATTAAAAAATAATTATGAAAGAGCGCAAGATTATCATTAGGAAAGTAACTGTAATTATTAACATTAAATTATGTATGGATTTTTTGGATAACTCTTTCAAGTCTCCAGGCAAAGTTCATCAGCACATTTGATCTTCAAGAATACATAATATGGTATAAATGATTTAAGCTCTGCTGTTTCTGTATCATGAATGCAGATGGGACTTCACATAAGTCGGTAAACCATAATGCAATTGTTTTCATTCATAATAAAAGATTTAGCATAAATTGACATTTAATTAAATTTCTAGTGTTTCGAAATAACTTTTAATTTTTAATTTTTCAGTGGCTTAATGAGACTTTCATACTCAGATCAATTAAAAGAAAATTCGAAATAGGTGCAGGAGGAGGCCATTTGGCCCCTCAAGTTCACTGTAGCAACTTCAACAAGTTAATGGCTGATCTCATCAAACATCATTTCCTGCCCGATTCCCAATTACCTTAATTCCCTGATATCCCTAAATCTGTCTCGGAATGAAAAAATGACCGCTTGCTGAGATAGACAATTTCAAAGATTCATGAGTCTCTATATGAAGAACTTTCACCTCATTTAAGTTTCAAACAGTATTATTTAGAGATAGACTTTGAGAGTGGAAATTGAAGTCATGAGTGGTGTCAGCATAGGTCTGGGCTTGAGTCAGTGAAAAGGGGGGTATAACTGGGCCAGATGTGAGGGCCTATGGCCACATCATTGATCTGTTGGAAATTAGTGGAATCCAAAGGAAAGTTGCTAAGCCCGAGAACAAGTTCAAATAGATGTAGGAGAGGGAAACTGATTGCATGTATGTTCCAAAAAAATGGAATGTCCTACAGTCTTCCTGATGCACAGTATAGAGACTGGACTTTGGACATCTATGTTGAAGATGAGGTGATGGTGGCCAGTGAAGAGAAAGAAAGAAAGAAAGAGAGAGAGAGAGAGAAAGAGAGACAGAGTGAGTGTGTGTGTGTGTGTGTGTGTGTGTGTGTGTGTGTGTGTGTGTGTGTGTGTGTGTGTGTGTGTGTGTGTGTGTGTGTGTGTGTGTGTGTGTGTGTGTGTGTGTGTGTGTGTGTGAAAATACTGGAATCTGGCAATGACAGCTTCTAAATAAAGCAACCAGTGGAGGCCAGACCTATTCACTATGAGAATCTGTGGTGATTTTAAGGTCATGATCGACAACCCAGTACTGAAAGCAGATCAATACCCTCTGCCCAGGATAGAGGATACGTTTGTAAACCTTTCTGGAGGAAAACACTTAGGCAATGTGGTCTTAGCTGAGGCATACTGGCAGATAGAAATGGAAGAAGAGTCCAAAGTGTTCCTCACCATAAACTCTCGCAAAAGGTTTTAATACTAGAATAGGCTTATTTTTGGAGTAGCATCTGCACTTGCACTCTGGTAAAAAACTATGGACCAGGTGATGCAAGGCTGCCCAGGCACTCAGTGTTACCTGGATGACATCATTATTACCAGTAAGGATGACAAGGACATCTCCAAAATCTCAAGACAGTGTTAAAAAGATTAGAAGATTATAGACACAGAGCAAGTGGGAGCTCTGTAGATAAAGCATAGTTTACTGTGGTCACACTATTGATACACAAATCTGCTGAAAAAGTTCAAGCAGTGATGGATGTCCCAAGGACAAAAGATGTGTCACAGTTGAAGTTTTTTTTAGGATTTGTCGACTACTATAACAGGTTCCTGCCAAGCCTGGCTGATGTTATCCACTCCTTGAACTCATTACTGCAGAAGAAATGGCAATAGACAAAGCAGTGTGAAGTGGCTTTCAAAAGGGTAAAGGAAATGGTGACATTATACTCACATATTATGATCCACATCATCCACTGAAACTTGCCTGTGACACCTCACCTGTATAGGTGCCTTCTCTTGACTTCACTTGACTTCTCTAGTGCCTTTAACACCATCCAGCCCAAGATCTTAAGGCACAAACTAACGGAGATGGGAGTAGACTCTCACATGGTGGATTGGATAGTGGACTACTTGACAGATAGACCTCAGTATGTGCGGTTGGGAGACTGTAGGTCTGACACGGTGGTCAGCAGCACAGGAGCACCGCAGGGAACCGTACTCTCTCCAGTCCTGTTCACCCTGTACACATCAGACTTCCAATATAACTCGGAGTCCTGCCATGTGCAGAAGTTCGCTGATGACACGACCATAGTGGGGTGTGTCAGGAATGGACAGGAGGAGGAGTATAGGAAACTGATACAGGACTTTGTGATATGGTGCAACTCAAACTACCTGTGTCTCAATATCACCAAGACCAAGGAGATGGTGGTGGACTTTAGGAGATCTAGGCCTCATATGGAGCCAGTGATCATTAATGGAGAATGTGTGGAGCAGGTTAAGACCTACAAGTATCCGGGAGTACAGTTAGACGAGAAGCTAGACTGGACTGCCAACACAGATGCCTTGTGCAGGAAGGCACAGAGTCGACTGTACTTCCTTAGAAGGCTGGCGTCATTCAATGTCTGTAGTGAGATGCTGAAGATGTTCTATAGGTCAGTTGTGGAGAGCGCCCTCTTCTTTGTGGTGGCGTGTTGGGGAGGAAGCATTAAGAAGAGGGACGCCTCACGTCTTAATAAGCTGGTAAGGAAGGCGGGCTCTGTCGTGGGCAAAGTGCTGGAGAGTTTAACATCGGTAGCTGAGCGAAGGGCACTGAGTAGGCTACGGTCAATTATGGAAAACTCTGAACATCCTCTACATAGCACCATCCAGAGAAGCAGTTTCAGCGACAGGTTGCTATCGATGCAATGCTCCTCAGACAGGATGAAGAGATCAATACTCCCCAATGCCATTAGGCTTTACAATTCAACCGCCAGGACTTAAGAACTTTTTAAAAGCTATTATTAATGCTTTTTGAGATAGTGATTTAGATGCATATCATATTTTTTACTGAGTTAAGTATTGTATGTAATTAGTTTTGCTACAACAAGTGTATGGGACATTGGAAAAAAAAATTGAATTTCCCCATGGGGATGAATAAAGTATCTATCTATCTATCTATCTATCTATCTATCTAATGTCACATGTTATGAGTGATGGAAATGAACACCCCATAGTCTTTGCATTACGTTCCTTACTAATGCAGAGAAAAATTATGCACAGATTGACAGAAAGATCTTGAGTCTGGTTTGGGGTGTAAAACATTTTAACCAATACTTGTATGGGAGAGAGTTTACCCTCATTACTGATAGTGTCTATTTTCAATCCATACAAGTGTGTTCCACTAACTGCAGCAGTGTGAATGGACAGATGGGTTCTGTTTCTTGGAGGACACAATTAAAAGACTGAATTCAAGAGGACAAATAATCATGGAAATGCCTTGTTTACCCATGGAAAAGGAAATAGTGGAAAAATGTACAAAAAAGACACACCTCTTGACATATTCTCCCTAACACAAATCAAAAATCTCTCTATTATGGCAGAGATGATCCAAAGGGAAACATGAAAAGACCTCACACTGACTCAAGTCTACATAACCACCCAAAATGGCAGCAGAAACTCCAGTTCCACTGTTTTTACCAGCACTGAGATGAACTTGCCCTTGACAGAGGTTGCCTTATGCAGGGATTGAGAGTTGTAGTATCATCCAAGCTGAGAGGTAAAATGTTGGGAGGAGCTATATGCTCATCATCTAGGAGAGGTTCAAATTTTCATTTTCGAGTTGGCTCGAAGCTTTGTCTAGTGGCCCAGGAGAGATCAGCAGATTGAGCAGTTTGCTGTGCACCGTGCAGGATGCCAACATGTCCAGAAGATGCTAAGAGCAATGCCTCTCCAAATCTGGGAATGGCCTGCATTACCCTGGCAGAGGATTCATGTGGATTTTGACGGACCAGTCACGGGCACAAATTTCTTGATAGTAGCCAATGCAGCTACAAGTTTTCCCAATAGCCTCCACCACAACCTCACATATTGTTGATGTGTTGAGAAACTTTTTCTCAAGGACTGGTGTTCTAGAACACTTAGTCAGTGAGAAAGAACCACAGTTTGTGGCAGAACAGTTTCAGTCTTTCCTAAGAAGTGAATGGGATAAGACATACTGCATTACCTCTGCATTGTACCACCCAGTTGCGAATGACTTGGCAGAAAGGTTTGTCAAGAGTTTAAAGAACACACTGCGAGCAATGTCAACATAACACACTACACTGACACGGAATCAGTAGCTTGCCAATTTCCTCCTTGCATATCACAATGCAGCACACTCCACAACCAACAAATCACCAGCAATGCTGTTCCAGGGCTGTCGCCCTTGGATTCGCGCTTGGATCGCCTCAAACCCAATCTCAGAGGAGTGTGCAGGACAAACAGCTGAGACAAAATGAAAGCTCATCAAACAAGGAGGATCAATGTTTCACTCATAGACATGCTGTTCTGGTGAGGGACTACAGAGGTGATCAAAAGTGGGTATTTGGAAAGATTAAGGACAGAACTAGACCACAATGGAAATTGCAACAGATATCATCTAGAGGAAACCTATTGATCAGTTGAGGAGAGCAGATCAATTGCTGGAGAGTAAATGTGGCAGACCCACTTCCTGCAATCTGAAAGTCATCTCCTACAGCCATCTCAGAGGAGGTCCCAGAGCCTGAGGTTGTTTCACAGCCAAAAGTTTCACCTGCTAAACAGAGTGATTCCCCATATCAGGAAAGACACTATCTCAAGAATAAGAAATCCTCCACAGCAATTAAATATTTAAGCCTGAATGTGACAATTTAGAATTTACTATGCTGTGGATGTCTGTATGTGGTAGTTGTTTTATATAATATACAGTTTATATAGTTGAGATGCATTCTTCATTGCATTGGAATTTAGAACTAAGCAGTGAGGAGTGTTGTGTATTTATTATTTCAATAATATCTGAGTAATTTAGTAAATACATAGTTTGATTAAGCATTCTTTGTTGTTTATGTAATTCATAATGGTTACATGTAAAACTACGGGAATTGCAAATGTCTGCACACTACCATATGATACATATGTGCCTTAAAGAAAAACACAAAGTTAGACTCACACTTCAGACTTCTGTGTCCTCCTTTGAATTAGTTTAATGCTTTGAAGTTACAAAACATGCCAATTAATATGTCATAACTTTCTTCTTTATTGATCGCGGTGCCTGAGGTTGGACTTAAACAATTGCCAATTGACTGTGCTTGTTAATTCATAATGAAAATGGCAGAAGCAGACCAAATGGAAAAGAAGTGTAGACAGTACAGTGTGGAGTATCTGAAATATAGATTCATACCAGCACCAAGCAACTGACAGCAGCCAGTGTGTCTGTTGTCTTTAGATTTTTCAAAAGAGGCAATGATACAGTCCAGGTTCCTTGAACATTTGAAGAGAATGCACTCTAATTAAGCAAACAAGAACTTGGTTTATTTTCAGTCACTTTGTGAAAACTTTCAGAAATGGAAAACACTTCAAAACATGTTTTGCTTAAAATTCACAACAAAGCAGTGATGATCTGTGTGCTTCATATGGCATTTCATTACTCATTGCTAAATATGGAAAGTCCCATATGTCATGTTTTGTAACTTCAAAACATTAAACTAATTAAAAGGAAGACACAGGAGTTTGAGATGTGAGCCTAACTTCATTTTTTTTAACTTAAAGCAAGGCACACACATATCATGTAGTAGTGGGATTACATATGTATTTCATTAATTTTTATATATAACCTGTAATGAATTATTTAAACAAAGAAGAATACTTAATCAACTACATATATAATATACACAAGACTATTCAAACATCACTGAAATATTAAATACACAACTCTACTCCCTGCTTAGTGATAAACTCCAACACAATATAGAATGCATCTCAACTATACACACAATATACTATATAATACAACTACTACGCAGACTTCAACAGCATAATAATTTTTCAGATAGTCCCATTCAGGCCTAATGATTTAATCTCTGTGGAGGACTTCTTACTCTTGTGGGATAAAGTCTTTTCTGACAAGGGAGGTCACTCTGCTTGGCAGGTGAGACTCGTGGCTGTGAAAACAAACTCAGGTTCTCCTATTAGTCCTTCTATTACTTCCTTTACAATCTGATCTCTCCTCTTGGTTTCCTCATCTATAATATCACCCAACAAATCATCTGTTTTCATATCTCCATTGACTCCATTCTTTTTGGCTTTCCATTCATCCAGCTGGGCGTTGGTCTTTGCATCTACTTTTACAGGCAGCTTTTTGTCTCCCACTTGAAGTTCATGCAATAATCTTAGTGCACATACAGTGGATTCTGGTTCTTTATACGGTATTCAAAAAAGCCAAATGCTTGCAACTTTCCCAAAGTTCATTGAACTATCTTCCAGCTTAAAACCAAGCCACATTTCAAAAGTAACTGCCTGATTAATGTATCAGAAGCTTTCTTAGATACGCTGTCTACAAAAACTGTTGTAGTCAAACCACTGCTTTCATCACTATCATGATTCCTCTGAGCAACATGGTCCTTTTCTTGGTCCAATACACTTTCCAATCAGAGGCACAGAGGCTGGCACCAATATCTGCTTGTCCTCTGTTGGGCAATGGTTCATGGTGTTTGGCATGGAGACAGCTGTGGCATCATCCAGTACCTTTCTTAATTCACTTTCAGTTGAATTTATTGCAGGGGGTGTGGCATGCGAATAGTGGATGGATCTTCATTCAAGTTGTAGTTGTTTCAGCTACAAAGCTGGCCCTCCTGCTTTGACCACATACAAGCCCAAAGTGGCTTGTTGGTTGTTGTATTTTGCTGTTACAAAAGTCATTCTCACAAGAGTTATCCTTTTTCCAGAATAATTTCTTAGCTGGATATCTGCAGACTTCAGTTCATTATCTTTGAAATGCCATTCAAGTTCATTGCGAAGAATGACTAAGACAGCTGAGCCAGAGTCCAATGCCATTTTAATTAACTAACTGTTCACTTCTGGTGTAAGCCATATTGCTTGTCTATTGTTCATTCTCACAATGTAAATCTCAAGACTACACAGTCCTGTGTCACTCTCATCATTATCAGATTTTCATCAACAGCATGCAGATTCGTGGTCTTATTGAAACCGCTGCTTGACTTTTTATCTTTTCCTCTTCCCTGTGCAGTCCATTTATTTTTGTCTGCCTGACATAATGTGTCCTACTTTGTTGCATTTTCTGCATGTTTCACCCTTAAACTGGCATTGGTCTGATGTATGTGAGCTCCTGCCACAATTGTATTACCATTTGTTCTGCCAAACTGCTCTCTGTTTAAAAGTAACACACACAAAATGCTGGTGGAATGCAGCAGGCCAGGCAGCATCTATAGGAAGAAGCACTGTCGATGTTTCGGGCCTAACTGAAAGAAAAGATAGTAAGAGATTTGAAAGTAGGAGGGGGAGGGGGAAATCCAAAATGATAGGAGAAGACAGGGGAGAGGGATAAAGCTAAGAGCTGGAAAGGTGATTGGCAAAAGGGATACAGAGCTGAAGAAGGGAAAGGATCATGGGACGGGAGGCCTAGGAAGAAAGAAGGAGGGGGGAAGCACCAGAGGGAGATGGAGAACTGGCAAAGAGTGATGGGCAGAGAGAGGAAAAAAAGGGGGGAATAAATCAGGGATGGGGTAAGAAGGGGAGGAAGGGCATTAACGGAAGTTAGAAAAATCAATGTTCATGCCATCAGGTTGGAGGCTACCCAGACGGAATATAACGTGTTGTTCCTCCAACCTGAGTTCTCTGTCCACCAGAGAAAGCAGGATCTCCCAGTGGCCACACATTTTAATTCCACATCCCATTCCCATTCTGATATGTCTATCCATGGCCTCCTCTACTGTCAAGATGACACATCTTTCCCTCCCCCCCCTTCTGCTTTCCGCAGAGATCGCTTCCTACGCGACTCCCCTGTGTGTGTGTTTGTTTATGCATGCAGTTTGATTTAGCATTCTTGCTCATTTAAATCATTCATTGCAGGTTATATGTAAAAATACGCAATTTGCATATGTCATCACGCTACCATGTGATAGGTGTGTGCCTCACTTAAAGAACAAAGTTAGACTCATTTATGACTCCTGTGTCTTCTGCTGAATTAGTGAATCATCCTCACTCTTCTCCACCACTTGATCCCAAATCAGACTGATGGAGGTCAGTAGGAACACAAAGTCCAGATTGACTCTCTGCAGGAGCATCCAACTTATCCCAGGTTCCACATTTCTAGTACCCATCAAGTTCCTTTTATTCTCACTAGTACTGATTCTGTCTCCACTAGTCCCTACTTCTAACAGTTCTTATCACTTTTTCCAAAAATCGTTTCCTCTTCAGTGCTTGAGAGATGAATCACCCATGGAGCACTGCCATAAGAAAGCAGCATTAAGACCTCCAGCATTCAAGCCATGCTCTCTTCTCACTACTACCATTAGGCAGGAGTTAAAGGAACCTCAGGTTCAGAAACAGTTATTACCCTACAATGATCGTTCCTAAACTGGTGTAGGTAACTTCAGTCACCACAGCCCTGAATTGATTACATAACCTTCAGATTCACTTTCAAGGACTCTACAACTCATATTCTCAGTATTTGTTAGTTTTTTTTATTTGCTTAATGTACCTCTTTTGCAAATTGGGTGCTTGTCAGCCTTTATTTATATATATATATATTTTTTTATAAAATGTATTTCTTTATTTTCCTGTATTTCAAGATAGTCCTGTACATGGTAACATATTATGTAATTTGATAATAAATTGATTTTGACTTTGAAATATTGAGGCAAATGTGTTTAAGTTTTAGTTTTATTTTTGCTTGTGTAGTTCTTTCCTTTATTTTCAGGCACTTGGGTTTAGTTGGAGAAAAATCTGGTTGTGAACTACTATTTCGTTTGAAAATTTAAAAAAAACTGCAAATGGCAGGAAGCTGAAATGATACTCATCAGGTCAGGCAGTAGCTGTGCAGAGAAGAAATTGAAACTTGGGTTGAAGAGTCTTCGTCAGAACTGAGAAAGAGGAAGTCTGGATAGGACAAAGGGGATATTTCAAAGTTCAAAGTACATTTTATTGTCAAGGTATATATAAATAATACAACCTTGAGAATTGTCCGCTAATTATTTTGAATAGAGTGAGATGTTAGCTCATCTTGAGGGAAGATCTTTGATCTGAAACATTAACTACTCTTTCTACAGATGCTGCTTGACCTATTGAGTGTTTCCAGAATTTTTTTTTTTCCTATTGAGTACAATGCAGGTACAATTTTTCCATTAAAGCTTGATGGATTTTGGCTAGAGTGAAACAGCACAGGAAGACTCCTTTTCTTCCAATGGTTTCTGGGTTTGTAGTTTGAAAGAACACTAACTACATTACTCTTTTTCACTACTTACTTATAATTTTTATATTTCTCATTTTAACTTACAGTATTTTAACATATGTATTGCACAGTACTGCTGTGCAAATGAAAATAAATTTCATGATAATAAACTTGATTCTGTTTCTGAGCAAACAGCAAAACATAGTCCATGTAAATTGAAATTTCGTAAACAGCAGCAAAAGAAATCAAGGCCAAAACTACTGCAAAGTCTTGCAATAATAATTGATTCAGTAACAGCTGGGGGTTGGTTATGCAATTTGAATTTTACACATCAAATCTTCTCAATCACGCCATTTCCTAAATTTTTAGACATGATTGGCCCAATCAGTTCCAATCCACTCAAAGACAAGTGATGTCACTTTGCATAGCCTTCGATTGAGAAGCTGATGTATATCTAAACTATGTGTGAGAACGTTTCACACTGCAGTGCTATAGAGGGAAATGCGCTGAGCATTTGTTACTGGGCTTACATCGTCTGGCAGATTCATGGGTCAGCTCCAGTCGGTAGACAGACAGCCGGTTTGGGCCTCCGCATGTGCTGCTCTTTTCCCCCTTACATTCCATGCTGCATTCGGAGTCACTGGTGTTCTGGGCCTGGATTTTGTGCCCACAGTAACATTCAGCTCCAAACTCCAGGCCAGCATACTGATAGCCCCTGGAGATACAAATAAGAAAGGCTGTCAACAGGGTTACACTGTGGCACAGCAAATCGAGCTGCAACCACACAGCTCCAGCTGAGCTGGATGCAGTCCCTAGCTCAGTTACTGTATGAGCGGAGATTGCACATTCTCCAAATCATGCTGGGGGTTTTGAGAGAGGTGGCTTGGTAGAAAAGTGGCTAGTGTAAGGCTTTACAGCACCAGTGATTGGGGTCCAATTCCCACCACTGCCTATAAAAAATTTGTATTTTCTCCACATGACTACATGGAATTCCTCCAGGTGCTCCAGTTTCCTCCCACATTCCAAAGACATATGGAATAGGGTTAGTAAATTGTGGCAATCATCATCAAGAGGTCTAGTTGTTGTTCAGACCGAACATCAGAATGGTGAAGAAATGTGATCTAAATGATTTTGGTATGGAATGATTGGGTGCCAGATGGGGCAGTTTGAGTATCTCAGAAAGTGCTTATCACCTGTGATTTTCACACACAACAATCTTTAGAATTTACAAAGAATGGTGTGAAAAACAAAACAAAACATCCAGTGAGCGACAGTTCAGTGGTGAAAACATGACAGAGATCAGAGGAGAATGACCAGACTGGGTCAAGCTGATAGCAAAGTGACAGTAACTCAAATAACCATGCGTTATAACAGTGATGTGCAGAAGAGCATCCCTGAACACACAACACATCAAACCTTGAAGTGGAGGGGCTACAGCAGAAGAAGACCACAAACATACACTCAGTGGCCACTTTATTAGGTACAGGTGATACAGTACCAAGACAAATTGACCACTGTGTACTGTATACGTCATGAGCATGAACAAAAAAGAGAATGATAGATGGAATTCCATGACCTTACCTTTCAGCACAGTTATCCTGGCAACGAAATATGGTCATCTTTCTGTAGTCAAAGAATGCTGTTCCCCTTAATGCCCTCTGCTTGGTGGTGTCAAGATAACAACCAATATATTTTGCTAGAATGGAGAGAGGAAGAGAAAGTAAATAAGTTTCACACAAGAGCAATAAATAAAACCTGGAGGTATAGTGTGGTGATTCACCATAAGGCCATAAGACATTGGAGCTGAATTAGGCCATTTAGCCCATTGAGACTGCTTGGCCATTCCCTCATGATTGATTTTACTATCCTCTCAAGCCTATTCTCCTGCCTTGTCCCCATGACCTTTGATGCCCTGAGTAATCAAGAACCTATCAACCTCTGCTTTAAATATGCTCAATTACTTGGCCTCCAAAGCTGTCTATGGCAATCAGCTCTATAGATTCACCACCCTGTGGTTAAAGAAATTTCTCTTCACCTGTGTTCTAAATTACATCTCTCTATTCTGAGGCTGTGCTCACTGGTTCTTGACTCTCCCACAATAGTAAACACCATCTTCATATCCACTCTATCTAGGCCTTTCAATTTTCGATAGGTTTTACTGAGATTTCCCCCCCCCCCCCCCCACACACACACGATATATGCCCTGGGGCAAAAAAAAATCCCACTGCTACTTTCTGATAAAAATTCTCCTGTTTTACAACAGCCATAGTGCCTTGGTATCATACCAGTTAGCATAATGCTATTGCTGTCTGGGGTGTCGGAGTTCAGAATTCAATTCCAGTGTCATCTGTAAGGAGTCTCTATGCCCTCCCTATGGAATGCGTGGGTTTCATTTGGGTACTCCAGTTTCCTCCCACAGTCCAAAGACGTACCAGTTAGTAATCTAATTGATCATTGTAAATTGTCCTGTGATTAGACGAGGGTTAAATCGAGATTTGCTGGGTGGCTTGGCTCAAAGGGCCAGATTTGCCTATTCTGTGCTGGTCCCTGTTAGGTTCCATGGTCTCTTGTTTACCAAAGCAGTCCTGAAGACTTCATGCCTGGATGTCCAAGACTCCGCTGAGAGAGTATTGTTGGGGAAGGTGAAGAGGGTAATGGGCCAGAGATTCTGCTGTCTGAGCTCACTGGTTGCCTGTCCTTGGACCATATTACCTCTTTGGTGTGACCCAAGTCTGGTCTTCTGTTGGAAGGCCAGACTTTAGCTGATTGGTCAGGCTAGCGAGGGGGTGAAAGCTGACAGGAGTTAGGAGGGAATACAGAGGTGAGATTATAATCAGACCAGCCAAAGTCTTGTTGAACATTGGAGCTGTCTGCTGGGCTTGTGTGCTGACTACTACTCTTACTTCATACACTTGAATGCTCTTGTCCAAAATTTCAATGGCACTATATGTCTTAGAGGTACAATGCATGGACACAAGCCCTTCAGCCCAACTGGTCCATGTCAACCCATTTGCCTGGGTTTGGCTCAGATCGCCTTAAAAACATCCCTATTGATGTTCCTGTTCAAGAACCTTTTTAAATATTGTTAATGTACCTGCCTCAACCACTTCCTCGGGCAGCTCATTCCGTATACAGACCACCCTCTGGATAAAAAAAAAGAAGCTGTTCTTCAGGTTCCTTGAAATATCCCTCCTCGCATGACAAACCTACGCTCTCTAGTTTTTGATTCCCCATTTCTGGGAAAAAAAGAATTCTGAGTATCTGAGTGCCTTGATCTTATATATACCCCTCTTGATTTTATACACCGCTGTAAGATTACAACTCATTGTCTAATACTCCAGTGAATAAAATCCTAGCCTGCTCAAACTTATTCAGTCCCTTGAGTCCTGGTACTGTTCTTGTAAATAATTTCTGCACTCCTCCCAGCTTAATGGCATCTTCCCTATAGCAGGTTAATCAAAATTCCACACAATATTCCAAATATAGCCTCACATCCCAACCTCAATATTCATTACTCTGACAGATCAAAAGCCTCCTTCACCATCTTGTCTACTCATGAAACCTATTTCAGAAAAGATTATCCTTCCAATATTGAAGCAAGGCAACTTAGATAAGACATGCAATATTTGCTGATTCTTGTAATAATCCCAATCAGGAGGAAGAAAATAGAAATTAGTGCAGAACTATTACAAACCAATCTGTGAAAAATATTAGTCCTTCTTGCCAGTACAGCTAGTTCCTATTCCCCCTCATCACCAGTTCCCTTTCTCACTTCTGATTCTGAGAATTCAAACTACTATAGTGCAAAGCACCCAACACCACACTCTATGAAGGACCATGGTAGTGAGCTTAGTTACGGTGGACAACAGAATCTTTTCCCCAGGATAGAAATGTTAAATAGTCATAGAATAATGCAGCACAGAAACTGCCTCTTTGGTCTAACTGGTCCATGCCGACTACAGCATCCTCCTTGCTAGTTCTAGTTGCCTGCGTTCAGCCTATCACCCTCTGAACATCTCCCCTCTGTTCTAATCCAAATGTCTTTTAAAGGTGGAAATGGTATCAGCTTATATATCTTCCTCTGGCAGCAGAAGAACAAGCATTTAAGGTGAGGGGGCAAAGTTTAAAGGAAATGTAAGCAGTAAGTTTTTTTTTAAAACACGGAGTGGTGGATGCCTGAAACAGGCTGCCAGGGCTAATGATGGAAGCAGAAGACATAGATCCGATACAAACAGGCTCAGGAGCAGTTATTACCCTACATCCATCAGCCTCCTCAACCAGTGTGAATAACTTCACCCACAACACTCAACTGATTCCACAACCTATAAACTCACTTTCAAGGATTTTACAACTCATGTCTCAGTATTATTTATTTTATTTGCATACTTTTTCTGTTCTGCACATTGGTTGTTGTCAGAATTTGCATATTTTTTTGTAAATTCTACTCCTTTATTTATCTATAAATGTAAATCTATCTACCTTGAATCTCAAGGTTGTATGTGGATAACATATAGTTTATTTGATAATAAATTTGACTTTGACTTTGAGCTAGTTAGATTCTCTCGTGTTGCAGATAGCTATTGTTTGGCATTTTTGTGATAGAAAATAATTTGTAGGCTGGATATTTACTTCAGAATCAGAATCAGGTTTAATATCACTAGTACATGTGAATTTTTTTTTGTTATGCAGCAGCAGTACATTTCAATACATAGTAGTAAAAACTGTAAATTATAGTAAGTGTGTATATATATATATATATACACACTCTATATTTAAAAAGTTAATTTAAACATGTAGTGCAACAAGACAAAAAAAGTAGTAAGGTCGTGTTCATGGGTTTGATGTCCACTCAGAAATCTGATGGTCAAAGGGGAAGAAGCTATTCTT
This sequence comes from Hemitrygon akajei, assembly GCF_048418815.1. NCBI lineage: Eukaryota > Metazoa > Chordata > Chondrichthyes > Myliobatiformes > Dasyatidae > Hemitrygon > Hemitrygon akajei. Next base: position 1,273,303 of record NC_133137.1, on the reverse strand, counting down.
GAACTGTTGAGGGTGTGCCTTCAGGTTCCTGTACCTCCTCCCTGATAGCATCAATGAGAAAAGGACATGTCCTGGGTGATGGGGATCCTTAATGATGGATGCTGTCTTTTTGAGGCATCGTTCCTTAAAGACATTCTGGATGCTGGGGAGGCTAGTGCCTATAATGGAAGTGGCTGTGTTTACAACTTTATGCACCTTATTTCAATCCTGTGCAGTTGTGCCTTCATATCAATGGTAATACAGCCAGTTGGAATGATCTCCACAGTACATCAGTAGAAAACTGCAGATGTCTTTGGTGACATATGAAATCTCCTCAAACTATGAATAAAATATAACCACTGTTGTGCCTTCTTTGAAACTGCATTGATATGTTGGACCCAGGATAGGTCCTCAGACAATCAGGAACTTGAAACAGTTCACACTTTCCACTTCTGATCCCTCCATGAGGACTGCTGTGTGTTCCTACGCTGTATCCTTTCTGAAGTTCACAATCAATTCTTTGGTCTTACAGATGTTGAATGCAAGGCTGTTGCTACAACATGACTCAACCAGTTGATCTATCTCACTCCTGTATGCCTTCTCGTCACCATCTGAAATTCTGCCAACAAAAACAAATTGTGTCATCAGCAAATTTATAGATGGCATTTGAGCTGTGCCTAGCCACACCATCATGGGTGTAGAGAGAGTAGAGCATTGGGCTAAGCACACATCCTTGAGGTGCACCAGTGTTGATTGTCAGCGAGGTGGAAATAGTACTTCTGATCTGCACAGACTATAGTCTTCCTGTAAAGAGGTCAAGGATCCAGTTGCAAAGGTAAGTACAGAGGCCCAGGTTTGAAATTCTTTTGATCAGAACTGTAGGAGTGATTGTGTTAAACATGAGCAGTGGTCAATAAACAGCAACCTGATGTAAGTATTAGTATTATCCAGGTGATCCAAGGCCATGTGAAGAGCCAATGAGATCACATCTGCTGTAGACCCATGATGTCAAAAGGCAAGTTGCAGTGGGTCCACATCCTTGCTACGGCAGGAATTGATTCTAGTCATAATCAACCTCTCAAAGCACTTCAGCACTGTAGATGCAAGTGCTACTGGACGATAGACATTTAGACAGCTCACCCTGCTCTTCTTGGACACTGGTATAACTGTTGCCCTTTTGAAGCAGGTGAGAACTTCCAACTGTAGCACTGAAAGATTGCAAATACATTCATTTTGCATTCTGTGAAATATCTTGTGGAGATCTATGGAACTATCGCTATTATTAAAACACAATAGAAAATAGGGTAGACAATAATAAATGGTTTGGTAGCTAACCCAGAATATTGTAGCACCCTTAAGGAGATTTAGTAGTAGATAAGACAGCCAGAGGATAAGATCCCAGAAGACGAATCTCTTCTTTTTGTTTATAGTCTCCCAAAATATGTCATTTCCTTGCAAATTGTTCTAGAAATCCTATGAAATTCAGGGGCTTCAAAGGTAACTAAAGGAGAAAAAGACAGTACATCAATAGTTTAAAAGGATTGTGCTGTTAAAACAGATTGAATTTGCCCTGGAGTTTGGGGCTGTATATTCAGACCCTAATGGATGGTAAAGTAAGTTTCACTGAATGTCAGGTAATCCCTCAACGAATATTAAACATAGGAAACTGAAATTCCTCCAAAAGGCACTAATAATTACAGCGAGTACTCTTGTGTCACACAATGACCTACTTATCAGAAACCCATGCATAAACAAGCTCATGTTAATTTGGTTTCATAGCTAACTTCATGGGGTTGTGTATTGTGGGGCTAGAGGGCATCTTATTCATAAATTAAAGATTAAATTCGTAAAATTTGCTGACAAATGGAGAAGATTAGCTGATAAAACACTCATTCAAACACGCTGTCAGGCTGGATTATTTTTTTAATTTCCTTTTTAATCACTGAGAAGCTTAGATCAAATTCCTGGCCATTTGAACAAATGAAGGTGGCATTATTGGGCTTGTAGGCCACTTGGGCTCCAGGTGGAAACGGATTGAAGAGTTTTACAGCTTCCAGCTAATGGTTGAAAATAGCTAATTCAAAATTCCTGGTCAGTTTTGGTTTCTTTAGTTAACAACAGATATGGTCACCTCAGAGGGAATGAAGAATGAAAGCCTCAAACTCTCTCTTAATAGGGTCTGGCAAGATAGATATTGAGTGCCTCTCTTGCCAGAGTCACAGACTCATAGAGTTATAAAGCACAGTAACACAGAAATGGGCCCTTTAGCCATTCTAGTCTAGCCAATCTGTTATTCTGCATATTCCCACCTAAAGAAAAGCTCCAATACGTTCAAAACTGGCCCCAGCCATAGACACATCGATCTGATCTGGACCATAGCCCTCAATATCCCTCAACCAAATACTTAGGGTATAGTTTTAGCATAAAGTGTGAGTCTTTTTTCATTGGCAAACACAAGGAAATCTGCAGATGCTGGAAATTCAAGCAACACACACAAAATGCTGGTGGAACGCAGCAGGTCAGGCAGCATCTATAGGGAGAAGCGCTGTCGACGTTTCGGGCCGAGACCCTTCGTCAGGACTAACTGAGAGGAAAGATAGTAAGAGATTTGAAAGTAGGAGGGGGAGGGGAAATGCAAAATGATAGGAGAAGACCGGAGGGGGTGAGGTGAAGCTGAGAGCTGGAAAGGTGATTGGCAAGAGGGATACAGAGCTGGAGAAGGGAAAGGATCATGGGACGGGAGGCCTCGAGAGAAAGAAAGGGAGAGGGGAGCACCAGAGGGAGATGGAGAACAAGCAGAGTGATGGGCAGAAATTGAGAAAGAAAAGGAGAGGGGAAATACTGTCAAGACGTAGCCACACTCAGGTTGGAGGAACAACATCTTATATACTGCCTGGGTAGCCTCCAACCTGATGGCATGAACATTGACTTCTCTAACTTCTGTTAATGCCCCTCCTCCCCTTCTTACACCATCCCTGATATATTTAGCTTTATTCCCCCCTCCTCCTTTTCTTTTCTCTCTTTCTGCCCATCACTCTGCCTGTTCTCCATCTCCTTCTGATGCTCCTCTCCCCCTTTCTTTCTCCCTAGGCCTCCCATCCCATGATCCTTTCCCTTCTCTAGCTCTGTATCCCTTTTGCCAATCACCTTTCCAGCTCTCAGCTTCACCCCACCCCCTCCTGTCTTCTCCTATCATTTTGCATTTTCCCCTCCCCTTCCTACTTTCAAATCTCTTACTATCTTTCCTTTCAGTTAGTCCTGACAAAGGGTCTCGGCCTGAAACGTCAACAGAGCTTCTCCCTATAGATGCTGCCTGACCTGCTGTGTTCCACCAGCATTTTGTATGTGTTGCTTATCTTTTTTCATTGAAAAGTTTGGGAATCTTTAGCATTCTCCATGTTCCATGTTCTATGTGAAGGAAAGAAATTTTGAAACAGGATTTAAGCAGAAGAGATTCAGCAAGTGCAGGAAATCCAGAGCAACGCCTACAAAATGATGGAGGAAATCAGCAGGTCAGGCAGCATCTATGGAAATGAATGAACAGTCAACATTATGGGCCGAGATCCACCACTGGGACTAGAAAGGAAGGGGAAAGACGCCAGAATAAGAAGGTGGGGTGAGTGGAAGGAGTACAAGCTAGAAGGGAGGGGTGTTGAAGTAAGAAGCTGGAAGGTGATTGGTAGAAAATGTAAATGACTGGAGAAGAAAGAATCTGATAGGAGAGGAGAGGAGAGGAGACATGGAAGAAGTGAAAGGAGGACAGGCACCAGGGGGAGGTGATAGGCTGGATAAGGGAAGAGGGAGGGCCAGGGCTACATGAAGCAATTCCATACCTCCACCTGTATAAAAGAAAGTTCTACTACAAGTGCAAAACAATCTCCGATCTTAGACACATAATCTTCAAACATTCCAACAGAGTAGTCAAAGCCATTCCCAACATACAACCACTTTATGTTAACATCCTGCCAAAGAATACTGAAAAGATGCCAATTTGGATTTTATTTCCTTCAGGGAGTTTGAAATTAGAATTCTGGAATGAAAGGTTAACAACTGACTTACAATATGCATCCTTGGCACAAGTAGTATCTATAAAATATGAACAAAATTCTCCCGCCCAAACAGCTTTCTTTATTTCTAACTCTCACACCTTTAAAGTGTTGTTTCAAATGTTCTTCCTCCACTTTCCAGAGAATAGAACAACCCAGTGTGATCTTGTGCCAACCTTTTAACTTGATCCAAGATCAATCTAACCCTTCTGTCCCACAGAGTACTCCATTTTTCAACACGTACAAACAAGCTGGAGGAACTCAGCAAGTGGGGCAGCATCCATTGAAATGAGCAGTCAACGTTTCGGGCTGAGACCCTTCGTCAGGACTGAAGAAGGAGGGGGCAGGGGCCCCATAAAGAAGGTGGGGGGAGGAGGGAAGGTGCCAGGTGAAAAACCAATCAGAGGAACGATCAAGGGGCAGGGGATGGGAAGCGGGGAGGGGATAGGCAGAAGAGGTGAAGAAGGAATGTAAGGGGAAAGCCCTATGGGTAGTAGAAGAAGGCAGAATCATGAGAGAGGTGATAGGCAGCTAGAAGAGGAGGCAGAGTGAAAGCGGGATGGGGGAAGGGAGAGGAAGGGAATTACTGGAAGTTGGAGAATTTGATGTTCATACCAAGGGGCTGGAGACTACCCAGACGGTATATGAGGTGTTGCTCCGGTGCTCCCGGTGCAGCCTCCTCTACATCGGCGAGACCCGATGCAGATTGGGGGACCACTTCATCGAGCAGCTACGCTCCGTCCACCACAACAGACAGGATCTCCTGGTTGCCACCCACTTCAACTCTGCTTCACATTCCCATTCGGATATGTCCATACATGGCCTCCTCTACTGCAATGATGAGGCCAAACTCAGGTTGGAGGAGCAACACCTCATCTACCATCTGGGTAGTCTCCAGCTCCTTGGCATGAACATCGAATTCTCCAACTTTCGGTAATTCCCTCCCTCTCCCTTCCCCCATCCCGCTTTCACTCTGCCTCCTCTTCCAGCTGCCTATCACCTCCCTCATGATTCTGCCATCTTCTACTACCCATAGTGCTTTCCCCTTTCATTCCTTCACCTCTCCTGCCTATCTCCTCTCTGCTTCCCCTCCCCCACCCCTTGATCTTTCCTCTGATTGGTTTTTCACCTGGCACCTGGCACCTTCCACCCTCCACCCACCTTCTTTATAGGGCCCCTGCCCCCTCCTTCTTCAGTCCTGACGAAGGGTCTCAGCCCGAAACGTTGACTGCTCATTTCTCCACATCTCTGTTTTGAAAGGGCGCCCCTCTATCCTGAGGCTGTGCCCTCATGTCCTAAGGTGGAGAGGAGATGTCGAGTGTGTGTCTTCAGGCTCCAGTAACTCCTACTTGATGGCAAAAATGAGAAGAGGGCATGTCCTGGGTGATGAGGGTCCTTAATGATAGATGCCTCGTTTTTGATGCATCACCTGTTGAAGGTGTCCTGGAGGCTAAGGAGGCTAGTATCCATGATGGTACTCACTGAATTTACAACTCTCCACAGTTTTTTCTGATCTCGTCATACACTAAGTCGTTAGTCATGTGTTAAACTGCATGATCTTCCTATTTTTGACTTCACTAACACATGGCATGGGTAGCAATCCTGAGATCAAAACCATGGAGGCCTCATCCTTTAACTTAGCATCTAATGCCCTGAGTGCACTTTGTAGAATTTAATCCCTCATCCTACCTATGTCATTGATACCTATGTGGACCATGAACGCTGGCTGCTCACCTTCCCTCTTGATCCAAGATGTCATGGACCCTGGCACCCAGGAGGCACCATACCACTTGGGAATCTAGTTCTCATCCACAGAACCTCCTTTCTGTCCCTCTAACAAACTAATCCCCTACCACAGCTTGCTTCTTCTCCCCCTTTCTCTTCTGAATCGCAGAACAAACTTAATGCCAGAGACCTGACCGCTGTGACTTTCCCCCAACAGTATCCAAAGAGGTATACCTCTTGTTGAAGGGATGGCCACAAGGGTACCCTACACTGGCTGTTTAACCCCTTTTACTCTCTTGAATGTCACCCAGTTTCCTGTGTCCTTGGATGTAGCTACCTCTCTATATATCCTGCTATCTACCCCCTCGGCCACCCACATGATCTGGAGTTCATCCAGCTTCAGCTCCAACTCCTGAACACGATGTGTTATAAGCTGCAGCTGGATGCACTTCTTGCAGGGACACTGGAGGTTTCCCTGCCTTCCCACATCCCATAAGAGGAGCTTTCAACTATCCTGCCTGGTATCCCTACTACTCCAACTGTACAATGATAAAAAATGAAACAATAAATAAACTGAAAAAAAGATCTACCCACAGCTTTTCACCGTCTCATATTCACGCTCTCTTTGCTAAAGCATCGAAGAGCTAAAGCCTCAGATCTCCACTCTAACACTGTCCACTCCAACAAAGGCCACTCCGCTTGCACCGCCTTATTTTTATTTGCCCTTGTTAATGAATCCCGATCTCTGATTGGCCACTGTTCAAATGCTGAAACTACTGTGAATGGCTGCTTTTTAATGCACACTTGCTGACCTATGTAATTCACCTCTTCTCTCATTCATGATCTCTCATTGTCTGCTGTTTAAACACCAAAACTCTCTCAAAAGGCTGTTTTTTAATGCACATTTGCCAACCTGTGTGAGTCACCTCTTTTCTCACTCCCAATCTCTGACTGGCTGTTGCTCAAATGCCATATGATAATCTCTTATCTCATCATGAAGGGATGATATTTGGGGCTGTAGTCTGAAGCTATGCTTTGCAGCACCACCAGACCCTGTCTCACCTACTAAATGGCCCATTCCTTAGAGAGATGAGGCAGTTACTCTTTGTATTCCGATTGACCCTTTGTTCATCACATTTAATTGTGCCAGCTCAGCTGGACTCAATCTCATTCCAGATGGCTATTACAATACCTTTGCAAACACTATCTGAATTTCCCCATGGACGAATCTCAACTTTCCACTGCTATAAAGGCGCTGAGCACAACACAAAGCAAAATTTAAAGAGATACCATAAAAGTCCACAGAAAAATAGTGTAGAAAAGCAATAAAGTAGAATTGCTAAAATTTCTCTTCAGAACTAATGCTCCTGAAACCTGTCGTGGAAGGGAGTACATATGAAATCCCAACACAAAGTTCTCATGCTCTCCAATTATAAAGGATTCTTCACAACCTTTCAAAAATTTAACCTTGGCAATGAAGACATCAGTGAAATGAACCATCAATGCATTCAGGTGGAGATGTATGGAAAGGGATTCAGTAGGTTTCATATGGTAAGGGCTGGCTTTTGTTAGTGTTGCTGCTGTTATAGTACAAGCATTCCCTTCATTGGGGCTTGTTTTTGGTGATGTTATTAAGCTCTTCAATAACATTGGAGTTTAATATTCAGATACGGTTCCAGAAGCTCGGCTTTGCTTCAGACATTAAGAAGCAAATTGTTAAAGTTTTAATACATATATTGTTGCAGCAGTGTGGAAATGAAGGATTACATGGAGAAAAGTCAAGTTGAATTGGATCAACTGAGATTTCATTAAATGATGGAGTAGGCTATTTGTGCTGCTCATTCTTACTTTCATAAATTCATGAGGGAGTAAAACAAAAGAGCAGCCTCCCTATGATTATTCCCCATTTATCCCCTCCACCTTCACTTTTCCCATTTCCCATTCTGGTGGCCCTCTCATGCCTTCTCTTCTCCTCTCCTCCCCTTTCTTCATCACCTCCCTCTTATTCCCCTCCTCTTTCTCTTTCTTCCATGGTCCACTTTCTTCTACCAGATTCCTTCTTCAGCCCTTTACCTCTTCCACCTATCGCCCCCCTCCCTACCTACCTAGTCTCACCTATCATCCGCCAGTTTTACATCCTTTCCCTTCCCTCATCTTCTTATGCTGACTTCTGCCCTCTTTGTTTCCTGTCCTGATGAAGTCTCAGCCCAAAATGTTCACTGTCTATTCCCCAACATATATACGCTTGACCTGCTGAATTTCTCCAGCATTGCTTGAGTAACCTCGCTGAGTGTTCGGTGTGCTGGGAAAATTGTGACAGGTGATTCCAGCGAGAATTAGATGCAATCAGGTGTAACCATAATTACTTGGCTTGTGGCAGCTGGTTTGTAACTGTTTATGAAGCCTCAAAATACTCAGTCACATCACTGATAAGAGCACTTGGTGTTGAACTAGGCTTTTTGGTCCACATGCCAAGCTAACGAAAATCCATAAGCTCCCCATTAGCATCAAAGCAATTTCAATATTAACCATGAGAGGTCAATTTTGTGAGAGATAATCCCTCATTACTGTCAGCAACCATTTAATCTATTGAGGATTCATCAAACTGACTGCCCGGGAACTTGCCCTACTGATTTCAGGATTCAAGATTGATTACCGTCATTCTTCAGTACACAAGTGCAAAGGAGAATAAAATGATTGTCACTCCAGAACCCATGCAGCTAAATAAACACAATAAACATAAAAGACACAATAAAGAAACACAATAAATATAAATCTAATTAAATCCAATGAAACAATATACAATGTACAATTTGATGACACAAAAGTTGGGGGTGTTGTGGATAGTGTGGAGTGCTGTCAGAGGTTACAGCGGGACATCGATAGGATGCAAAACTGGGCTGAGAAGTGGCAGGTGGAGTTCAACCCAGATGAGTGTGAGGTGGTTCATTTTGGTAGGTCAAATATGATGACAGAATATAGTATTAATGGTAAGACTCTTGGCAGTGTGGAGGATCAGAGGGATCTTGGGGTCTGAGTCCATAGGACACTCAAAGTTGCTGCGCAGTTGTCTCTGTGGTTAAGAAGGCATATGGTGCATTGGCCTTCTTCAACCATGGGACTGAGTTTAAGAGCCGAAAGGTAATGTTACAGCTATATAGGACCATGGTCAGGCCCCACTTAGTACTGTGCTCATTTCTGGTCACCTCACTATAGGAAGGATGTGGAAGCTTTAGAAAGGGTACAGAGGAGATTTACAAGGATGTTGCCTGGATTGTGGAGCATGCCTTATGAGAATAGGTTGAGTAAACTCGGCCTTTTCTCCTTGGAGCGACCAAGGATGAGGGGTGACCTGATTGAGGTGTATAAGATGATGAGGGGCATTAATCATGTGGATAGTCAAAGGCTTTTTCCCAGGGCTGAAATGGCTAACACGAGAGGGCACAGTTTTAAGGTGCTTGGAAGTAGGTACAGAGGAGATGTCAGGGGTAAGTTTTTTACGCAGAGTGGTGAGTGCGTGGAATGGGATGCCGGCGATGGTGGTGGAGGTGAATATGATAGGGTCTTTTAAGAGACTCCTGGATAGATACATGGCTCAGAAAAATAGATGGCTATGGGTAGCCTTAGGTAATTTCTAAGTAAGTACATGTTTGGCACAGCATTGTGGGCCAAAGGGCCTGTATTGTACTGCAGCTTTTCTATGTTCTAATGTACAAGTAACTGTTGACATTTATTCCTCTTCATTGATACTGCCTGAATTGCTGAGTTCCTCCAGAATTTTGTATGTGCTACTCCAGATTTCCAGCATCTGCAGAATCTCTTGGAGTTTATGTACAGGTAACTGTAATATACAGTACATAGACTAATTGTATGTGACACTAGGTGATATGTATGTAGTGGTGGTAAGGTGGTTAATGAGTGGAGGTGTTGATTAGTAACTGAGGAAGTAACTGTTTTTGAATCTAAAGTAAAGATAAGGACAATTTTTAAAGTTAACTCTCTGCATTATCATTCTAACCTCACCTAATCTCTGATTTAACAATCCATAAACAGAAAAGCTGGTTACATTATAACCTCTAAATGAAGGATGGATGGAGTACCTCACTTTGTAATGGTGTCCAGGATCTTAATACCTCTGATAAACCATCAGCCTGAACCAGTGTGTATAACTTCCCTCACCACAACTCTAAACTGGTTCTCCAACCTCCAGACTCACTTTCAAGGACTCCTTGACTCATGTTATCATTCTTATTTGAATAATGTGTCTTCTTTTGTATGTTGATTATTGTCAGTCTTTATTTATGCATAGTTCTTTTGTAAATGTTACTGTATTCCTTTATTTTCTTGTAAATGTCTGCAAGAACATTAATCTCAAGGTAGTATGTGGTAACATATACATACATTGATAATAAAACTTCAAAAATTCTTCAGATTTACAGTGGAAACCTTTCAGACTGGCTGCATCACTTCCTGGTATGGGAACTCCAATACACAGTGATACAGGGAGTAGTGGACTCAGCCAGTTCCATTCCCAGTGCAACTCTCCCCAAAACTGAGGACATCTACAAGAGATAATGTCTTAGGAAGGCAATATCCATCTTTAAGAAGCCACAACCCAGGAGATTTTTTAAATTAAACAAAACATATTTTATTCAAAAATAAAATTATGTACAATATACCATTCAATGACTCTCAATCCTTTACAATTGTTTCCATTATGGTCTTTACGTTTCCACACTTTTTGCGACCCACGTGGCACCCATATTTACATACCCTTGTTGAGGGGTATACACCCCGCTCCTCTACCCCTCAACTCTCGCGGGAGAAGAACCCTAAACTGTGGTCCTTCCCCACCGTGCCCTTGCGGTGGCTGCACCAAGTTTCAGTGCATCCCTCAGCACGTACTCCTGCAGCCGAGAATGTGCCAGTCGGCAGCATTCCCCCACGGACATCTCCGTGTACTGGTAGGCCATCAAGTTTTGGGCCGACCAAAGAGCGTCTTTGACCGAGTTGATGATCTGCCAGCAGCACTGGATGTTGGTCTCCGTGTGCATCCCTGGGAACAGCCCATAGATCAGAGAGTCCTCTGTTACGCAGCTGCTGGGGATGAAGCTTGACACTGTCCCTTCCATCCTCCTCCACATCTTCTCCGCGAACCCACAGTGTGCAAAGAGGTGGGTCACTGACTCCTCCTCACTGCAGTCCTCCCATGGGCAGTGGGATGTGGAGACGATGTTCCTGACGTAGAGGAGGGATCTGACTGGGAGGGCCTCTCTCACCGCCAGCCAGGCGAGGTCTTGGTGCCTGTTGGTGAGGTCTGGCGATGAGGCATTTTTCCAGATGAACTGGACGGTCTGCTCAGGAAACTACCCCCCTGTGTCCATCACGTTCTTCTCCTGCAGTGCCTGCAGGACCTTACGTGTTGACCACTGCCTGATGGCCCTGTGAATCAAAGGCGTTGACCTGAAAGAACTTCTCTACGAAGGACAGGTATGGCGACAACGACCAGCTGACAGGAGTGTTGTGCGGGAAAGGGGCCAGACCCATCCTTCGTAGCCAGGGCGACAGGTAGAACCTGGGCACATAGTGGTACTTGGTGCCCACATACCTGGGATCCACACACAACCTGATGCAGCCACACATGAAGCTGGCCATCAGGGTGAGGGTGACATTGGGAACGTTTTTGGCCCTGTTGTCCGGGGACTCGTGCATGGTGGTCCGTCTGACCCGCTCCATCTTGGATCTCCAGACGAATCTGAAGATGGCTTGGGTGATTTCCGAGCTGAAGGAACGGGGAACTGGCCACACCTGCGCCAAGTACAGCAGCCCTGAGAGCACCTCACACCTGATGACCAGGTTCTTGCCCTCTATCGATAGGGAGCGCCCTCCCCACAGCCCCAGTTTCTTTTTGACCTTGGCAGTCCACTCCTGCCAGTTCTTGTTGCACGCCTCGGCCCCCCCGAACCAGATCCCCAACACCTTCATGTGATCAGACCTGATGGTGAAGGGGATGCTGGATCGGTCGGGCCAGTTGCCGAAGAGCATGGCTTCGCTCTTCGTGTGGTTGACCCTGGCCCCCGATGCCTGCAGAACTGTTCGCAGATGCTGATCAGCTTGCGAACTGACCTCAGATCAGAGCAGAAGACAGTGATGTCATCCATGTACAGGGAGGTTTTGACTTGGGTCCCTCCACTGCCTGGCAGCGTCACCCCTCTTATGCCCTCATCCCTCCTGATGGTTTCGGCAAAGGGTTCTATGCAGCACACGAACAAGACGGGAGAGAGGGCAGCCCTGCCTGACTCCAGACCTGATGGGGAAGCTGTCTGTTTCCCACCCGTTGACCTGGACTACGCTACAGATGTCTGTGTAGAGCAGTTTGATCCAATTCCGGATTCCCTCCCCAAATCCCATTTTGGAGAGTACATCCGCCATGTACATGTGTGATGTCCTGTCGAATGTTTTCTCCTGGTCCAAGCTGACCAGGCAGGCATCCACCCCACTGTCCTGCACGTAGGCGATGGTGTCCCTCAGCAGCACGAGGCTGTCTGAGATCTTCCTGCCCGGTACAGCACAGGTTTGGTCCGGGTGGATCATCTGCTCCAGTGCAGACTTGACCCTGTTGGTGATAGCCTTGGACAGGATCTTGTAGTCCACATTCAGGAGTGAGATGGGCCTCCAATTTCTAATGTCTTCCCTCTCCCCCTTCTGCTTGTAGGTGAGGGTGATGATGCCCTTCCGCATGGATTCTGACATGCTGCCTGCCAGCAGCGTAGCGTTGTACACTTCCAGCAGGTCGGGGCCCATCCAGTTCCACAGAGCCGAATACAACTTGACCGGTAAGCCGTCGCTTCCCGGAGTCTTACCCGACTCAAAGGAACGGACGGAGCCGGTCAGCTTGTCCAGGGTCAGTGGCTGCTCCAGACTCTCCCGCTTGCTGTCGTCTAAGACCTGCGTGATAGACGACAGGAAGTTGCGGGAGGCTGTGGAGTCTGTGGCCTTTTCTCCGTACAGACCGGCATAGAAGGACCTGCAGATCCTCAGTATGTCTGTCTGCGAGGACGCGACTGAGCCGTCCTCTTCCTTAAGGTTGTGGATCACAGAGCTCCCCCTGTGCACCTTTTGGAAGAAGAATCGTGAGCACGTCTCGTCCTGCTCCACGGTTTGGACCCTCGATCGGAAGATGATCTTGGAGGACTCAGTGGCAAAGTGCTGGGCCTGCCGGCCCTTCACCTCCCGCAGTTCCTCCCTGACATCCACCCCCCCGCAGTTCCTCCCTGACATCCACCCCCCCCGCAGTTCCTCCCTGACATCCACCCCCCCCGCAGTTCCTCCCTGACATCCACCCCCCTCTGCAGTTCCTCCCTGACATCCATCCCACCTCGACTGCAGAAGGAGGAGTTGCTGCAACTCTGTCTGGAGTTTACGCAGTTCCCTCTGCCCCTGCCCTGCTCTCTGGATACCCTTGCAGATGAAGAACCTCTTGGTGTTCTCCTTGGTGGCTTCCCACCAGTGAACCGGGGAATCAAAGAAGGCTTTCAAGGTTCTCCAACCCGTGTACTCCTTCTCTAGTTCCTCGATGTTCTCTGGGGTCAGCAGCTTGACGTTCAGCTTCCACGTCCCCCTACCTGCCTTCCGGTCCTCCCGCAGGTGGCAGGTGGCTTGCAGGAGGCAGTGGTCAGAGAGGAACACCGGCGTGACGTTGGTGGTTCTGACCGTGAGGGACTCCAATAGGAAGAGGAAGTCAATCCGGGAGCGGGCTGAGCCGTCCGATCGTGTCCAGGTGGCTCGCAGAAGGCAGTGGTCAGAGAGGAACACCGGCGTGACGTTGGTGGTTCTGACCGTGAGGGACTCCAATAGGAAGAGGAAGTCAATCTGGGAGCGGGCTGAGCCGTCCAATCGTGTCCAGGTGGCTTGCGGCTGAGCTGCCCCTGTGGGGGTGCCAAAGGCGTCGTGCAGCTTGGCAGTCTTTACCGTTTCCATCAGGAGTCTGGAGGTACCGTCCAGCCTGCCGTCGGCGCTGCCGGATCGTCCAGCTGCATCAATGGTGCAGTTAAAGTCTCCGGCCAGAACGACCGGCCGGGATGTCACCAGCAGTGGTGGGAGCTGCTCTCTCACTGGGAGGCATACATGTTAATCAGCCGGAGCAGAGTGCCTCGATATTTGACGTCTGCTACCAGGAGGCACCCTGCAACCACCTCTTTGACTTGGGTGATTGAGAAGTTGCCTCCCGGTAGCAGAATCCCCAGGCCGGAAGCGCGACAGTCGTTACCCCCCGACCACACCGACAAACCCTGGGTCCACCAACGTGACCACCTCCGGTAGTTGTGGAGGTGTGGCAGTCCGCACTCCTGGAGGAAGGTCAAGTCTGCCTTTACGGTGTCCAAGTACTGGAGCGTGCTGATGCATCGCCCGGTACTCTTCAAACTGCGCACGTTAATGGATGCCAGTGAAATGTCCATCATGATTTAAAGTTCTTTATTGCAACTGGTCACCGTCCTTACCTTCGCAGTCCTGAGTCTTCATGCCCACCACCTTTGTGAAGTCCTTCACTTTCTGTGGGCTCAGGAACTGCGGTCATCCTCCCCTGGGTGTGGCAATTCTGGTTCTATGCCTGGGGGTTTGCTGTCTCCCAGGCCTGCTGCCCCTTCAGGCTGCGGGGCGCCAGACGTGGCTCCGCTCCCGGATTCTCTGGTGGTCACCGCCTCCTGTGCTTGTACCTGGGGGATGGCCAGCAGACTTTCACCACTCTTTCTCCTTCTCTCCGCTGGCTTTGTCCGCTGCTGGCCTCCCCCAACTCCTTCCTCCTCCGAAGTGGACAGGTTACCGGAGGCTGTGTGCTCCCCTGCCCTTCTCTTCCCGTGCCCCTTCCGCTCCACCCGCTGTCGTTTGGCCGGAGCTTTTTGGGCCTTCTATCGTTTGCCTTCCTCCCCCTCGGCTCTCCCCTCCTCCATGGACTCCTCCTCCTTTTCCTGTGGCGGGTCCTGGAGAGTCTGCGAGGGGGTGGGGGCCCTCAGGGTGGCTGTGCCTTCTTCCCTGCTGGCATCTTCGGTCGCTTCGGGTGCCACCTCTGCAGGGGTGGCGGGTACATTCAAACCTGCCGGGGCCCTTTCAGTGCCAGCACCTCCCCTGGTCGCCTGCGCATAGGTGCCAGCACGTCTCGGACAGGCCCTGTACAGGTGCCCCCCCCCGCCCCCTCCGCAGAGATCGCAGGACTTGGTGAGGTGGCCCTCCACCTTACAGTTCCTGCAGATGACAGCCCTGCACTGGGCTGCGATGAGCCCCGCCCGCCTTGCTACAGTTGCGGCACACCCTGAGTTGCCCGGCGTAGACCATGTAGCCTCGGTTCCCTCCGATGGTGAAGACCGAGGGGGGGTGGATGACACAGCCGTTAGAAGCCACTCTCAGCTTCACCTTAACCTGCCGCTTGCTGGTCCAGAACCCCAGGCTGTCCTTCACGTCTATACTAGTTCCTATGCTCTCCACATACCGAGCGAGGAATGTAAGGACATCGTCCGTATGGGTTGAACATCTGCACGGTGAACATCTGTCGTCATCACTGGAAAGGGGTGTTAGATTGGGAGCCAATCAGCATTAGGATCCACCCCTGCGTCAGCACAAAACCTTCTCTGCCTTCCGATCGTCGCGTGTCCCAAAGGATACTACACTTGATCTTAGCCAAAAGGCCGAGAAGCAGCCTGCTCCACTTTTTTTTAAACAAAATATTCTTTATTGCTCCACTACACTTGATCTTAGCTGCCATCATGCAGAACATACAGGAGCCTGGGCTAAGGAATGGTCTGTCCCTCTCCTGTTCATACCATCTATTCTTTGTGGGGAGAAATGATAATGGTTTCTTTTCATTCTTTATTGGGATTTAATCTCTATAGAAATACCTGGACTGTGAAGAACTCTGGATAATTGCTATTATACATAGGTATTCAAATCACTGCTCATTTACATGACTATGCTAATAACCAGCTTTAACCAGTGAGTGAGACCCTCATAACAACAAATTACCATTTATGCATAACTTTTTTTATGTACTTCGACAACAGCAGTCAATGACTTTGACCCTTTGGTACGCTGAGTCATACCAGCAGTATATAAAGTATTCTCCTCTGATCTTTAATATTTATTTTGCATGATTATAATTAATCATTTTTCCTCAAGAAAAAGCATCATGATCAGCACCTCGCTTAATGAACTGTGAATTTGCATGAGAATAATAGTGTGTCCCAATGGACTTGCCGTGTGCTCATTTCCCCCAATAACAAGGAACACTCTGCTACTTGTATTGAATAGCTCTCAGTGTATTTCCTGAGCTATCATTCTCTTGCTTTGGCTCTGCCAGTGAATGATTTATTACTCCATAGCCCTGTTCTTTGTTAAAGCTCTTCTTGGTGTTTATTTATTTCATTTCAAATTGCACGTTGCACTGTTCCCTGAAGCGTACGAGAATGAGGGGAGATTTGATAGAGGTATACAAAATATAAGAGGTATCGATAGGGTTAATGCAAGCAGGCTTTTTCCACTGAAATTAGGTGAGACTAGAACTAGAGGTCAATGGTTAAGGATGAAAGATGAAATACTTAAAGGAAAGATGAGGGGGAATTTCTTCACTCGGAGGGTAGTGTGAATATGGAATGAGATGCCAGTGAAAGTGGGGGATGCTGGTTTGATTTCAATATTTAAGAGATGTTTGGATAAGTACATGGATGGGAGGAATATAGAGTGCTGTGGTCCAGATGCAAGTCAATGGTATTAGACAGAATAACAGTTTGTCATGGACTAGATGGGCCAAAGGGCCTGCTTCTGTGTTGTAGTATTGTGTGATTCTAGGACTATATTCCAATATAACCCAGCTGGAATTTTAGTTGCAACAAGTGACACTTCCTTCTCTCATTATTAATAGCCTGCTGAAGGCTTTGTCATCTGGAGATGCTCTTACATTGAGAAATCCATGGTGACCCATGGAAGGGGCAACCTAACCATGATTCCAGGGTTCAAACTTCTAAGGATAGCTTGTTTCTGGCAGCCAGAGGAAATACTCCCTGGAATTGTAATCTAGTTCAAATTTGGTTCAGAGTGGTATGTGATGCAGGAAGACAGAAACACACAAATCATTATTGACCATAAGATATAGGAGCAGACCTAGGCCATTTGGCCCTTGGGTCTTCTCTGTTATTTGACCATGGCTAATTTATTTTCCCTCTCAATCTCATTCTCCTACCCTTTCCTTGTAAACTTTGACAACCTTACTAATCCAGAGCCTATTAACCTCCACTTTAAATATACCCAATGACTTGGTTTCTACAGCCATCTGTGACAATGAATTCCACAGATTCACCACACTCTGGCTAAAGAAATCCCTCCTCATTTATTTTCTAAACCAATGTCCTATTCTGAGACTGTGCCCTCTGGACCTAGATTCTCCCAGAATTTGGAAAGATTCTTTAAATGTCAACTCTATCTAGACCTTAATCTAATCTTAATATTTGTAGGTTTCAATGAGTTCTTCTAATCTGTAGCAAGTACGGGACCTGAGCCATCAAATGCTCCTCATATACTTTCATTCTTGGGATCATTTATGTAACTCTCCTCTCCAATGTTAGCACAATTTTCTTAGATATGGGGTCCAAAACTGCTCACATGCTCCAAGTGTGGTCTGACCATTGCCTGATAAAGCCTCAGTATTGCTCCTTGCTTTCAGATTGTAGTCCTCTCAAAATGAATGCTAATATTGCATTTGCCTTCCTTACCATTTACTGAACTTGCAAGTTTACCTTTGGAGAATCCTCTCTGAGTGCTCCTAAGTTCCTTTGCACCTTTAATTTTTGAATTTGCTTTCTGTTTTGAAAATAGTCTATGCCTTTATTTATTTTACAGAAGTGCATGATCATACACTATATTCCATCTGCCACTTCTTTCCCCATTCTATCCATCTGTCTAAGTCCTTTTTCAGTATCCCTGTTTGTGTCATCCACAGACTTGGGCACAAAGTCAGCAATGTCGTCATCCAGATCATTAACATTTTGCCACGTGTATTTGTTAAATACTCCAGGAAGCCTAAAACTAGCACCTTCTTTTCAATCACTTTCATTCCTTTTAAATGATTCAGTGGAAGAAATTAGCTCATTACAAGAAACTCACACAGAGAAATGCTCATGGAAAATGCTGTAAACACACTGCAAGTCAGGTGCAGTTATAGACAGAGAAAAACAGTTGACTTTCCAAATATGGGACACCTCATGAGAACTTCTGATGAATGGTCCTTTTTGCAAAAAGCTAATTGTTTCTCTCTCCATAGAGTGCCAGGAGATTGTATACTGGTGAAATCCTATCAACAAAAGAATTGCTTTGAGCCTGGTGGGATGGTCCACTTCAAGTACTGTTAACCACATATACTGCTCTGAAGGTCCAGGGGAAGCAGACTTGAGTCCATGCATTGTACATTATCAGAATCAGAATCAGGTTTATTATCTGTGGCATGTGTTGTGAAATTTGTTAACTCAGCAGTAGCAGTTCAATGCAATACATAATGCAGAAAAAGAAATATTAATAATAAATAAATAAATAAATCTATTACAGTATACATATATTGAACATATTAAAAATCATACAAAAACTGAAATAATATACATTAAAAAAGTGAGGTAGTGTTCACGGGTTCAATGTCCATTTAGGAATCAGATGGCAGAGGGGAAGAAGCTGTTCCTGATTCCAGTGGTGCCTCAGACCAGGGAACCAGTAGCCAGAAAAACCCCGATGATAGGACTGACTAGGTGAAGCATTTGATTATTACTGCTAGCAACCGTCAGTGATCATTATATGTTACACATTTTGGACAGTTTGTGCATATGATTTCATATAAATACAAAACGGTCTCATGACAATAACAGTCCTAACACTTTTCTTTGTCTTCGTTATGAATATGCCTTGTGTACTAACCAGTAGTACTATTAGATTTGTTCCAGAGGGCCCAAACATTCTGGAGGTGGGTTGTCACTGCAACCAATATCTTTGAATCTGCATTGGGTTCTGTTTCTCAGATTGATAACAAGACTAGAGCTGTGAGACAAGCAGGGGACTGCACTGCCCAGAAATGACTCTAGCCAATACAACTCTAACCACTGACCATAAATGACTCTCGCCAATGCAACTAGACTTAGAAGCAATCTCTATATTTCCAATCTCCTTCTGAATCCTGTTCATTTCTAATGGGATCTTTGGCATGAACCAAAGACATGGAGGGATTGGTTGTTACCTGGCATATGTGATATCACCTACTATCCATTTGTGTGAGGCTGCCAATGAAGGACTACTACAGAGACAGAACATTCCTGAATAATAACACTCCATAGTGGGGGAAATGCAGTCTTGCTCGGAAGAGCATCAATGTGGAATCAGTAATGGAGAAATTGGCCAGTGAGACTGTTCCTGAGCCTGGTGGTGTGGGATCAAAGGCTGTGTGCCTCCTTTCCAATGGCAACAGTGAGAGGAGAGCATTGCCTGGATGGTGGGCTGTCATTGATGGTGGACCCTGCTTTCTTGTAGCAGGGCTCCATGTAGATGTGCTCAGTAGTGGATAGGGCTTTGCCTGTGATAGGTTGGCTGTATACATTTCCATTCTTGGGCATTGGAGTTTTCCATACCAGTTCGTGATGCAAACAGTTAGGATATCTGCACCGTGCATCTGTAGAAGTTTGACAAAGTTTTAGATTACATGCTGAATCTGTGCAAAGAGGGTAATAAGTGGATTAACATCAATGGAGATACAGTCAGCAGCAAAGTATGATGGCGAGACTGATTACTGAGAGACAGAGTAAGGGTAAAATCACAAACAAGAGAAAATCTGCAGGTGCTGGAAATCTAAGCAACACACACAAAATGCTGGAGGAACTCAGCAGGCCAGGCAGCATCTATGGAAAAGACTACAATGATGTTTCGGGCAGTGACCCTTTGGCAGGGTGACAGAGTCATACAGCACAGAAACAGACCCCTCAGCCCAACTGGTCCACACTGACCAAGATGCCCATACAGGATAGACACATAGGCTATATCCTTCTAAATCTTTCTTATCCAGGTACCTGTCAAAGTGTTTTTTAAATATTGTTATTGTACCTGCCTAAACCTCTTCCTCTGGCAGCTTGTTCTGCATATGTACCACCCTCTGCATGAAAATATTGCCCCTCGTGCTCCTATTAAATATTTTCCCCTATCACTTTAAACCTATGCTCGCTAGTTCTTGATTGCCCAATCCCGCGTACATTCCCCCTATCTATATTCCTCATGATTTTATATACATCTATAAGATCACTTCCTGTGCTTCAAGGAATCCTGGCAGCAGCTTGTAATTCTTGTCTGCACCCTTTCCAGTTTGATGATGTCTTTCCTATAGCAGGATGACCAAAACTACATTTGATATTTATTTTCAAACTACTTTCAAATCTCTTACTATCTTTCCTTTCGGTTAGTCCTGACGAAGGGTCTCGGCCCGAAACGTCGACAGCGCTTCTCACTATAGATGCTGCCTGGCCTGCTGTGTTCCACCAGCATTTTGTGTGTGTTGTTGTTTGAATTTCCAGCATCTGTAGATTTCCTCGTGTTTGCTCTTTGATATTTATTCAGTGTTCAAAGAAGGTTAGAGGGTAATAAGAGGATAATATGATTATTTGCATTAACTTAATGGAATTGGAATTGGTTTATTATTGTTACCTGTCCATAATACAGCAAAAAGCTTGTCTTGGATACTGTTCATACAGATCAGATCATTACACTGTGCATTGAGGTAGAACAAGGTAAAACAATAACTTTGCAGAATAAAGTGTAAAATCTGCAAATAAAGTGTAGTGCATATCAGTCAAAATTATAATGCATTAGATTGTGAGGTGAAGAGTCCTGTTTATTGTACTAGGGGAGTATTTAATAGTCTTGTAATAGTGGGTTAGAAGCTCTCCTTGAGCCTGGTAGTGGGTGCTTTCAAGCTTTTGTATCTTCTTCCCAAGGGAAGAGGAGAGAAGAGAAAATGTTAGGGGTTGGGTGGGATCTTTGATTACATTGGCTGAGGCGGCAAAAGGTATAGAGAGAATCTATGAAGGGGATGGGCCAAATGGTCTTCTGTGTTGAAAGGAAAGATAAATTATTCAGCTCTCTGTTGTTATTCCACTCTGCAGTCAAGAATATGATTCTCTTTGCTTTAGTCCCCAGAGCCTCAATACCCTTCCTGAACCAAAAATAATTTCTGCTTTACTGTGTTGGATAGTAAATTATAACCCCTGGGCTCTCCACTATGAGGCTGATGGTAAGAAATTGCTGACTTCCATCCCCAGATCTGAGCTCTGATCTCCTTAAAAATCTCATGTGAATTTTCCTTCTTTAAGTTGTGGCCGAGACATTAAAAGCCAGCTCCCATGTGATCAGGGTGGATTGACAGAGGAGGGCAGCTATACTAGGAGCCAGACAGGAGAACAGAGCAGACAGGAACTGAACACACACACTTGCTAAGTTCCTCTATATTGTATCTGCCTTCTCCTTTCTGTCAAAGTCAAAGTATGTATATGTTACCATATACTACCTTGAGATTCATTTCTTGTAGGCATTTACAGGATAATAAAAAGTACAATAGAATTTATGAAAAAAAATCCAAAAACAAAGACTGACAAACATTCAATGTGCAAAGGAAGACAAATTGTACAAATAGAAAATAAATAATTTTGAGAATACGAGTTGTGGACTTGTGAGCTGCAAAGTCATTGAAAGTGAGTCTGCAGGTTATGGGATCAATCCAGAGTTGAACTGATTTATTTAGCCTTTCTTTTATTTATTTTTTGGTTCTCATACTTTAAATGATTTTCCCCTGCTTTCATTTTTGGCAACTGGGCAACTTTCCAAATGCACCTTTCAATTCATAAGCAGTGTGTGGACTGATTGCTGAATTCTAAAATAGGGCTAGCCAAAACTTCAAACAACTGTAACTTAATTTGCACTTTCTGTATTCCCCTCTTGAAATGAAGATTCAATGAAATATTTAAATATTTTGTTTTGAATGGTTCAACCATCACCCAAGATATGCCTTCTTCTCATTGCTACCATTAGGGATGAGGTACAGAAGGCTGAAGACAGACATTTAACATTTTACGAATAGCTTCTTCCCCTCTATTATCAGACTTCTGAATGGGCAAAGACCCCATGAGCATACCTCATTATTTTGTCGCTCTCTCTTGCAGTGCTTCTTAACTTTTTAACTATATTTCCTATTATAATTTATATTATAACTTATTTACTGTGCTGATACTGCAAAACAACAAATTTCATAACATATGTTAGTGATAATATACCTAATTCTGATTCCAAAGACCTAGGCATCAGGCCCGAGGACACCACTTACTGCCCATCCCTCAGTGCCCTTGAACTGAGAAATGCACCAGGACATTTCAGGGGTTATTTAAGAGCCAAAATGGAACAAAGATTTCATCCCTTGAAGGGCATTTGAGCCAGACTGATTCTTACAACACAAGAGATCCTGCAGATGCAGGAACACCAGAACAACACACACAAAATACAGAAGGAACTCAGCAGGTCGGGAAACTTCTATGGTGGGGTGTAAACAGTTAATGCTTCATGGTGAGACACTTCATCAGGACTGCAAAGTAAGGGAGCAGAAACAAGAATAAGAAGGTGGGGGAAGGGGGAAGGAGTACAATCTGGCAAGTGAGAGGTGAGACCAGGTGAGGAGGAAGATAGATGGGTGGTGGCCACCTATCACCTCCCATATTGTCACATTATTTCCCCTCCCCCACTCAGACCCACCAAACACCTGTCAGCCTGCACACTATTTTACAAAAAATGGTCGATGGAGTTTATTCCAAGCAAGTGTGAGGTGTCAAACTTTGGGAGGTTAAATGTAAGTGGAACTATACAGTTAATGGGGGGTTCTTTATTGACACTTTTCCACAGAGGGATCTTGGAGACCAAATCTGTAACTCCCTGAGAATGACAACCCAAGGATGATGAGTAGTGTTGATGGCTTGTCTTCACCAGTTAGGCCATTGAGTATAAAACTCATGAAGCCATGTTGCAGCTGTGTAGAACTTTGGTTAGGTTACACCTACAGTACTCCATGGATTTCTGTCATACTGTTACAGGAAGTATAAAAGTATTGAAGATCATCATGTAAAAGAGGTTTACCAGGATGTTGCCTGGATTCAGGTATATCAGTAGAGATTGGACAAACATGGATTATATTCTCTAGAGCACTGGAGACTAAGGAGAGAATTGATAAAAATTTATAAAATTATGGAAGGTATCGATAAGTGAGACAGTCAGTGTCTTTCCCCCCGGGTACTTGAGATGTGCTGCCAGGGAGGTGATGGAAACAGATGGAATAGTGGTGTTTAAGAGGCATTTACACAGACACATGCATACAGGGAATGGAGGGATATGGATTAGAATTAGAGTCAGAATTAGATTTATTATCACCAGCATGTGTTGTGAAATTTATTAACAGCAGCAGCAATACAATGCAAAATATGATAATATAGAAAGAAAATAAATAAATAACAAGTAAATCAATTATAGTAAGTATATATATGTATGTTAAATAGATTAAAATACTACAAATACAGAAATAATATACATTTTAATAAGTGAGGTAAGTGTTCAAGGGTTCAATATCCATTTAGGAAATGTATGGCAGAGGGGAAGAAGCTGTTCCTGAAACACTGAGTGTACAGGCAGAAGGAATTGGTTTAATTTGACAATATTTGTGGGCAGAAGGGTCAGTTTCTGTACTGTACTTTGTTTCATGTTCTCCATAATCTAAATGTTTATGAAACTCAAATAACACGAGATGTTGGGAATATGAAATAAAAACAGAAAATATTGGAAATATTCAGCCTATCAGGCAGCATCTGTGGAAAAAGAGGGAGGTATGGTAACATAGTGGTTAGCATAGCAATATTAAATGCCAGTGACGTAGGTTCAATTCTGCCAGTGTCTGTAAGGAGTTTGTATGTTCTCCGTGACTGCACGGATTTCATCTGGGTGCTCCGGTTTAGCCTCACATCCCAAGGACGTACCGATTAGTAGGTTAAGTGGTCACATGGATGTAATTGAGAAGGGTCTGTTACAGTGCTGTATCTCTAAATAAAATAAAAAGCTTGAAAGATTCAGGTCTAAAGTTTTGTTCTCAATGTTACCAGCTACTAGCTGTTTTAAGATTCCAAATCAATAGCTGAATGTAAATTCCACATTTGTGATGGGATTTAAGATCAAGTTTTGGATTCAAAGATCAGGCCTTGGGTTTTTTAACCATCAAACATTTCTGTAGATGTGCAATTGTAGGACAAGGGAAGAAACAACTGATTAGTTGAAGTGGGAGAGGTAGAATTAGTAAACTGGATTGAATTTGATCCAAACCTGTCACCTGCACTTTACTACCCATGTTTATTATCACAGTCATGCTGATCCCCAGCGACTGTGTAGCTATCAGTGATCTCAAGCCCTTGGTTCCATGACCATCTAGACAGATTGTGTATAGTTGCCAAATTCTTAGATTACCCCCAGCACCAACCCAATGGTCTTTGACAGCTCTCTGGACATGTATGCAAAGCTCAAATAAATTTAAATAATTTTAAAAAGTACATTCTCTAAAAACTAATGATCTGATTTTAAATTACTGCTAATTAAAATATAAATCTGTTAGGATTATTGAGAAAGATAGCAAACCTTAGCTAAATTTACCTTTTTAATTAACATCAGTCACCCGATTCAAATCAATTCCCCAATGTTCCTTTTACAAGGAAGCTGAGGTGTGACGTTGTAGACATTTATAAAATTATATGGGGCATTAATAGGGCAGAAAGTCAAAGTATTTTTTTGCAGGAGAGGAGAGACTAAAACTAAAAAGGAAGAGATTTAAAAGGGACTTTGGTACAACTTTTTCATACAGAATGTGGTTGGTATATGAATGAGTTGCCAGAGGAAGTGTAGAAGTGGATACAGTTGCAATGTTTAAAAGACACTGGCAGGTACATGGATAAGAAAGCTTCAGATGGATACAGGCCAAATGCAGGTAAGTGAGATTCAAGTAAATGGGCATCTTAGTCCCTCACATCCCGACAATATTCTTGTAAAATCTTCTACCCTCTTTCCAGTTTAACATTTTACACAGGGGGTGGTGCAAGCTAAATGAGCTGCCAGCAGAAGCAGTTGAAGCAGGAACAGTAACAATATTAAAAGACAGTTGGACAGGTACATGGATAGGAAAAGTTTGGAAGGTTATGGGCCAAATGTGGGCAAATGGGACTAGCTTGTATGGGAGTCTTGGCTGGCATGGATTGAAGGGCTAAAGGACCTATTTCTGTGCTGTAATAACTCTATTCCACTTAACAGTTTAGAAAGGAGGAGGGAGAAGTCAGAATAAATCAGCTAATTTTGACATTGCCCATTTGGGTGTGGTGGACTGCACACCATCATATTCCAGTGAATGACAGCCCAAGTAAGGGCAGCAAAGAGTCATGAATTTAATGACTCCTTATTGTCTGATTGTAATGTAAGTACTCTGTGTCCTTGGGAAAGTGATAAAGAACATTAAGTACTGACGCTTTGATGAATGTGTAAGTAACTTGATGGGATATCACAATGATTTAAAGAGGGACAATGAAGGAAATGTGATGGAAAACATTACTGCTGTCCCAGGCCAGGGCAGCAGAAAAACATGTATCTTCAATAAAGCTTCCAGATTTCAAATGGATGCCACTGCTGCTGGGAGAGGTCAGGAAGTAATAACAGAGTGTACAAATTTTTCCTTTCCATTGACCCTTCCTGTTACATTAAAAAAATAAAACTTGCTGATGGAATAATGCAGTCCTAATAGAGCAGTGGATTACATCTTTTTGCAAGGTAACTTGAGTTTTTCTTTCAAAACGGGGTGGGTGGTTGGAATGTGTTCTCTGGGGTGCTGGCAGAGGCAGACAGCATAGAGGCATTTAAAGTGTACTTTTAGACAGGTGCGTGAATGTGCAGAGAATGGATAGGAAGGTGTGAGTGTGGAATGTGCTGCCAGGGGACGTGATCGATGACAGTTTAATTGAAAAATTTATGAGAAGTTTGGATAGGCACATTGAAGAAGGAGGTATGAGGGCTATGGTCAAGGTGCAGGTAGATGGGACTAGGCAGAAGATCATGCTGTCATGGGCTAGATGGACTGAAGGGTCTGTTTCTGTACTTTACTGCTCTATGACTATGTGAAGGCAGAAGGATTTAGGTGTCATTAGCTTAATTACTTCAGCATGGACAGGGCTCTGATGTTTTATACACAGTGGCCGCTTTATTAGGAACATCCTGTACCTAATATAGTGACCACTGAGTGTAGATTCATGGTTTCTGCTGTGTAGCCCATCCACTTCAAGTTTCAATGTGATGCATATTCAGAGATGCTCTTCTGGACACCACTGCTGTATTGCCTTCTTATCAGCTTGAACCAGTCTGGTCATTCTCTTCTGACCACACTTATTAACAAGGCGTGAGTGTGGATTAAATAAGTGAGCAGCGAGAGATAAAAGAGGCTGCAGATGCTAGAATCTGAAGCAACTAACAATCTGCAGGAGAGACTCAGTGGGTCGAGCAGCCTCTGTGGAGGGAAATGGATAGTCCATGTTTACATCGAGGACCTTCATTCGGACAGAGAGTGGAATGGTATTCAGCACACTAAACTTGCTTGTATATTTCAAAGCACATACCATCAAAGTCAGCATGGTTTCTGTAAAGGAACATCTTGTCTGACAAATCTGTCAGAGTTCTTCAAGGAAGGAACTAGCAGGGTGGACAAAGGAGAGGCAGTGGATGTCATTTACTTGGATTTTCAGAAGGCGTTTGATAAGGTGCCACACGTGAGGCTGCTTAACAGGATAAAATCCTATGACATCACAGGAAAGATACTGGCATGGACAGAGGAATGGCTGACAGGCAGGAGGCAGTGAGTGGGAATAACAGGGGGCCTTTTCTGGTTGGTAGCCAGTGACTAGTGGTGTTCCTCAGGAGTCAGTATTGGGACCACTACTTTTCACATGGTTTGTCAGTGATTTGGACAATGGAATTGATGGCAAAGTTTGCAGATGGTATGAAGATAGATGGACAGGTAGGTAGTGCTGAGGAAGCAACATGATTGCAGCAGGACTTAGACAAATTGGAAGACTGGGCAAAAAAGTGGCAGATGGAATACAATGTTGGGAAATCTATGATAATGCATTTTGGTAATAGGAACAATAGAGTGGACTATTATCTAAATGCACTACATGCTGGAGGAACTCAGCAGGTTGGGCAGCATCCATGGAAATGAACAGTCAATGTTTCTGGCCGAGACCCTTCGTCAGGACTGAAGAGGGAAGGGGCAGGGGTCCTATAATAGTCCTGACGAAGGGTCTCGGCCCAAAACGTTGACTGTTCATTTCTACAGATGCTGCCCGACCTGCTGAGTTCCTCAAGTGTGTTGTGTGTGTTGCTTTGACCCCAGCATCTGCAGAGTATTTTGTGTTTATTATCTAAATAGATAATAGACAATAGGTGCAGGAGTAGGCCATTTGGCCCTTCGAGCCAGCACCGCCATTCAATGTGATCATGGCTGATCATCCACAATCAGTACCCCGTTCCTGCCTTCTCCCCATATCCCATATAAATGGGAAGAAAGTTCAAACATCAGAGGTATAGAGGGATTTAGGAGTCCTCGTGCAAGATTCCTGGAAGGTTAATTTACAGGTCGAGTTTGTGGTAAAGAAGGCAAATACAATGTTGGCATTTATTTCAAGGGGAATAAAAAATAAAAGCAAGGAGATAAGGCTGAGCCAGTCCTGCTTCTTTAAACAGTACTAATCAGGCCGTACTTGGAGAATCATCAATCGTTTTGGGCCCCATATCTCAAAAAGGATGTGTTGTCATTGTAGAGAGTCCAGAGGAGGTTCACAAGGATGATTCCTGGAATGAAGGGGTTAACATATGAGGAGCATTTGGCAGCTTTGGGTTTGTACTGACTGGAATTTAGAAGATCATGGGGGTATCTCCCAGAACTAGAGGCACAGCCTCAAAATTGAGGGGTGACCCTTTTGAACAGAGGTAAGGAGGAATTTTTTTAGCCAGTGAGCAGAACATCTGTGGAATGCTCTGCCACAAACGGCAGTGGAGGCCAAGTCCATGTGTGTATTTAAGGCAAAAGTTGATCGTTTCCTGATCCGTCAGGGCATCAAAGGATATGGCGAGAAGGCAGGTGAATGGGGTTGAATGGGATTGGGATCAGCAAAGATGTAATGGTGGAGTGGGCTTGATGGGCTGAATGGCCTAATTCTGCTCCTACGTCTCATGGTCTTATCAGGCTCATGGAGAGCTTCTATATTGCTATAACAAGTCTATTGAATGGTCACTTTTTTATGATAAGGTGGACTCCTCACAATCTAATTATGGCTTTCCACCTTACTGTCTGACTACACTACACTTTTTCTGAAACTGCAACAGTATATTCTGTCATAGTACATTCTGCTATTGCTTTTCCCTTGCACTACCTTAATGTACAGATGTGAATAAATGATCTGGTATGGAAAACAGTTTATCATGGGGCTGTGGTACATGTGACAATAATAAACCAAATTACCAATTTATCAATTTACTTGAGTGCCTAGTCCAGACTGTACTAACGGAATACGTCACTGTTAGAGATGTAGTCTTTTGCATAAGACATTAAATTAGGCCTGATATATCTGGTGAACATGAAAGATTCCATATCATTTTGGAGCTAAACATGTGAGTTCCCTTTGGTGAACTGTTCAGTATTTATCTGCCACCCAAGACCACTAGAATGTTCAATCACAAACAAAAGAAAATCTGCAATTGATGTTAGTCCTGATGAAGGGTCTCAGCCTGAAACATCAACTGTACTCTTTTCCATAGATGCTCCCTGGCCTGCTGAGACCCTTCAGTATTTTGTGTGTGTTGCCATTAGAATATTATTTGATTTCACATATACAGCAAGGGCAATTTAAAGTGGTCAACTAGAAAGGCATCAATAAGGATCCTTACCCCCAAGACTATGACCTCTTCTCATTGCCACCATCAATGAGGAGATACATGCTCTTCCTCTCCGCCATGAAATTTCTGAAGGGAAAGTGAACTCATGTACATGACCTCAGTATTTTTTCCACTGCTATTCTTTTGTTTTATATTTAGAATACTTATTGTAATTTAGTTTTTATTATTATGTATTGCAATGTACTGCTACAGTAAAACAACAAATTTTATATCATATGCCAACGATATTAAACCTGATTCTGGTACAAGAGTTAGCAGAGACTGAGGAGGCTGCTGTTTACAGCTGGATAATGAAGAGGAAAAGTCATCTTCCCAGGGATTACAGCAGCATAATTCACAGAAACATCGTGGGACTACCAGTCCTGCTTCAAATTTAGTAAAATGTCATCAAGTGTTGCACTTCATGTAATCTCTCACAAGTTTATTTTTGTAAGTAGCAGGCATCAAGTTAATCTTGCTATTGCTTAAAAAGATTAATTTAAATAAAACAATGGCAATGAATTGCAATTAATTGTAAGATTGCTGCTGTGCATGACGTTTCCTAAACTCAGAAGCAACTGCTGTAGAAATTAGATTTTGGTGGTCCTGCAATATGAATCTACTCGGGAGTCTTCAAGGAAATTTTGATATAATGCTGTCATACCTCCCAGAGTACTCCTAAATTAGGGGTTCCCAACCATTTTTATGCCATGGACCATACCATTAAGCAAGGGGGTCTGTGAACCCTGGGTTGGGAAGCCCTGACCTAAATTAATGTCCATGTTAGAGACACAAGAAACTGCAGATGCTGGAATCAGGACCATGCTGGAAGAACTCAATGGGTCGAGCAACATCTGCTGAAGGGAAATTAGATAGTCAATGTTTTAGGTTGAGGCTCTTCATTAGAATGATGTTGGCATTTCAGGCAAAGTCCTTAACTCAGGATCCATGATGTTGTCTTTCCATTATATAGTGACCAGAACTGTACATGCAACCTAATCAGGGACATTAAATCCACCAGCCTTTGCAGGTCATGCACTACGTAATTACAGAATGGGTACACAATGGGCACTATGTAATGAAAAGAGGTTACATAGCCTCCTCCTTGATGGAAGTGGGATAAACTGTTCATGAGCAGGGTGGGTGGAATTCTTCATGATGTTACTAGCCATTTTGCAATACCTTTCTGCATATGTCTTTGATAGTGGGAAGGATTTTGATTGGTTCCTAATCCCTAGGAGGGAGTGAAGCTCAATATGTTTAATGACTGCATAACAACATTATAGAACAGTCTAATCCTATTCTAAGAACGTAAATAGGAGGAGATGGCCATGCAACCCCTTAAATTTGTTCTATCTTCAATAAGATCATGGTTGAATGTTTCGCTCAACTCCACCTTCTCACACAATAACCCTGGATTCAATTAGTGTCCAAACATCCTTCAGTCTCGATATTAACAGACCTAACATCATAGGTTCTCAACTCTCTAAATAAATTTCTCTTCATCAAGCCTTCTAAGAAATGTAGTAGACAAGAGAGATTCTGCAGATGATAGAAATCTTGAGCATTGCACACAAAATGCTAGAGCAACTCAGCAAGACAGGCAACATCTATGGAGGGAAATGAGCAGTCAATGTTTTGGGCTGAGACCCCTCATCTGGACTGAAAAGGAAAGGGGAAAGAAACCAAAATAAGGTGGTAGGGGAAGGGGAGGAGGACAAACTGGCAGGTGATAGGTGAGTTCAAGAAAGGGGAGAAGGTAGGTGGGTTGAGAAGTGGGGGGGGGGGGGGTGGAAATGAAAGAGAATGATGCAAGAAGCTAAGAAGTGATAGGTGGAAGAGGTGACCGGCTGAAGGAGGAGGAATCTGGTAGGAGAGGACAGTAGAACATGGAATGAAGGGAAGGCATTGGGAAAGCAGAGGGAGGTGATGGGTAGTTCGTAAGGGTGGGGAGGGGAGCAGAAGGGGTGTAAGTATCAGCAGGATAAGGGAAAATAAAGGGGGGGGAACAGAGGAGAGTGCTAACTGGAAATTAGAAAAAATTATGCTTATGCCTTCAGATTAAGAAATTTATGTTATAATGAAAAGACCTTTGGCTCTAAACTCTAGAGGGTAACACCTAGTTTCCTTACTCCCAACCAAGACACAACAACTCCGAAAAGTCATTGGAGAATAATCAGGAAGGAGACCAAAAGACGACTGATCTCAGACTCCGTTAGAACAACAGAGACAGATCCTCTACCCTGCTTTAGAAGTATCTATATGCTGAATTCATTTTGTGAAAGTTTCCATCCCTTGCTCTTCAGTGCTCTCAACAAAAGGAGAATTCTCAGGGCTTTGCAGTTTAAAATTGGTAAACTGATTAGCCACTGTGAATTGCCCTGAGTGGAAGGATCTGAAGAAATTCAAGTTCAAGTTTATTTTCATAGGCTTACATACCCAGCATATGGATGCCATGAGGCAGCAGTACTGTCTATTATAAACATAACAAGCGTTAAGTTAATAAAACTAACAAATTATAAGTAACTCGCAGAACAAAATAAACATATTGATATTCTTGCAAGTTGAAAGAGAAAAACAACAAATATAATCCAAATAATGTTAAAGGGGCAACACACTCAAAATGCTGGTGGAACACAGCAGGCCAGGCAGCATCTATAGGGAGAAGCACTGTCGACGTTTCGGGCCAAGACCCTTCACTCGGCCCGAAACGTCGACAGTGCTCCTCCTTATAGATGCTGCCTGGCCTGCTGTGTTCCACCAGCATTTTGTGTGTGTTGTTTGAATTTCCAGCAACTTCAGATTTCCTCCTGAGTGTTAAAGGGGAATTGAGGAGAATGTAGGGAGAATAAAATAGGCTTAGTGTAAATGGGGCCAGTTGGTTAGTGTAGGCTCGATGGGCGGAACAGCCTGTGTTTGTGCTATGTTATTCTAAAAACATTTATTGTTTGCATTCTAATTCATTCCAGAGTCTTTAGTTTCCTCTACCATGGAGACATCAGTTTTCCCAGCTTGACTTCACTGGAGTTGTTTCAGTGTTTCACTGACTAATGTACCCCCTGGTAGCAGAAAGATTTTGCTTCAGTCCTGACTGGAAACACAATTTTATCCCTGCAAAACAAGTGAAAGCGTCAAACAGATGCAATTAGCACAATGATTATATTAGAAGACAATGGGATGACTAATCTAATAACTCATTACACGGAAAAAATACATCTCACCAGACAGCTGTATTGTCAGTCAATTGATTTAGAAATATCAAATCACACTATTTGTTAAAAAAAATTATAGATGCAAGTTTCTCACTGGGTACAATTACAGAAATTGCATCTCAGAACTCAACCGTTTGGTCTAGCTTGTCTCAACTGGAGTTTATTCCTTACATGGATCTCAGTCTGATCTATCCTCTTCTGTCTCTCAATATCTCTTTCCATCCCCTTTTCTCTTAAATGCTCATCTAGTTTCCTTTGGTAATTTCCTAACTGTGTGCGTCAACTACTTCACATGGTAGTGAATATCACATTCTAAACACTCTCTGTGTATCTATCGGAATGATTGGTTAATGTAGAAGGTGGTGTGAGTGTGGAATGAGCTGCCAGCTAAGTGGTGGATATGGGTTTGGTTTCAACATTTAAGAGAAATTTGGATAAGTATGTGGATAGGTGTATGGAAGGCTGTGGTTCAGCTCTGGGTTGATGGGATGATACAGAATGATAGTTTGGTGTTGACTAGCTGGGCCAAAAGGGCGAAAGGCACTATGCTGTGGTGTTCCATGACTCTATGGCACAAACAGGAATGTTATTTTACTGAGATGAATGGGTTGTTAAAGCTGTTTGAGGGGCCTGGGGAAGCAATAAAGGTATATAAGTTGAGATATCCTTAACCTTCATCTCTGTAAACAGCAGGAATTGGCCACTGTTCATTAAATTGATAGCTGTAAATTGGGAAAGCAAATTATTTCTCTGAGGGAAGTATCGAAGGACCTGTCTCTGTTCTGGAGGGGGGAGACATTTTTTTAAGATGGTTGTTAAGGTGGCCAGTCAAGCTAGTTGCTCAGAATTAGAATCAGGTGAAATTTGTTGTTCTACGGCATCAGTACAATGTAATACATAAAGAAAAATAAATTACAATATGAAATGTAATATATATGTACAGTTTGTATACATATATATACACAATAAATATAATAATAAAAAAAGCAGTGGCCCTTCCATACCAAAAAGTGATGCAACCATTGGGTACTTCAGGTAAGATGGCAGTCCGTTTGGATACAGCAGTTTCTCAAATACCAACCAAAAGTGTTTTTGTCTTGCTAAAATATCTTATTTACAATGTTGAATATTAAGAACATCAGATACTGCAGGTCTACTCCATCAGTGAGCTGCTTGTGGACAGAGGAGTCCGAACCATATTACCGCCTACTACAGGAAGGCATCAGAGTCAGTACACGAAGGTGGTGTGCAGTCTACCTGTGAGTGATTGCCTTGGATGTTTCTCTTGTGATCACAAGACCCTGTCTGACATTGATGCTTGGCATTTGGACTGGGCCTCAAACTGCACTTTTGCCTGTTGCAACAGTTTAGGAGGGGAGACACCTGAGGCAGTGTAGGGCGGCATCCATGATAGGTTGGGGACTGGTCCCTTCTTTCGGTGCCGCCCTCCAGTGTTCAATCAGTGGAATGACAAGCTGGATTGTGTGCGGGTCTTTGTATGTTTACCTGTGAACTGTCCAGAACTGCTTGTTCTTGCCAATTAACACCCATATACCATCAACTTACAGGACATGTCGCTCAGGGACTTGGATCATACATTTATATTTTTTGTGTGACTGTATGTTTACTTCCTATCTTACATGTGCTGTGTATGACTGTTGGTATTGTGTTTTGCAACTTGAGCCTGGAGGAATGTTGCTTCGTTTGGCTGTATTCATGTAGGCTTGAAGGGTAATTGAACTTGAACTAAATGCTCTCCATGGTACATCAGCAGATATTTGCTCAAGTCTCCATTTCAACCTGAGCTTCATGAGCATTGTTGGAGCTATTCTAGGCAAGTATACTATCATCACTCTCCTGAATTCTATCTGTACAGTATGTAGTCGAAACACTCTTGTGAGTCAGGAGATGTCACTTGCCACAAAGTATTCAACTCCTGAAGTGCCATGAGTAGTCACAGTTAAATAGCTGATCTGATTAATTTTCTTGACATTGTTGACACCGGGGGAGGTAGTAGAGGTCCAGGGACCTGGGTTCAATCCTAACCTCGAGTGGTATCAATGTGGAGTTTGCATGTCCTCCCTGACTCCATGTGGGTTTCTTCCAAGAGTTCCATCTTCCTCACCTATCTTAAACACGCGAGTTAACTGGTTAATTGTCCACTGTAAGTTGCTGCTAGTGTGTAGGTGAATGTAGATTCAGGGATGTGTGGATAATAGGTAGCAGGGGAAAGTGATTGCTCGGTGAGTCAGCAGAGAATCAAAGGCCCCAAATGGCCTTCATTTATACCATACAGCTAATAGCAGGATCCTTGATGCAGAAGGATCTTGGAATCCAGTTCCACAGCTCACAGAAAGCGGCCATGCAAGTAGATAACGTGGTGAAGAAGGTACATGGCTTGTTTGCCTTCATTGGTTGGAGCGTTGAATATTAGCGTATGGTAGTCAAGTTGCAGCTGTACGAAACTTTGGTTAACCTGCACTTGGAGTACTATGTGCATTTCTGATCACGCCTTTACAGGAAAGATGTGAAAGGGTGCAGACAAGGTTTAAAGGATGCAGCATGGATTAAAGAGTGTGAGCTTTAAGGAGAAGTTGGATAAATTAGTGTTGTATTCTCTAGAGCAGCAGTGGCTGAGGGAAAATGACTAGAAGCTTATAAAATTATGAGAAGCATAAATAAACAGTCAGAATCCTTTTACAGGGTAGAAATATCAAGACTAATCTGGACTTAAGGTCTGCACTTCATCTGGCCCACATGAAGGGTCTTGGCCTGAAATGTAGACTGTCCATTTTCCTTTATAGATGCTACCTGACCTGTTGAGTTCCTTGGGTGCTTTAGGCTTTGAACCCACAATGTTGCCACTTACACTGGAAGATTCATTGAACCAGTCACTGAGCCTCTTATCCAAGAAAGGATGTACTGGCATTGGAAAGAGTCCAGAGGAGGTTCATGTGCATGATCCTAGGAATGGAAGGGTTAATGAATGAGGAGCATTTAATGGCTCTGGGCCAGTACTCATTGAATTTTCAAAGTATAAGGGGGGATCTCATTGAAACCTGTTGATTATTGAAAGGCCTGAATAGAGTGGTCATCGAGAGGATGGTTCATATAGTGGTGGAGTCTAGGATTAGTGAGCACAGCCTCAAAATAGAGTAATGTGCCTTTAGAACAGAGATGAGGAGGAATTTCTTTAGCCAGAGGGTCATGAATCTGTGGAATACATCGCCACAGATGGCTGTGGAGGCCAAGTCATTGAGTATATTTAAAGTGGAGTTTGATTGGCTCTTGATTAGTACGGGTATCAAAGGTTATGGGGATAAAGCAGGAGAATGGGGTTGAGACAGATAATAAATCAGCCATAATAGAATAGCGGACCAGACTCAATTGGCCAAATGGCCTAATTCTGCTCCTATATCTTCTGGTCTAAAAAAATGTCCTTAGGATAGGAAGTAGTGAGTACTTTTGGGACAGGATTCAAGAGCAGGTCAGCTGCATATAATGTAGAGTGATACAAAATCAGGAAGGAATATGCAAAGCATAGCTGGACAAGTGAAGGACAGCAGGTATCAAAATACATCAGAAATAAAGCAGACAAATGGAGCAAGCAGAGGAGCTGAGGATTTCAGTTTATCCATTCCACAGGAACAAATATGACCTTACAGGTCACCATATAATCTGTCTCTGGAATCTGACCCTCCCTCTGTAAGTGGCAACATTGTGTGACATTCTATGTTAGTGAGGGCAACTGAAGCGGAAACTCTCATAACCAGGGAGATAGCCTTACCTGGAAATAAAACAAGCTTAGAAATACACGTGAATATTAAATGACTGAATTTAGCATTAAGCTAGACCTTATCCCATTCTAACCAAAGCTTGACAGAGAAGCTGAAATTCAAAGCATTAAATGGATCAGGAGACAACAGGTCAGTGAGCACACGAGTGAGGATGGAACTGAACTCATTGTATAAGAACCACGAGAAACAGAAGAAGGAACTGGCTATTCAGTCCTCAGCCAAACCATAAAATCGTGGTCATTGTGATCTTGTCCTTGGCTTTATTTTCCTGCTTTACAGGATTTTACCTTAAGAGTAAGCTCTTTCAGCCATGTGACACTGTAATGAATGGCTGATTGAACCAACATCAATGGGTACAGGAGAAAACACATAACCACAATCTCAGAAATTGAACCAAGGTTCAGTGAAATATGTAACTTTATAAACACCTTGGAAAGGGTGTAGAGGAGACTTAACAGGATGCTGCCTGGATTTGAGAGCGTGTCTTACTGGAATAGGTTAAGTGAACTAGGGCTTTTCAGTGAAATATGTAGCTTTATATAGCTTTAGAAAGAGTGTAGAGGAGACTTACAAGGATGTTGCCTGGATTTGAGAGTGTGTCTTATCGGGATAGGTTAAGCAAACTAAGGCTTTTCAGTGAAAGACTGACTTTTGGACACTTGGATTTCTGCTGACTACAGAATTACTGGGTTACTATGGTGAGAGAGGTGGAGTTATTTGATGGACAATGAATGTTTATACCAGTTTGTGGCTTGTTTTGACAAGCAAGGTCAGATGACTTTCACATGGACACATATAGTCAGAGTCGAGATGGTTTCGGTCAATGAAAGACACCAGTAGCCCAGAGGGGGTGAGTTGAGATCAATCCAGAGTATTGATAAATGACTCTCACAAGTGCTACAACTAGAAGAAGTTTGCAGAGAGGAGAGGAGAGGAAGGTTTGAAACAGAAGAAACCTAGTGACAAAGAGATCACTGTTTGGACTCTCTCTCCAAGTAGCCTGTAAGGGTGAGTTTGATTCCATTTAAACACAAAAGTGTGATTGTCACATAGTTAATCCACAGGAGTGGGTTCTCTGGTGAGGGGAAACCTTTGTGAATACCACGTGTGTGTTTAACTTTGTCAGGGTGTAGTATTTCACTGAAGAAGGCACCCCTGTGGCAAATCACTGTTGGAGTTATTTTGTATGTTGTGGAACTGGGTAAGTGCCTATCACGTTGTGTGGTTGGATAACCTTGTGGAATCTACCGGTGTGTCTACCCTTTCCCGGGTGGTAGTTTTCCCTGGAAGATGGTCCCCTTTGTGATAAGCTACTGTTGGTGATAATCCATACACGGATTCTGTTTGAGTATCCTGTGGCCACCACTTTGGGATGACTTGTAGCTGAATTCGGGTGTGGTACTACTTGTGTTGAAAGGATATTTGTTG
The DNA here is from genome assembly GCF_048418815.1 of Hemitrygon akajei. Classification (NCBI taxonomy): domain Eukaryota; kingdom Metazoa; phylum Chordata; class Chondrichthyes; order Myliobatiformes; family Dasyatidae; genus Hemitrygon; species Hemitrygon akajei. The sequence continues at coordinate 1,236,061 of NC_133137.1, read as the reverse complement.
AAGATCACTGTCGGTGATACTTTGTGTGTGGAGTGGAACAACTTCAGAGATAAAACCTACTGCTATTGTTATCTTGTATTGCTGTTGTGGGATCTGTGGAATATCGACCTAATTGCCTTCTCACAACATTTGCTTTGGATTACAAATATCTCGCATTAATTAACCTGGGGATTGAACTGAACTTTCTTACATACCATTGTAAGACTATACCTCTTACCACCTGAGTTTGAACAAGTTTGGGAACTTTATCTACACACCAATATATACATAACACACCTAACTTTTGATTACTATATGATGTAGTTGCTAATAAATAGTGATTTGCTAACAGCAAAACCAGACTCCAGATGTATTCTATTGTTACTGATACTGTTACAAGGTTGTGTGTACGTAACAGGGGTGAGGGTCAGATTGATTTTAGAGTAGGTTAAGATGTCGGCACAGCATTATGGGCCTAAGGGCCTGTACTGTGCTGTAGTGTTTTATGTTCTATGTCTATGTGAAATACTGAGAGAGACAGAGAAGTGCTTTTGATTTGCTTTATTTTTGATCACCCATAGAGTGATAATTTTGTTGTAAAGGCTCCAAAAATCATTAAGTGTTGAAAACAATGCTTGCAGGAAGATCACTAGTTTCACAAACTGTTTGGTAATAAAAAGTGAACAGGTGCTGGGAAGCTTTAAATTTTTTTAATCTCCCATCTGGTATGCTAGGCATTGCCAATGTGTAATTGCCTCAAAACTATTTTTCCGTTTGAAGTTTCATTGAAGTTAAAAATTTAAGACTGACCACCTGGAATGTATCACAGAAATAATGTTAGAAATATTGTAATATTAAAGGTTGTATCAGACAGGTGACACAGATACCAGGTGGGGAGGGGATCATCAGGTGAGGAGAGACAAATGCAAAGTCTCAGATCAAAGCAGTAAGAATAGCTATCATCCTTCAACAACCACACCTGTCTCAGTCTACCAATCATCCCTCATCTGTTTCATCACTCAACATCCCCTCCTGCTTCAGTCCACCAATCATTCCTTACTTCTGTTTCAAACATTAGCTTTATTTGTCACATGCACATTGAAACATACATTGAAATGTGTCAATTTGCTTCAATGACCAACCCAATGATCCTTGCGAATGATACCAACAAGGATGTGCTGGGGACAGCCCACCAGTGTTGGCATGCTTTCAGCATGCACACATCTTACTAACCCTAACCCCTTCAGCGTTGGAATGCAAAAGATAACTGGGGCACCCGAAGGATAACCGGGGAGAATGAACAGGCAGCTGCAAGAATTGAACCTCGATCACTGGTGCTGTACAGTGTTGTGCTAACTGATATGATAGTGTATTTCCCTTTGCCAATTTATACTGGCTATCCCCTCTCCACTACCAATCCCAATGTTGAGTTTCAACCCAAAATGTCAACAGTTCCTTTTACTTATCAGATGCTGCTTGACTTGCTATGTGCTGCAGTAAGAATGCCCTAGTCAGACCACTTTCAAATCATTACCAGGTTGATGATGATGGCGTCAACTCAGGCCAGAGAGGCCAGCGTCGGGCATTTTCCTGCCTTACAAGGCGTGGAACAAAAGACAGTGTGGCGCGCCACTCCTCACACAGACATTTCACAGTATTTTTCTTTATTTTACGAGGTTGAGTTATGAGCTCAACACTCAACCCGGCACGGAGGAAAGCGTACTCGGGAATGGCATGATTGGATTTGAACCCGGGAACCTCTGTTCCGGAGTCCGGCGCTGATGTCACTGCACCACCAGCTGACCTAACCAGGTTCCTAATAATAAATTACAGCTATTTTCAGAAGATATCTAGCTTTTAGTTCCCTTCTTTCTGTCTCTGTTCCTTTATTTGGATTCTGAGACTATATTTGCAACCTTGCAATCCAAGGGCATCCAGGGATTCCTAGCACTGACTGATCAGTTTGGACGGACTTGAAGAAACCATAAATGAAAGTGGCTTCCAGTGACTAGAGAAACTGCATTATTGATGCGATATGCAGTCAAAGGAGAGGTTGTGGATCAAAGACATTTTTATAAAGTTAGGCAGCAATGAAAGAAAACAACCAAAGTGAAAGATTTAAAAAATATCAAATATCAGGATTATAAAAACAACCTGTGTATCAGCCATCTACCACTTCTTGATGAAAGACCCAGTTCCTTAAGCCTATCCTCATGGCCAAGAGCCCTTTGGTTGAGAATTATTTTGCTGTCTTTCTTCCATAAGGCCCCAAGTTGAGACATAGAATAAACATTAGGCCATTTGGCCCATTGACAATGACTGCTCCATCATTTATTCCCTCTCACCTTCTCTCCATAATGCTTAACTCCCTTACCAGTAAAGAACCTGTCAATCTCTGCCTTAAATACATCCAATGACCTAGACTCCACAGCCCTCTAAGCCAACAGATTCACCACCATTTTGTTGAAGAAATTCCTTCTCATCTCTGTTCTACAGGTAAATCTCCTGATATCCAGCAAATTTCCTAATCCTCAAGCACTTGTTGTCAAGAGGTGGTTGTGTATATTCACAGGAGATGAAGGTGAATAGAACTCCCAGAGTAATCATTCTAAACAGTACTGTGGCTCATCTAATATTTCACTATTAGCATCATGATAATGACTTGATTATTCTTGCATTGGCCACTTGAGTGAGTAAACAGTGCATAAACCAGCTATTGACTTTCCAACATCTTGCTTTGGATCATCATAACACACAGGAGTAGAACTCGCTCATTTGGCCTACTGTGTCTGCTTAGCCATTCAGTCATGGCTGATTTATTCTGACTTAAATCAAAGGATAAATTTAAACATTCATAATATAGCTTTAATTATGCATGGACCAAATCTAAGTCTATTTTCTGGAAATCTCAATACCTAGCAGAGCTACTTGCAATGATTTTGACTTGCGCATCTCTGTGTTTTCATCCAGAATAAACTTGCCATTCTTCTTTGTGGGTAGTTGCTGGACTAAAAGCTGGCAGGAGTGTGGTTGCCAAAAAGCCTCCTTCGATGCTGTTATAATTTTCTGATTCTATAATTCAGATCCAAGCAAACTGGTGATAAATATGAAGAGAAGGGAATCATAGCTTGATCTGAGCCTGAGTAAAAGAGTTTAGAAAAATTAAGAGCTTCACCATGGAACAAATTGTAGCCCAAAGCAAATGCCATGTTTCCAAGTTACATGCTATGAATTGATCTTCAAATCTGCCTTGTGTTTTATTTCAGACTACCTTGAGAGCTCCAGGTCTGTTCCGGATTTTGTAGCCCTGCCCCAAATGATCTGCCTTGTGCTTTTTCAGATTTGCCTTGGGAACATCAGAACTGCTCTGGATTTCCCAGAACTGCCTTGAACTGCAGGTCTGCCTTGTAATTTTCAGACCTGTCTCAAGAACTCTCTTGAACTCCAGGCCTGCCTTGTGTTTTTTCGTACTGGCCTTGGTAACACCAGATCTGTTCTGGAGTTTCTAGTGCTGCCTCGAGCTCGAGGTCTGCTTTGTGTTTTTCAGACCTGATGCACCATCAATAACTCACTCTGAGACGTAAGAAGTGAGATATCAGCTTTTATTGACTGAAAGAATGAACAACACTACATCCTGGAGAATGAGGCCGGGCTCAGGCCTCAATCGCCTTTATACAGGGGTCTGTGGGAGGAGCCACAGGAGCAGTCAGCAGGGATCTGTGGGAGGAGCCACAGCAGCAGTCCAGACAGGTATATGTAGTTCACCACAAGACCTGCCTCAAGTGCTCCTGGGGGCTTGGAGAGGCGGGGGAGGAAGGTACTGCCGTGAGCCCTGTGGCTTGCCATAGAGGGTTGAGCTTCTGCAGTTTCTAAGCACATATATTTACTAAACAATATCTTAACTAGAATTGTTAAGCCCTTGTGTTTTGTTTAATCTTGTCAAGTTAAATGTAACAGGCATATGTTTTCTGCATTCTATGATTATTTAAAGATATCACATTCAGTACCTCAGTGGGGTCATTGTGTCAGAGAGGATGAATTACCTCATGGTGTCACTCAGTCACTCTTCCGAGGCTCTGAGTTCAGTGCTTAGCCTCTTGTTTCCGTTTCTTCCTGGGAACTGTGCCGCTTCTCCGCACCTGGGTCTAATCCTTTGTGAGTGCACCATGACACACTCAGCTCACAGCTTTGAGGGTTGGAGCAATCCAAGAGCTCAAACAGGTAATGATTCAATGCATTTTCAGGCAGTGATTTCCCACCACCCTCCAGGTGTGTCTAACTTTCTTCCAGCCCTTCTCATTTCTTTCCAATTGCCTGAAGAACTTGTCTCCTAATTATTGATGCAGATAGATCAGCCCATACATCGAAGTAGTAATAAGTAAGCAGAATACAGACTATAGTGTAGCAGCAGCAGAGAAAATGAAGTATGGTAAAGAAATGAAGTGCAAAGTTCTTGATGTGCTGAATTAGGAAATCAAGAGTAATAAGCTGGAGAGAGAATGACTGGATTGTGTGGGGTATTTGATTATGCTGCCTGGTTTACTGAGGCAGTGAGAAGTACAGTATAGATAGAGTCAATGGCTGGTTTGTGTGATGGACTGGGCTGTGGTCACAACTCCCTGCAATTTCTTGCAGTCAATGTTAAAATAATAAGATTAATAAAAAAAACATTTGCATAAAGTAATTTATTTACTGCAGTAAAAGTAGCTGAAAGCGATCGATCGAAAAATAAAGTCATAATAGCACCCAAACTTAGGATTTAACCAGGAACACTGGGGCTTTGAGTCAGCAGGATTGACAACATCTGCTCAATGACCTCATCAGCATACGACCTCATCAGAAACGGTCTCCCAGTCTGAATCGGGTCTAACCAATATATAGAAGGCCACACCGGGAGCACCGGATGCAGTGAGACCCGACGCAGACTGGGAGACCGTTTTGCTGAACTCCTACTCTCTGTCCGCCACAGAAAGCAGGGTCTCCCAGTGGCCACACATTTTAATTCCACATCCCATTCCCATTCTGATATGTCTATCCATGGCCTCCTCTACTGTCAAGTTAAGTTGGTTTTTATTGTCATTTCAACCATAACTGCTGGTACAGTACACAGTAAAAACGAGACAACCTTTTTCAGGACCATGGTGCTACATGAACAATACAAAATCTACACTGAACTACGTAAACCAACACAAAAACTACACTAGACTACAGACCTACCCAGGACTGCATAAAGTACACAGAACAGTGCAAGCATTACCATAAATAATAAACAAGACAATAGGCAGAGCAGAGGTCAGTAGGGTGGTAGTCCGATGGCTTGGGGGAAAAATTGTTACATAAATAATCAGCTGAATGACGGTGCCTGGGATTCCATCCGTTTCTGTACTCCCGCCGAGTATTTCGTTGCCACAGATGTAGTCTAGTTTAATATCCATTTGGAGAGCAAAATGGATGGGAGAGCTGGCCAGCTAGGGCTTGCTTTTTTCCTGGCACGGACTTCTGCCCACTCTCCTCGCTTCCACTTCCTCGCACACCGCTTACGCTGTCCCCACCTCCGGCCACCGGCATGAGGCGACTCCGAGGACTGCAGGCCCGATTCCCTCAGCAAGCGGACATTGGAGAGCAGAATGGATGGGAGGGCTGGCCGGCTAGGGCTTGCCTTTATCCTGCTACGGACTCCTGCCTGCTTGCCTCACTTCCGCTTCCTCGCACACCGCCTACGACATTCCCAACTCCAGCTACCGGCATCAAGCCACTCCGAGGACTGCAGGCCCAATTCCCTGAGCAAGCCGAGGTTGCACAATCTACCCAGCAGATTTTCATGAAGGTTTGTTTTTGGGCGAACTCTGTATCGTAGCAGTGACTGGCGATGGTAGATAGTTGCTCGGTTATCAATTGCCCTAAACCCTAGTTGTGCCTTAAAATTAAATTTTAATTTAAGATTAAATTTAAAAAACTAAATTAAAGTAGTACCAGATCTGAAAGGCCGCTGCTGCCGTGTGCCGCGCTGCCTAATGTCAAGATGAAGCCACACTCAAGAATATACCCTTATATTCCGCCTGGGTAGCCTCCAACCTGATGGCATGAACATTGATTTCTCTAACTTCCGTTAATGCCCCTCCTCCCCTTCTTACGTCATCCCTTATTTATTTATTTATTTATTTATTTATTTATTGTTTCTCCCCTTTTTTTCTTTCCTTTTCTTTTCTCTGTCCCTCTCACAATCACTCCTTGCCTGTTCTCCATCTCCCTCTGGTGCTCCCCTCCCCCTTTCCTTCTCCCTAGGCCTCCCGTCCCATGATCCTTTCCCTCCTCCAGCTGTGTATCCCTTTTGCCAATCAACTTTCCAGCTCTTAGCTTTATCCCTCCCCCTCCTGTCTTCTCCTGTCATTTTGGATTTCCCCCTCCGGCTCCCACTTTCAAATCTCTTACTATATTTTCTTTCAGTTAGTCCTGACGAAGGGTCTCGGCCCGAAACGTCGACTGTACTTCTTCCTATAGATGCTGCCTGGCCTGCTGTGTTCCACCAGCATTTTGTGTGTGTTGCTTAAATTTCCAGCATCTGCAGATTTCCTGGTGTTTGCGTTTTTAAATCCAATGCCATGTTTAAGATTGTTGATGACACCACTGTTGTAGGCTGAATCAAAGACAGTGACAAATCAGAAGATAAAAGGAAGATTGAAAATCTGGCTGAGTGTTGACACAACAACAACCACTCACGCAATGTCAACAAAACCAGGGAGCTGATTATTGACTTCAGGAGAGCGAAACTGAAGGTCCATGAGCCAGTTCTCATTGGAGGATCAGAAGTGGAGAGGTTTACCAACTTTAAATTCCTCTGTGTTATAATTTCAGAGGACCTATCCTGGGCCCCAGCAATGTAAGTGCAATTACAAAAAAGCACAGCAGTGCTTCTACTTCTTTAGAAGTTTGTGAAGATTCATCACATCATCTACAACTTTGACAAGTTTCTATAGATGTGTGGTGGAGAGTACCTTGACTAGTTGCATCATGACCTGGTATGGAAACACCAATACCTTTGAATGGAAAATCCTACAGAAAGTATCGGACAGGGTCCAGTCCATTACAGTTAATCCCCTCCCCACCACTGAATACATCTAAAAGGAATGCTGTTGTAGGAAAACAGCATCCAACATCAGGGACCACTAACACCCAGGCCATGCTGTCATCTCACTACTGCCATCAGGAAGAAGGTACTGGAGTCTCAGGGCACACATACCACCAGGCTGAGGAACAGTTATTGCTCCTCAACCAATGGGAATAACCACACTCAACTTCACTTGCCCCATCACTGAACTATTCCCACAAACTATAGACCTATTTCAAGGACTCTTCATCTTGAGTTCTTGATATTTATTGCTTGCTTGTTTATCTATCTATCTATCCACCCATTTATTTATTTATTTATTTATTTATTATTTTCTCTTATTTGAACAGTTTGTTGTCTTTTGCATATTGGTTCTTTGCCTATCTTGTTAGGTGTGGTCTTTCATTGATTCTACACTACTTCTTAGATTTATTGAGTACACCTGCAAGAAAATGAATCTCAGAGTTGACTATGGTGACATAAATATACTTCGATAATAAATTCAAAATTAATAATCTAGAATAAAGTAAAAATTATTTCAGCTTTATACAGTATATTTTGGACTATCTATACCTCTTGCTGCCTCAGTAAAGCAGCCAGCATAATCCAGACCTCACCCACCTCGGGCATTCTCTCTTCTCCTCTCTCTAATTCGCCAGAAGATACAAAAGCTTGAAAGCACCCACCATCAGGTTCTAGGACAGCTTCGATCTCACTGTTACCAGATCCTTGAATGGACCTCTTGTGCGATAAGATAAACTTTTGGCCTCATAATCTACTTTGTTGTGATTTTTACACTTTATCATTTAACTGCACTGCACTTTTTCAGTGGCTTTTACACTTTATGCTGCATAGCTATAGTTAAACTTTATTCTAACTTAATGCATTGTGTAATGATTTGATCTGCATGTACAGTATGCAAGACAAGCTTTTCAATGTTCCTTGATACATGTGACAATAATCAACCAATACCAAAACATACAAGTGAACATTTAGGAGACCAGCCTATTGGTTTTGTCAGCTACAGGCATCTTCTCCATGTGGGAACTCACTTCACAGTCGCATTTCCACTTGCTTATTGTTAATGTTACAAACAGCTCTCAGGAATGGCACCCTATTGTAACCTGGGGAAACCCCTTATGTCCAATCCCAATGGAATCTTTCAATTCCAGACCCATTCATAACTTTCTAAAACTTTTCAGTTTTCTCTAATCTTACTTCTCACTTGGCAATCTTTTTAAAATTTTCAGCTGTTTAAGTAAAGAATCTGAGTGCTAAGTGCCAGCACAGTCAGGAAAAATCTGCTTCCCTTGACGCAGACTTGCCTGATGAATTATGCAAACTAACAATCTTCAGTCTATTCCCCACTGGCAACCTGAAGCTGCAAATCTTTCAGCACCTGTGCTCGGATCTGCATTCTGCAAGATTTTGGACACATACAGCTAGCTGAATCAGTGCCTGGCTGCTGGCAGAATGGTCAGAGCCTGAACACACATTCCACCAAACTCTCACATTCCAGCCACTAATTATACCCTCACTGCACCATACCAAGCCTTGCTTGGAGGAATGGATTCTGCAGGAGGTTCAACATGAAATGTTCCTTTACCGAGTTGCACTTGGAAGATTAATATCCCACTCTCCAAGACTTTCCTAATGGTTTATCTAAGAACTGGAAAGAACTCAAATAATGGAATCCAACACAAACTGCTGATAGAGCCAAATAAATTTTAAATGGAAAGAAACCAATCACGAACAAGATAAAATCCGCAGATGCTGTAAATCCAAGCAACACACATAAAATGCTGGAGGAACTCAGCATCAATGGAGTAGAGTAAACAGTCGATGTTCTGGGCCAAGACCCTTCAGCAGTACTGGAGAATGAAAAGATGTGGAGTCAATTAGAGGGTGGAGGGTGAAGGGGCAGGGAAGGGAGAAACACAAGGTGATAAGTGAAACCTGGAATGGGAGGGAAAAGGATAAAGCAAAGAGCTGGGAAGTTGATTGGTAAGAGAGATACAGGCCTGGAGAAGGGGGAATCTAACAAGACAGAACAGAAGGCCATGGAAGAAAGAAAAAGGGGAGGAGCACCAGATGGAGGTGATGGACAGGCAAGGAGACCAAGTGAAAGGGAGAAAAAGGGATGGGAAATAATGAAGGGGCAGGGAGGCGTTACTGGAAATTTGAGAAATTGATGTTAATGCCATCAGGTTGGAGGCTATCCAAATGGAATACAAGGTGGTGCTCCTCCAACATGCCTAAGTGTAGCTTCATCGCAACAGTAGATGTAGCCATGGATTGACTTGACAGAATGGGAAGTAGAATTAAAATGGTTGTAAGTGGAACAAATGCTATACCTGCCTCTACACCTCCTCCCTCACTACCATTCAGGGCCCCAAACTGTCCTTCCATGGGCTCCTCCCATTCAGCCCTTCCAGGTGAGGCGATACTTCATCTATGAGTCTACTGGGGTCATCTACTGTATCTGGTGCACTTGCTGTGGCCTCCTGTATATCAGTGAGAGCTGGCATAGATTAGGAGACCATTTTGCCAAGCACCTATACTCCATCCACCAAAAAAAGCAGGATCTCCCAGTGGCCATCCATTTTAATTCTTCGACCCATTCCGACAGGTCAATCCATGGTCCCTCTATTGCTCCGATGAAGCCACACTCAGGTTGGAGGAGCAACACCTTATATTCTATCTCCAACCTGATGGCATGAACATTGATTCCTCAAGCTTCTGGTAATAGACTCTCTTCCCTTCAGTTCCCATTCCCCTTTCTGTCTCTTACTTCATCTCCTTGCCTGGCCATCACCTCCCTCTGGTACTCCCCCACCCTTTTCTTCCTTCCATGGCCTTCTGTCCTCTCCTATTAGATTACCCTTTCCAGACTTGTATCTCTCTCACGAATCAACTTCCTAGCTTCCCAGTCCTTTACTTCACCTCTCTCCCTCTATGCTTCACTTATAACCTTGTTTCTCTCTCCACCCCCCACCCATCTTCTAAATAGAAACATAGAAACATAGAAAATAGGTGCAGGAGTAGGCCATTTGGCCCTTCGAGCCTGCACCGCCATTCAGTATGATCATGGCTGATCATCCAACTCAGAACCCTGTACCTGCTTTCTCTCCATACCCCCTGATCCCTTTAGCCACAAGGGCCATATCTAACTTCCTCTTAAATATAGCCAATGAACCGGCCTCAACTGTTTCCTGTGGCAGAGAATTCCACAGATTCACCACTCTCTGTGTGAAGAAGTTTTTCCCCATCTCGGTCCTAAAAGGCTTCCCCTTTATCCTTAAACTGTGACCCCTCGTTCTGGACTTAAATAAATCTGACTCATCTTTTTCCCTCTAGTCCTGCTAAAGGGTCTTGGCCTGAAACATCGACCATACTCTTTTCCATAGATGTTGCCTGGCCTGCTGAGTTCCTCCAGCTTTTTGTGTGTGTTACTTCAAATAGAAAGATGCATTTTTAGAGAGTCTGAATTATTGAAATGTTAGTCAGCTACTGCTCTGACAAATACACTCTGCATTTTTATTACATTCATTTATTTAAATGATATTTTGAATGGTGTGTTGTGTGTTTTTTGTTCAAAATATATTTAAACAAATAAAATAAAAGTATCTTGTCCCAAAATGTAAACTGTTTATTCATTTCCATTGATGCTACCTGACTTGCTGAGCTCCTCCGGCATTTTTGCCTCTGTTGTTCTGTGTTCCACCATCTGCAGAATTTCTTGTGGTTGTAAAAATTATTTTTATTTTGTTGTTAAGGTAACTGGGAGGATAGCCTTGTGAGCCACAAACTAGATGGTTTGAATGCCCTGAAGCTGTTAGGTTCCATATAATTATACAAATGTATTCCACAGTAGAATCTCCAGGTCCAGGTCCACGAGTACAGTGAGGTACAGATTATGGAAAGACTTACTTGCAGCAGCATCACGGGCATACAGGTTCAGACAACATTCAGAAAATTATTAATACACAAGTTGTACCAAGACAGCAAAAAGAAAGAGACGGTGTGCATAACAAGACATTAGAGTCACAGAAGCATAGTTATACAGAATAGAAACAGTCTCTTTGACCCAACTGGTCCATGCTGACAAAAATGCCCCATCCATGTTAGTCTTATTCATCAGCATTTGGCCAATAACATTCTAAGCTTTTGTTATCCACGTACCTGTCCAACTGTCTTTTAAATGTTATTATGATATCTGCCTCAACCCTCAGTTTACCCTGCAAACATCTGGCTGTTGAACCAACATGGATATACTTACTCACTTCAACACTGAACTGATTCCATAACCTACACACTCACTTTCAAGGACTCCACAACTCATGTTCTCAGTATAATTTATTTATTTTATTTTGGTTATTTGCATGATTTGTCTTCTGCAATGGTTGTTTGTCAGTCTTTGTTACTTCTAGGTTTTTTTTCATAAATGCTATTGTATTTCTCTATTTTCCTATAAATGCCTGCAGTGAAATGAATCTCAAGGTAGTATATGATGACATATACATACTTTGGTAATAAACTTACTTTGAAGTTTTTGAACTACTTCTTCTCACAGGTAGCACCCTTTGTGTAAAAAGCTTGTACCTCTGGTTCCTATTAAATCTTTCCCTCTCATTGAAACTTCCAGCTTCTGATTCCCCAACCTTGGGGAAAAGACAGGGTGAATGCACCCTGTCTATATACGCTAAAGATTTTATACCCCTCTGTAAGTTCAGTCCTCTGTCTCCTACACCCTAAGGAATAGAATCCTAGCCTATCTGATCTCTTCCTATAACCCAGTCCCTCAAGTTTTGCTAGAATCTTGAACAGTGACTATAAAGAGTATTCACTACCGCAACCCCCCCCCCCCCAAACTTGGAAGTTTTCATGTTTTATTGTTTTACAATTTGGCTTTTTGACACCGATCAACAGAAAACATTCTTTTGTGTCAAAGTGAAAACAAATTTCTACAAATTGGTCTAAATTTATTACAATGATTAAACACAAAATATTTGATTGTGTAATTACTCACCCCTTTCAAGTCATTATTTAGTAGTTGCACCTTTAGCAGCAATTACAGCCTTGAGTCTGTGTGGATAGGTTTCTATCAGCTTTGCACATCTGGACACTACAATTTTTTCCCCATTCTTCTTTACAAAACTGCTCAAGCTCAGTCAGATTGCATAAGGATCATGAGTGAACAGTCCTTCTCAAGATCAGCCACAAATTCTCAATTGGATTGAGGTCTGGACTTAAGCTCTGACTTGTCCAGTGCAGGACATTAACTTTGTTGTTCTTGAGCCATTCCAGTGTAGCTTTGGCTTTATGTTTGCGATCATCAACTTACTGGTAAAACAAATCTTCTCCCAAGTTGCAATTCTCTCGCTGATGCATTAGGTTTTCCTCCAGGATTTCCCTGTATTTTGCTGCATTCATTTTACCCCTTACCTTCACAAGCCTTCCAGGGCCTGCCGCAGTGAAGCATCCCCACAGCATGATGTAACCACCACCATGCTTCATGCTAGAGATGGTGAGCGATGTTTAGCTTACATCAAACATAGTGCTTAGTCTGATAGCCAAAAATTTTGGTTTCATCAGACCATGGAACTTTCTTCCAGCTAACCTTGGAGTCTCCCACATGTCTTCTGGCAAATAGTAGTGGAGATTTCATATGTTTTTTTTCAATAGTGGCTTTCCCTTTGCTAGTCTCCCATAAAGCTGCGACTGGTGAAATACTTGGGCAACAGTTGTATGCGCGTTCTCTCCCATCTCAGCCACTAAAGCTTGTAACTCCTCCAGAGTTGTCATGGGCCTCTTGGTGGCCTCCCTCACTAGTCCTCTTCTTGCACAGTCACTTAGTTTTTGAGGACGGCCTGCTCTAGGGAGATTCACAGCTGTGTCATATTCTTTCAATTTCTTGATGATTGTCTTAACTGTATTCCAAGGGATATTTAGTGACTTGGAATTTTTCTTATATCCATCTCCTGACTTGTGCTTTTTAATAATCTGTTTGTGGAGTTGCTTGGAGTGTTCTTTTGTCTTTATGGTGTAGTTTTTGCCAGGATACTGACTCCAAGTAGTTGGACCTTCCAGATACAGGTGTGTTTTTACTATAATCAACTGTAACATCTTGACTGCACACAGGTGATCCCCATTTAACTAACTACATGGCCTCTAAAACTGTAAAGTGCTCCCAGTGGCGTGCATCTCTAACAGCCTTGGACAACCAAATCCAATTCTTAGCCTTCATGTGTGGTTTAGCTACTAGACCCGGTAGAACTGTTTCTACTGATAAGAGAAGGGGCATAGGTGAACCACTGGTGCCTCAAAACCGGTTACTTTGGGCAGATGAGGCTTGTCAGCCTTGGATGGCAGCCTGCCTAGGAGAAGGAAAACTGATTTTAAATCACCGCTGCCTTGCGACCATAGCCACCTATGAGAAAGGCTTCGGGAGTAATCCCCTGAGAAAGAGATCCAGAGCCGGGGACTCTAAGGCAGTTTGATGTTGTTTACAACTTCACTCTAGCAACGACACTGGAGCCAAGCTGTATCAGCGCTTTCTCTTCCCTTGGACTACATCAGTGACATGGAGAGGGGGAACCCATTGCATAAGCAACAGCCGGTTTTTCAAATCTTCCCGCCCAGGCTTGCGCCCTGGAGAGGACACAGTCCACCAGAGGCGCAAACCCATGATCCGCTGGGATTGACAGCTGCCTACTATTAAGGGAGTGAATACTTATACAATCAATTATTTTGTGTTTTATATTTGTAATTAATTTAGATCTCTGTACAGATCTGTTTTCACTTTGACACGAGTTTTTTTTTCTGTTAATCAGTATCAAAAAAGCCAAATGAAGTCCACTGTGATTCGATGTGGTAAGGCTATAAAACATTAAAACTTCCACTGTGGGGTGAATACTTCCTTTAGGTACTGTAAATCTTTCCTGCTCTCTTTTCAGTTTAATAATATTGAAACATTAGTGCAAAAACAAAAGCGGTGTGAGAAACAGAAATGTTTGTATAGTTGAAAAGCAGAGGATGATTCCTTCTGTTTTTAAATTCCTGCCTGTAATATATTTATTAATTGGACAGATGGAAGATCCAGGGGTGGAGATGTTTAAGATAATTAAATGAGCTATTAGACTATGCTGGTTGGAGAGCAGTTAGACTGGTAACATAGAGACTTGTACTAACAATCCAGAGACTTGAGTCGAAACCCACAGTGATAGCTATGGAATTTAAATTCAGTTATCCTTCTGGAGTGTTTCCTTGTAAGCTATCATTAGTAATGATGGCTGCAAAAGTAACAGTTTGTTGTAAAAACTTAGCTGATTCACTAATGTCCTTCAAGAAAGAAAATCTGCAGTCCTTGCCCAGTCTGGCCTGCAAATAACTCCGCATCCAATAATGCAGTTGATTATTAAATGGAGAGTAACACACACACAATGCTGAAGGAACTCAGTAGGTCAGGCAGCATCTATGAAGAGGAATAAACAGTTGACATTTCAGGCTGAGACTTTACATCAGGACAGTTGAAGGATCTTGGCCTGAAATGTCGATTGTTAACAAACTTGGAATTATGACATTCAGACCCAACAAAATTGATATAGGGCCAAGCACATCAGTGACTTGAGCAGAAAATGCCAGGTTGACACTGTTCAGTGCGGAGAGAAGTACAATGATAAGCATTTTCTGCTGTCTAAATCGATGTTCTCATTTAAAAAAGGATCTAGAGCTTTCCCAGCGTATATGACAAATAAACTCTTCTCGGGCTTCCAGCCGGGACCAAGTATTGATTTTAACCAATGTTTCGATGACAAATTCCGCCATCAATGGGTCAATTAAAATGGATGCCTGTATCTGGCTGGAAGCCCCAGAAGAGTTTATTCTCTCCTGTGTCCTGACCAATATTCATCCTTCAATCCATATCAACAAAACAGGTTACCTGTTAATTGTCTTGTGTGCTCCATTTCTAATGTTAAATGGTCATTGCAGATGAAATACAATATGAAAAATGTCTAGCTGTATATTTTAATATACAAATCAAAATCAGGATGTGTTTAAGACAGTGTGTGATGGGTAATGTCAATGGGTAAAGTCCTTGTCACACATTTGGCTCTGGAACATCCTGACATGTGAAAGGTGATAGATGCTTCTTTTCTTTTATTGCATCTGCTTTCTTATCTCCACACATGACAGAACAATCAATACCTCTGCCTCAAGCCTGTCTCATGACCTCTGCACCACCTGCCTTCCCAACTTCTCAAGCTTGGAGTCACCTTACTTCTGTCCTGGAGTCCTATAGTAGGGAAATTGGCCCCATGGCTTAATGAGTCTGTGATGACCATCAAGTCCTACAACAATCTAACTTTTATTCTCCCCATATTGATTCCCTTCACCAGATTCCTCCCCCCCATACACACACATATTCAGGAAAACTTACAGTGGCCAATTAATCTACTGACCTGCATGGTTTTAGAATGTGGGAGGAAAATGGAACACCTAGTAGGAAACCCATGCAGTCCCCAGGGAGAATGTGAAAACACCACATGGATAGCTCCCAAGTTCAGGAACAAACCCAATGTATTGGAGCATAGAGGAAGTAGCTCTACAAACTGCACAACACACCCTTGCATTATCTGATCTGGCATTGTCTGGTTCTTTTATTGTCTCATGCTTTTTAACCTTGGTCCTGAACTCCATTATTCAATAGAAACATGCACTCAGTAGCCATGTTGTTAGGTACCTCCTGTATCTAATAAAGTAGCCACAGAGTGTATATTTTTGGTGTTCTGCTGCTGTAGTCCATCTACTTCAAGGTTCAACATGATCTGCACACAGCAGTTGTAATGCACTGTGATTTGAACTACTGCCACCTTCCTGTCAGATTGAACCACTCTGGCCATTTTCCTCCGAAGTCTCTCATCTACAAAGCATTTTCACCCACACTTAGATCACGTCTTCCCTATTCTGATGTTTGCTCTGAGACTTTTGATAGTGCCTGCATATTTTTTTTTGCATTGAGTTGCTGCCACATGATCAGCTGATTATTTATTTGCATTAACGAGCAGGTGTAGAGGTGCACCTAATAAAGTGGTCACTGACTGTATATCCTATAATGATGTAAAAAGTCTAACACTGATAACCTGAATTTGGACCAGGGTGAAGATCATTAATCATGAAATGGCACATCGTGATGTTGCTTGGCCCAGTGACTCAGCCTTCACTTTATTGTTCCCTAGTGTGAACACATTGTCCCATGATGTAAAGCTGTGACAAACGATAAGAACTGATTTCATTTAGATACAAGACTGAGAGGTGGCTTTAAGGGGAAGATTCTGTGAAGGTGTTTTATCCCCTGAGTGGGTGAATCTAAAACCAAGGGAAATATCTCAAGATAAGGGGATAATAGGTGTAAGACAATGAGCAGCAATTTCTTTTCAGAGGTTGTGAATCTTTGGTATTCCCCACCCCAGGGAACCACGATTTTGGATTCATTAAATATGTTCAAGGTTGTTGTTTTTTTGGACTACAGGATGGCCAAAGGTTATTAAAAATAGGGGAAAACAGAAATAAAATTTTGGTCAACTCAAAAACTGAAATTTACATGGATGTTGCCTGGATTGGGGAGCATGCCTTATGAGAATAGGTTGAGTGAACTCGACCTTTTCTCCTTGGAGCGAAGGAGGATGAGAGGTGACCTGACAGAGATGTACAAGATGATAAGAGGCATTGATCGTGTGGATGGTCAGAGGCTTTTTCAAAGGGCTGAAATGGTTGCCACAAGAGGACACAGGTTTAAGGTGCTGGGAAGTAGGTACAGAGGAGATGTCAGGGGTAAGTTTTTTACTCAGAGAGTGGTGAGTGCATGGAATGGGCTGCTGGCAACGGTGGAGGAGGCGAATAAAATAGGGTCTTTTAAGAGGCTTTTAGATAGGTACATGGAGCTTAGTAAAATAGAGGGCTATAGGTAAGCCTAGTAATTTCTAAGGTAGGGATATGTTCGGCACAACTTTGTGGGCTGAAGGGCCTGTATTATGCTTTAGGTTTTCTATGCTTCTATGTAAAGTTGATTTTATTGTCATATATACAAGTACATGTATGCACAGATGCGATGGAAAACCTATTGCACAAACATCACAGGCACATACATAGCATTAAATTTAAAACATTCTCAACAAAAACATAGATTAACATGAAATGTACAAAAAAGAACTTAATCAGAACAAAAGAAAAGTCTATTTTAGTGCAAAGTGATCAAAATGGTCATGGTGTTGTTAAACTGTAGTGATTAGTATTGTGCCAATTGATTCAAGGACTGAATGGTTGAAGTGAAGAAGCTGTACCTGAACCTGATGGTATGAAACATCAGACTTCCGTACCACCTGCTTGATGGTATGGAACATCAGACTTCCGTACGTGAACCTGATGGTATGAAACATCAGACTTCTGTACCACCTGCTTGATGGTATGGAACATCAGACTTCCAAACCTGAACCTGATGGTATGAAACATCAGACTTCCGTACCTGAACCTGATGGTATGAAACATCAGACTTCCGTACCACCTGCTTGATGGTATGGAACATCAGACTTCCGTACCTGAACCTGATGGTATGAAACATCAGACTTCCATACCACCTGCTTGATGGTATGGAACATCAGACTTCCGTACCTGAACCTGATGGTATGAAACATCAGACTTCCGTACCTGAACCTGATGGTATGAAACATCAGACTTCCATACCACCTGCTTGATGGTATGGAACATCAGACTTCCGTACCACCTGCTTGATGGTATGGAACATCAGACTTCCGTACCTGAACCTGATGGTATGGAACATCAGACTTCCGTACCTAAACCTGATGGTATGGAACATCAGACTTCCGTACCACCTGCTTGATGGTATGGAACATCAGACTTCCGTACCTGAACCTGATGGTATGGAACATCAGACTTCCGTACCTGAACCTGATGGTATGGAACATCAGACTTCCGTACCTGAACCGGAAGGTTGGGAACATCAGATTTCTGTACCTGAACCAGATTGTATGGAACATCAGACTTCCATACCTGAACCTGATGGTATGGAACATCAGACTTCCGTACCTAAACCTGATGGTATGGAACATCAGACTTCCGTACCACCTGCTTGATGGTATGGAACATCAGACTTCCGTACCTGAACCTGATGGTATGGAACATCAGACTTCTGTACCTGAACCAGATTGTATGGAACATCAGACTTCTGTACCTGAACCAGATTGTATGGAACATCAGACCTCTGTACCTCCTGTCAGATGGTAGTTTTGAGAAGATGATCGGGATCTTTGATGAATTTTTCCTTCTCAAAATGCATGTGGACAGGTACTTAGACAGGAAAGGCAAAGAGGGTTATGGGCTTTTTACAGGCAAATAGGATTGGTGTAAGCAGAAACCAGGGTTGTAATGCAAAACGGCCTTTTTCTGTGCTGTTTGAATCTATGATCCTCAATGATTTTAGAAATAACTCTATTGAATAGTGAGCAGGCTCGAGGAGCTGTATGGCCTATTCTTTCTATACTTCTCCAGATTTATTTTTGATGATGGACTTCCCATTCCTCTGGCAAGATTTCACTCTTCAAGTATTTATAGAATTCCATTTCCATGGCTTCCATTGAGCTGCTATCAGCTACTGCATTCCAAATGCTAACCACATGTCGTGTAACAATACTTTCCCTCGTGCCCCCTCCTGTCCTTTTTGCCAATTACTTTAAATCCCCTGACTATTGAAATTCCATCCACTGGAAACAGTTTCTTTTCTAATATTTAAACACTGCAGATGTTCGCTTTGTCTTTACACTTAACTTCACCACTGCAAGATTAATAACCCAGGATTGGAAATGAATTAGGTATCAGTTGACAAGCTGGCAGACCCACAATATAAAGTCTCCGTAATTCCCTGTTCTCAGGTATTAACAAGGATCACCATGAAGGCAGTTAATTTGTCAGAGTGCACACTGGTGGGCTGTGTACTAAATTTCAGCCTCCACAAGCAATCAACGCAGCCATAGATCACACTGTTCAGTCTCACACAGGCACAAGTTCCTTTAAACATATTCCAAAGTTTCATTACTGATGCTATGTTCAGTGTAGTGTCCTGACCTAATCTTTTTCTCATTGTTCAAGTCCCTGAAAATCTCTGCTAAATGGATTATCACAAGGTGGATGAATGTCAATGCTTGAGATTTCAAATCCCACGGGTCTTCCGTTTCCCATGGATAGTCTGCTACAAGAAGATACTCAGGATTAGTGCCCTTAAACCAACTCTATTAAGTTGCCTTAACATGTCATATCATGACTTTTAGTTGCAGCAGTCATTGTGATGTGTGCTTACCCTGGATGTGTGTTTCTATGTAAGGCCGAAAATGTATATTTGGTCGGAGTTTGCATTAAAGGCTTTATGTGCTTTTATGCTTTTGTATTTTAATAATTATTAAAATATTTTAATAATTTCATTGATATTTAATAGGTTTTAGATGTCAGAGACATTGAATATTATTGATACATTTGACAGCTGGCTAAGCCTCTGAGTGACTGCCAAATCTTTTCTGATTGTTTCTTGATCCAGCCAAGCAGGCTGAAGTTGGCTGTGGAGACCCATCTCATTACGACAGATCCTCAAAAAATATGACTGAATTTCCCTTCGTGTTTGCTGGCAAGTAGAGGTGGCTCAGCCCCATCATTGTGTTGCAATCACTCAATGATTAATCCAGTAATTAATAGTACAGGGACTCTTCAGGTTATGAAAAACCTGATTTACCAAAACCAACTATGCAAATTCTTCCAAAGATTTTAAAAGAAATTTTCAAGGTAGTAATAATAATCATATGATACTTGGTATATTTCAACAATTGAACATAATATACACTCAGTGGCCTCTTTATTGGGTACCTCCTGTACCTAATAAAATGGCCACAGGGTGTATTTTTCAAATTAGTAACTGTGAATGCTTGTATTTTTAGACATATCGATTGCATTTATTAAAAGAAATACCCACCAATTTTTTGTTGTCTTTACAGGAGTTAAAAACACTCGGTGGCACACTGTTTAGAAACATTCAGTAATGTGAACTCTCCCTACATAGCATCTACCATCAGGGAACCGCCACTATCCAGGTCATGATCTTTTCCTGTTGCTGCCATTAGGCAGGAGGTAGAGGCATCTGAAGACTCACACCTCAAGGTTTAACAACAGCTTCTTTCCCACTGTCATTTGGTTCTTGAATCTACCTCAAAAGCTCTAATTCTACCTTGGACTATATTTCTCTCAATTTACACATGTTGTTGTGCAGATTTTTGTTTTATTTTGCAAATTTCTGCTGAACACTGATAAATACATATGTCTATGATACATCTTAATAATTATTCTTCACTTCAAGGTTCAAGGGTTAGTCAAACTGCATTTCTCAACCCTTGTTAAAAAGGTCTAAAACAGAAGAATGTTTTAGCACAGAGAGTTTACTACTGGATTTGATCATAAATGGCCAATATCAAATTGTTGTCTAATGTCAAATTGGTACAGGGTCTAGGGAAGACTATAGAACATAGAATATAGCATAGAACATATAACATAGAACACTTCTGTACAGTATAAGCTTTTGTGCTGACCTTTTAACCTACTTTAAGATCAATCTACCCTCCCACATAGACCTCCATTTTTCTATCATCCACGTGCCTATCCAAGAGTTTTTTTAAATGCTTCTGATGTAACTGTGTCTACCAGCCCTGGCAGTGTGTTCCATGCACCCACCACTCTCTGTTTTTTTAAAAAAATCTCTCATATAAAATTATGCCTCCTTGTATGGCCATTTCTACTCAGGGGAAGTCGGGGGGGGGGGTTCTTTGGCTCTCCATTCAGTCTATGCCTCATATCACCCTGTTACCCTCTATCAAGTCACTTCTCATTCTTTCATTCCAAAGAGAAATTCCTGAGCTTGTTCAACCTTACCTCAGAAAACATGCTCTCTACCCCAAACAGCATCCTGGTAAATCTCCTCTTCACCCTCTCTAAAGTCTCTACATCCTTCCTATAATGACTGAACACAATACTCCAAGTCTGGTGTAACCAGGGCTTTATAGAGCTACAACATTACCTTGTGGAAACAATTTTAATCAGAAGTAATTTTAACCCATTCAACTTGTTTCCTTGTGTACTTTGCACTTTGATAATAAATTTATTTTGAACTTTGAACTTCGATTGTTTTATCTCCACAAGGCTTCAGCCCAACATTACCTTCAAAAGACGTCAGTTCCTTCCTCACCAACAGTGCAGTTTTACTCAGATATATTGCCATCAAGTCTCTAAATCAAGACAACCTTGTGGCCAAGGAAGTTTACTCAGCTGGCCACAGGTTCAATCCTGAGGGATTCCCTCTCCGTTGGGCAACAGGGACTGAATAGGAAGCACTCCAGGGTGTGAATCAGAACTGAACAATTTATCGTGAGTAAATCAATGTGACAACAGCAATATCAAACTTGAACTAAGCCATTTTAGTTGCTTGGAGAGAAGAAAATCCATTCACTGCAATGAAAATACAAACGTAGATGAATTAAAGCAACACATACAAAATGCTGGAGGAACTCAGCAGGCCAGGCAGCATCTATGGAAAAAAGTATAGTTGACATTTCAGGCCGAGATGAATTAAAAGCTTTCCTTATCCTGTTTAGGAACAGAGTTGTTAACCTATCACTCACCAACAACCACTGAGGGGTGCCTTGGCACTGACAGCACCAAGGAGATGCCAATCACATTAATAAGTAACCTTCAAAAGTGATGAACCTTGTTCTTATTTTTGGAAGGGAAATGTTATGGCTGGAGGGAACAGTCACATTGCCCAGAGGTTGCATTGTGGACAACTTTAACTGCATGACCTGCTTGTCTGGTGAACAAAATACAATAGTCTTATTGCCACTAAAGCATGATTCTGAAGGGAAATAAAGAGGAGGGAGTATCCACTGATTTATTTGGCACTATAGTTTTGTAGAACAATAAGGTTGTTGTGGTAACCCCTATCGCTTCTACAGTTGGGGTAGAAGTTTGGGGGTTGGTCTGCTTCTTCCACTGCTTATGCAGGGCTCCTGTGTGCTCCTGTAGCTTTGAGATATTCAGCATTTTTCTGAATTCTCCCTCTCCATTGTGAGCAGTCATGGGCCAGGAGCCAGAGAGGATTTGGAACACATCCTTGAATCTTTTCCTCTCTCCACCAGATATATTCTTCCCACAACAGATTTGAAATAGAATGCTTTGTGTTTCAGACATGCAAATAACTTGTTTTACTCTTTCAACCTTATTTGCATCTTTCCTGTAGGTAGATGACCAAAAGTGCACACACCTCACCAATGTCTTCTACAACTTCAACATAATATCCCATCTCCTGTATTCAGTACTTTGATTTATAAAGGCCAATGTGTCAAAAGCTTTCTTTAATATGCTTTCAACCTATTATGCCACTTTCAATGATTTGTGTACCTGTATTCCCAGATCCCTTTGTTCCACCACACTCTTCAGTGCCCTACCATCTACTGTGTAAGACCTACCCTGGTTGGTCCTACAGAAGTGCAACATCTCACAGTAGTCTGCATTACTCTTCCTGATTTTTATAAATGACCTGGATGAGGAAGTGGAGGGATGGGTTAGTAAATTTGCTGATGACACAAAGGTTGGGTGTGTTGTGGATAGTGTGGAGGGCTGTCAAAGGTTACAGCGGGACATTGATAGGATGCAAAACTGGGCTGAGAAGTGGCAGATGGAGTTCAACCCAGCTAAGTGTGAGATGGTTCATTTGGTAGGTCAAATGTGATGACAGAATATAGTATTACTGGTAAGACTCTTGGTGGTGTGGAGAATCAGAGGGATCTTGGGGAATGAGTCCATAGGACACTCAAAGCTACTGCGCAGGTTGACTCTGTGGTTAAGAAAGCGTATGGTATATTGGCCTTCACCAATCGTAGGAATGAGTTTAGGTGCCAAGAGGTAATGTTGCAGTTGTATAGGACCTTGGTCAGACCCCACTTGCAGTACTGTGCTCAGTTCTGATTGCCTCACTATAGGAAGGATGTGGAAACCATAGAAAGGGTGCAGAGGAGATTTATAAGGATGTTGCCTGGATTGGGGACCATGCCTTATGAGTGAAACTGGTCATTTTTCCTTGGAATGACGGAGGATGAGAGGTGACCTGATAGAGGTGTATAAGATGATGAGAGGCATTGATCATGTGGATAGTCAGAGGCTTTTTCCCAAGGCTGAAATGGCTAGCACAAGAGGGCACAGTTTTAAGGTGCTTGGAAGCAGGGTCAGAGGAGATTTCAGGGGTAAGTTTTTTTACTCAGAAAGTGCATGGAATGGGCTGCCAGCAATGGTGGTGGAGGTGGATACGATAGGGTCCTTTTTAAGAGACTCCTGGACAGGTACGTAGAGCTCAGAAAAATAGAGGGCTATGGGTAACCTTAGGTAATTTCTAAGGTAAGGACATGTTTGGTACAGCTTTGTGGGCTGAAGGGCCTGTATTGTGCTGTAGGTTTTCTATGTTTCTAAATTCCATCTGCCATTTTTCAGCCCATTTTTCCAGCTGATCCGAATCTCAATGCAAGCCATGATAGTCTTCCTCACTGTCCACTACATCCTTCAATCTTGGTGTCACCTGCAAATTTGCTGATCCAGCTAACCACATTATCATCCAGATCATTGATATAGATGACAAACAGCAATGGACCCAGCACTGATCCCTGCGGCACTCTACTAGTCACAGTCGTACAGTCAAAGTGGCAACGATTTATTACCACTCTCTGGCTTCTCCCACAAATTACTACCTCATCTTGAATGCTGAGCAACATAACCTCCTTGATCAATTTCCCATATAGGATGTTGTCAAATGCCTTGCTAAAGTGCATGTACACATCCACTGACTTGCCTTCATCTGCTTTCCTGGTAGCTTCCTTGAAAACTCTGCAAGATTGGTTAGACATGACCTACTACACATGAAGCAATGCTGACTATCCTTAATCAGTCCATGTCTGTCATATATCCAGTCCTTTAGAATACCTTCCAATAACTTTCCCACGACTGATTTAAGGCTCACTGGCCTATAATTTCATGGTTTACTTTTTGAGCCTTTCTTAAACAGCAGAACAACATTAGCTATCCTCCAATCCTCCAGCACCTCAACTGTCACTAAGAATGATTTAAATATCTGTGCTAGGGCACTGGTAATTTCTGCACTTAGCTTTCACAGGGTCTGAGGAAACACCTTGTCAGGCCTCAAGACAGCAAACATATCCTTCTCTATAATCTGTATAGAGTCCATCAAGTTGATGTCAATTTGCCTCACTCCTATAGACTCTCTGTCTGTATTCTGAGTGAATAAAGATGCAAAAAAAAATGCATTTAAGTTCTCTCCCATCTCTTCAGGCTCCACACATGGTTTACCATTCTGATCTTCCAGAGGACCAATTTTGTTCCTTGCAATCTTTTTGCTCTTAACATATCAGTAGAATACCTTAGGATTCTCCTTCTCCTTGTATGCTAAGGCAACTTCATGCTTCCTTTTAACCCTCCTGATTTCTTCCTTAAATGTTCTCTTGCATTTCTTATACTCCATAAGCACCTCATTTGTTCCTACCTGCCTATACCTGCAATGCATCTTTTTTTCTTCACCAGGGCCTCAATATCGCTTGTAAACCAAGGTTTCCTACGCCTGTTTCTTTACCTTTTATTCTGACAGGCACATACAAATTTGTCTTTTGAAAGTGTCCCACCTTTGTACACCTTTGCCAGAAAACAGCCTGTCCCAATCCACACTTGCCAGATCTTTTCTGATACCATCAAAATTAGCCTTTCCCCAATTTAGAACCAGACCTATCTTTTTGCATATATACCTTGAAACTAATGGCATTGGGATCACTAGATGCAAGGTGTTCACCTAAACAAATTACTGTCAATGCACACAAAATGCTGGAGGAACTCTGCAGGCCATTCACCACCTTCGGTCACCTGCCCTGTCTCATTCCCTAATAGCAGACGAAGTTTCACACACTCTGTCGTTGGGACTTCTATGCACTGATTAAGAAAACTTACCTGAACATATGCAACAATCTCTATCCCATCTAGTTCTTTTACAGTGTGGGAGTCCCAGTCAATATGTAGAAAGTTAAAATCACTGACGATAACAACTGCTGAAGGGTGTCGGCCTGAACTGTTAACTGTACTCTTTTCCATAGACGCTGCTTGGTTTGCTGAGTTCCTCCACCATTTTGTGTGTGTTGCTCGGATTTCCGGCACCTGAGGATTTTCTCTTGTTTACTGTGACAACCTTATGTTTCTCACAACAGTCTGCGGTCTCTCTACAAATTTGATCCTCTAAATCCCTCGGACTGTTTGGTGGTCTGTAATATAGCCTTATTGGCATGGTCATACATTTCTTATTACTCATTTCCACCAATAACACCTTACTAGATGAGTCCGTCCTGACTGAGCAGTGCCGTGACATCTTTCTTGAGTAGTAATGCCACCCTTCATCCTTTAATCCCTCCTATTCTGTTGTGTCTAAAACACCAGAACCCTGGAATACAGACCTGCCAGTCCTGCCCCTCCTGTAACCAAGTCTCACTAATGACTACCATATCATAATTCCATGTGTTGATCCGTGCTCTGAGCCCACCTGCCTTTTCTATGATATGCCTTGCATTGAAATATGTAGCTCAGACCATTAGCTGCACCATGCTCTACCTCATGCTCAACATTATCCATAGTCTCATGGGGGATTTGGGTTGTTGGAGGCAGGGTAGTGAAGGACCATGGCCTAGCATTGGACCCCAACCTTATGTGAGACTGAATCAATGAGTTTGGAGCTAACCATTCCAGTATATATGTGCACAGATGACGTAGCACACAACAGGTCAGTGTGATCTTGGTTCTAAATTATGGATGAGGTTGAATAATTTCCCATATTTTGCCAGGAAAGTTGTTTCAAATGAGAAGCAGTGCCACAGAGAGAAAGACTGAGAACAGGGCTGGTGCAAGAACAGGACCTTACTTGACTCCAGCCTGCACTTGTACTTGTGGACCCATTCTGAATATCATGGCTACCATGGCATCCTATGGCAGATGGGAAAGGTTTTGAATTATTGAGGACAACCGATGTTGACAAGGGACCTCCATAACTGCTCACAATTAAGTGAGGCCATAAACACAATCTTTATCATAGTTCTTGAACTCGGCACATAAGACCATAAGACAAAGTAGCAGAAGTCGGCCATTTGGCCCATCGAGTCTGCTCCGCCATTTCATCATGAGCTTATCTAATCTCCCCTTTAGTCCCATTACCCCGCCTTCTCACCATAACCTTTGATGCCCTGACTACTCAGATATCAATCAATCTCTGCCTTAAGAACACCCAATGACTTGGCCTCCATTGCTGCCCATGGCAACAAATTCCATAGATTCACCACCCTCTGGCTAGAATTTTTTTTTCACATCTCTGTTCTGAATGGGCGCCCTGCAATCCTCAAGTCATGTCCTCTCGTACTAGACTCCCCCACTATGGGAAACAACATTGCCACATCCACTCTGTCCATGCCTTTCAACATTTGAAATGTTTCTATGAGGTCCCCCCTCATTCTTCTAAACTCCAAGGAGTACAGTCCAAGAGCGGTCAAACGTTCCTCATATGTTAACCCTCTCATTCCTGGAATCATTCTAGTGAATCTTCTCTGAACCCTCTCCAATGTCAGCACATCCTTTCTTAAATAAGGAGCCCAAAACTGCACACAGTATTCCAAGTGAGGTCTTACCAGTGCCTTATAGAGCCTCAACATCATATCCCTGCTCCTATATTCTATTCCTCTAGAAATGAATGCCAACATTGCTTTCGCCTTATTCACCACCAACTCAACCTCTAGGTTAACCTTAAGAGCATCCTGCACAAGGACTCCCAAGTCCCGTTGCATCTCAGAACTTTGAATTCTCTCCCCATTTAAATAATAGTCTGCCCGTTTATTTCTTCTACCAAAGTGCATGACCATACACTTTCTGACATTGTAATTCATTTGCCACTTCTTTGCCCATTCCCCCAATCTATCCAAGTCTCTCTGCAGACTCTCTGTTTCCTCAGCACTACCGGCCCTTCCACCAATCTTTGTATCATCAGCAAACTTAGCCACAAAGCCATCTATTCCATAATCCAAATCGTTCATATACAATGTAAAAAGAAGCGGCCCCAACACGGACCCCTGTGGAACACCACTGGTAACCGGCAGCCAACCAGAATGGGATCCCTTTATTCAGACTCTCTTTTTCCTGCCAATCAACCAACGCTCTATCCATGTATGTAACTTTCCCGTAATTCCATGGGCTCTTATCTTGTTTAGCAGCCTCATGTGTGGCACCTTGTCAAAGGCCTTCTGAAAATCCAAATATACAACATCCACTGCATCTCCCTTGTCTAGCCTACTTGTAATTTCCTCAAAAAATTGCATTAGTTGAAGTGCAACTAGGTTGCACTTAGGTTGGATATTGCAACTAGGTTGGACATGGTGAAGGTCATGTCTCCGAATGGACAAAAACTGTATTTGTCCCAACAGAGTAGAACCCTAGAGATAGTTTTCCATGTAGCAGATGACAGAGAGACCCTTCAATATTTATCACAATTGAACTTATTTTCTTGAAAATTGTTTTCTTAAAAATATTTAAAGATCTTTTAAAGATCAGTCTATTTGTCACATGTATATAGAAACTCCTTATCCTTTCCACTGCTGACCTGGGAAGTGGTAAGTGTGTGGAACGCCCAGGGGTAGCTGTAGCGGTAGATACATTAAGGGCAATTAAGAAACTCTTAGATAGGCACATGGATGATAGAAAAATGGAGGGCTATGTAGGAATGAAGGGTTAGATTGATCTTAGAGTAGATTAAAATCTCGGCACAACATTGTGGGTTGCAGGAAACAGTACTGTGCTGTACTGTTCTAAGTTCTGTTACTGCTAAACCTGGACAGATTTTTTGATGAATAAATAAATGATAATCCTATTCAATACCAAACTTCTTCACCTGAAACCTGCCAGATGCAAAGTACAGTAAACCGCATGGATAGAAACCAGAGAGAATACCAAAAAGGTCTGTCGAACCGCCTGACAGCTCAATGCCTGGCTTGATCAAAAGCTTTTCCTTTCCAACCATTTGTTATTCTTGAATCCAGCAACAAAGCTGCTGGCCAGGCCATAAGGTAACAGGGTAAATCCACCACCACCGCTCTGATTGGGTGATCCTGGTGCTGTAAGTGATTGTGATCGACTTTCTGTTGCTCTGGAGAAATCCACCACCACCACCCCTCTGATTGGGTGATCCCGGTGCTGTAAGTGATTGTGATCGACTTTCTGTTGCTCTGGAGAAATCCACCACCACCACCCCTCTGATTGGGTGATCCCGGTGCTGTAAGTGACTGTAATCGACTCTCCGTGTCCTGGAGAAATTACTCCACTTGTACTGGGGGAAGTCGCTGCAATTTTTACCTTCATTCTTTAAATTAGACTGTTTTCTGAATAAACTAAAGTCATAGAACATAGAAACATTTGCCCTTCTTATCCATGCTGAACCATTATTCTGCTTTGTCCCATTTACTTGCATCTGGACCATAGCCCTCAATATCTCTTCCATCCATGTAACTATCCAAATTTTTCTTAAATGTTGAAATCCAATCCACATCCACAGTTCCACAGGCAGCTTGTTCCATACCTTCACCCTTTGGGAGTGAAGATGTTCACCCTCATATTCCACTAAAACTGATTTTGTTTGGAGCACAGTTTATGAGACTTCCGTGATATCTCTGTCTCACTGGTTGAAGCAGTGATGACAATAAAAGAAAGAACAAAGAACGATACAGCACAGGCCATTCGGCCCACAATGTTGTGCTGACCCTTAAACCCTGCCTCCCATATAACCCTCCACCTTAAATTCCTCCATATACCTGTCTAGTAGACTCTTAAATTTCACTAGTATAACTGCTTCCACCACTGACTCAGGCAGTACATTCTACGCACCAACCACTCTCTGAGTAAAAAACCTTCCTCTAATATCCGCCTTGAACTTTCCTCTCTTTACCTCAAAGCCATGTCCTCTTGTATTGATCTGTGGTGCCCTGGGGAAGAGCGCTGGCTGTCCACTCTATCTATTCCTGTTAATATCTTGTATACCTCTATTATGTCTCCTTCTCTCCAGAGAGTAAAGTCCTAGCTCCCTTAATCTCTGATCATAATGCATCTCTAACTCAGGTAGCATCCTGGTAAATATCTTCTGTACCCTTTCCAATGCTTCCACATCCTTCCTATAGTGAGACGACCAGAACTGGACACAGTACTCCAAGTGTGGCCTAACCAGAGTTTTATAGAGCTGCATCATTACCCCATGACTCTTAAACTCTATCCCTTGACTTATGAAAGCTAACACTCCATAAGCTTTCTTAACTACCCTATCTACTTGTGAGGCAACTTTCAGGGATCTGTGGACATGTACCCCCAGATCCCTCTGCTCCACCACACTCCCAAGTATCCTGCCATTTACTTTGTACTCTGCCTTGGAGTTTGTCCTTCCAAAGTGTACCACCTCACACTTCTCCAGGTTGAACTCCATCTGCCACTTCTCAGCCCACTTCTGCATCCTATCAATGTCTCTCTGCAATCTTTGACAATTCTCAACACTATCCACAGCACCACCAACCTTTGTGTCGTTTCCAAACTTGCCAATCCACCCTTCTACCTCCACATCCAGGTCGTTAACAAAAATCACGTAGAGGTCCCAGAACCGATCCTTGTGGGACACCACTAGTCACAACCCTCCAATCCAAATGTACTCCCTCCACCATGACCCTCTTTTTTCTGCAGGCAAGCCAATTCTGAATCCACCTGGCCAAACTTCCCTGGATCCCATGCCTTCTGACTTTCTGAATAAGCCTATCGTGTGGTACCTTGCCAAATGCCTTACTAAAATCCATGTAGATTACATCCACTGCACTACTCTCATCTATATACCTGGTCACCTCCTCAAAAACACTCTGTCAGGCTTGTTAGACACGATCTGCCCTTCACAAAGCCATGCTGACTGTCCCTGATCAGACCATGATTCTCTAAATGCCAATTCTTTGTTTTTATATCTAAATATAAATTCTTCAAATTGTCTTGGCCAGATTTGAATCTATTGTATCATGACTCCAGGGACATGAACATTATTCACCTGCATCTTGTATATTTTTGGTGTCTTCGTTGTGTAAGGTTTATATTTTAGTAATCGAGTCTGATTTTCTGAAGCCTGGCTCTGCATTATTAATACTTGCTCCAGTGTCACAGGGTCTGAGCGGAAGCATCCTATTAATCAATGGAATGACTACTCAAGCTTTCTCACATTGAAAAATGTTACGAACTTTCTCACATTGAAAAAATCTGCTGCTTGAATGTACCTTTCATCACCCATCGGTGCCTGATCCTTATTTTATAAAGAAACTAGAACTCAAATGTGAAAAAAATAAAGAAATCAAAGATATTCCTTCATTTAGCACCTTGCCAAATGTATTATATTTCCAAAAAACATATCTTATTCATAAACTATATTGTGATACTCCAGGGGACAGTGCATTGTCTTTCAACACTGTACCAAGCCAATCATGACATTCAAGATCAAAAATCAAGCTGTGGGACAAGTTCAATGGTAATTGGCATTTGTGAAGGCAGAGGGGAAGGGCAACACTCTGAGTCAAGAAACTGCATGAGAATTGAGGTTATTAAAATTTAGCTTTATTTCTCACATGTACGTCAAGATATGCACAATTTGAGGATGTGCTGTGAGCAGCCTGCAAGAGTTTCCATGCTTTTGACACCAACATAGCATGCCCACTACCTACTACAGGAGCATCTGGAGGAAACCCACATGGTGATAGGGAGAAAGTACAAACTCTTTGCAAACAGACATTGGGCTTTTATTTTAATTTGATATCATTAAAAAACAAGGTGGAGGTCCTATCTGGAAGTGGATGTAAAAGTGGATGTAAAAAAACCAGCAGATTATGAGCGACGAACACCCAAAAAGGACTTGTGGCTACTGTAGCGAGGTTGGTTGAGCACATAGTTGGAAAGCAGCAGAGATCACAGACAGGGAGCAGTGAGAGAGGGTTCCTGGGAACTTGTCACCTATCACCTGCCAGCTTGTATTCAATCCCCTAACTCCAATTTCTTATTCTGGCTTCTGCCCTCTTCCTTTCCCATCCTGATGAAGGGTCTTAGCCCAAAGGATCAACCATTTATTTCTTGCCGTTGATGTTGCCTGACCTGCTGAATTCCTCCAGCATTTTTGTGTGTATTGTTGAGAGATTAAGTGTTTTTCTTTATCAGAGCAAAAGTTCATTCAAGGGTCTTATGAGCCTGGTGGTACTCAGCAAAGTGGTACCCGTGACCAATGGCAACATCTTACAGACAGCTTGCAAAACTACCAGAAACTCTTCTTCTGCTAAATGTACTTCCTCTTCTGAATGGCAATTGATTGCAGCCTGTGAATTCAATTTTAAGAATGCATTTTTGTGCCGATTGAACAACCTGGTACTTCTGCAATCTCCTGGGGGAACTCGGTGTGGATGAGATTTTGTGTCGATTCCTAATAGTGGAACACGAACCCATGGTCAGCTCCATTACTCTCCGCTGATTAAGGTGTCAAGCAAGATTAAAATTGTCAAGGATGAGAACGGAAAACAAACAAGCATTCTGCACCATCTGCCTACGTTTGATCGGTTTCTCCTGCTCCTGCCAGTGAGCAGAAGGTGCAGGAGATTTGGTTCGGGAGCAGTTGCTGCCTGCAATCATTGGGCTTCTGGACAGACACACCTCAGTGCTGAACGTGCTCTGCAGTTGTGGACTTGCTTCGGGGACTCTGCAGTTCTTGCTCCTTGTGTTATTTAACTATTTGCATGATTTGACTGAAATGCCTCAGCCCTGAACTAACTCTGTACCAGTACAATGAAGAGGGCTCACTTTTGGGCACTCTGGTTACTGTTATTGTTTGCATGATTTGTTCTTTTATCTCGCATTGGGTGCTTAATGGTCTTGTTGTGTGGGGTTTTTATTTGAATGTGTTCTATTGTGTTTGTTTTGTGGCTGCCTGCAAGAAGATGAATCTCAAGGTTGTATGCTGTATACATACTTTGATAATATGTGTATGTTCAACTTTGAACCTGTGTGGACCACAGTAAGATGCTGCAAACTGGAATTGAAATTCTAGTGTTTAAAATACCTCCACTTAGCAGTAACCTGTTTTGGATTTTTTTTTGTCCACAGAAACTCTCAAATTATTCAAGCTCTCACTTCATTCAAAAGAAGTAACCCTCAGCTCAGACTAATCACACCTAACCTGAACTGCTAATTCTATGGCAAAAAAACTCATGAGGATAAAGATCTGGTGCCTCCTCACATTGGTGTGTGAGCAGGACTGCCAGAGCCAGGCTGGCTAGGTCAGTCCCTGAGCTACTAGCCCCAGAAGAAATCAAGGAAAGATTAATTGATCCTGTTAGTAACTGCTGATTGAAATTCCAGCCAATTAATCAATTGTAATTAATTAATTGACACAGCCCCGACTGTAACATTTTTTGTCATAGCTGCTTTAATATCACAATTCCAAGTTGTGTTCAAGACTGAATTGATCTGATGCAGCCAAATTAGAAACTATGCCCAGGGATAAAGCTGCAATATTTCCTTTATAGAACATCTCTTCTCTTCATACTTTCCAAACTATATGAATTCACAATAACCAATAAGAGAATTTTTCATTCATAAATCTTTTAACAAGGCAGAAAGATTCAATTGTTCATTGTAGGAATGTTCTTAAACAAAATTTAACATCCAGCCTCTGGCCTAAAATGATTCCTGAAGCACACATCTTTGGAAACATTAAGAATATTTTTTTCTGAACTCTGTGACATTGTCCATTAGTCACAGAATTAAGTGATACACAAGAACTAGCCCTTTGGTCTACGTAGTTCGCATTGACCACCAAGGACCCATCTGCACTAACTCCATTCTCTTTTCCCAATATTCTCACCAACTCCCCCATCTCCCAATTTTCTCTTCTCCTCTCCCCCAACAGGTAGAAGAAACAGAAATCTGAAAGTGCATACCACCAGGATAAAGGACAATTTCCACCCCACTATTATCAGAATGGTGAACAGATCTGTTGGACTCAGCCTCATGATCTACCTTGTTATGAACTTGCACTTTCCCTGTAGCTTCTACATTTTATTTATTTATTTAGAGAAGCAGCGCAGAGCAGACCTCCCCGCTGAATGAGCCGTGCCCCCTACCAGCCACCTATTTAGCCCTAGCCTAATCACAGGACAATTTACAATGACCAATTAACCTACTAACCGGTACACCTTTGGACTGTGGGGGGAAAATGGAGCACTGAGGGGAAACACACACTTTCCCTGAGAGGAATGTATAAACTCCTTACAGATGACGTCAGAATTGAACACCGAACTCCAATGCCTTGAGCTGTAATATTGCCGTGCTAACCACTACACTACTGTAGCGCCTTTATTCTTCATCATTATTGTTTTACCTTGTTCTACCTCAATACACTGTGCAACAAATTGATCTGTATGAACATTATGCAAGACAAGCTTTTCACTGTATCTCAGTCCACGTGACACTAATAAACCAATATCAATATCAATAGTGTGACTTCATAATCTACCTCATTATGATTGATTCCCTGCACTGTAATTTCTCTGTAGTTGTTACTCTGTACTCTACATTGTAATTGTTTTACCTTCATGCACTGTGTAATGATCTGATCTGTATGAACAAGCTTTTCACTGTATCTTGGACATGTGACACTAATAAACCAAAACCAATTCCAATTCCGCTGCTCACCTACACCTGGGACAATTCACAATCACCAACTAATGCACCAGATGCTCATTCGTGGTGTATGGGAAGAAACCAGAGCACCCAGAGGAAACCCATAAGCGCATGAGGAGATCAGGGAAACTACACACAGGCAGTGGTAAGAAACATGACAGGATTAGACCACTGGAACTCTTAGGCAACCGCCCCACATACCATCTAGGCAATCCATTAGAGGTGCAAAGACTGCCAGCTGAGTTTTTGCTTAATATAGCTGTGAGTTTCTGTTAAAATGAAGAAAGGGTTTATGATTATTTCCAGAAGCATAGGCCTTGATGGATATGATTTCACGATCAAACATTCTACGTGAAAAGACTGCAGAAGTAAGTGAAGGACAATTAGCATAGTAACAGTCTGGTGAGATGGGTTACCATTCCAGGAGTAATTATATTTCTGATTAAAGCTGTTGAACAGCCTCAGACAATAATGTCAGGCAGTATAACAGCTCCCCTGCTTCCACTCCTTGAAAAGACTTGTACTTCTATCATGCCTTTATAACTCCAAAACATTGTCAAAAGCTTTGCATCCATTGAGGTTCTCTCTTTTTTGAGGAGTACTTGCTGCTACAATGTAGGAAAATTAATCTTAGATCACATTATTAGAATGGAGTTATACCACAGGCATTGACTAGGATAAGTTTTCAACAGATTAAGGATCATGAATCAACTTTATTCACCATATGCATTTACGTGTATTGGGTATTTGCTGTGTTGTGTTGGTCAGGGTTCAACATACAACAAAAAACACCAACATTTCAACAATTATAAAGAATTATATAAAAAATAAAGTTACAGGTTAATATATGTGTATCCAACGAGCAGCCAGAGGAAATGCTGAGGCAAGTACAGCATTTAAGATGCATTTGGATAGGTACATGGATAGGAAGAGTTCAGAGGGATTTAGGCCAAACGTGGGTAAATGGGACTAGTTCAGATGGGAATTTTGGTCAGCATGGACCTGAAGGGCTGAAGGGTCTTTTTCCACAATGTATGACTCTATAGTTTCAGCAGTGTGTTGATCATCTGGTTCCCCAGTAGAGTTAAAGGAATTCAATGGTTGTTTCCCAGTGTGAAGTGTTGGGTCATTGATGCCTTGTGTCCCATATACGTTCAGCAAAATGGGGGCTTTCATTTAACTTGATCCTATCCTGAGCCGATTGATTTTCTCTCTCTCTCTCTCTCCTCCTCCTCCTCCCCCCCCCCCCTTTTTTTTTAACCCAACCTCTCTATCTGCGGATTAGATGTAAAGGAGTAGGCTGTGTTAACTTGTCTGATCCTGGGATCAAACATGTGAACCTCCAAAGGAAGTTTAGAGGAAATAAAGTAAGAAATTGCAGTGATTTTAGTGTTTGCTTAATGACAAACAGTTCACAATTGTTGCATTAACACTTCCCCAATGTTAGCAGAGTAATAGCATTAAATAAAGCTGGAAAATTAGCAGCGATGGAGTAAATGGAAGGAGAAGATAATTTAATAGCTATCATTTACTTTAATTGGTAAGGAAAGAGGATGCAATATAAATTCAACACATCATGACACTATAAATGGGAAGCAGCAACAGCTCACTTAACTTTATAGCTTTCATGTAAAGACAGTGTTGTACTAGAAAGTATCTCCAGTGAAATGTCTATTTAATACCTTCATCCATTTTACTTTACATGGTTTTGCAAAAAGCTACAAAAGCCATGAATAAATTACCTTACATGGAGGATTTGGGAAGCAGCATCTGCGAATAACTACTCAAAAGTTTAATGGAAGGCCTATCACCAAACTAATATTGCTTATTAATGTGGCAGACAGTGATGAAGACAAACATGTAACAAGGCATATGTAATTAACCAGTTCACTGGCAATCACAGTGAGGACCATACATCAGAACATCACACCATAAATGTCTTTCCATCATCGTGACCCTCTCTGTCTCATCCACACCTATGTTTCTCAAAGAAAGCCTTCTGGGTTCCTGAATTCCTGTGACCATACCATCACCATTTCAACTCTGCACTCCCCTTTCTAGACCTGTCTTCTTCTAAAAGGTACTTCCAAGATACTAGCTCTGTGATCAAGTATTTAGTCTACAAATCTTCCCCTGTTGGAATGGAGATATTAAGACAGGAAATTAAATAACACTTATTGAGAACCAGCAACAGCTAAGCTAATGAAACACAGGCAAGGGGACTACCTCAGATGGGTAACTTGGTCAGAATGGATGAGTTGAGCCGAAGGACCTGTTTTCCAAGCTATATGAAGCTGCAGAGAATCATGGTCTTAGCTCAATATTTCATGGGAACATCCCTCCCCACCAACAGCAGAATCTACATGAAGCGTTTCTTCAAAAAGGCAGCACTTATCATCAATGATCCCCACCAGACCATCTACATACTATTATTATTAATGGGTAGGAGGTACAGAAGCCTAAAATCCCACACAAGAACAGCTACTTCCTTTCAACCATGAGACTGCTTGAATCAAACTGCACAATCCTTATCACTACCTCAGTATAGAAACAACCATTTCCTCTACAATTGGCATTTTTCTGTTGTAATTGCCTTTTTTTCTTGTAAAATCTGTGTTCTGTGTATAATTTATTTTTGTTTTTCTTATGAATGATATTTATCTGATGCTCTGCACCTGTGATGCTGCTGCAAGTGTTTTGCATTGCACCTGTTTATACATGTACTTGTGCATATGACTCAACATTAACTTTAACTTTATGACTCCAGTGTTTTACTGTAACCACGTTGCTGCAAACTCAAAACAAGTAAATGATGTTGTTATACTCCTCCTTGTCCCTCAGTTGGCTCAAGCTTTCCTCATAACACATCCTCTCTAATCCAGGTATCATCCTGGTAAATCTCCTCTCTAAAGCTTCCACATCTTTCCAATACTGCAAGCAGAAATGGATATAATACTCCGCCTGAATACAATAGACAATAGGTGCAGAAGTAGACCATTCAGCCCTTCGAGCCTGTACTGCCATTCTGAGATCGTGGCTGATCATCTACTATCAATACCCGGTTCCTGCCTTGTCCCCATATCCCTTGATTCCCCTATCCATAAGATACTTATTTAGCTCCTTCTTGAAAGCATCCAGAGAATTGGCCTCCACTGCCTTCTGAGGCAGTGCATTCCACAACCCCACAACTCTCTGGGAGAAGAAGTTTTTCCTTAACTCTGTCCTAAATGACCTACCCCTTATTCTTAAACCATGCCCTCTGGTACTGGACTCTCCCAGCATCTGGAACATATTTCCTGCCTCTATCTACAATACTCAAATACAACACTCAAACTGAATACAAGATATTCTAACCGTAATTTTATAGAGCTGCAACATTACCCCATGGTTCCTGAACTCAATCCTTGACTAATAAAGCCCAACACACCATACACTTTCTTAACCACCCAATCATCTGCATGTGCCACTTCGCCCAGCTCCACATCCTGTCTATATCCTATTGTGACCCATAACTACCTTCTGCACATCTGCATTCGTCACCACCTTCTCGAGGACACTAATGTCTGGGGAATAAATGCAGGACTTTTTCTCAATGCCTGGATACTCCACTCCAACCCTTCTGCCAAAAAAAAAACATCTGTGTTGTTGTCCCTGTAATCTAACACTGTTTGCCAAGGCAGTGTTCAAGATAGTTCCTTTAAAGAAAGGCAGCTCTGATGGATTAAATTCCCTTTGCACAAATGATTGACGGACTGTTCTTGCAACAGGATCTCTGGCAAAATGAGCTTGTCATGTTGTTTCTCAATAGAAATATCAGCTGGGGTCACAGAACCACACCGTAATTGATTAACCTCACTGTAACAATAGTACAGGAACTGAGATGTTATCGGATGATACAATACGGCAGTTGACTCAGATCACAAGCTTGCCACATAAGTTTATGGACTGAAAGCTGCCATCACACACTTTCCCAGGTGCTCCCAGGCACTGCTGGTGGCTGTCAACTCTTGAGCCACTGCTGTTGATAAATTTCATCAATAAAAACCCTTCTGGTGACTTGTGCAGGTTTGGAGTGGCTTATAGAAGACTGTTGCTATATTTCACATCGCAGAACAGGTAAAGCAGAAAGCTTGCCAATTTTGTAGCAGCTTTCAGATCTTGCATACAAAGAAAAATATTTTGTTTACGTGTAGTCACTGCAATACTGTAGGAATCATGCCAGACAGAGATCTCCAACAAATAAGAGTATAATAAATGCCAGATACATTAGTCTGTTTCAAGTGGAAGCAAGTTATTCTTGATTCAGAGGGACTATATAAGAAGTCAGGCACTTAGAATCATAACATTGTATGGAATGGGAAAAAAGGCACCTCTGCCCATTCTTGTCC
The DNA here is from genome assembly GCF_048418815.1 of Hemitrygon akajei. NCBI lineage: Eukaryota > Metazoa > Chordata > Chondrichthyes > Myliobatiformes > Dasyatidae > Hemitrygon > Hemitrygon akajei. The sequence goes on along the minus strand of NC_133137.1, from coordinate 1,197,664 downwards.
ATTGCAAGTGTGTATTTAAGCTAATCCCATTTCCTAGCACCTGGCACATATCCCTCTAAGATATCCAAATACCTGTCCAAATATCTCTTCTGTGTATATTAATGTGCAAAAGTCTTGGGAACATATATATAGCAAGGGTGCCAAAGATTTTTGCACAGTTCTGTACAGGAAGAAATAAAAGCACTTAGCTCTGTATTAGCTCAGTAGTATTGTGTGATTTGGTAACTGGGAAGACAATATACAGTTCTGAGCAAAAGTCTTTGGTACCATAGCTATATGTATGTGGCTAAGACTTTTAGACAGTTCTGTATCTAATATACCTACCTGAATCACTTCCTCCGGCAACTGGCTCCATATATCTGCCACCTGCTGTGTAAAAATGTTGTGCTTATTAAACCATTCACCTCTAAACTTAAAACTATGCGAGTGATCGTTTTCCCAGGGTTGGGGAATCGAAAACCAGAGGACATACAAAGTGGGCTAGCACTCCAGTGAGAGGGACAGAAGGAATGTTACACTGTGACTGATCCTTCATTTCAGATGAGTTCTAAAACAAGGCATTATTTGCTCCCTTGGTCCTGGGATTGATGCCGAGGTGTGAGGCCTAAGAGTCAATCGGAAGTTGAGGAAGGATGGCCAGAGCACCTGAGTTTGTGAATCTCTGTGAGTCCACCAGGGAAGTCAAAAACCAATGTCTGTGAGCCCGAGTTTGAGTCTGCAGTAAGCTGGAGGCTGTAAGCTGCTGGCCAAAGGTGACCTTTCCTGAGATGGGAGGACTCTGTGCATGAGTGTGTGAGTGGGAGGGAGGAACAGAGCTTGTTTTCCTGTTGTTTTGTTGTGTCCTGTATTGTTCAGCCAAGCATTGTGTAACAAAATTTGCAGGCTGCCCCTAGCACATCCTTGGGTTTATTGGTTGTTAACACAAATGACACATTCACAGGATGTGCAATATACACCTGATAAAAAAAAACTTGAATTTTGAATCAAGGATGGATGTAGGAGATCTCATGGAACCAGCAAAGGATTTATCAAGGGATCCAGTCTTTGCTTAATCCACACATAGGCATTGACCTGCCCACCACTGAGTACATCTACAAAGTTTGTACAAGGAGCACTGACTCAAGAAATTAGCATCCATCAGCAAGGACTGCCACCATACAGACCATGCACACTTCTTGCAGCTGCAATCAGGAAGGAGGTACAGGAGCCTTAGGTCCCACACCACCGTGTCAGGAGCAATTATTAGCCTTCAAGCACTAGGCTTCTGAACCAACGTGGATAACTTCACTCACCTCTAAACTAATCTAATTCCACAGCCCATGGACTCACTTTCAAGGATTCTACAACTCATATTCTTAGTACTATATATTTGTTTATTTTTTATTTGCACTTTCTGCTTTCTTTTGCACATTGGTTGTCAGTCTGCATAGTTTTTTATTGATTCTACTGTATATCTTAGTTTTACTGTGAATGTCTGCAAGAAAATGAATCTCAAGGTAGTATATAGTGATATGCACAGAACATAATGTGATAATAAGTTTATACTTTGAACTTTGAACAATAGTATTCAGAAAACTAACAGTTGTTAACTTATTATTGTTGGTGAGAACTTGCTGCTTAGAAGCAGATGGCTATGCTTCTACTGTAGTATTAAACCAGTAGCTGTAATTAATTAGCTGCAAGATGCACCAAATTTGTGAAAGACACTAAATAAATGCCAACTTGACCTTCTGGTTGTTGGTTGTGGTCAAACCTTTGTTTATATTGTGAAAGATAAACTTTAATAGCTACTACTCAAAACTTAGTGAACTTTGAGATAGTTCAGTCGGATTACTCTGTAGAAAAATAAGCGGTCTCAGAATTGGACAAAATGATGGATTATAATTGGCCCTGACCTTCATGGGTACATTAGTCTTTAGGATATGGTGATGAGCTGCATACTACATTAAATGTCTCATTAAACACTACATGAAAAAGCCTGGAGCCAAAATCCACTCCACTATTTATGGCTGAACTATTAGTGAGAAACTTGGTCAGAGAATTGGAAGAAACTAAAATGAATTTTTCCAATTAATTATTTAGTAATTTTAGAAAATTGAACATGCCATTCAGCCATAAATACACAAAATGCTGGGGGAACTCAGCAAGTCAGGTAGCATCTATGGAGAGGAATGAAGAGTTGACATTTCGGGCTGAAACCCTTCAATAGGAATTTTAGCCACTCAGAATATGCCATTCTGTCATTGGGCCTACTTTGCCATTCAGAATTCTTTTCATCAAAACACCCTGACCCTATGTACACATGCCAGCTGTGGGTGGGGGACTGATGAAGGGTCTTAGTTCGAAACATCAACTGTTTATTCCCCTCAATAGATGCTGCCTGACTCGCTCAGTTCCTCCAGCATCTTGTGTGTGTTGCTCAAGACTTCCAGCGTTTGCAGAATCTTATGTATTTATACAAACAAATACAATATGCTTGCCCTTTGCTGCTGATGATTAAGGGTGTGTGTTTGGGAATATTGAAGCAACATTAACTTCTGAAACAGTCCTGTAAAATGAATTGTATGTACAGAGCACTGTGAATATTGGTGAGTGCAACACTAATTCATATACATCCTTGCATTTTCCCCTCCTGTAAGCAAGCAGTCTTAAGATCAGAAACCACCAGCAGCCTTATTGTAAAATCCTTTGTCATTTCCCTTAATAAGTTCCACCCTAGAACAGAGGCCACTACTTTCACCAGTCTGAATAGCAGGTTGCCTGCCGAGAGACAGCACTCTGCTTCGGAACTGTCTTTTTCATAGCTTGGCAGGGCCATTTCCTGCTGTCGCCCAGGATGATATCTTGCCTTTCAGAACCACTGCAATGCCTTGTCCTGATGACTCAAGTTCTCACGTTGTATAATGACTCTCATCTTCCACCGATGGTGGTGATGAATGTGTCAGACATTCCTGGTACTGAGGATATTTGTTTTTATTTTCTCAACTATACAGTCACAAAATCAAGGATAAAGTAAGATTATTTGTGAAAATAATATTAAGAGATCAATTGTTTAAATTGATGCAATTTTATCAATTACAATCTTACAATAGTTAAAGCTTTACACTGATCAACAGGAATTATTAGACAAAGGGGATGGGACTGATGATCCAGTGTTGCACAAATAAATGACAGAAAATTGCTTTCCTTTGTTTAAGACCATAAATCTATAGAGATAGGAGCAGAATAAGGTAATTTGGCCCATCAAGCCTGCTCCACCATTTCATCGCAAGACCATAAGACATAGGAGCAGAATTAAGCCATTTGGCCCATCTAGTCTACTCTGTCACTCAATCATGGCTTATTTTTTCCCTCTCCTCAGTCCCACTCCCCAGCCTTCTCCCCATAACCTTTGATGCTGTGGCCAAACAAGAAGCTATCAATCTCTGCCTTAAATACACCCACCGACCTGGCCTCCACAGCTGCCTGTGGTAACAAATTCCACAAATTCACCACTCTCTAGCTCAAGAAATTTCTCCGCAACTCTGTTTTAAATGGACGCCTCTCTATCCCGAAGCTGTGCCCTCTTGTCCTAGACTCCCCTACTGTGGGAAACATCCTTTCCACATCTATCTGTCTAGGCCTTTCAACACTCCTTCTGCAGCCTGCGTGTTTTAATGAGATCTCCCTGTCATCCTTCTAAATTCCAGTGAGTACAGGTGCAGAGCCATTCAATGTTCATCACAGGTTAAACCTTTCATTCCCACTATTGCTCTTGAGAACCTCTCAGAATCCTCTCCAATGCCAGCACATCTTTTTGTGGATAAGAAGCCCAAAACTGTTCACAATGCTCAAGGTGAGGCCTCACCAGTGCCTTATACAGCATTAGCATCATATCCCTGTTCTTATATTCTAGACCACTTGACCTACTAACATTGCATTTGCCTTCTTTACCATTGATTCAACCCGCAAGTTAACCTTTAGGGTGTTCTGCACAAAGACTCCCAAGTCCCTTTGCATCTCAGATTTTTTGATTTTTTTCCCTGGTTAGAAAATAGTCTGCACATTTATTTCTACTACCAAAGTGGATGTCCATGCATTTTTCAATATTGTATTTCATTTGTCACTCTCTCGCCCACTCTCCTAATCTGTCTAACTCCTTCTGCAGCCTACATGTTTCCTCAAAACTACCTGCCCTTCCACCAATTTTCATATCATCTGCAAACTTGGCAAAGTAATCTATTCCATCATCTAATTCATTGATATACAGCATAAAAGGAAGTTGTTCCAACCCCTGCAGAACACCATTAGACACTGGCAGCCAACCAGAAAAGGATCCTTTTATTCCCACTTGCTGTCTCCTACCAATCAGCCACTGCTCTAAAAATGTCAGTAACTTTCCTGTTATACCATTCTCACTAAACTACTATGCCCAAATAGACCAGGAATGGATAACTAACAAAAGGCCTAAGCCTACTGAGCCAAAGCCACTCCAAACACTGACCTACTCACAACAATGGTGGAGTGATGGATAATCTGGAGAATTAATGATTCTGTGCTTTCAATGTGCAGATTTCTGTGTCAATAATAGATGGATGAGTCTATGATCATACTGTTCTCTTGCCTCTATTCATTTTCAAGAGAAAGTGTAAAAATGTCCCTGACTCAATTTAAAAACAGTCCAAAGAACTTTACAACCAGTGACATACTTTGGAAGGCTAGAAATGATGAGATAGCCTACAGAGATGAAGTGGAAGGGCTCGAGGCATGATGCCAGGCAAATAACTTTTTCCTTAATGTCAACAAGATGAAGGAATGGTATCAACTTCAGAACCTGCACCACTGTCAGCCCCCTCCCTTTTAAATCGGTGGACAGCAATGGAAATTGCAAGCAGCTTCATACTCCGAGGAGTGCACATCACACACAAACTCTCCTGGCCCCAGAAAACATCCTACATGGTCAAGCAAGTTCACCAAAACCTCTACTTTCTGACGAGGCTGAAGAGAGACGGACTTTGCACATCGATACCCACAACCTTCTACAGATGTGCAGTAGAAAGCACCTAACAATCTGCATCACTGCATAGTATGGAAAGTGCACTGAGGACAGGAAGTCTCTACAATGAGTCGAGCCACTATTAAAGTTCAAAGATCAAAGTATATATGTATATATACATATATTATACCACCTTGAGATTTGTCTCCTTACAAACAGCCACGAAACAAAGAAACCCCAAAAGAACTCAGCTCACAAAAGACTATCAACCACCCAATGTGCAGAAAAAGAGAGAAAAAAAAACAATAAAAGTAAGCAAATAACACAGAACTGAAGCTTTACGAAAGACACAAAGCCAAGTAGCACTGCAGCTGGAACAGGCCACAGCTTCAGGTCAACTCAGGTCTGAGAAAACATCACTGAGCAGTGAGCAGAACTGAGCAGAACCAGTCCATCTCTTGCTCTGGTCCCAACACCCTGACCTTTTCAAATTGGCGGCACAGTTAAATCATCCAAACATCAGGTTGTTTTTCGTTTTCGGACAGCTCTGGGACCTGGAATGTGCCACCATAATTTGGCCTGTACTTGATCTTTCCAAGTCAGCTCAGCACTTAAATCAATCAGATGTCAGGACTTCCTCTGCTCCCACCTTCACCTCCGCTTGCCACTGCCATGCCTCACCTTCGCCTCTTCCTCTGCCTCTGCCGCCACTCAGCTGTTCACCTCTCTATTGTTAGCAGTGAATGTTATTAATAACATTTTATTGGCAAAGTGTTTTGTAGTTTTCTTTGTTTTGCATTTTGCTACCAATAAGTAGTCACTGAGCATCACCAGTGCCATCTTAAACTGAATATATATCAAGGACATATATACAGAAAGGTGCTGGAAAACAGCCAGTAACATCATGAAGGATCCCACAAATCCTCTTCATGGACTGTTTGTCTCATGAAGAGGATTTGTGGAAGAAGGCTATGTAGCATCCATGCCAAGACCAAAAATTAGTTACTTTCCTCAAACTGTAAGGCTGATCAACACCTTCACCCACACCTTCCACCACTAGACTCACGGAGTTACAGAGTCATAGAACACTACAGCACAGAAACAGACCCTTCTACTCATCTAGTCTATGCTGAACCTGCCTCATTCTATCAACCTGCACCTGGACCATAATCCTCCATATCTTTCCCATCTATGTACCTATCCAAATTTCGTTTGAATGTTGAAATTGACCCCTGTCGACCACTTGTGCCGGCAGTTCATTCCACACTGAGTGAAGAAGTTCCCCTCATGTTCCCCTTAAACACTTCACCTTTCACCCCGAACCCATGACCTCTAGTTGTAGGGTCACCTTATTATTTCACGTCAGTCACCTTATGTACAGCCTCGCATCACTTTATGGACATACAATCTATGTATATAGTTATCTTATGTATTTATATTTATTGTGTCTTTTTTATTATTGTTATTGTGTTCTTTATCTTTGTATCTTCTTCTGTGCTACTTCGAATCCAGAATCACAATTATTTTGTTCTCCTTACACTTGTGTACAGGAAAAGACATAAAACAATCTTAAAATGAAGGAAAAGATAAAAGCCAATTTGCATTCTGCAAGCTCCCAAGAAAGGAACTATGGCCATAATGGAGTAAGATACAGAAAATGCTGGAGAAACTCAGCAGTTCAGGCAGCATCTATGAAAATGAATAAGCTGTTGACATTTTGTGCTGACACCCTTCATCAGGACTGGAAAGGAAGGTGGAAAATGCCAGAATAAGAAGTCGGGGGTAGTGGAGAGGAAGGAGGAAAAGCTAGAAGGCGATAGGTGAAGCCAAGTGGGTGGGGGAGGGGGGATGAAGTAAGAAGTTGGAAGGTGATAGGTGGAAAAGGTAAAGGGACGGAGAAGAAGCAATTTGATAGGAAAGAAAAGTGGTCCATGGGAGAAAGGGAAGGAGGAAACATAGAAAAACCTACAGCACAATACAGGCCCTTTGGCCCACAAAGTTATGCCGAACATGTCCCTACCCTAAAAATTACTAGGGTTACCCATAGCCCTCTATTTTTTTAAGCTCCATGTACCTATCCAAAAGTCTCTTAAAAGATCCTATCATATCCACCTCCACCATTGTTGCCGGCAGCCCATTCCACGCACTCACCACTCTCTGCGTAAAAGACTTACCCCTGACATCTCCTCTGTACCTACTCCCCAGCACATTAAACCTGTATCCTCTTGCGGCAACCATTTCAGCCCTGGGAAAAAGCCTCCGACTATCAAAAAGCCTCTGACTAGCGTCTGAGGAAGGGCACCAGAGGGAGGTGATTGGTAGGTGAGGAAAAGAGGTAAGAGACCAGTGTGGAGAATTGAAGAAGAGGGAGGGGGAGGGGGGAAATTGCCAAGTTGAAAAAATTGATGTCATGCTATCAGGTTCATGACTAAATGATCCACCATTAGTCATTATCATTCCCTTCCCTTCACTGTTCAATACTGGCTATCCCTCCTCTATCTTTCAATCCAGATGAAAGGGTCTCAACTTAAAATACAACCTCCTTCCACAGATGCTGCCTGACCCACTGAGTTCTTCCAGCATCATGTGTCCCCCCCAAGATTCTAGCATCTTGTAGTCTCTTGTGTCTCTACCTGGAGTGAGGAGAGTTGAGAGATAAATATTGGACAGAGAGTTCTTATTTAGCAACTCAACTAACAAATTGCAATCCCACTCCCACATTTTTAAACTGGTGATTCCTGACAATCTGATTTTGGTTTAGCAACCTGATGGAAATTTGACACCCCCCCCCAGTACTGGTGCATCCCACAGCACTGGACTGAAGACTCCTGGCAAATCTGGAATGTGACTGTCACCAAAGAAAGGAATCAAGTGGAAAAGTTGAAGATTTGCCAAGAAAATTCAAAGCCCAAGTAAATATATTTAAAAATATGTATATGTCTCCATACACTACCTTGAGATTCATTTATTGCAGGCATTTACCAGAAAATAAAGAAATACAATTGAATTTACAAAAAATATGCTTAGAGACTGACAACCAATGTGCTAAAGAAGACAAACTGTGCAAATAAATAAAATTATAAATAAATAATTCCTAAAACATGGATTGTACAGATCTTGAAGGTGAGTCTGTAATTAATGGTTAAGATGAGAAATTTGAGCATAATTGTATCACTTAGCCGATCTAATGCTGGAAAGATAGGGGAATTCAAAGCCTGTGAGACAATAAGGACATTGCCACAACATGTTAGGCTTACAGACAAAGAAACTACAGAAATAAAGGAACAGCTATGCCACAAATCACTGAAAATCCACTGAACATTGTCAGAAAAAAAATGTGATTATAAGCAAGCCACATGCAAATTACAAGAAAAATTACAATTTAGACCTTAATGCACTAGCTGATCTAATTAGGTTTAGTAGCATGTGTAGCCTGGTTCTTTTAAGCATTTTTACTTTTAACCAAAAAGATTGTATTCATTTTAAAGCCATATGCTGCAACCTTTGTCTCAGGCATTTGCCCAATGTTACTAGAATGTGTAACCTTAAAATAGGGTCCTTAAAATTGCTTTGTGTCATTTTTCCTTTATCGGTGGCTCAGCACTGTGGCTCAACCCAAAATAACTAGTGAAAGTCAGATAAAGAGCAAAAGCTTCTGATGCGCAGTTTTCAGAGCAGCACAGTTGAGTCTCCCTATGTAATCCAGTGCTGAAACTGATATTGTTGGTCCAGCAAGTTCTCACTGCAGCATGTAGCCTAGCAGGTGCAGTCTCAGCAGCCAGCTCTCACAGGACACACTGTAAAACAAACATTTCCTGGGGAGTGAGTGTTGCTGATGAATGAATGAAATTAAAGTCCTGATAAAGGGTCTTCTTGGCCTGAAAAGTTGACCGTTTATTCCTTTCCATATATACTGCCTGATGACCTCTAGCATTTTGTGTGTGTGACTCTGGATTTCCAGCATATGTAGAATTGTTTGTGTTTAAAGTTTAAAGATTACCTTTATTTGTCACATGTACTATATGTTGAAACATACAGACAAATAACATACAAACAAACAACACTGTCTGAGGGTGGAGCTGGGGGAAGTGTGCAAGCATTGCTACCCCACTGGTGCTGACATAGCGTGCCCACACTCATTAACCCTAACAGTACATCTTTGGAATGTGGGAAGAAACCAGAGCACCCAGAGGAAACCCATGCAGTCATGGAGAGAACATACAAACTCCTTATAGACAGAGGTGGGAGTCAAACCTGGTCAATAATTATTGGCATTGTAAAGCAATTGTGCTAACAGCTTTGTTGAGTTAGCGCTGGATGGGTGCTGTAATAACTAAAGAAGAACGGGAGAAGGCTCCTGGGGAGTCACGGGAACCAGAATAGGCTGGCTCAGAACAGCACCATAGAAAAATGGTGATAAGTGGAAGGGGCATGGGAGGGACTGTCAAGAGGCAAGAACAGATCATTTTGGCAGGAGATTTAGCAGGGACATGAATAAAGTTTGTGAAGGTCATTTGTCTGGGGAAAGGTACAATATAAGAAAATGTCTGTGTCCACTATGGCTGCCCTGTAGGTGGTAGATAAAGTAGATGAAGTCTTCTTGAGGGTGGTTGTCTTGGCTTCCCTGCTGTAACAAGCTGTGAGATGAGGCAGGGGTTAGAGGCCTGGTGTGATCCTGGGACATAGTCATGGTAACCCTGGCCTTCATGTCCAAAGGTGAGTTTAAGGTCTTAGATCACAGATCTGTGTTGGGACAAACACAGTTTGACTGTAGTCCCTTTAAATAGAACACTTCCAAAGATACAGAGTTAATAAAGCCCACTTGTTCTTTGAGGATAGGGAAAGTAATGTCTGTCAGAACAGTGTGGCTGAAAATATCACTGCAACTGAGTTTTACATCCAACACCATCTCTGACATCATTTGGGGGAGCTTCACACCAAATGACTGTGACAAAAGCACCACTGACAGGGATGCCCAAAACCTGCCTCCATCCTGATCAGCATCTCTTCCTGAGAGCGTAATCAAAGCCTGTCAGGACATATTCACGTCAATTTTAGAAACAGATTAATTGTATAAGGCACATTGCATGTGGCCTGAAACAGAAGATGCAACATGTAGATTTACCCTGGCTCACAATAATTATTTTCCATTCGAGTGTTAGGAATATTCGATAGGTTCAATAGGTACATTTAATGTCATAGAAATGTATACAATATACATCCTGAAATTCTTTTTCTTTGCAAACTTCCATGAAAACAAAGGAGTGCCCCAAAGAATGAATGACAGTTGAATGTTAGAATCCCAAAGCCGCCCCCAAATCCCCCTCCCACGCATAAGTAGCAGCAAAGCAACGACCACCCCTCCCTCACGAACAAAAAGGTATTAGCACCCTCCACCAAGTCTCAGGTGTGCAGCAAAGCATCAATAAAGACACAGACTTGCAGTACCTCAAAGACAACACATTCACCCAGTATTCTCTCTCTCCCTAATAAAGGAAAAAGAGGAGTCTCCATTTCCATGTTCTAATTTAAATTATAATGATAAGTTGAGTTACTTTTCAGAGAGGAGGTTAATCGTTTACTTTCTTTCAAAAGCTGTGCAGAGTCTTTTTTGATTTCCTTTATTCATGTCTGGAGTGCTGCTGAATGAATGGTTACACTTTGACTGGGTTTAATTTCCTTGCGAGAGGCTGGCGAAGTGCAGAGGTGGGGACAACAGGAAAAGATATTCTAAAAAAAGAACCATTATAGCACTTTGGTAGTCACATCAATCATCACTTGATCACCCTGTTCTAATTCCATAGGAAATTACACAGAGGAAGTATAAACATGATACAAATAATTGAACCAGTGGAACCAGACAACACTCTGTGTCAACTTTGTGAACATGAGGGATCTTGTTTTTTTTGAAAGTGGAATAGCAACTCTTTGACTTGAATGAAGTTGACGAGGTATGCCAACAGCCAAATGAGAATTGTCCATGATACCATTAAACCATAAAACATAGGAGTAGAATTAAGCCATTTGGCTTATCGAGTTAACTCCAACATTCAATCATGGCTAACTTATTTTGTTTCTCTCAGCCCCATTCTCCAGTTTTCTCCCCACAACTTTTGACATCCTTACTAATCAAGTACCTTTCAAACTCCTCTTTAAATATACCCAATGAACTGGCTGTCTGTGCAATGAATTCCACAGTTTCACCAGACACTGGTTAAAGAAATATCTTCTCATCTTTCCCTGAAGGGATGTCCTTTTCTTCTGAGGCTGTTCCTTCAGCTATTAGACTCTTCCATTATTGGAAACATCCTCTCCACATCAAATCTATCAAGGCCTTTCACTATTGGGTAGGTTTCAATGATATCCCCACTCATTCTTCTAAACTCCAATGAGCACAGACCCAGAGCAATCAAATGCATCTCATATGGGGATCATTCTCATATCTTCAAGGTCTTCATAACAAGAAGGACTTTAATGGAATTTAATGTATTTAAGTGTGAGGTGTTGCAATTTGGGAGGACAAACCAGGGTAGGACTTACACAGTGAGTGGCAGGGTATGGGTGAGTGCAGTAGCACAGAGGGATCTGGGATTACAGTTCCAAAATTCACTGATAGTGGTGTCACATGTAGATAGGGTTGTAAAGAACACTTTTGGTACATTGGCCTTCATAAAGCAAAGTATTGAGTACAGGAGTTGGTATATTATGTTGAAGTTGTATGTGAGGTCTAATTTGGAGTGCAGTTGTGCATTCTGTGCAGTTTTGGTCACCTACCTGCAGGAAAGAGAGAAAGAGTACAGAGAAAATTGACAAGGATGTTGCCAGGACTTGAGGACCTGAGTAATAGGGAAAACTTGAATAGGCTAGGACTATATTTCCTAGAGTTTAGTAGAATGAGAGGAGATTTGATAGAGGTAACAGAATTATGAGGAGTATAGATAGATTAAAGGCAAGCAGACTTTTTCCGCTGAGGTTGGGTGAGTGGAGGAGTTGAGATCATAGGTTAAGATGAAAAGTGAAATGTTTAAGAGGAACATGAGGGGGGACTTCTTCAGTCAGAAAATGGTGAGAGTGTGGAATGAACTGCCAACACAAGTGGTGGGTGAGTGTTTGATTTCAACATTTAATAGAGATTTGGATAGGTACATGGATGGGAGGGGTATGGTTGGCTATAATCTGGGTGCAATTCGATGGGACTAGGGAGATTAAAGGATCTGTTTCTGAGTTGTGGTGTTCTATGATACTATGACTGTAAGGTCTAAAATGGCCTTTTGTCTTCTATAAAATAAATATAATATATAATTAATGAACAAGCTTCTAAAAAAATTAATAAGATAAAAGCCAGAAATAGGGAATCAAAATGGAAAGGAAAGATAAAACTAACAGAACATTGCAGTTAACAGAACGAAAAGACACATTAATATTGATGAATTGAATGCCTTGTTTCCATGATGTAATTTCATGCAGCCTCACAGCTGTCATCAGTAATATGACATAGTTAATTAGGGAGAGGACAGATAAAATATGTTTGGCCTGTCCTGTAGTATCCAATGAATATCTTATCTTTCAGCTGCTGCCAAGTAGTTTAAGATCATATTCCTTCTCTGGAGAGAGGGTTAAATTTGTAAATCAAAAAAAATGATAAATATTTAAAGAAAAAATAATTTGCAGAGCAATGGGAATGAGCAGGGAGAGTATAAAATACAGTGGATTCTGGTTAATTGGGACCCATCAGGTCCAGTACATTTTGGCCCAAACAAGCATTTGCCTCAATTAGCCAAAGTTTCATGGAAACAGTTAAAAAGATATAAAAAAAGATAATGCCATTTAACTGAGTAACAAATCATGTACTTAAATGAAATACAGAGCAAATTAGAACATTACCAATACTACTACAGTACGATAAAACTGTGTATTAGCTCCTAATAGTTATCAACAAAGAAATTCACATGGAATATGCTATCATGAGCGGGGAGGTGGAGCATCTCTGGTGAAGGGGGATCTTGTATCCACTCTGAATACTGAGAAATTTATTCTGATGCAAGATCTGGGGCGAATTAGTCAGTGAGAGGAACTATCCCTCCAAAATTAAATGCAAACATGTGCATCCCATTCTAACTCCTGCCAAAGTGAAAATGATAAACATATGGTTTTTGAACATGAGCTACTTTCCTTAGCTAAACACTCCTCTTTGAGGCCACCAATGAAATAGCCATCTTTGATAGCCAACTATTCTTCTTGAAGGGTTGTCACCTTGATAGTTCCTCAGATTCTGAGAGTGATGCCATCTGGAGTTTAGCCATCTGGTGATTAACTCCTTGTAGAGTTACCCATGGTGGTAAGATCAAAGGCAAGCTCCAACCAAAAAGTGTTCCAACCAAGACTTCAATGGTAGAGTTGGCAGACAATGTTGACATGTCACAATGGCAGTGAAGGAGCAGGAAGGCTGTAGCAGTGAGGGGTCCCCAGTCAATTTGCATTCCATGCCACTGGACCCTGATCCCAATCTGTCAAGGACCTATGGTGGCTCCCTGTGCATCAGTCTCTCCATGTTAAACAAAGTCACACACAGATATTTTCCATTTAGGGAATATCTAAATACCCTAAATGCCAGTTAACTGTCGGTTAACTATTACTTGGATTGCACTACCTGTATGTATAATCTATATTTTCATTTATATTTATCATTATTATTGTTATGAGCAGAGAGACAACATCTGCCGGAAGTAAATTCCTTGTATGTGCATAGGTACTTGGCGATTAAAGTCTGATTCTGATACCCCAACATCCTGGACATGTGGATCCTGGCCTCTATAGCCACCTGAAGATCTACCAACAGAGAACTCCTTAGGATCACATCACACTGAGCTCGAGTGATCACACTACTACTACATGTAAGAATATCAGTGGTAAAACCTATGGGTTACTGATGGGAACATGGGGAGAATAAAATGGAATTAATAACCGACTGGTGCAAATGAGTGTTTGAAGTGTCACTGGTTAATCTATTCTGTACCTTACAATATTTAATTTATGCATTTTACTTTGCTTATTTATGGGTAATTCATCTATAGATTTTATTCTTATTTTCCCAAGTTATTGTCTGTTATATGTGTGTTATGTGTATTACACCTTGGTCTGGAGAAATATTGTCTTGTTTGAAGGTATACATGTAGATAGTTAAATTTAAAGCTTTCTAAGGGACATGTAATGTCAAAGAAATGTATAAAATATATATCCTGAAATGCATTTTCTTCGTAACCATCCACAAAAAGAGAGGAGTGCCCCCAAAGAATGAGTGACAGTTAAATGTTGAGAGGCATTGATTGTGTGGATAGTCAGAGGCTTTCTCCCAGGGCTGAAATGGTTGCCACAAGAGGACACAAGTTTAAGGTGCTGGGGAGTAGGTACGGAGGAGATGTCAGGGGTAAGTTTTTTACTCAGAGAGTGGTGAGTGTGTGGAATGGGCTGCCGGCAAAGCTGGTGAAGGTGGATACGATAGGGTCTTTTAAGAGACTTTTGGATAGGTACATGGATCTTAGAAAAATAGAGGGCTATGGGTAAGCCTAGTAATTTCTAGGGTAGGGACATATTCGGCACAACATTGTGGGCCAAAGGGCCTGTATTGTGCTGTAAGTTTTCTATGTTTCTATGTTTTCTATGTTTCTAAATGTTAGAACCCCAAAATCACCCCCAGCTCCCCTCCCTCCCGCACATAAGTGGCAGCAAGCAACGATTCTCCCTCCCCCACCAACAAAAAAAAGCATCAGCACCCACCACTGAGCACTGAAATGTGAGCAAAGCAACAGCAAAGACACAGACTTGCAGCACCCCAAAGACTACTTGTTCACCCAGTATTCGACATACCACAGGCTCTCTCTCTCCCTAATAGGAGAAAAAAGGTGTCTCCGTTTCACAGCGAGAGGGGAGACAATAAACTTTACCTGACTTGACTTGACTGGATGGTAAGCATGAATTCGATGGGCAGAAGGATCTGTTCCCATGCTGTTTGAGTTTATGACTGCTTTTGTATTCAATAAATGAGAACAAGAAAAAACTTTCCCTGAAAGGAGCATTTTAAAGTGCAGGAAAGTAATTACACAGACCTTCCCTAGACAGACCAAACAATTTCCTTCAGTGATGTTAACCATATCTAAATATCAGTCAGGTCACTCCTCTTTGAACTAAAGCCTTGGTATCAATTACATTTGCTTCAGTGGAATGGCATGTCTGACATATAGTGTCTTTGATAAAGCAACACTCCTGTTACTATACCAGAATGTCATCCTTGATTATTTGCTCAGGGTCTCTGCAGCATATGTGGAGTGGCAAATAATTAAACGCAGAAAACTATATGTATATATTAGTACTTGAAAAATAGAACAACATGAGTGGAACCCAGTGTGGTCATCTACTGATGTAGTCCATCCACTTCAAGACTCAATGTTTTATGTGTTCAGAGGTGCTCTTCTGCACACCACTGTTGTAACACGTAGAAGGGCTGAGATGGCCTGTTTCCATGCTGTAATTGTAATCATGGCCAGGGCATGAAGGGATACAGGGAGAAGGCAGAAGATTGGGGCTGCCAGGAAAATTGATGAAATGGCGGAACAGGCACGATGGGCCAAATGGCCTAATTCTGCTCCTATATTTTGTAGTTTTATTTGTGTTACTGTCATCTTCCTGTTAGCTTGAGCCTGTCTGGCCATTCTCCTCTGACAACTCTAATTAACATGGCATTTTTCCCCGCAGAACTGCCACTCAATTAATTTTTTTTATTTTTTGCACCATTCCTGGTGAACTCGAGACTGTTGTGTTCCACAAGCGTGGTGGTTCTGTCCCAGATCTGCTCACCAGATCTGGAACATCTAGCCATATAACTGTATTTGGCAGAATTTCAGATGGTGACAAGAAGGTTTACAGGAGTGAGATAGATCAGCTGGTTGAGTGATGTCGCAGCAACAACCTTGCATTCAACATCAGTAAGACCAAAGAACTGATTATAGACTTCAGAAAGGGCAAGATGAAGAAAAAACACACCAGTCCCCTTTGAGGGATGAGAAGTGGTAAAGTTGAGCAACTTTAAGTTCCTGGGAGTCAATATCTCTGAGGATCTATCCAGGGCCTAACACATTAATGCAATTACAAAGGCGGCACAACAGCAGTTATTCTTTGAGGAGCTTTGGTATGTCACCAGAAACATTCAAAGATGTACTGGGAAGAGCATCCTAATTGGCTGCATCACTATCTGGTATGGGGGGAGGGGAGGGCACAGGATCAAAATAAACTGCAGAAAATTGTAAACGCAGTCAGCTCCATTATGGGCCCTAGCCTCCATAGTATCCAGGACATCTTCAAGGAGTGATGCATTCATCATTAAGAACTCCCATCACCCAGGACATGCCCCTAATCGTTACTAGCATTAGGGAGGAGGTACAGGATCCAGAACACACACTCTCAATGATTCATGAATAGCTTCTTACCCTCTGCTATCAGATTTCTGAATGGTCATTGAATCCATATATAAAATACCTTGGTTTAAAGCCATGCTTTATTTTATTAATACAGTTATGTTGTTGGGCATTTATTTTTTGCAGATCTCAAATGATAATCTACGTAAAAAGTATTTCTTTATATTATATAATCACGTATTTTTTATTTTTGCTGTTTAAAATAAAATATCAGTTCTTGATAAGTTAGGCTAGTTGAATGAGCCAATAAGATTTTTCTTGTTAACATTTTCGCCAAGAAGATGCCCAGGCGAAGAACCTGTAGCCATTTTGTTTCAATAGAAAGCGTGGGATCGGTGGAGTTTCAAGGAACAGGATAAAAGATGGAGAATGGAAATGGACAATGAAAATAGTGGAAGAACATGGTGAAACGCTCACAGACCCCAATTTGGAAGGACAGATACAGATATCAGAAAATCTTCATGCAGACTATGGTTTCACGGTTAATGTGCAGATAACAACGTTGGAGAAAGTTTGACGCCTTTTTCTTGGGTTGTTGTATGAATATTTATTCATGTTTCACTTGGACTGGTTTTTCAGCACAAAACTATTTCGGTACCATGAGTTAATGAAGTGAAGCAAACTGGATTGGTTACACAACACTGAGCTCCAACAATTGCCTGCACACTATAGACTGTTAGAAATGTGATGGGCCCTTTTATTTATTTTGCTGTTATTGTTTAAATTATTTTAATACAATTTCTCTCTAAGTTTATAATGGTGTGAGCTAAATTATAAACAGTAAATTTGTATGGGTGTGTCAGTAGTCATACAGGTAATTTGTCTTATTTTCCCCTAGAAGAAACATTCAAACTTCTATCTTTTGTATTTACCCAAATGATATCCATCCTAGACCTATTAACTTACTGGAAATGACCCTTTCATTGTCATTCTTCATGCATTGTAGAATTAATTGTTGTTAGTTTGCGTTCACAGTAATGACTAACTCATTACAAGGCTACAGTGAGAGGGTTATATATTTACTCCTTACTGTAATTTAAAATTTTTATTATGTACTGTAATGTACTGTAGCTGTAAAACAACAAATTTCACAACTTATACCAACAATATCAAATATGTTTCTATAAAAATCCCTTCTGAAATATTCAAACCACTCCATCTGGCACCAACAACCCTTCAACAGCCAAAGTTACTTAGATCACATTTCTTCCTCATTCTGATGTTTGGTCTGAACAACAACTGAAACCCTTCACCATGCCTGTATGCTTTTATTATTAGGTTGCCTCCATATGATTGGCTAAATACAAATGTTTGTAGATATTTGCATTAACGATCAGGTGTGCAAGTGTACCTAATAAAGTGGTCACTGATTGTTCATGTGTAGTGGTGAATAATTAAATGCAGAAAGCTAGATGTATATATGAATACTTGAAAAGTGGAACAGCAATGGGACCATCTCCTAATGTAAAGCAAAACTGTAATAAACACTTTTTCAGTCAGTGGAAGTATAATAAGTAACTCTATAAAAAGTTCTTTGGGCACAGAGCTCGGAAAAAGGAACACAACAGACTTTTAACACCATAAATCTGTGAATTGTTTGTTATGTCTCCCCTCTCGCCTTGAAATGGAGACATCGCTTTTTCCCTTATTAGAGAGAGAGAGCCTGTGGTATGTAGAATACCGGGTGAACGAGTAGCCTTTGGGGTACTGCAAGTTTGTGTCTTTATTGATGCTTTGCTGCATGCTTGAGTGCTTGGTGAGGGAGGTCAATGCTTTTTACCAGTGGGGGGGCAAGTGGCATCATTGTTTTGCTACTGCTAATGCGTGGGAGGGGGGAGACAGACAGACATACCTTTTTGATCCCGAGGGAAATTGGATTTCATCACAGCCGCACCAACCAAGAATAGTGAAGAAATATAGCAATATAAAACCATAAATAATTAAATAATAATAAGTTAATCATACCAATTGGAAATAAGTCCAGGACCAGCCTATTGGCTCAGGGTGTCTGACACTCTGAGGGAGGAGTTGTAAAGTTTGATGGCCACAGGTAGGAATGACTTCCTGTGACGCTCAGTGTTACATCTCGGTGGAATGAGTCTCTGGCTGAATGTACTCCTGTGCCTAACCAGTACATTATGGAGTGGGTGGGAGTCATTGTCCAAGATGGCATGTAACTTGGACAGCATCCTCTTTTCAGACACCACCGTCAGAGAGTCCAGTTCCACCCCCACAACATCACTGGCCTTACGAATGAGTTTGTTGATTCTGTTGGTGTCTGCTACTCTCAGCCTGCTGCCCCAGCACACAACAGCAAACATGATAGCACTAGCCACCACAGACTCGTAGAACATCCTCAGCATCGTCCGGCAGATGTTAAAGGACTTCAGTCTCCTCAGGAAATAGAGATGGCTCTGACCCTTCTTGTAGACAGCCTCAGTGTTCTTTGACCAGTCCAGTTTATTGTCAATTCGTATCCCCAGGTACTTGTAATCCTCCACTATGTCCACACTGACCCCTTGGATGGAAACAGGGGTCACCGGTGCCTTAGCCCTCTTCAGGTCCACCACCAGCTCCTTAGTCTTTTTCACATTAAGCTGCAGATGATTCTGCTCGCACCATGTGACAAAGTTTCCCACTGTAGCCCTGTACTCAGCCTCATCTCCCTTGCTGATGCATCCAACTAAAGCAGAGTCATCAGAAAACTTCTGAAGATGGCAAGACTCTGTGTTGTAGTTGAAGTCCGAGGTGTAGATGGTGAAGAGAAAGGGAGACAGGACAGTCCCCTGTGGAGCCCCAGTGCTGCTGACCACTCTGTCTGACACACAGTGTTGCAAGTGCACGTACTGTGGTCTGCCAGTCAGGTAATCAATAATCCATGACACCAGGGAAGCATCCACCTGCATCACTGTCAGCTTCTCACCCAGCAGAGCAGGGTGGATGGTGTTGAATGCACTGGAGAAGTCAAAAAACATGACCCTCACAGTGCTCGCCGGCTTGTCCAGGTGGGCGTAGACGTGGTTCAGCAGATAGACAATGGCATCCTCAACTCCTAGTCGGGGCTGGTAGGCGAACTGGAGGGGGTCTAAGTGTGGCCTAACCATAGGCTGGAGCTGCTCTAGAACAAGTCTCTCCAGGGTCTTCATGATGTGGGAGGTCAATGCCACCGGTCTGTAGTCATTGGAGCCACTGGGGCGCGACGTCTTCGGTACAGGAATGAGGCAGGACGTCTTCCACAGCACAGGAACCCTCTGGAGACTCAGGTTCAGGTTGAAGACATGGTGAAGTACTCCACATAGCTGGGGGGCACAGGCTTTGAGCACCCTGGGGCTGACACCATCCGGACCTACAGCCTTGCTTGGGTGGAGACGTTTCAGCTGTCTTCTCACCTGTTCAGCTGTGAAGCCCACCGTGGTGGTTTCAGGTGAGGAAGGGGTGTAGTCACGAGAGCAGGGTGGGGAGCAGTGAGGAGGGGTAGGAGGGGAGAGTGGAGTATGTGTTGGTTGGGGGCCGACAACAGATGAATCAGTTGGGGGGGCTTTGGGGTTCTAACATTTAACTGTCATTTTTTCTTTAGGGCACTCCTCTGTTTTTATGGATGTTTGCAAAGAAAAAGGATTTCAGGATGTATATTGTATATGTTTCTCTGACATTAAATGTACCTAATGAAACCTATTAATAAATGTAAGTACTTATTAGTATCATTAATCCCTGAAGGTATCTTGTTAAGTAAGTACCATCATCTCCCATTACCTGACTTTTTAAAAATTTTCAGGATCTGGTATGGAAATATCACCATTTATTGCCCATTGCTAAATTACCATCCAAAGGTTCTGCTTGCAGGGTTATTTCCAAGGGCTTCTGAGAGTCAACCCTCAGTTCTTGATGGTTCTGGAAACATGTATCAAGAGATCAAGTGTGACCGATTTCCTCACTGTGACAATAAGGAGCTAGAGACAATTTTATAAAGATCTGGTAGTTTTGTGGTCACTTATCTTATTTCTTAACATTTGATTATTAACAGAAATTAAATGTCACTGCTGCTGTGGGGGATTCGAATTCGGGTCTGTGACCAGAGGTCTAGTCATTTAACCACAGAGAACTGTTACTGTATGTAAACATGAGTTACATTATAGAACTAATCTTATCTGCCCACATTAATGCTGTTGTACATGTTTTGCCTGTTTAAATAGCTGGATTATATGCCTTTTAAAGATTCAAATTCATTTATCACATGTACATTGAGACGATCGTTTGCACTAACAGCCAGCACAATCTGAGGATGTGCTGAGGGCTGCTCACAAGTGTTGCCATGCTTCCAGTGCCAATCTAGCATGCCCACAATGTTCAATGGAACAAATCAAGCAACAGAACTAAACAAGCCTGTTTCGCACTAGAACACATTAAATACATAATGATTGCATCTGATTCCACCATGACCTCTGGGACTGCGCTCATAGAGTCATAGAAAAGTAGAGCACAGAAACAGCCCTTTGGCCTATCTAGTCTGTGCTGAACCATTTAAACTGCTTACTCCCATCTACTTGCACCAGGACCAGAACCCTCCATACCCCTACCATACATTTACCCATCCAAGCTTCTCTTAAATGTTGAAATCAAGCTCGTATGCAGCCTATATCAACCACTCTGTGTAAAAAAAAATACTCCTCAGATTCCTTTTTAAAAATCCTTCCTTTCATGTTAAATGTTTGCCCTCTTGCTTTTGTTTCTCACTACCTACCCTATTTCTTTCATAATCTTATACACTTCTAGTATATATCTTGAAAAATATATGAAAAAAGTGTCATCATTGCAAATATATAAATGCAAGTTGACAAGTTATCAATTAATTTCAATCACTACAAGAAATTGTGATGGATTCACTCAGCTCCTGGCACAAAGCAGATAATTGGAGATTTTGCAGTAAATAAAATTCTGCAGAATAACTTGACAATGGGCTGCAGCATATTCTATATAAAACGTTTACATTTCAATTGAGTCCCAATGTGCTTCTACAGAAACGTTTATTGCATTTGAAGCAGATAGTTATCGACCCTAGAAAGTCCAAAGCAGCTAGGTTTATATAATGGAACTGGTCTGACAAAGGCTGATAAAAGATAACTAGCAATCAATATATCTGGAAAGCACTATTAAAAGCTGTGTCACCTGCTCAGGGAGTGAGGTGGTGCTGAGTTCATCGGTCAGAAAGGAATGTAATTATTTCATATTTCTGATCTTGGTAAAGCATTCGACGAATCAATAGTCATCACTTAGTAGATCTGTTATGTCCTTCAATGCTGAGAAGGGAGACACAGAGATTTTCCTGCCTTCATTATTTCTTGAAGAGACTGTAAGTAAGTGCATGATGAAAGTAATAGGCAGATGGGATTTTCCTCTGACAGGGCCAAATCAGCAGGGAGCTTTGCACATGTACATCAGCACATCCGCAAGATGAGATCATCACCTTTAGGCTGGTTCATTTCCACTGCTGTCTGTAAAGAGTTTGCTTGTTTTCCCTGTGACCCTGTGGAGTTCTTCCAGGCATTCTGGTTTCCTCCCACGTTCCATAAACATACAGGTTAGTAGATTAAATGGTCACATGGGTGTAATTGGGCAGTGCGAGTTCATTGGGCAAGAGGGTTGTATCTCTAAGTAAGATATAATAAAATCTACACAGACAGCAGAGAGGTCAGGATTGAACCCAGGCCACTGAACCAGTGAGGCAGTGGCTCTACCTGCCGTCACCATGTGGAGTTGAAGAGGTGGAAGATGTCTGTGCATGAACCCATTAAAATGAGGTTGTCCTCGCATATCTCCACAGGATGAGATCTTTATCCAGAGGCAAGGAGGCTCCAGACAGATAGAGGTCAGGGTTTGTTACAGAGAACAAATACATGTGCATGCATGCACACACATCAAACCACAAACACACACATCACGTACACAAGGACTTGTTATGAAAACTATGGAAGGCAAATTGACAAGTATAGAGTGAGTACAATTTAGAAAGACGTCAATTGCTGCAAAGTATATTCATACGGCCTGAAACCATGAAAGGTGCTACAGAAATACAGGCTTTCCCTTTCCAAAGATTTTATTAACAATTCACTCAGAGTGCCACATTACTTAATCAGTGTTTATGGGGATGGAGGAGGAGAGAGGGAGGGAGAATGAGGGAAATTAGAGAAAGAAAGAAAGAAAGAAAGAAAGAAAGAAAGAAAGAAAGAAAGGAAGAGAGACTCACAGACAGACACAGGGAAGGGTAGAAGAGTGGAGAGAGAGGAGTGGAGAAAGAAAGAGGAGAAGGGGAGAGAGGCAGGATAAGAGAGCGGGGAGAGACAGGGAAAGAAGGAGATCAGAGAAAGAAAGGCAGAGACAAAGAAAGAGAGAGGAAGAGATAGAAAGAGAGAAAGAAGGAGAAACAGATATTAAGTCAGAGACAGAGGAAAAGAGAGAACAGAGTTTGATAGAGATTGTCACAGGGTCCCCAAGCCTCACACACAATAAATGTGTGACCACTGGCCAAAAGGTTCCATCTTTAACGATCCAGGAAAGACCCTGCAGGACACAAGTTCATGTGTGATACCTCCCATCATCACCATCATTATGAAATCCTCAAATACCTTTGGACATTTGCCTTTGGTGATTAGCTTACAGTCAATGGAGAGTTTGCTGCCATTAACTCTGGTACACTCTGCTCAGTCTGGTATGATTCGTGCACCACACAAACAGCATCTGCAGATTGCCCAGCAGAAAGGTTCCCCAGGGCAGCATCCTCATGCATGGACACGTACATGAAATGATGACAGGAAGAGTACAGCCACATCTTGCCCTCCTGTCAAGCACCCAGTAAACTGTGCAACTTCAGTATGAAGGGAAACTTCAAATGGGTGCAATAATTGCAAACAACCCGGCTTTTAAACACTGCTTCTTCACTAGTGCATCAAAACTTTTCAAAACCTCAATGACAGATCTCACTGTCTCTCCGTGCATTCTGCTGCTTATCTGCTCTTCAGCCTTGTGAACAATGTATTTTGATTTCCCTAAATACCATAGCAACATAATTGGTATTGACGTTGGTGTCTGCATCAACATTCATGGCTCTGGCTATACTGTTGCTGATTGCAAAGCTGTCATGATAGTCATGGTAACAGAAAAGCCTACAGAAAGTAATGGATACAGCCCAGTCCATCACAGGAAAAACCCTCCCCTCCATTGAGCACATTTACAAGGAACACTGCCTTCAGGAAAGCAACAGCCATCATTAAGGACTCTACCATCCAGCCCATGCTGATTTTTTCTCACTACCATCAGGAAGGAGATACAAAAGCCTTCAGTTCCACACCACTTGGTTCAGGAAATCACTGTCAAGGACTCCACAACTCACATTTATTTACTTATTTGTATTTGCACATTGGTCATCTGTCAGTCTCTGTGGGTAGTTTTTCATTGATTTTATTTTATTTCTTGTTTCTATCGAGAATACCTGCAAGAAAATGGAGCTCAGTGTAGTAGTATATCTCCATATGGTACGAAAGCAGCAAAGCATCGGACTGGAAGTCCCTACAAAAAGACAATCATAACAGCCAAGAGGACCATAGAGGTCTTCCTGCCACCTTTCAGGGACAGTTATCAGGAGCACGGTGTGTGCAGGATTTCACCTATCCATCTAGCATCCTCTTTGAGATTCTACTATCAGGTATCTGAACTCCCCTCTTGCATCACATTCTAAGTGTCACCAAATAATTTGTGGTCTACCCTGCAATATTTTATTTATGCACTTTGTTTGTCTATGTTTAATTCATTTGTAGATTTAATTCTTCCTCTCCTTCACATGTTCTACCAGTCTGCTGTGGCCAGTACAATCTTCTATGCGTCGGTGTGCTGAGGCAGCGGCATCAACACTGGTGATGCCAACAGGCTCAATAAATTGATCAGGAAGGCTGATCAAATTGGACACACTGGAGGCTGCGGTAAAACAAGGGACTCAGTAGAAAATTCTGGACAATATTTCTTACCCTCTGCATGCCAACTTGGCTGAACAGAGGAACAATTTTAGTAATAGACTAAGACAACTACACTGCTCCAAAGCGTGCTATACGAGGTTAATCTTACCCTTAGCCATTAGACTCTATCATAAGTCAACCTATAGCCAGGGAAGAGATGACCCCCTCCTGTTAGACTGTTCAAAGTAACTTATTTTTTTAATTATTTTTTATTTCTCTTCTAATATTTGTACATCACAAGATCACAAGACAAAGGAGCAGAAGTAGGCATTCGGCCCATTGAATCTGCTCTGCCATTCCACCATGAGCTAAATTATTCTCCCATCTAGTTCCAATTTCCATTTTTCTTCCCCATATCCCTTGATACCCTGACTAATTAGATACCTATCAATCTTCTCCTTAAACACCCTCAATGATCGGGCCTCCACAGCTGTATATGGCAACGAATTCCAAAAATCCACAACCCTCTGGCTAAAAAAATTTCTCCTCATCTCTGTTTTAAACGGGTACCCTCTAATTCTAAGACTGTGGCCTCTTGTCCTGGACTCACCCACCAAGGGAAACAGCCTTTCAACATCTACTCTGTCCAACCCATTCAACATTCAAAATGCTTCTATGAGATCCCCCTCTCATTCTTCTATACTCTAATGAATACAGTCCAAGAGCTGACAAATGCTCCTCATATGTTAGCACCTGCATTCCAGAAATCATCCTCGTAAATCTTCTCTTAACTCTCTCCAACATCAGTACATCCCTTCTAAGATAGGGGGCCCAAAACTGCACACAGTATTCCAAATGATGTCTCAATAGTGCCCCATAGAGCCTCATCAACACCTCCTTACTCTTATACACTATTCCTCTTGAAATGAATGCCAACATAGCATTCGCTTTCCTTACTGCTGATCCAACCTGATGGTTAACCTTTAGGGTATCCTGCATGCATGAGGACCCCCAAGTCCCTTTGCACTTCCGATTTTTGAATTTTCTCCCCATCTAAATAATAATCTGCCCGATTATTTCTTCTTCCAAAATGTACAACAGTATATTTCTCAACATTGTATCTCATCTGCCATTTCTTTGTCCACTCTCCTAAACTGACCAAGTCTCTCTGCAACCTTTCCATTTCTTCAACACTTCCTGCTCCTCCACCTATCTTGGTGTCATCCGCAAACTTAGCCACAAGACTATTTAATCCATAATCTAAGTCATCGATATGCAGTGTAAAAAGAAGCGGCCCCAACACCAACACCTGCGGAACACCACTAGTAACCAGCAACCAACCAGAATAGGATCCCTTCATTCCCAACCTTTGCTTTCTGCCTATCAGCCAATGCTCCATCCATTCCAATATCTTTCCTGTAATTCAATGGGCTCTCATCTTATTAAGCAGCCTCTTATGTGGCACTTTAGTGAAGGCCTTTTGAAAATCTAAATACATAACATCCACATAAGACACAAGACAGCCTCTCCCTTGTCAATCCTATTTGAGATCAACTCAAAAAATTCCAATAGGTTGGTGAGGCAGGATCTTCCCTTCATGAAACCATGCTGGCTTGGGCCTATCTTGTCATGCACCTTGGGGTATTTCATAACCTCGTCCTTGAGGATCGACTCCAATAACTTTCCAACTACCGATGTCAGACTAATAGGTCTGTAATTTTCTTTTTGCTGCGTCCCTCCTTTCTTAAACAGCGGAACTAGACTTGTGACCTTCCAGTCTTCCGGAACCATGCCAGAGTCTATTGATTCCTGGAAGATCATTTCCAATGCCTCCATAATCTCCAAAGCCACCTCCTTCAGAACTCGTGGGTGCACCTCATCCGGTCCGGGAGACTTATCTATCCTTAGTCCATTTAGCTTCCCAAGCACTTTCTCTCTAGTAATTTTGACTGTACCTAATTCTATTCCCTGAGACCTCTGGCTTTCAGGTATGTTGCTAATGTCTTCCACTTTGAAGACTGATGCAAAATAGTCATTTAGTTCCTCTGCCATCTCTTTGTTACCCATTATAATTTCTCCAGCATCATTTTCAATCGGTCCTATATCTACCTGTGTCACTCTTTTACTCTTCATATATTTTAAAATACTCGCAGTATTCTTTTTTATGTTAATTGCCAACTTCCTTTCATAATTCATCTTTTCTTTCTTAGTTTCCTCCTGCAATTTTTAAAAGTCATCCAGTTCTCAGTTTTCCTACTAATTTTTGCTTCCTTGTACGCCGTCTCTTTTGCTTTTATTTTAGCCTTAACCTCTCTCATCAGCCACATTTGTGCCATTTTTCCATTCATGATTTTCTTTTTTCTTGGAATATATTTTTCCTGCACTTTCCATATTTCTTGTAGGAATTTCATCCAATTCTGCTCTACCGTCCCTCCATCTAACTTACTTTTCCAATCAACTTGGGCCAGCTCCTCTCTCATACCACTGTAATTTCCTTTGCTCCACTGAAATATTGATACACCTGATACCAGCTTCTCCTTTTCAAATTTGAACCTGAACTCAATCATATTATGATCACTACTTCCAAGGGGTTCCATTACCTCTAGCTCCCTAATCGCCTCTGGTTCATTACACAGCACCCAATCCAAAACAGCCGATCCCCTGGTGGGTTTATGGACAAACTGCTCCAAAAAGCCATCCCGTAGGCATTCTACAAACTCCCTCTCCTGAGATCCAGTACCTTCCTGACTTTCCCAATCCACTTTCATATTAAAATCCCCCATAATTATCTTGACATTTTCCTTCTGATGTGCTTTTTCTATTTCCAGCTGTAACTTGTAGTCTACATCCCGGCTGCTGTTTGGAGGTCTGTATAGAACTGCAATTAGTGTATTTTTACCCTTGCCATTTCTTAACTCGACCCATAAGGATTCTACCTCTTCTGATCCTATGTCCCTTCTTTCTAGTGATCTGATATTGTTGCTTACCATCAGGGCCATGCCACCCTCTTTACCTACCTTCCTATCTTTCCTATACACTGTGTATCCCTGGACATACTTCTCCCAATCACATCCATCATTTAGCCATGACTCAGTGATGGCCATAATGTCATATCCTTTACTCTGGAGGTCCACCTTTTCAATTTTCTTCCTAGCTCCCAGTAATCTCCCTTCAGGATCTCCTCTCTTTTTCTGTCTATGTCATTGGTACCAACATGGACCCGATCTGAGACATCCCGTACCCTGACACCAGGGAGGCAACACACCATCTGGGTATTCTTGTCTGACTCACAGAATCTCTTGTCTGTTCCCCACACTATGGAATCCCCTATAACTACAGCATTTCTTCTTGCTCTCTTGATCACGGCACTGGGCAGAGTGCCAGAGTCCCATTCACTGTGGTCTTCTTCTGTCAGGTCAACCTCTCCAACAGTATCTAAAACGATATATTGATTTCTGAGAGGGACTGTCACAGAGGTGCTGTCCACTATCTACGGTATTATCAATCACCTTCTCACTTTCCCTAATTAGCTGAAGGTCATCAAGTTGCAGCTCCAGATCCCGAACACGGTCCTTAAGGAGCCTCATCTCAACACATCTGGTGCAGATGTAATCCTTGGGGAGGCTGGGAGTCTCCCAGGGTCCCCACATCTGGCACTCGAAGCACAACGCTAATCCTAGATTAATACCTCTAGTGCTACTGTTATTACTAAATAAATAACTCTGTATCTTACCCCTTTACTATAAGACTCAACAGTCACAGGTAGCCTCTTCCCGTTTCCACCTAAGCTCGTTGAACCAAAGCCCCATCACTCTGCACCCTCTCACTCCGCTGCCCACTCCGACGCTGCCCGCTGGATATGGCAGTGTTCTTTTTAAGCCTTCCGTGCTCTGAGGTCACGCGCCTGCGCAGTCGTGCCTCTTTTATCCCAAGTAGTAAAAAAAATCTGAGTTTTCTCCCGAAAAATGGCAACTTACTCCGCTGCCTGCTTGCTGTGAATCGAAAAAAAAAATGCTATGGTGACACTATAATTTCTTTTGTAATTGATAAAGTATCTACTTATCTAAGTTACTGTGTGTGATATATGTATTATGTGTACCAGTGTGCTTTACACCCTGGTCCAGAGAAATGTTGCCTCATTTGACAATAGACAATAGACAGTAGGTGCAGGAGTAGGCTATTTGGCCCTTCTAGCCAGCACCGCCATTCACCGTGATCATGGCTGATCATACACAATCAGTACCCCGTTCCTGCCCTCTCCCCATATCCCTTGACCCCGCTATCTATAAGAGCTCTATCTAACTCTCTCTTGAATGCATCCAGGGACTTGGCCTCCACTGCCTTCTGGGGTAGAGCATTCCACATATCCACCACTCTCTGCGTGAAAAAGTTTTTCCACATCTCTGTTCTAATTGGCCTACCCCTTATTCTTTAACTGTGGCCTCTGGTGCTGGACTCACCCATCAGCAGGAACATGCTTCCTGCCTCCAGTGTGTCCAATCCCTTAATAATCTTATATGTTTCAATCAGATCCCCTCTCATCCTTCTAAATTCCAGTGTATACAAGCCTAGTCGCTCCAATCTTTCAACATATGACAGTCCCGCCATTCTGGGAATTAACCTTGTGAACCTACGCTGCACTCCCTCAATAGCAAGAATGTCCTTCCTCAAATTTGGAGACCAAAACTGCACACAATACTCCAGGTGGGGTCTCACCAGGGCCCTGTACAGCTGCAGAAGGACCTCTTTACTCCTATACTCAATTCCTCTTGTTATAAAAGCCAGCATGCCATTAGCTTTCTTCACTGCTTGCTGTACCTGCATGCTTGCTTTCATTGACAATTGCACAAGAACACCTAGATCTTGTTGTACTTCCCCTTTTCCTAACTTGACTCCATTTAGATTGTAATCTGCCTTCATGTTCTTGCCACCAAAGTGGATAACCTCACATTTATCCACATTAAACTGCATCTGCCATACATTTGCCCACTCACCCAACCTGTCCAAGTCACCCTGCATTCTCATAACATCCTCCTGACATTTCACACTGCCACCCAGCTTTGTGTCTTCAGCAAATTTGCTAATTTTACTTTTAATCCCTTCATCTAAATCATTAATGTATATTGTAAACAGCTGCGGTCCCAGCACCGAACCTTGCGGTACCCCACTGGTCACAGCCTGCCATTCCAAAAGGGACCCGTTAATCGCTACTCTTTGTTTCCTGTCAGCCAATCAATTTTCAATCCATGTCAGTACTTTGCCCCCAATACCATGTGCCCTAATTTTGCCCACTAATCTCCTATGTGGGACTTTATCAAAAGCTTTCTGGATGTCCAGGTACACTACATCCACTGGCTCTCCCTTGTCCATTTTCATAGTTACATCCTCAAAAAACTCCAGAAGATTAGTCAAGCATGATTTTCCCTTCATAAATCCATGCTGACTTGGACTGATCCTTCTACTGCTATCCAAATGTGTCGTAATTTCCTCTTTTATAATTGACTCCAGCATCTTTCCCACCATTGGGAGTATACATGTATATAGTTAAATAACAATAAACTTGACTTATTTATTTATTGATATACAGCGCAGAGTACTTTCTCTCAGCCCTTCGAGCGCACAGCCCAGCAACCCTTAATTTAACTCTGGCCTAATCACAAGACAATTTATAATGACTTACCGAGTGGTACATCTTTGGACTGAGAATAAACCGCAGTACCTGGAGCAAACCGTAGTACCTGGAGCAAACCGTAGTACCCGGAGCAAACTGTAGTACCCGGAGCAAACTGTAGTACCCGGAGCAAACCCAAGTGACTGTAAATGCTGGAACCAGCTCAGCAGCCTGCTGCTAGACTGGAGATTCTCAGCGATAAGAAGAGGCAGGAAAAACTTTGGTTGCTTTCACTGGAGCATTGGAAGCTGAGGACAACCTTTTAGAAATTTATAACATTATAAGAGACAAAGGTCGAGTTGAGAATCAAAGATTTTTTCTCAGGGTGAGAATGCCAACAACTAGAGGGTGTGGCTTTAAGGTGAACAGTGGAGCATTCTAAAGAAAGTTACATAACAAAGTGTTTTTTACACAGAGTGGTGGGTTCCTGGAATGTGCTGCCATGGGAGGTTGCGTTCAATAGCTACATTGAAGAGCTACTTAGATTGACACAGGAACAGACAGGGGACAGACCATTAATGATCAATGATCAACTTTATTTGGCACATACATTTACATATATTGGGAACTCGCAGTGGTATGTTGACACAACATGCAAAAAAGCAACATTCAAAAATTTATAGAATTAAAAAATTATATAAACAATAAATTTAGAGATTAAAGTACAGACAAGGAACAAAATGTGCATAAATACCTGCATGTATTTTCGATGTAAACAGCATTATAAAAAATGGTTTGAAGTGTTTACAGTGCAGTGATGGGGGTGGGGGTGGTTGTAGATAAATGGGGATGCAGGTAGCTAACTAGAACACAAAGTGCACTGCATATGCTGTGGTCAAATCAGGATGTACAAAAAAGCTGGATGAATTCAGCAGGTCGGGCAGCATCTGTTGAAAGAAGCAGTCAACATTTTGGGTCGAGATCCTTCGCCAGGACTAAAGAAGGAGGGGGCAGGGGCCCTATAAAGAAGGTGGGGGGAGGGTGGAAAACCAATCAGAGGAAAGATCAAGGGGTGGGGGAGGGGAAGCAGGGAGGGGATAGGCAGGAGAGATGAAGAAGGAATCTAAGGGGAAAGCACTATGGGTAGTAGAAGAAGGCAGAGTCATGAGAGGTGATAGGCAGCTAGAAGAGGAGACAGAGTAGAGGTGGGATGGGGAAGGCAGAGGGAGGGAATTACCGGAAGTTGGAGAATTCGATGTTCACACCAAGGGGCTGGAGACTACCCAGACAGTATATGAGGTGTTGCTCCTCCAACCGAAGTTTGGCCTCATCATGGCAGTAGAGGAGGCCATGTATGGACATATCCGAATGGGAATGAGAGGGAGAGTTGAAGTGAGTGGCAACCGGGAGATCCTGTCTGTTGTGGTGGACGGAGCGTAGGTGCTCGACGAAGCAGTCCCCCAATCTACGTCGGGTCTCGCTGATGTAGAGGAGCCTGCACTGGGAGCACCGGATGCAATAGATTACCCCAACAGACTCACAAGTGAAGTGTTGCCTCACCTGGAAGGACTGTTTGGGGCCCTGAATGGTGGTAAGAGATGAGGTGTGGGGACAGGTGTAGCATTTACGCTTGCAGGGATAAGTGCCAAGTGGGAGATCTGTGGGGAGGGACGTATAGACCAGGCAGTTGCAGAGGGAACAATCCCTGCGAAAAGCAGGGAGGGGTAGAGAGGGAAAGATGTCTTTAGTGGTCCTGTTGAAGGTGGCGGAAGTTTCGGAGGATAATATGCTGGATCTGGAGGCTATTTCCCGCACTTCAGCCCTCACCCCATCCTCCCATCACCACAACAGGGACTTGTGAGTCTGTTGGGGTAATCTATTGCATCCGGTGCTCCCGGTGCGGCCTCCTCTACATTGGCGAGACCCGACGCAGATTGGGGGACCGCTTTGTCGAGCACCTACGCTCCGTCCACCACAATAGACAGGATCTCCCGGTTGCCACTCACTTCAACTCTCCCTCATTCCCATTCTGATATGTCCATACATGGCCTCCTCTACTGCCATGATGAGGCCAAACTTCGGTTGGAGGAGCAACACCTCATATACTGTCTGGGTAGTCTCCAGCCCCTTGGTGTGAACATCGAATTCTCCAACTTCCGGTAATTCCCTCCCTCTGCCTTCCCCATCCCACCTCTACTCTGTCTCCTCTTCTAGCTGCCTATCACCTCTCATGATTCTGCCTTCTTCTACTACCCATAGTGCTTTCCCCTTAGATTCCTTCTTCATCTCTCCTGCCTATCCCCTCCCTGCTTCCCTTCCCCCACCTCTTGATCTTTCCTCTGATTGGTTTTCCACCCTCTCCCCACCTTCTTTATGGGGCCCCTGCCCCCTCCTTCTTTAGTCCTGATGAAGGGTTTTGACCCGAAACGTTGACTGCTTCTTTCAACAGAAGCTAACTAGAACAGTTGATCAGATTAACTACCCAGGGGGAAGAAACTCAAAGATGGTGTGATTTTGTTTTTGTTTTAACAGCCTTAATGTACTTTCCAGAAGGAAGCTTTTGGAAAAAAAATCGTTTGCTGAATGGGTGGTGTGCAGGCAGATGGGGTTAGTTTCAATTGGAATCAGGGTTGGCACAGATATCAAGGGCTAAAGGGACTGTTTGTGTGTGATATTGTACAATGCTCAATGTCCTCATTTCTCCATTCAGACTCAATATCTATTTTCTCATCTATGTTAATCTTCTCTGTCTATTTCCAGTGCAAAGCAAACAAAAAATTCAGAATAGGTTTTCAAAAATGACAGGCAGTAAGCAGCAGGAATTATATTAAAATGTTTAATATAAAACTCTGGAAAAACTTGGCAATCTAAAAACATATGTAAAATTTTTATGGAAATAGGATGTTCACTTACTATGACCGATATTAAGACCTGTACAGAACTAACTTTCAAACTATTGTCATTCAGAGTGAATTCACTACCTGAATATTCACTGAAACTGAAAAAGACTGGTTGATGGTGAGAAAGGTCCCTCCTGTCAGTTCCTATGGGACTGGACGAAATATTTGCCACACTCCATATTTCCTGTTTGACTGTGCTGGGAACAAGAATGTTGCTCATCTTCTTGGAATGCTTTTTGCCAAGAAGGTATGGGTTAAAGATGTCAGCATAACACTGAAGACTCCAGCAAATGTCTACATTTGTACTATGGAGAACATTCCAACTGGTTGCATCACTGTCTGGTATGGAGGGGCCACTGCATAGGATCAGAAAAAGCTGAAGATGGCTGTAGACACTGTCAGCTCCATCATGGGTACTGGTCTCCTCACCAGTGAGGACACCTTCAAAAATTGTTGTCCCAAAAATGTCGGCATCCATCATTAAGGAACCCCACCACACATTTGAATTGCTAGCATCAGAAAGGAGGTATAGGAGCCTGAAGACACACACTAAATATTTTAGAAACAACTTCCTCTCCACCATCAGATATCTGAATGGACACACACACACACACACACACACACACACACACACACACACACACACACACACACACACACACACACACACACACACACACACACACACACACACACACACACACACACACACACACACACACACACACACACACACACACACACACACACACACACACACACACCTCACTTGCCACTACTAGGTACCTCTTGTACCTAATAAACTGGGCAATGAATACATGTTTGTGGTCTTCTGCTGTTGTGGTCTTCAAGGTTCTATGTGCTGTGTGTTCAGAGATGATCTTCTGCACACCTTTGTTGTAACATGCAGTTCTCTCAGTTTCTGTTGCCTTCCTGTTAGCTTGAACCAGTCTCGGCATTCTCTGATCTCTCATTAACAAGGCATTTTCACCTACATAACTGCTGCTAACTGGATGTTCACACCATTCTCTGTAAACTTTAGAGAATATTGTGCGTGAAAATCTCAGGAGATTAGCAGTTTCTGAGATACTCAAACTATCCTGTATGGCACCAACAATCATACCTCAGTCATAGTCACTTAGATCACGTTTCTTCCCCATTCTAATGCTTGGTTTGAACAACAACTTAACCTCTTGACTATGTCTGCCTACTTTTATGCATGGACTTGCTGCCATATGATTGTCTGATTAAATATTTGCATTAACGAGTGGGTGTATAGGTGTACCTAATAAATTAACATGGGGCTCAGTGTTGTTATCAAGGACATACCTTAATTAATATCAATTGCTGTAGAGAAACCATCGACATGACGAAAGATGCCCATAACTCACTAATGTCCCCAAGCAAGGCTTTGACTGTTACCAAATACAGTGGATTCTGGTTAATTGGGACACATTGGGTCCAATACAGTTAAGCAGCTGTCCCAATTTCCTAAGTTTCATGGAAATAGTTAAAAAAGATATAAAAATACAAACTACAAACTGAGTAACAAATTACGTATTTAAGTGAAATTCAGAACAAATTAGAACACTACCAATGTTATTACTATTCTATAAAACTGTGCATTAGATCCTACTAGTTACTGATAGAGGAATTCGTCTAGTGTATGCTGTTGTGTTCTTTTGATTGATTGTAAATGAACAAAACCGCACAGATAATGGACTGCCTTCATAAAATGCTTTTGATTATTGCATCCTCCAAATCTTCATTTTCATTGTAACATTCAAATTGATTGGTGATACCTTCAAATTCTTGGTAGTTCCTAACTTGTTGAAGTAGTGAAATACTTTCATTTTCACTCCTGTTTCTAGCATCTCCAAGCTTGAATGCTCAAAACCACAGTGCGCAAAACAGTCTGAATTATCTTATTGCTTATTTCTCACTAACAAACAGTGAGAAACTTCAATGCTTTTTGAAAGCAAATACACACAACTGATGTTATTTAATAACTGTTCACTTGAAGCATGGTGTGGCATATAACAGCCAGGCAAGTGCATGTGGCTGATGCTAGATAGAAACTGTTCTGTAACAGCCTCCTGTCCTAATTAAATGGCAGAGTGTCCAAAATTAACAAAGGGAATCACAGCTATTTTCTTAATTATTTTTGTTCTTTAAGAGTTGTCCCATATAAGCAGCTACCCTGATTAACCCAAACACAAGGACACTTCGGTTTGGGTAGCCTCCAACCTGATGGCATGAACATTGATTTCTTTAACTTCCGTTAATGCCCCTCCTCCCCTTCTCACCCCATCTCTTATCTATCTATCTATTTATTTATTCCCCCCCCCCTTTTTCCTCTCTCCTTTTTTTCTCTCTCTGCCCCTCTCACAATCACTCCTTGATTGTTCTCCATCTCCCTCTGGTGCTCTCCTCCCCCTTTCTTTCTCCCTAGGCCTCCCATCCCATGATCCTTTCCCTTCTCCAGCTGTGTATCCCTTTTGCCAATCAACTTTCCAGCTCTTAGCTTTATCCCTCCCCCTCCTGTCTTCTCCTATCATTTCTGATTTCCCCTCCCCCTCCCACGTTCATATCTCTTACTACCTTTACTTTCAGTTAGTCCTGACGAAGGGTCTCGGCCTGAAATGTTGACTGTATTTCTTCCTATAGATGCTGCCTGGCCTGCTGCGTTCCACCGGTATTTTGTGTGTGTACTCTGATTAACCGATGGCTAAATTAACTGGAATCTACCATACTGCAAACTTGCCAGAGTGCTAAGGTTTGTACCGAAGCTGTGTGCAGCCTCTGCAAGTGCCTTAAGGGTAATGCTAATGATCAATGCACATTGATATTAGAATCTGTGCAAACTCCATGAACTATTGTTCAAGGCTTGCAGATTAATAATAGCTGAGGCTGTGCCAACTTTAAATAATAGGAATAATATGACATAATGAAAGTATTAACTTAATTGTCCTGAATTTGCATTTTTTAAATAAATACAAAATATATTGAATTAAAAAAACACACCTCACTTTTCCCTTTAGAGAGACTAACAAGACTTATTATTTATAGTGCACACATATATTTCCTATCACAACAGTTCTGGACTCATTAAAAATCAAGTTTGAAATTCTAGGGGAGCAAGACTTCTAATTAATCTGATTAACAGATATAACCCATTAATCTGCTCAACCATTATGGCTTTCCAGATTTTGAAAAGTAGGCTTTGTGTTGTTTGAGCTAAAAATCTAGTGTGCCTCACACAAATTATTACACTCCCCTTTTGTTAGTCTCCCTGTCTAACATGTATTGTACCAGTAGTGAGGAGAGGGATTTCACCATCAGTCTGTATAGCATGTTACAATGCAACCAATAATGTATGAAGGAACTTGCTCAGACTAAAGCTGGGCAGAGTTTGAAGATTATAGAGTAAGGACAAACATATTTAAACTTGGATGTTCAAATAGAGACACATTGATTTCTGAGCTGTCACAGGACTGAAGAATGTAAAGTTGTTAGTGGAATGCAGGAATAAATAATTGCTGAGCATTTGACTTCAGTACATCTGAAATTAGAGCACATTTAGGAAGACGTGGTTCAGCATACCCACCATAGTAAACATACATTCATTACCAGGCATTCTTCCTTTTCCCCTCTCTGATCAGGCAGAAGATTAAAAAGTCTGAAAGCACGTAGCACCAAGCTCAAGGACAACTTCTATTAATTTTTATCAAAACCTTGAATGTATCTCTTGTATAATGAAATGGACTCTTGACCTCAAAATCTACCTCGCTCAGATCTTGCATTTTATCTTCAATCTGCACTGCAGTTTGTCTGCCGCTGTTACACTTCATTCTGCATAGAATTCTACCTCAATGCTTTGTGTAATGAATAAATCTATACGAACAGTATGAAAGACAAACTTTTCACAAGGTTTACTATTGTCACATGTACCTATCTCAGTAACTTACTAATACCCTATAAATACAATAACTTACCAAACCACTACCAAGAAGCTATGAACAACAATGCCAATGAACTACCAAAGGCAAAAACAGTAAGCTACAAATACCAATACCAAAACTGGTGCACCATGGTGCACCAAAATAAGCTGCATAATATTCTTTCACAGCTGCTGCCAAAACATCAATGCATTCCACTTGGAAGGATAAGGTTAATGGTTTATTTCATGGTTTTATATTTATGCATATTCCATGAAGCCACCAGTATCCTGCATCATCGATGGGGGTGAGGGCTTGAAGTCACTTCCCCTTACCCCCTACTGAATATCACCAGAAGGAGACACAATACATTTTTCAGATGATGGAAATCTTGAGCATCAAATAACAAATGCTGGAGGAACTTTGCAAGTCAGGCTGCATCTATGGAATGGAATAAATCATCAAAGTTTCAAGCCAAGACCATAGATATAGGAGTGGATATTGGCCATTCAGCCTGCCAGGTCTATTCTGCATCATGGTGGATTTCTAATCCTTCTCAACCCCATTCACTTGCCTTCTCCACACA
Source organism: Hemitrygon akajei (assembly GCF_048418815.1). Taxonomy (NCBI): domain Eukaryota; kingdom Metazoa; phylum Chordata; class Chondrichthyes; order Myliobatiformes; family Dasyatidae; genus Hemitrygon; species Hemitrygon akajei. The sequence goes on along the minus strand of NC_133137.1, from coordinate 1,160,237 downwards.
TCCTTTGATGCCCTTACTAATCAAGAACCTATCAACCTCTGCTTTAAATATAGCCAATGAATGTCCTTCACAAATGTCTATGGCAATGAGTTCCACAGAGTCACCACTGTCTGGCTACAGAAATTTCTCCTAATTTCTGTCTATGAGGAAGTATTTGTGAGACCATGTCCTCTGGTCCTAGACTCTCCACTATTGGAAAAATCCTCTCCATGTTCAATCTATCAAGGCATTGCAGAAAGAATGCAGGTTGTTTAGGAAAATCAGGTTGGTGCTGGATCCCAAGAGGAGGAAATTTTTAAATGCCTACAAGATGACTTTTTAGAGCTGCTCCTGGTAGAGTCCACTAGGGGATCAGCTATTCTGGATTGGGTGTAGTAGAATGAAACAGAATCGATTACACAGCTTAAGGTAAACAAACTCTGAGGAGGCACTGGTCATAATATGATAGAATTCACCCTGAAATTTGAGAAAGAGAAGCTAAGGTTAGCTGTATCAGTATTACAGTGGAGTAAGGGGAATTACAGTGGCATAAGAGAGAAGCTGGTCAAAGCTGATTGGAAGGGAACATTAACAAGTATGATGGTGGAGCTTTGGGAGCAATTCTGATAGTACAGGATAGCTACATCACAAAAAAAAAGACATATTCTAAAGGCAGGATGATGCAACCATGGCTGACAAGAGAAGACAAAGTCAACATAAAAGCCAAAGAGAGGGCATATAACCAAACAAAAATTAGAGGATTGAGAAAATTTTAAAAACCAACAGAAGTCAACTAAAAGAGTCATAAAGGAAAAGATGGAATGCAAAGGTAAACTAGCTAATAATATTAAAGCGGATACCAAAATTTTCTTCAGATATATAAATTATGAAAGAGGCTAGAGTAGATATAGGACTGCTGGAAAATGATGCTGAAGAGGTAGTAATAGCAGACAAACTGAAAGAGTATTTTGCACAACTCTTCACTGTGGAAGACATAAGCAGTATGCTGGAAGTTTGAGAGTGTCAGAGGGCAGTGGTGTGTGAAGTTGCCATTACTAGGTAGAAGGTGCTTGGGAAACTGAAAGGTCTGAAGATAGATACATCACTTGGACCTAATGGTGTACACCCCAGGGTTCTGAAAGGGCTGGCTGAAGAGATTGTGGGGGCATTAGTAATGACCTTTCAGAACAGTGTATTCTGCATGGTTCCAGAGGACTGGAAAATTGCAAATGTCACTCTTCAAGAAGGGAGAGAGGCTGAAAAGGAAAATTATAGGCCAGTTAGCCAGACCTCAGTGGTTGAATCAATTGATGTTGGAGTTGATTGTTAAGGATGAGGTTTCAGGGTACTTGGAGGCAAATGATAAAGTAGGCCAAAGTCAGCATGGTTTCCTAAAGAGAAATCTTGCTTGACAAATCTGTTGGAATTCTTTGAAGAAATAACAAGCAGCATAGACAAAGGAGAATAAGTGAATGTGATATACTTGGATTTTTAAAAGGCCTTTGACAAACTGCCACACATGAGGTTGCTTAACAAGTTAAAAGGCAATTGTATTACAGGAAAGATTCTAGCATGGATAGAGCATTGGCTGATATGTAGGAGACAAAGAGTGGGAATCAAGGGAGCCTTTTCTGGTTGGCTGCTTTGACTAGCTTCTTTTTACATTATATGTCAATGATTTGGATAAAGGTCACCAGGTTTGTGGAAGGTATGGAGATAGGTGGAAGGGCAGATAGTGCTGAAGAATCAGAGAGGCTGCAGAAGAATTTAGATAGATTAGGTGAATGGGCAAAGAAGTGGCAGATGGAATACAGTGTCGAGAAGTGTGTGGTCATGCATTTTGGTAGAAGAAATAAAAGTGTAGACTATCATCTGAATGGAGAGAAAATTTAAAACTCTGAGGTGCAAAGGGACTTGGGAGTCCTCATGCACAGTTCCCTAAAGTTTAATTTGCAGTTTGAGTTGGTGGTGAGGAAGGCAAATGCAATGTTAGTATTCATTTCAAGAGGATTAGAATATAAAAGAAAGGATTTAATTTTAAGGCTTTATAATGTGCTGGTGAGGACTCACTTGGAGTATTGTGAGCAGTTTTGGGCCCCTTATCTAAGAAAGGACGTGTTGACATTGAAGAGGGTCCAAAGGAGGTTCATGAAAATTATTCTGGGATTGAAAGGCATATCATATGAGAAGCGCCTGATTGCTTTGGGCCTGTATTCACTGGAATTCAGAGGATTGGGGAGGGGAGGGATCTCGTTGAAACCTATCGAATGTTGAAAGGTCTTATTAGAGTGGATGTGGAGAGGATATTTCCTATGATAGGACAATCTAAGACATAGCCTCAGAATAGAGGGACATCCATTTAGAATAGAGATACGGAGGAATTTCTTTAGCTAGAGAGTGGTGAATCTATGGAATTCATTGCCTCAGGAGGCTGTGGAGGCCAAGTGTTTGGGTATATTTAAGGCAGAGGTTGATAGATTCTTGATTAGTCAAGTTGTGAAGGGATATGGGGAGAAGGGAAGAGAATGGGGCCGAGAAGGAAAATGGAACAGCCATGATGAAATGGCAGAGCAGACTTAATGGGCCAAATGGCCTAATTCTGATCCTATATCTTATGGTCTTACAGTCTTGTAATATTTGATAGGTTTCAATGAGATCCCCACCTCATCCTTCAGGGCTTTCTCAGGACTGGGAGCAGGAGACATTGGATATAAGTAGAGTTAAGAACGGCACGTTGGAAAGAACTCATGAATGCCAGTGGCTGGCAAATCAAAATATGCTGCTGAATGAAACACTGAGGCAACAACATTTCCAGTAAGCCACTGTGATACAAAGATAAGCTGAAGTCACACTGGCTTAATATAGAACCACACTCAAAATGTTATATGTTTAGTTGTGAGGAGACAATAATTAATTTAGAGTTGTTCATACTTCCCATGAATCAAAGCATATTAGTTCAAACAAATAATTATTAATCTTACTACATTCCAAGCACTGCAATGCCACCTAGCCATTATTACGATATTAAGCTAGGTTTTATTTTTGATCCATCTCAAGGTAATTTACTGTTATTGATATTGTTTGGAAAATTTTGTATGTTGAATATTAAGAAATAACTTTTATAAAAGGTGAATGCACCAATTTTCCCATTCTGTCCTAAATTGCAACTGCATTCAGTGGCCATTTTATTAGGTACATTTGTATAGCAGCTTGTTAATCTCACCAGCCAATCATGTGGAGACAAGACAATGCATGAAAGTATACAGGCATGGTCAAGAGGTTCAGTTATTGTTCAAACCAATTATCAGAATGGGGAAGAAATGTGATCTATGTAACTTTGCATGTGGAATGATCGTTGGTGCCAGATGGGGTGGTTTGAGTATCTCAGAAACTGCTGAGCTTCTGGAGTTTTCATGCAGAACAGTCTCTAGAGTTCCAGGGAATGGTGTGAATAACAAAAAAAAAATCCTGTGAGCAGCAGTTTTGCAAGCAAAAGTACCTTTTTAATGAGAGAGATCAGTGAAGAAAGGTCTGACTGGTACAAGCTGACAGGAAGGTGACAGTAACTCAGATAATCCCATGTTACTATAGTGGTTTGCAGAAGAGCAACTCTGAACATGCAATATGTCGAACCTTGATGTGAATGGGCTACAGTAGTAGAAAACCATGAACTTACACTGAGTTGCCACTCGGTTAGGCACAGGAGGTCGCTAATGCAGTAGCCATTGAGTACATTTTAGTTTTGACTGTGATACAATGCAGCTGTTGCATAGCTCCAGTTAGAAGTGTCAATCCTGAACTCTGATGCTCCCAGTGAGAAGTTAGCACATTCTAACTGTGACTGCATACGTTTCCTTGGGGTGCTCCTGTTAACTCCCATCTGCCTAGGATGTGCTACTTGCTAGGTTAACTGGCTTCTCTAGGTGCATGTTTGGAGAATTAGGGAAATCCACCACAGATCGGTGAGGATCATAATGTGTGGTAGATAGTCAACTGTTGCAATGGGCTGTAGGGTCTGCTTTTGTGCTGTAGAGTCTGTAACTGCAATGAGATATATTTCCCTTTTGCGGGTCATCTCCTACTCTATCCAGTGTTGAGCTCAGCAGTGCACAAGCCTCAGGGTGCTAAATTCCTTATTTCATCCTACTGAGCCCACCAGCTCAGTACTGGATAGAATGAATGCATGCAGCTTTTTCCCCCTCAGGTTGGGTGAGACTAGAAATGGTTTGGGGCAAACAGTAAAGTATTTGAGAGGAATTGAGGGGGATCTTATTCCCCATGTATTTCACTGTATTGCTGCTGCAAAACAACATACTGTATTTCACAACATATGTTCCTAAAAATAAACATCATTCTGATTCTGCAGATACTTCACGCAGAGGGTGTGTGGCTGTGAAATGTTGCCAGTTGCCAGTGAAATGGTATATGTGGGTTCAATTGTGAAAATTAAGAAAAGTTTAGAGAGGTGCATGGATAAGAGGGATATGGAGGGCTGTGATCCAGGTGTTGGTAGACGGAACTAGACAATAAAGTGGGCCTGCAAGGACCTGTTTCTGTGCTGTAATGCTCTATGACTCTATGCTATTACTACTTTACCATTTGTTTCCTTGCACTGACATTAAGGGGTGGCCTTTTGACCCAAACATTTAGGTGCTGTAATTACCATCAGAGCACATCATTGGAATGGGACCATCTCCCATTCTCACTGGTCCCAGGAGACCAAAAATCAGGGTGCCAGAATTCTAGCTCCTTATTTAAGTTTAATCACAATCTATAACTACATTTTCAAGTACATGCTGAAGGCTTCCTTGAAGAAATGTAATATTCCCTGATGACTCCTGGGAATCCCTGGGCCATAACTTTTCTCTTTGCAGGTTGTGAAAGCATTGAGAGTTTCAACTAGCTTTGTTTCCTCACTTAGTACAAAATATGAGCCAATGCATTGTTTGAGGTTGGTGAATTGGACTAAGGCTTAATCAGAACATAGAATGTAGAACGTTACAGCAACATACAGGCCCTTTGATCCACAGTATTGTGCCAACCTTTAACCTGCTCTATGATATATCTAACCCTTCTCTCCTACTGTACATAGTCCTCCATCAGCAGGGAGATGCTGAAAAGAATCGTACAGAACCAGTCATGGAAGCTCTCCTGAAGTGATGTTTGCATTAATAAAACTTAGATTCCTTTATACGTAGTTTCTCTAGAGGCTGCAGAATATGTTTCAGATTGTGACAGTGTGAAGACAAAAAACACCAAGAACTCCTTCAAAATAAAATTACTGTTGCAAAACTTCATTCCTGACAAAAGAATACCAAAACTGCTCTTGAAATTAAGAATGAAATATTGTCATAGATATAGAACATAGAGCACTGAACAGTACAGCACAGTATGTTGTGCAATCAATCTAACCCTTTCCTCCCACATAGGCCTTCACTTTTCTTTCATCTATGTGCTTACCTAAGACACTTTTAAAAGTCCCTAATTTATCTACTTCTACCACCACTACTGGCAGCGAGTTCCTTGCACTTATCACTCCTTGTGTAAAAAAAAAATCATATCTGACATACCCCCCCCCCATACTTTATTCTAACTAGATTTAAAAATATGTCCTCTTGCATTAGCTATTGCCACCCTGGGGAATAAAAAAATGCAGGTTGTCCTCTCTATATATGTCCTTTATCAGTTTTATACCTCTGTTAAGTTACCTTCTTTATCTTTGCATAAATCCATCCAGATTTCTGAACTGTCATGACCTGTGGACCCTGCATCACTATTCCTCTTTTGCACTTTTGCTTTATATCACTTTTAATTCTAAATTATAGAGAATTTTATGTCTTGCACTGTACTGCTGCCACAAAACAACACATTTTGTGACATATGTCAGTGGTAATAAACCTGATTCTGATTTGATAACCAAGCAATCAGACATACCTGAAAGAAGCTGAGAAAGTCAAGGTGGAAGTCACCTAGTGCAGTCTCCATTAGACACACAGATCCTAATGCTAGTTTAATGGCTAAACCCTTTCATGGCCATACAACCGATGGACCTTGCTCATCAGTCCTCTTTCACTTTTTTCCAGCAGCTTTAGTTGGTCTGTGGGATTGTACTGCTGATTGAATATTATGTGTCTCAATCAGAGGACAAGATGTGTGAGAAGCAATTCATAAACATGAGAAATTCTGCAGATGCTGGAAGTCCAAAGCAACACAGACAAAATGCTGGAGGAACTCAGCAGGTCAGGCAAAATCTAAGAAAATGAATGAACAGTACTCATTGAAATGTCTTGGCCCAAAATGTTGACTGTTTATTCATTTCCATAGATGCTGCCTGACCTGCTGAGCTTCTCTAGCATTTTGTGTGTGTGAGCGTAGGGTGGGGTGGTGGGGCTGCCTGTGGCACTAGAATTGTCAAACCTCACTTTGAATTTCTGGGACAAATGGTAAGGTAGAAAAGGTATAAACAAGGAATGTGAAAGACTACAAGGAAAGATGTATTTGGCAAATGATTGATTAAATGGAAAATTACGCTGGAGAAGTAATACTACAGGATAAAGAAATGGTGGACAAGCTTAATAAGTATTTTGCTTCAGTCTTCACTGTTGAAGACACTAGCAGAATGCCAGAAATGTGAGTGTCAGAAGGCAGAAGCAATTGTCATTGTTCTTATGAAGGAGAAGGTGCTGGAGAAGCTGAAAAGGTAGGTATGTCACCTGGACCAAATGGACTACACACCAGGGTTCTGAAAGTGGTAGCTGAAGGTATTGTGGAGGCACTAGTAATGAACTTTCAAGTATCATCAGATTTTAGAATGATTCTAGAGGACTGAGAAATTGCAAATATCACTCAACCCTTTAAGAAAGGAAGGACATAGGATGCGCATGGCACAACTGGCAGGAGTGTTTACAGACATCTTTAATCTCTCCCTCTCCCAGTGTAGTATGCCCTCCTGCTTCAAAACATTCACCACTGTCTCTGCACCTAAAAAGACCAAGGTAACATGTCTGCATGACTGGTGTCCTGTCACACACACTTCAATAAGAAGCAAATGCTTTGAGAGGCTGGTCAAGAACTACATCTGCAGCTTGCTACCACCCAGACTGGACCCCCTACAATTTGCCTACTGACACAACCGACTGACGGATGACTCAAATAGCCACAGCTGTACATCATTACACATCTGAAGAAGAAGGATGCTTATGTGAGAATGCAGTACTTGGACTACAGTTCAGCACTCAACACCATAATTCTCTTCAGGCTTGACAAGAAGCTCGGAGACCTCGGCCTTGACCCTGCCTCGTGCAGCTGGATCTTGGACTTCCTGTCGGCTTGCCGGCAGGTGTTAAGAGTGGGTTTCCTTACCTCTGCCCCTATGGCCCCTCAGGGCTGAGTCCTAAGCCCTCTCCTTTACTCTCTGTATACCCATGACTGTGTCGCCATCCGTAGCTCCAATCTGCTAATTAAATTTGCTGATGATACTACATTGTATAAATGCGCGTAGTTGGTATAAATGGGTGTTTCTTCGGTTGGCAGTCAGTAGTGAGTGGGGTGCCACAGCGGTCGGTGCTGGGTCTGCAGCTGTTTACCATTTACAATGATTATTTGGAAGAGGGGACTGAGTGTAGTGTAGCAAAATTTGCTGATGACACTAAACTGAGTGGAAAAGCAAATTGTACAGAGGATGTAGAGAGTCTGCAGAGGGATATAGATAGGTTAAGTGAGTGGGCCAAGGTTTGGCAGATGGAATACAAAGTTGGTGAATGCAAGATCTCCACTTTGGACGCAACAATAGGAGAGCAGATTATTCTTTAAATAGTGAAAGTTTGCAACATGCTGTTGTGCAGAAGGACTTGGGAGTGCTTGTTCATGAATTGCAAGAAGTTGGCTTGCAGGTACAACAGGTTATTAAGAAGGCAAATGGAATATTGGCCTTTATTGCTAGAGGAATTGAATTCAAGAGCAGGGAGGTCATTCTGCAACTATACAGGGTACTGGTGAGGCCACACCTGGAATACTGTGTGCAGTTCTGGTCTCCATACTTGAGGAAGGATATACTGGCTTTGGAGACAGTGCAGAGGAGGTTCACCAGGATGATTCCAGAAATGAAGGGGTTAACCTATGAGGAAAGTTTGAGTTGCGTAGGACTATACCCTCTGGAATTCAGAAGAATGAGAGGGGATCTTTTAGAAACATACAAAATTTTGAAAGGGATAGATAAGATAGAAGTAAGAAAGTTGTTTCCATTGGTAGAGGAGACTAGAACTAGGGGACATTGCCTCAAGATTCAGGGGAGAAGATTTATGACTGAGATGAAGAGTAACTGTTTTTTCCAGAGAGTGGTGAATCTTTGGAATTCTCTGCCCAGGGAAGCAGTTGAGGCTTCTTCACTAAATATATTTAAGATACAGCTAGATAGATCTTTACATAGTAGGGGAATTAAGGGTAACGGGGAAAAGGTAGGTAGATGGAGCTGAGTTTACTGGACAGATCAGCTATGAACTTATTGAATGGTGGGGCAGGCTTGATGGGCTGGATGGCCTGCTCCTGTTCCTATGTCTTATGTTCTTATATACATTGATTGGCTTAATCTCAAATAGTAACAAGGCAGCCTACAGAGAAGAAGTCATCACCCTTACACAGTGCTGTCCAGAAAACAATCTCTCCCTCAGTGTCAAAGGAGTTGGTTGTGGACTACAGGAGGAATGGAGACAGGCTAACCCCTACTGATATCAATGGATCTGGGGTTGAGAAGGTTGAACAGCTTTAAGTTCCTCAGCATAAACATACTGAGGATCTCACATGGTATGTACACACCATCTGTGTGGTGAGAAAGGCACAACATCGCCTCTTTCATCTCAGATGGTTGAAGAAGTTTGGTATGGGTCCCCAAATCCTAAGAACTTTCTACAGGGGCACAACTGAGAGCATTTTGACTGGCTGTATCACTGCCTGGTATGGGGACTGTACTTCCCTTAATTGCAGGACTCTGCAGAGAGTGGTGTAGACAGCCCAGCGCATCTGTAGATGTGAACTTCCCACTATTCTGGACATTTACAAAGGCAGGTGTGTAAAAAGGGTCCGAAGTATCATTGGGGACCTGAGTCACCCTAACCAGAATCTGTTTCAGCTGCTACCATCTGGGAAACGGTACTGCAGCATAAAAGCCAGGAGCAACAGACTTTGGAACAGCTTCTTCCACCAGGCCATCAGACTGATTAATTCACTCTAATATTTCTATGCTATTTTGACTATCCTGTTGTACGTACCATTTATTACAAATTACTATAAATTGTACACTGTACATTTAGACAGAGATGTAACATAAAGATTTTTACTCTTCATGTATGTGAAGGATGTAAGTAATGAAGTCAATCCAAATAAATTATAGGCCAGTTAGTCTGACTTCAGTGGTTGGAAAGATGTTGAAGTCTATTATTAAGAATGAGGTTTCGGGGCACTTGGAGATCTATTGTAAGTATTTAAGAAAATTACAAGGAGGATAGAAAAGGAGAGTCAGTGGATGTTGTTTATTTGGATTTCAGAAGTCTTTTGACAGGTGCTGCACATGAGGCTGCTTAACAGGATAAGACCCCTGGAATTACAGGAAAGATACTAGCATGGGCAAAAGATTGGCTGACTGGCAGGAGGTAAAGTGTTGGAATAAAGGGGGCCGGAGAGTGGGGTTGAGAGGGATAATAAATCAGCCATGATGGAATGCCAGAGCAGACATGATGAGCCAAGTGGCCTCATTCTGTTCCTATGTCTTATGACCTTATTAAGATTTTGATAGGTAGAACAATTTCTGTTCTTTAAATAAAGCTTTTTTTTTCTGTCAGCTACTGACGACATGGATGATTTGAAGTTCTCCCTCAGCATTTCTCTTGCATGCTAATTACCACTAATTATTTTTGTTAAAAATTGCCAGAATATCTTCACAGGCACATACCTTCTTGATGCATTTTGCTGGCATAGTGTTGTACATCTGGGAAAGATTACTGAGTGAATAAGAGTAGAATTAGCTTCTGCAGCAAGTCAGTGAGGTCACTGCAGTGAAGCAGAGAATGGTTTCAGATCAATGTGATGCCTATCAATGCGTGGCCAACTTTCCTTCAGCAACTTGTCTCAACGAAATAACTGCAGATAATGAAAATCAAAAGTAAAAACAGAAATTGTGGGAAAAGTTCAGCAGGTTAAGCTGTATCTGTGGGAAGAAAAACAGTTACAACTCAGGTGCTTATCAGAAATGAATGAGAAAAAATTAAGTGCATGATAGTTCCACACGGAAGGTTAGTTAGGAAGGTTCAATTGTTAGGTATTAATATTGAAGTAGTAAAAATGGATTCAACAGTGGCCGAATGGGCGATGCCAGAGAGTAGTGGTGGATAACTGTTTGTCAGGTTGGAGGCCGGTGACTAGTGGTGTGCCTCAGGGGTCTGTCCTGGGTCCAACGTTGTTTGTCATTTACATTAATGATCTGGATGATGGGGTGGTAAATTGGATTACTAAGTATGCAGATGATACTAAGGTAGGTGGCATTGTGGATAATGAAGTTGGTTTTCAAAGCTTGCAGGGAGATTTAGGCCAGTTAGAAGAGTGGGCTGAACGATGGCAGATGGAGTTTAATGCTGATAAGTGCGAGGTGCTACATTTTGGTATGAATAATCAAAATAGGACATACATGGTAAATGGTAGGGCATTGAAGAATGCAGTAGAACAGAGTGATCTAGGAATAATGATGCATAGTTGCCTGAAGGTGGAATCTCATGTGGATAGGGTGGTGAAGAAAGCTTTTGGTATGTTGGCCTTTATAAATCAGAGCATAGAGTATAGGAGTTGGGATGTAATGATAAAATTGTACAAGGCACTGGTAAGGCTGAATTTGGAGTATTGTGTACAGTTCTGGTCACCGAATTATAGGAAAGATGTCAACAAAATAGAGAGAGTACAGAGAAGATTTACTAGAATGTTAACTAGGTTTCAGCACGTGAATTACAGGGAAAGGTTGAACAAGTTAAGTCTTTATTTTTTGGAGCGTAGAAGGTTGAGGGGGGACTTGATAGAGGTATTTAAAATTATGAGGGGGATACGTAGAGTTGACGTGGATAGGCTTTTTTCCATTGAGAGCAGGGGAGATTCAAACAAGAGGACATGAGTTGAGAGTTAGGGGGCAAAAGTTTAAGGGTAACACGAGGGGGAATTTCTTTACTCAGAGAGTGGTAGCTGTGTGGAACGAGCTTCCAGTAGAACTGGTAGAGGCAGGTTCGATATTGTCATTTAAAGTAAAATTGGATAGGTATATGGACAAGAAAGGAATGGAGAGTTATGGGCTGAGTGCGGGTCAGTGGGACTAGGTGAGATAAGTGTTCGACATGGACTAGAAGGGCCGAGATGGCCTGTTTCTTTGCTGTAATAGTTATATGGTTATATAGTATCCAAGAAGGAGGGTGGGTGGTGTGGCAGGGTGGTGGGGAGGAATGATGAACAGATGGAAAAGTCGGAATGGAAGAAGTGAAATATATTTTTAAAAACTATAGATACTGGAGATCAAAAATAAAAATGCTGGGAGCACTCAGCTGGACAGGCAGTATCTGTGGGCAGGGAATATGAGTCAAGGTTTAGGGTCAAAGACACTTTGTGATCTGGTGAAATGACATCTTGTAAATGATGTACTGTGTTGCTGCTGCTGCAAATAGTGAATTTTCATTACATTTATATCCTGTGCAATTATACTTATAACAACATTGAACTTTAATTTGATAGTGTTATTGTTATTCCCCTGGAACAATTTAGCTCCAGCAGAACACTTGTCCCTTTTGGTTGTATCTTTCTTGTCACAATAAGATGCAGAAGACAAACAATCAAGAATCTTTGAGATGATAAAGCCCGAACCAAACCATAGCACCATCAGAGTGGCCAGAGACACAGCCGGTAAAAGTAAATGCAATAAATTTAGAATTTCAAACCTTGTTATTTATTTATTGAAATACAGGGCAAAAAAGGCCCTTTTGGCCCTCCGACCTGTGTGGTTAGCAAGCACCAATTTAACCCTAGCCTAATCACAGGACAATTCACAAGGACCCATTAACCTACCGACCAGTATGACTTTGGACTGTGGGAGGAAACTCACAGTCACAGGGAGTCCATACAAACAGCGGCAGGATTTGAACCCAGGTGAATGATAGAGCATTGTGCTAACCACTGCACTACCTTGTTGTGCATTTACATACACAAACTAAACTCTTGATAAAAACATAAATGCAATCCAACAGGCTCTGGATGAAAATTTAATCGAATCACATCCCATTTTTTCAAAGTGAAATTTCTCAAAGTTCATTGGTCCGGAAGAACCCAACAGAGATACATACTGTACCTCTAATAAAATAAATAAATTCCTAAATAAAGTCACTTCAAAAGATTATACACATAGATTCAAAACAGAATGCATTGCATTTCTGCTGGGAGGAAAAATGATCGAGAATTTAATGGGCAGATGGATCAGTGGGATTGTTATTTCTGGTGACCTGTTTTGTATCCATTAGAGTATTATTAGGTCACTCATGTAATGCAATATAAATTCATTAAAATGAGTCATCACAAGCAAGTAATTTAATGCAGGATTACCATAAACTGTAACAGTGATATTATGGCCATTAATAATTCAGCTCAGAGATCAAAATGGATCCACATGAATGCAAGAGAGGTCCAAAACAATACAGCTGAGTCACAAACCAAATTCAGTGTACAGACAGAAAAGTACGCACCCTGGGGTTATGTTGCACTAATAATCCAGCTTTGGTAGGCAGACAATAGTTGAACAAAGGTTTTAAAAGGATCTGGAGTTTGCTACCATGTACAAAGGCAGAGAGGAATTAAAAGATATATTCAAAAGGGAAGGTATTCACATCCATGATGAAGATTATTGTGATTGGTTGGATGTGGAGGGCTGGGAGCTGCAATGGAAACATAAGTGGACTCTAATTAATGTAACACACTAAAATCTGGAAGGACACAGCAGGTCAGGCATATTCTATGGAGAAAAATGGACAGTTGACATCTTGGGTGAAAATTCTACATCTGGACTGAAAGAGTAGAGAGCAGATTGCCGGTATACGGAGATGAGGGGAAGGACTGGAGCAAAAGTTGGCAGGTGATAGGTAGATCCAGGTGAGGCAGACAGAGCAGGGGAGAGTGGGAATAGTGACAGAGGTTGAGAGTTGATGGGTGGAGGAAGCAAAGGGCTGCAGATGGTGGGAATCTGATTGGAGAAGAAGGTAGATCATGGAACAAAGTGCCATTTTCTTTATTACATTCTCCATCTTCCTCTCCTATCAGATTCCAACATCCACAGCATCTTATCACTTCCAAATAACATCTTTCAACCTCTGTCACTATTCCCACTCTATTAATTTTTTAAAATTTTATATATATGTATTTCTTATTGTAATTTATAGCTTGTTTTTATTTTTATGTATTGCAATATACTGCTGCCATAAAACAACAAATTTCATGACATATGCCAGTGATATTAAACCTGATTCTAATTCCTCCACCAGCCTGTCACCCCATCCAAATCTGGAGCCACCTATTGCCTGCTTGTTCCTGCTCCAGCCCTTTCTCTTTATACCGGCCATATTCCCTCTACTCTTTCATTGATCCTCCATTTCTCTCTGCAGACATTGCTTGACCTGCTGAGTTCCTCTGGCATTGTGTTTCAATTCCTCAGCAAGTTTGTGAGAAGATGAGATCGGTTTGCTATCACCCTCCACACATTCTACTCCTATAAAGGAAAGGAGAGGTGCAAGAGCAACTATTCCTGATGAAGGATCTCACCCACCTCGGTTCTCCTCCTGGTCCCTTGACATTTTCCCCTTTAGCGCCCGACTCCAGCTGCCGATGTGCTCCCCAGACCTCAGCTTGTCCAGAGCGTCTTGCGAAACTGGTTTCAACCACGGAGGTCCGTATCTCCTGGGTAGGGCTGGGAGCTCCTCTGGCCACTGCTTCTTCTCTGATGCCTCCTTGTGTGACCTTCCAAAGGGCAGGAAGGAGAACTGTTGCAGGCCATGAGGGGCACCCAGGGCTGTGTGAGCTGTCCCCTCTCCATGTGGTGAGGCCCTCCCAGTAATGGTGCTGTCCTCCACAAAGCCCGAGTGCAGGAACACCAGACTTCCAGCCATGAGGTAAACCATGATAAAGGTAAAGAAACGCAAAGGCTTTCTGCGGAAACAGCGATGTATCTTGATCGCTAATCTGGCCATTCCCAATACATAACCTTCCTTAAGTGTGTCGTAACTTCAGGACAGTGAATATAAAAATATGGATATTTCAGACAAGCATTTCACGCAAAAAAAACATACAAAATATTTTGTAATCCAGAGCCAGAGGAATCACACGATTGTCCTGTTGCTCTGCAACTATTTTCTTCCAACTTTGTGCTTCAACTGTTTTGTGCCTTGTTCCTCCATTCAATATTAGGACAGAGTCACCAAATGAGCCTCACAAATCTCCCAGCCAATCACTTACAATGTAGTCAATATCGTTGTCAAATTCAGGGAATTAATAGTGTCCTGCCATCAGTAAGGGACAAACCCGATGCAAATCCTTCCTCCACTAAACCTGGCTCCACTGTCCTTACCCCCACCAACAGTCCACCTGAAGATGGTTATCCAGTTCACCAAATTTCTATCTACTGAGATAGTGTTTGGTTGAGCAGGCTGTAATGTTATATTCTACTCGGGGTCTGTCTTAGCAGAGTATTTTTATATCTTTTCCCTGTTTAAATTCTTCGGAAGCCGAGGGAGACTTGTGACAGAGAATGTTTATCTGGAAAATCACGAGAGTGGAGACGGCTTAAAAGTGGATGAATAGACACGTTTCTCAATTTCCCTTTGAATCTCACACGCAGCATTCTTGCGGGCATCTTTTCTTTCCTGTGGTGCTCATCCCCCTAGATGCCGCTTCCCACTCATCACCCCCCAAAAAAATTCCCTCCCATCGCCACACGCCTTTCCTTTCATACAAATGAAGCTTGCTAAGATCACAGACGAGGTAGACTTAGGGGTAAGAAGCAGCAAATCCAAGGCACTCTCTCTTCATCAGCTTGATGCTCATTCCGTCAGTTGGCAAAGGATTAGCCGCTGCAAGAGAACAGAACAATGGTATTGGCATTGGTTCATTATTGTAACATGTAATGAGATGCAGAGAAAAGCACAAGATCCAAACACACCACACTTAAAACAGAATGCAGAACATAGTGTACCTACAACAGAGAAAGTAGACAAATAAAGTGCGGGGGCTATCATAAGGTAGACTGGGAGATCAAGAATTCACCTTTTCGATTATGAGAAGTCCATTTAAGAGTCTGATAACAGTGGGATAGAAGTCATCCTTCAACATTGTGGCAGATGCTTTCAGAGTTTTGTATCTTCTGCCCGATGGAAGGGGGGAGACCAGAGAATGTCTGAGGTGGGAGAAGTTTTTGATTTTATTGGCTGCTTTCCCGAGGTAGTGGGAAGTGTAGAAGGAGTGAAAGAAGAGGAGATTCATCTAGGTGATGGATTAATCTGTGCCCACAACTCGCTGCAGTTCCTTGTGATCCTGGGAGTGCAGCTCTGGGCACAGAATTTTTTTTTTTAAAATGCAGTGACCTGTGCAGAGGCAGAGGGGGAGAGAGGGAGTGGGGAATAGGGGGCAAAGGGAGAGGAGGGGAGAGTGGGAAAGAGGGAGGAAGGGGAAGGGGAATGGGTAGAGGGGAGAGGGGAGAGGAAGAGAGAAAGAGAAAGGGAGAGGGAGAGAGAAGGTGAGAGAGAAAGTGAGAAAAAAACAAGGAAATATAGCTTTTTTGAGCTAACACAAAATGTTAAAGGAACTCAGCATTTCAGTCAGCATGGAGGGGAATATTTTGGGTTGACATTTTTGGGTTAAGCCCCTTCATCAGAAATGGAAAGGAAAAGGGCAGAGGCCAGTATAAGTTGGGGAGAGGGTAAGGAGCACAAGCTGGTGATAGGTGAGTCCAGGTGATGGGGAAGGAGGATGAGTGGGGGGTGGGGAAGAAGATCAAGTAAGAAGCCTTCCACCTCCTTCTCACCTGCCTGCCTGCCTATCATCTCCCCTCCTTCTTCCCTTTCTTCCATGGTCCACTGTCCTCTCCTATTATATTGCTTCTTCTTCAACCTTTTACCTCTTCCACCTCTAACCTCCAACATCTCACTTCATTCCACCTCCCCCCTCACCTGGTCTCACTGATCACCTGCCAGCTTATATTCTTTTTCCTTCCCTCCACCTTCTTATTCTGGTTACTATCCCCTTTCCTTTCCAGCCTAGATGAAGGCTCTTGGCTTGTAGTGATGACTGTTCATTTCCCTCCATTGATACTGCCTGACTTGTTGATTTCCTCCAGCAGAATACTGAGTGTGTGCTACTCAATATTTCAAGCAACTGCAGAATCTCATGTGTTTCTGAATTATGGCAATTGCCAATTTATAACTTAAAGAGGAAATTACCTTTATTGATCAAGGGATGCATTTTCCAGTTGTTAACAAATTTGTAAAATGTCAGCAATTCCAATAAAATTATGGCCATCATGCTGTATTTGACTGAGAATATACAACAGTAGCAGGAACAAACCACACAGTCCCTTGGGTCTATCCTCCTCTTCAGTGAGATCATGATAGATTCTGTGCCTCAAGTTCTTGACCCTGCTCAATCCCTCAAGTGTACAAAACCTTTCTCCATATGGTACATATTCCCTGGAAGAACGGCTGGATTGGCTTCATTTGCAGCTGACTCATTGAGAGATGAGGAACTGCTATGTTCTTGTCATTGCAGAAATGTGGCTCCAGGACATTTCATGCACTGTTAATCTACAGGCCAAGCAGGTCAGGGACTTATTCCAATATTACTTTGTGTCTGTATGGGTTATTGCATCGTAATTATATGTACTGTGTGCTGTCTGTAAGTGAATGTACTGTATTGTCATTTGCCTGAGAAATGCTGCTTCATTTAGCTGTATGCATCTACATGGTTGAAGGACAATTAAAGCTGAAGTTAAACTTGAACTTAATTCAATGATCTGCCAACATTGCTCTCTGCGGTAGAAATTCCAAAGATTCATCACCTTGAGAGAGAAGAAATTCCTGCAACACACACAAAATGCTGGAGGAACTCAGCAGGTCAGGCAGCATCTATGGAAAAGAGTATAGTCAATGTTTCAGGCCGAAAACCTTCAGAAGTACTGCGGAAGGAATTCCTCTTCACTTTCTTACCAAATAAGTGACTTCCACCTTATAAAACTACATCTCTGTTGTACAGTCCCCAACAAGGATATAGGACTCCTTGACCTCTACTCTATCAATCCTTCTTAAAATATATGTTTGTATACAGACACTCCTATACTTTAAACTTCACAGTAAGGACAAACCTATCTGATATTTCATTTTAAAATAACTCTTTCATCCAAGAACGAAGCTGGTAAACATTCACTCCCATCCCGCAAGTGCAAGAGTACCTTTGTTTAGAACCTGTATGCAGTACTTCTGGTGTGGTCTCACCAACAATTGCACAAGTGCTTCCCTGCTTGAGTAAGGACATTTCTCCCTATTAGTGTAGTTTCAATCTGAAATGTTTATTTCTTGTGCTACGTTTATAGAAAACAGTTGATTCAGTCCTCTCTTCTTGTTTGTTTGAAGGTTCTACCGTATAGACTTTACAGCGGCTCTACTTTATAAGGAGTCTGAGGAAACTTGGCAAAGACTCTTGCCAATTTCTACAGATGTAGGGTGGCTGGAGCATTCTGACTGGTTGCATCTCAACCTGATGTGGAGCTTTCAATGCATAGGATCACAAGAGGCTGCAGATGGTTGGAGACTCAACCAGTTCCATCCCTCCTCATCATCAAGGACATCTTCAAGAGATGATGCCTTGAGAAGGCAGCACATCAAAAGGCAGCATCCATCACTAAGACCCTCCCCATCAGGGACATGCCTCCTCTTGTTACTACCATCAGAGAGAGGTCGGGATGTTGAAAACCTTTTCTTAGTACTTTAGGAACAGCTTGTTTGCACCTGCCATCAGATTTCTGAGCATTCCATGAACACATTAATAATATCTCATTATTCTTTTTTTGTATAAATAGCTAATGTAACAGAAAGAATTAGTGAGGTAGTATTATTCAGACCATTATCAAAGAGCAATACCTTTAGAAAATGGCATCGATCATTAAGGTCCCTCACCATCTAAGGCAGGTCCACTCCTCATAAACACCATGTGGGAGGAAGTACAGGAGCCTGAAGACCAACATTCAATGATTCAGGAACAGCTTTTGCCCCTCTACAATCTGATTTCTGAATGGTTCATGAACCCAATAATGCTGCCTCTTTATTCCTTATTGTTTGCACTATCAATTTATTTTTTATGTCTTTGCAGTGCACTCCTGCCACAAAGCCACAAATTTCACATCTTTTAAGCCATTGATAACAAAACTTGATTCTGCGGTCCTCGTAGAAGATGCGTTGCTGTGCCGCACTTATAGCTTATAAAGAAATAAGCGCAGAAGGACAATGCTATAAGCTATAACCCATATTCAGCAGTCTTTGTAATGCTGACCCATGCCTCTTTGAGGCAGATATTGAATGTAGTTTCATTATCGCATTCACTAACTTGGATTGCTACCAGAAAAACATAGGCCCCAATTGGATTATCTCTGCAAAACAACACAAGAAAGCGAAGAAAGCGCACAAGAAACACACACACACACACACACACACACACACACACACACACACACACACACACACACACACACACACACACACACACACACACACACACACACAGTGGCTACTTTATTAGGTACACCTGCACTGCAATAGATATTCAGTTCTTGGTTTTCTGCTAACCTTGCTTTCTAAACTTAGCTGACCCTTGAATGATTACAAATACTTGTAAGTAAACTTCCAACTAACAGTTTGTTTAACTTATGTTCATAAATGGAAGTCAGTCTTCAGTTCTTAAAATGTAAATGGAAAGCAGTAATCAGCTTGAACTTGAAAGTACAGCTTTGCAAACAAGCTCTCTATTTTGCAGACACTCTGTGTAGAAGCAGATGCTAGTCACTGCACCTGCTTTATTACTGCTCAACATAGAGGGAAGACAAAGGGTTGTTTAAATTTGGCTGTTTCAAACAGACAAGCAGACTCTTGAATTGCTTATTTCAACAAAGCTTGAGAACTGATGGATAATATCATTTAGCATATCAATAACTAATGTGTTTGTTATTGAGAGTTTTATGTACTCAAGAGAAGTTAGCTTTACAGCATTAACTTTGAATTGTGAAAAATTAAGCTAAGCTTAATCTACAGTAAGCTCAGATCTATGTCTCTAAAAAATGCTTTTAGATCATTTGTGTTAAAAGAGGATCCTATGCTTGTGAAGTCATACAAGTGGATGAAAAGGGTATAAATGTAAAGAGAAGGTCAAGCTTATTAGGAATGAAGTAAAGAATATAAAGAAGAAGCCTGAAAAAAACCCATTGAATCTATTCCTCCAGCTTCCATTTTTTTTTGCAACGGATGACATGTTCAACTGCATCTTAGTATGTCTTTTGAGTGTATAGGAATTGTAACTATGCTTTGGAAATCTTTTGTGTTCAGGAATCTTTTGCCCCTATGTTTCAGAAATGCTTTATGCCTTTATGTTTTGTGCTTTGGAAATGATTTGTAATTTGGAAACGTTTTATAATGCTTCCAAATACATATCTACAGTGATGAAATGCTTTGAGAGGTTGGTCATGACTAGACTGAATTCCTGCCCCAGCAAGGACCTGGACCCATTGCAACTTGCCTATCCCCTCAATAGGTCAACAGCAGACACAATCTCAATGGCTCTCCATAAGGCTTTAGACCACCTGGACAACACAAACACCTATATCAGGATGCTGTTCATTGACTATAGCTTAGCATTTTATACCATCATTCTCACCATCCTGATTGAGAAGTTGTAGAACCTGGGCCTCTGTACCCCCCTCTGCAATTGAATCCTCGACTTCCTAACTGGAAAACAATTTGTGCGGATTGGTGATAACATACCCTCCTTGCTGACGATCAACACTGACACACCTCAGGGGCGGGTGCTTAGCCCACTGCTCTACTCTCTATACACACATGACTGTGTGGCTAGGCATAGCTCAAATACCATTTGTAAATTTGCTGATGATAATACCATTGTTGGTAGAATCTCAGGTGGTGATGAGAGGGTGAACAGGAGTGAGATATGCCAACTAGTGAAGTGGTGCCGCAGCAGCAAACTGGCACTCAACATCAGAAAGACGAAAGAGCTGATTGTGGACTTCAGGAAGGGTAAGACGAAGGAACACATACCAATCCTCATAGACTGATCAGAAGTGGAGAGAATGAGCAGTTTCAAGTTCCTGGGTGTCAAGATCTCTGAGGATCTAACCTGGTCCCAACATATTGATGTAGCTATAAAGAAGGCAAGACAGCGGTCATAATTCATTAGGAATTTGAAGAGATTTGGCATGTCAACAAATACACTCAAAAACCTCTATAGATGTACCGTAGTGAGCATTCTGACAGGCTGCATTGCTGTCTGGTATGGGGTGATGATGTGGCTGCTGCACAGGACTGAAAGAAGCTGCAGAGGGTTGTAAATCTAGTCTGCTCCATCTTGGGTACTAGTCCACAAACTACCCAGGACATCGTCAGGGAGATGTCTCAGAAAGGCAGCGTCCATTATTAAGGACCTTCAGCATCCAGGGTGTGCACTTTTCTCATTGTTACCATCAGGTAGGAAGTACAGAAGCCTGAAGGCACACACTCAGCGATTCAGGAACAGCTTCTTTCCCTCTACCATCCGATTCCTAAATGAACATTGAACCCTTGGACACTACCTTGCTTTTTTTAATATACAGTATTTCTGATTTTTTGCACATTTTTAAATTTATTCAATATACGTATACTGTAATTGATTTACTTATTTATTATTATTATTTTTATTTTTTTCTCTTCTATATTATATATTACATTGAACTGCTGCTATTAAGTTAGCAAATTTCACGTTACTTGCCAGTGACAATAAACCTGATTCTGATATTATATTTTAAGTATTGTGCTGTACTGCTACCCTAAAACAATAAATTTCATTGTCATGGTTCTGTTTGGCTGTTCCCCTTTAATGCTTCTTTCTCCCTGATTATGCCCTAATTTCAGTCATTAGATTTCCAATTGCTGCTAGTTTACTTAATTACAGTACAACTGGTTTTCATCAGAGACTGTGAAATAAGTACAATGGCGTCACTATCACAGGTTGCCAGTTTGTTGGTCTATTCTTGTGTGATACTTCGTTCGTTTTTCCGATTAGAACCATTAGTTCTAAGTCAGCTCTAGTTTCAAGATAGTCCCTGTAAATCCCATCTCCTTGTCAAGATTCCTCCGATTTGCTGTTCTACATTCACGTCTATACCAGCGTCCCCAACCCAGTCAATGTGCCGGTGTCCTGCACTTGGATTCTCCTCAGTCGCCCCTTGCAACATTCATGACATATGTCAGAGATAATAAATCTGATTCGCTTTATTTATCACATGTGCATCAAAATGTTGAAATATCCAGTGAAATAAGTCATTTGCATCACTGACCGATATACACTAACCTTACTAACCCCAACCAGTATAACTTCTGGAATTTGGGAGGAAACGGGAGCACCCAGAGGAAACCCACATGGGGAGAATGTATACACTGACAGCAATGGGCATTAAACCCCAATCCTCCAATCACTGGTGCTGTAAGACATCATGGTTAGTGTTTTCATATGGGTGATGCTAGGACTAGAAATTTTGGGTTATGGACAGAAGATGAGCATGTTGGGACTTCTTCATCATCTGAGTGCAGGAAGGAGAGTGTGAAGTACTCTTATAGCGGTGTATACAATTATGAGGAGCATAGATAGGCTGAATGTACACATTCTTTTCCCCAGGGTTGGGGAATCAAGAATTAGAGGGCATAGGTTTAAGGTGAGAGTGGAGAAATTTATTAGAAAAATGAGAGTCAAAATATTATTCACCAACAAGAGAAAATCTGAAGATGCTGGAAATGCAAGCAACACACACAAAATGCTGGAGCAACTCAGTAAACCAGAGAGCATCTATGGAAAAAAGCAAAGAGTTGGCATTTTGGGCAAACAATCCTGATGAAGGGTCTTGGCCCGAAACATCAACTATTTGCTCTTTTCCATAGATGCTGCCTGGCCTGCCAAACTGCTCCAGCATTTTGTGTGGTTTGTCAAAATATCTTTACCCAGAAGATGTTAAAGAAATGGAATGAGCTGCCAGAGGAAGTGGTACAGGCAGGTACATTAACAACACTTAAAAGCTAGATGGATAGGTACAGGGATAGGAAAGTTTTAGAAGGATGTGGACCTAATGCTGGTTAAAGGGACTAATATAGAAGAGAATCTTAGTCAGTATGGACCATTTGAGTTGAAGTTCTCGTTTCCATGCTGATACCTCATGTCACATGCCTGAGGAATTGAACTGAACTTACATCAGGGACTTGCTTTTCAAATGACACCCAGTTTTTCATCTCCATTGAATAAAAGGATGTCCTCTGATAGCTGAGTTCCATATGCATTATGTCCCCTTATCGTGGGCTGGAGGAATTTATATAATCATGTTTGGAAGGAATCCTTTTAGTTTTTCAACTTCATGCAGACTCCACTTAAGAGAAAACCCTGCCAGTCCATGTCCTCCACCCTTTCCCACATTGCCCTGTGTTACGAATGTGCAACAACTCTGAGGGGCCGAAGGGTACAGAGTCACCCCCCTCCTTTTTGAGAATCGCAAGATCGCTATTAATTCGGGTCTGGGACCCAGGAAATGAGAGAGAGACGTCCAGAATACACAGGGTTTGGAATGTGTCCTGGCCTCAGCAAGACGGAACCACTGATAACGGCCATTGTCTCTTGGAGACAGAATTGTGTATTGAGTACTGTACTATTCATTGAAGCCCTCAGGAGATGACCAGAGTGGGCTGGTTGAGGGATTGCATCATCCCAACCTGATTGACATCTGAGACCCCGTGAGTAAGGATAAAAGAGGGTCTGGGGAACAACCCCTTCAGACACACCAGGAGAAATGCTAGAAATCCCGTGACAGCATTTAATAACGACAGCCGGTGGGGCTCGCGTGCATCCTTTTCCCTTGCCTGGGAATTGGCAGGCTTACCACGGAAGAACGGCTTAGCTAAAGAAGAGGCCACAACAACGAAATTCCGAAGGATCGAAATCATAAAAAGGAAAGCCGGCAAGTTTTCTAAAAATCTCTCTTGACTCCAACCAAAGGCTGCAGCCTGAATGAACTGAGTGACTTTTATATTTCCAACGGGCAATACATTATCCCCTAGACAACGATAGAGCTTATTTCTTATTGATTATTATTATACCTGCACTTTTATATTTAGTATTGACAACGTATATTATCTGTATGCTTGCATTGATATTATTTTTGTGTATTTTTACTAATAAATACTGTTAAAAATAGTACCATCAGACTTCAACGGACCTCTCTACCTTTGCTGGTAAGTGACCCAGTTACGGGGTTCGTAACGCCTGAAAACTCTTCCCTTTTAGATATTTATCCAACCGCCTTTTAACAGCAGACAGTAGTTCCACCCCATTCACCTGGGAAATCTCTATCAGATCACCCTCAATCACTATACTCAGCAATAAAAGCCTCAGAAAGGGAACCAGTCTCCCAAAAGTGAACAATGTGAACCCAGTAATCTTGGGTTCCAGTGGTACATTGCCTATGTCAATTGAATAGCAGCTGGAGTTCTGCAGCATGGATCAAGAGTCCTAAGTTCAAATATCAGCTCAGAAAACGGGATATTTCAGTTCAGTTGAATTTGGAATTGAAATTGAAAATATCAGCAGTATGAAATTATCTGATTGCTATAAATACACCACAATCATATTTTAAAGAAAATTATCTGTTACTCTTAAAAGTCTGAAAAAATGCTGATGCTGTAAATTCAAAAAATAAGC
Source organism: Hemitrygon akajei (assembly GCF_048418815.1). NCBI lineage: Eukaryota > Metazoa > Chordata > Chondrichthyes > Myliobatiformes > Dasyatidae > Hemitrygon > Hemitrygon akajei. The sequence goes on along the minus strand of NC_133137.1, from coordinate 1,136,210 downwards.
AGAAAATGCCAAAAACACTCAGCATTTGTGAAACAGGACACTATGAACATTTTAGATTGAAGACCCTTTATCACATCCTAGGTGATTTGGTCTGTGTTGAAATCATAACTAACTGCTTCCTGATGCAATTAGGAACAGGCAGTAAATCTCTGAGTTTCCAGTAACTTCCCTGAATGAATTAGCTCACTTCCAGTCCAATGTTTTATTCTTCAGACTCATCTCAATAGTCTGCAGTGTTCCAGATGGGTTCAGACTAGATATTTATATAGCAGTCATTTACTCTCTCCCTCCTTTTATCACATTGAGATGAGGGTCCATTAGCCTCTTTAATTGCATCATGTTAATGTCTGCTAGTCTTTCATGACTGTTAGACCTGTGTACAATGTATTGTGTATGTTAATCAAAATGGCTTCTTTGGTTTGCTAGAGTAGGAATGCTTTTATGTTTGATAAGTGTTTTCTCTTGCAGTTGTTTAGCTTTGGACTTGCTGATATGGGGATTGTATTCATTTTTTAACCAATGGGGAATGTTATTTTGTCTTGTGAGGCTGGGAGCTTGGGGGTTTTGCGGTCTTTTCAGGAGAGGCGGGAAGGAGATGCCGAGGAAGGTGGACGTGCACTGCACTGCTGGGTCGACCACTGGGGTGGTCCCAGGTGCGAGGACGTGGAGGTCGGAGGCAAGCGACAAGGGGTCAAATGGTTCAATGGTTGAGCTCCAACAATGTGCACTAAACTGACTGAACTTTGATAAGTTGGTGTCTTTTACTTTATTTTCTTTTCCTTCATATATACTGTATTGCATAGTACTCTTTTAGTTTTAGTAAAATCTTTAAAGTGTATTCCATAACGGTATCTGGTGTGAGTTTGATATTGTGTGTGCACGCACGGCATAAACTTGATTCTCACAGCACCTGCATGTACGGGATGTGGGGTTGGTGAGTGGCTGGATCTCCTTTTCCCCCTAGACGTATACCAGCCTATTGGGTAAGTGTTAGATTTGTGGGGGCTCATCTGGGATTGGATTGTCAGGTGCTGTGGAATCGCGCAGGCAGCAGAGCGGAGATGGACAGAGTTAAGATTGTTAACTGGTGCGAGTTGGAAGATGTACCGGTGTAGTATGCCTGTGTAGTGAGCGGGGTGGATTTTCGAGTTTCGGAAGATGCGTTAGTGCGGGGGTTAAGTTTGGTAAACGGTATTGGGCAGGTAGAATTGGTAGCTAGACGGTGTGGTAAAGAGGTAGAGTCTAGTTGGGTGTTGGTTCATACGAGTGCTGACGTCATGACGTTGGAACTGCCAGTGAAGGTCAGTGTTCTGGGGGAGGCGGGGCTGTGGGGGCTCCACACCTTCTCCGAGGATGAGGATGATGAGACACCGGAGGAGGAGCTAGAGCTAGAGGTGGCCCCCAGAGAGGTGCCCGTCACTAGTAAAGGGGGGTCAGAGGGGGAAGGCGTGACTAGGCCCCGCCCCCCAGGTAGGGTGGAAGCCACGGAGCTGGCAGCCGCACTTAACTCCCTGGTGGGAGCGGCCGAGAGGCCCCGGCTGAAACTGGGGGTGCTCTCCGGAGCCAAGCCCACTCTGGACGGGGAGGTGGACTATGAGACCTGGATCGAGCATACGTCTTTGATATTAGAGGAGTGGCCAGGCTCGGAGGAGGAGAAGAGGCAGCGATTGGTGGGAAGTTTGAGGGGTTCGGCAGCCAAAACAGTCCGGGAGTTGAAAGCTGAAAAGCCTGGGGTTTCAGTGGAGGAATGTATAGAGGTTTTGGAGGGAACATTTGGGTTGTCGGGGAACCCTGGCTGCTTTTAGCAGAGTTCCCACGCCTGGAACAACGGAGAGGGGAAAAGCTCTCCGAGTACATATTTCGGATGGAGGGGATGCTTACGGGGTTGCAGCGCCGGGGGGTAGTGAAGGCGCCTGACGTGGCTAGCGTGAGGATGAGTCAGTTATTCAGTGGCTCTCTGAAGGAGGACAAGGCGGCGTGGACTATCTGACAGGCTTATAGAAAGGGATCCCTCCATCATTCGGGCAACTGATTAGAGAGGTGCGGGAGGAAGAGAGAGCGTTGGGGTGGAAAAGGGGCTCGGGCCACCGGGAGCGAGCCTCAGCGATACAGGAAGTGGTGGCTGGGTGGAGGACTGAAAACCCCCAGGGGAGTAGGGACCCCCCTCTGGAGGGGAAGAACAGGGAAGGTACTCACTCCTGGGGGCGGCCCGTGCAGTGGGTTGGGAGCGGGGGCCGTCCTAGGAGAGGAGGGGCAGTGGGCAGCATGTGCTTTAACTGTGGGAAAGAGGGGCATTTCAGGCAGAACCTTTTGGCTCGAGATGGGATGATCGATGTGAAGAGGCACTCCGATCTTTGAAAAGGGCACTGACCCAGGCCCCGGTGCTGGCTTTTGCTGATCCCCAGAAGCCATATGTGCTGCACACGGATGCCAGCCGAGAGGGTCTAGGGGCTGTTCTGTACCAGGAGCATGGCAAAGCATTGAGGCCGGTAGCCTTTGTCAGCCGAAGCTTGTCGCCATCTGAGAGAAACTATCCCACGCATAAGTTGGAGTTCCTGGCGCTGAAGTGGGCGGTGGTGGACAAGTTGAGTGATTACCTGTACGGAGCCAAGTTTGAGGTGAGAACGGATAACAATCCTCTCACTTATATTTTGACTTTGGCTAAGCTGGATGCCACAGGACATCGGTGGCTGGCGGCCTTGTCGGTATATGATTTCAGCCTGAGGTACCGCCCAGGAAGCAAGAATGTTGATGTGGATGCTTTGTCACGTCGGGAGCCTGGGGAACAGGAGAAGGATGAGGAGTGGGAGAATGTCCCTGCCCCTGGAGTGAAGGCTATGTGTCAGTTTGCTATCACGGTGAAGGCCGAGGGAAGAGGAAGGCTGGAGCGAGCCGTGGACCATTTGGGGGCTTTTGACGACGCCATACCCCTAGCTTACTGTGACCTGACCACACTGCGGACTAAACAGTTGCCAGAACTGAGTCCGGGGAAAGTGGCAGCTGCTCAGCAAAATGACCCGGGTCTTGGCACTGTGTGGAGAGCGGTACAGAAGAGGGATGTGGCATTGGCTGAGAAGGCGAAACACCCATTCGTGCCCCTGTTGTTGAAGGAATGGTCTCGGTTGAAGTTAAAGAACCAAATCTTGTACCAGGTAACGGCGCCTCCGGACCAACCCCACTGTTGGCAACTGGTCTTGCCGGAGGCGTATCGGCAGGCTGTACTCCAGGCCCTACATGATGATTCCGGACGCTTGGGGGTGGAAAAGACCTATGGATTACTCAAAGACCAGTTCTACTGGCCCCGGATGAGGGGGGAAGTCGAAGAATACTGTAGGGGATGCAGTCGTTGCATCCGGAGGAAGACCCTGCCAGCGTCGGCGGCTCCACTGTCGCACTTGCAGAGTGCGGGATCTCTGGACCTGATGTGTATGGATTTTCTGTCGATTGAGCTCGACACCAGCAACACCGTGAATGTCTTAGTCATCACCGATCATTACACTCGCTATGCTCAGGCATTTCCCACTAAGGATCAGAAAGCGACGACAGTGGCGAAGGTGCTATGGGAGAAGTATTTTGTTCATTACGGCCTTCCCAGGCGAATCCATAGCGATCAGGGGCGGGACTTTGAGAGCCGCCTTATCCATGAATTACTGACTATGCTTGGGGTTGAGAAATCCAGGACTACCCCTTATCACCCACAGGGTGATCCTCAGCCAGAGAGGTTCAACAGGACCCTGTTAGATATGCTCGGGACACTGGAGATTGAGCAGAAAAATAAGTGGAGTCGTCATATTGGACAATTGGTTCACTGTTACAATTGTACTCACAATGATGCTACAGGGTACTCGCCTTATTATCTGATGTTCGGGCGGGAAGCGAGGTTGCCCATTGACTTGTGTTTTGGGGCTGAAGCCGATGAATTACCTGGGAAGCCCTATCTAAGGTATGTGTCCGATTTGAGGAGAGAGTTGAAAAGGATGTACGAGTTGGCTGAGGTGGCGGCTACCAAACAAAATCAGAGGAATAAGATGAGATATGATCAAAAGGTGAAGTTTGCCCAATTATTGCCGGGTGACCGGGTCCTCTTACAGAATTTGGGACTCCCTGGTAAGCACAAGTTGGCAGATCAATGGGCGGCCAGCCCCTATGTAATAGAGAGCCAGATGCCGAACCTGCCAGTTTACCGGGTGAAACCTGAGGATGGGAAAAGGCCTATCAAAGTACTCCATCGGAATCACCTGCTGCCCCTGGGTCAAGCGGTGCGGGTGGACAAGCAGCCAGAGAGGGAGGTTGTGCCTAGTACAAGGACTCTGCGAGGGTGCGGAGCGAGGGAAGAGCCCGCTGCTGAAGAGCCGAGATGGGTCCTTAACCCAGGAATGGATACCGATTCGGAAGATGACGACTCAGATGAGTGGCCCCTGCTCCCATTCGCTGGCGTTTCAGTATCAGAAGAGGAGGCTCCTGGCCTTTCCCCTACTGAGTTGGGCGAGAGGAGGGAAGGTGTTGATGGTCAGATGGAGAGACAGCCAGCGTTGGGGGGAGAGAGGGTGGTACCTGAACATGAGCCAGAGGGTCCTCAGGTGAGGGGGGAACCCCGTGAGGGAGGGAGTGAGGATCTGACAGGTAGATCTGGGGTGTCCGAGGCAGAGGGTTCGCAGGTGAAGAGGGAGCCCAGTGAGGCAGAAGGGGTACGGAGATCTCAGAGGAGTAGGCGCCCCCCCAGAGCAGTTGACATATGTGGTGCCAGGAGAACTGAGTGTGATTTCTACTGCTCTGGGTAGTTATGTCGCTGCTTTCTGCACCTGGGTTGGGTTTTGTGTGTTGCAAGAAGCCTTGGGGAACTCTGGTAATGTCATGAGGGCATGACATTTGCTGGTGGGGGGAGAATGTACAATGTATTGTGTATGTTAATCAAAATGGCTTCTTTGGTTTGCTAGAGTAGGAATGCTTTTATGTTTGATAAGTGTTTTCTCTCGCAGTTGTTTAGCTTTGGACTTGCTGATATGGGGATTGTATTCATTTGTTAACCAATGGGGAATGTTATTTTGACTTGTGGGGCTGGGAGCTTGGGGGTTTCGCAGTCTTTTGAGGAGAGGCGGGAAGGAGACTCCGAGGAAGGTGGACGTGCGCTGCACTGCTCGGTCGACCACCGGGGTGGTCCCAGGTGCGAGGACGTGGAGGTCGGAGGCAAGCGACGAGGGGTCGAATGGTTCGATGGTTGAGCTCCAACGGTGTGCACTAAACTGACTGAACTTTGATAAGTTGGCACCTTTTACTTTATTTTCTTTTTCTTCATATATACTGTATTGCATAGTACTCTTTTAGTTTTATTAAAATCTTTAAAGTGTATTCCATAATGGTATCTGGTGTGAGTTTGATATTGTGTGTGTACGCGCGGCATAAACTTGTTTCTCACAGCACCTGCGTGTATGGGAGGTGGGGTTGGTGAGTGGCTGGATCTCCTTTTCCCCTAGACATATACCAGCCTGTTGGGTAGGTGTTACACCTGGATCCTTTAAATCTTCTTGCTGCTCCACACATTCTAGCACCTAGTTATTTTGGAAAAAACTTTGATCTATTTTCTTGTGCCTAATGAGTATGCCTCCCACATCTCACATTCGCTTAATGTTCCCTGCTCACTTATCTGGTCCCTAGGGTCTAAATGCTTAGTTTTTAACCATTAAAATTTGCAAGGCTTACCTGGGGAACAAAAAAAAATGCTTTTGTTTTCAATAATAAATCTCTGTGGCAGCAAATACACAATTTACATTCTTGTTCATTTTGCATACGTGGCTTTTATCACCAACATTGCTCATCTGTGGGAGCTGCTAATCAGTGTTGTTGCCAATGAACAGGACTCTGAAAACTCACACTCATTTCTCAATCAATGTACTTCTGCACAAGGTGAATGGCATGACTCCTGTCACCACACTGTTCTGAAGTCTGAACAGACAAATGCCATTTTTGTACAGAATTGACTAGCAGTTATGGATATTGATGGTCTAGTAAACTGTGCATGCTTGAACTCTTTACTTGCAAGGTCATTCACCACTCATAATACAAGTGTTAAAAGTCAATAGAAAATACAAGCTAACAATCAATGGCATTTTGATGTTAGTAAAGTAATTGTCTACTAGTTGCTGAGTGTGTCCCTTATATCCTTTGATAATAATCCTTATTTCGTCTCCGTAAGTCAAACGTCTCTGGTTCATTGCTGTAAAAAGGGAAACTATGCTCTTTAAAGACATTTCTTGCCTTGGTTGCCTGTACTCTATCTGCAATCTATCTTGCCCAGACTTTACTTAACCCCTGTTATGCCGCAACTTCCACAAATGGAGTGTTGGAAATGATGAAGGATGGAGGTTTGCAATGGTAAGTGGAAAACGGAAAACAAAGACAATGGGCTGTTGCAAAGCTACAGAAACTTTGTTAAAGTTGAACACTTTCTTGAAGCATTCTGTTCACCTCTGGTTACCTCATTATAGAAAGGATGTGGAAGGTTTAGAGAGGGTGCAGAAGAGATTTATCAGGATGCTATCTTGGATTAGAGAATGTGTCTTACAAAGAAAGATTGAGTAAGCTAGGGCTTTTTTTTCTTTAGAGTGAAGGATGAGAGATGACTTGATGGAGGTGTATAAGATTATGGGAGACATAGATAGAGTGGGCAGCTACCACCTTTTTCCCAGGGCAGCAATGGAAATACCTGAGGAAATCCTTTTAAGGTGAGTGGAGGAAAGATTAGGGGAGATGTCAATTTAGGTTTTTTTTACACAGAGAGTGATGGGTACATGCAATGCACTGCAGGTTATGGTGGTAGAGTCTGATATAAAAGGGGCATATAAGAGACTTTTAGGCATATGGAAGATTAAATGTTATGGGCTGTGCATAAGGGGAGGGTTAGATTGATTACAGAGTAGGTTTATGTTGGTCAACACAACATCGTGGGTCAAAAAGCCCATGTTGTGCAATACTGTTCTATGATCTAAGAAATAATCAATTGAAATCATGCCAAAAGACCAGTCTGCAATTGCTATTATTTACAATTTTGATTTAGTTGTGTATTATTTTTAAAAAATTGATGCATTCCACATTTTTATCACGTAATAACAAAAAACCTATACACTCAAACTGAACTGAAGTATTGAAAATTTTAAGCTCTACCTACATAGAACATAGAACATTACAGCACAGAAAAAGGCCTTTTGGCCCTTCTTGGCTGTGCCGAACCATTTTTCTGCCTAGTCCCACTGACCTGCACCTGGGCCATATCCCTCCAAACCCCTCTCATCCATATACCTGTCCAAGTTTTTCTTAAATGTCAAAAGTGAGCCCACGTTCACCACCTTCTGTTATCACCTCACTAGCATGTTTGTGTTGAGCCATTGGATAAACATTCAAAGATCTGTTGATTATTATTAGACTGAGAGGGTGCAATTCCAAGATTTCAATCATTCCCATTTTGGATTTGAACACTAAAGGATTCTGGGACTTTGGGACTGAACGGGACAATAAACTTCAGCTGGCACAACTTGACTATGTTATCATTAAACATTTTGGTTCAAGGTTAGTTGGGTCAACCAGTTTAATACTTTAACTATAACTGTGAGAGTGTATTGTGCATTCTGTTATTATCTTTCCCTTGTGCTGCCTCCATGTACTTTAGTTTGTAATGATCTGTATGGATAGCACGCAAAAGAAAGCTTTTCACTGTATCTCAGTACATGTGACAATAGTAAAGAAATTATCAATTATGTGTTAAAATTCAGTATGTTATACAATGGACACAATTTCATCAACTATGTATAGAATTATAAGTCTTTGAGTTTGAGTGGGGGATGTATATACAGAATGTGGGCATCATTGCAAAGACCACAATTTACCACCTATCCCCTGAGAATTTGGCAGTGGGCTTTCAGCAAGGCCTTTGACAAAGTTCCACATGGAAGGTTAGTTAAGAAGGTTCAGTCGTTAGGTATTAATGCTGGAGTAATAAAATGGATTCAACAGTGGCTAGATGGGAGATGCCAGAGAGTAGTGGTGGATAATTGTTTATCGGGATGGAGGCCGGTGACTAGCGGGGTGCCTCAGGGATCTGTTTTGGGCCCAATGTTGTTTGTAATATACATAAATGATCTGGATGATGGGGTGGTAAATTGGATTAGTAAGTATGCCGATGATACTAAGGTAGGAGGTGTTGTGGATAAAGAGGTGGGTTTTCAAAGCTTGCAGGGAGATTTATGCCGGTTAGAAGAATGGGCTGAACATTGGCAGATGGAGTTTAATGCTGAGAAGTGTGAGGTTCTACATTTTGGCAGGAATCATCCAAATAGAACATACAGGGTAAATGGTAGGGCATTGAGGAATGCAGTGGAACAGAGAGATCTAGGAATAACAGTGCATAGTTCCCTGAAGGTGGAGTCTCATGTAGATAGGGTGGTGAAGAAGGCTTTTGGAACGCTGGCCTTTATAAATCAGAGCATTGAGTACAGAAGTTGGGATGTAATGTTGAAATTGTACAAGGCATTGGTAAGGCCAAATTTGGAATATTGTGTACAGTTCTGGTCACTGAATTATAGGAAAGATATCAATAAATTAGAGAGAGTGCAGAGACGATTTACTAGGATGTTACCTGGGTTTCAGCACTTAAGTTACAGAGAAAGGTTGAACAAGTTAGGTCTCTATTCATTGGAGCGTAGAAGGTTGAGGGGGGATTTGATCGAGGTATTTAAAATTTTGAGAGGGATAGATAGAGTTGACATGAATAGGCTGTTTCCATTGAGAGTAGGGGAGATTCAAATGAGAGGACATGATTTGAGAGTTAGGGGGCAAAAGTTTAAGGGAAACACGAGGGGGTATTTCTTTACTCAGAGAGTGATAGCTGTGTGGAATGAGCTTCCTGTAGAAGTAGTAGAGGCCAGTTCAGTTGTGTCATTTAAGGTAAAATTGGATAGGTATATGGACAGGAAAGGAGTGGAGGGTTATGGGCTGAGTGCGGGTAGGTGGGACTAGGTGAGATTAAGAGTTCGGCACGGACTAGGAGGGCCGGAATGGCCTGTTTCCGTGCTGTGATTGTTATATGGTTATATGGCTGCCTTCTTGAATCTGAGTGTTGAAATTATTTAAATCCAATTATGCATTTGGGAAAGGGGCTCCAGGATTTGAACTCAGCAATGTTGAAAGAGTGGTGATATACTGCTATATCAGAGTTGAATTTCAGGGAGGGCTTGAATCAAGATTTACTCCGATGTGAATGATGTCTGGTCTGTTTCAGCTCCTTTCATAATTTATGAAAGACCAGAGAAAAATACTAATGTACATTTGGTTTTGAATCACACAGCTCCAAGCAAAACCCTGCAGCCAAACTGCCACTCATTCTAATTTGTCAGGTAAGACCGAAAGGATGCATACACTGCTCAACATTTATCACCTAGCAGTGTTAGTGTGTGGCCAGGGAAGGTAGTTTCCAGTGTACAGAGATCAGTAAATCTTTCCCCTTAACAACACAGGGTGGATGAAGGAACAGGCTTTGTAGACCACACGGATTCCAGTCAGAAGCTACCTAGTGAAGTGGCCACTGAGTGTATATTGAGATAGTACAAAATGAAAAAAACCAGGATGCAGAATATAGTATTAGAGAGAAAGTGCAGGCAGAGATCAGAATTTCCAAATGACTTTCAGAATGCTGTATCTTTTTCTTTCTTGTTCTCATAAAAAATCATCAGCACAAAATGTAAACTGTCACAACAGGTAAGAAACATCCTACTGGGGAATCTCAAACAGGTCATGTAGCATCCGGGGGATGAAAGCAGCTGTCAATATTTCGAACTGAAGCATTGATGGCACGACAATGGTGGGGCTCATCATCGACAATAATGAGATAGCCTACAGAGAGTAAGTGGAAGAGCTCAAAGCCTGGTGCCAGGTGAATAACCCCTTCTTCAATGTCAAAATGACAAAGAAGATGGTTAGTGACTTCAGGAGAACTTGTCCCATTCACACCCCCTTTTACACTGGTGGCACTGTGGAAACTGTGAGCAGCTTCAAACTCCTGGGAATGCACATCTTACACAAGCTCTTAAGGTCCCAGAACACATCCTACACAATCAAGAAATCTCACCAATGGCTCTATCTTCTGAGAAGGCTGAAGAGAGCTAGACTATGCACATTAATACTCACAACCTTCTACTGATGCACAGTAGAGAGCATCCTAACATGTGCATCACTGCGTAGTATGGAAACTGCACTGTGGCGGACAGGAAGACCCTACGACAGGTAGCCTAAACTGCCCATCACATCACCAGAGCAGCCTATTTGTTATGTTCTGTAACTTCAATGCATTAAACTAATTTAAAGGAAGACACGGGAGTCTGAAATATGAGGCTATCTTCGTGTTTACTTTAAGCGAGGCATGCACCTATCATGTAGAGCACGACAACATATGCAATTAACATGATTTTACGTATACCCGTAATTAACTATTTATTCGAACAAGGATGCTTAATCAAACAATTTATATATGTAAGATCACTCAAATATTATTGAAATATTAAATACACAATACTCCTCCCTGCTTAGCTGTCAACACCAACTCAATAGAGAATGCATCTCAACAATATACACAGTATACTATATAATACAACTACTATATAGAGACATCTACAGCATAGCAAATTTTAAATTGTCCTATTCAGGCCTAAAGGTTTAATCACCATTGAGGATTTCTTATTCTTGTGAGATAATGTCTTTCCTGACAGGTGAGATCACTCTCCTTTGCCGGTGAGACTTGTGGCTGTGAAAGCAATCTCAGATTCTTGGGCCTCTTCTGTGGTGACTGTAAAAGTTGACTCTGAGACTGCAGGAAGTAGTTCTGACAGCTCTGGACATCTTTCTTCTTCTATTTCTTTCTTCCGGTTTCTGCATCTTGATCTTGTGAAAGTGCATTCAGTTCACTATATTCCCTTATTAATCCTTCTAATGCTCCCTTTATAATCTGATCTCTTCTCTTGGTTTCCTCATGCACAATATCATCTGACAAATCCTCTGTTTTCGTATCTTCATTGACTCCTTTCTTTTTGGCCTTCCATTCATCCAGCTGGGCTTTGGCCTCAGCATTTATTTATATAAGCAGCTTTTTGCCTCCCATTGAAATTCATGCAATTAACTTAATGCACACAGAGAAGATTTTGGTTCTTTATACTCACAAAAGCTGAATGCTTGCATCTTTCGTGAAGCTCCTTGAACTCTTTTTCAGCTTAAAACCAAGCCACGTTTTGTAAGTAAATGCCTGATTAACATATCAGAAGCTTTCTAATATATGTTGCCTACAAAAACTATTGTAGTCGGACTACTGCTTTCATGACGTTCAGGATTCCTCTGAGCAACATGGTCCTTCCTTGGTCCAATATGCTTTCCAACCAGAGGCATAGAGGTTGGCACTAATACCTTTTTGTCTCCTGTTGGGCAATGATTCATGGTGCTTGGCATGGACACAGTTGTGACATCATCCAGTACCTTTCTTAATTCACTTCTAGTTGGCTTCATTGCAGGCAATATGGCATGCAAGTGGCGGATGGATCTCCAATGGATCTCCAATCAAGTTGTAGTTGTCTCAGCCACTCACATCCCCACAATGCTGGTCCTCCTGTTTTTAAAACATACCAGTTTAATGTGGCTTGTTGGTTGTTATATTTCACTGTTGAATCACTCAGGTTTACTGCCTGAGAAGAAAAAGGGAGCAGTGGGTCACGGCAGCGTAATAGAGCTTTGACCAGCAACCAATCCAAACATCGGAAATTTGAGAGGAAGTGATTTTGCTCATGCCCACTGCCCAAACAGAAAAAGGGAGCAGCAGGTTATGACAGCTTTAACGAGCATTTGAGATTGATTAGCAAAATCAAATTAAAGGAAAGCAGTGGCAAGTGCAGCAGCTGTCATCGTTGCGGCCCATCATTTGAACAGACAGAATTGGTAATCTTGAGGCTTTATCTCTTTGATGCTTCAGGGAAGAAAGGTTTCAGTCAGAGAAAGCAAAGAAAAGAAAAGCTCTAGGTTAGGTTTTCTTTTCCTTTTTTATATCTGCTCAGCTAGGACAGTAGAGATGTCAGGCAGGAGAGTTCTTTGTGGTATGTGGGAAGGCAGGTTCACCTCCAGGGTCCTTGACAAATACAACTGAGAAAGTGCATCCAGCTGCAGCTTCTAACAATCCATATAACCATATAACAATTACAGCACGGAAACAGGCCAACTCGGCCCTTCTAGTCCGTGCCGAATGCTTACTCTCACCTAGTCCCACTGACCTGCACTCAGCCCATAACTCTCCATTCCTTTCCTGTCTACATACCTATCCAATTTTTTTTTTAATGACAATATCGAACCTGCCTCTACCACTTCTACTGGAAGCTCATTCCACACAGCTACCACTCTCTGAGTAAAGAAGTTCCCCCTCGTGTTACCATATCCTCTTGTTTGAATCTCCCCTACTCTCAATGGAAAAAAGCCTATCCACGTCAACTCTATCTATCCCTCTCATAATTTTAAATACCTCTATCAAGTCCCCCCTCAACCTTCTACGCTCCAAAGAATAAAGACCTAACTTGTTCAATCTCTCTCTGTAACTTAGGTGCTGAAACCCAGGTAACATTCTAGTAAATCTTCTCTGTACTCTCTCTATTTTGCTGACATCTTTCCTATAATTCAGTGACCAGAACTGTACACAATACTCCACATTTGGCCTCACCAATGCATTGTACAATTTTAACATTACATCCCAACTCCTATACTCAATGCTCTGATTTATAAAGGCCAGCATACAAAAAACTTTATTCACCACGCTATGCACATGAGATTCCACCTTCAGGGAACTATGCACTATTATTCCTAGATCACTCTGTTCTACTGCATTCCTCAATGCCCTACCATTTCCCACGTATGTCTTATTTTGATTAGTCCTACCAAAATGTAGCACCTCACACTTATCAGCATTAAATTCCATCTGCCATTTTTCAGCCCACTCTTCTACTGGCCTAAATCTCTCTGCAAGCTTTGAAAACCTACTTCATTATCCACAATGCTACATATCTTAGTATCATCTGCATACTTACTAATCCAATTTACCACCCCTTCATCCAAATCATTAATGTATATGACAAACAACATTGGACCCAGTACAGATCCCTGAAGCACACTACTAGTCACTGGCCTCCAACCTGACAAACAGTTATCCACCACTACTCTCTGGCATCTCCCATCCAGCCACTGTTGAATCTATTTTACTGCTTCAATATTAATACCTAACGATTGAACCTTCCTAACTAACCTTCTGTGTGGAACCCTGTCAAAGGCCTTACTGAAGTCCATATAGACAACATCCACTGCTTTACCCTCGTCAACTTTCCTAGTAACCTCTTCAAAAAATTCAATAAGATTTGTCAAACATGAATCTTCCATACACAAATCCATGTTGACTGTTCCTAATCAGACCCTGTCTATCCAGATAATTATATATACCATCTCTAAGAACACTTTACATTAATTTACCCACCACTGATGTCAGGCAATCATGTAAATAGGCAATTACAAGCCTATAATTGCTAGGTTTACTCTTAGTACCCTTTTTAAACAATGGAACCACATGAGCAATACGCCAATCTTCCGGCACCATCCCCGTTTCTAATGACATTTGAAATATTTCTGTCAGAGCCCCTGTTATTTCTACACTAACTTCCCTCAAGGTCCTAGGGAATATCCACAGGACCTGGAGACTTATCCACTTTTATATTCCTTAAAATCTCCAGTACTTCCTCTTCTTTAATCATCACAGTTTCCAAAACTACCCTACTTGTTTCCCTTACCTTACATAATTCAATATCCTTCTCCTTAGTGAATACTGAAGAAAAGAAATTGTTCAAAATCTCCCCCATCTCTTTTGGCTCCACACATAGCCAACCACTCTGATTCTCTAAGGGACCAATTTTATCCCTCACTATCCTTTTGCTATTAATATAACTGTAGAGTTATATCCATGTTGAGTTGGAGCTGGAACTGGATGAACTCTGGATCATTCAGGAGGCAGAAGGAGATAGGTAGGACATATAGAGAGGTAGTTACACCCAAGGTGCAGGACACAGGAAACTGGGTGATATTCAGGAAGGGGAAAGGGGTTAAGGAGCCAATGCAGAGTACCCCAGTGGCCATCCCACTCAACAACAGGTATATCACTTTGGATACTGTCAGGGGTGGAGTGAATTGACCTAACAGAGGAAAGTCACAGTGGTCAGGTCTCTGGCACTGGCTGCTTGTCTCAGAAGGGAAGGGGACAGGGTGGAGAAGAGGCATGCTGTGGTGAAAGGGGATGCATTAGTCAGGGAAACAGAGAGGAGATTTTGAGGGTGAGAATGAAATTCCCAGATGGTATGTTGCCTCCTGGGTGCCTGGGCCTGACACATCTCAAATCAAGTTCTCAGCATTCTTACATGGAAGGGTGAACTGCCAGAGGTTGTGGGCCATGTAGATAGCAACAAAATGGGTAGGATGAGTGACAATGTTCTGTATAGAGAGTTCAGGGAGTTAGGTGCTAAGTTAAAGGGCAGGATCTCCAGGGTTGTTATCTGAGGACTGCAACCCATGTCACTTGCGAATGAGGCCAGAACTATGATGATTATACAGTTTAATAAGTGGCTAAAGAGTAGGTGTAGGAGGGAGGGTATAAGATTTTTGGATCATTGGTCTCTCTTCCAGGGAAGGCGGGGCCTGTACAGAAGGGATGGTTTGCACCTGAATTGGAGGTAGACTAATATCCTAGCACGAAGGTTTGTTAATGCTACATAGTGAGGTTTAAACTAGAGATGCAGGGAGATGGAAACCAGAGTCCCAGAACAATTAGTGGAGAGGTTGTGGAGGGAGATGTTGATAAGACCTCAGATAAAAGCTAAGAATCAAAAGGTTGAGAATGGTGCGACTATAGTATATTTAAACCTGAAATTGAGTGTTTCCTAATTGGTCAGGGCATCAAAGGATATGGTGAAAAGGCAGGTGTATGGGGTTAAGTGGGATGGCGGAGCAGAATTGATGGGCTAAATGGCTCCTATGGTCCTATGCCTTATACTGTTAAGGTCTTATAGTGTCCTGATCTGCAAATATTTCAGTACAAGAACTCTTGCAGGAAAGGCGTATGAGCTCAGGGCATGGATCTACACCCGGAATTAGGATGTTGTAGGCATTAGTGAGACTTGTTTGTAAGAATGGTAGGACTGGTATCTCAGTATTCTGGGGTTCTGTTGTTTTAGATGTGACAGAATGGGAGGGATTAAAGGAGGAGAGGTCAGAAAATATGTCATAGCTGTGCTCAGTCTGGACAGGCCGGAAAACTCAGCTTGGGAGGTGTTATGGATGGAAATGAAGAATAAGAAAGGTATGACCACATTAATAAGACCATAAGATATAGGAGCAGAATTAGGCCTTTTGGTCCATTGAGTCTGATCCACCATTGCATCATGGTTGATCCAATTTTCCTTTCAGCCCCAAACTGTTGCCTTCTACCCATATCCCTTCGTGCCCTGACCAATCAAGAATCTATCAAACTCTGCCTTAAATATACATAAAGGCTTCACCTCTGCAGCTGCCTGTGGCAAAGAATTCCACAGATTCTGTGGCTAAAGTAATTCCTCTTCATCTCCATTCTAAAAGGACATCCCTATATTCTGTGTCCTCTGGTCTTAGACTCTCCCACCATAGGAAACATCTTTTCCAGAACCACACGATCAAGACCTTTCACTATTCAATAGGTTTTAATGATGTCACCATTCAGTCTTCTAAATTCTAATGAATACAGTGCTAGAGCCATCAAATGTTCTTCATATGACAAGGCATTTAATACTGGAATCATTTTTGTGAACCTCCTTTGAACGTTCCAGTTTCAGCACATCCTTTCTCAGATAAGGGGCCCAAAACTGCTCACAATACTCCAAGTGAGGCCTGTTAGGGGTCACCCTAGTTGGGGAAAGGGGTCCAAAAGAGACTCTATGAACTGTGCTGCTATTAAGGGAGAGAGAGGGAGGTGTCCAGCACAATAAGAGAGCAAGAGACAGAAACTGCTTGAAAGAATGATGTTATGGTTCCTCTACTGATTGTTTACCTTTCTCTGAGGTCACTTGCCTGCTTGTAGAGAGTCTGCAGAAAGCGGTGGGCAGAGCAGGTTGATGGACAACTGGTGTCCAACATGTGGAGATAAAAAGCAGATCCGCTGTTACACAGACAGACACACCGAGACACACCACGAGGCACACACAGTGTCGGACACTGAACGAGCTTTGTGCACCCACGTGAAGGTGGGGTTTTGGAGGATCGATTCGGGAAAATCGATCAGTGGCTCACAGTGTGAAAAGGTGCGACCGGTGGAGAATTACTTGTGTACCCACCCTTGCCTGGATGATAATTCTACCACTGAAGAACAGTCATACGTGTTATAGTCATAGTTGGTGACTACAATAGGATTTCGGAAGACAACGGGAAGATCGATGGCAACAGCTCACCTCTCTCTCCAACGTTTCTCAACTAACTACCTCGAACTGAACTGAACTCTCTTCATCTCATAAGACTGTACCTATTTCCACACACACACACACACACACACACACACACACACACACACACACACACACACACACACACACACACACACACACACACACACACACACACACACACACACACACATATATCATTGCTAACCTGTTTGATATATTTACATTTATAGTATTGTATTGCGTAGTTTACTAATAAACACTATTAGTTTATAGCAATACCAGACTCCATTGTGTTTTCCATTTCTGCTGGTTCTTTAACCCGGTCATGGAGTACGTGACAAAACTGGGGCCTATGTCCGAGATTTGAACAAAAATTGTGTGGGGGCTTGTTTGAATTGATTGGGGAAATTCCCTTATTTGATTTGGTTGTGTGGAAAAACAGCAGAAATGGATGTTGCTAAATTTCTGGAGGAGCCAACCTCTGAGGCATTAGAGGATGCCAGAAAGGGGGAGCTGTTGCGTATTCCAAAAAAATTGAACCTTTCGAAGGTGAAATCAACAATGAGGATGTCAGAGATGCAGAGAGCCATAGCCAATTATTATGTGTCCAAGGAGGTGTTTCAAGCAGAGGAGATGGAGTTGTTTCCTGAAAGTAAACCTAGTGGGTTTGAGACCCAGTTTCAGTTTGAAAGATTAAGGCTGGAGGCTGAGGAGAAGCGAAGAGCGCAACATCACGAGTTTGAGTTACGAATAAACAAGCTGGAGGCTGAGGTAGCAGAAAGGTAGAGAGCAGAAGCGGCAAGACAGAGGGAGGAAAGGGAAAGACAGACAGTTCAAGAGGGAGATATGGCAGCTGGGAGGTCCAGTGTGGGACTCTGGTGATTTTTATAGCTCGAAAGACCTAGTTGTTATTAATGAATTTAAGAAGTGTGTTCCTGATGATGTAAGGGCCTTCCGAGATGAAAAGGATGCCACTATCTTGCGGGAGTCTGCTGGGTTAGCAGACAAGGTTGTTTTAACCCACAAGGTTGAGTTTACTCCGGATAGGAGTTGCCCAGAGAGTAGCTGGGAGGAACAGGGGAACCTGGAATTTGAAACTGGGACTGGTATTGAAAGCCTAGAAGAGACAGCTGACCCATTTACCTGTGTTCAGGTTGTTGAAGCACCTGTAAATTTCCAGGGTGTTGAACCTTGTGTTGAAACTCAGTTAAGGTCTGAGGTGTCTGACTTGGTCGAAAAAGAATGCAGTTTTTTTTGCATCAGATGGACTTGGTTCAGTGAATGAAGGGTTAACCTTGGTGCCAGTGGAAATTGAGGATTCTCAGTCGTTTGTGTTAGACGGCGTTCTAAAAGTTGGTGATGAGTTGAAAGCTGGTGATGGGAATTTTATGGACAATAGTGAGAAAGGGGCTGTTTCTGGATTTTTAAATAAAGAACTTGTGAAGTTTAGACTGGTTTCGTGACTTTTGACCCTGCTTGCAGGACAATGGTCTGTTGAAGAATGTGTCAGCTTGTTAAGTTCTGTTTTTGAAGTTGGAAGTAAACCACTCCCAAGGTTATGAAGCTGTTGTTCATGATTACAAAGTAGGGGAAAAAGATTGTTTTGGCTCTGAGAAGCCACCTGTCTGCGTTACTATGGAGACAAATCGAAGTAAGGGTCGGAAAAACAGAATCAATGGATTGTTTGGGAACTTTCAGAATGTAAACATGGTCTTCGCAAGCTTATTGATGGTGTTAAGTTTGATAAGCATTAAATTGGCACCTATCCAGGGTGAACTTAATTTAGCAGGATAGCTGAAAGGAAGCAAGCTTGTGGATGGCGACCCACGCACATATACTGACGCAGTTAGCAAAGACAGGAGTTTAATTTATAGGAGTTTGTCAGAGACTTTTCTACCTTTCATGTTACATCAGGATTTGGGGAGTAAGGAGGATGAGAAAGGTTTGTCCTTGTTGATGGATGAATTTGTAGCAGAACAAAGTCAAGATTCTGAAATTGCTGCATTAAAGAAGACAGCTCTCACAGAAGAGAAGATTCAGAGAGAGTCAGTAGGATATTACTGTAAGGATGGGGTGTTGATGAGGAAGTGGAGACCACCTACTGTGCTTGCAAGTGAGGATTGGGCGATTGTACATCAAGTAGTGGTCCCGAAAGTTTACAGGGCTGAGATTTTAAACGTGACTCATAGTATGTCTTTAGGTGGGCACTTCGAAGTGGAAAGGATAGTAAATAGGATTATGAAGGAATTCTACCGGCCTAATTTAAGGATGTTGTGAACTTGTGCAGGACTTGCCATACCTGTCAGGGTGCATGCAGGAAAACCTAATCAGGTGATCCCAGCAGCACCATTTAGGCCGATACCTGTTTTTGGTGAACCATTTTCCAGGGTCATAGTGGATTGTGTGGACCCATTACCAAGGACTGTAGCTGGCTACGAGTATTTGTTAACTATCATGTGTGCTGTGTCTAGGTTCCATGGAGTGGTGCCCCTCTGGAACATCAAGGCCAAGACTGTGGTAAAAGCACTTATCAAATTTTCTATACTGGTAGGTCTTCTAAAGAAATCCAATCTGTCCAGGTATTAATTTTACTTCAAAAACATTTCAGGGGATAGTTAAAGAGTTGAGAGCTAAATATATTGTGTCACCTTTGACCTTACTCAGAGAGCAGTGGTCTAACCCAACAGTGTGTGTCAGTGTGATAGATTATGTTCTGAAATTCCGCGAGAGACTTAATAAGGGGTGTGACCTTGCAAGGAAAAATTTACAGGACTCCCAAGTCAAAATGAAGCATTGGTATGATAAGAGAGCAAGAGAACAGGTGTTTGAAGTTGAAGATAGGGTCCTGGTTTTGTTTCCCTTGGTGACCAGACCCCTCCACGTTGGATTCCAGGGACTCTATGAAGTGATTAAAAAGATTGACTCTTTGAACTATGTTATTGAAACTCCTGAAAGGCGAAAGGTTAATCAGCTAGGTCATGTGAATATGTTCAAACCATATCATGACCCCCAGTTGGTACCAATTAGTGTTGTCATGGAAACAAATGAGGGGATGGAATCTGATAACGAGGAGCAAGAGCATTTTAATAAGTTAAATATAGTGTCAACCAGACTGGAGAATTCCATTATTTTGACCGACCTTACTGATAAAGTCTGTCACTTGGAGATTACCCAGAGAACGCAACTGACAGAATTAATTAACAGGCATGAGGATTTATTTCCTGATGTTCCACGACGGTGCACGTGTGCAATGCATGATGTTATTGTAAATTCAGCCCAGACCATTAAACAACATCCCTATAGAATGAACTTAGAGAAAAGCAAGCTGGTGGAAAAAGAAATTGAATACATGCTAGCAGCCGGTATCATTAGGTGATCTACCTCAGACTGGGCAGCGCCTTGTGTTCTTCTACCGAAGTCAGACGGTAGCATGATATTCTGTACTGACTACAGGAAAGTCAATGCCATCACAGAGACAGATGCTTATCCTATCCTGAGAGTAGATGATTGCATTGTTAAAGTGGGGACTGCTAGGTACCTTACAAAAATTGACCTGCTGAAAGGATATCAGTGTGTTCCACTGACTGAAAGGGCTAGAGAAATCTCAGCGTTTGTCACACCTTCAGGGTTGTATGAACATAATGTTTTACCTTTCAGAATGAAAAATGCTCCAGGGACATTTCAAAGGATGATTGACTTGGCAATTAGAGGTTTGGAAAACACAGGGGCTTATATCGATGATTTAGTGGTCTGGAGTGACACGTGAGAAGAGCACATTGTGGCTGTGGAAAAACTGTTCAAACGGCTGTCTGAGGCCAATCTAACAGTGAACCTCACTAAAGAGTTCTGCCACACTACTGTCACGTATCTGGGGTATGTAGTAGATCAGTGGCAACTGGCTCCTGTACAAGCCAAGGTACAGGCTATTGCTGAGGTTCCTGTTCCGACTGACAAGAAAGCTTTGAGAAAGTTTTTAGGAATGGTGGGATATTACTGAAGGTTCTGTAAAAACTTTGCAGATATCGCTCTCCCCTTACAAGGCTCCTGGGGAAGAATGAGAGACTTGTATGGACTGACCTTTGCCAGGAGGGTTTTAAATGACTAAAAACTATGCTGTGTCGTCATCCCATACTCAGAGCACCTGACTTTTCAAAACCATTCTCCACAGCAACAGACGCTAGTGACGAGGCTGCTGGAGCAGTATTATTGCAAAAGGGTGCGGATGACATTGAACACCCAGTGGCTTATTTCTCCAAGAAATTTAATGTACACCAGAAAAATTATTCCACTGTGGAAAAAGAGTTACTATCACTTATTCTGGCTTTGCACCATTTCGAAGTTTATATTTGTGCTGCCCAGAAGCCACTGACAGTTTACACAGATCATAATCCGTTAGCATTTCTGGCTAATATGAAAAATAAGAACAGAAGGTTGTTGAATTGCAGTCTGATATTGCAAGAATATGACCTAAAAATTAGACATGTCAAAGGTACGTACTGACAACGTTATAGCCGATTGTTTATCTAGATGTTAAGTTTGAAATTGTACCCATTTTACTCTGTTATCTGATGATTACTTATGTATTGTTTAAAACTGTAATACACATTTAACCTGAAATTTTTCCTCTGTAAAAATTTCTTAAAAGGAAGGGGGTGTTAGGCGTCACCCTAGTCGGGGAGAGGGGTCCAGAAGAGATCCTATGAACTGTGCTGCTATTAAGAGAGAGAGAGAGAGGGAGGCATCCAGCGCAATGAGAGAGCAAGAGTAAGAAACTGCTTGAAAGAATGATGTTATGGTTCCTCTACTGATTGTTTATCTTTCTCCGAGGGGTTTTGGAGGATCGATTCGGGGAAATCGATCAGTGGCTCACAGTGTGAAAAGGTGCGACCAGTGGAGAATTACTTGTGTACCCACCCTTGCCTGGGTGATAATTCTACCACTGAAGAATGGTCGTATGTGTTATGGTCATAGTCGATGACTACAACAGGATTTCAGACGACAACAGGAAGATCGATGGCAACAGCTCACCTCTCTCTCCAACGTTTCTCAACTAACTACCTCAAACTGAACTGAACTCTCTTCATCATCTCGTAAGACTATACCTATTTACCCCCAGATTTGAAAGAGCCTAGTTTTGTTCCTATTTCCACACATATATATATATCATTGTTAACCTGTTTGATATATTTGCATTTATAGTACTGTATTGTGTAGTTTACTAATAAACATTATTAGTTTATAGCAATGCCAGACTCCATTGTGTTTCCCATTTCTGTTGGTTCTTTAACCCAGTCACAGGGTACATGACAGGCCTCACCAGTGCTTTATAAAGTCTCAACATTTCATTCTTGCTTTTATATTCTAGTCCTCTCGAAATAAATGTGAAAATTGCATTTGCCTTCCTCAGCACAGTCTGAACCTTCAAATTAAGCTTTAGGGAGTCCTGTACAAGGACTCCTAAGTCCCGTTGCACCTCAATATTTTGTATTTTCTCTCCATTTAGTAAATAGTCAACCCTTTCATTTCTTCTACCAAGGTGCATGACCATACACTTCCCAATGCTGTTTTCCATCTGCCACTACTTTCCCCATTCTCCTATACTGTCTAAGTCCTTTTGTTGCCTCTCTACTTCCTCAAAACTACCCGCGGTTCCACCTATCTTCTGCAAACTTTGCAAGAAAGCCATCAAATCCAGCATCCAAATCATTGACATGTAACAAAAAAAAAATCAGTCCCAACACAGACCTCTGTGGAATACCACTAGTTACTGGCAGCTAACCAGAAAAGGCTCCCTTCATTCCCACTCTTTGCCTCCTGCCAATCAGCCACTGCTTTATCCATGCTACAATCTTTCCTGTAATATCATGGGCTTGTAGCTTGTTAAGCAGCCTCATATGTGGCACCTTGTCAAAGGCCTTCTGAAACTCCAAGTACATAACATCAAGTAATTCTCTTTTGTCTATTCTGCTTGTTATATCTTCAAAGAATTCCAACAGACCTGTCAGGCAAGATTTTCCCTTGAGGATTTATGCCGACTATGGCCCTACTGGCTAGCTTAATTTCATACTCCATCTCATTCTCAATGACATTTTTGCTGCAGTCTGTTGGTTTTTAAAGGCTTCCCAATCTTCTAACTTCCCATTAATTTTTGCTCTATTATATGCACTGTCTTTTGCTTTTATTTTGGCTTTAAATTCTCTTGTCATCCGCAGTTGTGTCAGCTTTCCTTTAGAATACTTCTTCCGCTTTGGGATGTATATATCCTGTGCCGTCCAAATTGCTTCCAGAAATTTCAGCTGTTGCTGCTCTGTAGTCATCCCTGCCAGTGTTCTTTTCCAATCAATTCTGGCCAACTCCTCTCTCATACCTCTGTAATTCCCTTTTACTCCATTGTAATACTGATAAACCTGACTTTAGCTTCTCCTCAAATTTCAGGGTGAATTTGATCATATTATGATAATTTTCCCCTAAGGGTTCTTTGACCTTAAGCCCTCTAATGAATTCTGATTCATTGTACCCAATCCAGAATAGCTGATCCCTAGTGGGATCAACCATGAGCTGCTCTAAAAAGCCATTTTGAAGGCACTCTAGAATTTCCCCCTCCTTGAATGCAGAACCAACCAGATTTTCCCAATCTATCTGCATACTGAAGCCCCCGTGACTATTGTAACATTGACTTTTTGGCATGCATTTTCTATCTCCCATTGTAATTTTTAGGCCACTTCCTTAATACTGTTGGGAGTCTGTATACAACTCCAGTCAGAGTCTTTTTATTCTTGCAGTTCGTTCGCTCTATCCACAATGATTCAACACCTTTCGACCATATATCACCTCTTTCTAATGATTTGATTTCAGTTTTCACCAACAGAGCAACACCATTTCCTCTGCCTTCCTCCCTGTCCTTTCAAGACAAAGTGTATCCTTGAGCATACAGCTCCCAGCTATAAGCTTCATTCAGCTATGATTCATTGATGCCTACACCATCATACCTACCAATCTGCAACTATGCTGCAAGTTCATCTACCTTACTCCATATACTCTACACATTCAAATACAACACCTTCAGTCCTGTATTCACCCTTTTCAATTTTGTCTGCTTTTTATGTTGCAACTCATCCTGTTGACTGCAATATTGCCCCATTAACTGCCTCTCCTCACTATGTATTTCATCTGTTTGTAAACTAGCTACCTCATCTTCAGCATTATTATCCACCTTTTCTACGATACTTCTTGCATTGATATATATATATACAGCTCAGGAAACTAGAACCATACCATAGAACCATATAGAACTAGGTCAGTAGAACATTACAGCATAGAAACAGGCCTTTTGGCCCTCCTTGGCTATGCCAAACCATTTTTCTGCCTACTCCCACTGACCTGCACCTGGCCCACATCCCTCCATACACCTCTCATCCATGTACCTGTCCAAGTTTTTCTTAAATGTTAAAAGTGAGCCCGTATTTTCCACTTCATCTGGCAGCTCATTCCACACTCCCACCATTCTCTGTGCGAAGAAGCCCCCCCTAATGTTCCTTTTAAACTTTTCCCCCTTCACCCTTAACCCATGTCCTCTGTTTTTTTTCTCCCCCAGCCTCAGTGGAAAAAGCCTGCTTGCATTCACTCTATCTATACCCATCATAATTTTATATACCTCTATCAAATCTCCCCTCATTCTTCTACGCTCCAGGAAATAAAGTCCTAACCTATTCAACCTTTCTCTGTAACTCAGTTTCTTAAGTCCAGGCAACATCCTTGTAAACCTTCTCTGCACTCTTTCAACCTTATTAATATCCTTCCTGTAATTCGGTGACCAAAACTGCACACAATACTCCAAATTCTGCCTCACCAATATCTTATACAACCTCACCATAACATTCCAACTCTCATACTCAATACTTTGATTTATAAAGGCCAATGTACCAAAAGCTCTCTTTACTACCCTATCTACCTGTGACGCCACTTTTAGGGAATTTCGTATCTGTATTCCTAGATCCCTCTATTCTACTGCACTCCTCAGTGCCCTACCATTTACCTTGTATGTTCTACCATGGTTTTTCTTTCCAAAGTGCAATACCTCACACTTGTCTGTATTAAACTCCATCTGCCATTTTTCAGCCCATTTTTCCAGCTGGTCCAGATCTCTCTACAAGCTTTGAAAACCTTCTTCACTGTCCACTACACTTCCAAACTTTGTATCATCAGCAAATTTGCTGATCCAATTTACCACGTTATCATCCAGATCATTGATATAGATGACAAATAACAATGGACCCAGAACTGATCTCTGTGGCACACCACTAGTCACAGTCCTCCACTCAGAGAAGCAATCCTCCACTACCTCTCTCTGACTTTTCCCATTGTGCCAATGTCTAATCCAATTTGTATACCTAGCAACTGAATCTTCTTAACTAACCTCCCATGCGGGACCTTGTCAAAGGCCTTACTGAAGTCCATGTAGACAACATCCACTGCCTTCCCTTCATCTACTTTCCTTGTAACCTCCTTGAAAAACTAAAGATTTCCAATATCCCTACAGAACCAAGGTTCCTTATTCTTATTCACTTTGCCTTTAATCCCGAGAGGAACATACAAACACTAGTCGCAGCATGCTCAACCTTTTGATCCCTAACTTTGTCTGAGGTTTACGAATCTCTGCCTCCACAACCTTTCCACTAACTGTTCACATTGCAGATAGCTGCAAGCAGCATAATGTTGTTATAATCAGTAATTTTAACTTCCCACATATTGACAGGAAATTCCATACTCTAAAAGGACTAGATAAGATAAAGTTTGTCAGATGTGTTCAGGAAAGTTTCCTTCATCAGTACATAGAAGTCGCAATGAGAGAGTGGGTGATACTGGATCTGCTGTTGGGGAATGTGACAGGGCAGGTGACAGAAGTTTGTGTCGGGGAACACTTAGCATCCAGTGACCACAATGTCATTGTTTTCAAAGTAAATATACAAAAAAATAGGTCTGGTGTATAGGTTGAGATTCTAAATTTGAGAAAGGCTAATATTGATGGTGGCAGAAACGATTTGGCAAATGTGGATTGGGATTGGCTACTTTCTGGCACAGGCGTACTTGGAAAGTGGGGGGGGGGCTGTCAGAATAAATGGTAAAGATAGCAAGTATAGGAACCTTGATTTTCAAGAGATATTGTGGCCCTGGTTAAGAGGAAAAAAAGGAGGTGCTTAACAGGTACAGACAAATATGAAGAAATGAGGTGCTTATGAAGTACAAGAAATGGAAGAAAATGCTTAAGAAAGAAATCAAGAAAGCCAGAGGAAGACATGAAGTAGCTCTAGCAGACAAGGTGAAGGAGCATCCTAAGGGATTCTACAGATATGTAAAGAGCAAAAGAAATACAAGGGGCAAATTGGTCCTCTGAGAGATCAGAATGGTAATCCATGCATAGAGCCAAAACTGATGGGGGAGATCTTAAATATATTCTTTGCATCTGTATTTATTCAGGAGACAGATACAGAGTCTATAGAAGTGAGGCAAAGCAGCATGAGCTTAATGGACTCTGCACATGAAACAGAGGAGGAGGGGTTTGCTACCTTGAGGCAAATCAGTATGGATAAGTGCCCAGGACCTGGCAAGATGTTCCCTTGGACCCTATGGGAGGCAAGTACAGAAATTGCCAGGGCTCTAGCAGAGATATTTGAAACACTCTTAGGTTCCAGAAGATTGGAAGATAGAGGATGTTGCTCCACTGTTTAAAAAGGGCACTAAACAGTAAATAGAAAATTATAGGCTGGTTAATCTGACATCAGTTGTGGGAAAGTTTTGGAAGGTATTATAAGGGACCAGATAAATAAGTAACACACACAAAATGCTGGAGGAACTCAGCAGGTCAGGCAGCATCTATGGAAAAATGTATAGTTGACGTTTCAGGCCAAGATGCTTCAGCAGGACAGGTATAAGTATTTGGGAAGAAATGGACTGATTAAGGATAGTCAGCATGGTTTTGTGCATGGTAGGTCATGTGTAACATATCTTAGAATTTTTTAAGAAAGTTACCAAGAAAGTGGATGAAGGCAAGGCAGTGGAAGTTGTCTACAAAGACTTTAGTAAATCATTTGACAAGGTCCCGCATGGGAGATTGGTCAAGTAGGTTGGCATTCAGGATGAGGTAGTAAATTGGATAAGACGTTGGCTTTGTGGGAGAAGCCCACAAAATGGTAGTAGACGATTGTCTCTCTGATCGGATGCCTGTGACCAGTGGTGTGCCATAGAAACTGGTGCTGTGTCTGTTGTTGTTTGTCATCTTTATCAATGATCTGGATGATAATGTGGTTAACTGGATCAGCAAATTTGTGGATGACACCAAGGTTGGGGATGTAGTGGACAGTGAGAAAAGTTACCCTGGCTCGCAGAGGGATCTGCATATATTGGCATCTGTTAGTCTTGAGAGACCATGGATTTGCACCTTGGAAAGTTTCCAGGGCGCAGGCCTGGGCAGGGTTGTATGGGAGACCTGCAGTTGCCCATGCTGCAAATCTGCCCTCTCCATGCTACCGATGTTGTTCAAGGGAAGTACAAGGGCCAATACAGCTTGGCACCGGTGTTGTCACAGAGCAAAGTGTGGTTAAATGCCTTGCTCAAGGACACAACACACTGAGGCTTGAACTAGCGACCTTCAGATCACTGGACCAACACCTTAACCATTTGGCCACGTGCCACACCCTGCCCCATTAACTGGAGTAATTGGGCTGAATAATGGCAGATTGAATTTAATGTAGACAAGTGCGAGATTTTGAACTTTTGTAAGACCAACCAGGGTATGTCTTACACAGTGAATGGTAGGGCACTGATAAGTATGGTAGAACAAAAGGGATATATGGGAATACAGGCACATAATTCATTGAAAGTAGCATCACGGGTAGATAGGATCATAAAAAAGTTTTTGGCACATTACCCTTCAAAAATCAATGTATTGAGTAAAGAAAATGAGATGCTATGTTGAAGTTGTATAAGATGTTGGAGTATTGTGTGCAGTTTTGGTCACCGACAGGAAAGATGTACACAATCCTGAAAGAGTAGAGAGAAAATTGACAAGGTTGTTGCTAGTTCTGGAGGATATGACTTTGATAGAGGTATGCAAAATTATGAAGAGTATAGTCAGGGAAAATGCAAGCAGTTTTTTCCACTGAGTTGGTTGGGACTATAATCAGAGGTCATGGCTTAAGGATGAAAGATGAAAAATTTAAGGGGATCATGAGGAGAAACTTCATCATTCAGATGGTTTTAAGAGTGTGGAATGAGCTGCCAGCACAAGTGGTCCATGCAAGCTCGATTTAGATATTTAAAAGAAGTTTGGTAGGTACTGTACATGGATAGTAGTGATACAGAGAGCTATGATCCAGGTGCAGGTCAGTGGGAGTAGGCAGCTTAAATGGTTTTGACATGGACCAGATGGGTCGAAGGCCCTGTTTCTGTGCTGTACTTCTCTATGACTCCATGATGTAAGACTGTCATTCCCACAGGAGTAATCTTTTCTCCAGTATAAGTTCTTATTTGGATATCTGTAGGCTTCAGTTTAGTATCATTCAATTGCCTCTCAAACTCTTTTTGTGGAATGAGTAAAGCAACTGAACCAGTGACATTCTCTTTGGCATAATCTATACTGCTTGTCTATTGTTAATTTTCACATTGTAAATCTCAAGGCTAAAATCCTGCTCATTCTCAACATTATCAGATTTTTGATCAACAGCATGCAGATTAGTGCTCTTTTTGAAGCTGCAACCTTTTTTGTTTTTCTCTTCCCTGAGCAGTCCATTTATTTTTGTCTGCCCAACATACCCTTTGTATATGTCCTATTTTGCTGCATTTTCTGTAAGCTTCACCTTTAACCCGCATTTGTTTGGTGTCCGTAAGCCCCCACCACAATGGTAATACAATTTGTTCAGCCAGGCAGTTACCATTCAGATATTGCAATTTTGTTCACTTCGACTTTCATTTGTGGCTGCAACTGAATTGCATTTCTGTCAGCTGTATCCATTGAAACATCAAATTCAGCTGCTTTTTTAAATGTACTGCTTCATTTGGGTGCTGTTTTTGAATACTTTCTTGTTAGATTCCACTAACTAAATGATCTCTCTGTGCATCATTAAGCCTTTTACCTAACTGACATTGACCAGACAATCTCTTCAATTCAGCCACTTAAGCTGAAATGGACTTCACTTCTTTTTAATTCTGCTTATGAAACCTAAAGTGTTTTGCGAACAACAATAACTATGGTTCTAAATGCTCCTGCATTATTTTGACAATATTAGCAAAGCTCATTTTGGCTGGTTTAGTTGGAGTAGTCAAACTTCAAAGCAAACTGTATGCCTTTGAACCCAATACACTTTGCAAAATTGGTAACTTGTTTCTCATTGGTTATTTCAATTGCTTCAAAATACTGATCCAGTAGCTCAGTATTCATGGCCCATTACTGTTATGTAGTCAAATACGTTAATTTTTCCAATATAGCAAGCTAACTGGTCCATACGCACCAGGTCCATGGGTCCCGCACTCTGCAAGTGTGACAAAGGAGCCGCCTGCACAGGCAGGATCTTCCTCCTGATGCAACGACTGCACTTCTTACAATATTCTTCAACCTCCCCCCTCATCCGGGGACAATAAAACCGGTCCTTGAGTAATCCATTGGTCTTTTCCACCCCCAAGTGTCCGGAATCATCATGCAGTGCCTGGAGCACAGTCTTCCGATATTTCTCAGGCGTGACCAGCTGCCAATACTGCGGGTGGTCCGGGGACAAAGTGACCCGGTACAAGACTTGGTTCTTCAACTTCAATCGAGGCCACTCCTTCAGTAGTAAGGGTACAGAGGCGTGCTTCGCCTTCTCCGCCTGGGCCATATCCCCCTTTCTGACCATGTACCAAATAGTGCCAATGCTCGGGTCATCACGCCGAGCGGCCCCCACTTCCTGGGGGCTCACCTCCGGCAGCTGCCTGTTCCTCAGAGCAGTCAACTTATAGTACACAGTGGGTAGTGCATCTTCATCAGTTCCCAATTGATCCACTGCCCGATCCAGCCCCATCGGGACTCCTGCATCAGCGTCGCTTGCAAAGTGACACATGGCCTTCACTCCCAGGGCAGGGACACTCTCCCACTCCTCATCCGTGCCCGACCCCTCATGCGCCCGATGAGATAAAGCATCTGCATCGATGTTCCGACTTCCCGGCCGGTACTTTAGGCTGAACTCATAGACAGACAAGGCTGCCGACCACCGATGCCCAGTAGCGTCCAGTTTTGTCGAGGTCAGAATATAAGTGAGAGGATTGTTATCCGTTCTCACCTCAAACTTGGCCCCGTATAGATAGTCGCTCAACTTGTCCACCACCGCCTATTTCAGCACCAGGAACTCCAACTTGCAAGTGGGATAGTATCTCTCAGATGGCAACAAACTTCGGCTGACAAACGCCACCGGCCTGAATGCGCTGCCCTGTTCCTGGTACAGGACAGCCCCTAGACCCTCTCGGCTGGCATCAGTGTGCAGCACATATGGCTTCCGGGGATCGGCAAAAGCCAGCACCGGGTCCTGTGTTAGCGCCCCCTTTTCAGAGATTGGAATTCCTCCTCACATTGATCATCCCATCTCGATCCAAAAGGCTCCGCTGGGTTCCAGTATCCTCCTGCTTCCTGCTCTCGGTCCCCCTTCCGTTTCTTCCCCACAGGTGGATAGCCACACAATAGCTGGTTCAACGGGTGACTTATTTTAGTGTATCCTTTCACAAATTGCCGGTAATACCCACAGAACCCCAAAAAACGAGTGTAGGGTGCTCACCTTCTGGGGTCTCGGCCAGGTGGTCACTGTGTCTATCTTAGCCGGATCAGTAGCCACTCCTTCTCGTGAAATTATGCAGCCAACATAGCTGATCGATGGCTTACAGAACAGGCATTTGTCCAGGGAAAGTTTCAACCATTCCTCTTTCAGCCAGCTTAACACCTTCAGCAGCCGCTCCTCATGTTCCTCCAAAGTAGATCCAAACACTATCAGATCATCCAGATACACCAGCACCTCAAGCAGGTTCATATGCCCCGCAGTCCTCTCCGTGAGCCTCTGGAAGGTGGCTGGGGCCCCTGATATGCCTTGGGGCATTCGTTCAAACTGAAAGAACCCCAGTGGGCAGATAAAGGCCGTCTTCTCTTTATCGGCCTCACTCATCGGAATCTGGTAATACGCACTCGGCAAATCCAAAACAGTAAACCACTGCGCACCACTCAGACAGGCCAATGCATCTTCAACCCTTAGGACCGTATACTGATCGGGGGCAGTGCGCCGGTTCAGAGTCCTATAGTCCACGCGCATGCATATCTTCCCGTTTTTCTTCCTAGCCGTGACTATGGGGGATGCATAGGGGCTCCGGGACTCCTCGATAATCCCTGCATCCTTCAACTGCCGCACATCTCCCACATCTGCTGGGGCCAACCGCTGCGACCTTTCGTTAAATGGGGTGTTATTTGTCTCCCGGATAGTGTGATGAGTGCTCTTGGAACAGCTCACATCAAACTCGCCCTGAGAAAAGACATCCCCTAGCTCCAGCATCTTCTCCACCAGCCTGCTCTTATACCCCGCCGGTATGGGGGAGTCCTCAAAATTAAAGGCCTCCTCGGTCAGCTGCCCCCAGTTCTCCAAGAGTTTTCCTCCAGTGGGCCTCATGGGGGCGCTAGACATCACTGTCACCGGGAACAAGTGCGCGAGAGGCATCCCGCTCTTAAAGGTGATCTCTCCCTCCGTTGTGTTCCTTACAATCACCCCCATTCGGCGTGCCTATAGAACTGAGAGCCTCTGCAATTCAGGTCTCACCAGCACCCCAGCCGGGAACCGGGACTCCCCCTCAAGATCTTCCGGGGTGTCTACTAACAGGGTCTCGCCCACCAGCACTCCGGGTAATCTGGGGGTCCCCATCACTAGTGCCACCACCCCTGGCCGTATCACTTTAGGCCTCGCCTGAGTACACCTCACCGTTCCTTGTTTGCACTCAGGATCCAGCCTTTGGGGGTCACACACTTCTTCGAATACTGCTCGAAACATTGGGTGCACCGAGTGGGTCTCCAGAAAGTTCTCCCCTGCCTTCTCCTTACAGGCTCCTAGGAGTCGTCGCACAAGAGGGGAGTTAGTCCCCACCAGAAGGGCAGCACCACCTGTTTCCACCGGGTCTGGACAATCCAACACCAATGTCTCAATATCTTCAGACACTCCCACATCACCCTCCGAGAATCCCAATCTCACTGACAGGTACCCATGGTATGGATAATCCCCCTCACTTACACCCTAAATCTCCAGTGCATTAAATGGGGTTACTGGCAAGTGCTTTAGATATCCGTTGTAGAACGACTGGTAGAATAAGGTAACCTGCGATCCTGTGTCGAGGATGGCTTTTGCATAAATTCCCTCTGTCTGTAGGCACACTCTGGAACGGGGTCCCACCAGCCCAACCAGAATAAAGGCTTGGGCTTTCGGTGATCCCCTGGCTGATTTCTGGGAACGTGTTCCTCCAGAGACTCCAGTCCATTCCCTCACTGAGTCTCTCCTATTTTTCCCAACACCTCCCCCTTCTTAGTTGTCCGGGGGCTTGCCCTCCGCGGGGCGCCTTGTCTCTCACATTCCCTCCGAAAGTGACCCTCTTCCCCACAGCTGTAGCACACCCCTGGCTGCTCACATTCCCACCAGAAATGCTCCTCTTTCCCAGAGTTATAGCACACGCTACCCGCCGCCCCTCCTCTCCAGGGACGCCCGCTACTCCCAGCCCACTGTGCGGGTTGTCCCCTGAAGAGGTTACTCTCCCTGTCCATCCCATCAAACAGGGGGGTCCCTACTCCCCTGGGACCCCTTGGGTTTCTCGGTCCTCAACCCAGCCACCACTTCCTGTACCACTGAGGATCACCCCCGGTGGCCCGAGCCCCTTTTTCGGCCCAATGCACTCTCTTCCTCCCGCAGCTCTCTAATCAGCTGCCCGAATGATGGAGGGGGCCATTTTTATAGGACTGCCGGAGACTCCACGCCACTTTGTCCTCCTCCAGGTAACCACTAAATATTTGACTTATCCTCACTCTCGCCACTTCGTCCGCCTTCACTACCCCCCAGCGCCACAACCCAGTAAGCATTCTCTCCAGCCGAAATATGTATTCTGACAGCTTTTCCCCACTACCCTGCCCCATGTGGTGAAACTCCACTAAAAGCTCCCAGGAATCCCCTGACATTCCAAACGCTCCCTCCAAAGCTTCTAAACACTCCGCCAGTGAAGCTGAGGGCTGTTCAGCATTCAGCTCCCGGACAACTCCGGCCGCCCTGCCCCTCAAACTTCCCACCAATTGCTATCTCTTTTCCTCATCAAAGCCTGGCCATGCCTCGAACAACAGGGACGTGCTTTCGATAGAGGTATTGTGGTCATCCTCCCCTTCTGGGGTAGGTATGGCTCCTGAGAAAATCCTCAGCTTTGGCCGTGGCCTCTTGGCCCCTTTCACCAGGGAGGTAAGGGCGGCTGCTAGCTAAGAGGTCTCACCTGTAGCTGGGGGGCAGGGCCAGACCAAGTCTTCCCACTCTGACCACCCCCTACTGGTTACTGGCACCTCCCCTGGGGTCTCATCTAGCTCTTCCTCTGGTGTCTCCTCACTTTCGTCCTCCAGGAGGGTGTGGAGGCCCCACGGCCCCACTTCCCCCGGGACGCTGACCGCCGCTGGCAGTTCCAACGTCATGACATCAGCACTTGTACAAACCAACACCCAACTTGACTCCACTTTTTTACCGCACCTTTTAGCTATCAGTTCTACCTGCCCCATACCTTTGACCAAACTCAACCCCCGCACTAACGCACCTCCCGAAATGCGGAATTCCACCCCGCTTAACATGCACGCAAGATTCACCGGTACATCCTCTAACTCACACCAGTTTACAATCTTATCTCAATCCATCTCCGCATTACTTAATGTGATGCTTTACACAGTTTACTGAAAATTCAATCCTGGATGAGCCCCCACAATGTAACACTCAGCTATATTGGCTCGTACGCATCTAGGGGAGACCCCGTCCCCCGCCCAAACTTGTCTCACAGTTGCGTCGGTTGCTGTGCAATGCCACCTGATACAGCCTCAAACATCAATCATCAGCCAGCACACAATGTACATTTTACAAATTACACTTTATAAATCTTACTAGAACTAGGTAATTAATAGCGATACAATATATATAAAAGAAAAGAAAGAAAAGGCGCCAAAACTTATCAGTCAATTCGTGCACAACCGTTGGAGCTTAACTATCGAAGTCTTCGGTCCACTATTCGATCTTCTCCGACCTCCTCAACCTGCCACCTGGGTCCAACCTCAGTGGTTGACCAGAGCGCATCCAGCACATCCTCCTTCCTCCCAATCTCCCCTCCAACTCCCCAAAAGTCCGTGCAACACTAGCTTACAGACCCACAAGAAAGAATAACATCTATCCCAATTGGTTAACAAATGAATACAATTCTCGTTATCAGTAATTATAACCCAAACAAGCTGCGAAAGAAAGCACTCTCTCACTAGTTACCATAACAAAGAAGCATTCTTACTTTTAACATAACAAAGAAGCCATTTTGATTAACATACGCAGTAACATAAAGAAGAAACCCCTTACGTAGGTTTTCTAATACCAAGGATGTTAAGTGCTTGGAATACACTGAGGGGTGGTGGTAGAGGCTGATACCCTAGGATATTTAAGAGACTCTTAGATAGGCACATGGATGAATGAAAAATGGAGGGTTATGGGCTGTATAGGAGGGAAGAGTTAAATTGATAGTGGAGTAAGTTAAGAGGTCAGCACAATTTCGTGAGCAAAAGAGACAGTACTGGGTTGTTTTATGTTCTATGTTTTCCTACAGAAGGGTTATAATTTGGAGAACACTCAGAAAGGAAGGAGGAACATAGAAAATTGGAACAGGGGTAAGTCATTTGGCCCTTCAAGCCACTATGCCATTCTATACCATCATGGCTGGGCATCCAAATTCTGTCATTTTCCTGCTCTGTTCTCATTTCCCCATATCTCTCTAGCCTTAAGACCAATATCTAACCTCTTCCTGTATATATTTAACAATCTGGCTCAGAAATTGAATCAAACAGTATAACAGAGTACAGGTAGGCAAAGGAACAAAGAAAGGACATGTTGATGGTACCAATAAAAGTTCATTAACATGAAATGTTAACTCTGATTTTCTGTGAGCAAGGATACTACCTGACTTGCTGAGTATTTGTAGCACTTTTTCTTTTATCTCAGGCGTCCAATGTCTACAGTATTTTGCTTTTTCAGTAAGATGAGAGTGTAGGGTGTGTATTGGCTCACAAAAATAGTTGCAAAGGACCAAGTGGCCAATGTCTGTACTGTAAGCTCAACCTAATACGCCCATATCTCAAACAATAACGAGGCAGCCTAAGGGAGGAAGTCATCACCCTGACACAATGGTGTCAAGAAAACAACCTCTTCCTCAGGCAGTGGAGGCCAAGTCTCTGGATGCATTCAAGAGAGAGTTAGATAGAGCTCTTATAGATAGTGGGGTCAAGGGATATGGGGAGAGGGCAGGAACGGGGTACTGATTGTGTATGATCAGTGAATGGCGGTGCTGGCTAGAATGGCTGAATGGCCTACTCCTGCACCTACTGTTTATTGTCTATTGTCTATTGTCAATGTCGCAAAAACAAATGAGGAATGGAGACAGACTAGCCCCTATAGATATCAATGGATCTGGGGTTGAGAGGGTGAACAGCTTTAAGTTCCTTGGCGTATACATCACCGATGATCTCACATGTTCTGTGCATACCAGCTGTATGATGATAAAGGTACAACAGTGCCTCTTTCACCTCAGATGGTTGAAGAAGTTTGCTATGGCCCCCAACTTAGAACCACAGAACACTACAGCACAGTACAGGCCCTTCAGCCCTCCATGTTGTGCCAACCCATATAATCCTTTAAAAAAAAGTACTAAACCCACACTACCCCATAACCCTCTATTTTTCTTTCATCCATGTGCCTGTCCAAGAGGCTCTTAAATACCCCTAATGTTTTAGCCTCCACCACCATCCCTGGCAAGTCATTCCAGGCACTCACCATCCTCTGTGTAAAAGACTTACCCCTGATGTCTCCCCTAAACTTCCCTCCCTTAATTTTGTACATATGCCCTCTGGTGCTTGCTATTGGTGCCCTGGGAAACAGGTACTGACTATCCACCCTATCTATGCCTCTCATAGTCTTATAGACCTCTATCAAGTCCCCTCTCATTCTTCTACACTCCAAAATGAAAAGTCCCAGCTCTGCTAACCTTGCTTCATATGACTTGTTCTCCAAACCAGGCAACATCCTGGTAAATCTCCTCTGCACCCTCTCCATAGCTTCCACATCCTTCCTATAATGAGGTGACCAGAATTGTACACAATTTTCTAAGTGCAGTCTCACCAGAGATTCTAAGAACTTACCATAGGGGCACAATTGAGAGCATCTTGACTGGCTGCATCACTGCCTGGTATGGGAACTGTACTTCCCTCAATCACAGGACTCTGCAGAGAGTGGTGCAGACAGCCCAGCACATCTGTAGATGTGAACTTCCCACTATTCAGGACATTTACAAAGACAGGTGTGTTAAAAGGGCCCGACCGATTCACCCCAACCACAAACTGTTCCATCTTCTACCATCTGGGAAACGGTACCACAGCATAAAAGTCAGGACCAACAGGTTCCGGGACAGCTTCTTCCGCCGGGCCATCAGACTGATTAATTCACACTGGCACAACTGTATTTCTTTGTTATATTGACTATCCAGTTGTACATAATATTTATAAGTTACTATAATTGCACATTTGAACAGAGACGTAACGTAAAGTTTTTTACTCATGTATATGAAGGACGTAAGTAATAAAGTCAATTCAATTATTCAGTAATGAATAGAGTGGCCCTGTGGTGCAAGGTGCAGAGACCCACTGGAGTGTGCTTTCTCTCTCTGTGATTGTGTGGAGTTTCAGTTTCTTCCCATAATCCAGACATGTGTGGGCTGGTGAGTTAATTTCCCACTGTAAAAAGTCTTGAGTTTGTGGGTGAGTGGTAGAAGCTTAGGGGAGGTTGATAGGAATGTGGGGAAAATAAAAGATGGGATTAATATTGGGTTAATGCAAATGCATAGTTGTTGGTTGGTACAGACTCAATGGTTCAAAGCCCATTTTTCCTGCTGTATCCCCTTTGATTAATGGCCTGCATGGCCTACTTCTTCTCCCATATTTTATGATTTTATGACTCCATCTCCAACTGTACTTTAGAGTTTGATTTTTTTTCTGATGGACAGGAGCCCAATACCAGGAAGACATCACTGTAGTCTAAAACACTCTGTATGCATAATGTATCCTTCAGAAATTGCTTCAGAATTTTTGCACAGTCAGATATTTGGACACAAAAAGGCAAAAATAAAATCAATTGTTATGAGGATCATTACTCAAGCATGAGACATCAAAATCTGTTAAGAGCTTGGAAAAGATTTTGGCACATATAATCAATTAGACATTTTTTCAAGGCCATTGCCTCATTGAAATGTAAGATGCTGAGAAGAATTTGTGATTGAATGTGTTTGAATAATTTGAATAAATGCAATGATTGTGAGGATGGATGAATTCAGAACCATCTTGGTCAGGACTGCTGATTTATTTTTGAAGTCAGGAGGTAATTGCCCAGGCTACATTCCCCAAAACCCCAGAACCAAACATCATGCACATCCTCACTATTCAACAAGGAGAAACACCCATGGTTACATTTGAATGGTGCCTTTAACATTATGTCAAGGTGTTAATAATTCAGTGGAAGAGCTTTAAGTTAATTGGTTGAAGGTTTAATGAGAAATTAGGAAAACAAAATTGATCATACTCAATTGTGTTTGAGATGTGGAACTCCCTGAGAGTGTAATGAATACAAAAGCCTCATCATATTTAAAACAAATGTGGGTAAGTACTTGAAGAATGTGAAATATAGGTCTTCAAACTGAGAATATAGAGTATTTTGTTGGCCAGTATGTGCCACAATTTTCCACGATTGTGAGAAAACATTCCAACGAGTTTCAAGGATGCACTTGGGTCCTGATGAAGTGTCTCGGCCTGAAACACTAGCTCTTTATTTCTCTCCATAGATGTTGCCTGCCGAGTTCCTCCAGCATATTCTGTTTTTACTCTTAGTTTCTAGCATCTGCAGAATCTCTTGTGTTTTGGCTTACAAATGCTGGCTTTGATGTCTCAAAAATATGATAGGTTTTTGGATCATGGTGTGGAGAAGGCATTTCATGGAATGAATTTCTCTACATTAGGTGGTGTTGAAGTAAATTGGGACAAAGGAATCTAGATGAATACAACTTTAAAATCATTAATGATGCTCATCCGCTTGATCACTACATGATCTTCCGCCTTACGCATTCACCTTTGCTCCATAATTGCAATGTGTAATTCATAAAGCCAATGTCAAGAGAACACATACCAGTCCTTATCAAAGGTTCAGTAGTGAAAAAGCTTCAAATTCCTGGCTGTTAACATCTCTGAAGATCTATTCTGGATGCAGCATGTTGATGCAATTATAAAGAAGGCATGTCTGCAGACATATTTCATTCGGAGCAACAGGTACAACACGCTGGAGGAACTCAGCAGGTTGGGCAGCATCCGTGGAAATGTTGACTGCTCATTTGCACGGATGCTGCCCGACCTGCTGAGTTCCTCCAGTGTGTTGTACATGCTGCTTTGACCACAGCATCTGCAGTGTACTTCATGTTTATTTCATTCGGAGTTTGAGGAGATTTGGTATGTTATCAAAGACTCTATCAGGTTTCTACAGATGTACAAGAGTGATCATCTTGACTGGTTGCATTACCGGCTGGCATGGAGGCATCAATGCACAGGACCAGATAAAACTGCAGAGGGGTGTAATCTCAGCCAGCTCCATCTTGGGCACTAGCCTCCACATCATCGAGGATACCTTCAACAGGTGATACCTCAAGAACGCAGCATCCATCATTAAGGACCCTTACCATCCAAGGCATGCCTCTTCTCACTGCTGCAATCAGAAAGGAGGTACAGAAGTCTGAAGGCACACACTGAATGTTTTAGGAAAAACTTCTTCCCATTCACATTTCTAAATGGACCATGAACCCATGAACACTTTTACCTCACCTTTTACACTCTTTTCACACCAATTTCTTAAATATTTCTTATAACATTGTAAATTTTATGTCTTGCATTGTACTGTGGCTGCAAGACCACAAATTTCACTATAGACAGTTAGTTAAAGTCTGTCCCGAGCCTTATAGGCTCACCAGGCTGGTGCGTATGTCGGTTTCCATGGCGTGAAGCGACTGAGAGTATGAAACTCCCCCCCAGATAGGACATTAGTCTATCGTGAGGTTAACCCCCAGCATTTTGCTGGTACACATTTTCAGCTGGGTGGACTGGAGCAGTGTGTGATTAAGTGCCTTGCTCAAGGACACAAGACCTTCAGATCACTAGTCCAACGCCTTAACCTCTTGGCCACGCGCCGCACTATAGATAGTATAACAGTGATAACAAATCTGATTCAGACTCTGACTTTGATTTTAAATCTGCATCTGATAACCCTGTGACCTCTGTCTTGGAGGCCAATGTCAGAAAATCTTTCAAGAGAGTGAACCCTTGCAAAGTGTCAGGCCCTGATGGTGTACCTGGTAGGGGTTGAAAACCTGTGCCAACCAACTGGTAAGAGTGTTCAAGAACATCTTCCATCTCTCACTGCTGCAGCTGGAGTTTGCCACCTGCTTCAAAAGGGTGACAATCATACTAGTGTCCAAGAAGAACAAGGTGAGCTGCCTTAATGACTATCATCCAGGTGCATTCACCTCTACTGTGATGAAGTGCATTGAGAGGTTAGTCACGGCCAGAATCGACTCTTAACTAAGCAAAGACTTGTAGCCACTGCAATTTGCCTATCATCATAATATGTCTACATCATATGCAGTTTCACTGACTATCCACTCGGCCTTGGTTCACCTGCACAATAGTAATACCTACTGTATGCCAGGCTGCTGTTTATTGACTATAGCTCAGTGTTTAACACAATCATAAGCTCAGTTCTAATCAACAAGCTTCAAAACATCTGTACCTCTCTTCGCAATTGGATCCTTGACTTCTCACTGGGAGACAGCAGTTTGTGCAGATCGGAAATATCATCTGCTCCTTGCTGACGATCAACACTGGCACACCTCAAGGATGTGTGCTTAAGCCCACTGCTCTACTCTCTCTACACCCATGATTGTGTGGCTAGGCACAGCTCAAACGCCATCTATAAATATGCAGGTGACAGAACCATTGTTGGCAAAAAAAGAGGTGTTCTGGAGTGAGATCAGCTGGCTGAGCGGTGTTGCAACAACAACCTTGCACTCAACATCAGAAAGATCAAGGAATTGATTTGTGGATTTCAGGAAGAGGAAGTCAGGGGAACACACACAAATCCTCATCGAGGGATCAGCAGTAGAAAGCATGAACAGGTCCAAGTTTGTGGCGTTAAGATCTCTGAAGATACATCGTGGGTCCAACATATTGATGCAATTACAAAGAAAACACGACAGAGGCTATATTTCATTAGGAGTTTCAGGAGACTTGATATGTCACCAAAGATCCTTTCAAATTTCTACAGGCATACTGTGGAGAGCATTCTAACTGGTTACATGACTGGTACGGAGGGGCCGCTATACAGGATTGGAAAAAACTGCAGAAAGTTGCAAACTCAGCCAGCTTCCTTGTGAGTGAGGATATCGTCAAAAAGCAATGCTTCAAAAAGACAGCATTGTCACCCAAGACATTCCCTCTTCTCGTCACTACCAGATACAGGAACCTGAAGACACACAATCAGTATTTCAGGAACAGCTTTTTCTCCTTTTAAGTCAAGTCACTTTTTACTGTCATTTTGACCATAACTGCTGGTACAGTACATAGTAAAAATGAGACACCGTTTTTCAGGACCATGGTGTTTCATGTCACAGTACAAAAACTAGACTGAACTACGTAAAAAACAACACAGAAAAAAACTACACTAGACTACAGACCTAACCAGGACTGCATAAAGTGCACAAAACAGTGCAGGCATTACAATAAATAATAAACAAGACAATAGGGCAGTAAGGTGTCAGTCCAGGCTCTGGGTATTGAGGAGTCTGATAGCTTGGGGGAAGAAACTGTTACATAGTCTGGTCGTGAGAGCCCGAATGCTTTGGCGCCTTTTCCCTGATGGCAGGAGGGAGAAGAGTTTGTATGAGGGGTGCGTGGGGTCCTTCATAATGTTGTTTGCTTTGCGGATGCAGCGTGCAGTGTATATATCCGTAATGGCGGGAAGAGAGACCCCGATGATCTTCTCAGCTGACCTCACTATCCGCTGCAGGGTCTTGCGGTCCAAGATGGTGCAATTTCCAAACCAGGCAGTGATACAGCTGCTCAGGATGCTCTCAATACAACCCCTGTAGAATGTGATGAGGATGGGGGGTGGGAGATGGACTTTCCTCAGCCTTCGCAGAAAGTAGAGATGCTGCTGGGCTTTCTTTGCAATGGAGCTGGTGTTGAGAGACCAGGTGCCATCAGATTTCTAAATGAACAATGATCCCATTAACACTATCACATTTTTTTCTCTCTTTTTGCACTACTTAATTAATTTAATTTTTATATATATTTCTTTTTGTAATTTATAGTTTTTAAAAATTATTATGTATTGCTGCCACAAAATGACAAATTTCACAACATATGCCAGTGATATTAAACCTAATCCCATTCTGATTCTGAACTAACCAAGCCATCTTTACTAGATCTCTCCAAATGTAGAACATAGAACAAAGCACAGCAACAGGGTTTTGGTCCACAATATGTTGCCAAATTATTTATACTACCAATTAAACTCTTACGTAAACTGGACACTTCTGCTTACACAGAATGTCCATATGCCTCCATTTTCTGTACATTTATGTGCTTATCTAAGAACTTCTTAAAGTACTCTATAGTATCTGCTTCCACTACCAAACCTGTGAGGACCACTTTCAACAGGGCTTAACCAAACACTATTTTGTTTGATTCAACAAACATGATTTTTAAAATTCAGCCTCCTAGAAATTTCTGAACAAAATAGTGCACCATGGAATTTATTTAATAGGTGGAAACCTGCTCTTCTGATACAATACAAGCACAAGAGATTCTACTAAAGCTGGAAAGGTTGAGAGACACACACAAATTGTTGGAGGTTAGCAGGTCAGGCAGCATCTACGGAGGGAACCAAACAGTAGGTTCTAAGCCCAAAACAATGACACTCTATTTCCTTGAGTGTTTTGTGTGTGTTGCTACTGATACATTACCAAGTATCAACTGAAGCTACTTGTTAAGAATCACAATCTAATGGTAATCTCACTTAATCTGTTAGAATTGGACCCATAAATTATGATCACCTAAGGTCAACAACAATAAAGCTGTGGAAGTGTTCTCATTTCACTAGCAGCAGAGTGAAAGGGAGAGGAATTGTAACCTTAAAACCAATGGAAAATCCAATAAATTCTACAATGAATGAGCAAATTGTTCTGACAAGTGACTCAGTGACTGCTGTTAAAAACTACCCTTCAGGAAAATTTTTCTGAGGTTTTACCATATTTTCACTAATATAGAGGGTAGGTGGGACAGCCCATGAAGATTGGTAAATTGGTTTATTATTTTCACACATACTGAGGTAAAATGAATAGCCTGTTTTGTATGCCATCCATACAGATGAATTAATTGCAACAGTACATTGAAGTTGAACAAGGGAAAATAACAACAGAGTGTAAAATGAAGTACTGTGCAAGTAGACAGTAAGGTGCAATGTCATAACAAGGTAGATTGTGAGATCGAGAGTACATCTTGTTGAACTAGGAACTGGTTCATCATTACATCCACATCAGCCAATCCTCTCTACAGCCCCTTAGCACTCTTCATTCCCCCATGAATCTTCACTTTACTGGGACATAGCGTTTTATAGGATTGTTTTTAAATTTATTGCGTTTTTCATGCTTATTCTGTTTTTAGGCTCCAATGGACCAAGCGCAACAATCATTTCATCCTCCTTTCCACTCATATACTAAGGAATGTACTAATTTACAGGTTGAGTCTGTGGTAAAGAAGGCAAATGCAGTGTTGGCATTTATTTCAAGGAGAATAGAATATAAAAGCAAAGAGATAATGCTGAGCCTTTATAAGACACTAGTTAGGCTGCACTTGAAATATTGTCAACAGTTTTGGGCCTCATATCTCAGAAAGGATGTGTTGTCATTAGAGAGAGTCCAGAGGAGGTTCACGAAGATTTCTGGGAATGAAAGGGTTAACATATGAGGCGCATTTGGCAGGTTTGGGCCTGTACTCACTGGAATTTAGAAAAATACGTGGGGATCTCATTGAAACCCACCAAATGTTGAAAGGACTAGATAAGGTGGATGTGGAGAGGATGTTTCCTATGGTGGGGGTATCCAGAACTAGAGAGCACAGCCTCAAAATTGAGGGGTGACTCTTTAGAATGGAGATAAGGAGAATTTTTTTTAGCCAGAGAGTAGCAAGTCTGTAGAATGATCTATCACAGACCATGGAGGCCAAGTCTGTGTGTATATTTAAGGCAGAAGTCGATCGTTTCCTGATCGGTCAGAGCATATGATGAGAAGGCAGGTGTCTGGGGTTGAGTGGAATCTGGGATCAGCCATGATGGAATGGCGCTGCAGACTCGATGGGTTGAATGGCCTAATTCTGCTTCTAAGTCTTATGGTCTTATCTTGAATCCTAAATCTTAAATACTGATAACAGTGGCATAGAAGCTGTCCTTGGGCCTAATGGTTCATGTTTCAAGCTTTTTCATTTTCTGCCTGATGGAAGAGGGGAGAAGGGAGAATGTCAGGGTTGGGTGGGTCTTCATTATGTTGGTTGCTAACAGAACAGGTCGAATTTATTCTGTAGCTCTCCAATGAAATTTCTGTCTGATAATGCATTTCAGGAGCATGATACAATAGTCTCCATTTGCCTAAATTAGCACAGATTCATTTTATTTATCACATGAACATCAAAACATATAGTGAAATATGTTGGTTGTCTTAACAACTAACCCAGCCTGAGGATGTGCTTGGGGCCAGAAGATGTCCCTGCATATTCTGGCGTCAACATAGCATGCCCACAATGTTTGATAATACAACACAAGCAGCAACAATAACAACAACAAAACAACAGCAGAACAAGCCCTTCCCCCCACCCAACAAGGTCGAAGTAGCTCAGTTGATTAACACTTCACACCTCTGCATTATAACTGCAGTGTGTCCCATGAACACAGTAGACTCAGCAACTCACCAAGCCTTCCTTGACAGCACTGCCTAAATACATGAGGGACAATAGCAGCAAGTTAGAGGAAGACCATCAGCTCAAAGTTACACACCATCTTAACATGTAAATAAATTGTCCATTCTTTTACTGCCAATTAATTAAATCTTGGTACTTTCTATCTAACAGTTAATGGACTTACAATAACCAGAGGGAATGCTGCAGCACAAGTAAATGACTTCCCACCATCTTCTGAAGGATAGTTAGGGTGGTCAATGAATCTGGGTCTTGCCACTTATGTTAACATCCAATAGATGAACTTAAAAGATGGAGCATACCATTCCACACTGGTCAAGTAGTTGGATAGTCTCAGTTGCTTGATCTTTGA
This sequence comes from Hemitrygon akajei, assembly GCF_048418815.1. Lineage (NCBI taxonomy): Eukaryota > Metazoa > Chordata > Chondrichthyes > Myliobatiformes > Dasyatidae > Hemitrygon > Hemitrygon akajei. The sequence goes on along the minus strand of NC_133137.1, from coordinate 1,091,959 downwards.
TTCACTGCCAAAGAAAAAGTCTTCCGGTTGGTCACAGCTTAAAAAGTCCCACTGCTCCTGACTTGCGACTAACATTGGGTGCAAGGTGAAATGGTGGCAAGTTCCAGGGAAGTTCCATGTGATGACATTGAATGCCTATCCCTGTGCTTTCCTTGCTCATGACCTTTCAGTGAAAATAGCAGGATCGAATGTACTGGGGTGAGATCCTTGGCTTGCTCCTGGGTCCTGATTTTGCTCCATTCTCAGTGTTGTTGCTGCTAGTTTCATACTTAGACCTTCACTGGCCAGTGAGAGCTGGTACTCTCAGCAATGAAGTAATCATAGGCAGCAAGTGTAAAACAACTGTGCACTGTTCTTAAATCTGCCTGACAGCTGCAAACATCACCTTGCGATATAAACACCACTGTTTCCATGCCAACAGGACTGAGCTCTGGGATTTGAGAAGCAGGCTACCTAAGTTACTGCAACATCATCTTCGTGCTAAGAGATCTGATTAAACTGTGTCACTGAGCAATGAGTGTGTGGAACGAGCACACGAGCTTGCAGTTTTGTAGTCGCACCAGGATGTCCTACAGCACTTGAGAACCAGTGAAGTAATTGGTGCATGGTACAACTCAGACTGTGGAGAAAGGCTGATAGATACTCAGCAGGATAGATACCCAGAAACCTCAATGTAATGACGAGCAGATAATGAGAGGGCTCTCAAAAGTTTTACAAAACTGAAATTATTTTCTACCTCCCCCCCACCTCCAATCCATTCCTTCATTTGAGGGATTGAATGGGCAACGGGACTAGATGGTTCATCATTGATCACAATGAATGCCAGTGCCAGTTCAAGGCATCAATATCTACCCTGTTACCATTGATCTATTCCACCAGTGTAGACTTAACCTGTAAAGAAGATGTAAGGATGACAAATTACTCTCTATACCCTCATAGGGGTCTCCTCCTTGGAATTTGTCTACACTTCTTGCTACCTCAGTAAAGCAGTCAACATGATTAAATACCACACCACTCCAGACATTCTCGTCTCCCTGCTTTCACTGGGCAGAAGATACAAAAACCTGGAAGCTCGTAGAACCAAACTCAAAGACAGCTTCTATGCTGTTACTTTAAGACAATTGAATTGTTCCCTAATAAGTTCAAAGTAAATATACTATCAAGGTATGAATATGTCAGTATGTCACTATATGTCATTGAAATTCACTTTCTTGCAGCATTCACAGTAGATACAAAGAAACAGCATAGAATTAATGAAAAGCTACACACAAATATGGACAAACAACCAATGTGCAAAGGAACACAAACTTCAAATACATATAATAACAATAATGATACATAAATACATAATAATTAATATTGAGAACATGAGTTGTAGAGTTCTTGAAAGTGAGTCCATAGGTGGTGGAATCAGTTGAGTGTTGAGCTGAGTGAAGTTATCCATACTGGTTCAGGTGCCTGAAGGTTGAAGGATAATAATATTCCTGAACCTGGTGGTGTGGACCTATGGCTCCTGCACCTCCTCCCTGAACCAGATAAGATAGACTCCTGCACTTGCAATCTACCTCATTATGATGTTGCAACTTATTGTCTGTCTACACCACACTTTTTCTGTAGGTATTAAACTTTATTCTGCATTGTTACTGCCGTTGGTAAGCTAATACCAGGGATATCAATTTCTCCAGCTTATAGCAATTTCTCCACCCCCCCCCCCAACCACCTCTCTTTTTCCACTCCCCATTCTGGCTCTAATCTTACTTCCTTTCTTTTCCTCACCTGCCCATTCTCTCCATCTGGTTCACCTCCTCCTTCCCTTACTCTTATGGCTCACCATTCCTCCTATAGATTCCTTCTACTTCCACCTTTCCTCTTCCACCTCTTAGCTTCTTACTTCATCCCACTCCCCCACCTACCCACTTTCCTCCTCAGCTGGTTTAACCTATCACCTGGCAACAATAATGCCTTTTCCACCCCCAACTTCTTATTCTTGTTTCTTCCTCTTTCCTTTCCAGCTCTGATGAAGGCACTCAACCAATATGTTGACTGTTTATTCATCCTGGTGGATGCTGCTTGTCCGGCTAAGTTCCTGAAATATTTTGTGTGCATTTTTCAAGATTCTAGCTTCTGTAGAATTGCTTGTGTTTTTGCTATAGTCTTACCTTTTCTACCTCAATCCACTGAGTATGCAAGTATCTCAGTACATGTGACAACAATAAACAAATTCCAATTGCAAAATTACAATGTTAGCGTTGACGCCGAGAAAATTAGATGTGGAGGAAGTTCCCTCTCACTAAAACCTCTTGAGTACAAACATCAAGGTGCCCACTTTAACCCTGCCCATTCCCAAAATGGCTGCTCTGCTTATAGCACACTTCTTATAGACCTTTACAAAGAACCTAATAAACCATGAAATCTCAAGCTGCTGTCAAGTTCCAAAAGGGCCCATTCAAGTTTTAATTCCTGCACTTTTTACAGGTGTGTTTATAGAGCTTTAGTAAGAGAATGACTGGATCATGGAACTTGGAATCACGTACAGCTGAGGTAAACCATACTGTTGCCTTTAGGAGGAAACTTGTGCCAGGAAAGTTGGATGAAAGCAACATGCAAAGTGGCTGCACTGCTGAAACAAACAGCATCTTAATAACAAATAGAGCCACTTCCTCACAGTGTGAGAGAGTTGGATTTAATCCTGACCTTGAGTACCACCTGTGTGGAATCTGCATGTTCTCCCTATGACCGTGTAGCATTCCTCTGGGTGCTCCGGTTTTCTCCCACACCTCAAAAACATAATTGGAGTTATAAAATGATGATGGCTGTAGAAGGGGTAGACAGCAGGAAATGTTTTCCCATATTGGTGCTGCATAAAACTGGAGGATATAGATCGAGGTTTAAGTTAAGTCAAGTCACTTTTACTGTCATTTCGACCATAACTGCTGGTACAGTACATAGTAAAAATGAGACACCGTTTTTCAGGACTATGGTGTTTCATGACACAGTACAAAAACTAGACTGAACTACGTAAAAAACAACACAGAAAAAAACTACACTAGACTACAGACCTAACCAGGACTGCATAAAGTGCACAAAACAGTGCAGGCATTACAATAAATAATAAACAAGACAATAGGGCAGTAAGGTGTCAGTCCAGGCTCTGGGTATTGAGGAGTCTGATAGCTTGGGGGAAGAAACTGTTACATAGTCTAGTCATGAGAGCCTGAATGCTTTGGCACCTTTTCCCAGATGGCAGGAGGGAGAAGAGTTTGTATGAGGGGTGCGTGGGGTCCTTCATAATGCTGTTTGCTTTGCGGATGCAGCGTGCAGTGTATATGTCCGTAATGGCGGGAAGAGAGACCCCGATGATCTTCTCAGCTGACCTCACTATCCGCTGCAGGGTCTTGCGGTCCAAGATGGTGCAATTTCCAAACCAGGCAGTGATACAGCTGCTCAGGATGCTCTCAATACAACCCCTGTAGAATGTGATGAGGATGGGGGGTGGGAGATGGACTTTCCTCAGCCTTTTCAGAAAGTAAAGACGCTGCTGGGCTTTCTTTGCAATGGAGCTGGTGGTGAGGGACCAGGTGAGATTCTCCACCAGGTGAACACCAAGAAATTTGGTGCTCTACCGAGGAGCCATCGATGTTCAGCAGGGAGTGGTCACTCTGTGCCCTCCTGAAGTCAACAACCATCTGGTGGGGACCATTTTTTCCCATTCAGGAATGCACTGCCGGAGACAATGGTGGAAGCAGAGTCACTGATGGCATTTCAGACGAAACCTCAAAATGATGCCAGCAATCATCAGCGACATTCTGTGGCCTGTAGACAATTGTTTCCTATATTCTGTTAAACATACCTGTTTGAATTACTCTCTCTGCAATCTGCAGCATATAGTATCCCTCTAAGCAATGGAGTTTTAAATCAAATGCATGATCTTCACGATTGACTTAAGGACTTGGTGAACCAGGCAGGCACCTTTGAAAGGACGAAGGTTCATCGCCATGGCTGAAAGTGAGGTAAGAGGGTGTGATTAAAGCTAGGCTGAAATTTAGAGGAATGAAACCCCCTCTACCCAGCAGCATGTTGGAAATATGCAATCGATGGAGAACAAGACTGTTGTATCAGAGAGAAATGAGATCCTGTTCTATTGTATACTTGATTGAAACATGGCTTTCTCCAGGCAATCTAGATACAGAGATCAGACTTGTAGGCTTCATAATTTACAGAATGGACCAAATTGCTGATTCAGAAAAGGCAAAAGATGAGGATCGTGTTTTATGATAAACCCTTGGTGGTTCTCTGATATGGCAGTTTTGTTGAACTCACGTCCCCTGGACTTGGAACACTTAATGATCAAATGCTGTCCATTCTATTTACCTAGGGAGTTCCCCTCCATAATCCTGACTGCAGTTTACATACCTCCAGCAGCTGATTATAATCAAGTGGTTGAGATACTTTATGATGCCATCTCCGAACAAGAAACAATTCATCCCGATGCATTTCAAATCACAGTCAGAGACTTCAACTTGGCTTATCTGAAGAAAACCCTGCCCAATTACCATCAGCATATAACCTGTAACACCAGAGGTCCCAACATACTCGACCACTGTTACACTAAAATAAGGAATGCCTACTGTTCCATGCCCAGACTGCATTTTAGGGGAACAAAGAGGTGGTCGCAGGAAGCAGAGGAACAGCTATGGAATTGCTTCAAGTTCATGGACTGTGCCATGTTCAAGGACTCATCTAGGGATCTAAATGAATACATGGACCTTATTAAAACAGCTGTAGACAAGGGTGTCCCCACAAAATCATTCAGAAGCCCTGGATGAACCATGAGATCCTAAATCTGCTGAGAGCCAGATCAGAGGCAATCATCTCTGGTGGTCAACAAAGTTACAAGAGGTCCAGATACAATCCCCGGAAAGACATCTGATGAGCAAAGTGGAAATTCAGTACCAAAATTGAATCAATGAAGGGTGCTCAGCAGTTGTGTCAGGACTTGAATACAACCACCTCTTATAAAGTTAAATCAGGGCTTCCCTTCCAGATGAGCTCAATACCCTCTATGCTCGCTTTGACAGTCAAAACATGGAGGAACCATCACAAACTCCTACATCCCCTGATGACTCTATGATTTCAGTCTCTGAAGGCAACATGCAAGTTGCCTTCAGGAGGATGAACCCATGGAAAGCATCCAGCCAGATAAGGGCCCTAACCATGTACTTAAGATCTGTGCTGATCAACTGGCTAGTTGGCTAGTTGCTCACTGAGATTTTTAACCTCTCACTTCAGCAGTGTATGGTACCCAGCTGCTTCAAGCAGTCTTTAGTTAAACCAGTGCCCAAACAGAGCATGGTGACCTGCCTCAATGGCTGTCACCCAGTAGCTCTTATATCCACAGTGATGAAATGTTTTGCAAAGTTTGTGATGAAACATGTCAACTCCTGCCTGAGAGGTGACTTAGGTCCACTCCAATTTGCCTACCCGATCAACAGGTCCACAGCAGATGCTATCATTGGATTCTCTCTCAACCCTGGAACATCTCGACAGCAAAAATGCATCCATCAGGATGCTCCTTATCGACTACTACCACCATTCCCTCAAAACTAATGAGTAAGCTCCAAGACCTTGACCTCAATACATCCTTGTGCAATTAGATCCTTGATTTCCTCACTTACAGACCCCAGATCAGATCTTAAACTATCACATTAACCACCCAAATACACAAAAAAAGAGCTGCATCAAAACTTTATTCCGAAGAGCAGTGACAAACTGCAGCACAGTGGAGCTAAAGGAAAAAGAGGAGAAATGTCTCTTCAAAGTATTTGCATGAAACTGATACCCACAGAATTTCACACGAAGATGCCTATGAGGCTAACAACGCACCAGCCAAGACGCGACCAAACAGGATGTCCTTCCATACATTTGAAACATCTCAGAAATGATAGCCTGACTGCTCCAAGAACATAGAATTTTGGTTGCAAATAAGCCACAGCAACATTGAGGAGAGAACTCTTCAGACCTAAAGAACAAACCAAGCTATTGGGTAAGACTAATGTAGTCTAGAAATTCTGATACAGAGACTGCAGCCTATATTACGTCGGCCAAACTGGGAGAAAACTATCCACAAGGAGCCAAGAATTTCAAATGTCTGTCAAGTGGCATGACCAACTCTCCCTATTCTCTACCCATGAAGACCAGGAGGGGCACAAATTCGACTGGGCATCATTGAAAGTCATGGTGCAAACTAACACATGGCATGCAAGAAAATTCCTAGAAGCATGGTTTTCCACAAGCAATTCTGTAAATAGACACGTAGACCTCGATCCTATTTATGAGCCAATGTGGGCAAAATTCTAAACCACTATGCATAATCTAGGCCTCATATGGAGCCAGTGATCATTAATGGAGAATGTGTGGAGTAGGTTAAGACCTACAAGTATCTGGGAGTACAGTTAGACGAGAAGCTAGACTGGACTGCCAACACAGATGCCTTGTGCAGGAAGGCACAGAGTCGACTGTACTTCCTTAGAAGGTTGGCGTCATTCAATGTCTGTAGTGAGATGCTGAAGATGTTCTATAGGTCAGTTGTGGAGAGCGCCCTCTTCTTTGTGGTGGCGTGTTGGGGAGGAAGCATTAAGAAGAGGGACGCCTCACGTCTTAATAAGCTGGTAAGGAAGGCGGGCTCTGTTGTGGGCAAAGTACTGGAGAGTTTAACATCGGTAGCTGAGCGAAGGGCGCTGAGTAGGCTACGGTCAATTATGGATAACTCTGAACATCCTCTACATAGCACCATCCAGAGACAGAGAAGCAGTTTCAGCGACAGGTTACTATCGATGCAATGCTCCTCAGACAGGATGAAGAGGTCAATACTCCCCAATGCCATTAGGCTTTACAATTCTACTGCCAGGACTTAAGAACTTTTTAAAAGCTATTATTAATGCTTTTTGAGATAGTGATTTAGATGCATATCATATTTTTTTTACTGAGTTAAGTATTGTATGTAATTAGTTTTGCTACAACAAGTGTATGGGACATTGGAAAAAAGTTGAATTTCCCCATGGGGATGAATAAAGTATCTATCTATCTATCTATCTATCTATCTAATGTTCACCACATAACCAATCAGTGATGAGACTTCCTACCTACATCACAAATGAGTTTCCGTAATGAAGATCAATCAGTTGATTGATAAGTATATAACAGCTAAGCATTTGGAGGACACCACACTTAACAGTGCACTGATTACCTCTCTTCATATGGTGACAAAACATTTCCAAGTAAAAGATTGGAGAACAACTCAACCCAATCAGATTCCAGTCAGTTCAGATTGGCAACAACATCTCCTTCACAATCTCCATCAGTACAGGTGCACCACAAGGCTGTGTGTTTAGTCCCCTGCACGACTCAGTTATGATTGTGTTACTAGGCACATTTCCAATACCATATTCATGTTTGCTGATGACACCACTATCATAGGCTGAATCAAAGGTGGTGATGATTCAGCATATAGAAGGGAAATTGAAAATCTGACTGGGTGGTGTCATAACAACAACCTCTCACCCAATGTCAGCAAGACCAAGGAGCTGATTATAGACTTCAGGAGAAGGAAACTAGAGGTCCAGGAACCAGTCCTCATCGGAGGATCAGAGGTGCAGAATGATAGCAACTTTAAATGCCTAGACATTATTATTGTGGAGAACATGTCCTGGGCCCAACATGTAAGTGCAATTACAAAGAAAGTGAGGCATTGCCTCTAACTCCTTAGGAATTTGTGGAGATTCAGAATAACATCTAAAATTTTGACGAACTTCATTAGATGAGATATTGACTTCCTGCTTCACAGCATGTTATGGATACAACAATGTCCTTGAATGGAAAATCCTACAAAAAGTAGTGGATATGGCCCAATCTGTCATGGGTAAAGCCCTCCCCACCATTTAGCACCATTGTACATGGAGTGTTGTTGCAGGAAAGCGGCATCCATCGAGAACTCCCACCACCTAGGACATGCTCTCTTCCCACTGCTGTTGAGAGGAAGGTGGTACAGGAGCCTCAGGATGCACACCACCAGGTTCAGCAACAGTTACTACTCCATATCCATCAGGCTCTTGAACCAGAGGGGATAGCTTTACTCGCCTCATCACTGAACTGGACTCACTTTCAAGGACCCTTCATCTCGTGTTCTCAATACCTTTTGCTTATTTATTATTATTATTTCTTTCTTTTTGTTTTTGTACAGTTTGTTGTCATTTGTGCATTGGTTGTACACCCAGTTGGTATGGCCTTTCATTGATTCTATTATAGTTTTTGGATTTATTGAGTATGCCCACAAGAGAATGAATCTCAGGGTTGTATATGGTGACATTTATGTATTTTTATAATAAGAAGTTTACTTTAAACTTCGAACTCTATACTTTAAGATAACTGGGCATAGAATTTTATGCCAAGTGCTTAGAGATGGGATCTATAAGAATAGATGCCCACTGACTAGAATGGACATGGTGGACCTAATGGCCTAGGACAGGGACTGGAGGTTGGAAGCCTGATGTTTATGAGTCTGAGAGTCTAGGGCCAAGGACTGGAAGTCAAATGTGGCCTCTCCTGCATTTGGTGGACAGACTGCGTGTGTGTGTTGGTGAGTGGGTGGTTGGGAGAGTGGGAAAGGGATCTGGTTTGCTTTTGCTGTTGTTGTTGTTGCTTGTAATGTTCTTCTAAACATTGTGAACATTCTATGTTGGCGCTGGAATGTGTGGTGACACTTGTGAACTGTCCCCAGCACATACTCAGATTGTATTAGTTCTTAACATAAACAAAATATTTGTTTTGATGTACATGTGTTCAATAAATCTGAATCTAAATCTGTTTCCATACAGTATGTTTTAATTACTCACAGACACTACCAGCCCAATGTAATAATACCTCCCGCCCCCACAGGGTCCTTCAATCATTGTGATCATTTCAATTACAACATCCTTTAATCTTCAACATTCATACAACTGCAGCCTCCAAGAAAGAAAGAGAAAGAAAAAAAATTATCAGACAAACAAATTAACCTTCAGTATTTTGGTGTTTGGTACTCAGAAAGAGTGCTGCTTTCATTGCAGCCAGTCAGATGCTTGGAAAAGAACTGCGGAAAACTTATTGCAATCGTTGGCTTGAATGCGAGAGTGGGGGCAATGGGGTGGGTGGTTATACCACTGAACTGGAAGGCTGGAAAGAATGCAAAGATTTACAAGAATTTTACCATGACTCAGGGCCTGAGAGGTTGGGCGAGTTTGGGCAAGCTAGGAATTTACTTCTTGGAGTGTGGAAGACTGAGAGGTGACCATACAGAGATGCACAAAGTCAAGAGGGAGTATAGATAGGGAGAATACATGCAGTCTTTTTTTTCCCCAGGATGGAAAACCAAAAATTAGAGGTCACTGGTTTAAGGCAAGAGGGGATAAAAACTACAGTGCACTGGTTTAAGGTGATGGAGGAATAGAGTGGGTTTGGTGAGGATGTGTCCAATGGTGAGAGAGTCTAGGACCATAGAGTACAGCCTCAGAGTACAAGGACATACCATTAAGAACGGAGATGAGGAGGATTTTATTTTTTAGCCAAAGGCAATCTATTGTCACTGAGTCGCTTTACACCGTATTGTCTGCCTGCAGTGCACTTTCCCTGTAACTGTAACACTTCATTCATTTTCCCTTGTACTATCTCATGCACTGTTGTGATTAAATGATTTGTATGGATAGTATGCAAAACAAAGATATTCACGGTTTTTCAGAATACAAAAATAATATTTAAATAATCCTGTTAATTACAGCAACATTGAAGGTGAACGGAGGGAGATGGCTCTCCATTGCTTTCACTGGGTTTTGATATTGTGATGTCTGCTTGGTGTTTTATAGGCAGGGAAGAACAATGAAAAAGAATTAAAACACGCAATGCAACAGATGCCAGAAATCTTCAGCCACACACACAAAATGCTGCAGAAACTCAGTAGGTCAGGCAGCATCACTGGAAGGGAATAAACAGTTGACATTTTAGGTTGACACCTTTCATCAGGACTGGAAAGGAAGGGGGGAGAATTCAGAATAAGAAGGTGGAGGTAGGGGAAGGACTACAAACTGACAGATGACAGATGAGACCAGGTGAGGAAGAAGACGGGTGAATGGTGAAGAAGTAAGAAACTGGGAGGTATAAGCAGAAGAAATAAAGGGATGAAGATGATGGAAACTGAGAGAGAGGCCAGAAGATCATGGAAGGAAAAGAGGCAACAGAGGGAGGTGATGGGCAGTTAGGGAAGAGGCAAGATGGGACCCAGAATGGGGACTGGAAAAAGAAAGAAGGGGAGGAGAGAGAAAATACCAAAAGTTAGAGAAATAGATGTTGAGATTTCAAACGGGAGTGAAGTCACTACTGACTCTAGAGGAACTGCCACAGAAGAAGATGTAATTGGTCTCAGGAGGCCACAGTTGAGTGGGAACATTGACAGTGCAGAAATGTAACCCTTGAAGACATGAGTCCTTGTCTATTTTAATACAATCTGCACTGCCATGTTTACCCAGTCCTTCTCATTCATCCCTGTCAAGATAGGATCATTGCCTACTAGAGCCATGGTACCTGAATGCACACATCATCATCTGGATGCCAATGAGTGTGTTAAACGGGGCAATGTGTGTGCTTGTGTAGAACCTGCTCACCAATGGAAGATGGTTGCAAAGGTCTGCAGAGTTTTAGTAAGAGAGAACAATGCTAATTAGGATCTTGCTGTGCTGAAGGAAGAAGGAGCAGATTTCCTGCAATGATTTTTGACCTCAGGATCATAGCTCAGGCACCTTTCTCAAGGATCCTTTGAAAGGAAATGCCTCAGGAAGGCTACATCTATTATTAAGAACCTAAGAACCTTCACCAATCAGGACATGCCCTCTTCTCATTGCTACTGTCAGGGAAAAGGTATAGAAGACTGAGGACACCCATTCAATGTTTTAAAAACAGCTTCTTCCCCTCTGCTGTCAGGTTTCTGAATGAACCATGAGAACTACCTCACTTTTTGTACTACTTATTTATTTTTTATATATTTATTATTGCAACTTGTAGTGATCTTTTTATGTATTGTACTGTACGGCAGGTGTAGTACAACAAATTTCATGACGTACAATATGTCAGTGATAATAAACTGATTCTGAAATCAATAGCACACTCATCACTAGTGAAGAAATATCTTCACTAGGATGTCCCTTACTCTTCCACAGTCTCATCAATTTCAGATTCCCATTTAAGAAGTGTCCTTAACAATCAGCTTCTGACAAGTTATTAATAAAAGAATTTGTCTGATCAAGCCAGTCATCTACAAGGTGGCTTAATCACAAATGCATGCTGAGCTGTTTGTAAGGATTAAAGGACTACAGATGATGAGAATCTATAAAAGAAAAATACAGAAAGTGCTTAACATCTGCTGTGTGGAGAAAGATTAGCATTTAAGTTAATGTCCTCCCACCTAGAACTGGATCATTAGACAGGTGTCTGCCTTGGAAGCTGGAACAGGATGAGGAAGATACAAAAGAGGATATTCACTTGGAAATGTCAGAATACACAGACTTTAAAATGGTCATTCTTATATCTAAATGCTTCAATATTTTTGTTTATTCAGATCCTGGAAAAGGTGCAATAATAAGAGTTGTCGTGATGGGAGATTTTAATTTCCCAAATATCGATTGGCATCTACCTAGAGCAAGGGGTTTAGATGGGGTAGAGTTTGTTAGGTGTATTCAGGAAGGTTTCTTGACACAATATGTAGATAATCCTACAAGAGGAGAGGCTGTACTTGATTTGGTATTGGGAAATGAACCTGGTCAGGTGTCAGATCTCTCAGTGGAAGAGCATTTTGGAGATAGTGGTCATAATTCTGTTTCCTTTAAAATAGCATTGGCAAGAGATAGGAACAGACAAGTTTGAAAAGCATTTAATTGGAGTAAGGGGAATTATGAAGCCATCAGGCAGGAAATTGGAAGTTTAAATTGGAAGCAGATGTTCTCAGGGAAAAATGCGGAAGAGATGTGGCAAATATTCAGGGATATTTGCATGGAGTTCTGAATAGGTACGTTCCAATGAGACAGGGAAGTTGTGGTAGGGTACAGGAACCATGGTGTACAAATGCTGTAATAAATCTAGTCAAGAAGAAAAAAGCTTACAAACAGTTTAGAGAGCTAGGTAATGTTAGAGATCTAGAAGATTATAAGGCTAATAGGAAGGAGCTTAAGAAGGAAATTAGGAGAGCTAGAAGGGGCCAAGAGAAGGCCTTGGGGAATAGGATTAAGGAAAACCCCAAGGCAATCTACAAGTATGTGAAGAGCAAGAGGATAAGACGTGAAAGAATAGGACCTATCAAGTGTGACAGTGGGAAAGTGTGTATGGAACTGGAGGAAGTAGCAGAGGTACTTAATGAATACTTTACTTCAGTATTCACTATGGAAAAGGATCTTGGTGATTGTGGTGATGACTTTCAGCAGACTGAAAAGCTTGAGCAAGTAGATATTAAGGAAGAGGATGTACTGGAGCTTTTGGAAAGCATCAAGTCGCCGGCTCCAGATGAGATGTACCTCAAGCTACTGTGGGAGGCGAGGGGGAGATTGCAGAATCTCTGGCATTGACCTTTGCATCATCAATGGGGATGGGAGAGGTTCCAGAGAATTGGAGGGTTGCGAATGTTGTTCCTTTATTCAAGAAAGGGAGTAGAGATAGCCCAGGAAATTATAGACCAGTGAGTCTTACCTCAGTGGTTGGTAAGTTGATGGAGAAGATCTTGAGGGGCAGGATTTATGAACATTTGGAGAGGTATAATATGATTAGGAGTAGTCAGCATGGCTTTGTCAAGGGCAGGTCATGCCTTACGAGCCTGATGGAATTTTTTGAGGATGTGACTAAATACATTGATGAAGGAAGAACAGTAGATGTAGTGTATATGGATTTCAGCAAGGCATTTGATAAGGTACCCCATGCAAGGCTTATTGAGAAAGTAAAGAGGCATGGGATCCAAGGGGACATTGTTTTGTGGATCCAGAACTAGCTTGCCCACGGAGGGCAAAGAGTGGTTATAGATGGGTCATATTCTGCCTGGAGGTCAGTCACCAGTAGAATGCCTCAGGGATCTGTTCTGGGACCCTTACTCTTCGTGATTTTTATAAATGGCCTGGAGGAGGAAGTGGAGGGATGGGTTAGTAAGTTTGCTGATGACACAAAGGTTGGAGGTGTTGTGGATAGTGTGGAGGGCTGTCAGAGGTTACAGCGGGACATTGATATGATGCAAAACTGGGCTGAGAAGAGGCAGATGGAGTTCAACCCAGATAAATGTGAAGTAGTTCATTTTGGTAGGTCAAATATGATGGCAGAATACAGTATAGTATTAATGATAAGACTCTTGGCAGTGTGGAGGATCAGAGGGATCTTGGGGTCCAAGTCCATAGGATGCTCAAAGCTGCTGCGCAGGTTGACTCTGTGGTTAAGAAGGTGTACGGTGTATTGGGGTTCATCAATCATGGAATTGAATTTAGGAGCCGAGAGGTAATGTTGCAGCTATATAGGACCCTGGTCAGACCCCATTTGGAGTATTGTGCTCAGGTCTGGTTGTCTCACTACAGGAAGGATATGGAAGCCATAGAAAGGGCGCAGAGGAGATTTACAAGGATGTTGCCTGGATTGGAGAGCATGCCTTATGAGAATAGGTTGAGTAAACTTGGCTTTTCCTTCTTGGAGCAATGGAGTATGAGAGGTGACCTAATAGAGGTGTATAAGATGATGAGAGGCATTGATCATGTGGACAGTCAGAGGCTTTTTCCCAGGGCTGAAGTGGTTGCCAGAAGAGGACACGGGTTTAAGGTGCTGTGGAGTAGGTACAGAGGAGATGTCAGGGGTAAGCTTTTTTTACGCAGAGAGTGGTGAGTGTGTGGAATAGGCTGCCCAAAACGGTGGTGGAGGCGGATACGATAGGGTCTTTTAAGAGACTTTTAGATAGGTACATGGAGCTTAGAAAAATAGAGGGCTATGGGTAATCCTAGTAATTTCTAAAGAAGGGACATGTTCAGCACAACTTTGTGGGCCGAAGGGCCTGTATTGTGCTGTAGGTTTTCTATGTTTCTATGTTATTCCAAAATTGAAAACTGTCATAACACAGCACTCATCAAATTCTAGCCTTTCATGGATTCCTGAATTTAAAGGAGAAATATTTAAATCATCCTTAGCGACAGGTGAGGTGCCGGAGGATTGGAGGATAGCTAATATTGTTCCACTGTTTAAGAAAGGCTTTAAGAATAAACCAGGAAATTATAGGTCAGTGAGCTTGATAGTAGTAGTGAGAATGTTATTGGAAGGCACTCTAAGCAAATGGGGACATGAAAATTTGGATTGACAGGGATTAATTAGTGATAGTCACTATGACTTTGTGTGTAGTAGGTCATATTTAACCTATCCTAAAGTGTTTTTCAAGGATGTTAGCAGGAAAGTTGATAAAGGCAAGGCAATTGACGTTGCCTTATTGGACTTCAGCAAGGTACTTGACAAGAACCCTCATAGAAGGTTGGTCAAGGAGGTTCAGCTACTTGGCATTCACAATGAGGTAGTAAATTGGAATTGACATTGGCTTTGCGGATGAAGCCAGAGAGTGGTAGTAGATGTTTGCCTCACTGACTGGAAACTTGTGACTAGTGGAATGCTACAGGGTTTGATGCTGGGTCCATTGTTCTTTGTCATCTGTATCAATGATCTGGATGATAATGTGGTTAACTGAATCAGCAAATTTGTGGATGATACCAAGATTGTGGGTATGGTAGACAGCGGGAAGACTATCAAAGCTTGCAGCAGGATATAAATCAGCTGGAAAAATGGGCTGAAAGTGGCAGATGGAGTTTATTGCAGACAACTGTGAGGTGTTGCACTTCAGGAGGACCAACCGCAGTAGGTCTTATACAGTCAGTTGTAGGGCACCGAGGCCTGTGGTACAACAAAGGGATTTGGGAATACAGGTCAATAATTCATTGAAAGTGGCCTCACAGGTAGATAGCATCGTAAAGCAAGCTTTTGGCAGGCATTGGCCCTCATAGATCAAAGTATTGAGTACTGGAGTTGGAATGTTATGTTGAAGGTGTATAAGATGTTGGTGTGGCCTAAGTTAGAATATTGTGTGTAGCTTTGGTCACCTACCTACAGGAAAAATGTAAATAAGATTGAATGAATACAGAGGAAACCCCCATGGTCACCTGGATAAAATGCAAATTCTGTACAGACATTGCTGGAGGTCAGGGTTGAGCCTGGCCTGATGGAGCTATGAAGCAATATCCCTACTGGTTGTGCCACTGTGCAATCCATGTCCTTTCCTTTCTCTTCTGTCAGAAGTGTTTATCTTGAATTTTGTGCTCACACCAAGGGATGGTATAAACACTGAACCTTCATTGTTCATGCCAAGGAACTAAGGGTAAGGAATTGCCGAAGGGTTTTGGCCTAAAAGTCAACTGTACTTTTTTTCCCATAGATGCTGCCTGGCCTGCTGAGTTCTCCAGCATTCTGAGTGTGTTCCTTGGATTTCCAGCATCTACAGATTTTCTGTTGTAAGGAATTGATTGTGGCCTTCAGGAGGGGCGTCAGAAGAACATGCACCAGTCTTCATTAAGGGGTCAGCGGTGAAAAGGGTGAGCAGCTTCAAATTCCTGCCCACCAGCATTTCAGAGGATTGACCTTTGGCCGAGCACATTGAAGCAATCCTGAAGAAGGCACATTAGTGGCTCGACTTCACTAGGAGTTTGAGGAGATTTGGAATGTCACAAAGGATTTGCAAATTTTTACAGATATATGGTGGAGAGCATTCTGACAGGTTGTATCACTGCCTGGTATGGAGATTCCAGTGGGTGTGATTAGAAGAGGTTGCAAAGGGTTGTAGACTCAGCTAGCTCTATCATGGGCACAGATCTTCTGAGCACGAAGGACTTCCAGAGGTGGCACCTCAAGAAAGCGTCTTCCATTATCAAGGGCCGTTACAATCCAGAGCGTGCCTTCTTGTCATTATTATCATCAGGTAGTTGGTACCAGAGTATGAAGAGACACACTCAAATATTTAGGAGCATCTTCTTCCCCTGATAACTGAACTGTCCATGAACAGATGAATACTACCTCCTTATTCAGCATTGGCAAAATATATTGTATTTGTTTTTGTAACTTAGGACAATTTTTATCATTTGTATTATACTACTGACACAAAATGGCAAACTTCAAGACACCTCTGTCCACCTATCACCAACTAGCCCCTGTCTCACCACCTCCTCTCTCTCCTCTTTGTACAAGCTGAATTCCTCCTCTAAAAAAAGGGATTCGATCACATTCCCCATTCTGGCTCCCCTCTTACCCCTTCTTTTCTCCTCGTCTACCTGTCATCTCCTTCTGGTGCCCCTCCTCCTTCCCCTTCCCCAATGGTCCATTCTCCTCTCCTATCTGATTCTTTCTTCTTGAGCCCTTTACTTCTTCCACTTATCACTTCTCAGCTTCTCACTTCATCTCCTTTCCCTACCCATCTACCTTCCCCACACCTGGCTTCACCTATCATCTTCCCACTTGTATTCCTTCCTGTCCCCCACCTAGTTCTGGCTTCTTCCCCCTTCTTTTTCAGTCCCTATGAAGGATCTTGGCCTGAAAGGTTGACTCTTTGTTTCTCTCTATCGATGCTGCCTGACCTGTTGATTTCTCTAGCATTTTGAATTTGTTTGTCTGGATTTCCAGCTCTGCAGAATCTCTTGTGTTTAGGTCTGCAACCAACCCTATTCTCTTCATTTGCCCTTTTTTTAAAGCTAAATTCTTCAAAGCATGCTGCGTTATAGATAGCAAGTGCTTATGCACAGCAAGACCCAGCCAGTCACATAAAATTTTAATGGACTACATTTATAGTCAATTAACTGCAAAGCAGCCAGGCAATGCACCCCTTGAACACATCAACTCTAATAAACCTTTCACCCTAATTTAAAACATAAACTGCAGTGTGGCAGGGCCACCACTCCTGTGGTGTCAGAAGGTGCTGGGCAATCTTTCTTCTGAATGCAGCAAACTGTTTCATATTCCCACAGCAGTCATTAAAAAAAATAAAAGATTTACAGCACATAAGTTGGCCATTATTCTCCTTAGTCTGCAGAAGATTGATGCGTGCGAACAGGAACGTATGCTCAAGCTATGCTCTGTAATCCCTGTACAGTGACTGGTACCAATTGAACAAGTTATGGAGGACGAGAGTTGTGTCTCTTGATAACCAGCAGTACCATTGCCTCAATGCTGAAAGTATGTGCTGTTAAGCAGTCAAGAAATTCTTATTGCCATGGAGACATGTGTTTTATAATAACTCTCTTCTGCCACAGATAACTAGAGGTGTTAATTACCAAGGAAAGTGAGTGGGTTTATGCTCTTAGACATGAACACAGCATGTCGATTAGAACTATAGAATAAAAGCAATGATGTGTGGTTGGATTGCATATTTGAAAATTGTTCAGTAAAAGCATAGGCTACAAATGTAGGGCTTTACCAGCAAGTCAATGTCCGTTCCAGGTTAGGATTCAATGGGAGTCACTGATAAAGGAGATGGGCTGTATATCAATTTACCTTGGGTTTGCACCTGCATCCTGATTCATCATCAAAAAGAGTTAAATGTCAAGTTTATTATCATATGCACAAATGTGAGCGTGCATAGAGTACATGCAGTAAGGGACTTCCTTGCAACAGCATCACAGACACGCTGAATCATATAAGTCTATAAGACCATAAGATATAGGAGCAGAATTAGACTATTTGGCCCATCAAATTTGCTCCTCCATTTCATCATGGCTGATTAATTTTAATCCTCCTCATCTCTGTTCTACAAGGACATTCCTCTATCAAGGCCTTTCACCATTCCATAGGTTTCAATTAGATCACCCCTCATTCTTCTGAATTATAGCGAATACAGACCTAAGATCATCAAACACTCTTCAGATGACAAGCCATTCAATCCTGGAATCATTGTTGTAAAACTGCTTAGAACCCTTTCCAGTTTCAGCACATCTCTTCTAAGGGGCCCAAAACTGCTCACAATAATCCAAGTGAGACCTCACCAGTGCTTTATAAAGTGTCAACGTTACATCCTTACTTTTATTTTCCAGTCCTCTTGAAATGAATGCTAACATCGTATTTGCCTTCCTCGCCACAGACTCAACCTGCAAACTAACACTTAGGGAATCCTGCACGAGGACTCTCATCTCTTTGCCCCTCAGTTTTTTGTATATTCTCTCCAGTTAGAGAATAGTCAACCCTTTCATTTCCTCTACTAAAGTGCATGACTATACACTCCCCAACACTGTATTCCATCTGCGACCTTTTTGCTCATCCTCCTAATATGTCTAAATCCTTCGTAGCCTCTCTACTTCCTTAAAACTACCTGCCCTCCACCAATCTTCGTATCATCTGCAAATTATGCAACAAAGCCATAAATTCCATCATCTAAATAGTGGAAGTATAATGTAAAAAGCATTGGTCCCAACACAGACTCCTATGGAATTCCACTAGTCACTGGCAGCCAACCAGAAAAGGCTCCCTTTATCCCACTCTTTGCCTCCTGTCAATCTGCCATTGCTTTATCCATGCTAGAATTTTTCCTGTAATACCATGGGCTTGTAGATTGCTAAGCAGCCATATACCTTGTCAAAGGCCTTCTGTAAATCCAAATACACAACATCAACCAATTCTCCTTTGTCTATCCTGCTTATTATTTCTTCAAAGAATTCCAACAGATTTGTCAGGCAACATTTTCCCTTGAGGAAACCATGCAGACTATAACTATTTTATCATGTGCCTCCAAGCATCCCAAAACCATATCCTTAACAATCGACTGCACTACCTTTCCAACCATTGACGTTAGACTAACTGGCCTATAATTTTCTTTCTTCTGCCTCTCTCTCTTCTTGGAGAGTAGAGTGACCTTTGCTATTTTCCAGTCTTCCAGAACCATTCCAGAATCTTGTGATTCTTGAAAGATCATTAAGAATACCTCCACAATCTCTTCAGCCACCTCTTTCAGAACCATGGGATATACACTATCTGGTCCAGGTGACTTATCTAATTTCAGACCTTTCAGTTTCCCAAGGACCTTCTCTTTAGTTATGGTAACTTTACACACTTCATGACCCCTGACACCTGTAACTTCTGGCATAGTGCTAGCATCTTCCACAGTGAAGACTGACACAAACTACTTATTCAGTTCATCTGCCATTTCCTTGTCCATTAATACCTGTCCAGGATTGTTTTTCAGTGGTCTGATATCTATTCTCACCTCTCTTTTACACCTTCTGTATTTGAAGAAACTTTTGGCATCCTCTTTAATATTATTGGCTAATTTACTTTTGTTCTCCATCTTCACCTTTGATGACTTTTTTAGTTGCCTTCTGTTTTATTTTAGAAATTTCCCAATCCCCTAACTGTCAGTAATTTTTCCTCTATTATATGCTCTCTCTTTTGCTTTTATCTTGGCTTTAACTTCTCTTGTTAGCATTGGTTTATGTCATCTTTCCTTTAGAATACTCCTTCCCCTTTGGAATGTATATATCCCGTGCCTTCTGAATTGCTTCCAGAAATTCCAAATTGTGCAGTTTTGCCATCATCCCTGCCAGTGTTCTTCTCTAATTAATTCTGGCCAACTCCTCTCTCACGCCTCTGTAATTCCCTTTACTCCACTGTGTAATACTGATATATCAGGCTTTAGCTTCTCCCTCTCAAATTTCAGGGTGCATTCAATCATATTATGATCATACCCCTTGGGGTTCTTTTACCTTAAGCTCTCTAATCAATTTTGGCTCATTGCGTAACACCCAATCCAGAATAGCTGATCTCCAAGTGGGCTCAAGCAAGAGCTGCTCTAAAAAGCTATCTTGTATGCGTTCTAGAAATACCCCCTTTTGGAATCCAGTACCAAACTTATTTTCTCAATCTACCTGCATACCAAAATCATGCATTTTTTATCTACCATTGTAACTTGTAGACCAAATCCTTACTACTGTTTGGGGGTCTGTATATAACCCCCATCGGTGTCTTTATACCCTTGCAGTACCTTAGTTCTATACACAATGATTCAACACCTTCCAATCCTCTGTCATCTCTTTCTAATGATTTGATTTCATTTATTACCAACAGAGTAACGCCACCCCCTCTGCCTTCCTGCCTGTCCTTTTGATACAACATGTATCCTTTGACATTAAGTCTGCCATCTATAATCTTCTTTCAGCCATGATTCCGTAATGCCTACATCATACATGCCAACTTGTAACAGTGCTACAAGTTCATTTGCCTTATTCTGTACACTGTGCACATTCAAATATACCTTCCATCCTATATTCACCTTTTTTGATTTTGTCCGCATTTTACATTGCAACTCATCCCATTGACTGAAGTTCTGCCCTATCATCAGCCTTTCCTTGCTACAGTCTTATTACATATTGACTGTTAGTAAACCAACTAACTCATCTTCAGCACTATCACTCTGGTTCCCATCCCATTGACAAATTAGTTTAAACCCACCTGAACAACTCTTGCTAACCTGCCCACAGGATATTGGACCCCCTCAGGCTCAGGTGTAACCAGTCCCTTTTGTACAGGTCGTATCTTCCCCAGAAGAGATTCCAATGATCCATAAATCTGAACCCCTGACTCCTGCACCAGTTTCTCAGCCACATATTCAGCTGCCAAATCATCCTATTCTTCCTCTCACTGGCACATGACACTGTAGCATTCATAAGAAAAACATAAAATAATCTATTGTAAAACACATATTAATCAAATTATACAAATATTATTCAAGACAGAGCACATTTTTAACAAAGAACTAAGGCAATTGTAGAGCAAACTGGTTATAGTTTTGCTTTACTAAGGTAGTGATTAAGATTGTGCAGGTTGGTTCAAGAACCAAATGGTTGAAGGGAAGTAAATGTTCCTGAACCTGTTAATGTGGGTCGTTAGGCTTCTGTATCTCCTGCCTGATGGCAGCTGTGAGAAGATGACATGGACTGGATGGTGGGTTTCTTTGATGATGTTCATCTTCATTTGTTGTACAGATTTTATCACAACAGTCTCTGTCCCCAAATATTCACCTTGACGTCCTGTGGGTTGGAAATTAATTTCTTCATCTCCCTATCAATTGAGGGTAAATCTGCACTACATAGGCTCCAAACTTCCCACATGCTTTTTCTTCTGCAAATAGATACTCAATTCATAACTTCTACAATTTGCAAAGCATCGTACTCACTGGGAATATTCATTTAATATTATGAATGTTCATTATACTCATTAAGTGAATATTAAGTGCAAGGATTTTGTACATTCTCCTTGTGACAACATGGGTTTTCTCTTGGTACTTAGATTCCTTCCACACTTCAAAGATGCATAGGATAGTAGGTTAATTAGTCACATGGATGTAATTGGATGGTGCAGGCTTGTTGGAATACTGTGCTGTATCTCTAAATAAAATAAATTCATGCTATAGCAGCAGGACATCACGTTTCATCTCACAAAACTCCGTCAGTAATTAATCTTGAGAAGTTATTACACAGGACCCAACTGCTCAATGTCTACATGGCCTATATGGGGCTGCAGCAGCTTTAAGTGCATCCCTCAGCACATTGTCCTAACCATGGTAGTGTTCCCTTGTGTACTTCTCCATTAGCTGGAAGGTCAGCAAGTTTCATGCAGACCTAGGTGTTTTGTTCACCAAAATGATGATCTTCCAGTGGCAGCCAATGTTGATTTCAATGTGTATCCCTGGAAAAATCCCAGAGAGTACAGGGTCCATGAAACACGGTCCATAGCTCTCAGTCTGATAAAAATCAATAAATTGGTATATTCATTCATTATTGTCACATGTACCAAGTTAGTGTGAGAAATTTTGATTTATATGCCATCATTTCATCACATCAGTACATCGGGGTAGTACAATGGAAAAGCAATAAAAGAATACATAGATAGTAAAGTGTTACAGTGCAGTCCAGGCAGACAATAGGATACAAGGCTACAATTAGGTAGATTGTATGGTTGAGAGTCCATTTTATTGTACTAGGGGACTGTTTAATGGTTTTGTAAGAGAGGGATAAAAACTGGTTGTACATGCTTTAAGGCTTTGGAATCTTCTGCCTAATGGAAGGGGATAGAAGAGAGAATGCTCAGGGTGGTAGGGGTCTTTGATTATGTTAGCAGCACTGCTGTGAGAAGTATAGACAGAATGCAAGGAAAGGACAACACACAAAATGCTGGAACAGGTCAGACAGCAGCTGTGGAGGGAAATCAACAGTGGACATTTCAGGCTGAGACCCTTCACATCCTGAAGGGCCTTGGCCTGAAAAGTTGACCAGTTATTCACCTCCATAGATGCTGCCTGACTTGCTGAGATCCTCCAGTATTTTGGGTGTGTTGCTCTGGATTTCCAGCATCTGCAAAATTTCGTGTGAGTATGCAAAGAAAGCTGGTTACTGTGAAATGCTGAGCTGTGTTTACAACTCACTGAAGTTCCTTGGTAAATGGCCTGACTAACCATTTGATCCCTCTATCAATAGCTCCAATTCTTGCCTTGAACAATCACATGTGTGGGACCAGATCCACACATTGTCGCATCCTCAAAAGGTGTTCACTCAAAAAGATAACAGCTATTACTAAGATCCCTCACCACCCAGGACATGCCTGCTTCTCATTGCTACCATCAGGTAGGAGGACCCAGTCATAATGTTTTAGAAACAGGTGCTTCCCCTCCTCCATCAGATTTCTGAATGGTCCATGAACACTGTCTCACTATTCCTTATTCATCTTCTTCACTATTTATATATTTATTATTCTATCTGACAGTAATTATTTCTGTATTGCACTGTAATGCTGCCACAAAACAACAAATTCCATGACATATATCAGTGACAGTAAACCAGATTCTGATCATTTTCTCCACTCCTCCCATTTCCAGGGTTATACATTCATTCAGGCTGCTATTCACTTACCTCAGTTTAAAAATATTAACCTATTCTGATGTATTTCACTCCAAAATAATTACCTCACGTCATGAATCAAAGTTATTACAATTGTTGTATGTTGTTCTACTGCATGGCAAATTATTAGCTAAATTAAATTTGACATTAAAGTAGTTGTATGCTATACAGATGCTTTATGTTCACAGCTAGTACTTCAACTTTAATTGCTAGCCTTCTGCATTTAAGATCATCGGTGCTCTTTCCCATTCTCCTTCTCATGTGGATATATCACTCTGACACTTCTCTGCCCCAGTGAAGATGCATCAGAAAAAGGAAAATGGCTGGAGGCCTAGCTGAACCTGAATTCCAAATTACAAATCTATTTCGGCTTTGTTGATCTTTATTTATTTATTTATTGTATTTATTGGGATACAGAGCAGAAATGGTCCTTTCAGCCCTTCGTGCCATGCCGCCCAGCAATCCCCCAGCTTAATTTTAGCCTTATCATGAGACAATGACCATTGCATTTGTACAGGGCCCTGGTGAGACCACACCTGGAGTATTATGTACAGTTTTGGTCTCCTGGGTTAAGGAAGGACATCCTGGCTGTAGAGGAAGTGCAGCATAGATTCACGAGGTTAATTTCTGGGATGTCCGGACTGTCTTACGCAGAGAGGTTAGAGAGACTGGGCTTGTACACGCTGGAATTAAGGAGATTGAGAGGGGATCTGATTGCAACATATAAGATTATTAAGGGATTGGACAAGATAGAGGCAGGAAATATGTTCCAGATGCTGGGAGAGTCCAGTACCAGAGGGCATGGTTTGAGAATAAGGGGTAGGTCATTTAAGACAGAGTTAAGGAAAAACTTCTTCTCCCAGAGAGTTGTGGGGGTCTGGAATGCACTGCCTCGGAAGGCAGTGGAGGCCAATTCTCTGGATGCTTTCAAGAAGGAGCTAGATAGGTATCTTATGGATAGGGGAATCAAGGGATATGGGGACAAGGCAGGAACCAGGTATTGATAGTAGATGATCAGCCATGATCTCAGAATGGTCTACTTCTGCACCTATTGTCTATTGATCAATGAACCTACCAATCAGCAAGTCTTTACATCGTGGGGGGAAACCGGAGCACCCAGAGGAAACTCACAAAGTCATGGGAAGAATGTACAAACTCCTACAGGCAGCAGTGGAATCCACCACTAATCACCCACGATTCTCTTGAGGTCAACAGGAACCTGTAAGCTGCATGAAGATCAGTGTCAATGCCTAGAACCCAAGCTGTCAACAAACTAATGGCCAACCTGGACTACTTTGATACATCTTGAATGTGTGAGTAGGGGAGGTCAGGTCGGAATTAGCAATACTTTATTTGAAAATCAGAGCTTGAAGGCATGATTTTAAAGTTGTTTCTCAGCTGCTCCATGACTATAATGACAATTCATCTGAGCATATGTTGCCAGGACTTGATGGTCAGAGTTATAAGAAGAGGTTAACAAAGAACATAGCCCTTTAGCCCACGATGTTGTGCTGACCTTTAAACCTACTCCATTATCAATGTAAGCCTTCCCTTCCCCATAGTCCTCCATTTTTCTTTCATCCATCTGTCTATCTAAGAGTCTCCAAAATGTCTCTAATGTATCTGCCTCCACCACCACCAGTGGCAGTGTGTTTCATGTTCGTACCACTCTCTGTGTAAAAAACACATTCTGATCCCCCCCCAATACTTTCTTCCAATCACCTTAAAGTGCTCCCTCTTACATTAGCCATTGCTCTGCTGGCAAAAGTCTCTGGCTATCGACTTGAACTATGCCTCTTGTCTCACCCTCCTTTGCTTGGGTTGAGCAGGCTTTATTCCTTGGCATTTGGAGACTGAGGGGTGATCTTATAGAGCAGGGGTGTCAAACTCATTTTAGGTCACGGGCCGGATTGAGCAAAATGCAGCTTCATGCGGGCAGGATCAGTTGGACGCGTGCGAACGCAGCTTTCGTTGCCT